>NC_133817.1:11336515-13747765 GCF_043250625.1 Sebastes fasciatus
TACATGTATATGTATGAGAGGGTGGTCCTTATGACTGATGATGTTCTTGTGCATCATTATTATTTTCAAGGCAGCATTAAGCTTCCACCTGTTGGAAGCAATCTGCACTTTCGGGGGACCATCTCCATCGTCATCCGCCATTTGAAGAACTGCTCAATCAATCCCTGATAAATAGGCCCGAGAATCAGCTGCAGACAGGCAACACGGCAAGAGGGGGGAGGATTAAAAAATAGTTCTACCTTGATCTGTAAAGGATCAAGGGCATATAGCGTGGCCACTATAGAGCCTCCCACATCTGCTCCCTCAACTACTATATACGTCCTCTCTCCAGCCCCTCCTCTTGAAACGTTGCCACGCTATCATTACATGAAATCAGCAGCACCCTTGGAAAAACCAATCTGTCCAGAGGATGAAGAGGACAATAAAAGACACCATTCTGAAAAAAAAATTCAATATGGCAGTATGATGAGAATAAAATGGCTGCTAATGAGATTCAACCGCTCTCCCATCATCCTTCCTCCTCCTCCTCGTGGTATAGCTCCTCTTTACAACATCCCTCCCATATCACCTCTCACCTCTCTCTCTCACTCATATATAACATGACTGAGCAGCTGAAACACAGGCATTAAAACCTGTTTTATGCGATAGTAATAAACTATCCTACAAGTTTATGTTGCAGATTTTACACCCAAATGGTAATAAGGACACTTACTGCAGGTTTCTCCTGCTTGTTATGCTAATGTGACATATATGACTGAAACGAGTCCCAGAATGGGTGATCGCTATAGCTCATATGTGGCCTATATCAATTGCGGTCCAACTAGTTATGCCTGCTATAATGATGTCTGCATACTAATGTTCTTCAGGCGTTGTAGGAGATAGTATTCCATTACATATTTTGATCAGAAAATGATTATTTGATTTGACAAGAATACTGCATATTTTATCTAGGACTGTCAAAGTTAATGCGATAATAACACTTTCATGCAAATTTGTTTTTAACGCCGCTAATCTTTCAGAGGTTGCAGTGAGCGTGAGTGAAGATACTGGTATCATATGAAACTAGAAAAAACCTAAGGAATCCATTGGTACCAACCGTGTCATACTAGTTTGTAGTGAAGGAGGTTAAATAACGCTCCAAATTTGCGCTAAATTTTGGTGAGGAAAAACTTTAATGGCCATCTTCAAAGGGGTCCCTTGACCTCTGACCTCAACATATGTGAATGAAAATGGGTTCTATGGGTACCCACGAGTCTCCCCTTTACAGACATGCCCACTTTATGATAATCACATGCAGTTTTAGGGCAAGTCATAGTCAAGTCAGCACACTGACACACTGACAGCTGTTGTTGCCTGTTGGGCTGCAGTTTGCCATGTTATGATTTGAGTATATTGTTTTATGTTAAATGCAGTACCTGTAAGAGTTTCTGGACAATATTTGTCATTGTTTTGTGTTGTTAATTGATTTCCAATAATAAATATATACACACATTTGCATAAAGCAGCATATTTGCCCACTCCCATATTGATAAGAGTATTAAATACTTGACAAATCTCCCTTTAAGGTTAATTTTTAATAGATAAAAAAATGTGTGATTAATTTGTGATTAATCGTGATTAACTATGGACAATCATGCAATTAATCGCGATTGACAACTCTAATTTCATCATGAAGGTTAGTCTAAATAGCACATATTGTAGCTGTTACTGTGAGCAAAAGCCCCTGCTATGTGAGTGAACAGCACAATGGGATTTGTTTTAATGCTTAGCGGCAGGGAGAAAGGTTTCCGCCTGACAGAAATGTTAAAGTAATTCTATCCATAGGCATGACAGCATGGCACCTCCATTCTTCAGTCTATTAGCAGCGCTCAGGCAGCAGGACTACACTGTTTTTAATGGACAACATTAAAAAGAAGTCCAGAAGACTAAAACACTCCCCAGCTATTCAGGATAATACTCAATTGACAGTGCAGATCTACTTCCCCATAACTACTAGAACAATCAGCACTAAAATAAAAGAATTGATACAATTATCAGACGTAACCCCTGCAGTACGCCAATTAGATATTTTTTTTAATGGATCAAATACAACCTTTTATGAGGACTGAGGCGGCCTATTCTCCTCAATGAGATATTATAATTAATGCTTTTATAGCTGAAATGGTTGTGGTTCAATTATTTTGGGTTATTAATTGCGCATGAATGAGAGATACATGTTATTGAAAGAGAATCGACGCCATTCACGAGCCCAATTTTGAAGTAATGATACTTTACTTTGAGGCATTTTGAGGCTTGATACCTCGATCGGCTCTGCTACATTAAACTAATCTGACAGCTTTAATTACTAATTATTTTGCAGATCAACGTCTCACATGCGAAACACATAATGAGCTCATCAAATTTGATGCGTTACCGTTGAAAATAGGCAGCAGAATAAAGTCATCGGATCAGCCACAACATTAAAATAAAGGCTGTTATCACGTAGGATACAGTTTCTATCACTCAAGGTGCAGGTTAAAAAATCTCTGCTAATGAACAAATAAAATAAAGCATCTTCATTAATACGTTTTTTCGACCAATTGGGGGCAGCACAACAAGCAGTAAAAACAACACTGACATACTATCATAATCCTCTGAGACCCGCGATTTCGGCCAACTGTACTGTCTTTCAGAGGCTGTAGCAGGTTCAGTTTTAGAGCTATGGTGAAGATACAGACATCATATGAAACTAGAAAACCTAAGGAATCCATTGATACCACTATCTTAACGCTCCAAAGTTGGGCTAAGAACAGTTTCCAGAACAGAAGTGTTCGCCATCCAATCGCCAAAATATGCAATTCTTATCAACCCAAAAATCAACTTATGAGACTTGATAGATCATGAACAACTTGACACTCAGTGCTGAGCTGCATTCTCAAATTAATCCTCAGGTTCCCAGCTTTCAGAGGATGTACACCACTTCTATGTGACATCTACTGCTGACCTGCTATCTCCCCCTAAAGACCCCCTGTACCCCCCTAAAAAAGACAAAAACGGGTCTATTGTGGGTCTCTTGGGTTCACTTTTTAACCCCTTAGACTGTCCATACCTTCAATAACATCAACAGTACACATTGCGAAATGAAAGAGGAGATCTGCAGGATATACAGGTAAAGATATGTGCGACTGACTTTAAACTGTTATTTTGTTTTTCAAGGTACACGATTAACAATAATTAATGATAACCTAAAGAAGAGGGAAAGTTCTGCCCATGTCTAAACTAAAAGGATCATATCTCCGCTTCCGCCTCCTGTGATCTGCTCATTCTCCTCCTCTGCGGTATTTCTCGAGACCATCCTCATCAAGTTGATTAGTGTACTGGAAGGTAATCCATACTTACTAAACTGGTTTAATCCATCTATCTCAGTTGTACAAGGCCTTGTCTTTGTCACGCTAAATGTAATGTGATTAGTGACGGAGGCCCGCTGTGACTGTCGCAAACACCCAAGGTATCCTGACTCGACACAGTCCTGGGGGGGGGGGCACTGAGAGTCGCCTAAATGTCAGATCTGTTTGCTAAGACAGCAATTATTAAGACATCTGCTTCACCAAGATTGTCAGGACTTGGGGACTTGTAGGTGACAGTCTACTGTATTATTTGTTCCAAAAACTCTAACAATTGTGCATACTGAGTGGAAGAGAATATTATATTTCTCTTTGTGAAATGAGAAATACTTAATTTTGTAATTTTGTAATGCTCACGCAGCCATATTTTAATGTTTTACATTTAGTTAAAGTAAGAGACAAAGTCACATGAGAATGTGGGACCGAATACCAGCAGAGTTTAAGAGTTGTCTATCACACACAAGGTGAAAGTAAACTGACAAAATCGTTGGATGACAAAGAAGAAAAACAGTTCAATGAAAAAAGTAAATGATAATAATAACTTTATTTATATAGCACCTTTAAAAACAGAGTTTACAAAGTACTGTGAAAGACGATGCAAAAGCAAAAGCAGGATTCAAGGCAATATAAAACAAAACAAAAGCGAGACAAAACTACGGTAAAATTTAAACACAGATAATAGATAAAAACAAAAAAAAAAACAAGAACAATAAGTGATTTAATAGCAGTGTCTGGAAAGTCTGTGAAACATGAAAAAGTGAATTGAAACCAATTCTAATTTGAACAAAAAAAACAGCCCACAAAAATCCCTCTCAGAGAATACAAAAAGTTCTGCAACCAACATGACTAAATCAATATACAAAATTTACAATATACATCCAGCAGACACAGAAGAACATTAGCATTTAGTTAGAGTCTTGTTACTGGCCACCTAATGAATGTCAGTCCCCTTTTTGGGCAACTTAAACCAGCTTTAGAGGGAAATATGGCTCTGCTAAATGCTCCACTGTGTTCCTTAGCCAATTGCTGATTTTGTCTGTCGGTGCAGCTGTGGTTCAGGAGGTAGAGCGAGTCGTGGTCGCTCTTTAAACACAAGGCTGGCAGTTCGATCCCCGACTCCTCCTGTCCACATGTCCAAGTGTTGAGCGAGACACTGAACCCCATTTTGGCAGGCTGGCGGCCTCGCTACACTAATGGCTGATCCGCTATCATTAGTGTATGATCGTGTGCGTTGCATAACACGCTTTGTCCAGTAACATATAATTGCAGTCCATTTGCTGCTTGACAGGAAACGAGATTAATGAGAGACATAAAATAGTGAAGATCTTACCCCACATCGTACACAGAACAATATCCCTATCATGTGCAATATCACTTTCAATATCATGTGCAATCATCATGTGCAATATCACTTTCAATATCATGTGCAATATTACTTTCAATATCATGTGCAATATGACTTTCAATATCATGCACAAGATCACTTTTCTTTTTCTTTTACTTATTTATTTATCTTACTTTAATTGTTATTCTATGAGGAACTGGTGCTAGTATTACTTCTTATACACTTTATATTCATTACTCTATTGTTTGTATATGTTGATATTTTTTACTGTATTGTTTTTTTATTCTTCTGTTGTTGTAATTTTTGAGCAATCTCTGACACACGAATTTCCTTCGGGATTAATAAAGTTCTATCTTATCTTTCACATTACATATAGTAATTTGATTCATTGTTTATATATATATATATATATATATATTAAAAAAATCATAAAAATGATTAGTGCAACTTTAAAGTGTTCTCAAAAACAATGTATTATTCATAATACTACCCTCAAATGACATTAAAAAGAGCATGATTTTAATACGGTTTATCATTTCTTAAGTACAACTTAAGTTGGTTTCTGTTTGTATTTTTTTACTCGCAGGGAGCTTGTTGCTAAGATCTGTGTTGCATGCAAAAGCACCGTCACCGAGTTCGAGATGAGAGCAATTTCCGTAACTCGCGGTAACACGCCACCCGTGATCGATTTAAAGCTCCAACCTCTCGATCACAGCTGGCCTGTTGTACTCATATTGCACACGGAGCAAATTTGGTTTCCAAACCGGGGGAATGTATAACGACAGTGAGAGGGCGAGTATCATCTGGTTTTCTTCGACTTCACTATTTGAAAACTTTTGATAGAAGCGGATGCAATTCTTTTTTGATGAATCTATAGAGCGGGAATAAAAAATGCAGTTTGGAAAAGTAATAAAAAACTGGTAACTGCAGGGGAGCGAGTTGTGTTTTGAGTGCAGAGGAAACATTAGTAGTAAATAATATCTCATTCCAATAGACCCATAAGCTATGGAGCCTAATCTCAAGAGAAATTAAACCTCTGTCGATGCCTGCAATGCTGAGATAAAGGAATATTACTTCATGAGGCCATGGAAAGTCATGCTAGATAGTTGATAGGTTATGTTGTTGCACATTAAAGGTACAACACTCTCACACACTGTTGCTTGTGAAAGAGAAAATAAACACACAAGCTGTGATTGAATGATCTTAAAGAGGACCTGAGGCTTTTAATGACCTCTGGGTCAACAAATGGACACAACTAATAATCTCTAAATATCCTGTTTTGGCAGGCATGTGCTCGGATCTATCTGTGGCTGACTCCTCTTTGTTTAAGGGAACTGTATGTGGCCTCTGTGGGCAGACTGACTCTGACTCCACACGCTGCCTCCCTCTACAGGTCAGGCCATAGATACCGCTTCCATAATGGGAGCGTGGGCAAGAAGGAAATAAGCAAGGCACAGGACAGGACCTGTCTTCAAGCAGAGGCACACTGACGTGAACCACATTCATTCCTGAGCGTGGGTTTTTGAGGCGCTGAGGTGCGGAGACATTGCAGCCCATGAAATGTTCTCTGTCGCTCTGAGAAAGTGGACGGATCTCTAAAAATGTACTTGTGTTTTCATGGGCTGTGAAGTTGTTTTTAACATTTAATAGAGGGTAGACTTAGAGGATAACACTTCATTTTACACGTCCGCAAATTTCATGGGAATTAGGTGATAATTAGCAAGTAACCTATTTGAAATTTCTTTGATTTCTTTGGAATTACTGCCAAATTACCCCAATATTTACCTCAAAATGGATCATTAATTACTTTATTTTAAACATTATTTTATAATTATAGCTAAAATAGCATATAATTGTTAAAATAGGGCCATTAGGCTTGAGAAAGCAGCTATGCGCTGCTCTTCATCGGAGGTGGAAAACTAATAGAAGACACTTCTGATCAGGCACAAATCTCATCATTGTGTGACGGAATATTAATGTTGACATTTCTGTCCTCGTTCATCTGTACTTGTCCTTCTCGTCGGACAAGATGCATAACATGCATCTCATTGAGGTTTATTATACATAGCAACGGTCTGTTATACATAGCAACGGTCTGTTATACGTAGCAACGGTCTGTTATACATTGCAACGGTCTGTTATACGTAGCAACGGTCTGTTATACGTAGCAACGGTCTGTTATACATTGCAACGGTCTGTTATACGTAGCAACGGTCTGTTATACGTAGCAACGGTCTGTTATACGTAGCAACGGTCTGTTATACGTAGCAACGGTCTGTTATACATAGCAACGGTCTATTATACATAGCAACGGTCTGTTATACATAGCAACGGTCTGTTATACATAGCAACGGTCTGTTATACATAGCAATGGTCTATTATATATAGCAACGGTCTGCTATACATAGCAACAGTCTGTTATACATAGCAACGATCTGCTAGAAAGAAATAACACACCGTAGAACGCAGTGATTGATTAATCAGAATCGAGTATTCAACAGAGTCGTGTGATAATAAATGTTAAAACAGCTTGCCACAGTGTGATGAAGTCGCTACCAAGAGACTATGGATCGTCGCTTTAATTCTCGGACGCTCACGACCCGTAATAAATCGAGCCAAAACACCCGTGGCTGCCCATTGTGCACCCGTATCACCTCCCATCATCTGGCCTTCACTTCCATCAGGCAGCGGCATATTCCATCATCCATCACTCTGAGGTGTTGTCCAATACGGGCTGCCCCTGATCACCCCTGACTAGCCCTGACTGGGGGCCTGTGCTTCGCGTAGTAGATGTGAGTCCTGATAGGATGTGACAACTTTATTAGGCACAAATCAGGCGGCCGCGGTTTCATTCTCTGCCGCTCGTGTGAGTGATGTGCGCCCCGAGCTGTGGTTTTTGTCACGGGTGGGATTCTTTCTCGCTTTCTCTTTTTATCTATCGCTTTTTATTCAAAGCCTCCGAGCCTTTCTCAGACATAATAACCCCACCACCCCCCTCACCACCCCACCCGTCTCGACCATCTACTACAGGAGCCTTTAGGGGACATGTCGTGGCTCGGATTGTTGGTGCTGTCATTGGAGAATAGCGTCAAGCCCATCACAAAAACAACCACGCGTCACCCCTGACCATCGTTAGCTCCGAGTCACATCCAGTCACATGACATAGCACACCACACACTGCAGCTGCAGAGATTCATCGTAAAACACTTTTCACTTCTAATAAATCCTCCTCGACTGTCATGGATCAGGAGGAATAAATTCGAAGGCACTGAAAACATGATTGGCTTTAGTGGTCATAAACGAGCACAAGGATAAATAATGATTTTTCCGTATCTCCGGTATATTCCGTTCACGCCAGCAGGTGAGATGATTTATTTCAAAGGAGAAATCCCCTCGTCGGTATGTCACAGCGCTGGGTTACACAGAGGGAATCCTGAGGAGATTAACACGCAGGCATGTTCCCAAAAGCTCCTCCACTCGAGAGCAAAATGGAAATCACCCAATTTCTCTGAGAAAAGTTTAGGCAAATTGAGCGGCATTACGGACGGAGAGGGAAGACAAAAAGGGATTTAGTGCATCAACATTTTCTCTGCACTTCAGCAGCGTTCACTCCGGCTTTGTGAGCAGTTCATCCCTCGGGGGTGGGGGGGCGGGGGGATCAGAAAAGAAAGACTCGAGGACAGAAAGCATGAACAATTTCCATAAATCCCTTCTTCTCTTCGTATGTACAGTATATACTCAAGTGAAAGAGTATTGTCTGAAAACAGGCAAATGATGAGTCTTTTTTTAAAGAATGAATTTAATCAATGAATTAAATTCATTGCCAAAGAATTTCAATATTCACTCTCTCTTCCCCAAGCGGATCTTATAAGAGAGATTTACCACATACCTCCAGGAGTTGCATCGGAGGACATTTTGTTCCCCCAGTGATCGATTAAAGCGGTGGATCCCCCCCTTCCGTCACAGCGGATCAACTTTGTTTCCCATAGAAACCACGAATAAAGCAGCCGAAAAGGCGTATGAATGATACGATAATACAGTCCTGCAGGAATGAGTCCTAAAACCCAGAAATGAGTTAACACTTTCGGTTCCCTCGTTTGGAAGTCAATGGGTTTTTGGTTAGATGCCTGAAATAAGGTCTGTGGTTAACACAAGCTGAAGAGATTTTAATGCATAAAATACATCAACAAATACCCAACTTGTGAATTTTGAAGCCTTTATGTGTCTTAAAAAAGGCGGTTGCTAACAAGTGGCTAAATGAGACTACTAAACATCATCACGCCGACTCGCACGCCTTTACTGTTACCGTCTCATTGTGTATACTTGCGCTCATGCATGTGTCCAGCTCGGAGGATGGCTTGATTTGATTAAGCTCGTTGTCTTACCACAGTTAGAAAGTCTTATGAGTTATTGATCCGGGAAGTTTGAATCTGCCCCAACCATGACGCTCTACCTAAACCTAACTAAGTGGTTTTGTTGCTTTAACCTAACTGCGGACATTGCTGTAGTTTTGTTGCATGGCGTACAAATGCGACATCAAAAGCCTAAAATGTGTCCTCATGACACGCTAAATGTCCTTGCAAATTTTGTGCTATTTATACGCCTTCCCGTGAGACCAGGTGCGGTTTCATTTAAGTTAAGAGATCAATGCACTTTGATCAAGAACACAACCAAATTTGACATATTTTGCCACCTCATGTTTTGTTTGTTGGGCTTGTAGATGAGTGTGAGCATGTAAATCAATGTTTATGAGTGTTTTCCATACTTATTATGTTGTTTCCATACGTATTTTACTTAGTTTATGTACTTTTTTATGCGCAACCACTAAATTTTTTCTAAACCTAACTAAACGTTTTTTTTGTTTGTTGCCTAAACCTAACTGTGGACGTTACCGTAGTTTTATTGCGTGGTTTATAAATGACATGTGAAAAGCCTAAAATGTCCTTGTAATGTCATGCTATTTATAGGCCTTCCCGTGAGGCCAGGTGTGGTTTAATTTATGCACTGTGATCGATAACACAACCAAATATGACATATTTTGTCCACCTCAGAAAGAATAAGCTGGTGTTTTTAGTAAGTAGGGGCATATTTCAACAGGTAAACTATCCCATGTATCATTTGTCGATCAGCAGCAAAAGGAAATACTAGCAATTTCAACATTTCCCCTCTTTTCCTGTTGCACAAAACACCTCCATCTGTATGTGTCAACAGTCTTCTGTAGCCAGAAATGAGACAAAATAGTTTCTCCCATCTCCATAGCTGGTACGTTGACTTGGAAATGATGAAAATACTGAACACCCTGTTGGATTTTTAAAAGATGCAGCTACATTTTTCTGTTTTCAAAGGAGGTAGTTTCTCTATCTGGACAACATCAGAGATCACAGTGTTGGTTGGGTGGTTTCTTGCTTCAGGAACGACTAATGCATCATCGAAAATATACTAACTAACCTGCACGATTTTATCGTTTTCTCCAATCTGGGTGCATACAAATGCTGAAGATGAGAACACTCGATCTTCACTTTTGATCGTTCAGCTCATTTTTTTCAAGGTGACCCGTGTTGAATTCTCCTCTGCTGAATCCACCCGCATGCGATAAGGGAAATGATCAGCAAATAACTTTTTATTAGAAATAAAACACCTTTCCTCTCTTGCATCTCTGCTGAGATAAACATAACCAGATTACACAGCGGTTTCATTTTCATGTTGGGCTTGTCGACGTGTGCGAGTGTGTAAATCAGTGTTTACGAGGAAACACAGGGGTGTAAACTGCGAGGCTGGAGAGAGGGTGTGTAAATGTGCATCCGTGAGGCAGAGGTGCGGCACAATTACAGTATACTATTACAGCTGTACACAGGTTAGCCACCCTGCAGCTGGGAGCAGCAGCAGCAGAGCCAGGCAGACGGAGCTGCGGCTCCACGGAGGAGCCCACGCTCTAAATCAAATTAACAGGAGATGGGCTCATTAGCACTCGGCTGGTTACTCAGGGAGCCTTGCAGCATGTACTGTATGCGCTATAGGAAATACAGGCTGTCAGGAAACAGCAGATCATGTACAGTACTGTACGCTCAAGGATTTATAGTGAAATCTGTCCAATACAAATCTCTTGGGAATAGAATGATATGCATTTCTATTTATTGTGAATTAAAAAAAAAAGTAAATATTAACCATATTTTTGACATATACAAAATAATTTATTCGGAATTGCTGAATTCCTCCAATAATTTAAAATATACACATTAATTCAAGGCTTGCTTCTTAGACCCATCATTTAAAACAAGGTTAGCATAATGAAGCTACAATCTTTCAGATCTGTCCATAGACTGTATATAGGAAGTGGACGTAGTCATTATGACGTCACCCATTGGTTTACGGACTGCCTTTTTGAAGCCTCGAGTTTGGCATTTTGGCCGTGGCCATCTTGGTTTTTTGCAACCAGAAGTGACAGAAATGGGTGGAGCTAAGTACAACCGAATGCTGAATAAGACTTTTTTACACGACCAAAATGTTACAATTAACTTTCATGAACTAAAAACACACTGTGAAAGGGTTAAAGTTATAAGACGAAAACACGGACAACTCCCTGGCCGGACAACGGCGTGGTAGCGACCTGTCAATCACAAGGTAGCCACGCCCTAAAGCATCCCCTGCTTTATGGTCTATTTGACTCTAAATTTACTAAGTGAACATCGTGCTGTATTGAAGAAGACTTGAAACTAGCGATTGAGACCATAAACTCATGTTTACAATGTTTACTGAGGTAATAAATCAAGTGAGAAGTAGGCTCATTTTCTCATAGACTTCTATACAATCAGACCTGGAGGTAGTCCACTGGTTCCGTCAGTCTTTTTTCTACGGCACACCCTTGTCATAGTAGGAAAAGCCTTATTCAAGAGTCCTATTAAGTCTGAGAGAGCTCAGCTGATAAACTGTGATTGTCCTGCTTTAGCAGCATGTTCTATATAATGAATGTACATCAGAGAAAAAAGACTTCAAATGGGTTGAATAGTGGCTGTATGTGACTGAATGTTGTGTTCAGCTCTTCAAACTCCACGCTCCATTGTGCTCGGCGGCGCCTCGGCAGCGCACCTCATTGCATCCTGCTTTGCCCGTTAATAAATTAGAGAGAACGCCATCCTTTCATCAAGTCCACAACTCACCACCTCTTCCTATAGGCGCTCTCTTTTTCCTTCTAATCTCCACTCCCACCCCTCAATCTCCCCGCTAAAGCAATCTAGTGATGTGACGCCGGGACAAGAGCGAGAAGATTGCAGGCCATTTCGGAGAGCGATTCCTCATGATTTGCCCCTATACATCCGTTTGTACTGGCAGTCCAAACTGTTTATGGCAATGAAATGATGATTAACCCGTCTCATTGGGTGCATTTGCATGATAATACCTACCTGATTCTACATGTATTTAGACGCACAGGTGATCCAGATTGAGACTCTCAGTTTGCACACGTGGCATTGCTTTTGATCCAGGGCCTGACTGCGTGAATCATTTGCATAATTGTAATTACCCGTGTGGGCAGAAGCCCGGCTGCTGCCCCAGGTAACTATCAGATGAGGCCGTCTTCCTTGCTCGGCAGTGAATCACTTAAATTGCCCGGTCTAAACACCTTGCACAATCTGGGCGAGTAACAACTTTAGAGGCTCTGCTTTCCTTAATGACACATTTTGCTGAATGCCTGTCTGAACTGGTTTTTGAAGTGGGGGAGAAAATGAGGGGAGAAAAATCAGCGGCGTTTTATTCCTGCTGACCAAACACTTTCTCTCTGACTTGATGCATTGCTCCTGGTTTTCCTCCAGCGTGCTCTGCTGTCGGATTCCACTGAAACATCCTTATTACTGGTGTGTACAGAGTTGATCTCGTGCCAGGGCTCATCAATTTCCCGTCATGGCGGCTAATGAGCAAAACATTCCCCCAAAAGATAAATCATAGTCACACACACAGCAGTGGCTTCAAATCAGAAGATATAAACACAATAGGATATTGTGTGTGGGGGTCAATGCTGAACTTTCCAAACCTCACATTGGTTACTGAATCTCTGTAACATGGATGAGCTGACCAGGCTCATAACTCATTGATAACATTCAGCCACAAGATGACGCATTCTCCTTCCCCCGTACCATTGCATTTACTTCACAACAAGTCTTTGCCAGGCACTTACCGTCAATCTCAGCCATTTATCCAGTCCGTTCGCACAAAAAGGTGTATAAATGCTACGATAATGCGCAAGGCGTTTAGCGTGCAATAAGCACGCCTTTCTTGATTTCCATCTGTCTTTTATTTTCCCTTACCCTAACTAAGTGGGTTTCTTACCTGAACCAAGGTTAGTGTTTTTTTCTGTGGACGTTTCCGTGGCGTATAAATGACATGCGAAAAGCGGCGTACAAATGACTAATGACACGTGGAATGTCTGTGTAATGTCGTGGTATTTATACGCCTTCCTGTGAGACCGGGTTGTTTTTTTCAACACTAACCGACCATGTCATACCACCGTTGTTTTATTATTAGCTCACAAGCCTTGTTAGAAGTGGGAACCAAACGTAAGATATCTTCTACAGAGATAAACAAAACGTTCATTTTGGACCCGCCAAAATTTGTTAAATGATTATTTCACAATCATAATATTTTCTTCAGGAAAAGACAAACTTTTATTCAACACCTTTCTAAAAGCTCCGTGGATGTATTGTTTACAATTTTTTTTTAACAATAACACCTTTAACAAGCCTCATTTGAGCCTTTTTTCCTCATGATTAAGCGCATATGAAAGAGAATGATTTACATCATTTTCGTGTGAAATGTGTTGATTAGAAAAAAACGCTCGCCGTGTGCAGAAATAACCATGCAGCACACTCCGGCTGCCAAGAACTACCAGCGCTTCAAAAAAAAATCACCGCTCTTTCATTTAATCCAACCTTTACAGGCGTAAAAAAAAAAAAAAAAAAAAAAAGGAGAAATATTCAGCAGCAGATTCATCACGGCTCAAAGTGAAAATCGGATGAGTTAACCTCTGGAATGCAAATCAGGGACTTTTGACGCAAATTAATTTGTTAGAGCACTACAGAGCGAGGGTGCTCATCATTCAGTGGAGCTCTGAAAATGGAGATAAACACTGTCATTTTTTTGCCCACCCACTCTGAAAATGAGACTTGATTCACTGGCAGAGAGAGAGACAGAGATCTCAAATATTGACTGTGCTCGGCAGTGTAAGTGATACCTGGAGATGGGTAGAGGATGAGATGATGAGAGGGAGAGACGGAGACTAATGGACAGATAAATATGCAGGTAAGTTTTTTCTGTCGAGGCTCAAGGGAAGTCTTATCTGGGAGAGTGCGCCGCTATCAAACGACCAGAAGCTTTTACATAACAGCCTCAAACATCTCCTGCGAAGGTGCGTCTTTAATTTATTCACCTCACCGACCCTGCCCGCCAAACACTCTGAAGTATCTTGAGAGCCTCTGAAACCAATTAGACTTTAAATATGGGATAAAAGCAAAGTCTTTGTTTTAGTGCTCAGGTATGTGTCTCCGTAGCTCCCACCGGGTTTGAAGTGTACTTGTGCTTCATGACACTTCCGCTAGAAGGTTGTCATCCCGGGGTGTTGCTTCGCCTGCTATATTTAGCCAGACGAGAACACCCGGTATCTCCGCTCCCCACATACAGTACATATGCTGCTTCTCTGTGGGGATAGAGCGCTCTACTCCCAAGCAATCAATATTGGATGCACCTACAGGGACTAACCAAGCAAATGGCTCCAGGCTAGACCCAGTCCCTTCCCACCCATTTTCTATATATAAAACTGGCCTGGCATATAATGAAAAACATTACCTGCCACCAGGGCACATAACTCTACCAGCAGCAGACGGAGGAGTTATGGAGTGCGGGCCAAAGAATGATCCAATTACACAAATAGTATTTTTACACCGGAGGATCATTTATCATGGCTCTCTATAGAGATAAATCATCGCGGCGCTTCGGTTTGAGATGAAATTCCCAGAAATCACTTCATAATGGGAGGTAAAGAGCCCATCGCGAAATAACAAACCATCCTCAACGTCGTGGATTTGGAGTGTGTGTGTGTGTGTGTGTGTGTGTAACGCAGCCTATATGTGCAGGTATGAGGTCTGTATAATACAGCGCCAGTCCTGCTCCGCCCCCCCCATGTGACAGAGAGTATAGGCTTCAACACAGTCACTCTCTGGAGACTCTCTCCTGTGGCGCTGCCTTGTTCCTGATAAACAAACACATATGACAGATGTCAACACTGATACCAACCAGACTTGCCGTGTGGCGGCTTCTCCCTGACGTCCTGCTCATATGCGGGAGGCGCCGCGTAGCCGAGCTCCTCAGTAGGGCCATCTACATACAGAATAAGCCCTCGCAGACAGAGGAGGGCAGATGGAGTGCTCAGAAACGACAGTGCTGGAGAATACAAAAAAACAACAACCTGAGTCATATTTCTGTTTGTTTGGCCATTATTCCTGAAACAACTTTGTATTCTTTGAGATCTGGGAACGCGGCAATGTTGCTAAAACAAGAGTCCAGCAGGGCGAGGAACAGTAAAGGTCAAAGGATCAGGTTTTAGACAAACCTCCGGGTTAGAAAAACTTATTTGGAAGAGACAACAACAGCAAACAGTAAAGTTATTAGTCTGTTGTTATCAGCGGCTATTAACCTCATAGATATGGGTTAAAAGGGACCTGCTACACCTTCTAGTAGGTTCAGAATCAACAAATAAATGTGGTGATGTATTATTATTAGGGCTGTCAAAGTTAACGCGTTAATAACGCGTCCAAAACCTCATAAATACATTGGTACCAACCATGTCATAGCTTGTCGCTAAGGAGGCCCTTGACCTCTGACCTCAAGATATGTGAATGAAAATGGGTTCTATAGGTACCCACAAGTCTCCCCTTTACAGACATGCCCACTTTATGATAATCACATGCAGTTTGGGGCAAGTCATAGTCAAGTCAGCACACTGACAACTGTTGTTGCCTGTTGGGCTGCAGTTTGGCATTTTCTATGCTAAATGCAGTACCTGTGAGGGTTTCTGGGAAATATTTGTCATTGTTTTGTGTTGTTAATTGATTTCCAATAATAAATATATACGTACGTTTGCATAAAGCAGCATATTTGCCCACTCCCATGTTGATAAAAGTAATAAATACTTGACAAATTTCCCTTTAAAGGTACATTTTGAACAGATAAAAAAATCGATTGACCGCCCTACTTTCTGTGTATTTAATACATTATTCATAACAAAACAAACATAAATAAATAAAACATTTTTTTCCCCTTTTATAACAAAGTGACGTAATGAATTTCCTGGAAACATTTGCAAATGGCTCCACCGCGGTATAAAATCTGACCTCGAGTCACCACAGAGGCAATAATCGCAACCATATTAGCCTCTGTTAATGGATGATGAGGTATGTCTAATGGCCATGTTCATGGGTCTAATGCACTAGAGGCTAATCAAGAGACCTGTGACCTCTAAATGCATAAGTAATAAAGCTGTCTTGGCGCACTGATCAATACCGACTGCATGCACACATCGGAAAGTCTATTTTTATAATACTCCGGGAGCAGAGCCAACTTTAACGGATCTGTCCTTCAAAGGGCTGAAACGCAACATTTAAGTGGTGTTGCAGAAAGGTGTTCCATCTTCCTCGGCGATCAACATTTCCGTCAAAGCCACAGCTCTTATTTTCCTCCTCGGGGCAGCGCTGCCTTCACTGGTTCAGCAGCATCTCCTTCCAAGTGTTGCTCTCTCAGCGTGTAGCCAGCACCCTTCGTTGAGTTATGATCATGCCTCTGTTGAACACACATCATTCCCCCGGTTGTGATGGGGGGAGAGGGAAGAGAGGGGGTTAAATATTCTACAGCAGTGGTCCGGTCTTCAGAGAGTAATGAAGCAGCTACACAGATTCGCCACATACACCCCTATCTCTCAGCCTAATGAGCGAGCGAGCCGCGCCCAGGTGAAAAATGAGCCGGCTCAACGCAGCCCCTTAAGAGGAAAAAAATGGGATTCCTTTCCCTCGCAAAACAGCCCCCACCTACTACTGCTCACCTCCTCCTCCTCCAAACTCTGATTTCAGTGGGGATGATTGATTAAACTGAAAACAGCCCACCCCCCTCCCTCAAACCCCCAATCCACCCAACTGCTGCATCTCTAACTAATATGGTTTGCGCTTGTTGCAGTGCTCTGTGTTTACAGCTTTCACCTACAGAGACATTATGCAACCCCGGTGCAACACAGCAGCTCAGGTGAAAAGGACAAAGAATCATTTTTGACAGTCAGCTGACTCAGTGCATGTGGACTAAAGCACATATACCGAGTCATCAAAAAACGTGCCGACAAACCAAAAATCGAGGTTGTTAGCGATTTATGTTTGATCAACATAATGCTTAAAAAAACAACCTGAAGAGAACGTATTTGAAGCAGCTAAAAGAGAGACAAAAGTTCAGCCCTGAAAGTCAATGAATGCAGCGTTTCAGTCCCCCCAGGCTCAGACGATGCCGAGACGCAGATCACAAGGCGTCAGCGTGCCCTCTCTCGGTGTCCCGCTGAGGTCCTTGACCAGCTGGTGTGTTGCATCTGACGTAACCTGGCACGTCCCTTCATGCAAAGCGCCGCCGCGTGGGGCCGCTTGTGTCGCTCTCGGCGCTAAAAAAACCCAAACCAGTCGACCTGAAAATGGTCTTTAAGCTCTCATATCAGTGCTGTGGAGCTCAGGTTGCCCCCCGCTCCCCCCCTCCTGGAAGCACACCAGTCTCTTTCCTTTGATTCCCTCTCAGGGGGCCTTTCTCAAACCTCCCCACTCCATGAGTGTGTCCGTGAGTAGTCACACTCACAGCTGAATGAAGCACCCTTCTTTAAGATGTAGGGTCTAAATACAGCAGCAAGCTTTGGGACGAACTTCCCTCTCTCCCACGGAAACTGTCGTAACATTTCATAAGCATAGTTTCATACAAAGCGGAGGGTTCACAGTATTAAGAATAAAAAAAGAAATATACGAAGGAAGTAAAAATAAAAAATGAAACATTCACTCAATCGATTAGAATATTTAATCGCAAATTAATCGCATGATTTTTATCTGTTCAAAATGTACCTTAAAGGGAGATTTGTCAAGTATTCAATACTCTTATCAACATGGGAGTGGACAATTATGCTGCTTTATGCAAATGTATGTATATATTTATTACTGGAAATCAATTAACAACACAAAACAATGACAAATATTGTCCAGAAACCCTCACAGGTACTGCATCTAGCATAAAAAATATGCTTAAATCATAACATGGCAAACTAAAGCCCGTCAGGCAACTACAGCTGTCAGTGTGTCAGTGTGCTGACTTGACTATGACTTTGCCCCAAACGGCATGTGATTATCATAAAGTGGGCATGTCTGTAAATGGGAGACTCGTTGGTACCCATAGAAACCATTTTCATTCACAGGTCAAAGGTCAAAACGCCCCTGTGGACATGTACTCCCAGTCTGCATCGATGCAGGCTTGCTGTTGGAGGGTTAAATAACCCACTTTCACTCCTGGCTAATTGGTCTTGGATGGCACTTAATATGGCGGACCTCCCCGCGAACGCGCAAACGGAATGGAAGTAGGCGAGGAGAGGGCGTAGGGGTCGGTTTGAGAAAGGCCCAGGGTCTGAGTTATAACGTCAGCTGACTCACAGTAATGTTCTTATGCAGGATGAATCCTCTGATAAGCTCAAGGTACTGCTAGGTCAAGAAAAAAAACAAAAAAAACATTGCCAACTGGAGTCTCCCATCACCAGAATGAATAACTTTTTAAAACAAGGTGATGGATGTTGTAATACAGTTTAATGCAAATGAAATGTAAATCAGGTATTCCCGGAGTAAGGAGCGGAAAAAAGGGCTTTGATTGTTGTGAAAATAATGTTCTTTTATATTAATACACCTTAGGTCAATTCCTGAGACTTTTTAATAACTTGTACCTGCTGAACATTTCCAGCTCCCCTCATCATAAGATGCTGCTAGTATGGTTTGTTTCTAAAACAAGTGCATATACTGTTCATGTCTACTGGGAACTGCTTGTTCCACTATATGTTCACCAAGGAGACGGACACTAAATATATGTGTAATAACTCTCTGACATTCTGACCTGAGCGGTACACCGGGGAGAAGGCATGTTATTAACCGGCTGAGCTATCGGGGGCTTTCTGAGATACACCAGCTCCCACACAGAGAATAATGACGTGACGTTTGCTGCATCAGAAAATCAATCGGAATTATGATAAAGACAAAGTCTCGGGAAATGTACGAGAGGAGGTATAACTTTAATTTTCATAACGGTCGAATAGAACATGTGTTCATTTGATTATAAATGTAATTATAGAGATATTATGGTTAGTTGTTGTTTCTTTCTAGACGCTAGCAAGCTGTGGCCGTGCTCGGCTCGTGATTGGCTCGGGCAGGTGTGTGGGCGGGACCTTGATTCTCCAGCCCCCCAGCGATCAATACTGCACAAACTGGCTCCAAATTATGCCAAAATCTCAAGACGGCAGCTCCCGTATCCGGGATATTTTGGCTTCACAGAGATGCATCGTCCATATATAGTCAATGATAAAACCTTTTAAACAAAAAAACTTTAAAACACACAATAACATAATGAGAAATCCTAATGTCAAAGCATTGACACCTGAACACACAAAATTAATGCAGCTAAGAAAGAAACACGGTGAACGATTTCTTTTACACAACATTGTATGTTACTGTATACAGTATATTGAAGTTTTCCCATTGGTATTGTGCAGAATCGGCATATTGATTAAAAGAAACAAAGCCTGCAGGTCTGCAGGTCAACCGACTGACGACTTGTACAATCAAAAGTTCACCTCTGCAGGTCAACCCTGGGGCTCCAAGGAGTGACCCTAGAAACCTGGAAACCAGCTGTTTCATCGATCAAACAAACTGTCCTTTACACCTGGGATGAAACAAGCCTTCGGGCTTTACAGTAAAATGCATACAGGGTGGGATTGTTCATTTATTCTCACTTAATCGTATCGTGTGCACCATTAGCCAAGCTTTGTATTGAAGGTATCAGTTCAATGAACAGCAGCAATGGGTATCTACTCAGACAAGTCTCTCTCTCTGTATTGCAATTGCAAACCTTCAACGGGCCAATAAATGCCCACTGAACTATAACTACGCCTTTTTAAACCTGTGTCTCTGCTTCTCTGTCTCCGTGGTGTAGAGAGCAGATGATGGGATGTTTCTGTAAATGAGATTGGGGAGAGAGTGCAGGTCACAAGTGAAGACGATAAAGCCGCTCGCAGATGAGGTAATTTTTCAGCTGAATGAGAGCGAGCTGGTCTGGTCTGCTTCATGATCGCTGCCTGATGGTGGGCTCGTTATCGCCACATGCTCCGTATCTGAGAGGAAACGTGGCAACTTGTAGCACATTTAAGGCCTTTACACACCGGGGGCGTTTTTTTCTTCTTCGTGTGATTAATTCACACGTCAATGTATCTTTTCAAACGGTTGTTTTTGGCAACACACTTTTTTTTGGAACGAGGTCAATTTTTAATAAAAGCATCAACCAATCATGTTGTGCAGAATCGGTTGAGTTGCGCCTTTATTTATGAAACTGCAACACGGAGGCTTCGTATAGTCCGAACCAGGATGGCAAACTTTATTACTCCTTTCAACCTTGACAAAGGCAGCGCAGACCAGATCCACTCCTTCCATTCTTACCTTTCACAATAAAAGCCCTAGACATATAATATTCACAGGCGAGTATTTAGCATTTTCGTGTCGTTTATTCGTCTCCGACACATTCTCACTCCCAACTCGTCAAGCACCGCCGCTTGTTCAGTGCCCCTCGGAGACCGACCGATGCACGGACTGATGATACCAACAAGTCACGTGACGACTGACGTGACAAAATAAGTTGTTACTTTCAGTTTCACATGGGACACGGAACACCAGTCTCCTGGTTGAAAGACACATGATGAGCACTCTTCAAAAATAAATAAATACATAAAGAGGAAATAAATAAATATTGAATAATAAAATAAAAATAAAAACCACAATAACAATAAATAAAAAGCTGTAATAATAATCATGACAACAATAATACTGAAATTAACAATATGACGTGTATAACTTCACCCTACAATATGTTCCAGCCAACATATCAAGGAAAAAAACATGTCTAACCCCTAACCAGCCTAAAAAAAAAATCCAGTATCATGGCTCATTTTCATATTAAAAAAACATTAAAACTAAGGCTTTATTGTTTTTAAAATAACTTTAAAATGAATGATGAAACATCACTGTCTTTCTTCAAAACAAAGAAGAAATAGTAAAGTATATTATCATCCATTGAGCCTATAAAACTGTATGCAGGCTAAGGAAACACCCTTGGGGGAAGGACGCAGATGTCCAATATCTAACCTCCATGTGGCTGATGTATTTATATGACAGGCCTATCCTTCACTATATACATGATATAGGGCTCTATAAGGGTCTTGGAGTCCAGCCTTTGCTGAGAGGATGCACTACTGTCATGCTTATCTGTGCCCTGGCAGCCCTTCTCAGCCACACAATCACACTCCAGTACACCCTGAATTACTTTGAACAAAACAAATGGCATTTACCATTCCTGGAGATAAGCAAAGGGGGCATGTGTGAAATAGACAAACAAACAAAAGGGAGAGTTAGAGGCGGCAGCGGAGTTAATCTTGGTCCGGGGCCGGATTAACGGCCATGCCTGCGTTTTCTTGGAGAATAATCGAAGGGGTCCTGGTCTTATGAATAACTCCATCCAAAAAAAAAAAAAAAAGAGGAGGCACTTCTGGCTATGAAAGCTGCAGAGAGTCAATGAAGAGAGAAATAACTAGGAATAAAGAGGACAGGCTTTGACTGGTTGAGTCCACATTTTCATTTCATGGCCTGTGGGGGCAGCTGGGGACTTCTAAAAATCAGCCTGGGACACAATGCAGACTGGTTTCTTATTAGGGACTCCAGTGGCATTTCAAACAGCCGTCATTTCATCCCACTGCTCTCAGGAAACACTGTTTTGTGAATAAGAGTTCCTTTAAAACAACTGAACTTGGTTAAGATTTAGCTGCCTGTCAACGCCAGCTTATGTCCCGTCATTGCCTCCCAGCCATCCGTGCCTGAGGTCTCTCAGAGAACACCGCAGGACCCTAAAAATGGCAGCATCCAATCATCGCCTGCCTCGGTTTCTCAGTGGAGCCACGGGGGGGCACACTGATTAAGACCAAGGCTGCGACAGGAGAGAGGAGTGCTGCACCTTTCAGACGCTCTCAACTAAAAAAAACCCTTGAGGTGAACGGTAAGCCTGTCTGCTCAACGGAAAGAGAGGATGGCAGAGGAGAGCGGAGGAGCAAGTGAACCCACCTGGCATTCGCTATTCTTGTTATTCTTGCCAACCTTTCTCAACGGAGGAGGCATTGTTTACATTAAAATAAACTTGGATAAATTGAAATAAGGGCCTTGGTTAAAATACCTTTATGGTTAAAGGGACTATTTGTATTTCACACTGCAGCAATTATTTCTGCACAAACGTCCACTGTACATTCGCTAGATATTCTCAGAGCTAAACTAACTCTTCTGCAGTGTATAGTGAGCCACGCATGCTCGTCCAGAGGTGGAGCGAGACAGCGAGAACGCCGCTGTGTGAGTGAAGGCAAGCAGGCAGCGGAGCAGAGACTCCGACCACACTCGAGCGCGCATATGCGAGCGTGCATGGGATCCCGACCCGGTACATTTATACGCTTAAAAAGTTACAAACAGTCCCTTTAAGACATTTAATGTTTTATTTTGTGAGATAAATAATATCCTTTTAAAGCTGTGAATTCAGGTGAATTTTGTGCCCAATTGCTAACAAATGGCGAAGGGTTTTAAAAGGTGCAGTTTTTAGAGGATTTGGCGACATCTAGTGGTGAGGTTGCAGATTGCAACCAACTGAAACTTCTCCCGTGTGCCAAGCGTGTAGGAGAACGCAAAAACGCAAATGGTCCTATCTAGAGCCAGTGTTTGGTTTGTCTGTTCTGGGTTTTGTAGAAACACGGCGGTCGGCAAATGTATAAATTAGCTAACGTAGCATTAGCTCAAGCCAAATATGAATGGAATACAATGCAGTAAGGCTCTCAGTCATTCTGTATTGCTTTCAAATGTTTAATCTCCTGTGATAAACTTTTCATTTAATGCATAACCTATATCTATGACATTCGACCCAATGTTGTCAGAACATTCAGCAATTTTATTTGCTAACGTTTCAATTTCGTTTTTAATCGGCAACATCATGAAATTTACTTCCTACTTCTTCTTCTGCATGCATAAAACTGCATGTTTTTTTGCCCAAAACTGCATGTGATTATCATAAAGTGGGCATGTCTGTAAAGGGGAGACTTGTGGGTACCCATAGAACCCATTTTCATTCACATTTCGTGAGGTCAGAGGTCAAGGGACCCCTCTGAAAATCACAATGCCATGGTTATACTGCATTTTTGCGTCTCTATAAGCACAGAAAGAGAACAAAGATAATAAGTATTTTTGTTCAATTACTGAAATGTGTTGTGAAAAAATATTTCCAACATTAAAAAGGCACATCATCAAGGATATCTATCTACATTGCAAAATATGTTTTTTCAGCTTTGTTAAGCAGCTTCTTCATTAGAAAACACACTTGCCGGAGCATATCCTATTTCAGTTTTATATTCTAAGAAATGCAGGAGGAATTAATCAAGCGATGAACCATCCAACTCACCTTCTTTCCTTTCAAGATGATGGAGAACAGAAGGAAAACAGTTTTGTGTCTTCTCTTCGCCGCTGTCATAAATCAAAACGTGTGCCGTGGCGAGCGGCTGTCAGGCGGGTCCGGCGTGGTAATTAACACACTCGTCGCGGGTTTTCATACACACCGTTCCTGACTGGAGCAGAGTCTAATAATTACAATTAGTGAAGCAACGTTCAGCACAATAAACATCAGAAAGGGCTGTTTCAGCACCGGCTCAGATTTGTGATGAATTACCATGCGGCCACATATTATCAGCTGTGCATGATTAACGGTGATTTAAATAAATAATCTCGTCCTCATTGTTGCGCATTCTTTTCCCTGCACGTGCCTGAAACAGGTTTGTAATACAAGATAATAAGCAGAATGAATAATGCCTCAAATTAAAAAGGACTGTGGATATGGACATTGTGTTTTTCTTGAAAGCCGTTATGGAAAAAGCGCTGCAGAGGTGAGCAGTGTTGACATCTGAACAATTGCTTGCTTGCTAATGACGGTGATTCCAGCTCCCTGGAGAACTTAATGTTGTACAACTCACGTTAAGACACCCGCGATGCTCGCCTTATTGGTGTGCATTTTTACTGATGATGTTATCTTTTCCATGGTAAATAATATGACCTTTGCTGACCTTAGTGGTTGGGAACAACACACCTTTCTCTTCCCGTATTCTCATATTTTCTAAAAGCATCCCATCAGGTGTGATTTATGAAGTCAATTTGAGACCTCACAGCGCGCACAGCTGGATGCCTACAGCGCTGAATTAGACCCGACGCTGGCCAACCTGCCTCGCAATAATCGTCCTAATGCCACTAATTATGAATATTGTCGGCTAATGAGTAGATGCAATGAGAGAATTACAGTTCGTCGCTAATGAGTTCACCTAATTAGGCCATTCATTAACTCCAGGAGAGGTGCATTATGAGTGGGGAACTTTGCTGCATATGCAGTTTAATGATGAGTGCCGAAAAAAAGTTGGACAGATGGGGGGGGGGATGCATAAGAGGGGAGCGCAAAAATATGCCGTATCCTCTTGACCTTGTCCTCATCAGACAGTACAGTCGCAGCATCCTGTCATCTGTCTCCACTTTACTGATCAAGGCACTACATGCAATTATACAGTAAATTTCCTTTTAGATTAGGCTGCATGTAAACAATATGCGATAACATTGGCCTGTAATTTCTCATTTTACACCCAGTGTTCACATGGGGTTTAAGCATAGACCGTACACAAGAAGTGGATGCAGTCAACGTGACGTCACCCATTGGTTTGTGGACTGCCGTTTTGAAGCCTTGAGTCCAGCATTTTGGCCATCATCATCTTGTTTTTTTGCAACCAGAAGTGACATGAGAGGGTGGAGCTAAGTACAACTGAACGCTGAATAAGAATGTACGTGGTAGTTGGCCGTTGGCCGTTGGCTGAAGTCTTTGCGGTATGTTCGAGTGCAACTTTTTAGCCAAGACAAAGACGACGTGAGGCGAAGCAACGGGTGCTATTTGACTCTAAATGGGACCATAATTTACTAAATGAACATCATGCTGTATTGAAGAAGACTTGAAACTAGCGATTGAGACCATAAACTCATGTTTACAATGTTTACTGAGGTAATAAATCAAGTTAGAAGTAGGCTCATTTTCTCATAGACTTCTATACAATCAGACTTCTTTTTGCAACCAGAGGAGTCGCCCCCTGCTGGCTATTAGAGAGAATGCAAGTTTAAGGCACTTCAGCATTGGCTTCACTTTTCAGACCCGGAGGTTGCCCACTGGGTTGAAGATTAGTTGGCTTGCATTTAAATACCAAATATAAAGGCTAACGGAAAGGTGTACCTCAAACGATCCGATTTAGCTATAGAGCACTCTTCCATGAATATCGAAATATGACTCGCTCAACTTCCCGGGTTACAGTTCAGACTGTTTCACATAAAAATTGCAACGGTAAGTTTCACAGTACAGTAGTTACAGAAATAATGACGCCTCTCAGAGACTTCTCCACCTGTCAGTCAGGGAACATGGTGTAAAAATAAAAATGGATGTCAGTTTGGCACATAATTTATTCAGCTCAAGTCAGTCAAACGTGAATTATTCATGAAGCGGTGAAAGCCCTCGATTGATTCAATCACAACAATCTATAGTAACTCAATTCACATGAACATTGTTTCCGTGCAGCCGACAGAGTGAGCTGCTCCATAAAGAGCTCACATAATAATCCTTTGCCCCTCCGACAGCTCTTCTTGCAGAAGGCCGGATAATTGTCGAGGGACCGTGGATCGCCTCGAGGGTCAACGCTGTTCCACGCTTTGTACACCATTACGCTCCCTTTAATTGAATTGAAGAAAGTGCAGTTAATTAAGCGATTAACGGCGAGAACATGGGAGCTATCAGAGAACAAAAAGACCCCCTGATGGTGGACAGTGTAGCCACTGACCTTCTCCGGGGGAATCTGTCTCTGCTTCACAAACTGTGCCAATGCCGCCGCTGTTCACAGTTTTATTTTTCAAATAGAAAGCAGCAGCAGCTACGGGCGTGTTTGGCATAAGATGGCAGTTGTACTTTGTAGGTTGGCAAAATATTATAACATGAAAATACATTATAAAAAATTATAATTTGTATTCAATAAGTTACCATACATTATTGTGTAGTATATAGTATTGTACGGAAGTCTTAAAAGGACATGAGTCAAAAAAAATGTTTCAATACTGTTATCTCAAGATCACAAGTTGATGTCATTAATTCAAGAAAACAAGCTTTGTTATTGGTAAATGCATTTTAAACAGCCCAGATCGAGCTGACACCAGCAACCAAAAATCAAAGAATAAAGACATTTCCCTCACAATTTTGTGTTATTTTCTTTTTAATTTATAAGGGTCACAGGTTTATACTGCTTGTGAATACAATCCATTTATTCTTATTTCCATATATGTATTTTGTATGCAGCCTACACTTGTTAACACCTTATTTTGAAAAACCAAACGTAGTCAATTTGTGTATACTTCCTCTGACTTCACCAAGTCTATCACGGTCAGCTCGATCTGGGCTGTTTGAATGGGCCAAACATTATAAGTAATAAACAAAAATGACCTTTTGAAGCTAACGAAAGGAGCTCAAACACAGTGTTTCAGGGTGAAAAGAAGTGCTGCAGCACAGCCGGTATAATAAAAATAAAGCGTTTTTGAACATTAAAGCAGGCAAACATGTTCAAGTAGAAACCCAAAACACAAGTATGCACCTGAAAATCATCATAATAAGTCCTCTTTAAGAAAACTGGCCTCTTTTACACCTGCTGTATTTACACCAGGTTGTCCTGATGTGAGACCAGCACCTTAGTGAGGTATATTATCAGAAGCATATCTTTAACACACGTGTCTTTTGATGTGGGAGGAAACTGGAGCACCCTCAGGGAATCCACATGAGCATGGGAAGAACACACAAACCTACAGAGAGAGGCCCCAGTGCGGTTTGAACCTGTATCTTTCCTGCTGTGAAACAGTCAAAACCACTGAGCCAAAAACGGACCGCAAAATACCTCAAACTGAAACGCAAACTGCCTCCTGTACAGCAGTGAAGCAGTGTTGCTGGATCTCGCGAGAGAGAAACAAGCAACCAGGTCTATAGAAACAAGCAACTTTCCCACCTACCTACCACAATATGAGAGAGAGAGGCGGCAACTTGATCATTTCATATATATGTATGAATATATTTTCGATAGAGCCAGAGCAACACAACCTCCTCTCCACCCCAAACAGATAGAGCCAGATAAAAACATAACCTCCTCTCCACACCCAACAGATGGAGCCAGAGCAACACGACCTCCCCTCCACGCCAAACAGATAGAGACAGAGCAACATGACTCCTCTCCACGCCAAACAGATAGAGCCAGAGCAACATGACTCCTCTCCACGCCAAACAGATAGAGCCAGAGCAACATGACTCCTCTCCACGCCAAACAGATAGATCCAGAGCAACACGACCTTCCTCTCCACGCCAAACAGATAGAGCCAGATAAAAACATAACCTCCTCTCCACACCAAACAGATAGAGCCAGAGCAACACGACCTCCTCTCCACGCCAAACAGAGAGCCAGAGCAACACGACCTCCTCTCCACGCCAAACAGATACAGCCAGAGCAACACAACCTCCTCTCCACGCCAGATAAACTGTCAGTCAGAAAAAACTCCAAAAAATAAAATAAAACGCAACTCGCGAATACCAATATTTGTAAGCAAATTTTCAGAAAAATAAGCCCAAAGTCGCTTATAATAAGCGGACTGGGCAGCTCTGCAGTGAAGAAGCTCATCCTTAAGTTAATTAATTTATATGGCTTTACCCCCTATAAATTATTCCTGCAACGGGATCAACACCGAAGCTCCTGCCTTATATATTTTAATAAGCATCTGATTTTGTGCTCCACTTTCTCCGTCTCCCCTGACTGAAATCTGTCTCCCGTGACGGAGTACGTTTACACTTTGTTGTTAATATGACGAAATATGTTCCTCCAGAGAGCTTTGGATAATCAGATCTTAGGAGCCTCTCGGGTGCAACTACACCGAGACTTTACTCTCCCTTTGATTGCAATGATGCATTTTAATGCCAGGTGAAAGGGGGGTCACCGAATAAGACACGCAAAAGAGGAGGAAAGTGGGTTTCTGGGAGATTTCTGGCCGGACCCACACACATACAGACAGACTGAGCCTGTCGGCCTGGTGTCTGTCATCATAATGAAGCACCTAGAGAGCGGCCGCGGTACCATTAGACAGACAGATGTGAGGGATGGAGGAGTGACACAGGGTGAGAGTGAGACAGTGGTTGGTGGGAGGAAGATGGGCAGAAGTGCTACAGTCTGCCACCAGAATAGGATTGAGAAACCAGTATGACAGAGCTGAGAGATTACATCTGTATTCACTGTCAGTCATTCGAACCTCCAAGGTTGAGTGTAGGAGGGCACGGGAGATGTCATCGTGGAGTAACTGGCTGCTGTCGATTACTTTTTTCATTAATCAAATTATTGTTTAGTGTACAAAATGTGTTCAGTTGTACTTAGCTCCACCCTCTCGTGTCCAAGATTGCGATGGTCAAAAATGCAAGACTCAAGGCTTCAAAACCGCAGTCCACAAACCGATGGGTGACGTCAGGGTGACTACGTCCACTCCCTATATATACAGTCTATGGTCTTAAAATCAGTTTTAAGTTGAGCACAGATAAACTTTCCCTCTTCAGCAGATGAATGTGAAAACAGACTTCTTGTGTCAAACTTTGCTCATACATCATTCTGAACAGGTCAAACCCAAGTGAAGTAAGATCAGAAAAACACATTTTTGAGCGGAGAGAGAATTTACATGTTTCTGTCGATCATCTATTAATCCTTTCAGCGCTACCTATAAATGTAAATCTTATCCTGACGGAAATGGCGAATTATAGAAACACAATTTAAGAGACATTCGCATATTCCCTTGTCTTGTGTTCTTGTCTTAGATTCTCTTTTCAAAACACTTTCAACAACTGTCAAGATGAGAAATGCAGTTTTACTGCATGTCTGTTTGACTGTGTTATAAGATGGGAATCCCCATTTCCTTCCTTCCTTCCTCCTCTCTTCTCTAATGATTACTAATTTGACTCGTCCTTCATCCAATCGTAATTTCAGAGATGACAAATGTCCGTTATACTTTGCCTCTGCCTTTCCTCGCAGCCCAAAAGTGTGACAGAGACCGATGCTCGGCTGCGACTCGCTTGGCTTTGACTGACGCCTGTATCATTTGCTGGAAAATTCAGTTAAAAATAAGGCCTGGTTTACATGTATAATTAATTAGGCTCATCTCTCAGCCGAAGCGCGGCAGGTAATCGTTAATGGCAACCGCCGGCCTGCGGAGCGGCTGCCTAAAGAGGAGTGACTTTGCACATCACAGGCAAAACGGCGTGCAAATAAATGGGTGGCTTTCACAGAGAGGAGGTAGATAATAAGGTGTTCTTTTTTTGAAAAATAGGCCAGACTTTCATGATGTACAAAAAGCTTTTTAGAGGCTCTCTTTAGGAGTCGTTCTCACCCCAAACTTCTCACATGACTGGGTTTTGTAAATTAGACTCTTTGACTGTTGCACTCAGGATGGCTTCGCCCCTTTGAGCCAAAGAGGACATGTGATGCGGCCCTGCCTAATTAGAGAAAGGACATCTTATTCATGTTGACTCTAAGCTGGAGCCTCGGCCTCCTGTGATCAGGGTAATTTGTCCGTGCACCCAAACACCTCCCCTACGTCTGCACAAGATGAAGGACTAGGTGTCTTGCCAAACTGCAGGAGTATTAGCGAAGCTGCTCTCCGAACAGGTCTGCTGACCGACTGTGAAAAATCTCTGGATCAGCACGTCAACACATTAACCTCTCGCCCCGTGGTCATGCCTCAAGATCGGTGTAATGAAGCATCATTTGGACGAGCACAAATCCGAGCCGGAGTGGGGGGGACTCTGCTGGGATTTGCTGGCGTTTTTGAGGGGAAGAATTGCTGGTTTAGCACCGCATAAAAATTTCACGCCTTGTTTTCCTTTCGCCTCAGGCAGCTTTGGATAAAAAGGCTCGATATGTGATATGTGGGATCCAAGTGGGAAATGGTAAACTAATATCATAGAGGTGAAGCTCCATCTACACATTGCGAGGAAGCTGATACACAATAGCCTCGCTGTCGACAAGCGGCTAATGATAAAGAAGCCCCGACGGCTCCGGAGGGCAGGCTGCTAGTGTATTACAATCCATTGATATAATTGCTCCTGAACAATAAAACCGAGCAAGAAAAATCACACAATCCCTCGCCTATTTGTTGCAACGGTTGGTTTCACTGTTGTCACATTTATCCGGGTGTAAAAATGCATCGCCTGCATTTCTTTAAGCAGCCTTTAGATAAGACAGATTGTCTCTCTGACAACAATAAAGAGATGTTGCGGCTGGGAGAGCTGAGGAGCAGCGCCGTGCTGGGTCACCGCCCATGGGCACCAAAATGATCTCCACAAAGCCAAAGAGATCCCCGATGATCCTGAATAAAAGAGTCAGAGCGATCATCGCCCTCCGCCCGCTTTGTAGCATCATCTGATCTTCACATGATATCCTTTGATAGGTCACAAATTGAAGGTGAATAAATGAGAATAATGGTTTCTCTGAACCATGAAGATATTATCTTAAAAGAGGCACCTCACGGATTTTACACATCAAGATCAGTTAACTATAGTCAGCTTGTGATAAAGAATAATGTCTTCTGTGGCTCTGGAGGGAGAGACTGTGGGATGGAGTTTTAAAGATGTTGGTGTTTAGCAGCCATCGGGGGAGAGTGAAACAGAAGGGGTTATTGAGTTGCATTACGGGAAGTGTAGGATCCAGCATCTTCCAGTTTGACCTGGTCACTTGCAAGTCTGTATGGTAGTGCAATAATAAATCACCGGAGGACTCCTCCAACCTTAACCATCCAACCGTCCTCTTTGTTTACATATCTTTAACACCTCGGGGCTTCCTTTGGCAACCCTGTGTTTAACATCACAAAGCTATGAATGTTGGGTAATTCCCTCAGGCAAAGTCTTACAAAAAGTGTTCATATAGGGGTCAAAATGTCTGCGAGAGAGAAGCCCTTATGCACTTGATGTTTTGACAGTGGGACAGCCCTAAACCCTCATGGACTTTGCAGGAACACGCCTTAAAGTCTGCGAGTCTGTGAGTGTGGATATTGGGGATTGGGAACCTTGTTTTTGTAACAGCGACATGGTGTCACGTCCGGTGAAATCAGGCAACAAAGGGGAGGACTGAGAAGCAACATATAGCCGGAATGGGGCAAGAAAAAGGTGCAGGCAGGTACAGATACAGATTACAGGTTTTAGGATAGTCTACAGGTAAAGATTCCAGGATACAGAGGGAGAGAAACAAAGGCATGCAGCAACACAGCAACTCTGACAATCTGGCAAGGAGTGAGTGGAAAGTGACTGGTTAAATACTGCAGGGCTGAAGAGGGAAAGTGGAAGCAGGTGAGCAGGTGGGCGGGGCAGGTCAGGTGACTGGGACTGGAGGGAAAGGGGTTATTACAGGGCTGGATGGGAGAGTGAGGTGACTGGACAAGTAGGTTTTCACGTACAAAGAATTTGCTTTGGTGTTTTGCTGCATCAACAAGAAACAGAAATATAGAATAGAAAAAACAAATAATTAAAAAATAGGCCTACAATTTGAAAAAAATATGTTCAATGTTTGTGTCTAACATTAAAGAGCGTGGCATGAATGTGCAAAGATGTATTCTAGGGGATGTGCAAAGGTTCACAGTGTTCAGAATAAAAAATATATGAAATATACAGAGAAGTGAAAATAAAACTTGTTATTGCATTTCTTTTCTTTTTTGGAGACATCTTTTTAACTCTGATGTTTATGATCTGATTGGTTTTTGCAACACTCCCTATAAATAGACAACATTTACAATCAAATGAACATGTCTAGTTTGAGCAGTTGAACATTTGTACAGGTATAGTCGCACGGAACTACATTTGGAAAGCGTTCCATGACGAACACAAAACGCCGTTGCACGTAGCCAGTAAGTCAGCATTACTGTTGGAGGGTTATAACCCACTTCCACTCCCCGCTAATTGGTCTGGGATGGCATTTAATACGGCGGATCCTCCACACAAACGTGCAAACAGAATGGAAGTAGGTAGGGAGATGGCATCTGGTGGACAGAGAATGGCCATGCAGGGGTTCTGCATGAGAACTTGTTGAATAGTAACTTATGTATCTTCCGCTTTTGATTTGGAGAAGCATATGGGTAACAATTAGATAAGGCAATCTAATTAAACAGGAGAGACTGCAGTGAGACTGCAACAGACATCCCCCCCCAAACCCTCAAATGTAGTTTTCCTTTTGGTTTCCGAGCCGAAGCACAACTTTCTTTTGCTTCAGAAGCTCACTGTCAATCACGACAGTTGTATTCAGTGAAAGAAAAAGCTAATAAACAAGTGCGGCAAATGATTTTATTTTAATTAGGACATGCGTCGCTTGCTGAGCACACCTTTCAGACCTCTACGATTTATCCCAAGCTGAAACGAACATATCCTCCGCAGAGATGGCACCACATAAGACGAGATGTACCGGAGCTGAGGGCAATGTATTCTATATGAGTTTCTTCCTCCTCCTTTTTTCGCGCTATAAATTAATTTCTTTGAAAACAAGGTTTGTTCAAGGTTATGGTTGCTTCTTTCATGAATAACAGGCAAGTTATTAAATGACTGCTGTGCCTGTGCCACAGAAAAACAGCCTACTCATAAAAGGATCGTTTGAAGTTACATTGTGATGCTCTCTCATTGTTATTTAATGAACTTGGTTCATTTTTCCCCCAGCAAAATCCATTAAAATCAATCATTTTTGCCTCTTTTTTTTTTTTCCTTTTCTCCTGCAAAGCAAACTTTGGTACCGGAGATGAGAGGAGAAATCTCCACGGCTGAGAGAAAGTAAATCAACTAATCTAACCGTAGCCTTCATTCCGATCCAATTCATTACCTGGGCGTATTGAGCGGAGGGAACAGTACGTACCCCGGCACCGATCCGCTCATCACCCACTAATAAACACCGGCGCATCATCTGTAAGGGGAGGAAATATTGAAAGAGCTCGCATTCAGATCACAGCTGCCCCCTACCTTTGTTGTGGATGGCAAACGCCATTCGGATAAACGCTTGACACACCTTGCTGTTTTAACCCAAATTATCCCAGCGCCTTAGATCTCTCAATGGCCTAATTAACAGGGGGGAGGGCGAGTCTGAAGCCTTTCAAGTTCTGCACTTAAAACAAAGCCGGTGAGCGATGTAGTGATTCTGTTCTTCACCGGTGCACCTGGAGGGAGGAATCAGTGGTGACATAAAGAGGGGAAGGACTGTCGCAGCGAGGCAGACCCTCCTGCTGTTCCCACATTTCCTTTCTCAGTATAGCTCTAGTTTAATGATATGTGAGGTCTGAGGATCCCGGAGGGTCCTTGAAGGGGTTCGAGGGGGGACCAGCAGAATGAGGTTTTGTATCTGAACACATGACAGCGAGAATGAACGAGATCAGATGAGATGTTCTCACCCTATTATCTCTCCTCCTATTGTGTATTCTGACTTAAAAGGAAAGCTTTAGAGCCGTGGTTCCCCAACCTTTTTAGTCTGACATACCCCCACATTCCTGTTAGATGAGCTCAACTTTCATCAACGCCACCTGTCATGTTCTAAATGTGTTAATTTCAATTCATATTAATTTTTCCTTTTAACCATTGCTTTTACCACCACCAAAGTTGGCCCGCCATGAAGTTAAATTTGGCCCGCCAGATGTTTTTAGTGAAAAAATAATAACAACATTTAAATATAAATTGCTGTTTATACTGTTTTATTTTTTGTGAGGTTCTTTAAATATGTACTAATTATTATAAATTATTTCTCTGAGCACAGCGGGCAGAGCGACACTCTGGGCAGGAAGTCAGTTTGGCTCGAGTGAGGTAAAAAAATAATGCAGAGGCACATGGACAAAAGGCATTTCAATTAAGGGAATTTGGGATTTTTGCATCTTAACAATACAATAAAATACAATGGGTGTTTGCTTTTGGTCCGTGGCCCATTTTTATTAAGTTTCAGATTTGGTCCTCCAATGGAAAAAGTTTGGGCACTCCTGCCGAGAGCAAAATCACTATACTGTCTGATCTTTCCTACATCCTTTGTTTTGCCACCATCTGTTCTGTAATCTCCCGCCACCATCTAGCTTTAAATGTTGCATATCTGTATTCTTTTATTTCTTTATCATAAAGTGCTTTGTGTTGGGAGACAAAGTGAATGTTTATCAGATGCCATTGCATACATGGCTCTGGTTCTGGAACCGGAACCATAGTATGGTTTGGAGTCACTGATTTATATGGTAACCTGTGGAATTTGACCTGTTTGCATCTGCATGCATGGTAGAAAAAAAAAACCTTCATCAAAATTCCTGGAAACCTTCTTATTGTCCAGGAGAATGGAGATGAAAAGTGGAAAATGTATAAGCGTAAAAAGAGAAGAGAGAAAATAAAAGAAGAGAATAAAAACCCTTTGGGTTCAGAAGATGCATTTTACAAAAGGTCTTTGATGTCTTTGAATTTGTATATTTTTTTTCACTTATTCAGGCTCTTCATCTTTGCTCACCAAAGAACTGTTGGTATAGTTACTTTCTACACCTCGGCCTTTCATAGACTCTGTTTTATCCGACAACTTACACTGTAACTTTGCTTCAGAGAGAGAGAGAGAGAGAGAGAGAGAGAGAGAGAGAGAGAGAGAGAGAGAGAGAGAGAGAGAGAGAGAGAGAGAGAGAAGTAATTGAAGTAACACAACCAAAACCAGCCAACCACTGAAGGCAACAATGTGAGAAATGGTAAAAATCGATACGGCGTTTCAACTTATCCCCCCCCTCAAGGATGATGGGAAGAAAGGATGACTGAGAAGCAGCAGGAGTCTTAACATGGAAGAGCAACCAGATAATAGATGGGGAAAGAGCTCAGCATCTAATTCTATTATCAGATGGTCCCCGCTGCAGACAGTGTTGTGTGAAGGAGAGCTGGAGGTGACAGAGAGAAACACATCTTTGTAGGTGTTTTTAAATCATCAAAGGAGCACATGAGATGCAGTAGCATAAAAAAATCAATAGGCAACCTTTCTTGAACTTTCTGAATTTAGAAAACTTTAGTTTTGCGTTGTTTTGGTCTTATTTTCATAGTTGTGGCTAGAAGATTTTACTCACCAAAGTACAGGAAGATACTGACTTTTTACAAAGTAATCAAGACGAATTGAAATTAGACGACAGGTAGTTCACTGACTGGACAGTTTGGATGATGTCATCCTGCATCTTCAGCCCTACATGGACCAGTGCAGAAAAATCACATTCCTGTAACTGACAGCAAATCATCCTGCGATTGCTTTAAATAAATAATTATAAAGATCGCCGATTGGGCGGCACACCTCAACATCGGATACCGACTCACAGATGCACCCTTTAGTGACAGTATGTGACGAACTGGGCGTTCAACTAACTCCAATGTAAACCCAACCGCGGCGTTATTAGGCAGTCGGAGCGAGTGACGTAGCATTAGTAACGTGAGAGTCCGCTAAGGACTGTAGGAGGGGAGATGGATGGGTCAAACACAAGAGCGCTGTTCGTGTCCCGAGTGAAACTAAAACTAACGTTGACTTATTTTATCACGTTAGTCGCTATAGTCACGCGAGACATTAGTCAGTGAAATTAACATCAACCACGACCGTTTCCCCAACCCTACTTAAGTGGTTGTGTTGCCTAAACCTAACTTCCTGTGAAAACGCAAGTTTATTTTGAAAAGGACACTATGCATGTAACGAGTGTCTAAGTACGTCTAAAAGTAACGCAAGAGGAGCACTTAGAGCGTCGGTCTGTGATGCCGAGATGCTCTCACCAAGCGGCGGTATTTGACGAGTTGGGCGTGAGACACAAAAGAGACAATAATACACGGATCTATTACAAGAACACTGAAAACAACAATTGCACAAATTTCCCCGGAATTACTTCAGTTTACTGCAGACAAAAGCGTACACCATCAGAACATAGACTGTGGGCCTATAAGAAAGTGGATGTAGTCATCATGACGTCACCCATTGGTTTATGAACTGGTCATTGGTTTTGAAGCCTTGAGTTTGGCATTTTAGCCGTCGCCGTCTTGTTTTTTTGCAACCAGAAGTGACACGAGAGGGTGGAACTAAGTAGAACTGAATGCTAAGACATTTTTTAAGCGACCAAATTGTTAATATTAACTTTCATGAATTGAAAACACACTGTGAAAGGGTTAAAGTTGTGAGACGAAAACATGGACTATTAGAAAGAATGCAAGTTTAAGGCACTTCAGCATTGGCTTCACTTTTAAGACCCGGAAGTTACCCGCTGCATCAGAATAATTTTAGAGATGTTATAATCACATTATAAATTCTCCAAATTTGGTTATTTGGCATTTTTCTTTCATCAAGGAAACACAACACATTTTAAAGTCCATTAAGATCCATCTACTTGTTGTTGATCATTAACAATTGATTAAGGAAAGTGCTTAAAATTTGCATTCTTAAACCATGGCAACAATAAACTGCTGGGGCACGGTGTGGCCATGGTGAATTTCAACTAATGGCTCTCATTTTGCAGCAGATTTAGTTTTTCAGTTCCATATAACTTGGTTTGGGAGTCAATTTAAAGTTGGCTTTTTATTTACAACGCTGCATTCCCAGACCCCCACAAGGGAGCTGATAAGCAAGAAGTTAAAACTGATAGGAGGAAATAAGACTTGTGGTCTAAGGAGGAAAGGGGGAATTTGCTTTAGAGATAAAAAACAAGCTGCTTGAGTTTTAGAAGAAAAACGACTCCCGTTTTGCAAACTGCAGGAAATTACGTGACTTAAATGTGAGAATGTAATCCCTAAAAAATCATGTGCCAGTGGCGCCATCATGACGGGAATCATCTCTGATGCATAAAGTCGGGATCATTATGTGATTACATAAAGCGGGTCTCTTGTGAGTGAGACCCGACCAGAGAGAGTGATGACAAAGTGTCACAAGGAGACTTGCTCTGACACACCATCTCTCTATCTCCCCTCTACACACACAGCAAATAAATCCATAAGCACCGTGTTGGAGCGCTCTGCCATTTTCTGCTGTCACCATCATTTTATTCCCCCGTTAATATTTCCCTACCTCCCTCTCTGTCTTTCTCTCCCGCGGGCCTCGGTTGCCACATTTGCTCCGCGAGCATAATATCCACCTGCTCCCGTCACGCCGCCTGGCATTTCATCCCCGACACGGGGCAGGCGGGCAGTAATTGAAATTCTGAACAGTAAAAACTGTGTGTGCATAAACATATACAGCACATACAGGATTTTATGTGCATCTGGGATATCGCACTGCACATGTGACCCGAATTAATGAATACTGGTGTGTGTTTCTGCATCTGTGATGGAGTCGTTCCAACTCTGGGATACGAGCACTCTATCCTAATAAGCCAACTGTTGACAAATATATGCATCACCACTGTGGGGTCATGCTGGTGTGTGACCCGGTTAGTAATGAGGAGAGAGGAGAAGAAGAAGAAGGGATGAGACAGAAGTCAGGCTGCTCTGTACTGAGAAAAGAGCTCCTGAGGTGTCACTGTAGGTGATATTCAATCCAGTTGTGGAAAGTATCTACTCTATGATGTGTTTACAGCAAAAGGGAGGACATAAACTTGGGATTTGTGGGTAAAGTCAGAAAGAATATTTTACTATTTACAAGTTTGGACATCCGTGATTGAATACGGCAGGTTAAAACTAACAGGAGCTGTTAAGGGAAAACTCCTGAGAGCTAAGTGGGAAACTGCCCAATTAGCACCACTAAAGTAAAGTACAGACTAGTAGAGTCCTGCATTAGTATCTGGGGTCAGGTCGTAATATTCTATCATAGGAGTACAGTTTGTTTTTTTGGACATAAAATGAAGAGATTTCTGCCAGAAAGCCTTGAAGGCAAACTTCTCCCATGTGACATCTAGCCATGAGCACTCATTTTATTAAAGCAGAAAAATGTTTAAAGGTTTGAAATTTGAAATTCAGAGCATATCTATCGCCTCCACACGGTTGCTCAACATGGTGATGGCTTACAGTGTTTACCTGAGGGGAACCGGAGGGTGGGCGCTATGCTTCCGCAATGACGATGTGGTTCGGGATGGTGCCATGCCGTTGTTCCGACAACCCATTATTCCGAAAAAAGTCGCGACAACCTGTTTCCCGAACAGAAGCACATGGCTAATTATTATGCAAAATGACGTCAGCCCGGTTGCGATATTTTTCTCCTAACGTTGCGAAGGCATGACCCGCCCTACTCAGCCTCCAGTTGGCTCATCCTGATGTTCTTACCCTCAACCTAACTAATCTCACTCCTCATGCCTAAACCTAACCAACCCAACCAACGAAGGCAACAAGTAATAAAAGGCAGAGTGGTGGGTCATGCATTGGCCAGTAGGAAAAACAAAAGGGAAGGTCTGATGATGTCATTCTGGATAATAATCAGTCATGTGCATCTGTTTGTTGCACAGAGAGTGTGTGTTTTCGGAACAATGGACAGTCCCTGTTATCAGCTGTAACCGCTGTATGAGAGCAGTGCAGAGTGAGCTATAGCCACTGGGACATGTTCACAAACATGCACTAAACAGCATGCAAAGCCAGCCCGGCTACGTCAACAAAGCATGGAGAACACACGCAGAGGGAGAGTGACTTCATTCTCTGCTCATAGTTCGCTGCTGTATTAATGCTCTGGATATCGCATGGAGAACTTTTAAATGGATCTAAATCATTGATGCGGTCAACAAAGTTTTCAGTTTCGGAGTAGTAGAGTATCTTAATGCTGCATTCACATGGAGTCAGGCAGACAGAAGATGGGAAACCGGATATCATTTTAGTGGGTTCAACCCCCCAGAACTCTAACCGTAGCCCTACAATTTTTATTTTCATAAATAATTGTATTTATTATAATATGAATAAACAATTGGTCCCTGATATTGTTGGCTTAAAAGTGTTTAATCAATGTCACTACAATGAGAGTTACAGGGGTGAAAAGTGTACTTCTTGCTTCCTTTATTTATTTGTTCATTTGTTACCTCATGCAGAAAATGAGGAGGGGCACCCACCTACATTTTCTTTTAATTATTATTTTTTGAAGTTATTTTTAGGGCGACCAGCGCCTCCAAGAAGGTGGTGCCCTAAGCGACCGCCTACACGGCCTATGCCCTAAGCTGGCCCTGAGAGCAGGACGGCGGCAACGGCAACGGTAGCCATCCTTCGTGATGTTACGTACTGTAGCTCCTTGCATTACTAGAATAATTACATAAAACAATAGACACAAAATAATGTTATTTAATATATTCTATTCCATTCTTTGTAAACAATACAACATCACCATAGCAACATGTTGTTTTTCCTGTGCCTTGCCGTCCAGAAGGTGATTAATTTCAGTTTATTTATTGCATAATTATTGTATTTCACATTTCTATGGTGAGATTTGTACTTTCTGACACCAGCTATTTGAAAAAAAATAATCTTTTGTAACAATGTGAATGCTTTCACCGCCTCAGCTTGCACTTCTTTGTGTGAATGGAAGTGTTTTTAAAACGTTTGCTTGACAGAATCAATTAGCAAGGTTCATGAAGCTAAAATGAATAATGGTATAAAAACATATAACCTTGGCACAACTGCAAGGACAAGAACAGTATTTATGATGGAAACAAACTAGAGGAATGGGAAAAGAATGGAGGATTTGAGTTGACTTTCTGATCAATAACTAACATTATTACTGGATAATATTGAGTAAAGCACCCAAACTGGCCCCCCAGTCTGTATAGCTCCAGTGGATCTTCTTTAAACACAAGCCAATCTCTCTGCAGATGGGGTGACACCTTTAAGCTTAAGCTCCTCTTACGCAGACCGAGAGCTTGCGGAGGTGTTAAAAGCGTGAGTCGTCTTTTAAAAGCACCGGGACCTGACCTTGAAGCCATTAATGCACTAATTTGACTGATAAGAGCTCCCTCAGAGTCGTTATCGTCTCATAATCCTTATCGTCCCGTGACCCACCTGATTGTTTTGCGTTTTGCGATCAAAGGTGGGAGAGGAGGAGGAGAATGACGAGGGATTTAAACGCTTTAAATAGAAGCTATTCCTTCGTGCACCTTCCTCGCCATATTAGGAGGGAGTTGTGATGACCACTTGGGTGCACTTGTTGCTAATTCAGGACTTGAGGTGTGACCGGAGAGCGGCTATATTGGGACATAAATTGCTGTGTTATCTGCTTGGTGTGTGTGTGTGTAGGAGTGCCTGTCAGACTTCTCTAATTGAACCGCCAAGGAGGAGGAGGAGGAGGAGAGAGGAAGGATGCTACGTCCTACACTGTATAATACAGATGAGATATTGTCAGCTGATCATTGAAACGCTGTGGCCAGGTAGAGGGGGAGGTGGTGGAGAGATAGCCGGTATAGGATAGGATACAATAAAAAGCTCCTCTCCAAATCAAATGAAACATCCCTCTCTCTTTCACGCTCTCCGTCTCTCTCCCGGGAAGTGTGTGTGTGTGGGGGTTGTAATTGGTGTTAAAAATAGTCTGTTCTATAGTAGGTCACTGTATCACACACTGCCGCCTTAAATAATGCATAAATAAAGCCGAAAAAAAGGAGTTCTAAAGACTCTATTATGGGTCACCGTATGACAGAGTGGTGGCCTCAATAAATTCTCTCATCAGCTTTAGTGAGGCTGAATTCAAACGCCGGCAAATTTATCAATATTACATTAACTCACAACTCAAATCACTTCTTTTCACATTCTAATGCCAGGTGTGAACTGACAGGTTAGAGCTGTCCACTTGTGATCGGATCACCCAAGACAAATTTTGACCTACTGTTGGTGCAATATTTGTTGAGATATTTCAGTTTGACTAACGCTGTCGTCCGTAGAGCCACACCACTAGCATGGCTCAACATATTGAGTATGCACTTTAAAAATTGTTGTCCTGAAACACATATATAAACCTATTTGTGTGTGGAACGGTGTAAAAATGGAAAACACTGAGCCCTAACTATACATTGAGTCCAATATATACGGAGAGGTTAAAGGTCGGAATGGAAAACCGCTTGCAGGCGTGGCTGTGTGTCAGCTTCGCTCTCATGCCCGGGTGAGAAAGAGCGAGCTAAATCGAGGGTCATGACTTCAAAACAATAACCATTACCAGTTCGACGCCGCACAGACCTTCAGGAGCGAGGTCAAAACCCGCACTGCATTACCAGACGTTAGCCATGATATTATAGAGAGCTTCCCTTGAATCAAGGTCAGGGAAAATACAGAAATAGAGAGTGACGAGGAGTAAATCACGAGGATACCCTCTGGCCTGAGCAGCCGTGGCTCGGAGCTAACAAGTCATTACTGCAAGAATTTCACATTCTGTACAGGACGCATTAAAAATAAATCAAGCATCAGTAACACATTACTCTAATTAGTATATTTTTTTGGACAAAACAGTGTCCCACTGCCATCCTTTTCTCTGCATAATACTTCAGGACTTGTGCAGAAATCATCTTAAACTGAAAACCGTCCTTTCATTTCCTTCCAATTGACCAGCGAACGCAGCTCTGATTGAATCCCAGCCTTCGTCTTTTGAAGTGCACACGCTCAATTTCCATTTTTTCCATTCTCGCTCTCTCGTCCGACGCTGACGCCACCTCTGCAGCTCTCATGACACACTGTTCTATTCGGGATTTATCAGGCCACAGTGAGGAAGCTCAACTCTCAAGTGGCTCTTATCGTGTGCTCGCGGCAGCCGCGTACAAAGAGAGAGACAAAAGAGCCCGGGTGATGGGTAGAGGCAGACGATGTGAGTTGACTTGTTTTATCTCTGGTGCCATCAACAACACAGTGTTTACTGTGTGAATAAGCAAAAAGGGGCCGCAGCGCACACCGGGGATATAAATAAATACTGCGTATTATATGTTTATGTCTTTCTCCGTCCCCCTCAGTCTACTCCTCTGAGGACACTTGAGTCTCCACTATTGATCAACAGGCAGTCTGACAGCTTGGCCAGAGCCATTAAGATGTGTAGGTGTAAACACAGTAGTAGAAAGATGCTCATTCCTGTTCCAATAAGGCGCCGCAAATGATCTCCTGCAACGGCAAAGACAGCATCAAAGCGTCCGACAGTGTGGATCCTCATAGTCACGCACGGATGCTTTTTTCAATTCCAACAAATAAAAGTAATCACACCATGCAACATAAAAACATTTTTTCCATTTGCCTAGTGGACCCTAGTGGTGATTGAAATGTCCTTTTAAAGGCATCTAATTGTTGACTACTTCCCTCCCTTGGGCGTCCGCTCCACCTCTCTGAGGGAAAGCCACAGGCAGAGCTTAGCATGTGTGTGATATCACTAATGTGGCAATAAATGCATGCGACCGAAAGTCATGGGAGCAGGGACTCCCGAGGTGGCAGCTACAGCAGCACTTATCTGTCTTCTATAGGTGGGCTGCATAAAATCATGTTACATTAATGCAGTCCATTTTATGGCTCGACAGTGTGCATAAAAGGACGATAAAGGTGTCACCCGGCCCATGCCTCAGCTAGAAAGCACGCTATACAGCAATACAAGCTGCATGGGCGTGTTTCAGTTTAGTTGTATGTGGGTGGATAAATCTGCTTTAACACTTCATTAATACAAATAGAGCACTCGGATGCAGTTGGAAGGAGGGTTTACCAACACTTTAGATGCAGCCCAGTGGCCAGGATTTTTTTTTGGCATTGTACCTTTCTGCAAACCACAGATACCTTGAATGTCAATGTTTTTGCATTCAGTCTATGGGTCAGAGCAACAAACGATGTGCAGAGCAAGTTACATAGTATAGCGAGCGATGGTTATTGAAAGTTGCGTGGTATAACAAGCAATAAAGTCCACTTAGGGTGGGTGAGAGCGGTGGTGGATGGGTCTAACAAACACAGGATTTTCACCCAGGAGAGCGCTGTTCGTGTCCAAAAGTAAACGTTGACTTAATGCTGTTACGTAACATTGTTACGTTATTTAACGTTGTTATGCTTGTTACGTAACGTTACATAAGAAAGTCCGCAATGGGCGGTTGTTATGTTTTTACGGTAGTTACGTTGTTAGGGTTGTTGCGTACGCTGTTGCGCTACGCTATAACGTTACGTTGTTAACGTTACGTTGTTAACGTTACGTTGTTAACGTTACGTTGTTAACGTTACGTTGTTAACGTTACGTTGTTAAGTTACGTTGTTAAGTTACGTTGTTAAGTTACGTTGTTAAGTTACGTTGTTAAGTTACGTTTTTAAGTTACGTTGATATGTTACGTCTTTATGCTGTAACGTTGTTACGCTGTAACGTCGTTACGTTACGTTATGTTACGCTCAGGGTGATCATTATGTATTTACATTGTTAGGGTTATTATGTTACGTTGTCATGTTACATTTTTATTTCATATTGTTATGTTACGTTGTTACGCTTGTTATGAAACGTTACATGAGTAAGTCTGCGGTTGTTATGTATTTACAGTAGCTACATTGTTACGCTTTGTTGTTACGCTATGTTGTTACGTTGCGTTGTTACATGAGAGTCCGCTGAGGGTGATTGTTATGTATTTACGTTGTTAGGGTTGATACATTATGTTGTTATGTTTCATTGTTATGTTACGTTGTTACGCTTGTTATGTAAAGTTCCGTGAGAAAGTCTGCTAAGGGTGGTTGTTATGTATTTATGGTAGTTACGTTGTTATGGTTAAGTTATTTTGTTTCGTATCCATTATCTGTTTGATACCAGGCTACCATATGAAACATATTTATGAAACATTGACATTCAACGTATCCCGTGGTTTGCAGAAACATACAATGCCAACATTTTTCTGGTGACTGGGTTGTCAGATGGCTGATTGGACAAGGTACATTGAAATCATGTTTCTGCTGATAAATCCTCCGAGCGGCATATAAAGTAAAAGGCTGCAGGGATTTTTGGTTCGAGGAAGTTTTTTTTTTCCTGTGTGATGTGCCAGGTTGCTTATCAAACATGCGTAGCCTGTTAACAGACTATTCTGACAGCAGATGTTTCACTGCAGCTCTGGAGCCTGTTAAAAATCTCTTGTTGCTGTTTGTTTCCAAGGTACGTACTGGAAACCAAAAGTTTAGGATATGTGTCATATAAAATCTTATGATTTCATTCTTTTGTCTGTAGTCTTGCTTCATTTTGAAATAGTTTCACAGCACTGTTTGGCTGTGCACCCTCTGTACAGTTCTCTCAAACAGAGTGGATTTTTTTTTTTTTTACTTTGTCACATTTGTCTCAGCTGATTCAAGTTCTGGATACGTTGCTCCCCTGAAGCCTGATGAGAGCTTGCACCCGCTTCCTACTCCCCTTTTTACTGTTTTCCCACAGTGTTTCATTTTAGTGATATTTTAGTGGTATTACAATTTAATCAAATGACTCCATGTAGTATCAATGGGTTGCTAGTAACTAGTACTGCGATCCCACTTAGAATCAACATGTTGAACTAATTTTTTTTGTTTGTTTTGCTGGTCTGTTTATCTCCACCGTCCGTTAGTGCTGTGGCCTCAAACTCCTACAAACAAGCTTGCACGAGCCAAGTGTACGTAGCCTGCCCAGCAAGAGATGCCAGAAAGCCAAATTTAATGAGCGCTCGGTCAAGAGAGTGTAACATCGAGGAAGCCAGAGAGACATTTTTTGCTCAGGAGCTGGTGGACCAAAACAAGGCTACAACACCCAATGAACACTGGATTTAAAGATGGTGACTATTTAAACAAAGACAATTCCAAAAGGTTGTCCATGTTGCTCTGTTTGTGCTGCAAGTAGGGATGACCCTGATGAATGCCACAAACCAAAGTTGGTCTACAAACAAAGTTGTTCTATATACTACAAGTGTTGCTGCAGTTTTGACCTCTTCTGACTTTTCCGTTCTCCATGCACCTTGGAAGTAGGTGAAGTTGTGCCAAAAACAACCCACTCTGCTTCTACAGTTGGCAATTTATTGCAAACCTGTTAACTGTAACCCAATAATACACCACAGCTCTTACTGGAGCTTTCAGAGTGATACAAATTGCTTAATTCAGCTTTAGTACTGTTTTTTCCGGCTGTGTGACCATACTAAGGAGGATAGCCACCCCATTCTCATTCCCAGGGTGCGTTCAAGGCCGCGTTAGTACCATGGGCCCCTAATCAATTGATTTTGTTGCCTAAACCTAACCAAGTACTTTTGTTGCGTAAGTAAACCTAAAAACAAAGTAAAACTACATTGGAAGTTTATTTTGAAAAGACAGTATGTATGTAGCGAGCGTTAAACTTTACATGCCGTCCCTGAGTCCAAAACTGACGCGAAAGGGACACCAAATACGTTGTAGTTTGAACGTTGTATAGCCTCTAAGCCTGTGCTCATACTTGTAGACCCAATCAACAGCTGTAGTAGCTTTACCTGGGTTTCTCAAAGCTTGATTTGTTTTTAAATTCTTACACAGGGCCAAATTTCAGTTATCAGATTCATATCCAGAAACCATGTAGATGCCAATGGAAACACGTCTGGAACCTGTGAACCTGGTTTCATGGCATGGCATGTTTTTTGTCAGTTAGTTAATGAAAATGGTCCATTAGTTTGATGACATTGGAGTATTGAGATTCAGCCCGAGTCTGAGCGAGGCAGACTTTGTTCTGAACTCCACCAGGCGTTGGTGGCACATCGTGTAATGGGATCTAATAAAAAAAAGGGGGTGACTAACAGTGTTTCTCCATTTAAAAAATTCACTTTGGTGCCAGGGTATGCCTTGGCACTCAGAGTGCAGCTTTATTCAATGAAACCACCATTTGTTTGCTTCGCTGCAGGGGGGATGGTGGAAGGAAAAAGAAAAATGCAATGTTGGCTATGCACACAATGAGTTGGATAACAGCGGCATCTGTTTGGTTACATATACATTGAATTTCAGAGCAGAGGAAGTGATATAAGCTAACATAACCCCTCAGGAATCAGCCACAGTTACCTGCAGAAAACTTCAAACTGTTTCCAAAAGCTTTATCCCCTCGTGTGGGCATGGGAATTCAATCACAAGAGAGTAGTGTGTCAGAAATGTGACAAGACTCTTTCATAATTCAGCTTCCCGGTCTCTGTGAGTAAAATCGAGGCACTGCAGCATATTAAAACAGCTTCCATTTGATCATTTCTCCGATTCATTAGCAGATAAGCGCCATTGATTATAAGAACAATACAACTACTGGGCTATGACTGAGTGTAGTAGGCGTCAGCCATGCCAAGCACTTAGTTATGCACCCATATGGAGAGGCATTTGCTGCTTGTTTTTTCCCCCCTCATCACCCTGGGGCGCGATAGCATTAGCTAAACGCCTTGAAAGCAAATACTGACACCTTCCTAGTGCAAGTGCCGAGACTCACAGATGCACAGAGAGAGGAGCCAGCTGGAGGGAGAAGACAGGAGGAGGCTGTGGAAGAAGAAGAAGAAAGCGGGACGGGAGACGCGCGTCAAGTTATTTCCTCGGACACCGTGGAGCCAGGACGCTATGGTAACCAGATGGACTCGCTGTGAGGCATATTTCCTATTTCACACCACAGCCAGTCCAGTTTGTTAGGCACTACTTTGGCAACGTGTCGTGGCAACACCTGACACTTTGGATTGTGTGCATGGATTTTTTGGGAGCACACCTTCGAACTGACCAAAAATCACGTGTAGGTTTTGAACTCCTCACTGGCACTTTGTCCATTATCTACCAAGAATATCTACTTTCCCTGACGGCAATCTTGGCCTCGCCAATTTACCAGCGCCGATGTACCACAGTGGACAGGTGGCTGGTCAGATGCCCAGCTCCTCCAGCACCACGGTGGACGATCTCTACCTTTCTGACTGGGCAGATGTCAGATTCTTGGCAGGGCTGCCAGCTGAAATGTCTCCAGACGGCTCTACTTTTCTTCACAGGAGATAAAAGTGGTCTCCCTACTTCCTGAGTCTGTCTCAGACACTTTCCCCCCTCCTGTCTGTTTTCCACTTGGCTGGCTCCACTTTTAATAGCTCACATAGTCAAGTGACAAAGGCAGACTGTTGGCAGAGACGGTGATCGCTAATGAGGGGTAGGACTCTGACTTACCCATATTCCGTCTCTCCTGCCGGGATCACTGCAGGGAGCCTTTCAACATGTCCTAACAATCCCTATAATGCCGTATTCAGACCCACTTTACTTTTCAATCGTTGCTTTGTCACTCACATTTCCTCTTTATTCTCCGTCCCTCCCGCAGCGAGACATTGTATATTAAATCATTAACGGTTGTCCTAACAATGCAAATTCCCCCGTGAGCAGTGATCCGTCAGCGCCAGCACTTGACTTCAGAGAAAGAGTGAAGCAGAGTACAGTAAAGGAGCTCATGAATAACCTGACATTTCATGTTTCGAGTCACACCGTTCCCATTGTTATGAATATTTTCACTTGTCCCTCTATTATTTTCAAAAGGAGTTGCCCCTGCCAACTCTTCTGCCTGCTCACACTCAACCTACACTCAACCTACACTTTTTTATCCTGGCCGGTACATTATAACAATAATGTGTTGCTTTCAGCACATTCATTTCAGCTTTCTCTGGATTGCATCCACATTTTGGCAAAGTCAAGATTTTGGATGTTAACAAAGGCTCAGTAAAAAAAGTAAATTACTTCACTTTGATGACTCACATGGTAAGTTTAGCCGTATGTACAATTCACTGCACAAAGTGTATTGGTACAACAACATAGTCAGGCAATACTCATCGCTCTAATGAATCACTTCTACCTTGCCGTTTCTCTAAATGAAGCTGAAGACCAACAGTGTGTGAGTAGCCTATGGTGTGACTAAGCGGACAACAAGTAAATGTAGATAGTGTTGTGTTTGTGTTAACAGTAAATTTAAACAGGAGCAAATCGGAAAACAGGGAGATGTCTTACTAAAATATGATAAAAATGTTTTAAAACAAAATAAAATATGAAAAGGGGCTTGTTTTTAATGTTTCAAACTAGAGACAATCTTGCAATGGAATCACACCAGCCGCGATGCCAATTCAGGCCAGGGGCGTAAAGTGGCACCCCTACTTTCGGCGCCCTTGCTCCGACCACACCATGGATGTATAAAGAGAACTGGATACAGCATTGGAGGCGGGCTCCCTTTCATTCCTATGAGAGTTGCTCAGTGGTGCATGAAACCAAAATGGCTCGACTGCCGAGTGATAAAACACCCGGATCTTCCGGCAATCTTCCGCATCCATTGGGCCCATAGAACAGGCGCAGTAGCGTTTCCTTTAACTCCGCCACCTGAGGAAGGAGAATAACTCTGGATACAGCTATTAGTGCATTTTTAGGACCTAATGATTTAAATAAGGGCTATTCAAGTGTTCGAACTGGGAAGTTGATTTAGTCTACTCAAATCCGCTGAGTTACAGACATCTCTTTCCCAATGAATGTCTGTGGAAAAAAAGTATTTTTGGGCCCAATGGCATCAGGTGACGGACCCGGAAGTTGTACTACCGCCGTTTGGCCACTACGAAAATTTGCTTCAAAGCTTGTGCACTTCCTAGGGGCTTGGACCACACCCATCTCCGAACTCTGCGTTTATTTTGATCTCAACTGCACACCTGTAAAGTTTTGTGACGCCAAATTGGGCCAGGGGCGTAAAGTGGGCCGGCCAATGGCCCCTTCGCCCCCGCTTGCTCGGACCACATCCATCTTTGAACTCAACCTTGATTTTGATCTCAACTACACACCTGTAAAAGTTTCGTGACTGCATCTTCTACACTTGTGAGGCTATCACGGTGACAAAACCTGTCCACAGACGTATATACAGCTGGTAAAGTACTCAAAACCTCCTCTGTGGTAGTTCAAGCTACAGTAGGTGTCTCCAGGACCACATTTGCCATGATGACTCACACACACACAGCCTCACAAGGTGAAAACAATACCAACTTTGCTGTCATGGCTGGTAATAAAGACTCTCTCTCAGTGGTGAATAAAGCTAGCAAACTAACTAGGCTCGTAGGGAATTAACTTTGTTAAATGTGACCATAATGGATGGGCCATCCTCCTGGTGCCTCCACAGCCTAATAATGCCCTTCCCAGAGCTAAATAAAAACAAAACTCAACCTCCCCTGCAATTATATGCATGCAGCCCGAGGCAGAATAGAGTCCTATAGAGCCAAAACTGCAATCCCTGTCACTGTTTGATTAGTGAGCTCTGAGTTGATGCAATTTCATATTGTAAAGTGATATTATCACGCCACATTGGCTTCCTCAGTGCAATGGGGCAGAAATGCAGATTGTTAGCGGCGTGTTCCTCCTTAGTTTGAAGAAGAGCGGTTCCGTAGGCAGCTTCCTCTCGCCATATGCTCAGCCAGCTCAGCTCCGTCCTGCAGGAGCCACCTCAGCCCTACAAGTCTGCAGAGGAAGTCGACAGAATAGCCCAAAGTCACAAATGACACAAAAACCCAAATAAGACAGAAACTCTGCCACGACTGCTTCCAGCTACAGAGGGTTAGTGTGTGTGTGTGTGTGTGTGGGCTGCTTTCACCAGGGTCCTAGTGTCTTGAAACAGCATCTGCTCAGGACTATTTTCTGAACCACAATGGCAGCGAGCTATGTTTAGTGATTGGGCCCCAGGCGCTCTTTGCTCCTATACATGACATGACTGCTGAGCAAACAACACTAGTTTTACATTAAAGTGGTTTCAATCAGGAGAGACTAATTGAAAGTGGAGCTACTTGATGTGTTGGGAGTCTTTGATGATCAGGACATGGGTGGTGGGGAAAGAGTGAATAATAGCTAAAAGAATGGATGGATGTGATCTGGAGCCAGATTTTCTGATGAGCACATTGGACGGACCCGTTGGACAGCTGCTTCTGATGAAAACTGGACTTGAAAACCCTCAGTCAGCTGATTGAGTTGGAAACGGGAAAGGAAATGAATAGAGTGAGAATAAAGACAGTCTTCTGACTGGACTTTCACCACACTAAATCACAAAAAACGTGTCAAAGTTTTAGAAAGTTGTGGAGCTCACAAGACAAGAAATGAGGATCCTTTTTGTCCCGAGGAAAACAACACCCCTACATTTCCCATAATACAAATCAGCATCATGTTAAGTGTTCACAATCCATTTGCCCCCAGTTTGTTCAGCTTTCTGTTAAAAAATTGTGGACATAGTCACCGTGACCTCACCCATTGGTTTGTGGACTGCCATTTTGAAGCCTCAAGTTCGGCATTTTGTCCATCGCCATCTAATTTTTTTGCAACCAGAAGTGACACGAGAGGGTGGAGCTACCGAACGCTGAATAAGACAACTTTCATGAAGTGAAATCAATCTGTGAAAGGGTTAAAGTTGTAAGACGGAAACATGGACAACTCTCAGACCGGACAACGCCGTGGTAGCGACCTGTCAATCACAAGGTAGTCACGCCCTAAAGCATCCCCTGCTTTATGGTCTATTTGCCTCTAAATGGGACCATAATTTACTAAATGAACATCATGCTGTATTGAAGAAGACTTGAAACTAGTGATTGAGACCATAAACTCATGTTTACAATGTTTAGTGCGGTAATAAATCAGGTGAGAAGTAGGGTCATTTTCTCATAGACTTCTATACAATCAGACTTCTTTTTGCAACCAGAGGAGTCGCCCCCTGCTGGCTATTAGAAAGAATGCAAGTTTAAGACACTTCAGCATTGGCTTCACTTTTCAGAACCGGAGGTAGCTTACTGCTCAGAACCACATAAACAATATAATGACAAGATTATCACAGGGAAATGTCAAATCGTCCTATCCAAGTCTATCTTCATTCACTCATAACAATCCCCGGAGTCCAGAAAGATGCCAAAACCGAAGCAGGTGACTGTCAGATTGGGGCACCATCAGCCATTTTTCACTTAAAATTTAAGACAGCTACGCAATAAGAGGAGCTGCCCGTGCTCTCGGCTTGACAAACTGTATTTCAACATGTCCCCGAGACAAATGAGCTACCGGATAGTTCAGGTGTTGAAGTAGCATGTCGGAAAAGGGTGAACTGAGTTTAACAGGTGTTTAGTCCATTTAGTGCACGACATAAATCATTCTCAATAATGCCCAGTATTACCACAAACCTGTCCGTGGGTGTGTAAGCAACAAAGAAAACAGCTACATGCTGCTAAAAACAGAAATATTTTTTAGTATTAAAGCCCAAAAGCCTTCTTAGGTATTCTTTGAAATGACATTGCTTCCCTTGACTAAACCTCGGGTCATAATGACCTGAGTCATAACACTACAATTACAACATTTACAGCCTCAGACCAGCCACACTGTATCTCTTCAAAGCTAATGGAAAGGCGTGCTTCGAGAGCTGCCTCTCAAAAAGCATGGATGGATTACTCTCGGAGAGAAAAATGTGGTGGAGTGCGTGCAGAAAGCACAGCATGAAGCACTGTTACAAAGTTACACGGTGAAAGACGACCCGAGGCAGCAGGCCTTGGGGTGGAGGCGGGAGCGGCGGACATTGACAAGTTGTCATTCATTGTAAGTGAGGTTAAAAGGGGGGGGGGGAGGTAGTGAAGTGCAGTGGGGTGAATTTTAAGACAGATAACATTAAATCATTCACAATGACCACACAATTAACTCCCATTGTTTCCCCCCTGAGAATAGTTAAAGTACAGAGCGTGACCTGCACTCCAAACGTTTTCATAACCAATTTGGAGGGTCATCCATTGACGAAAATATAAAATTTGGGAGGTGTTTCACTGCCAGCAGGGAGCAATGCTTTGTCTTTCACACTATCCTGTATCATTACCCGGGAAGGCTGTATCCAAAAGTCATTAACCTTAAGTGCTGGTCGCTGAAAACAGGTGAATGGGAGGACTTCCAGTGATAAATGAGGAGAAAATGGAGCATTTAAAGTGGCAGTAGGCAGTATATTTTTTTGCATCATTGGGCAAAAACTCCATAATAATCTTTCAGCACATTGTAATTCCAGCGATCTGAGAGAGAACTAGACTTCTGCACCTCCTCTTGGCTCTGTTTTCAGGCTTTAAAAAATCTATTCTGTGATGGGAGCTTTTGACCAATCACAGGTCATTTCAGAGAGAGAGCATTCCTATTGGCTGTGCTCCGGCTGAAGGGGCGGTGCTTGATATTTCCTCAACTGATCTCGACATGGCTGCCGGGTCACAAACTTTCTCATTTTACAGCTAAACAGTACACTACGAGATGTTTCTGAAAACATTTGAGGAGAGAAATAGGCATTACAGTAACAGAATATTGATTCATATTTGATCAGCGCTGCCTAGTTTGACCGTTTGATCGACTTTGCGAGTGATTGACAGCTGGCTCATAGACCACAGCTGGACGGCAGACTCCAGATCAGCTCTTACTGCTTGTTTTCCTCCGGTCTGTGAAATCTTTCAGATGCCATTAGGAGCACCGGAGGACACCGGAGGACACAGGAACATGATTTTTTTTCAGATTACCTGTCATGCACTACTGTCAGGATATAGTGACCGTTTTATAAAAAATAACTTCTTTTAAATCATATTTGCTCCGTTTCTACCAACTGCAGCTTTAAACCCTCATGGGTCAAGGAAAGGAGATTACTTCCTTGTGACGTTGGCGAGGAGCTTTGGGGACCATAGCAGAGGATGTCACCACCACCACAAGGGACTGGGTTGCCACGTTTTGGCACAGTCCTTCACGGGTGCCGGGGGAAATCATGTGTGGGTATCCCAGACTATCTGACTCAACAGCGGCCTGGAACATTTTCATCCTAGCATGCAGAAGCAAGTGAACTCCCTCCTTAACATCCAAAGCGTGTATCAAGGGAAATTGTAATGAAAGTGGAAGAAGCTATACAGGACTTTGAACAGGCAGATTTCACCCAAGGCAGAGATCCAGCTCCCATCAGGAAATAAAACACAAAGGATTACATGGGTTCTGTTTCATAAGGAGCGTGATGAGAGGAAGTTTGGTGTGCGCATATGGTATGCGTCTCCTCTCTCGCGTTTCCCTCCGTTTCGAGATCCAGACTGGACAGATGCACTGAAGGAGAAAGAGAACTTAAAGAGGGAGATGGAGAGCTCCGAGGCTCAGATGAGCAGTTTTTGTGTCGAGGCCAGGTGGCAGATTGCTGGAGCTGGGAGATGAAAGCAGGAAGAAGACCACTGATCTACTGTACAGCACACTGCTGCAGGAGATGGATAGCACCCTCTCTCTCTCTCTCTCTCTCTCTTCTATTTTCTGTGTTTCTCTCCTCCGTGCCCGTGAGCGAGTGATGCATCAGGGTCAGGCGTGGTTGAGTGTTGGGAGGATCAGAGCGGCCGGCGCCCACTCACCAGGGGTTGAGACACATGAGGAGGTCAGGGAAGGAAATAAGAAAGAGGGAGAGATGAGGAAAGGATGTCCAAAAAATACTGAACTGTGTCTGGTACTCGTGTATTTTTAAGATCTTTTTTTTGGGATGAGAATAATGTAGAAGATGTATCAAACGCACGATTTAAGTGGGTGATGTCTAACAGCCAAAACCTCTAACCTTTCCCATAGAGAGCTCCAACCTACCACCCTCACGACATCACCTGCAGTCATATATGGATACATTTGCATATACCCGCTCGCATCACTTTGCATAATCCAATAAAAAAATGACGGGGGCTTCACTTTAAGGTATCAGTATTCATCCGTCAAGAGTCAACTTAAGTTGCGTATGCATCTGCATTGCTGATGAGCTACGGGGAATCTGGCTGTGCAGGTAGTTCATATTTTGTTGATGAGAGCACATGCATGTCGTAAATTCTCTCACCCCGGATCCAGCTGTTCACTCAGCTTGCTTTATTCCCCCCCTCCCCTCCTCTCTTTCCAGTGCAGCTATACATTATTCAGGCTGTTCGCATACACTGTTCATATAGCTATACCTAAGAAAAGTTATGTACTGTAAGTCGTATATACGTATATCCCACTAAATCAATTCCTATAAGTAATCCAAGTAATCGTGGACCAGGAAATACGGAGAGTCGAAAAACACCGGACTTTCACCTAGGAGACTGTTGATTTATTTGTCACGTAACTTCCGCACTTAAGTAACGCCACTTCCGTAGTTATTTTAAACCAAATGTTGACTTATTTGTCATGCAACTTCTGTACTTATTTGTCACGTACTCAAGTAACACAAGTACTTTTGTTGCTTTGTTGACGGAAGTTTATTTTGAAAAGACTGTATATGCATGTTATGAACGGAAATTGACACGTGTTGCTCAACATTCGTAGGAGAATGCGCAAAAATAAGGAATAACTTTTTGTAAGATATACAAACTGTTGTATGAAGATACGTTATTTAAATCTTGACATACTTTAAATAAAAGTGAAATATAGTAGATATTATGCCGACTGTTTTCGAGACTGTCATTTTTAGAAAAACTACAGAATGGTAGATATTCAAGTCCTTTAAAAATGAAAACAGCTGCATGTCGTGGCTGAAAATGATGCCATGAGAGCGGTGAGAGTGAACCAAATCAGTACAGCTGTAGGCCGTAAAACCAAAACAATGATCTGAGAGACCCTGTAAAGCTCCGTAAACCTGAGAGTAACTGGTGATAATTCTCTCTTCATCGTTACAAGCTACCCTTTCACATACAAGGAGTCATGTGATCCATTCAATACAGAAATATTGATTACAGCTGGTTCAATACAAGCACAGGTCAGGATTTGATCTCCCACCCAGAGTATTCTTTTAACCATGAAGACAATCTTTTCCTGAAATTCACCAAAGTTAAGCTCCCAAAGTTTAGCAGAAAGAGAGCTGTTGAAGCAGTTCTTGGATTATGGTTATTATGGAGATATGATCTATAGACATGCTGCTGCTTTCACTCTTAAACCCTTAGATTCTGTATCATCACTCCACTGCCCCTCAGTTTTATCACCAGGGATAATTATGGTACTCACCATTGTACCCTGTAGAACAAGGTTGGGTGGTCCTCTCTAGCAGAGAGCTGTGATCTCTCTCTTTATAAAGCCATTGTTGGAGATCTGCCATCTCATATCACCTCATTATTGGACTGGACCTCTGGACCTTATCAGACTCGCTCCAATGACACTTAGAGTCCCCAGAGATAGCACTGAGCTTAGGAAATCTGCTTTCAGCTTCTGTGCCCCCTAACACATGGAACGTCCTACAGTTAAAACTCAATACATGAGCATCCATTGGTCAGTTTAAATCCTTAATCACCAACCATTTCACCTCAGTCTGCAGTTGCTTTTAAATTATTTAATTGATTGACTTTTCTTGTGTTTGTTTTGTATTTATTATGTGCTGTATATTCTCGACATCTAACTATAAAGCGAGGATTCTCTGTCTTGTCTGTCCCTGTGAATAATTGACATATCTCAAGAAGACTGTTATCCGATCTACTTCACACTTGGTGGGTGTATTGATGCGGTGCAATTTTGCGCAATCGTCACCAAATTTGGTACAGAACATCTCTGGATCAAGCCGTAAAAAGTTACTTTTTCAGATTGTTGATGTTTTATACATATTTGCTATAGCTGACCCTCACAGTTAGCTCAAATGCTGTGGGCAGGGCTTATATTACAAAAAAATTTATATCTCCTGAACGCTCTGTGCTATTGGGACCACATTTGGTGGACATATGAAGATAAGATATTTGAGTGATTGTGTCAAATTTGGTGCCATTTGGCCAATAGGTGGCGCTGTAGCATCATCATCTAACTAAAGAAGTATTCTCTGTCTGTCTGTCTATCTGTCTGTGTACTTATGTATGACTGCCCCTCTCATATCTCGAGAACCGTTCATCCAATCAACTTAACACTTGGCGGTCATTGTAAATGAGAGCTTGCTTTCAATGATCTGTTGAGAATAAATAAGAATTGGAAAAAAGAGCAGTGGTGGTGTGTCAAAACACACTGTATTTGGGTATTTACTGACAAATGACCCATTTTGTCATTTGATTATGTGGACTTTTTCTTATTTTCCTCTTGCACTTTGGGGAAAAAATAATGGCCCTACAGCTGTTTTTAGAAGTCATTGTACAAACTGATGAAAAGCATGATCCTTCCTCACTGACTAACAGTTTACTGGCCCTCGGGGTCGACTGGCAGGGCCTGTCCTCTCAGCATTACATCACACAGCGGCAGTGTACGCTGTCTCTCTGGGGAGCGACCGTAAGACAAAGGAAGAAAGGGCGGAAAAGATTTAGCAGGAGAGATTAAAATCTCTGTGGGACGGCGAGAAAACGACCCCTTTGCTGTTCAATTTAACCAAGCTCGGTGGGGGACTTTATTATTTATATTCTTATTTGCGGCTGCTTTGACATTTTTATCTCCGTTCCCACCGGCCAGGCACAGTCAGAGCATCAGTTCCGACCTTGGTGGAAGAATTATCCCTAACGAAACTTTTTCTATCCAAACAACTTTGCAATCTGCTTTTGTGATACCACGACACAACGGTGATCCGCTGTGCGTTTGCCCATTCCAACGAGAGCAGAGGAGCTCATTACACAGTTGAATGACTAATACTCGATATCGTCATAGGACAGCGGGCGTCAGAGATGAGGATCACCATTGTCCTTTCCATTGTGTGTCTCAGCTATTGTCATCAGTCGCTAATTAGTAAATAAGAGCTGTTGACACGCCGCTGCACAGTGCTAATGAACACAAGAGGTGTTAAGCCGCAGGAGACGCAGTCGCAGCTATATTGTGGAGGTGGGTGGTGAAATAGCAAAATGGCTGTGTGTGTGTGCTTGAAAAGAGAGAGCGGGCAAGTTTGTGCATGCAGAAAATAGCACGGCTCGTGTGATTGGATGCCACAACAATGGACGATGTAATGTTCCTCTTGTAATGCATGCGTGAGCGTCAGACAGAGAGCTTATAGGATTCACACGACGAGCGCCCTCCCAGAGCTTTATGAGATGGTGGCGTTGTGACTTTAGAAAAGGAGCTCTGATTGAGACAATAACTTGTAAGCAGGGCGCCTGCTGGCACCGTGGTAGGAATGGATGGAGGAAGAGTGGATGACAGGGGAGGGGCGAGGAAGAGGAGGGAGGGAGATAGGGAATCTGTCAGGTATAGAAGAGAAGAAAAACAATAACGCTGAATGAGTAACAGGGCTGCCTGGGAGTTGACAGAGAGACATCAGTCCTTGATGACAAGGACAGAAGCCCTTATCAATGAGCTGCACTCTGCAGGGCCAGGAGAGACAGTCGGGAGGGGGGGGGGATCCAGAGAGTTTGTTTTCCACCGATGAAAATCCACTAAAGACTCTGCCATGCCTCAACGGTATGGATTTACTCTGGATTTGTAGTTTGTCCAAACACTCACCGTACACAGATACCATGACATGTCGAATTTGGGCTGTTATTTCTGTTCTACAGTCACCTGAAAAAACTGTAGGAAATATGTTTTGACTGTTTGCTCAGCTGGTGATAATTTCTGCACCTACTTTTTAAAGTTAACATAAAAGAAATTTGCACAAATTACAATAATCAGTGTGTACACCGGAACATCACATTTTGCTGGGAGGAAACAGCTCGTTCTCATTCCCGGGGCGTCAAATACCGAGAGAGTGTGGCCGGGAGTGTGGTGATGTAGATTAAAGAGTGAAAGAGACACACCGCGCGGGTGTAAGGGGTGGTTGAATGGGTCCAACAAACACAGGGCTTTCATCTAGAAGACCGCTGTTTGGGTCCGGTATGTTATGTTACATCAGCTGTTCGTTCGTGTCCTGTATTCACAACGTTCTGTGTCATTTTTCACTGTACTAACGTGGTAGTTTTAAGCCCAACCATGTATTTTCTTTCCTAAACCTAACTATAGTGCTTTTGTTGCCTAATCCTAAAGTGACGCCGAGGAGAACTGTAGTGGTTTTGATGCCGAAAATAAAGTGACGCCAAGGGGGCGTGACAAAGTGGTGGTACGTGGCGAGATGGGATGAGAATGCGTTGTCCCTCCAGCAGGCCCAGCAATACGACCTGGGCCTCCAGCAGCGTTGTGTCGGCGTTGGCTCCCAGCGAGGCAAAGCTCTGCTCCTGGCTGGAGGAAGAGCCGCTGCTGCCGGGCGCGGAGCTCTCCGCCTACTGGTTCTCCGATTGCAGGTCGAAGGTAGCAGCGAAGCCGGATCTGGGTCTGTTCACGGGGCGGATTGGTCGCCACTGGAGTCTGAGCTCAGGGAGTTTCTGGTGAACCTGCATGATTTCGTCTGATTCTGCGTGGAATCTGACCTGGTGCATTAACAATAACTATATAAAAATAGCCAGTCTTCTCGCTCATGGTCTTGATTACTTATGTAAGTCATATAAAAGGCATCAGTATTAAATTGAGACCGTTTCATAACCAGTTAAAAGTTCCTCACAGTAACTTTAAATCATCTCTGCAGGGGTTAACAGCTCTGCCAGTCCGGGTGACTCATCCCTCATTCAATGGTAAGATAAGCTTTGATGAAGAAAAATATTTGACTGAAATATATTAAATAAATAAAAATTCAATGACAAGCCTTACAGATTTTTAAATAGACGCTTTTGTGTTGACAATGGGTGACATAACTGGCTGGTATTTATTAAAACGTCAATTTCACCACAATACTGTGAAACTGCTATATTAGTCTTCTGGTTTGACTGGCTGTAAAAAGGAGATCCAGATCTGTTTGGTGGCAGTGAGGAGGACAAATAGGGAGCAGAAGTGGCGCATATACTCAGCCATCAGTATTCTGGATAGGTCCTTGGCCACTAAACTGAAGACCAGTCAGCAAGTGTCTGTAATCTGCTGTGAAAGCTGAGTGCTATGAAGAAAACATCTCAAGCGTTCAGCTGGCGACGTCTGTCTGCTCCTTTCGCTAAAGTCAATCTCCCGCTTGACTCTCCTCTCCTGCTCTGATGGCTGCATGTGTGTGTGTGTGTTACAAAGAAACATAAGCACACACCTACACACAGACAGATGGAAACACGCGCACAAACAGACAATTCGGTGAGTCATCCGTGCAGGGCTCGTGCCCACAAGGCTGCTGGTGTGAAGGGGGCAGGTGGATGCCGGGGGGGGGGGGGGGGGGGGGTGCTCGAGTGGCTCTGGCTACGAAATGTCCCCTCTTACGTTCAAGCTCCTGTGAGCAGTTGATTGACCAATCTGAGGGCAGCACAGGGGCTTCTGCTAGGACGGGATGGGATGGTGAGATTTTATACTTTATAGATTCAGCTGAGCTCTTGAGCTTTCATGTTTACTTTGGTTGGCTGGCGAGAAAACTGAACAACTGGTGCTCGAATCTCGTGATGATAAAGATGGTCTTGAAAGGATTTAAAGGAAAGTATATTGTCTTTTACAACCTGAGCCTTATTTTCATAGCTATGGCCATCATTCCTATTTCTACATTACATTGTTTATTTGTATATTTATTGTGTATAATGTGATTATTGTTGTTGGTGCTTTCAAATCATGTTTACGAAATGAGTCCATATGAACGCCGCCTCTCATGTCGTATTCATGACCTTGTAAGTGGAAAGTTTCTGAAAGCTCAGAGTTAACGACTTGTGACGTGTTTGTTGACGTTGTCAGAAATGGCGGAGGCCTTGGAAGTTAATTTTTCGGTGCATAATAAGTTAATATATTCTAATTTTAGTCGTATATTGTTTTTCTTGCTGATTTTATAATATGTCTTAGGAAAATGTTGATATTCCTAACAACCTCAGCTTTTTTGTTATGCCTTTGCATTTCCTGCATTATGTCACCCACTTGCTAGTTTGTTAAATTGTGGCTTCTAGAGCAGAGAGTAATGTTAATAGTCTTTTCTTGGCAGCGGTGTTCTCACGACTTAACCAATTGAACGCCAAGCATATGGTGTACACGACTTCCCATGTTGTAAACACGAGCTCACGAGTTTCATTTGAAGGCGCCAATTGTCGCGGCTGGTGAATTCTGGCAACAAAAAAGGAGGAGGAACCAAACACTCAAGGCCAGCAGGTGCGTGTTTGGGAAAGGAAATTTTACTAGAGGCAAAAGTCAGGAACAGGTTTGCAAGTTGGCAACGAGAATTCAGTCTGAACACTCAAACAAACTGGTCAAAATCCAAGAACAGATCAGGTTCACCAGTACCTCAGGTACAGATGGCTGGAACACAAAGCCAACACTGGCCATTCCAGCAGGGAATGAGTGGAGATGGGCTGGTATATATATATATATACACTGAGAGGCTGATTAGGGAAATGGGAAGCAGGTGAGTATGTGGGCGAGGAAGGTCAGCTGATGCAAAAGGCGGGAAAGTGGGTTAATGCAGGGCAGGAGGGAATGGCTGGATCTGCACTGACAGGAGTTAATATGGTGGTTGGAAAACACAGAGTAGACAAGATGATGAATACAAGCAGCTGGAGCATTGCCCTTAACCATATATGACATTTGTGAACATAATTTCTGTATACCAACGCACAAGGCACCCTTAGGTATGAAATGCACCAGGTTTTCCATTAACTACGATGTAGACCCATCCACGGCAACAGTAAACGCTCAGAGAAAGTGCTGTGGTGACGTTATTTAAAGAACAAAAAGACAGATGGGGAGGTGGATGATTCCAACAACACAAGGCTTTCATCCAGGATATTGCGGTTTGTGTCTCGTGCGTTAACTTTCACTTTCATGTTACAATCAGCTGTTTGTTCCTGTCCAATGTCACATTTTAACTATACAAATGTAGTAGTTTTAAGCCCAACCATGTTTTTTTCCTATACCTAACTATAGCGTTTTTGTTGCCTAAACCTAAGTAAGTGTTTTTGTTTAATTAATGTGATTTAGTCTTGATGAGAGCGCGTTGGTATAATAGTCTCTCTCTATATGTATTATATATTTTTATTACACGGCTTTGTCGAATACCAAATTCTGATTGGTCAATCACGGCGTTTTACGGTCTGTTATTTCATCATAGCAGACCGTTGCTATGTATAACAGACCGTTACCATGGGCGCAGTTCTAATGTCGGACTCTGGCGGATCGTTGTCCGTTTGTGTTTGATTGTAATTTGGGTGAACCAATCCTTTAACCTTCTTTTCTCTCCATCAGCAGGCTGCTCCAAGTAGTGACAGCACCCAGGAAGAAGAGCTAGAATGAAACAAAAGACTCCTGGATGAGGAAATTCAACCATTTCTGCAACCTCCAGCGTGAATGCGGTCATGAGAGGAGTGTTCCTGTCACAAACCCACCTCCTCTACAAACGTGTGAACGTTATTTAGGCGTGTGTGATTGCAGGGAGCCCCGTCTGTTCTCTTCTATCTACTGTACCTGTCACGCTGTTTACTCAACGGCTTCAATAAAACAGAAGCGATAAATAAATTGCTCACCAGCTGCATTCTGTGTTGATATATTTGAGGGGTTTAATTACCCGAGCGGTATTAATAACGGAGGGTTGAGTGTCTGTCTTTCACGTCGGACAGAGATGTTCTTTCCGGAAAAGAAAAACACAGCGGGCTTGAAATGAAGGTTTTAGTCTTGTGAAAGACAGACAGAGAGATAAACAAACAGAAAAAAAGAGAGCTATGGAGGGGATGCAGCCTCGTATATGTGTGTGTGTGTGTGAGGTGCTGGCTGACAGAGTGTGTCGAAGAAACCCAGGGGACACTTGCAAGACACCTGGATGGAGTGGAGACTTTACTGTCTTACATTCACAGCACACCATCGAGCATCTGGCCACCTCTTGTCTCTCTGCACACACACATGCTGGCACAGAGAATGCACACAGACAGACAAGCTGAAAGATGGGGAAAAAGTGTGAGAAGTGATAACCCTGACAGCGAACACAGAATACACTACTACCCTTTAGCCTGCTTCCTAAGTCAAGAGTGGAAACAGCGGTAAAGATGGCGAAGACAGAAAGGACAAATAGAGGATGAGAAAAAATGGACTCAGTCTTCCTGAGAAACCGATTCCAACATGAAAGCGCTGCGGCGTCACACCGCATTAGGCTGGATATAGATTGAAGAAGACGTGCATACCAATATTCCACACAAAAACCCGCCTGCCCTGGAGGTGTCTGCACGGGGCCTCTGCAGACCTGACAAAACTCCCCACCCACATGTGAAATCAGCAGATTGTGTTCTCTCTCACCTGTCATGCTCACATCAAAGGTAATTTCCTGTGTTCGTGCTGTCTGAAACAATCACTTTTACTCTCAGGCACGAGGCAAAGAGAGGGTGAGTGTCACCTGTTCTTCCTCTTTAACATCCAACGGACAACTTTAACATCCAAAGGACAACTTTAAAGTATTTAACAGACCCCCGTTCTCATCTCGTAACGCTGTAACATGCGATCTGTATCTGGAAAAAAACACATAGGTGCAAATGTGTGAAGAATGCATTGGATCGGATCGGTGAGACGGCATCTGCAGGTGGTCTGACTTGAATTATGATTGGAAGAAGAAGAAGAAAAAAGAAGAGCTCCTACAGCAGCATGGCTTCCCTTGACCTGGGGAAGTTCGCCGGCCCTGCCGACAAACTAATTTGACAACCGATCACAGTTCGGGCAGAATCGAGATAACGAGAACCGTCATTAAAGGTGCAACGTGTAGCACCAGGCCACAGGCTCCAAAGTAACAGGGGGCAGCATTTCACCTCTACTGCTGGGTTCATACAATCGGAATTTACAGTCATCAGTTATAACAAAAAAACAAAAAAAGCCAACTACTAACAGCAGGGCAATATTTGAACAAACTGCTGAAACTCTGAGAGCAGCCCAAAATAACACTGCTATCTTGTAATCGTCACATGTGGCGTTGGCCTATTTTGTGTTTACTGTGCCACTATAGCTGGGGGCCGTATGGTTGGTGTGTTTTGATAGTTTATTGGATTAAATCCAAAGTGGCAGAAACGAGAAAACGAGTCATATTTTCTTTTTTTGGAGACTACTTCGCCGGGAGGAGAGCGCTTTGTCACTCCCCTTGGTGTCACTTTATTTCAGGCACAAAACCACTATAGTTAGTTGTAGGAAAGAACTATATGGTTGGGCTTAAAACTACTACGTTTGTACAATGAAAATGACACTCAACGTTGTGAACACGGGACATGCCTGCCCTCCTCCTGGCGAAGTGGTGGCGGGGAGGACGAAACAAAAATTCGACCACTTTGGATTTAATCCAATAAACAAACTATCAAAATGTCCACGGACCATGCATGTACTATTGACAAGCCCTCGGTGCAGCTCTACTTCTTCGTCCTCCCACGTTGGACCGAGGGCAGACTGGACGCTACAGTGTCTAACTATCACCTCTCGAGGTATAAGTGGTATCACAAGACAGGACGGGCCGGGGTCAGCTGGTTAGCCTGCTCATTTCAGTGAGATATCTATGCAACACAATACATAGACATTTGTATTCATTCAGTAAACTTCTGTATGTTTCTTAAAATCAGATTCAAGCCTCCAGCAAGCATTTTGCTGCAATAACAACATCTGCTGAAGCTCATGGGTAAAGCAAGAGCCATTTACTATACCGACCTGACAAAAAAAAAATATATATAGAAATGTTCAATGACCAGAACATTACCCTGTAGTAACATTAAAACATCCTGGAGACTCCCATAAGGAACACAGAGGTTATTTAAAGAAACCCTTCAAATGCTAATTCACAGCGAGTAAAATAAAATACTTTTGGGGCACACGGCTCGGCCCACCTTCTCTATCAGGGTCTATGGTGTGTTCACATTTACAAAGCGCACATTGTGAAAAATGACATAATCTCCTATAGCTTGTTGCAACCTCCTTTGATATCTAGCTGCTCCGACAAGGGCACTTTCCTCTTCCCCGTGTATCTAATTAGCAGCGGCTGGTCCCTGCGGCGGCGACGGTGAGGTGGTCTCACCGTTGTCATTAATCCTGCGGCCCTTCTGCAGAATACCACCGGACTTAACAGAACCGGCGGGGTAACAAGTCACACACACACACACGCGCTCATGTGCAGACATGCAAACACACACACACGTGCGCAAACTCTCAACACAGCATCTGGTCGGCCACAAGGTGAGTCAGGCCTGTTCGGCCTGTGTGCCCTGCAGACTGCTGCCTGGTTGTGTCGGCTCTGTGTGCTGGCTGGTGTCTGCTCTCAGACTGGCTAAAACACAGCAGCTCACTTGTTTCTTGTACATGTCCCTAACAGGAGGTAAATAAATGGCGATACAGCGCTGAAAGATGACCGTGTCTCCTATAAATTACACAGCCCAGTTGCCAGGAATAAATGTTGGCATTGTATGTTTCTGCAAACCACGTATAAGATGAATGCGGACATTTTTTGCATTCGGTCAGAGCAAGTGACGTAGTATATAGAGCAACCATTATTAAAAGTCACGTGGTATTAAAAGTTACATGATATAATAAAGAGTATATCAAGTAAGAGGGGTGGTGGACGGGTTGAACAAACACAGGACAGGAGACTGCTGTTTGTGTCTAGTGTGAAACCAAAAGTAAAGGTTGACTTCACGCTTGTTACGTAATGTTACATAAGAAAGTCCACCAAGGGCGGTTGTTATTTATTCACGCTAGTTATGTCGTTACAGTTGTTGCGTTGTTGCGTTGCGTTGTTACGTTACCTTAAGTTCCGTTGTTACATTCCGTTGTTACGTTACCTGATGTTGTTACAGTTGTTGCGTTACGTTGTTACATTGCGTTGTTACGTTGCGTTGTTACGTTACCTTAAGTTATGTTGTTACGTTACCTTAAGTTATGTTGTTACGTTACCTTAAGTTATGTTGTTACGTTACGCTGTTATGTTACGCTGTTATGTTACGCTGTGACGTTACGCTGTGACGTTACGCTGTGACGTTACGCTGTGACGTTACGCTGTTACGTTGTTACGTTATGTTGTTACGTTACATACATTATTTTGTTATTATTTTAACATAAACCATGATCTTTTTTCTAACCTTAACCAAGCAGTTTTGTTGCCTAAACCTAACCAATCATTTCATAACATTAACGTTGATATGAAACGTAGTTATGAAACGTAATTTTGGTTCACAAATGTTGACATTCACCGTATCCCGTGGTTTGCATGGGACTTGTCAGACTTGACTTGGGACTTGACTAGTGACCTGCCTGCCTTGACTCGGGACTTAACTTGTGACTTGTGTGCAAAGACTTGAAACTTACTTGTGACATGCAGAACAATGACTTGTTCCCACCTCTGTCATATGTATCATGTGTGTCATCTGATAAAACGCATGCCGGGAGGAAAGAAAAGCTCATAACTGCATATTACTGAAGTTCGATATTAGAAGTTAAGAGTTTCGAGCCCTTGAACTCGGCCAATAAAAGCCCCGCTGTGCCTGCAGGACTATTCAAAAAAGAATAATCACAAAATTTCTGTGAACATCTTTGCCTCTGGTCAAAAAAAAAACCTCAAAGTTCAGCCCTCACTGGCGTGTGAGCAATAATGAGTAGATAAGCGGTGTGTGAACACTGGGTGAACACTCCACCAGAAGCATAATTCAGGTATAAATCTCTGCTTTATGTGGAGCATATATAATAGGGGGGCTTCAGAATGAGAATTTTGAGGCAAGTATCTGATTCTGTGAAGCAAAGACTGAGCTGGAGGGCTGAGGCGAGGCAGCCACTTCGCTGTGAAGCTGGATATTGCAAAAAGAGACAGAAACGGGGGAATGGGAGAGGAGGTTGAACATAAGAAGGAGGCGGTATGAAAAGAAGAAGAAATGCTGACAGCGAGGTTCAGGGGGAGTCTGAGAGATGGAGGGGGGGAAAGAGGCCAGAAGGACTGGAGGCAAAAATTGCAAAAGTATGGTTGAGATATGGCCAGAATGTCAGTATTTTCTTTAAAGGTCACCTATTATGCAAAATGCACTTTTCCATGTCTTTTAAACATCAATATCTGTCCCCAGTGTGTCTACAGGCCACCATAGTATCATAAAAGACCATCCTCTCTCTTTTTCTCCTCCTCCGTTTGTCCGGAAATGGGTGCAGAAAAAAAAATCGCTTTTTTCCTTGTATTCTGACGTCATTAGGGAATGCAAGCCACGTGAGGGTTTCCTGGTCGAACCAGAGAGAACCTTCAGTAGCTGACCCCGCCCCACAGCGCGTCACTGTCTCTCCTCCTCAACCGAACTTGAGCAAAGTAGCTCCTACAGTTAGTCTGCAAGAACCAGCAGAACAGGCTTCATGTACTCCCATCATCTAAATATAACATGTTCATTCACAAAGGCTTTATGTAATTACACTGTTTAAACAGATGATATTTATATATTATATATATTTGATGTCATGCATGTAGCAGAATACAGGTAGTAAATAGTGACTTGTAAGCAACACAACACATTTCTGTTTCACAGTCAAACTTTATTTGAGTTGACAGATGACAATATTAATTATTCACAGCATTTGTAATCATCTCACCTGTTAGTTAGTTATGTTAACATGGTACAGGAGAAAGTCTTCAGCTCTGGTACACTACAGTAAGCTAAGCTCCGGTGGTCTGTAGTCATGGTAACACAGAGACAGCTACTACTGTAAATAATATACCATTACTCTGATCTTCCATACATTTATCTTTTAGCAGAAATAATGAACTGACTACTGTTTCACATCTTCTATTTTCCACCCTGATGGTCGCTGTGTTTACACACCGTGTCATAGCGGTAGCATGTAGCTACATGCTAACGGGTTAGCTACATGCTACCGGGTTAGCTCTGTATCTCCATGTAAACAGAGCCATCTGCTCTCAGCTATCTGCTCTCCTCTGGGATGATTCTGTCGGTCATTTCTCACAGATGGATCTGTAAAGACAGACGTAAAACAGAGTGTATGTTTACGGTTTACAGAGTTGATGCATGAGGTAAACACTGAGCTAACTAACAGAGCTATAAATAGTATTATTTACCTGAGAGAAACCGTCAGGAAAACCTGGAATCTGGACCGCAGATGTTCATCATGTGTCGCCGATTTCTGATCAGATTCCTCCGGTAACGTGCGCTGGGTGAAGTTTCTGGTTTATAAACTTTAAAGTGGTTTATAAACTTTATTCTAGCTGCTCTCTCTCTCTCTCTCTTTCTAGAGAGAGAGAGAGCTTCTCCGGGAGGGAGGGGGAGGGTGACGCTGTTGTTGAGGACGTTTGATTGACAGAAAACACTGACCAATCAGAGCAGAGTGGGAGGAGACAGAGGCTACAGACACAGAAATCAGCACTTTTGGAAATGGGCTGAAACAGAGGTTATAGAGACATGCTGGAATGCATGATCTGATTGTTTTTTTGAAAAAAAAACTTCAGAGACATGGTTTGGAGGTGTCTGAGACCTATAATAACTAGTTTAAATGGAGTATAATATGTGACCTTTAAGTCAGGCAGACTATGTGTGTGTGTGTGTGTGTGTGTATGTGTGCGTGCGTGTGTGTGTCTGTGTGAGGCAGCAGAGCCTGAGGCTGTATCCGCTGAGAACAGTTAGACTGGGAATCAGACGGCTTGTTGGAGACAGAGACTTTTTATTTTTATTTAGCGAATGCAAAGTCCTTGAGCCATGCAGTTGCCTCCTGGTCTGCTGTATGGAGGGTGTCTAACCCTCCTTTTAGACTGTGGAGCGGGCAAGCTTCAATGATGTGTTCCATTGTTTGCACCTCTCCACAGGCACACAATGGGCTTGGGCTGCTGCCCCATTTGTGAAGACAGAGACTGGGAGAGATGGGAGAGATGCTTATAACCATCAGAGGCCATGCATCCAATTTGCAGTACAAGGACTTGCCTGTCTTGACTTGGGACTTGACTCGGGACTTGCTTGTCTTGACTTGGGACTTGACTCAGGACTTGCTTGTCTTGACTTGGGACTTCACTCGGGACTTGCCTGTTTTGACTTGGGACTTGTCAGTCTTGACTTGGGACTTGACTCTGGACTTGTCTGTCTTGAATTGGGACCTGATTTGAGACTTGTCAGTCTTGACTTGGAACTTGCCTGTCTCAAATCGGGACTTGCCTGTCTTGACTTGAGACTTGTCAGTCTTGACTTGAGACTTGACTCTGGACTTGCCAATCTTGTCTTGGGACTTAACTCGAGACTTGCCTGTCTTGATTTGGGACTTGTCAGTCTTGACTTGAGACTTGACTTAGGACTTACCTGTCTTGACTTGGGACTTGACTTAGGACTTACCTGTCTTGACTTGGGACTTAACTCGGGATTTGCCTGTCTTGACTTGGGACGTGTCAGTCTTGACTCAGGACTTGTCAGTCTTGACTTGGGACTTGAGTGCAAAGACTTGAGACTTACTTGTGACATGCAAAACAATAACTTGCGAGATGCATGTAACCATCAGAGGCCATGCATCCAATTTGCAGCCGGATGACTTGCGTGTCTTGACTCGGGACTTGCCTGTCTTGACTTGGGACTTGACTTGGGACTTGCCTGGGAGAGATGCATATTACCATCAGAGGCCATGCATCCAATTTGCAGCACATACTGTATTAACACTCAACGCCCAACATAACTGCAATTTTCCTCGCACTGAGCAACCATGACACGAGACTGCAGCTTTGATTAATTGCACTTTGCTTCACCCCTTAAAATCCCATCTACTGTATGTGAAGCAGCCTGGAGAGGGATGAAGATGCGGAAAGGAGATGGAAGAGGAGGAGCAGATGGTGTTTTTGCATGCAGGGATATGTGTATGTGTGTGTGTGTTACCGGGAAACTCTCGAGGAGGGTCACCAGAATGCATTATTAAAAACTTGTCGCATTAACACCTGTCGCACGGCTACAGCTCGAGAGTGGGCACTCTCTGCGCTATGGATAATTACAGAACAATTAAATGCTATGAAGAGACACGATGGATCTGAGTAAGTATCACCGTGTTTGAAGTGAAGTGTTTATGTCAAAATTAGCATCCGGAGAGCTTTAATTGGGAGTTTTGATGTGCTGGTTAAACCTGAGGGTTGTTTATTATAAGGTTCAGACACCTATGCATCTTCTTAGCATTTCCACCTACACATACATATATTAATAGTAATACAGACACAGCACTTCTACAGTATTCTATCTACTTTTTCCAAGGCTGAATTATTTGTGTATAATGTCTAATAGGCAGTAAATTAAAATTGAAATGTCTTTTCTTTAATGCTTATTATAATCCGTCTTCAGGGACACAAGTACCCAATGAAATATTACACATTGTGAAATTACCTTAGGGTTGTCCAACTTTCCGAAAGAAAAGTCCACATAATATTAATTTAATAAAGCATATCTATCATAGATTTGGCCCAGTCTACTAAAATACCGTAATCAATTATACATGGCCGCTGCCAGCAAGCTCGGTGCGAGTCTTTTCACTCCACGTTCAGCTGCCAGGTCAGTCTGTGTGTGGTCTGTCTGACAGAAAGGCCCACATTATGCAACTAAGTGGTGCTCTGCGTCAGCATATGTTGCCTGTGGAACATTTGATTTTACAGTTCACTCTGCGAACAATAGCTAATAATATATATACTTTTATTTTTTCTTTGGAAACTTTCTCCAAGTCTAATGTCCCAATCAGAGAGAGTACTTTTTTAGCAGCCCGGAGCGGCGTTTTGTAATTGTTTTCAATGAGAGTGAAGCGTTTTGCTTGCTGCTTTGCATTTTATTTTTATTTTTTTTAAAGTGCAATACAAGTGAGAAACATGAAAACAAAGAAGTGACCTACAAATCATGGTGAAACCAAACACATAAAACATATGACACAGCACGAGACACGCCGGAGAGCTAGACTCAAACTAAGCAAAACAGTAAGCAGCAACAATGACAAGAACAACAAGAATAAAATAAAATAAAAAAAGGTATTTGTCTGAGTTTTTTGCAGGAGCACTCAGAATGCCTCGAGTTGAAAAATGTTTAACTTTGCAGCAGCCCACTGCTCCTATAAAAAAATGCATAAGATAGGTTAAATACAGACGTCAAATTTTGGGTGTGTACCTGTATGTATATGAAGATTGTAATACGTTTTTTTAAGAAAACAGCAGGCCTGGAGGCAAATTAGTGCGGTACGTGCGATAGATTTTGGCTTGTTTTCATTCATTTAAACTGTACTAAAAACTATTAGGTAGCGTACATGGTTTGTGTTAAGACAATGTTATCGCTCATTCGGTGGTTGCCTAGCAACAACAAATAAAAAAAGACGTAGCAAACTGCTCTCTCTGATCGGGCGTCTTCAACAAAAAAATGCAATGCTAACATGCCCTCAATGACAATGTTAATCGGGTGTAAAGTTTACCATGTTCATCATCTTAGTTGAGCATGTTAAAAATTGTTTATTAACCCTTAACACAAAGTACAGTTGAGGCTGATGGGAATTAGTTTTGCAAGTACCAAAGTATTGGACAAATTAAAACTTTGACCTGATGATGGTGCTAGATGAAAACCAGTTATAACTCATCTTGAGGGGGGACATGTCTCGGCTAAAGTTCACGACAATCCTTCCCATAGTTATTGAGACATTTCAGTCAAAACCAAAAATATCAAGCTCATTGTGGCGCAAGAGGAAACGCCAGGGGGGTCACCAAAGTCAAAAAGATTCATCCTTTGAGGACCACGAACGTATTTCATGACAATCCATCTAATATTTGTGTGGACCAAAGTGGTGGACCTACAGATTGCCATCCCTACAGCCATGCTGCCAGTGTGGATAACACCTAACTGATGTGCACAGCAACTCAGCTTCTATGTAGTGAAGATAGATTCTTACCGTTCATCTAAATCAACTTCTACCTGTTCATTTTTACAAGGACTATCGTAGACCCCACCAAACCCTCTCTGCCGTCATAAAACAAGCATCTGTTGGTGTGTCACCCACAGAGCCAGACTCTCTCTTTCTGTCTCAAATGCACCATATGGTTCGATATAAGAGCTGTTTCCACAAAGAATCTGGGAAATGTTCCTACAAACTTTGATTTAATAGACACAACGTTATGGGCCGGATGCCTGGACAAAGATTTTATGAGACTGTCCCTACAGAGAAATATAACAGTCACAAAACGAGATAAATGTTAGCACTAATAAAAGTCAAAGTAGCTCCTTCTCCTTCTTTATTTGCTGATAATAACCGTGCCAGAAATTCTCATGAAGAGGGTAAAAAATGCCAGACTTGCTCTTTTGCTGTGAACAATACAAACTGGAATGAAATAGCAGGAAAAGAAGTTGACTTTAGAGCTGCGGAGAAAAATAATTACACACGTTCATTGTTTCCAGTTCTTGTTATACCAATTTACCTCACCTCTGACGCTTCACTTGAAAGGACGTGGCAACTATTTTAGGTTTGGCAGCGAGAGAGGAACACGGTGACTCGCCACAGTGGGGAAGTTTCAAAATTAAGAAAAGTTACTAACACAAAGTTGCTCAGAACTCATAATTAAAAGAGCAAAATTGGACTCAAAGAAACACGTTAGCCGCACTTGAACTTTATTATGTCTAAATGTGTCGGCGGATGAATCACGTATGGTGCTCAGTGGTGTTCTTTTTTTATTCGCTGTAACTTATATCAACTGTATTAACTTCAAACTGAGACTATTTTTTCAGGATATTTAAGTAAATATCTGTCAAAACAGCGATGTTGTTCCAGTGTTTTCAGATTTCAACCATTCATTAATTTCTTCTGGCTGAGCGCAGACACCAGCAAGCAGGACCAATCATGCACCACAATGTACTAATAAGCCAAGCATGTCATGGTATTTACATTTTCTGACATCAGACCGGCTCCGTTGGATACACAAACCTCTTTATTACAGCCCAAAACTGAAGTCTTGAGAGCTTGCGGTATGCAGCTTTTTCTGTAATGTCACTGTTAATGGATCCCAGTGGGCTCACTCATCTCCCAATAGCTGACAAAGGAATCTTCTAAACAATGCATATGGTGGGTTGCTGGTCATTTTTTATTGTTCCAGGGCATGAATTAATGAGCAAAGCATCGCAAAGCCTACAAATGACCAATCGCCCAGCGCAAGAGTTGTTTGCATTTGGAGGATTAGAGTGTCGCGGTCCTGCTGAGACTTATTAACGGTGTCAGTTCGGTCAAAATTGGGATCTTAACTTTCTCAAATCAGGAACTTTGGCCATTAAAATTGTTAGTATATTAACTTTTTCTTCCACTTGGGACTAAAACAATAAGTTTGAAATACACTTGACCTGTGTACCAGATATTGCTTTACACTCCCAGATGAATTCCATCCTTTTTGTCCTTAATGTTAATTGACAAACCCTTCTCCCTAATGTGCTTCCTGTTTCCACTAAAGCAACCAAAGTTTATAAAAAGCCAGACTTTTAGATATTATTCTTCATTACAATACATTTTTAATTCTGCATTATTATGAAAAATATAGATGCAAACTAGTGCGCCTGTGGGTATTCCACTGTGGACTGAAATGGTTTTCAAAAATTGACCTGAAAAATTTAATTTTCAGATTCCTCCACCTTAGTGTGAACACAGCCTTTTAGAGTATGACTTTTATGAAAGGTGAATCATATATTTGCACTGAAACTACTTTTGGAAATTTAGACTTCCTCCGTGTGCAACAACTGTGAAAACATCAGTCATGCAGGAAGGCACTCAATTTCATTAAAATATCCATCTCCATGGCAACACCGCTTGTCACAGCCTATACATCAAGGACACCCGACAATGTACACAAGCTTTATTTGGAGCTATAAGGCACCGAGGAAACTGTTGGCTGCCAGCTAAAAGGCCAGCAATTTCAAGCTTGGCAGCAAGAAAGGGATCAGGGTCTGTCTCACTTTTTAAAAAGCTCCTCGCCCTGTCCCTGAACCCTGGGGTAAAGGAGAAAAACTATGTGATCGCCCTCAGCCATGAATGTTTCAACAGCTCACACTGACTTAGATTTCTGAGTCTGCATTCCTTGCAAACAACCCGGGGGACAAATGAGAACTCACCACAGACAATTGTTTCTGTCATTAAATTGTGTGCAAATGCCACTACTGTACCTCTGAGACTCGCGGCATTTTGCTTCATTTTGATGAGTTCTTGGACATAGTGTCTTACTTATTATTGCCTGAATACACACCCATGACTCATTTGCAATGTTTCCCTTTTATCACATTAAATTGGCTCCGTGCTGTTTGTATATCCGGCCCTGAGTTATGAAGAGTCCCTCGCTTTTCTCAGATAATGTAATCCCCCCACAGCACCCAGGCATGGAGATTAATCTGTCAATTCTCACTGTATTAACCTGCGCCTGAATACACAAGAGATGGTATGAACGGAGACTGAGCAGGAGTATCTCTGCATTGCTGCACGGAGGCTCCATGACCACTTGCCCCCATCCCCCCCAGGCCTGGGATGATAAAGAGCATTTGGTGTCACTGCTGGACAAGAGACAAGAGTGAGAAGAGCACTCTGTCGCACAATGGACACACGTGAACAAGTGTTATCGTGCAGGACATTGTGTTAGGTTGTGACTCTCATTTGATCCACACTCCCTCATATGCTGGAGGGTGTTTTGCAGGATTGTCACACTGGAAGCACGTCATGATCGACCCGTATTCATTTCCAACTGGTCGAATACCGCCGCTTGGTCAGTGCCCCGCAGCATTGGATGCGACGCACCAGGCTTTCAACTAACTCCAATATAAACCCACCTGCGGCGTTAATAGACGGAGAGAGTAACTGACGTGGTATAAAAAGCAGGACAGTCTGCTTGGGGCGGACAGGAGTGAGAGGTTGGATGGGTCAAACAAACACAGGGCTTTCAACCTGTGTCCCTGTGTGAAACTAAAACTAAAAACTAAACGTTTTCTTATGTTGTCACGTTAGTTGTTTGTCACGTGACCCGTTAGTATTGTTAGTCCCGCTAATAACGTGGGTTGCTAATCATAAGTCGTTATTTACTTGCTAGTCACGCGAGTCGTTAGGCACTCGCTAGTCACGTGAGGTCGTTAGGAACTCGCTAGTCACGTGAGGTCGCTAGTCACGTGAGGTCGTTAGGCACTCGCTAATCGTGTGAGTCACTAGTAACTTGAGTTGTTAGTCACTCGCTAGTCGAATTGTTCACTTGTCACGTGAGTTGTTAGTGACTCGCTAGTCACATGAGTCACTAGTCACGTGAATCGTTAGTGACTCGCTAGTCACGTAAGTCATTAGTCACTCGCTAGTCACGTTGTTTGCTTGTCACGTGAGTCATTAGTGACTCACTAGTCACAAGTGTCGTGAGTCCCTTGCTAATCACATGTGTCATACTCGCTAGTCACGTGAGTCCCTAGTAACGTGAGTCTTTAGTCACTTGCTAGTCACATGAATCACTAGTCACTCGCTAGTCATGTGCGTCGTTAGTCACTTGCTAGTCACATTATTGCTAGTCACGTGGGTCACTAGTAATATGAGTCGTAAGTCACTTGCTAGTCGTGGCGTTCACTAGTCACGTGAGTTGTTAAAGACTCGCTAGTCAGGTGAGTCATTAGTCACTCACTAGTCACGCCGTTCGCTTGTCACGTGAGTCGCTAGTAACGAGTGTCGTGAGTCCCTTGCTAATCACGTGTCATACTCGCTAGTCACTTGAGTCGTTAGTTATTCGCTAGTAATCTGAGTGGTTAGACACTCGCTAATCACATGAGTCGCTAGTCACGTGAGTCGTTAGTCAGTGAAGTTAACGTCAAACCAACCAACCCTAACTAAGTGGTTGTGTTGTTATTTGGGAGTGAGAACGTGTTGGAATGAAAGTTAGAAATGCCTTCTTATGAAAGGTGTAACAAGATATACATTTAATATACATTATTTCAATGTTTATTTAACCTCATGCTGTAGACTTTTTGGTAATGCATTCAAATCAGACTTGTCCATGAAATACTATTTAACTTATTCTTTAGAGAGGGTGAAGAAACTTCCAAGGACCAACAACAGAGAGCTTTTGAAGCTTCGCCTTTGGGTCGTATTTATGCTCCTCATCCTCTGTCCTTCTCTCACCTGTGCAGTTTTTTTTTTGGGCAGATTGTGTTCCCGCTGCACTGGTCTTTTATTGTTCATAGTTTCATTGACACTTGCTGACACAGCTAAAACAGCAGCATGCAAGGCGCCTGCGGAAAGGTGAGCCTCAGCATGCATCAAAGAATCAGAGAGTTTAAGGCTGGATAAAGAGATAAGCAGCACAAAGCTTTGCAGATAAGGCGGAGAAAAAAAGAGTGTTTAAAGGTTTAGTGGAGCTTTATTTTTCCTGGTGTGTGTATGTGTGAAAGAGAGATCTCTTTTTAAAGGAGTACGCTGGGGAGTCTGAGAGACTCTCTGGAACTTATTTCCTTAATATAAACTGTTTTGAGATCTGTTGGGCAAAGATGCCATTTTTTGCTGTCACTGCACTTCACCAATCGGCATATGCAGCTTACAAAACTAAGCAAATATGAGTCAAAGCAGAAGCCTCAGGGACGTGAATCGACCATATTTCCGTTTTCTTTTCTGTGGCAGCTTTATTTTGAAATGGCTCACAGCTGACTGGAAGAAAGATGCAAAAGTGCAGCTTGTTCCTGAACAGCAGGCAGGTATAACGTCCCCATCTGAATTGGGAAGATGCAGACAAAACCAGCCCTAAACACCTGCCAGAGGATTCTATGCACCAACATTATAAAACAAGTTTGAGGGTCCACATCTTTTGAGTGCCACTCCAGCTTTCAAGGCATCATCTCCAAATAAGTTGACACAATTTGAGTTCATTGTTGTATGTCTTTGTCAGTTTCTTTAACACATTTTTACTCCCGACTCGTCACATACCGTGTGGCCCGTGAAGCAAAGCCTGGCACGGCGGCCACATATTCACACACACAGTTTAATCAAGCGTATGGATAGATCACCTGCATTAACGTTGAAAAATACAATTTAACATAGCCTGGCACGGCGGCCAAATATTCATACACACAGCTGGCAGCAACATCAGCATTAAATCCAATTTGTACACCGAACACAAATTATACCCAATAAACAATCAAAATTAAATAGGCCATTAGTCTATAATTGTAAATTAGCTCACTTTTGCCGATTCCAGCAGGAGACGACGGGGCTTGGTGTTGAACACTGAAATGACTTCAGTCTGATGTGATGCCCTAATGCCAGTTTTTATCCAACTGACAGTTGAAAAGAGTATTTCACCACTAGGCCTTGTTATGCAGTTCACCCCTACCAATGAAGTGCTATCTTTAGCAACAAAGAAAACCTACAACAAGTTACACAATTGACGAGCCAACTAGGGCACCAAGGCTACTAATTCAACTCTAGATCACAGCTTTAACACAAAGGTTTGGAGGCCCAGGACAGAACAAGGCTGCTGTCAGACTACCTGAGCATTTTTAAACTGCAGAGATGATGGATGGATCAATCAGCAGCCGACACACCCCCAGACCGAACCCACACCTCCAGCCAGTTAGAGAGAGAGCACCTAGATGGGAAACAAAGATCCTCACCAGGCAAAGACACTCACTCTCTCACAAAACACAAAGACATTTCAATATACATTTCAATATACGGTTGAGAACAGGCTTCTGTTCCTCAATGTACAGGTGTTTCCATTTAACAAGTGACAGTGTTATCTGGTGACATTCAGCCAAATGTATATGCATACTCGTAGTAACTTTTATGTAACTGGTTGACGTAGATAATAAACACAGAGGAGAATTTATTTTAAATGGATAAAGTCAATTTCTACCACTTTATGGTCGTGGTCAGATAATTAAAACAACGCTGACTGCTATTCACTGGATGATCCAGCAAAAAAAAGGACACCTTCTGATTGGGGGTGCCTGAGTGCCAAGTGGGTGGACCCAGGCCCACCTAGTCCCACCCAAAGCTACGCAGCTGCTCCGACTTGCCATATACGTGGACTTTCTCGCTCTTCACACCACGTTAGTTGCTCTGACCATCTAAAAATGAAGCCTCGGTCAGCTACAGACTGCGCTGACGCTAGATTGCTATGCTTGTAGCGTATTAGTAGAGAAGCGTACACGTACACCCACTGATGACGAAATTTCTGTCACGTGGACCCTTGTGTACTCGCGTACTTGGAAAGTATAACGTTGGCTTTAGTTGAAAAGCCCGGTGCGTCTCATACAGACGCTAAAGGGTGCCTCGGTGGTCGGTATCCAACGCCGATTTGACGAGTTGGGAGTGAGAACGGGTTGATATCTTTCAGTAGAAACACATCTACTGTCTGTCATAGTTTTCGTTTCACACAATCCAAAAAACACATTCATACCTCACATATATCTGCATGTGTTCCTGCTGCTCCAGTGGATTTCATGTGCTGGTTCTTATTGCTTACCTCTACAGGAAAGCCTTTTATCGAATGTCCTCCATTTTCTTTGTACAGAGCCGCAGTCTGACTTCTACATTTTATGTCAGGTTTATGTTCATAACCCCCCCCCGCTGACAAACTGATGGATGTCCCCCTTCTATCCGGGCTGATGAGCTGTCTTGAAAGGAGCTGCATGGCGGACTAAGCCAGCAGGTTGGTGAATAAGAAGATCTCCATTATCTCCTCACTGCTTGCCACAATTGCCAGATGTTCGCTGACCCCCCCCTTGACAGGTGTACTCGGCTGAGGAGAGAACGCTTTACACAGTCTCGTGTGCATCAGTGAGTGGCATCAAACCGCAAGTTTTTGGAATAGATAATTTGAAGAGCTTGAAGTAGATCATTTTGCCTATTTCTCTGCAGACTGTATGGGCTCTTTTTGATGCCTCACTACAGTGACGAAGCTCGCTGTAAAAGAGAATCCCACTGCCCTGCTGCGAGGAACAAATGTTTGTGTGTGTGTGTGTGTGTGTGGAGGATGAGCTCCTCAGAACAGAAACCATTCAAATAGGAGGAGCTTCATTTGCGTCTTTCAAAGCTAATTCTCCTTTTGTTCTTTTAAAGGGATGCAATTGAAACGGTATCTTAATGCTGTTGCTAGGAGACACCAGTCGTGGTTCACGGTTAAAGTGCTTCAGACCAGCATCACGAGCAGTTGAAGTGAAGGAGCAACGGAAAAGATTTGACGGGGTGGAGAGAAAAGTATGTGGAACAAGGAAAATATGTAAACTAATAAAAAATAATGAGGAGGATGAGCAGATACCTCCGTGGCTGTTTAATGTGCCTTTGTGCTTCACGTAAACACGACTCCACCTCTGGAATGTGAACTTCAGCAACCCAGACAAGCATCTTCCTTTCTTGATGCGCCACCTCCCAATAAATCCTTCATACACGGCGATCAAATGAGCATGAATTATTCAGTGTTGCCAAACAACTCACACATAATCATTTAATGAGTTTTTCTCCCCCTATCTTTTTGCTCCGATGTGTGAAAATAACTTATGAAGAAAAACTTGGCCAGTTTGAACGTTAATGTTAAATCACTTATCTGAGTCGGGGGGGCGCCTTGATTGTTCAGTTGTTTAGATTGATGGATTTTTCTGAGCTTTTTTAATGAAAAACAAACAGGGGAGTAATGGAATTATGAGATTAGGAGGAGTCTCTAAACCGCAAACATACGAGACAATTAGTTTGTTAAAAGGCAGCTACGGCGTCTGTGTAAACACCGGCAAGTTTACGCTTCTCTGTGCCAGCGCTCATCTCATTTGTCACACGTTGTGGCGGAGAAACACACTTATCTTTGGTGCTCCATATATCATGACCAAACAAAATATAAAAACATGACAAGATGTTCTGCACGAGTGATTTAGCTGTTGGTCTGACACAAAACTGAAAACAAAACAAAAAGTCGTGACAGACTCTGAGACATTCACAGGTTTCAGTGGATATTCTCCAGTTACAATATGAATTCAGTGCATTCATAAAAGCATATTTTAGCCAGTGATAGCACTGGCATGGAAATATAATACATATAATAAATAGAATAAGGTTCAGACAGGTGGTTTCTAAGCTTATTATGGAAAATGCTGTTGACCTTGGGGTAATAGATTGGTTCGATGAAGCTTAGCTCTGTACATGTGAGAATAGTACATGATGAAATTGTCAAACACATTGAAAAAGCACAAAGATTAAGTATTAGTTCATGGCTGCTACATTTATCTGTTAATGTGGTTTTGTTGAAATAGACCCCTCTTGGCTGAATACATATGAGATTCATATTATGTCAATGTGATATGAAATATAGGAGCTGATTTACATCTTTATAAAACAATAGTGATGGCAGACGGTAGGCAATATTTTAATGTAAACACCTTTTCTGATACACATGCTATATGACTGTGACATAGTTAAGGATCTATGGGGGAAGATAATATCTTTTATGAGTGAAATGTTCAATGTGTCCCTGACCCAGACCCCAACACTGTGTATGTATGTTGAGTATTATCTCTACAAAACTGATGTTACATGGTTCCAGTAAATTGTGGTTCCAACTGGCTGTGTTGAGAGGAGGCAGAATTATTGTGAGACAATGGAAAACGGTTACACCATCGTCATTAGAGCACTGGGTCAAACTAATGTCCAACATAGCGGGTTACGAACGACACATAATCAGATTCTCAGGACGCCAAGACTTGTTCCTGAAAATATGGAGCCCGTTCCTGAACAGATAATATCCAAGAAGTGATCTCACGTTATGCACAGCAAATTTCAACTGATTAAGCCCATTGTCTTTTCCCTTTTTTTATTTTTTTTCATTTATTTTTTTGTTTATTTTTCAATTTAATTTAATTGTATTTATTTATTCTTTTTTTTTAGATTCATTTAAATTCTATTTTATTTATTTTTTCATTAATTAATTTTTTTTAATTTTATTTTATTCGTCATCACAGTGACGCCAGAGGTTTCTGCCCAAGCGGCAAAATATGAAAAGTATGGATGACATCACGTTGGCCCTCCTCTAAAACAGATGGATGAGAAACTGTGCCACATACAGGTGAGAGAGGATCTTGTTTAAATACTGACACAAACGTGATAAGAAAAGATGGAACAGCTCAAACATTACATGAGCATCTTAAATTAACGGTTAACAGGCATGGCAAAAAAATGACAACAGCGTGCAGGTATGTCGGCAGCTGGGAGAAAATATGGCTGCTAATTAAGAGGAAGTGTCACCGTTCCTTCACTCTCAACCTGCCAAGCACTGTTCTGTCTCACAGCCTTCCTCTCCTCCACCTGGAGAAAAAAAAACCAAGGTGACACTCCGAGTCGAGACGCACGGAGAAGCAGCGAAGAGGAGAGGGAGGCAATCAGATGTCGTGTATTTCACAGAGCAGGTTTACTATCGGGATGAACCAACATGATGTAAACATGACGTGATTAGAATAAACTGGGTCTTTGGTGTCATTATGGAACGACTCGTAAATGCATTAAACGTACTGTAGAGAGTGGACAAAATAACATTGCGAGGAAAAACTGACATGGCCATTTTCAAAGGGGTCCCTTGACCTCTGACCTCTAGATATGTGAATGAAAATGGGTTCTATGGGTACCCACGAGTCTCCCCTTTACAGACATGCCCACTTTATGATAATCACATGCAGTTTGGGGCAAGTCATAGTCAAGTCAGCACACTGACACAGCTGTTGTTGCCTGTTGGGCTGCAGTTTGCTATGTTATGATTTGAGCATATTTTATTATTCTAAATGCAGTACCTGGGCAATATTTGACATTTTTTTGTGTTGTTAATTGATTTTCAATAATAAATATATACAATACATTTGCATAAAGCAGCATATTTGCCCACTCACATGTTGATGAGTATTAAATACTTGACAAATCTCCCTTTAAGGTACATTTTGAAAAGATAAAAAATGTGTGATTAATTTGCGATTAATCGCGATCAACTAATTTAATTGATTGACAGCCCTAATATACTATTACTAATACAATTTAACCATTTTTAATGTTGGTTTGAAAACAAAATGCTGGTGTGTCTTTAGAGATTTCACAGTGTAAACAATGACGGCACATTACTGGTGACGGAAGTGGGAACAGGTGAGCAGGTGGGTGGGGGAGTCAGGTGATGGAGAATGGCGGGAAACGGGGTTACTGCAGGTCAGGAGGGAGCGGTAGCGTCGGAAATGACAGGAGAGAGGAGAGTATCGCGGGGAAACGAGCAGACTGGGAGAAAATAATGAATGAAGCAAGCTGCTGTTGTGACATATATACTGGAAGAAAAACAACACATTTGCCTGCATGAAGTGCCGAAAGTAGGCCATTTAACACCTTAAAAAGAGCTGATTCAGTGTGTTGAATGTGTGCTCCGGATCCAGACTAAAACTGATAAAAAATTAAATGTTACGAGTGAAACGGGGGAGCGATGCTAGGAGTGAAGCTTTCATGTCTTTTTATTTTATCTCTCTTTTCATTTCTTGAAAAGTTGGTGTACGTTTGTTTGAAAAGTTTCAAAAAGATGCTTTTAATGTGTTGTTTTCTTCATGTCTTGAAACGCCATCTGTTTTCCAATTTTTGAATTAATAGTCGGGGGGGATAATGTTGTATTTTGAGATGAATTTAGACAATGTGCTGTATAATATTCAGACCTGAACATTTCTTGTATATACCGAACTTGAATCAATAAAGAAAGCAGTTTGGACATTTGAGTATTCATGCAACAGGGCTTTATGGAGGCTGTGAGTGGTGGGGGGAGGGAGCCGGATGGACCCGGTAGAGATGAGGAGGCAGAGAGCCTTTGCTCTGCAGACAGGCATCATCATTTATTAATATGATAACTAGCATTATACGGAGAGTAATTAACAGTACAGTAAGGCCATTAAATTGTGCTTAAGTAAAAGTATTACAAAGGTGGATGGTGGTGTTGCATAATAGATAAGTGTACAAAGATTGCATAATGACTGCTGGTTTGTTTGTCTGTTTGGCGGATACACAAATTATTTTTTCATTTATGGAAACAGCCTTGGCGGAGGTTGTGTGCTCTCCGAGTGCCCTTCTAGTTGATTATGAAAATGATTTATCCACTAACATTATTTCTTTAATTTATCAATTATGTGTGAAAATTCCTTCCTCAGATGTGTGCAGTCATGTACATGCATCTTTTCAGATGTAGTCCTTGCAAAAAGCATGCTAAGTAAGGGATAATGTACAGCGAGCCGGTCGTTGTTGTGAAATAAACCCCCGGACAGGATGATGCGGCACCCTGACGCAAAGCCTGGTGGGGGTTTATTTCACAACAATGACCTGCTAGCTGTACATTATCCCGCTTATTACACGGCTACTTACTGAGGAAATCAATAATTTGACACATAAAAAGGTCCTCTAGACATCAGAACTGCGCCCATAGCAACGGTCTGCTATGAAGAAATAACAGACTGCAGATTGACCAATCAGAATCGAGTATTCAAAAAAGCTGTGTAATAATAAGCGTGTCAATAATGACCAAAGTTACCATTTCCCAGTAATAACTAGAGGCAAAAGCTGTTAGCCAAATAATGCACCCAATAGTACTCAATTTATTTGCTAATCAAATATAAATGGAGCAACCCTATTGTGCATCTCGTGGCCTTCAGAACATCCTATAGTCCCGCTCTGCGCTGGCTGTGCCACTGTTTTCCTATGGCGGTGCCGCCAGACTACGCAGAAACTCTACCCTTAGTGTGGAGCGCACCACTCGAAACTGCCACCGAGCTCTGCGCTCGATGTTCAAATTCTTTTAACTCTGACCTTGGTTGTTGCTGACCTTTCAAAGCACAACCATTGAGACAACAGCTGCAACTGATGTCGTTGCCTAGAAACAGTGAATGGCGTGCCTTGCGCTCTTTTTCGTATCATAGTTTACCTGCTGCCTCTGCGCTGAGTGAAGAGCAGATCTCTTATCATGTGAAGGCAGCTTAAGGGTGCCGGTGATGGAGCCCATTGAGATTTACACTAAAGAGATCTTACAAGTAGAGTTATTTTTACTCGGAAAGCTCAGTCAAGGTCAACGTGGACGAAGCTCTTGAGTGAGCGTCAGCGCCTGTGCAGCAGACTGAGATTTATGTAAGTCGGTGTGTAAAATGCTCAAGGGATGTTTGTGGGAAGTGTGGGACTAAGGAAGTAGTATCCAAAATAGATAATAAATGAAATAACAAATAAAAAAAGGTGTTAATCCTCTTTTTTGATGGGATCAGTTTTCCTCGTCGTGGACCACAAGGTGAGGAATTATGAATTAGGGATCGTCCTCTGTGGACCATGAAGATCTGCAGCGTTGGCCAGGAGTTGTCAAAGTGTCCTGCTTTGGATGGAAGTGATGGAAAAGAAGGACAAACAAGCTGGTTGACTCACTTTTCCTCAGGCATTACAGAAAACAACAACAACATGAAAGGAGGTAAACCCACAAAAACAATGAGAACATTAAGAATTAAAGGCTGGGAACATGAGTTTTTATTGCTTGCAGGTGACAATACTTATGTTTGATACTTGGTTCGTTATTAATTTACGAACTTTCTCTTTACTTCATCACAAAGTTGGGACCCAAAGGTGCCACATCAGTGCTGCAGCCAGAAGCTAAACCTGAGGGGCGATCCGCGACCTGCCGTCCTCAGCAGATAATAACAAGCTCCATCAGCCAGTCAATCAGGTACCCCACTATTATTCTGATTAACCAGTAGTTGCTCACGGGGAGTGAAATATCATAGTGTGTCTTTATTCAGCATTTAATTAACATGGTTGCTAGCAGAACACCTGCCTGTGCGATGACGCACCTTTTCAGACGGGCCCGGCTGATTTATGACTCACATACTGTTGTCCAATGACCCGTTATTTGATGAGTCACTTTTTTTTCACCCCAACACCTTAAAGCTTTTATTAATTCTGTCAGGATCTCTTATCTTATTGGTGTCGAATAAAGTAATAAAAATAGATAAGAAGTCGTGATAGTTTCGGAAAAGTCGTTTATAAAGACCTGAAGGAATGGTGGTGACAAAGAAAAGATAGTTCTTTATTAATATCCTGCAGCGGGAGTTTACATTTTTTTTTTCAAATCTTTTTTATTGTTTTTTTTTTGCAGACATGGCAAAGGTCATCATATCAAATACAGAATATAACTGAGTGTCTGTGACATGAAATAAAAACATAGAAAGAGGTCCCCCCAACCCCATGTTGGTTTTGGTCACACGAAAGAAAACATATTAAATAAATATAAAATTACATAAAATAAAATAATAGATTTTGCTTAAAAAACTTAATAAAATAATAAAAGAGAGAAACAAATAAAAAGAGAAATAAATTTAAAAAAAAAAGAAATAAAATAAAATGAAGTTAAGCGTAACGTTAAGTATTAGTATTGGAGCTTGTGATCGACATATTAATATTAGTAATATGCCATAATTAAAGAGGGTTGTAGGAATGGAGGAGTAGTAAAGTTTTAATTTTGATCACGAATTCTTTCAGAACAACCTCGCAATTTTCATTTAATGTCCCTTCTGACATCTTATGCATAATTTATTATCATTTAATTATAAACAAAATAGAATTGTCTATTGTATAAGGCTGGCAAATGAAAGCTCCTCTACTCTCCTCTCTCTTGCGATGTCATTGCCTGTGCAATATTCAACAAAGCTTATATTATTATTGCAGATAGAAGATTACAGATCGGGCATTTCTCAGACCTGCAAGACACTCCATAAGATCAGCCAGACTGCGTCATACATCTACTTAACTTCTCTTTCAGATAAACTGCACTGGGGGGATTTTTGAGAAAGCATTCCAGCTTTCTCATTCCTCACATCTGAAGGACGATGTTTACGCTACAGTACAGCGATAAGAGGAAGGACGGGAGGCGTTTATCAGTATTTACAAAGGCAAGTACATACTGTGTTAGGAGATGAACATAAAGATGCATTTCTAATTGATCCAGCGAAGACACCAGGGGTGGGGGGGGCTCTACAGTGGTAGCGACATTGAAATGATGGATGCCGAGGCTGGCAGGGAAGATAAAAAGCACACAAAAGGATGCAGGTGAGGAAGAGAGCGGAAGAGTCAGGAGGGGGAAAGCAATGATAGACGCTGTTTTGGGGCGAGAAGCTAAGATAACGCAATGGGTGCATATCAGTGGGAACAGATTTAACAGTGAGAAATAACCAGACTGGAGCCTCGGCTGCAGGAGAGACAGCAGAAGCACTCAGGGAACATAAATTGCATTGCGAGAATCTTTAATAAGAACTTTTATGAAAGAAATATGGCAATCATCTTAAAGCCATTCAGAAAGAGCCTGACAACTGGGACAAATACAAAAAGACAAAGAGACATTGTTGCTCAAGCAAAAGCACGAGTTCACAGGGAACATGCAACCTTCCACGAATAAAGGGTGAATAGGGTAAAACTTTTAACTAATAAATATCATCATGAAACTTCCACAGTTGATTACTTACATTAATACAATAATTTTTTGTATTACAGGTTTTCTGAAATTTTATTCTTAAATATGCAAACGAGGCATTATCTAATGAAATATGCACTAATTTGCATACATTTCCAGAACAGAAATCTGAACATTGGATAAAACCAGGTTCAATTGACCAGTGCATGAAGAACGATGTTTTAGCCTGGGGTGTCTAACCCAAAAGCATGCGGTTACCACTTTGATAAATCAGAAACAGGATGCCTCATCCCTCCAAGGTACATCCAAATCAGTGCATGGTGAAGCAGCAAGGGGGCCTTTAAAATTAAAATTAGCATCCCAATCAGGCCAATCAGCAGTTTTTTCAAACACTTCAACACATAACATTTGCTCTTGATTCACTGGCAGTTGAAAATTCTTTGTTCAGTGTATAATTTTCAAAAAATTCAGGAAGAGATCTTGCAAATTAAGGAGGGAGTGCAGCAAAACAGAGGCAAAAGGCGTCTGCAGGAGTCTACTTCAAAGTCTCAACACAATCTAAGTCAAATAATCAGCTTATTATTTTTATTTAAATCATGTGGTGAATGACTATTAGTGTTTCAAGGGGTTACAGACGTTGGCTCAGGAAAGACAAACCACTACATAATGAAGTCCCACTTGTCTGTTAGATCTGTGCAAGAACAAACAGTTGCAATTTGTGTCAGACTGCAAGATTAAGGTCTGAAGCAATGGTCTGAAGGTAGGTAGATGAACTGTGACTCAGCTTCTGGCTCGGCCTGAATTAACCATCACGATCCAGCTAACACGGTGACACAGCCTGGTCTTGGGAAGACGCTTGGGAAACAGCCCTTGGCGTTTTGACACAAGGCACCCCTTTAACGTCTGTATGACACGCACCGGGCTTTCAACTAAATCCAATGTAAACCCATTATAAGACGCTCAGAGCAACTGGCTTAGTATAAAGAGCGAGAAAGTCAGCTAAGGGTGGGAGGTCGGGGAGCTGGATGAGTCAAACAGGATTTCACCTAGGGGTGTGTGAAACAACCAAAAGTTAAGAGTTATTTTTACTGGCGACATTATGTTGTGGGACTCCACATCGCTGAGTCACATGATGTTACATCTGTAACTTAAGTTACATAACAAAAATACTTATTTTAACCCAAACCATGATCTTTTTTCTAACCCTACCCAAGTAGTTTTGTGCCTAAACCTAACCACGTCCATTTCATGTTTCAACATTACCACACGCAAACCTTCTGCATCAAGCAACCCGGTATCACAGGAAGGCGTATAAGTAGCATGACATCAAAAACATATTCCGAGTGTCACAAGGACGCATTTTAGACTCTTTGCGTGAGATTTGCACTCCGCCTTTCTCGTGTCTTTTGTACGCCACGCAACAAAACAACGGTAATGTCCGCAGTAAGATGGTTGGGTTTAAAATAAGTACACAAACTGAGTCAAAATACGTACGGAAACAACGTAACATAAGTACGTAAATCACATCTCTAAAAAACGTGACAAACGTCACTAATGTAACTTACTAAACAAAACACTCTAAAAAACTTCTGGTCGAGAGTCCTGTGTTTGTTGGACCTATCCATCTCCCCTCCCACTCGCCATATGCAGTCTTTCTCGCTTTTTACACTACGTCACTAGCTCTGAGCGTAGCATATTTACAAAGATGCATTTACATCGCATTCAGTACAGACTACGAGTAGTACAAATGACACGCCAAATGCAAAAAAAGCATTCTTATTGCACGCTAAATGCATTGCGAATTATCATGTCATTCATGCGCCTTTTCATACGAATGGGATGGCATCAAGATACTACGCAAAATATGAAGAGCAGGGTGAGATCACATTGGGTGACAACAAGTCCTACAAATTAAACAGCAAAATAGGTTGTTGGTCCGTTTCCTCATATAACGAAACATTGGTGTTTTCAGATGAAGCCCCCATCAGCAGGACAACATCATTCGTCGGTTAAACAATAAATCGTTGATAAATTAATATGACAACACCATGGTTAGATTTAAGCACAACAACTTGTTTAGTTTAGGGAAAGATCATGGTTTGGGTTAAAATGACTACTTCGTTAAGTCTAGGGGACCATTGTCGTCATGGATACAGTGATAAACATGTGGTTAAGATTAGGGAATGATCGTAGCATGCATAAAAAACGTCAACCAAATGAATTAACCCATCTATCCACCCCGACCTCCTCGCCCTGCAGACTTTGTCACTCTATAACAACGTCACATAATCTTGTCCTCTTCTCCCGTCAGAATGATTACAGCTGCTGGAGGGCTTTGTCACATGAACTTAAACATATCTCGTTTTGGTGCACTCGCTGAAAGGACTGATTCTGTCGTTCTTGTTGGGGAGGACAGTCAGTGTCCACAGTGATATTGATCCAAGACAAGCCCAGAGATTAATGCACTGCTGCCAGCCTGACATGAAGAAAATGAGCATCCACAAATAGCCACAGGACTGACCGATAAAACATTCAAAAGTAAATAAAGGACATTTAAAAAAAAAGGGAAGTGACCAGATCAGTAACAGTATTTTAGTCCTAGAAATGCCAGAATATGTTTCCCACAAAAATAATGGAATGTCAGCAGCTGGAGAAAAAACAGCAAGGAAGGGTGACTTAACCTTGTGTCCCGTAATAACACAAAAACAAGGAAACAACCGTGCTTTCAGACTAAAACCTCTCAGCTTTTTTGCACAACAGAGGCAGCAGACAGAAACCATGGATGTATGTTTAGAGAGCTGGATTGCATCCTCAAAAGCCCTTTGAACCGCTCCGCTTGCACATACACACAGTTTTAAAAGAAAACAAAACAGAGCCCACGGCATTTCAGGGAAATATTTCTGTATTGGCAGCAAGTGGAAATGAGACTGGCAAGCAGGAGGAAAAAAAAGCAGCTACTCAGTTTGTCATTGCTCTTAACTGTTCCACTCAGAGACCATTGATCTCAGGGACATCTGGTGCTCTGTCCGAAGTACCAGCTCGTTCTTATTCTCAGGGCGTCAAATACCAACGCACTTTGTCACGGCCGTTTGATACGAGACGCTCCGGGCTTTCCATTAACTACAATGTAAACCCATTTGTGGCAACAGTAAACACTCGTGCTGTACATACAGAAAGTGCTGTGGTGACATAGTTTAAAGAGTGAAAAGAGACACACAGGGCGGGGATGAGTCCAACAAACACAGGGCTTTCATCCAGGAGACTGCTGTTCATGTCTCGTGCGTTAAATTTCACTTTCACGCTACAATCAGCTGTTCGTTCGTTTCCGGTGTTCACAACGTCAAGTCATATTTTCACTGTTTTTCCTAAGCCTATACAACGTATTCTCATACAATGGTTTGTGAATGTCCAGCGTCTATTTCCGCTCCAGTCTTTACAGGAAACAACTTTGTTAGCACTTATTTAGGTTTAGGAAAAAGATCGACTTGATTAGGTTTAGGAAAGATTGCAGTTAAGTTACGCCACACCGAAAGTGGCGTAACTTAAGTACGGAAGTTACGTGACAAAAACTACTTAGTTAGGTTTAGGAAAAGATCATAGTTTGGGTTAAAATAACACCAGAAGTGACTTAACGTCAGTACGGAAGTTACGTGACAAAAACTACTTAGTTAGGTTTAGGAAAAAATCGTGGTTTGGGTTAAAATAACACTGGAAGTGACGTAAATTAAGTATGGAATAAATCAACGTTGACTTCTGGTTTCAAACGGGGTATTACCACTGGTCTCCTGGGTGAAAGTCCGATGTTTTTTTGACCCAAACATCCACCACGACCTTACATATGAATTGATTTTGTTGGATATATATGAATCACATTGCATTTACTGTACTTTTCGTGGGTATAGCTACGAATGTTGCATGAGAACAGCCTGAAACCTAACTAAGTGGTTTTGTTGCCTAAACCTGTTTACAACATTAAGCACGTGTTTACTGTGACCGAAAGTGAAGGGGTCTGACAAAGCGTCAGTATGTGATGAGTTGGGATGACAACATGTTGGAAGTACCAGCCACTGGGAATTAATTCGTTGGGGGGTTGAATAAGAAATGTGACTTAGATTACCGTTACAGTAACCTACTATTGCGCAAGACAACAAGTAGCATAGGTGATACAGGAGTTTTAATGAATGCTATAGGTAGAGAATCCAATTCTGATGTGCAGAAATCAAGTGTTAACTCCTCCAAGATGGCTCAAACGGTTAATGTGTAAAATTAATTTAATAGCCTGTTCACCTTATAAATGTCCCTCAGTGCCGGTTCCCTCTGGGCTGCTGCTGTTCCAACAGCCTATACAGTACTTAAGAACATTCAAAGCTCCAATGACTGCAGCTTTACAGGACATTTTCCGGTGTAGTGCTCACGAAAAAGTAGAGTGGGGATAATTAAAATGTAAGAGACTGGGGATAAAACAGCATATTCTATCAAAGACAAAAAAAATATTCCAACTCAAAGGAGGAACAGATGGGCTACAAAATAAACCCAATCCAGCGCATCGCCAACTGTTTTTGCATCCTTTTAAAATAGACTGTGAAACTCTTCATCCCCGTCAACTCTCTGTATTTAGTCATGACTGGGCCTTTCATGCATTGCCCATTACCTTTGAGTGAGGTGAATGAAAATGCATGCATTAAATCAATGATGTGAGCTCCTGACAATTCCATTACACCACAACTGTTTTCCCTATCTTTGGCTTCGCCATCATTTCCCTAAGCGTCTGATGCGCCTTGCGTTTTGTTTGTCATCATTTCTGACACTGCTCATGCACTGCAATCATTTGTCAAACGCAAGCGGTAACATCTTTCAGAGCTCTGCTTCCTTTCCATTGTCTTTTGTCATTTTGGATTATGTCATTTGTCATCTTTATCTGCTCTAGACAGCTTTCTTAATAAATCCATTGTCGTACATTTGTGGTGCGTAAAACAAATTGTCCTGTTTACAGCTGATTTTTACAACAGTGTGACATTTATAAGACAGACAAAGACAGATTTATAACAGTGTGCATCCCGGACAAGTTCAAGCAGGAAGTCACTTCGCTGCCTCTGCCAACAGGGAAGTTCTTCTTTCTCATCCAATCACCACTCTTCTTTATACATCCAACCAACCTGATCACATGGCAAGGCGTATAAATAGCAAGCCATTTTAAGGCCATTCCGCGTGTCATAACACATTTTAAGCTATTCGAGTGTCATTTCACGCCACAGGGTTAACGTTGTGAAACAACTTTTCGCGTGTCATTTAACGCCACGTCGTTACCGTGAAACCTTCACGGTTATGTTTAGGCAACAAAACCACTTCGTTAAGTTTAGGAAAAACATCATGGTTGGGCTTAAAATGAGTATGTAAACTACGTGAAATGCGTAAATAATGTACCATAAGTATGGCATCAAAACCACTATGGTTACCCTTGGCGTCACTCTAGGTTTACGCAACAAAACCCCGATAGTTAGGTTTAGGAAAAAACTACATGTTTGAGCTTAAAACTACTACATTTGTATAGTTAAAATGAAACTTATCGTTGTGAATACGAGACATAAACAGCGGTCTCCTGGATGAAAGCCTTGTGTTTGTTGGACCCATCCACCTCCCGTCCCGCCCACCCTGTGTGTGTCTTTATCAATCTTTAAACTACGTCACCACAGTCACTCCCAGTGCACTTTCTCTGAGCGTTTAATGTTGCCATGGATGGGTTGGCATTGTATTTAATGGAAAGCCCAGTGCGTTTCATACTGGCACTAAAGGGTGCCTTGTGCGGCGGTATCACACGCCAATGGCCGTGACAAGGCCTTGGTATTTGATGCCCTGGGAATGAGAAACTTCCATCAGGAAGCTCCCTATTATGCCTGTTTTGGGTTCCTGTCACTTCCAGTCTTGTGTGTCTTTTCTGCCTGAACACTTTCTTATGAATAATCCAAACCATCAGTCATAAATCACAAATATATCCTTGAAGTTTGTAGTGGCTCAGGTTTAAACAAACAAGCTAGCGAATTTAATTATGCCTTATTATGAGCTAGCATTATTAAGTTCATGAATATTTTATTGCCGTTTTCCATTAATTAACACTGGAGAGAATCCAAGTAATTTGAAACAGCTGGTTGAAAGAACAGCGAAGGCGTTCGACACTCACGAGGGTCCCCGGCATCCTGTGTGACTGTGCCTGTTGTAATAAATCAATTAAGTTACGCAGAGTGAGTCTGGTGGCTGACAACTGGAACAACACGGTAGCTCATATATTTCCCATGGAGTACAACCCTGTCAACAGGAACATCATTTGTTTATTGAAACTCTTCTTTGATGATGTCAAAGTGAGGATGTGGATGGTCAGATAAACTGACATCTATTATATCAACTTTCAAGAGCTGTAACAGACGCTAAACCTGGTGACACAGTCTTAATGATACAAAGCAAAAGGAACAATTCAAAGATAAAGTTTGCAGTGATATAAAATAACCATCTGTAAAACCAGTGGACTAGACAAACTTCAGCAGCTATAGACAAACTGGGATTCTTCAACAAACTATTGGAAAAGTCCTCATACAGCAGACGGTCTACTTAAAAAACAAAACTTTGGTTTCATACCAATAGGGCATTCAAACTTTTCTGGGGAACATTGTAAATGATCACAAAATATAGTGTACTAGCTTTATTCTTGTACTTGTGGACTTAAGTGCAGCCTTCAGCCTCCCAAACGGATGTGTACACAACGAACTGCGGACACCACAGACGCGTAGTAGTTCTGTTTATACTGTCTGCTTGGAGGATGTGTTCCACACATGTGCAGTAGATCGCTACAATACTACTTGTAGCAGACTTGTTCAGTCTCACAACAAATTAGTGGCATGCGGACGTCCGTACAGAGCCTATACGCGTACACCCTCTTAAAACTATACCATATAACCAAACCCAAATTTGTACGGAGATTATTAGCCAACCTGTGGCGCACTCCTTTCAAGCAACTCAACAACAAGAGCATGCTCAGACTTGCTAACAGTATCTCTTCTGACTCCTAAATGGAGAATATCAACTTCTGCCCTCCAATAGGCCATTTAGAGTCCAGGCTGAAGAATCCTTTTATACATCAGTCTATATCCTGTTGCTAAACCAAAATCAGTGTAAATGAAATCCAAATCCAGAGGATATAATGTGATATGTTTTACTGTCATGACTGTTTGAATGGATTTTGTACGTCTACGAGAGCGTCAAAAAATTACTCAAATAGTTCAATAGTTGACAACTAATTCATTGATGAATCGCTACAGCTCTAAAGAACAGAATTCTAACATTAAAAGGATATTGCAAAGGTTCGAGCTTTCTCCCCGAGCTAAGCTTGAGCACATATTTATTACAGATTTGCTCAACTATTGCAATGCATTGCTCACAGGGCTCTCCAACCACTCTACTGAATCAGTTATAGCTCATGCAGAAAGCTGAGGTTAAAGTGAAGCCAAGAAAAGAGGTTATATTGCCTTTGCCCCAGTGTTGGAATGGTTTTCCATCTAGTATATCTTTGCTTTTACCTAGAATCTTTTATGATAACACATTTTTCAATATTCAATTAGTAAACAACACCAACAAGGATTACATCAGTAACTGAGTGGCCCACTCAGTCAGCTTTAATAAATATCCAACAATAAAATGAACATGTTTATTTACACAAATACAATCTTAAAAGAATACTATGTACAATGAAATGCTCCTCTGCACAAACACATTACAAGTAAAGCAAGATAGTGCTTACTCCTCATTCAAACCCCGAGGATATTTAGTTTATTAAATGATGTATCCAATAAGCTTCTCTTTGCACGAGCCTTTTTCATCCCCGTCCCTTCCTCGGTGGTGTAACTACCTCAATAACCATAAAACACAGACTTCATGGCCTACGACATTAAAACGTCTTGCTTCTGGTATCGGAGACTTCTCATCTCCTAATATCGCTTTTTATGTCCAGAAATTCAATTCGCTGCTAAATAAACCCACAGTAGATATATTTACTCATATGTGCGATTCTACCTTTCACTTTTAACTTACTTTATGTGTGGGCGTTAAAAGTGATTACTTTTAATCATTGCGCTACAGTCCCGTTGCATTGCCCGTTCCCCCCTGAGACTAATCATGCATGATTAGCTGATGGGTTTTGGAGATTGGCTTCAGAATGAATACTAAATTTAACTCCGAAAGCGCAGTTTGAAATGTCACTGTGCCGGCATCATTATTGCTTGAATATAAACTCGACGCTTTGGAAAAACAACAAGGACATTCAAGCCTTCTACACACATCATAAAGAATTTCTTGTCTGCCAAAATCTGATTAATCTTCCCATATGTTGTGTAGAATCGTGTTGGAAATGTCCTATAGGTAATGCTTTCACCATTTACTGTGCAAAGGACAGTGGCCGGACACACTGACTCTTCCCGGAATTTTATAGGATATAGTCATATTTTATGGTTCGTAACTGTTGGTAATATAATGGACTGAAGGTCGTTTTGATTTAAAAGCTCAAACTAACATTTTATTAGCGCACAAGGTCGATTCATTCCCAATGGAAGAGCTGCTAAACATGTCCTTTGGCGAGGATTATACTCTTGTATAAGTACAGATTCACCTGTGTTGGAAATATGACAATTCTATTTTAATATGTTCCCTCTTTTAACCACAACACAGTACCTACTCGTGGCGGTCCCGCTGAGGCAGCGTCTGTGTAATTTGATTGCTGAGCCTGCAAGCCCTATTGAGCGGACCTCGGTGCTCCTGGTATAGGTTACATGTAACCCCCGGGCAAGACTTCATAGATCAATGTAAGCTGCTTCCGATTCTTTTGGCTTTATAATTTGCCAACCAAGTGATCAAGAGAACTGATCCGAGACATTATCACGTTTTTATGTCTGGCCGAGTGGAATTCAATATCGATTCTCCGCGCAGGGCAGTCTGGTATGGACATGTGTACACGAGGGTCCTTACATCTGCTGCATGTACACTTCACAGTAACATCAGTCTTTTAAATGGAGCTCTATACAGGAAGAAGGAGTCGAGAGATATGGAACAAACTCAGCCCAGGCGGCAGGGGAAAAATGTTGGCATTGTACGTTTCTGCAAACTACAGATATGTTGAATGTGGACGTTTTTGTATTCGGTGAGAGCAAGTGATGTAGTATATCGAGGGACTGTTATTGAAAGTTACGTGTTATAATAACCAGTATAACAAGCAAGAAAGTCCACAAAGGTCGGGTGGATGGGTGAAACCTAAAGTAAACCTTGACTTTACGCTTGTTGCGTAAGAAAGTCCACTAAGGGCGGTTGTTTATTCACGCTGGTTACGTTGTTATGTTATGTTGTTACCTTATTGTTTTAACACAAAACATGATCTTCTTTCTAACTTTAACCAAGTAGTTTTGTTGCCTAAATCGAACCAATCGTTTCACAATGTTAACCACGTGGCATTATTTTTTTTTTTTATTGTGAAGCATCATTTTCCAAAATAGCAAAACATATTATTGCCATGCTTCTTTTCCATATAAATAAACATAATGTCAACAAAAATAAATAAATAGATAACTAAAAAAAGGAAAATAAATATTGAATAATGAAATTGAAAAAAAAAATATATATACACATTAAAAATAAATAAAATAATAATAATAAATGAAAAAATAATAATCATGACAAAAATAATAATGAAAATAATTCTATGACTTGTATACCACGTGTCATAGTGTGTTTCTGCAAGCATGAAACGAAGCTGAATAATTAATGAAACTTTTTTTGGGGTTCAGATTTCAACTAATCCTGTGGTTTGCAGAAACGTGCAATGTAAAAAAATTTCTGCCGACTGGGTTGAACAAAATACTATGAGCATGGATGGATTATGAGACAATTGGCCCCTGTTATGCACAGACAAGTAAAAGGCCCCTCACCTCTCCTTCTATCAGGAATACACTGGCAACCAGCAGGAAAACGACTTAATAGCACAACTCACAGACAAAAAGTTCAGGTAACAGTCTCCGATATCAAAAACAGTAGGCAGACACACAGTCAAAAATCCAGAAGCAAGGTTGTTAACACTGGGAATAAACTGGGAAACTTCACTAAACAGTAAAGACGAACTGGCACAGATACAGGGGAGCACACAGACTAAATACAGGTGGGATGGGTGAAGGGTGATTAAAGGGACAGGTGAAACTCATCAGGGCCGGATAGGTAATCACACAGGAGGGAGGTGAAATATCTGAAACGAGAGACAAAGGTGAGTATACCAAAATAAAATAGGAAATATAACAACTGAAAACTGGAAACAAGGAAAAAGGGAAGGAAAAAAAGGACTGAGTTGTAACACCTACACAGGGAAGAGAAGATCTGGGCATTTTGCATCCCTTTGTGGTTGTTTGGCGTTTCTTTGTAGTTGTTTTACGGCTCTTTGTGGACATTTTGCCTCTCTTTGTGATCATTTTATGTTGTCTTGTAGTAGTTTTTTGTTTGTTTAGCCTCTCTTTGTGTCATTTTACGCGTCTTTGTGCCCATTTTGCCTCTCTTTGTGGTCATATTATGTCTCTGTGGATATTTTGCCTCTCTCTGTGGTGATTTTACATCTTTTTATGATCATTTTATGTCTTCTTGCAGTCGTTTTGGGGTTGTTTCGCCTCTCTTTGTGGTCATTCTGTGTCTCTTGAAGTCAGGATGTGCTAAACATCTTCAGACTCACCAGTTTGACAATGATGGATTACACAGATTCCTGATGTGTCAAGAATCTGAACGAGTTCACGCTTTTACTGCTCGGATAACAGCTGAACTTCCCCTTGTAAAGCGAATGTTGCAGAGAAACCCTGAATTTTGATTAATAACATGTATCGGCACGTTCAATAGCTCTGCTGTCCGAAGCTTGGCGACACATCTTTCCCGCTTTAAGGAGCATCCAGTCAAGTGCAATCAATAAAACACATTGTTCACACACTGAATAACAAATGAGCTGCATGTATCTCCTTTTACTGGGCACAAGAAATCCATAATTTGATGGTGTCTTTTTTGCTCTTTTGTTTTCATTATTCTTGAATGATAATTAAAAAGAAATATTCTTTTCATGCACGGAACAAAATGTACACACCATTAATCATCAACTCAAACCTCGTGCCTTAATCACCGCTTCTGCTGTTTGCGTGCGCCGGTGATAGCAGCTGTCACAACGGGACAATATGCATGACTGGATTCCTATCAGCTCTCTCAGTACATCCACACGGCTGGAGAGGAACGACAATCCACAAAACTTAATTTTAAGAAAATAGAAGTCAAAAGTTATACTTTGCAATTACCCACTGTGATGTACAGACTCTAGACATATGCATAATGAAGCTTGTAGAGCTAAAATGCTGTTAAAATGTACCCAAACTAGTGTCAAACATCAGGGAGAACAACTCTTATAACATTTAATTTCATAACAGATTTAGTCATTTATGAAAATTCATTTGGATGTGCTGAGGCGGTGTTTCACTGTAGGCCTCCGAGACCTCGCTGGTAGGTGGAGATATAAATTATAAACATTGACTGGGATCAGTTTTTCCCCCGAGCTCTGTGAGAATAAATGCGAGATAAAACACTTAAATCAACTCATCTGCTCTTTTTATTCCCTTCAACAGACGCCGGTGAGTTAGAGATTCAATAAAGCTGCTTGATATGCACGTGTGTTTCCCTCCTTTTTCCCTTATTGTCCTTCACGCTGAGTGGCTGCAGCACAATGAGGCCATCATGGTAAATGTTGAAAAGCATTAATGTGATGTTATCCACCCTCATGACAGACGATGACCCGCGGGGAAAACGCTGGCCTGATATGAAAATATTGCCCAGCGCGGAGTGTCTCTGAGTAATTCAATCATGTCCTACATTGTGTACTCCGCCGTTGTTCTGCGCTGTGTGAAGATTCGTTTAATGGTTCGGAACAACGTTAATGCATTTGGAGCGTTGGGTACGAGAAGGCTGGTGACCCATAGGATGCTTTTCTTGCGGGAGGCGAGGTTTATAGAAAATGTGATGGTCCCATGCCAGTGACAACAATTACTAAATGTCATGTGTGTGTGTGTGTGTGCGTACGCTGTGTTTAGATAAAAAATAACAAGTATTGTATATGACAGAATGGCACCAAATATTATAAAGACAGTAGATTTGTTTTACTGTCAGTTGTGCTTTTATTCGCTGGAAGAAAACTAAACTAATAGAAGAAGATAAAAAACGTGGTAAAAATCGTGAATCACTACAACTGAGGAATGAGAAATACCAACACGTTCTCATCCCAGCTCGTCACAACTCGCCCCTTAGAGTCACTTTTTGATTAGGTAACAAAACCACTATAGATAGGTTTAGGAAAGAAATACATGGTTGGGCTAAAAAATGCTACATTTGTACAGTGAAATTGCAGCCCTGTTCGCACGAAAGGGCGTATAAATGTCACGCTAAAGAGCAAGACGTTTAGTGTGCAATACGTACGCCTTTCTTGATTTCCGCGTGTCTTTTGTACGCCATGAAACCTGTACTGACTGCAATGTAAACACATCCGCGTATAGATGCTACGATAAGAGCCAGTGACGTAGTATATAAATAGGGAAAGCAGGAGACCAGTGTTCGAGACTGTTGTTGACCAGTGTTTTGTTTTGTAAGTTAAGTTAGTGACGTGGTCTTTATTGACTTTTGTGTTTTCCGTAGTTCATTCTGTACGTGTTTTACTTAGTTTAATTACTTATTTTAAGCCCAACCATGACATTTTCCCTTACCCTACCTAAGTGTTTTTCTTGCCTCAACCTAACTGTGGACGTTTGCGTGGCGTACAAATGACATGTGAAAACATGCATACTCATGAGACGCGGAATGTCCGTGTAAAGTATTTATACGCCTTCTCGTGAGACCGGGTTGGAAAATGACACTAAACGTTGTGAACACAGGACATGAACGAACAGCTGATTGTAACATGACACACAGGACACTAAACCGCGGTCTCCTGGATGATAGCGGTGTGTTTGTTGGACCCATCCACCTCCGACCCCGCTCACCGGGTGTGTTTCTTTTGCCATTTAAAGTACGTCACCACACTCCCGGCACACTTTCTTTTTGAGTGTTTACTGTTGCCGCGGATGGGTTTACATTGTAGTTAATGAAAGGCCCGGTGCGAGGGTGCCGAGTACGGCGGTATCGAACGGCGACGGCCGTAACGGCGCATCGTAACAATGAGAACAGGCTGGAAATACTGAGAACTAGGAGGCCGGTGTTTGTGTCCCAAAAGTGTGGTTGAGTAATTTTGAAATGACATTTGTGATGTGTTCTCCGTTCTTATGTTACATTGTTTAAGTATGTATTTTACGTACTTATTTTGTATTTATTACCTAGGTGGTTTTGTTTCCTAAACCTAAGCAAGTGTTTTTGTTTAATTCACAACATTAAGCATGTTTACTGCGACCAAAAATAATCACTACAACTGAGGAATGAGAAATTCTGATATTTCTGGGCAACAAACTTCACCCTGATACAATTCAACGCAGAAGCGGATTCAATATTTAAGGATTTTATCCCAAATATGTCTACAGACAGATTTGTGTTTTTGATATTTCTAGAGTGAAAGTTCCCCTGGGTTGGTACTACTACAGCTACAACTGATAATACCAATACTTGATGGAGTAATGTTCAAACACAAATATATGCAATTGAATTGCAAACTATAACAGTTTGTTCACTTGTGACTGTAAACACTCTCCTTCTATACAAATTATTTATCATATTTTTTTTTCATTTTCCTTCCAGTGCCATTCAATACCAGAATGACATCTCTTCTGGGAATGCGTTTGGGTGGTCGCCCTGCTTTTTACATATGAAACGGTAATCTTTGGAACTGATGCATTAGAAGTCTGGAAAGTGAGGACCAAAAGAATTTTAATCAGGCAGAAAACATGCTGCTGTTTAGCTTTTATACAAGCTGGCAGAGCCATTGATGTGGAAAATCTTTCTCATAATTACTCCCTGCATTCTTATCGCCACAAACTACAAGAGAGAATAAGGGAGGAAAAGGAAAAGAAGAGGTAGAGATTGAGCAGGCTCCGTATTCATCCCCTCGGTCAGCAGCACTACAATCAGCTCTGGCTCAAACAACGTGGGCTTTATCATTCAGAGATATTGAGGGTCGCTGGGCTACTAAAATGAACCAGTGGTCATCAATGGATTAATGAGGAAAACCAACTGAAAGCGAACAAAACACACGACTCTCTATTCTCTGCGTTGCTGTGGCTCGTTAGCAAGTAGCTGGCTCGTTAGCAAACAATGTTTTAACGAGCAACCTATGATATTCGGCAACAATCTACTTAACTTTGTTCCAAGCTACATTTAATTTTTGTTTGTATCTATAATCTTTGAGGCAACAATAGTGATCTTCTTTTCCACAGATGTCTATTTATGTCTTTATGTCTTTCCTTATTTGTATAAAATTAAAATTTTCGAACCTTCCCTTAAAGGTACATTGTGTAGGATTTGGCGGCATCTGGTGTGGTTGCAGATTGCAACCGACTGAGTACCCCTCCGCTCACTCCTCCCTTTCCAAGACTGTGGTAACGCTGTTCGCCTACAGGGCTAAACCGGAAGTTAGTCGGCTTGGCCAGTGGAAGTCTCTGGTACGCATTCTGCAAAAGTAGCACACAGCAGTGAGATGGCCATCGAAGTGACGGGTATACTGTATTCAGTATATGTAATCAACCCTAACCCGCGACTGGGAGTGGTTTCAGATCCTTCAGCGGACACGTCCCTACCATTTCAGAGCAGAGAATAGTGCTTATTTTTTTCAAGATTTTAAAGGTACAGTGTGTAGGATTTGACAGCATCTGGTGTGGTTGCAGATTGCAACCGAGTACCCCTCCGCTCACTCCTCCGTTTCCAAGACTGCAGTAACGTGAGCCGCCTCGCTCGGAGGCCACCCTTACCATAATAGCACTACTTTGGGAGCAACGGAAGTCAAGACACCTGGCGGTACCACGGTTTTGCACTCTGTGGCTCACGTTACTGCAGTTTCACAAGCGTGTAGGAGAACTACGGTGGCCTTCAGGCAACGTGAAAATGCGACAGGCTCTCTCTAGAGCCAGTGTTTGGTTTGTCCGTTCTTTGCTACTGTAGAAACATGGTGGACTCCATGAAGACGACCTGCTCCCTACGTAGATATGAAGGGCTCATTCTAAATTAATGAAAACACAACGCCTCTGAGTTTCAGGTGATTACACACTAATGAAAACATAGTTATGAATATTATATTCCATTTCTAATAGAACCCCTGAAACACTGTTCCTTTCAATATTTTTTGTTCCCAGGTCATTTGCTATCCAACAATGCTTTTGGAGATGATTTGCTTGCTTCTCATACAATAAATTTGGGAGAACGTGAACACTTTGTCGTTCAGTGGGTCATCAACCTAAAGTGGTTTTCACACAAGTTACGTTCACAACTCTGTACTTTGATTTTAAAAAATGCTGGTTATGAGTATTAGATTATTAGTATAATAAACAATTTATTTCCCTTAATGCTTGTGTTCTTGTTTATTGTGGAAAAATATGAAAAACTAATTATATTTGACCGAGAAATATTAGTTTGTAATGGATCTCTGCAGCTTTGTTGCTCTGTGTTTTGTATTTTTGCTAAATTTTAATTAGGTATTGCTACACTTTGGTAGATAAATAATGATGATGATAATAATGAATGACACTGTCAACTGTTAGATTTGTTTTAACCTTATCTATTAATAGCCCTGTTCTTCAACTTCTTAGTAAAAATTAAGTCTGTGCTTGTTGAGCTTCCATGTTATACTCTTTCATACAAACCAAGGTAAAGGGCTCTATTTGGGTCTGTCAACATTAACCCACATCTTAGTGGTTGGGTCCGAGAGAGGTTATGGTGCTAACCGTATCTGGATTTGGACCACACCGGTGTGAAAACCCCTAAAAATCAACCCTAACAGGTGTAAGTAGAGTGTTCCAGAAACTGCCTTTGTCTTAATGAGACTACAGGATATTTTTAATTGCTGTGTAGGATTCGGCTCTGGAAAGCCAGGTATGTCTAAGTATAGAGACGTCTGATTGCAGATGGGACCACAGGCCTGCCAAAAGCTCCGTTGAGAAGCTAATAGTCTCTGCGGATCACAACAATTTCCCTTTCTAACTTGTTAAATGAGACCTGAGAGGTATGACGAGTGGGTGTGCAGAAGAAAGTGAGACTTCCACACGTTCAAATTAGATAAGACATGACTGTTGCCTCCTTTTGTTCAGAAAGACTTAGAATTAACTCCACATAGTGACTGCTTTTCTTTTGCTTTTCATGGCTTGGCAGGAGCAATAACGAAATAAAAAACACCAAAGACGGAACGTGTGAAAAAACGGTACTTGGACGCTCGTTATTTGGAATCTGTATTTATCGAAGAAATATGGAACAGGATGATTTTTTCACACCTTAGCACCTCATCTAACAAAGGGACATAGCGATCCACTGGCTGGACAAAACGTGTTGTATTATCTAAAAGAAAAAAATAGTGAAAATAGTAATATTAGTGATAATTCATAGCATGTGAGATAAAAAAGTGAATATCATGCAGTTAGATAAACAGTAAATCTTTCTGTATTTGCCAAAAGAGAACAAGAGAAGACTCCATTTATAAGCCGATTGATTCAAATGTGTTAACATTCAGGTGGACCCACTGCAGGCTAACTGAAGTGAAGTTACTTAACAGGCTCCTTGGATTGAATTAAAATGAAATGCAGTGTAATTTCACACATTATGAGAATTAACATGCTGCTCAGCGAGTCAGCTGGAGGGTAAAATATGTGGTTTTATAAAGCAAATAGACTAAATAAACCAGTAGACATGAATAATAGTTTTTTAACTTGCACGTTTCACTTTTAAAAGTTGTGTTTAACTTCGACAAAAGAGAGGCTATTTTCGAAGTTGGCATTTCATCAATTGTTGAGTGGCTCACTTGAAATTTGATGATCTGCAATGAACAAACACGGGCACACGCCACACACACACACCTACATGTGTAGAGACACAGCATGCAAACAGACCCAGCATGCAAACAGACACAACAATGACCCCGTTACCCTTTTTTGACATGGTTAGTTGAAATCTGTTTCGCAGCACTAGGGAGCAAATGAAGCCAGAGACAAATATACTTAAATTGATATTAATAATTAACCAAATAATTCCAGTTATTGTTCTCTCCCTGGGCCTTGTTTTCCAAGTTTCTTGACAGCAAATCAAAATTGCATAACTTATTTCACTTAACCGTATACTGTTTGGATCTCAAGCCAATACTTGGATCCTAAACATTCAAACAATCTTTACCTTGAAGCACAGGACATTATAAATCATAAATCTCCCGCTTATGATTTCCTTATATTTTTCTCTGCAGATGTTCAGCAAATATATATCATCAACTGGGATTTCTTAAATGTCATAATTATCGTTTAAAATTCAATCTAACATAGCTTTACCTGAGAGAAAAAAAGGGCGTAGTGTACAGTATATGCTGTAGCTCATTTATGGTGTAAATCAGAAATACAAAGTGATTCAAAGTGAGAAATTATCATTTTTCCTCTTTCTTATTGGTAGTTCTATGGTGGTTAAAGCTGCACTAATCAATATTTTTATATTAGCAATGAATCAATTGAGAATGTGTAATATTAAAAGGGGTCACTCCTAGTGACAAATCCATATTTAATTATCATTTAACTCTGCAGTTCCTCTCAGCTCTATAGGCTACTAAGCGTTTTAGCATCTTTTAGCTTCTTTTCTTGTTTTTTACACCATGCAACTTTATTGTTTTCATTAAGTCTCACTGCTCTCATTGTTTCCGATTGTGTCACCAAAGTTTCACAATTTGGGTGTTCTATACCTTCTATAGAAGGTAACACCCAAATTGTGAAACTTTTGCGAGATGGCTATGGTTAGACATTGAACTCAAATAGTCAAGGTTAGGCATTGATCTGATCTGGTTAAGGTTAGAATAGGTCATCGAGCAGTGAATCTTGCACAAGTCTTTTGCAAGTTTCTTTTTTTTTCACAATTTTGGGTGTTACCTTCTGCACGATGCCTGCCCATCACCAAATGACAGTTGTCACAGGAGTTATTGGAGACCAGAGCTAAAATGAGAGTAAATACTACATCTCCAAAATGAATATTAATATTATATTGCTACGTATCCACTGGATGTGTAAATACATATTTGGCATGCATGTTCAGGTTACATTACTGCCAAAGCGAAATTACATATTAATGAATAATAACATTTCAAGAGAAATAATCACAAAATAATCACATCACAATACACCAAATACATTTTAAATATACATTCTTTTACAGATGTAGTTAATCAGAAACATGTTCGGAGCTTGTAGCACCTCTTGTTGTATGGCAATAGTCAACATATTTTACAGCTGATATTGCACATTGCTTTTTCTCCCCACATAAGTATGGTATTTTCTGAGGATCGGGGAGATGGATGAACTCAGGATTTATATGTATATATATGGAGCATAAGGTGATAATATGTCAATGTTTTGTTTACAGCTTGTTGTGCTGCCTCCAAGTGGCCAACAAAAGCAATCAATGGAGGTTTCAAATATGTTTTAGTATCTGTACTGGCAGCAGCACCACAGGTAAACTAGCAGGTAATAAAAGCTCAGCAGTGAAGCAAAGTGATAAAACGCAGCACAATATCAGGCTGGAACAAACAGATAAAGGTCTCAATAGTTGACTCGGGACTCAAGGCATTGAATGAAAAACTTTGTGTTCAGTAAACAGGTGTTCAGTTAAAAAAATACGCAAAGGAAAATCATAAGGCAAAGACTAAGTCCAAAAAATACAGAAACAAAGTCTAAACACTAGAGATATACACTGGGAAACTAGAATGCTAAGACAGGTGAAACTAATGAGGCAGGTGGCATCCAATCACAGAGGCGGGAAACACAAGGACAGGAAATTAGGTTTTCTGAAATGAGTTGAGAGGTGAGTATACCAAAATAAAACAGGAAATAATAACTGAAAAGTAGAAACAATGAAACCATTAATTAATTAAAAGAACTGGTTTACTGTTTGAGCACTTAGGCTTTAATCCTTTCACAGCTCAGCCAGGACTGTAGCATTTTCTTTTTTGTTTTTAATTCAGTACAAAGCAATAAAGACCGACAAAAAAAGTTGAATTGAGAAATGATGAATGATGAAATGTGAATGCACCTTTACAAACAGCTTCATCCTCTTTTCCCTCTCTTTTTTAATGAATAATGTATGCTGACCTATATGGCAGAAAACATGCATTCCAGGGGACAATATCGACTTGTTTGTCTCAGAGAAGAAGCGTCGAAGCGTGCTTTCAGAAAAGTCCACCTTTTTACGGTGCCAATAAAAGTGTGCACTTGATCGATCAGCGTTATCCCTACCAAGTGTCTCAAGTATTGACCGGCTTGACTTTTTCTCTTTGAGCGGTTTGCTGAGCAAGCACAAAGTCAGTATGCCTTGTTATCTCTCTCAAAGGTCCCAGAGCACACACAACGCCTGTATATGTTTACAACCATTTTAAACATTGATGTATAGGGGGGGCTCCATATACCGTCACTACACAAGCTCATTAAGAGCCAATGTTCCATTTTTTATGACAACAGTAGTTGTTAATGTTTCACGGCTTGCACTGCACGGTTCAATAAAAACAGCCGTGATTATGGGCGAGCGTGAAGAGAGAAGAAGAAGAAAGTAGAAAAATGGAAGAGGGCATGAAACACAGAGGAAAGGACGAAAAAAACCTGAAAAACAAAGTGAGGAAGCATAAGTGCTGGAAACGTACCAAGAGACAATGGGCGCTACCAATTAACTTGCTACGAGAGTTACAACTTTCTCTCGAGCCCTCACATTGGCTTCAACCTTTTGACCGCTCATATATAACTTACGGACCATTAAGTGCCTCACAAAAGTAAGCATCTCATTATAATTGCTTTAAATATTCATGACTTCTTCACAATCAACAGTAACTTTCTCAAAACGGCTGGTTGGATGTGCAGCTGTTTTCTTTCAACATCCATTGACTAGATAACTCTCAGCAGCTGGCTCGTCTTCATAAGTGCGGTATACTGGTGGTTCCCATCAGAACCCCATTTGATAACATTTTGTCCTATAGGGTTCCCTGTCTGAAAGGATTTTTGCTTTCAGATGATCTTTTATTACAGAAAGTGTATGAAACCCATAACCAAAAACAGTCATATATTCTGTTATTGTGTTACTTATGGATTGAATTATAGTGAAAATAAATGAATTTAGTGATGAAATAGCTACGAAAAAAGTAAAAAACTAGCTGCTTTTGGCTGATGTTGTTGTGACAAGCGTGTACCGTTCCAGCGCTTTGCATTGTGGGATACAGTAGGCAAGGTAGACTGGTCCGATATATACTGGAGAATTTTTCCAAATCATTACGACATCCGGGTATTTTTGGCATACTGTAGATTTTGCTTCTGTTTGCACACTTCATGCTACACTTTGACAAAATCAGTACGTACTACTAGTATAGTACGCGGTTTCAAATACAGCCTCTTAGTCTTGTTTTCTCATCACTCGAGCGCAATCCAGCATGACATTGCAAATTTTTGTGTCAGGTTTTGCAGCATTTGCCTTCTCAGACCAGGTCAACAGAACTGTGCACCTCTAATACGTTCCTCACTTTAATTGGTGGAGGCAAACTTGCTTTCTGTGTAGCAATGGCAATACATTCATTGACCCTAAATGTTACATAATCACACTGGACTTGCTTTAGATTCTTAAAGATGTTTCATCCAAAAGATTTCTTCAGTTCGTCTTCAGGAATCTGAAAAGTCCAGTTGCCTTTTGACTCAAAGCACTTAAGAAAAGACTGAGAATCTTCACAGACAAAAGTTTGACTACAGTTGTGTCAAAAATGCCAGCAAGGAACACTTAATTACTTTTTCCTTTCCAACATCTCTCATCCGTAACAGCTTGCCTGTGTTCTCTTTCAGCTGATCAACCCCCTCCCTTTAGAGCTTTGTGAAGGCGGCAGGTATGTTTCCCATCTGCAGTGTCTAATTTAAGTGACGTGCATTGATTACTCACAGCAGATCCACTGTGGATAGATGATTAGGTCTGGAGCAACCAGCACCAACCAGGCTGTTGCACACAAAACTTCTTCCGTGTTGTTATGTCTTCTTCCTCCACACCTTCCCAGTTTACAGAATGATGAGTGATAATCGTCAGAAGTGTTTGAGACGATGACATCCCGGGGACACGCGGGACACACGGCGTTCACTCATGAGACAATAAAAACTTTCCTCTCTTCTCTTCATGGCTCAGAAAACCCATTAGAGCTGTCACTTCTCACCAAGCCGCTCTTCAAATGCATCATTTTCTCTCCGTCTGGTTTGACAAAAGTAACACCTAAAGTGTCACATTTCAAATTGCAGTATGAGGTTTGTTATTGAAGATGTGCTTTAGTCCTGCTGATTTATATTGAGGCAAGTGGAGGTTAAAGTGGGACAGAAGAGAGTAAAAAAGGCTTAAAGTCTGGGTAAAGGAAAAATAAATATGTGGTCTGAATTTGTCACACAACAGAAAAAAATGTGTAATTAAAACGCCCAGCCAAATTTTAATGATTAAAAAAAATTGCCAGGTATATAAAATTAGTTTTCAAAATCGTGAAAAAATAAGTAGTAATCACTGCTGTGAAACGCCGGGGGCGTGTCCGCTGAAGGTGCTGAAACCACGCCCAATCACTGGTGAGGGTTGATTACATATGTACAGTTACAGTATATACGACAACTCTTGTTGGCCATTCGTCTGCTGCATGCTACTTTTGTAGAATGACCACCAGATGCTAACGTGAATGGGGATAAAATAATTCAATCGTGCGGCTCTTCTAGGCTTTCCAAATGTTATCGGACCAAATTGTTTAAATTCCTACATGGGGGTTTTGACGCTCAAAGCCACAGCGGTAGAGACGGAGAAGGCTACAGCCAGTGGTCAACTCCGGGGTCTGAAAAGTGAAGCCAATGTTGAAGTGCCTTAAACTTGCATTCTTTCTAATAGCCAGCAGGGGGCGACTCCTCTGGTTGCAAAAAGAAGTCTGATTGTATAGAAGTCTATGAGAAAACGAGCCTACTTCTCACTTGATTTATTACCTCAGTAAACATTATAAACATAAGTTTATGGTCTCAATCGCTAGTTTCAAGTCTTCTTCAATACAGCATGATGTTCATTTAGTAAATGATGGTCCCATTTAGAGTCAAATAGACCATAAAGCAGGGGATGTTTTAGGGCGTGGCTACTTTGTGATTGACAGGTCGCTACCACGGCGTTGTCCAGTCTGGGAGTTGTCCTTGTTTTCGTCTTAATTTAATTATAATTCACGATATAATTTTAATTATTATTAAGTTATTTATAACCTTTTTGGTCGGCTTAAAATGTCTTATTCAGCGTTCAGTTGTACTTAGCTCCACCCTTTCGTGTCACTTTTGGTTGCAAAAAAACACGATGACGACAGCCAAAATAACAATCTCAAGGCTTCAAAAGGGCAAACCAATGGTTGACGTCACGGTGACTACGTCCATTTCTTACATACCGTCTGTGGCTACGGCGGAACCCATGACATAGGCATAAGTTAACTAACTTGACTGTGATTAGCCAGTTAGAGAGATGGCCGGTGAGAGACAAACGGGACCGGACGGCCAGTAAAACCTTTATGGATTATTTGACGGCCCACTAGGATTTGTGGTATTTCCAGATGACTACTACACCGCTGGTAAGTAAGTGTTGTTGTTAATTGTTTTTATATAGTGTTAGAGGAGGGGTTATGCTATGGATGGCTCCAGTGCATCATCGAGTCATGATTTCCGGCCCGCCCAAAATGGAGAAAAACAGTTTGGTCTAACTCCACAATTCAGTACTACATAGTTCACAGTCTTTTCACATGTTATCAGCACTTATTTTACAACATGTATAATGTGTTTGGAAACAAATCTCTGATTTTACTTTACCCAGATTTTAAGATTTCCACACAGGCTTCAAAAAGTCGGTGGTGATAATCATTTCTAAACCCTACAAAAATATCTAAAGCATAAAGAAGGAATAGGAAGCATTTTTTTGACCATCATATGAATTTATTCATATTCACATCATTACTACAGCCCTTTTTCCAGCTTCCATGTCATTGCCAGTGTCATCCGACTGCTTCATCCCTCCGGTCTGCCAAAAAATAAAAGTAGATTTATTTATTTTTTCTGAGCCACAGTTGGTGTTTTGGCTGTTTGCCAGTCAGCTCTCCACACTCCTGCCTCTCCTCTTTTCCTGTTCCAAAGACTTCTGATGAGCTGTAAAAGAGCAGCGATGGACTCCTACAGTGCACCTTCCACGTCTCGGGGAGATTGTAATCATGGGCACAACTACTATCTTTTTTTTTTTGTTCACACATCCTCTGCAAACTTATTCATAGGCGTAACAAATAGGATCCAGTCTCTGTGGACTAATGAGGAATCAGGAGTCAACCGAGAGAGTAAAACTCTCAGCAGGGACAATTTAAATTCAACTTCACGTTTGGAAAAAATAAAGATAAGTCCTCATGTGTATCATGTTGGCTACTTCTCTCACTGTAAAGGATTTACTTTTGCAACAGAAGGTACTCTTAGCAGTCCTGTGAGGTTTTGCGGTCTCCTCATTACCAGTGCTGTTGTGTAAACACACTTAGTGATCCAGAACAGAAGATAAGACTGCTGACCCCCTTCCACTATTAAACCCTCCTGGTAGTAATAACCAAATCCAATAGAATTAAAAATCTACCCATAAATATAAAAGACAGAGCTTGACCATCTCCCTGATTCCTAATTAATTGCGCCGCATAATTTCCCTTAAGATTTGGTTTGCGATACTTAATGTAGCACTCAAATTTACAGTGTAATTAGTGTAAAATAAAAGGCGCTCCCATTCCTCATTCTTCCTCTGGTGGTTTCTTATTACCCTTCATCACAGCGAGTGATTTAAAGTCAATGCCAAGCACCAGCACTTCTTATCAAGACATGTTTTGAATTACAGTGCCACTGTCCATACTGCTAAACTTCACCACGGATATAACATCATCTGTTCTGTACGCCGGAAGATGAATGAACAGATGAGTACAATGTTTTGTTTCCCAGAGCACCACCTGAATAGCTACTACTACAGTTACTAGAGTGGTATGGAAATATTTCATTTCAACAGGTTGTCAACCATGTTGGCAATATTGGCTAATTATTTTTCATTATTCTTCAGTATTAATTATTAATTCAATAAATTGGTTAATTCTGTGATCATCTTTATTGGTTTTAACAACAAAAATTGCATAATTCAAAACCAAATATTAATTAATAATACAAAAAATAATAAATTATTAAAAAGTATTATTAATAAATAACCCCCCCTCCAAAAAATAATAAAATAATAATATTTAAAATGTCAGAAAATAATAAAAAAAATGCCCATCCCATCACTTTCCCTGAACTGAAGGTACAGAGGTAAAGTGTGGGTAGAGGTGTAAACTCACCTTTGGGCTGTATACCTTACACTGTATAATAAAGTGGACGTAGTCACCGTGATGTCACTCATTGGTTTGTGGACTAACGTCATAACGCTAATTTTGTCTAGTGAAACACATGCTTAGAACAAAATATTTATCACAAAAACAAACAGCCAACTCCCTTAGCAACGCTGTGGTAGCGACCTGTCAATCACAAGGCAGCCACGCCCCAAAGCATCCCCTGCTTTATGGTCTATTTGACTCTAAATGGGACCATAATTTACTAAATGAACATCATGCTGTATTGAAGAAGACTTGAAACTAGCGATTGAGACCATAAACTTATGTTTACAATATTTACTGAGGTAATAAATCAAGTGAGAAGTAGGGTCATTTTCTCATAGACTTCTATACAATCAGACTTCTTTTTGCAACCAGAGGAGTCGCCCCCTGCTGGCTGTTAGAAAGAATGCAAGTTTAAGGCACTTCCGCATTGACTTCACTTCTCAGACTGCTCTATCTAAATGGAAATCAAAAGATTTTTTGTGGAAATGTAACTTTCATGTCACCACAAAGTATTTGATGGAAAGTACTGTATTCTATCTCATTTTTTTGTAAGATGCAATGTTTATGAATGGTAAGTCCCTTTAGTTTTGTGTGATGCAATGTTTATTCACTGTGCTCCTGTTTGATTTTTAACATTTGATGATAACTCTTTTGTGGATTTTTCAGGCCAAGGGACTGAATAAACAAATACTAAAATAAATGAATTGAAAAGTATTACGTTTTATTATTTTTTTGTCTTTTATTGGCCACATTTTTATCACTTAGCATGCAGGAGCAGTGCACATAGGGACGGAAACAAACATGGACTGACCTACAGTACCAAACTCCATTTTCTTGTTTTGTCCATTCCAACGATCCAAAACCAAAAGTTTGGGGATTTTTTTTACAAGGAGAAGCAACGAATCTTTACATGAAATTAAATAAAACATATTTATTTTCTGGACCTGATGTAATCTCTGCTGTTTTTGCTCCTGGATACTTTCTCCAAAAGAAAGACGGCTCATCACGGATCCACCCTCACCACAGGGTTCACCCTCTGTGCCTGAACTCAGCGTTATCTAAGTACATCCCTCCTTCTCCACAGTAATACTTTCCAATTTCCTTTGCGCTGTCTTGCTCCACTTGGCATAATCAATTTCAATTTCTTATTATTTAGAGACAAAGGGAGCCACGCTTGGCTGAGAATCTTTGATCTAGCACCAGTTTACTCCACAGTCCTTCATAATTTGCACCACTAAAGTCGACCACCTCCTCATCCTCCTCTGACATCCCCTCGCTCTCCACTTCATTGTCTGCGGTTACCTCGGCTGATGGAGCTCATCGCCGGTCAGATTTGATTACAAGAATGAGGAAACTTGGGGCCAAGTGAAATTTCGTTTTGCGAACACAGCTATACATGCCGGCCATTTGACGATGCACTGCACAGTTCCAATTTCCAGCTTGTTGTTGTCTGCACAATATGAGACTACAGTGTATAGAAGCAAATGAAAAATCACATAAAAAAAAGCATTTGCATTTTTATGACTCACACTATCTGTCTGTCATTTCCCCATGAAATCGCTCCGAATTTGGGCATTGTAACTTAATGACACACCAGGAGCTAATACAAGTGTTTATGCCCAACTGCGCAGACAGACATATTTTTTTCCAAAAAAGTTCATATGACGTCTATTCAGTTAATAATTCAGTGACAGAAACTTTTCGAAAACAGCTCCTTTCACACATTTTGCATCGAACACAAACTCCGTTCATAAAGTTCTGGAGCAATTTTCCATTCTGATGGTTTTACAGCATTGTCACCGAGCGTTTGCTTTTGCTCTAATCATCTCTAACTGATAATTAGACGATGTTCTTGTCACCATCGCGGCTCCCAGTGGGGCTTGCTTTTTTCTGGGGGTAGTTGTTGTAATTTCCAGTTGTCTCCGTATGAAATAGCACACCCTTATCTAAGAAGGAGACAATTTAAAAGTTAAAGACAGACGGGGACGGAGGGGAAAATAAAACTCAGAGAGGACTACGCGCCGAGATTTAACTTTTAAATATCCCCTGTCTGCTTGCAGAGGCAAGAGTTTCCATTATGGGCACAGCAACTTGCCAGAATCGGACAGATTTTAAACATGTAATCTGAGTATTTGTCTCTCAGCTCCGAGTTGCAAAAGGCCAAATTGCCTCTTACGGTGCGTTTTTATATCAAAACAACTGTCTCGGTGAGTCACTGCAGCGCAGGGCTTTGGCTGTCGGGGGAGGTATTTACAGGCTACAGCAACCTCTGCACAAACACAAAGGCAGTGTCCTCTTGCATACCCTTCAACACAGTCACAGGTGGAAGCACCGTTTAAAAAGCAGGTGAGTATCTTCAACAGGACAGACCCGGAGCGAAGCCAAAACAACAGCCTGTGTAGCCAAGACAAGTGCTGCTTTTTTGCTTCTTCTTTGCTTTATTGTAATAGAGAGGTGAGGGCTGGACAAGCTCCAGGTAAAGGATGACTGACCACATCCATTCATATGATGCAGACTTATGAGCTGAAAGGTTACAAATTATGAAAGTACTTTGATGATCAATGCCCATATTTGTTGGTAATTCTTCTTTCAGCAAACTCTGGTCTCTAAAGACAATCAGTCAAAAACAGTGTTTCTGTTAAAGTGGTGGTAATTTGTCTTTGCACGGAGCTTATACAGTAGTACACTTTTGCAATCTCTTGGTAGGAAACAGGAAGTGAACAGTGGCCTCCGACTTCACATCACTCTACAATAACCTGACTTCCTCCTTTGCCCCCATCACAATTTCTACGGCAGCTAGAGGGCTTTGTCGTTTGAACGTTAACGTATGTTGTTTTTTGAGCGCTTGCTGAAATGTCTGATTCTGTCATTTAATCCCTCCTCCTAGAGCACCTTCCAAAACTGTTCCAATTCACTGAACACAGGAAATATCCTCATATAGGGTAAAAAGAAAACTACTTGATCAGGGAACAATTGTGGTCATGCTGGTTTAAGGAAAACAACATTGACTCTCGGTAGGAAACAGGAAGCAAACAGCTTCCTCGCACGGCAAACTGACCTTTTATTGACCAATTCAACCACTTCCTTCTGTAGAAATTTGATTTTATAGCAACGTCACACTGTTCCCTCTTTTGTTCTTGACAGGAATTAATCGTGAGAGTCACATTTGTGGTGTTCACAGTATTAAAAAATTGAAAAGCAATGCTTCTTTCCAGAAACATTGGGCCTCATGCAGGAAGTGATATACAAAGAAATGTCCTCTTATTTTTGTTTGTATACATGATTTGTACTTATTTTGTTGGTACCCATTGATTTTCTGGGATTCACCAATGTTTTCGTATTTTTGCGTAAAAATTTTCCGAGTGGTCGAGAGCACTCTTAACAAGATAAGGAAAAAAAACATTTTGTTCTCATAGATCACAAATTGTTTTTCCAACGCCAGGAAACATACATTTTAAATTTGAGAACCATGAAAAAATATGAATATCACATAATCAAATTTAGATTATTTTATGGTATCTCTCCAATTCTTGTGCATATGCCAGAGAATTTACACACAGCACAACATCTGTCCTTATATTGTATTAAGGGGGCGTTACCTATGCTAACAATGGATTTGCATTTAAACAATGAATTTAATCAGTCATAATAAACAATCGGACGCACACCCCCAATTTACAATCAAGTGGGATTCACCATTCAACGCGCCTCGTAAGAGCTGATTTGGACGGTTAACGATTGGTGCATCTGGAGTTGACTTCTCTTATTTGTCATAAATCTTAGAAAATTAAGAGAAAATATATGAAAAATTTAAGAAAATGATGCTGCATGAGGCCCAATATGCTTTTAGAAATTTTCATTGGAACTTTTCATTGAAGACATTTGGAAAAAACTCCCGTCGAATAAATCTCAGAACCTGGACTAACTCCACTGAATTCACATATGGGGCGAAAACTCACAAATTTCCCTTCAACATTTGACTTTTCTAGCCTCATTAGCAACAGTTGAGTACACAGCTGGACGTTTTATCGCAGATGGTGCAGCTCCTCTGTGATTTGAGCCGGTCCACCGGGGGACAGGTCTGGGTCCGTGAGGCCAAACCCTGCTGGTCTGCTGCACGATTTCGACAAAGCTCTATTGCACATCTGCACTCTGATACGGCATTCATCTCTATTCCAATTATCCCACTTATCTAAATAACAAAAAAACGTTTCAGGCAAATGAACACATTGCTCATCTGAAGCTTCAGCACAATAAGAGGTTGTGGGGTTTATTCTTGAGTGTCACCATTAATGACATATTCATGTATGCTACACCCCTAGCAGGGGTTTTGATGCTTTGTCCGCCAATCCACTAATGCCATCACTTCACTTAATTACCCTCAATTAAGACACTATAAAAGAATTGCAAAGAATTGCTAATGAACTAATTTGGAGACGTGGAAACATTCAAAAGGGGATCCTGGATTGAGGGCAATTAACCCTAGGCATGATAGATAAGCCTCGTCGCTTCCCTCATCCCCTCTCTTTATATGGAGAGAAAATGGGAGCTCCAAGCGTGAATCCGCCCTAAAATACTCAACAGCTCGATCAATATTTGCAGATTAATATCCGCTTCGCTGACCATAAAGAGGTCCAAAACGTTGTGGATGCAGAGTGCTTATGCTTTCACATGTTGCTACATGGAAGTGATGAGAAAGGTCAACTGGAAAATGTTGTTTTTATAAATAAAATCTGCCCTTTTCTCTTCACTGCGTCCACAGTTTTAATCTTTCATTAGACACAAGTGGCTTGATTTGATTCACCTGGCATGGCCTAAGTGACAGGTGGGTGCAAGTGTAAGCTAAACTGTTCAATATCAAACACAATCACACCATAAAAGGTGGAGCTATTAGTGATTTACAGCCCTGTCGCCATGGGGAAAGAGTTGGCATTGTAGGTTTCTGCAACTATATTCACAGAAAAACTGAAATAACTTCACACATTCAGACAGACACCATGAGCTGCCAACTTTCAGATTCTGTATCTATGAAGTCTCGGTTCATTTTATGAGTAGGTTGTGAAATAACCACAGAAACATATCTGCCCGTGTGCACATAAAACGTATCATTTTGATTAAATATTCTACACAGTTTCTTCTAAACATCAACAGGCGTGTTGGAGACAGACGCGTTGAAAACATTTCACACAGCTTCACGAAAAATTGGGGAATCCCTTTCTCTCTCTCTGCATAATAATAACTCCCTCAGGGCCGCTCTTTCTGATCCCACCCTGTGCCAAAAGTGTGCTAAGGAAGGCCGGCCACCGAATTACCAAAAGTGTGTTTGGCACGCTCCCGACGGGCTTGGCAGAGTGCACCTGACTGTGATCTGGCCGGACTGCTGGATGCATGAAAATAGAAGCGCGCGGTGTCGTCTTGTGCGTACAGAGCAGCAACTAACCATCGACTTTTGGAGAGATAAAGAGATAAGAACAAACACTGCTGTGCGGAGAAAGTACTGACATACAGGATGGACATCTGAAACCGGAAGCATCATGTTGAGTAAAACAGAGGATGTGGTAATCAGTGGTGCTGGGAAAGTAGTGTACTTCAGGTTTATTGTGTTATTTAAGCTGAAATAGCTGCATGCTGTGATTGTAAAGGAATTTTGTGCACTAGAAAACAGAAAACAATAGGCTAAAAGTGGTTAAAAAGCTCTGTGGATCTAACGGGAGCTGCAGAATTGGATGCTTATTCTTGTTGGGTACAGGTGACATCTTTCACATGACAGAAAATTGTCAGAAAAGAGAAATTACAGAGAATTTCCATCCAGGGTGTGTCCACCACTAGTTGGTTGGATAATGCTGGAGCGGTGTATTTGCCATGCTAATAGCATTGCCAACATACAAAGACTAATAGCTCGGCAAAACATAGAGAGCAGCAGGCAGGTCACCAGACTCTGAAAACTGTAAACAAGATTACAAGGAAAATTAGCATACAGGTGGAAAACACTGAGATGGAGCAGCTACATCTAATTTTTGAAAACAAAACACTCATGATCCAAAGATATTGTCTTTCCGCGCTGTTCCGTGAGAGCGATTATTCGTTATCATGCACATCAAATTGTTGTGACAGTAGTTTGGCCCGCTCCCTGGAGTTGCAGGTAAATCACCTTCCCCATTCTCTCTATTGATTCGTACATATTGTATTTCTTCTGCCACCTGCAATTCTCTCCTGCTTCTGTCTTCTGTCTTTTGTCCCCGTGGCCCTGAGAGGATTGTGGGCCCAGCTTGTCAGTGACTTGCCAAACTTGATTAAGACAAACTGGTCCTATACTCCGGCTCATTTACCTGATAGCACGACACACATCCTAGGTTTTTGGGGTCATGGATTCAGAATGATTCATTTATTCTGACTTATTATATAAGTTTATTCAGTCACTTTAATTCTCAACTACATAGTTTCAATTTCGACGTTAAATTTAAATGCAATTTAGTTTCCCGGACCACCGTCACCCTTTTCTTTCTTATTTATTATCAAGCGATCAAAGGATGAATCTTCATACATCTGCTCTATTCTTCCCATCTTCCAGAAGATTTTATCCACGGTGGAGAGTTGCTTTGAAACACCAAAAGGATTATTTCATCCTTCTGTTTTAATAAAGTGCCACTTCAGCTTTTTCAACAGCAGGTCAAAGTCTCTCGACAAGCAGCTGTTTGCATTGATTGACAGTGCGACGATCAATAAGCACTCTGTAAACGCAGGTCCTGCTGACTACGGAGAGAGCACTTGAAGTAGTCAAACAAAGAGGATGGTGATAAATAGATGTTAATCAGGATTTTAACTCTGATACCTTAGTGAGGAGGAGTCATATTCAGATAATAAGGTAGAAGCTAAAACACATGGCCACTAACATGAGCTGAATGAATGAATGCACTTAAGGTCTGTGACCTGTTGCACCTTTTCTTTGTTTAATAAATTGAGCTATGTATTACTTCACTTTTATCTGCACTGCTATTTAATACTGTATTCTTTATATATTTTATGTTATTTCATTTAATTTTACCTTTAGTGTTATTAAATTGGAACAAAAAGCAAGCCATCCTTTAATAGTCAACTCTGAGCAGCATTGGGAATGAATTACAAAATAATATATTAGAATATATTTCTTGCTTTTTCCCTGACGGTCTGAATGAGTCACTAAATTTGTCGCTAGTAGTAATAGGCTCTGAGGGAAAACGGGAAGTGTTGTCTTTGCGACAGTGGTGCCAAAAATAATACTACTTGGATACATTATGGGGGGAAAAGTTGAAACTCAACAAAACTCAATTAAAGTGAAGCAAAAAAAGGTCACAAAGCTGATTAAAGCTGCGGCTTCACAGTGAGCTGTCATCTCCTTCCTCCCTCCTACTCCTCTGAATGACATTTCACATTCTCAGCCTCACCTAACTGGAAACTCCCACCTGCTCAGGTAAGTACACCAAATGTAAAAGAATGTAATTTGCTGCAGCATATCTTCTCTATCTTCTTACATCTTAACATCCTAACAGGGCCCAGTTTACACCAACATCTCAGGCAGAATAACACACAGTAGGGTGAACCCCTTTCAACAGATCATAATCCTGTGAAACAACAATAAATAAGCTTTATATAACCCCATTAATAATTTAGGAAATTACTTGAAACAGACACAAAAAAAACGTTGTTAATGTTGGGGAACAGGGCCGAGTGACAGCTTCGTTCCTGTACAACAAAGCATCGTTGCCAATTAGGCTTTGATTATGTTTGTATTCGATGTATCACAAATATATTTAATCAAAGTCTGCACATGTCAAGCATGTCAAGTTGCCTTTGTCACCTTGTTTTCTTTGTCTTTCCTTGGGTATTTTCCCCCCGTTCTTATCATTGTTGTACCTGAAAAATCACTATTGTTTTGTTTTTGCACCAATAAAAATGTAATCCAAATCCAAAAAGTCCAAGTTGGGAGAAGGTCAGGATGGATGGATTGTGGTCAAAAACGGGACTCTGACTCTAGAGGCTGGTATTCGTGTCTTGTATGAAACAAAAATTAACGTATTTGAACCCAAACCATGATCTTTTACTAAACTTAACCATGCAGTTCTTTTGCCTAAACCTAAACGTAATTGAGAACACAGTTTCAAAACGGCAAAAAGCACCAGGAACGGGTTAAAACACTATAATGTAATTGTTGACATGAAACATATTGTTTGGTTCAGAAACATCAAGATTCAATGTGTCCGTGGTTTGTAGAAACGTACAATGCCAACATTTTATTCTGGGTTTGCTAGTGAAAACAGAGAAAAGCAACTTTTTCACAATCATCATTTCAAAAATGACATTTTTTAGACTCCATCGGAAAGCATTTGCTTTTAAAAGATTCTCCATTGAAAATATTCTAGTCTTGATATCTGTGAAAGATAACAAAGGAAGCTATACAGCTGTTTCCAAGGAAATTGCATATCAAACATTTCCTCCCAATCCAGTTGAAATCTTAAATCATATCTTTTATTTCTTTGTATTCTCAAGGAAGATTATATCCAAATGTATGTAGCCAAATTCATTGTGTTTTTGAATGTTGTTCTAATGCATTTCAAGATGTTAGTTTAAGCATTTTTCATCTCCTCTTTTTCCTTGTCGTGGTTGTGTGATTGACTAGATCAATGAGACCAAATACCAAACGTTAGAAGGACGCAAAAAAACACTTTGACAAGAAGTATTTAGGCATACAGAGTCAGATGAGACAAGCTTTCTCGCACTGCCTGACATGACAGGAACTAAACACAGAAGCTCACAGCGCCGACAGGTGAAACAGGAGCACGCCGCAGCCTTGACAGCTCTCACGCTGCCATAAAAGAAAAATATATTAACAGTCAATTTAACATATGCACTTTGATGTGTTTGCCATTCACAGGATGCCGTATTAGACGACTCGTCGTTCACCGTGTCTCTCCTACTTTGGCAATAGTGAGTCCATTAAAAACTGATTTTCCTCAACTAATTGCGGAGCACTCAAGCCGCCGGCCTTTGAGGCTCTCCCGTTCATCAGCATGAGACAGGTGCATATGCAACGCGTGATCCGCCCATGGCCATTTAGGAGCCTGTTCACGCTGACACACACTCCCTCATATGAGCAGTGTGTGTGCGTATATACTGTGAGTCATGTGTATTGTAAGTAACTATAGCAATGTGGTGGGTGTTTTTGACTGTCACCCAACATGTTTTGTTGGCTCTGGCCATCAGTTGGGATTTAGTAATGAAAACAGACAGGTTTTATTGTGGTGCTAATAACATATCGCCCTACCTGGAGCATTTTACATGAGACATTAAAGGTGCAGTGTGTAGGATTTGGCGGTGAGGTTGCAGATTGCAACCGACTGAAACTTCTCCCGTATGCCAAGCGTGTAGGAGAACTACGGTGGCTGACACGAAAAAACACAAATGGTCCTATCTAGAGCCAGTGTTTGGTGTGTCTGTCTGTCTGTTTTGAGCTACTGTTTTTTCAAAATAAACTTTTGTCTTCACAGGAACAGGCTGTTCTCCTACACCGTTCGTAGCTATACCTATGAAAAGTAATGCACTGTCATTGTGTTTGGACCCTGTGTGAAACCAGAATTGAAGGTTGATTCATTTGTAATGTAACTTCCGTACTTAAGTTACGCCACGTCCGGTGTTATTTTAACCCAAACGATCTTTTCCTAAACCTAACTTTTTTTGTCACAGTACTTCCATATTTAAATTATGCCAATTCCGGTGCGACGTAACTTGACCACAATCGCATCCTAAACCTAACTAACTAGTTTCGTTGCCTAAACCTAACCAAGATATTTCCTGTGAAGACGGAAGTTTATTTTGAAAAGATTGGAGCGGGAATTGAAGGTGGACATAACTTGAATACTTGAATAACTTTTTGTAAGGTATCATACAAACTTTTATCTGAGAATACGTTGATAGGAAACAACTTAGTTAGGTTTAGGCAACAAAACTACTTTGTTAGGTTTAGGAAAAAATTGTGGTTTGGGTTAAAATAATCCAGAAGTGGCGTAACTTAAGTATGGAAGTTAGGTGACAAATAAATCAACGTTGACTTCTTGCGTGGATTACATACAAATTGATTTCATGGGATATATATGAATTATAGTGCATCACTTTTAAGGTGTAGCTACGAACAGTGTATGAGAACAGCCTGCTGTATGTAGATATAAGTGGCTTATTCTAAGGTAATAAAAATAAGATTCTTATGTTCAGGTGATTAAACACTAAAGAAAACCCACATATTAATATTGTATTCCCTTTCTGCAAATAGATCCCCCCTAAATGGCACACACTGTTCCTTTATCTCTCAAAGTTAAAATATGTAAAACTGTCTTAACGTCTGTCACTACATGAGAACCGCCTCTCTTCTGCATCTTATTTTTATTTCCTTCTCAGAACCTTTTTCCCCCACTTTATATGCAACCTCAGCGTATCAATTTATACCGCTCAGTCGCTACAAGAGCCGCATTGTTAAATAATTCAAGTACAGTATTGTATGTGTTTCCCAAACCGCTGCTACATTTTAATTGACAGCTGAGGTTCAGGATGGCACCATTCAAACTGGAACTAATGGCTTCTCTTCTTCCGCCTGAATATGAATGAAATCACATAAAACTCTTAAACGGTGACGGGATGAAATCTGGAGTGATGGCAGTGTGAGATTGAGGAGAGAGGCGGAGGTTTTTATTTTTCTTGTGGGTGTGTATTCATTAAAATAAAGTAGGTGTCCATCAGTGTGGTGAGTGGACCTGGAGGAAGAGGGCTGCTTGTGTATGAAACCATAGCAAACACACACACCTACACACATGCAGAGAAAGAGCAGGTCTTTTGAGATTATTCCCCCCAGTAGATGTCAGTAAAACATTCCCATCCTCTGTTTACTTTCCACCCAACAATCTTTTTGGCTCTGTAGCAGGTTTAAAAAAGTAAATGCTAAATAATGTCAAATCACCCTAAGCCTTTAATACCAGCAGGCCTATTCTCAAAATGCAACGCCGTAATAAATCAGGCAAAGGATTCTCCTTTTCAAACAAGTGTTAAGCGGCTAAATCTCAATAAGTGCCAGTCAGTTATGATAAAACGAGTCAGCTGTCTTCAGAGAGAGGAGGGACAATGTATACAAGGTGAGGAAGAGCAGGTCTTCTTGTCCGTGTGTTGAGATGATCAACAGGCTCCCCTGTAGGGGGGAACAAAATGGGATGTAATACAGGAATTTAAACTCCTCCATTGTCTACTTTTAATTGTTCCCATTTGGAATTAGTTTCAAGAAATGTATTTAATTAAGTGGAAACTGTTTGGTGATTTATTCTGTCTTGCTCCAAGATATTCAGAAACTGATTTGTCTCCTATCACCCCGATTTTCCCAAAATCGTATTCTTTCAATCACAAGAATGTGTATATACTTAATTTTTTCCTTTTTTCAAGGCTGTTTTCATATATGCGATCCACTGTTTGTAATTACAACAGTCTATAAACCAACTTTTAAGTAGATGAGCATAGAGACAAACCCGTCAAGTACACTAGTAGAGAAAACAACCTCAACATTCAAAACAAAAACAAGAAAAGAAATAATAATAATAATCTCAAAAAGAAAGAGTAGAGTTAAAAAAAAAGAAGAAAAACACAAAAAACACACCAAAAAAACCCCAATAATAATACAAAAATACAAGCGTAATAATATATTAAATCAACATATAAGTTAATAGAAAATAAAAAGGGGGGGAGTGCAAATATATAGTAATATAATTTACATTGGCACACATATGCATCCTCCTTAACATGTCAGGTCACCTTTAAGCATATGTATATGTGCATGCGTGTTAACCCATGTAGCTATATTTCTCCTTCTGGTAGACTCCATCTCTTCTCAAAAACATCCTCCATATTCCTTATTTTGTGAGTTCCCTTTTCCATATCTTTTCCATCTTCAATTTCACTTTTCCATTTTATAAAATCTGGGGGTTTAGTTTTTTTTCTCCTACCCTTTTGTTATTTGCTTCAGTGCTGTGATTCTGAGTATTCTCAATAAGTAACGTGCATCTTCAATCACAATAATATGAATGAGTGGCAGTTATAGCCTCAAATACATTGAATAAATATGAAAAAAGTGCCTTGAACCAATAAGTCCTAAGAGGCTAAATGAGCTGATTTCCTTTGAAAATCGGTGGCATATGTCTGATGCTGCTGTCACCAGGTTTAATTGGTTATATTGGCTGTGAATAATGCAATTTAAGGCTTTAGGCGATTTTATATGTAAAATCATGTGTTGCTGGACACGCTCAGCCTGGTTTTCTTGAATTTAAAAGGCAAATAACGACTGTCATTATCGACAAAGAAATGCCAGCCTGCTTCTTATAGCTCTCCCTCTCTCTCTCTCTTCCTCTCCCTCTCTCTCTCTCACTTCTCCCCCACCTTCCCTCTCTCTCCTCTCATGCAGCCGAGGAGGCGCTTCTCTTCTCGTGTCCAAAGTGCGTCTCCAGCAGCAGCATGTCCTCATGCAGACATGCAGCCACGGTGCGATGAAGCGGACCAAAGGACCTCACCAGCATGACACCATGAATGCAGGTAAGACCATGAAGAATCTTTTTTTTCTTCTTTCTCTCTCTTATGATCTATCACCTGTTTTCTGAAAAAAAAAAAAAAAGGACTTGATGTTCCTTAAGCAGGCTTATTTGACTGAGGAGATTAAAGAGCGCGCTGGTTTCATGAAGCTGTATTGCTCAAGGACACTCCGACAGAAGGGGACTAGTTGTGTCCAGGGATTGAACCTGTGTCTCTTAACAGCAATGTGGACACACCTGTCATCATGATCTTCCAGTGCGTAAAAAGGCGATTATTACAATAATATTATTTATTGTGACATGTCTGAATCTTTTATCTAGACATGTCAAAGTTGTTTTTGTCAGCCTGCAGGGTGACAAAATGTGCAACTTTTTTTTTCCAGGAAGATTGAAGTCAACAGAAAAAACCTAGATCTGTTTAAAAAGGTTTGATGCCAAATAATCGGCTGCATGACGAGCGCAACTGGACATGTTTTACGCACAGCTGCATGTGTTTGTGCCGTATGGCGCATCTTGGACGCAGAGAGGAGAGCAGAACTTTTGGTTTATTTCATCCTGAGGAGCAGAGATATAGTCTCACTATATCAAAGAGTATTGTTTAATGCCATCATCTGTTTGATTTTTTTATCCAAATCCATCCAACCACACTGCTCCTACATTACAGAGCAGAGATTGCGCATCACATATTGGTGCATTAAACACCATTAACCTTCATTTCTTATGATTTTCTCATCTGTTTCTCATCTGTTTTGATGATTTATCTGAAGAAATACCGGTTTACCAGTAATGTATGCGCTCCATGGCACGCTAATGCGCTTTGGATAAAAGCGTCGTTTCATTCCATGCCTTCATGTAACAGCTGGGTTTCTTCGCACTTCTCCCCTTTTTGATATTCCATCTGTGCTACAGAGAAAAACCTTATGTGTATTCACCCACACACACACACACACACAGCAGAGATGCAGATTCCTCTCTCGTCTCTTCAATCCGACCATCTTGATTTCAGCTGCAAAAATGCAGGTTTTTTAATGCTGCCATATGATTCATGTTGTTTTCAAGCCAATAAAAACATAAATCCAATACAAAGTGACGCTCTTATAGGCGCGTTAAGATCTATACAAACCTAATTAAGAGGTGATTTCGCGTCGCAGCCAACAGCCTGATTGCGTAAAAGCGCAACGCAAGAGCAGACCTGAGGCTGGTGGCAGGTTTGTGTCGGATTGTGTGACTGTGAGTCTCATAGCTGAGATGTTTTTACGCGCAGAGTGGATCATCCAAATCACGCGTTGAGCTTTGCTGCCCATAAATCTACTGGAAGGACTCGATATTCAGAAGGTAAAGCTGTGATTTATCAAGCTTCTTCCACAATTTCAGGCTGTTTTTTTTTAATCTGGATGGCAATTTGAGCAAATTAGTTGCGTCTATGTGAATGAAAAGGCAAGCAGATGTTATACTCTTCTTTATAATTTGGCTGCATGAATCAGTGAAGTGGGACTGAAGGCTTGATGGATGGATGGATGGATAGGTTCCAGTTTTGGATCATTTAACTTCACTCTGACATTAATAAGACAGAAAAAATGCTGATTTCTCACTTGAGGAAAAATCAGATTACTTGCTTTACGATTCTTTGGTTATTTCTGCACTGGAATAGAACATAATGCTCCATATCAGCCTCCTTCCTTGCAGTGAATCTGAGGACTTTTTGTTAAGACGGAGTACAGATTGTGATTGTGAATATAATTTTTGAAGTGGATATTTACAGGTGAATCCCAAATAATACTGCAGAAATCACCTGTAGCACCAAGAAACTGTGCAGAGATTTGATATTCATTTGGCATTTTGATGTTTGTGTGAATGAGCTGCTGTGGCTTGACCTTGATTAAGTCGCTGGCTGTAATTGGGTTTGGTTTGAAGAGATGGCAGGTAAACAAAAAGGGACTGCTGTTGCCTTTTAGTATGTGTTATTGTGGCAGCGTGTGGGTCGATGCTGGTTTTTTGTTCCTGCACATTCATGCAGATCTCCAATTAGGAATCTGATTTGGTGTCTTGCCAAAGAAATAAAAAGAGGAGATGATTTGCATTTTTGCTCGTCTGGAATCCATTAGGAAGTTTTCATCACTTCAGCTTCGCACTGTTGTTTTTCAGAAGCAGCACTGCAGGGGAACAAGTGAACACCATATTTTTCTGTTTGCAGAATCATCCATCTGGCATAAAAATCCAAATTTGGTATCAAAAGGTAACTAATATCAAACTGATATCACAGCTGCTGTACTTGAGGAAAAAAAGAATTTGGTGTTTTTTTTTAATGAAAATGTTATTTTTTTTGGTGGATACTTAATCATGACTGTTTTCCATCTGCTATACGCCACTTGAGCCAAAGGAGTTACAGAGGAGCCATTTGTTTACCTGCAGATAAAGATTCTTGACAGCCTTTTTTTCCCGTAGAAAACACAATTTGCAGGCCGACAAAAACAAATCTCGGTTTCATAAATCACTGGTTGCAATCACGGAACCTTTTAAAGCACAGCAGGAGGGATGAAGCATTTCTTTAGATCTAAATAAATGCCTCTGAATGATCATTTTTTATTGCATAATCGCATTATAATGACATTGTCGATTGTAGAAAATATCATTATCTGGTAAATCAGACCATTTTCTTTCAGCACTGCCATGTGACTATACTTAAACAACGGCTATTTCTCTGCACTGCCCACATCTTTTGTAACAACTCCAACTTTGTATTATTTTAAGAACTGGGCACATCATTTCAAAACCTTTTACATACAAGATCTTAAAAAAGGCTGCATATTCCACCAATGTGTTGTGTCAGAAGCTCTCAGAAGTTTCTCAGACTTGTTGCTCATCCCTTCTGGCATCCTGATGTTGATGGATGAGGTTTGGATGCACTGTGACTGAACAGTTGTTTGATGGGTTTTCCAATTTCTGAGGTTTACCGAGGTCAGACATGTGGCTTTTTTTTCTTCAAAATGCCCTTCCCTAACTCTATTGATATTACATTAGAGATGCAGATATTATGGACTGTGCATATTTTTGCTACTGGAGGTGTCAGTGTGCTTGACTGTGATAGCAAATGATGGCATGTATTGATTCGTGTGTCGTGCTTGGCCAGCGTTTCTGTATGTTGGTTAATGCAGATAAGAGCAAAGTGAAGTATGTATGTACGGAGCATATTGTTTTAAGAACCAAAAAGTGATGCTTATCGCCCCTTGTGGTGAAAACAAGACATGGTCAGATATGATCCTCAACTGTGCTGTTTTCTTTCATATTAAAATGATGTAGACTTAAGCAACAGTGTGCTTTATTATAGCTGAATGTGTATGCACACACACGACAAAGTATGACTCTTTCTTGGTTCAGAGAGAGGAGGAGATATTGAGCTCAGGCATGCCAACGCTCCTACCTACCATGAATGCACACATATTCCCAAATCTGCGTTTTTGGCAGTGGTGGAAACAGTGTTCGAGTCGAGGTTGCTTTTGTAAAAAAAGAAAGTTAAATTTAGCGTGTGGGGCGCCTCATTCTGTGGACATAAGCTTCTCGGTTGTAGAGCGGCTGCACAGTGCACATTAGTGAATCAGTGTAGCTGGCACACGCAGAAAGGAATGTCTAATTATCACGCTTTCAACCGCAGTAGGCTCATCTGTTTGCACTGAGCTCCTGCTCTAATCGCTTTCTTTTTTCTATCATTTACACACTTTTTTTCCTTTTTTTTTTTTCTTTTACGCAATTAAAAATGTTATTTCTGCTAAAGTCCACGCAGCGTCGGCTGGGCGTCGGAGGGAGGAAGGTCTAATTGAGCAGAAACAGAAGATTGGCTCTGCTAATGTGTGGAGAGATGAAATGAGATTCTATGAAGGTTTTTTTTTTACATAACAGCGGACATGCTGTGTGCGTACGTACGGGTGGATTTGTGTGTCAGGGGGGAACGACTGACAGGATGTATTTAACTCATACATACATCGAAATGTAAACAGTGTCCACATTCAGAGCATGCAGATGTGTCTTCAGCTGGTGGGACAAACGGCTAGCGTGGCCTTTAGCTGCGCTCCTTATCAGATGCTGAGTGATTGCAGAGCTTTACAATATGAAGTGCCACTAAACCACCGCACGAAGTGGCATTGATTGGAAAGGATGGGAGGAGGGAGATTCCTCCTTAAGGTCATTATCTAGCAGACAGACAGAGTTAGATGAAACAAACCAGCGTAATTGCATTTGTAACAAAAGACTCGGAATCAATGGACTAAGCACTACTTACAGCATTGTGTCAGCATATTTCATCAACATACAAATGGATTCAGTGACCCTGTAATTGCTCATAAAGTCTATTCTATGAAATTACTTCCGCAGCTCCCTGAAGTTTTGTGGTCCGCGTGGATTGACTTTTTATTTGATTCAGAATGCATCTGATGACGTCAATACTGATCTACATAGCACACGTTTGAGATCATAGCACAACGCTGCTGTAATGTCTGCAGTCTGTCGATCCAAAAAAATCAGGTAGTACAGAATGAGGAGAAAATATTTTATTTTCAATCCTAAAGGCCTTTATACAAGAAACGTGACGAATAAACAATGCGAAAATGCTAAATATTAGCAGGCGAGTATTTTGAATTTTAGCGAAACTATTCAAACCGGCAGCGATGCAAATTTGCAACAGTTGCAACACTTTTTCAATAAAAGGTTTGAATAGATTCATGCAGGCACAGGCCGAACCCTGGATCCTATTGACCCAGAGCAGCGTCAGTTACGGAGTGTATATGTCTAGGGCTTTTATTGTGAAAGGTAAGATCTGGGCTGCGTTGCCTTTGTCAAGGTTGAAAGGAGTAATAAAGTTTGCCGTTTTGATTCGAATTATGGAGCCTCCGTGTTGTTGTCATACATCCATGGTTATGTATGTATTGTACGTATTGAATATGTCCGTTCTGCACAACATAATTTGTTGATGCCTTCATTCGTGGTGCGAAAGCTCAGACAAATGTACCTTGTTCCGAAAAAAAGTATGCAAATTTTTGGCTGCCTAATATTTGCATTCTGTGTGAAAGTACTCAGGAACAAAAACAACAGTTCTAACAAACATATTGACATGCACATTACTGCATTGACATCTAGCAGATATGGAGCAACACTAGCATTCATTTAGAGTCGTGTTTCTGGCCACCCAATGAATTTAAGTCCGATATTCATTCTCCTTTTAGCTCTGTTTTTGGTCTCCACCAGCTCCTAAGGGAAATATCTCGTGCTTAAGCTGCTAAACGGTCTACTATGTTCACTAGCTAGCCGCTAAATGTGTCTGTCTGCTGCTGTGTGGGTAGCATCCAGCAGGTTTTTAGTCAAATTTTTCACTGCCTGCTGATGCGACCGGTGAGAGTTGGAAAGTTGTGGGCTATAAGACCAAAAACAGTGAGCTGAAAGACACTAAAATGTTCTGAGGGGAATTGCAAAGTCAATTCTATATGAGCCACACCTTTCACGTTATACATGTGTCAGTCATGTGATCCATTTTTGATGTCAAAAATAATGAATATAGCAGCTTTAAAGTTGAATGTAAGCAAACTACGACTTTAAATATCCCATGTGTTCATCCGTATTTCATACGTCTTTGAAAAAAAACTGTTTTACAAGTAACTGAACCTTTTAAATGAAAAATAAAGCATCTATAAACTGAAGAATATAAATGTCTGGATCAGAAAGGTGAAGTGAACTTGGTTAGGACATTCTCCAAACACCTCAGTTCGCCATAAACCCTAAAGATCTTCAGAAAAACTGATTTTTGAGACGTATGATAGTTAACAGTGTTAATAAACAACACCCTGTATGCAAACTAACAGCATCTTTTGGAAGAACTGATCAGATTCAGTTGATACTTCACTCCAGTTTTACCTCCATGTGATGCATTATTGTCCTATTTTTGTATGTGGTGCATTGTGCCGGAATATATTGTTACACTTTAAGTAATAGAAAGTGCCATACAGCAATTAGAAATCAGTTTCATAATGAACACTGGAGAGCTGCATAAACAACAAGCCTGGCAATTGCTCACAGCAGCGTTCTTGTCACCAAAATCAGGGAAATAACTCTTCAGGTGGGCTAAGTGCCCTTGCTTTTAACAGGTCACGGCGATGCTGAATTGCAATCAGAAAAGGAAAATTAAGAGTTGCTTATATTTTCGAGGCACTGAATAGAAAAGAACACTGACGTAGAAACCTTTCAAAACACTGCAAAGAAGTCACGTCTCGCTCGTTTTCTTTTTAACAAAGCCGGCTGTAAATCGTCCTTGGTAATGCCAACTTACAATGCTAGATACTTCCTTAAACCCTAGCATTGTTTGTCACCATTTCATTCCAGCATAATAGAACCATACGTTTCAGTCTGAACAGCAGCACATTTGTGGCAGCAGCAGCAGTTGTATTTCTACCCTCAAAATCTCTGGAGATCGCTTTGAATATTCCTCCAAAAGCCTCAGGTGTTCCCTCAGTCTTGCCGCTCATCCAGCAATAATGCCGGGCGCCCGTTCCCCGCTCTTAATTACTCTGAACCTCAGTACAAGATAATTCCAGCCGGCTACTTCAAGCTCTGGCTCTGCCGTTATCATTGGCTCCATAAAACATTCAGTGCGGCCGTCTGCTCTCACCGGACCTTGGCAGGGAGGCGTTATTGTAATTGCCAGCAGGCTTAAAAGGTAAAATCAAGCTTCCCATCTGACCTTACAGCGTACGCATTCACACGTGTGCACACGCAGAGAGAAGAAAGCAGGTATGAAATTACTTTTTCCCGTCTAATTTTATTGTGCTGCAACTTCTGCAGTATAGGGGGAACAGCTCAGGCATGGTGTCGCAAGTTCTTGTAAACGGTGCCAACATGACAGGGCGCCCTAATATCTCACTGAGCTGCTGCAGATGCTGCCTGTGTGGGTGGTTTTGCAGTAGCCCTGTGTGAGTTTTCCTTCTCGTAGGCCAGGAGCACTAACAAGCAATTAGCCAACAGGAAGGGCGCTCGGTATATCAGGGGTGAAATTCAAAGATTACAATGTCTAAGACTGCTCTTCCTTTTGTTTTTGACAGGAGGTTTTTGCCACGGATACTGACACAAAAGCAGCTCAGAATCATTAATACAGACAAACCAGAACACTTTTAAAAAAGGAAGCAGGACATGCCCACTCACTACACATGCATGACCTTGAATATCCCATTGAGAGTAGATTAAATACAGATTATGTGAGACGCGTTAGAAGCAGCAAAGCGTTAATCCATCTACTTTTAAGTGCAAGTCAAAGAGCTGCTGGCAGCTGACTTCTACCTGAATAGGCACTAAAAATCTAACTGTACTCCTGAAGGTATTGCTGTCCTAATTACAGGCCTGCCTGAAGCTGATAAACAGGAATGATCACCAAATGGAGGCACCATGTACTTGACATCAATAATGAATCACTGTGCCCTCTTGTACTTGTCATTCTGCTGTTCAGTCTGGATGCAGTTTGTCGGTCTGTTGGTCAGTCCACCAGATAGCTCAACAAATACTTGATGGATTTCTGGATCCTTAAAGTCCTTACAATGGATTGATCCCATGGCTTTTTATCGAACACAACCATGTGGTTGTCCTTTATGGTTTCGGGTGACATGAGTAGTATAGGACTGGTTCGTTTGCGCGTGCATGTGAAATGCGCGTGCACGTGAGCATGCGCGTGCGTGTGTGTGTGGGGATACAGGTGAACCCTTGGTGACCCTGGTGTCCTTTTTGTAACCCTAGGGCTGATGTTAATTACTGGTAGTTGTCCAAAGGTGTCTGCTGTAGGTGTTATCAGTTGCTCCACAACAAAAAAAGAAAGACCCCATCCTGTGGATCCTGATGCAGATAAAAAATACAGTTGTATCCCAATATGTGTCTTTTATTACAGTATCATTAAAAGTTCAAACAAACCCTGCTTCCTGTGACCAAATGTTTTTGCCTTTTTGGTGTGCCACAGAAGACCCATACTGTTGATCCTGATTCAGATAAAAAAAAAAAAGTCAGTTGTATCCAAGATGTTATCAGTTGCTCAGTAAACAAAAGAAGACCCCCTCCTGTTGATACTGGTTCAGTGAACAAAACACAGTTGTATCCCTATATGTGAACTCCGTTGTATCCAAGAGGTGGCTTTTTTTATTACAGTACTCATAAAAGATCAAGCAAACCCCGGTGTGCAGTGGTCAAAATGTTTATGGCTTTTGATGATGTGGTGGTTGGTACTGTTTGTAGGCTATATCAGCATGGATCCTGTCAACCATATGTTTGTTTTGTGAGATGTCCTTAACTCCACCTTATAGGAGGTGTATATATAGTCACCATTCAGCTGTGGTCGTGTTTACCATACTTCACCAACTTTTGAAGAGGACACTTTCTCCTAACTCATCTCGTGCATTCTCACATATCGGGGCAATTTCTACCAATGGCGTCTTTTCCCTGTAAGTATAACCATTTTTATTTATGTTTTTATCTAACACAGTTATTTTTTCTTCCAATAATACCAGTTTGTTTTTATAGTAAAATAAAAATGTTGTTCTTAACAGTTTTATTTATCAGGTTACATGGCCAGTGGTAGCAACCGCCACGACAGAGGTATTGAAAACTTTCAACCTGGTGATAATGAAGGTATTTAATTCATTATACTTGTTTTGTATTTTGTTCATTATATAGAACTATTTTTTATTTTGTTTTAGACTAAGTGTATGTTGTTTTTTATTTTATTTTTGTTCTGTTTTTTTTTTTTTTTTACATCTAGTGCCTTCAATCAGCTACTGGGGAACACCTTTTCAGCGGAGAGGGATCTTACAACCCCTAAACCAACTTTCAAAAGGTATGTACATGATAAACTGTAGATGTTAAAATAATACTTTGATAATTAATACATATGATTATTATAGCTAAATACTAAAGTGTGTGTGTGTGTGTTTGAATCTAGAAGAAGAAGAAGATTCGGACTTTGAGGAACCAAAGAGCAGGCTTAAAAGACCGAATAGACTTCAATCGGGCCCAGTAAAAAAGAGGCAAAAGGAAGAGAAGGAGCGCCATAGGGTTCTAGTGCATACAAGGTATGTATAAGATTACGGTATTCTATCTGTATCTACGAGTATTTTTTTTATATATGTACTAAGTCTTTTTTCTTTTCTTTTTTTTTCACCTAATGTCTTGCATCAGACCGGTGATTGATGAGGACACCATTGACTCAACACTGGATTCAGTTGTGTTGGCTTCGGTTACCGAGACGCTTCGACGTGAAGAGGCAGAGGACGTGTGTGCTGTCGTGGATCAATTGAAGTCGTTATTAGCAGCGCAGAGACAGCCGACCGCAAAGCTTGTGACAGATATTTCTCAAGAAGAAGATGACATTCAGCATGGTGAGTGGGAACCATACAGTGAATGGGGGGAGAATTTGAGTGTACCATGTGGTTATCCTAAGCAGGATTGGTTTGATTCACTTGTTGATTTTGAGGAGAAAACCTCTGACACACTCCCTGCGACACAAACGTGTGTGGGGGAGGATAATGAACAGCCTGGTTCTTCAGAACAATTAGAATTACTCGTCTGGAGCGACCTCGAGGATCTGTTGCCATCTTCACAACGACAGGCAATTCATCCTGATCAATTACGTACCCAAAGTGTGGTTGACTGTTGTCCCACTGAGGATTTGTCATTAGGGGGTGGGGTTGATATTGGCAACCGATTTGATAAATTCGAATGCATGGTGAACAGTAAATTAGCAGAAATACAGAAGGATCACAAAGAACAATATGAGTCTTTGAATAGTAAAATAGTTGAATTAGAAAAACAAAACAACAACTTATTAAATACTGTTCTGGCCGGGTGTAAATCCGATCTATTATATAGAGGTATTCTGACTTCTGACATCTGTGTCCTGCATGCAGCCAGTGGAGAACTGGTTAGAATCCAGAATAATATGGTTACGGGTCTATCACATATATCAAACATCCTAAAAAGCAGGCCTTCATCATAGTGCTCAAATATTAGCTGATAACATGTCACCTCCTAGAAAAATTTTCAAATATAGTGATGACGCTGGTCGTAACGTTGCTAATGATGATAATGATGTTAATGAAGTTGATAGTGATGAAATCTCTCATGTCCAACATACTGTCGAAGAATATATTACCCATAGTGACCAAAATGCAATGGGTCATGGGCTACCACAATTACCCTGTGTAAAATACAATACTGAAACTATCAGAAAGTGGGCTGAATTCACCAATGCTAGGCTTGATTCTATTTTAGGTGATTTGTCTACTATTATTCCGCTTTCTGATACTGCTCCTGCTGCTGCTGCTGCTGCTGTTGCTGTTGCTTCTACTTCTGCTGCAGAGACATTTGACATTGTGTCTGTCTGCCATGATTATAACAATGCTTTGATCACTGTTAATGATAGTGTTGATAATCATGATGACGATGGTCGTAACGTTGCTAATGATGATACTGTCAATGAAGTAGACAGTGATGATGAAATCTCTCATATCACTCACACTGTCGAACAATATAACGCCGTTAGTGACCAATATGCTATGAGACATGGTTTACCACAATTATCCGGTGTAAAATACAATACCAAAACTATCAGAAAGTGGGGTGAATTTACCAATGCGAGGCTTGATTCTATTTTAAGTGATTTGTCTACTGTTGTTCCTACTGTAAATGCTCTGGTTTCCGGGGCTGCTGCTGCTGCGGTTGCTGCTGCTACAGAGACATTTGACACTGTGTCTGCCTGCAATGACGATAATAATGCTTTGATCAGGGCTAGTGTTGATAATCATGATGTGAGCAGTACTACTGCTTTGAATAACGAACACCAGGGCTTTGTGGGTGGCCATGTAGAAGCTTCTCCACGTGTAGACAGTCTTAGCAGATGCGTACAGGATGGGGCGGGTAGACTTGTAGAAAACACCCGTGTCCCTGTTAGAGATATACAAGTTAGAAACATACCAGCATTTAATGCCTCTGAATTGCGTCAACGTGTTGATTTTAGGGATATTAATCTTGATGATCCCGAGCAGGTACCTAACCGAGTTAGAGAGAGACTGTCTGGTGTGCTAGAGAGAGCCTTAGAGGATTCCCCACCCACCAGTGTTTTAAATGTCATCTTGAGGGGCCCATCACTGGCTAGCGATGTACAAGCCGTTTTAAACGCAGATAATGAATACAATGTGGATTTGTTCATGGAGGAAATATCACAGGTCTTACAAAGCAATGATGATTCTATGACGGATGATGAATTGGAGTTTATTGTTACAGTTGCTAGGGATAGTGGTGGTGGATCAAATCGTCTGAGATTGGGTCAAGTTTCCTATGAGGAAATTTTGGCCAAAAAAGGTCAACATCTGTACAATCCTGACAACATGGGGGCCAACAATCTATGTTTTTCTATCTGTCTTGCACATTTTGTTAACAATGCTATGGCTGGAGATGAAAAATTGGAATATGCAAAACAGTTGTACACTGCAGTCGGTTTTGATCACATGCACAAAGTATCGTTCTCCGATGTCACCAAATTTGAGAAACACCTAGACATGAAAATAATAGTCTTCCATCATGGCACTGCGCGTAAACGCTTGCAGTGTTTCCAAACATGCGACGCACCACACAAGCGTACAGTCTGGTTATACCTACACAATGACCACTACTATCTGATTGAAAACCAGACGGGGTTTTTCGGGGCTTCATATGTGTGTGAGTATTGCTATGATACGTATGAAACGCCTCTGTACCACAACTGTAAGCATAACTGCAATGTCTGTTTTACACAGGAGTGTCATACGTACCAATGTCGCACGTTAAAGTGCCCTGACTGTAAACGCATATGTAAATCACAATTCTGTTTCAAGCAACACAAAGTACCTGAACTAAAACACAAAGTTATACCATGTACAGCATTAAAATACTGTGAGGCATGTGGAAAAACATACAGGACTGGTAAAAAAAAAATACACAAATGCGCACCCTTTGTCTGTTCACACTGTGGTGAACAAAAATTGGAAAGCAGTGTGCCCCACGAGTGCTTTATCCAACCAATCGAGAAGGGTGCCCCCCAGAGAAAGTACATCTTGTTTGATTTTGAGACACGTTTTCACGATGGCAAACACGAGGCAAATTTTGTGTGTGCAATGGATATTGATGGAAACAAGTTTTGTTTCAACACATTAAAATGCGTGGATGCCTTTGTGAAACGGTACAGACAGCCAAAATACCAGGGGTATACGTTCATTGCGCATAACGCATCTGGCTTTGACAACTACATTCTGCTTGAGTACTTTGTCAAACAAAGGATTACTCCTATGGTAATGATGAGAGGTAGCAGGGTCATTCTGATGTACGACCATACATACCGACAGAGGTGGATTGATTCGTTCAGTTTCTTACCCATGAGACTGGCCAAAACACCTGCTGCTTTGGGGTTTGAGGATTTGGAGAAAGGCTATTTTCCACACAAATTTAACACTAGAGAAAATGAGCAATACAAAGGCTCATACCCCGACCCATCTCAATATGGGTACGAAACCATGTGTGAAAATGAGAAAACCTCGTTCATGCAATGGTATGACACAGTCCGAAATGAAACTTTTGATTTTCAAGCGGAGATTCGTCGCTACTGTGTTAATGATGTGGAGGTGTTGCGCCGGGCATGTACAATTTATCGTGCAACATTTCTTGAATGTACACAGCTTGACCCGTTTTCATTTACCACTCTACCCTCCAGTTGTATGGGTGTATTCAAAACACTGTTCCTGCCCAGAGACACTGTAGCCCTCACATATGAAGGTGCATACACCAAACAGAATAAGACATATTCAGATGTGTCTATGCAGTGGCTTGAATATGTGGCCCATACAGAAAACATTGAGATGCAACATGCACTCAATCGTGGTGAACAGCAATTTGGCCCATACTTTGTGGATGGGTACAATCCTGCTACAAACACCTGCTATGAGTTTGCAGGATGTTTTTTTCACGGATGTGTCAAATGCCATGTACCGGCAGATTTAAATCCGGTCACTCAAGTCTCCTATGGTGAGCTATACTGGGCTTTCAATGAAAAAATAAACAAGTTGGAAACACTACATGGCCTTCGCTCGGTAGTGATGTGGGAGTGTGAATGGGGGTTGTTGTCAAAATCAAACTCTGTAGTACAAACATTTCTGACCACATACAAAAAACCGGAACGACTCGATCCCAGGCAGGCTCTCTTTGGCGGGCGTACAAATGCCATGAAACTGTACCACAAGGGGGAAAATGATGAAAAGATCAGGTACTACGACTTCACAAGTCTGTATCCCACAGTTCAGGCAAAGAAACTGTACCCGATTGGACATCCCCAGGTTATCCATAGGGACTTTGATTCCATCGATAATTATTTTGGGTTTGTAAAGTGTACGGTGCTCCCGCCAAGAGGTTTGTTCCACCCCGTCTTGCCCTACAGGTGTCAAAACAAGCTCATGTTCCCGCTGTGCAGCACGTGTGCTGAAAGTTTGAACCAAACATCTGATTGTGTGCATAGTGACAGTGACAGACAGCTGTCAGGTGTGTGGGTCTCGTTTGAGCTTCAGAAAGCGGTAGAAAAGGGTTACCAGATTGTCAGCATTGATGAAGTGTGGCATTTTCCCAACAAGACAGACACATTGTTTAAGGGGTATGTGAAAACGTTTCTGAAATGTAAACAAGAGGCTTCTGGCTACCCAGGGCATGTCAAAACACCTGATGAACAAAAGAAGTACATTGATGACTATTTTGAAAAAGAGGGCATTAAACTGGATGCTAACAAAATCCGTGTCAACAAAGCTGTCAGGAGTTGTAATAAGTTACTCTTAAACTCTTTGTGGGGCAGATTTAGCATGAGGAACAACATGCCTTCATGTGAGTTGATCACTGACCCATCCAGGTTTACACAACTGATGTTCAGTGACCATTACGATGTGAAGCAATTCTGCTTCATATCAGATGACGTGGCTATGGTACAGTGGCGGCATGCGGACAGTAGGGGTTCCCGAATAAAAGACGTCAATGTCTTTGTTGGTGCTATGACGACTGCTCACGCTAGACTTATGTTGTATGAACTCCTTGACAAACTGCAGCAGCGCGTGTTGTATTGTGACACTGATAGTGTTGTTTTTACATCGCAGCCAGGTGACTGGGTCCCTCCCCTAGGTCCCTATCTGGGGGACTTGACAGATGAGATAAACGATGGTAATGTGTGTGGAACCCCCGAGGAAGACTTCATCACAGAGTTTGTGTCGGGGGGGTCCAAAATGCTACTCATATCGCACGAGACAGGGCAAGACGACGGTAAAATGCAAAGGCATAACATTAAACGCAAACAATGCCAAGGTGGTTACACACACGTCATTATCCGGTCTAGTACACGCATTTGTGGCCAATCAGAACACGGGGGCAAGTGTGATGACTGTATCTGAAACCATCAAACGCGATAAAAAGAACTTTCATCTGAAAAACGAGACAGTTTTTAAGAAGGTTCAGGTGGTGTACAATAAGCGTAGAGTGTTTCAGGATTACACCACTCTGCCTTATGGATACTAGATTGGACCAGGGTTTTGATGGCAGACTACAGCATCCGTTTAGCCTTGTGGTGAGCGGTCCTTCAAATTGTGGAAAGACATTTTTTGTCAAGAATGTTATAGAAAACGCCTCAAAAGCTATTTCACATAGTGTTGATAATATTGTTTACATTTACTCGTGCTGGCAACCTTTATATAATCAACTCCTTAAGACAAGGGATATTAACTTTGTGAACGGTTTACCAGAATCTCTGTGTGACGACGTGCTTCTACCCCCAGACAAAAATAATCTGCTCATCATAGACGATTTAATGAATGATGCCAGTAACAACATAGAAGTACAAAATGTTTTTACCAAATATGTACACCATAGAAATTTAAGTTGTATATATTTAGTTCAAAATCTGTTTATTCAAGGCAAGTCTAGCCGAACTATTAGTTTAAACACCAACTACCTTGCTTTGTTTAAAAACCCCCGGGATAAATATCAGATTACTTTATTGGCTAGACAGATGTTTCCCGGTAACACCAAATACTTTTTAGAGGCATTTAATGATGCAACTAGTTCCGCTTACGGGTATCTACTCATAGATTATAAAGCTAAGACACCCGACTTTTTAAGACTCAGAACAGGTTTGTTATCAGACCAATCGGTTGTGTATATACCTAAAAAGCAGAAGGGTTGAGTATGTCGTCACGTATGCAGAGGAATCTGGCTCTGCTGGAGTTGTTATATAAATCGAAGCCGCACATGCAAAGGGTTATTGTGAGTAATGCAAACACAGACTTTATTCACGCTCTGTGTGAAATAGCTCTCAATGTAGCGCGTGGTAACATTCCTCTGACTGACCGGCAATACAAACAGTTGAAAAAGAAGAAGACAATCATTAGACTCATTGCAGACAGACAAGTCAAGCATTTTAAAAAGAAAAAGTCTATAAATCAGTCTGGTGGATTTTTATTACCTCTGCTAGGTGCAGCTATTCCTTTTATAGTTGGTCTTCTAAATCGGTCGTAAAATGGAGCACACACAAAAAATGTTTTTGGTCCCTCAGCAACAATTGGACTCATTAAAGCAACAGCAGCAGCAGGAACAAAACAGCGGATCCATAAGACAAACGGTACAAAATGAACTAGATAGAGCCATGATTGATGTATTGAAATTACCGGACATAGACATGTATGAGAAGGCCAAAAAATATTCGAATATTCTACAGCGCTACCTGTCTATGGTGAGACAGGGTGAAAGGGAAAAGGGTGTATTGACCTTATCATTACCTGTAAGTGATACACAGGGCTCTAGTCTCGACGCTACACTCAGTGTTGATAATGTTAATTCTAAAAAGGATCCGATATTAGATGAAGTTTTAAAACACATGCCCAAAAGAAGCCTGAAAAATGCCGAGTATATATTGGAAGCGATAACCCGGTCAAAAAATTTGATATCTTGGACTGATCAGGGAGAAATTGTTATTAACAACCAACCGGTCAGGGGTACACACTTGTACGATTTAGTAAAAAGTGTCACGGCCTCACATCATACACTAGACAGCTCTAGACCCAGGGGTTGGGAATTGTTTTTAAAAACATTGGGCAGTTTAAATGTACCCCTATCAGCCATCCCAAACACCCTGGTGCGTCGATCTATTTCTGAATATAAAGGAGGTGATAATGCAAACAGCGAAAGTAACATTATGACCCATGACAAACCCACCACCAGGAAAAGGGGAAAACATTCACTGAATGGTTCACCACGGTTTAACACGCCCATTAGGACATCCCGGGCAAAGCATTTTAAGTCCCCTAGGATGGACAGTACTGAATGGTTTTATTTTTGAATTCTTTGTAACAATGTTTAAATGTTTGTATTTTCTTCATCTTTTTTTTTATGATATTTTTAAAATGAAATGTTTTTAAAATGAAATGTGTCCTTTTTTTTAACCTTCTTTATGACTGGTAATGATTAAATGATTTGTTTTGTTTTTTGTTTTGATTTGTTGTTTTTTTTTTTCTTGGTGCCATGTTTAAATGATTGTTTTTTTCTTTGTGGTAATGTTATCTATCGGAATTGTACAATTCAAATTTCTAAATTTTTTTTGTTGATATGTCTTTGTTGTTGAAAACTGTGATACCTAAATAAAAATAAATAAAATGACCGTGTTGACAAAATTCCATTTGCTTAATGTTTTTTTTATTTTCAAAATCATCATTACATCACATATTTATGCCCCGATTGTACACATGTGAAATTACACCCAAGACATACACTAGGTTGTATTTTGTTAACAAATTTACATACCATAGTGTCATTACATATAGGATTAGTGTCATACATGTTTATCACACTAATATAAGTCATTCCTTTTTGAATATGACATAGAAAAAATACACAATGTTGACCACATGTGATAGCATGTTTATCCTGAACCTGTCTTCTACAATAAGACACATCTGTACAGTTTTTAGCCAGGAACCTGTTTATTTCATTTGGAAAATTATTCCAGTCAGGGGGGTTACCAAAACTGTCAAAGAAACATCCATGTTTGTTTTTTGTAATATAAATAGCCAGCCAATGCTCCCCAGGCATGTTAGAGGGATGTGTGTTTATAATCAGCATAGCTGGGAACTTACAAATATAGTGTTTAGGCAGTTGATCGCACGCTAAAATACCCAAGAAATTTGTCCCATTAATAATTCTTTTTCTAACAACGCTAGTTAGTTCTATAGTATTCATAGTGTTTTAGTAGTAGTCCATGAGCACTTGTCTCCTGTTTGATATCTCAATAACTGAGTCAAAAACAGAATAACATATCAAATTAACGGTTCGCGGCAGAGGGTTTCTAAAACGAGCTTCCATCCTCACATTGCCTGTTTTAATTAGTGAAACGTTCCCTGAACACCCCTCGTCTGGTTCCAGGTTGAAACAGAATAATGAATAACCAGTGCCAAAATCTGGTCTTGAGATGGCCAGTGATCTGTCTTTTAGGTGACGACCGGTGGTTTGTATCAGTTGGTAATACTCTCTTGCGTACTGCCCTCTTGCAAATTGTGGTTGAAATGGTTTCGCGGGGTAAGACTGTCCGTCTGCATATAGACACATAAATTCGGTGTCGTAGTGATGAAAATTAAATGGATTACGTGCATAACTCCCAGTATATCCCTCGTTGTCCACAAAGGCTATGATCACAAACTTAGGGATGTGCCCTATGTAGAGATTTTCCTGGTTGCACACCCGTGTCCCGGCAGGGATAGAGAAAGTTTTCAACGACACTCTGTCAATAGCATATTTAGCATTAGTGTGCTGCAGAGCCCTGCTGTGAGCCAACCTAACTGTGGGTGCAACAGAAACTTTTTTTACAAATACACTGGCCGATACAATCTTAAAGCTATATTGGTCATTTCCAGGAGTCATTAGAGAGAACTCATCTTTGGACCGTATGAATTTCAGAGAAATATCCACCCCGTTTAGCAACAGTTTTTCTTGAAAAAACAAATCAGCATGTATGGGGGTGATTAATTCGACGATACGGCTGACTCCGGTGAACTTTCCTCTTGTCACCAACCCCTGATTGTCTCCTTCTATCGATGTATCGTCCATGTGATCACCGGTGTCTTTACTAAACAGAGCGGTGCTAAACTGTGTATCCAAGGTGTCTTGTCCATAGTTAAGCAAACATTCAATTATTCCACGGTATGGATATGTGTTGGACGATTGTGTTATAAGCCTGTCCCCCAACATTATATCCACCTGTGAGAACAGGGTGCATCCAGGATAGTTTATAAAACCCACATCGGCATCGTTAGCCAGGTTCGTGCCGTCAGCATTTGTAATCTTCACCCGTGTAAACAGGTAAGTATCGTTTAAGTCTAAGTAATCCTCGCCACTGGCCGATATGTAAAACTCCAGAGGGCCAGTGTCTGTTATAGCAGATACCGGGGGAATTTCAACAAAGGTCGATTTTTCAATGGAAGTCTGAGTGTACGGTACAGTAAACAGATCCAGCTCGGTCTTCACACACTCCTCCGACTGATTATGGATGAGCGCCATGGTTATATATTTATTTTATTTTTTTTTTTTGCAGTGATTTTAACCTAAAAATATGTCTTTTGACAATAACCTAGTACGTTTGCGTGGAGCTCTTCTACCTTTGGTTGTTGACTTCTTTTTGGCACGTCTGGGTTTTTTAGTAACTGTTTTACGTTTTTTAGACACAGGACGGTTACGCCCATGTCCTGCTGGGGGCCTTTTCAGTGGTCGCCGAGTATATACCGTCATTCCATTTCCATCCTGATTTCCTGACATGGTTTTTCGGGCTATATTGGACACAACGTCACCAAAAATATTTGTGGCAGCTGTTTTTAAATGAGGTTTTGCTATACTGAACCCTCTTTTTAATAAGGGTACAGCCATTCTAAATAGATTTCGAAAAATACCACCTAATCCGTTTCCATACTGTGTACTTGCCCCAATAAACCCCGGTAATTCACCACCAGCTTGATTAAGATAGTATGACATATACCGGGCATCATCGCGTGTGTATGGTGTGCGCATCATTTTTTTATTTTTTTTCTTCTTCTTCAATGAACACTTAGAAATACTGCTTCACCGGTCTGAAGTGTAGTTTGACAATTACTTTCCCGTATGAGAAAGGTATATAGTGGTTTTGATCGTCTTTTAATGAGATCTCTATATCATCAATAATTGCTTTGGAGAGCGATGTGTAGTGTGGCTTGTCATAAGTCAGAGTGGGCATACGACGAACATCGTCCGATACATTTATACAGCGGAGAAGCGGGACATAACTATCACCAGCCAGCTGATAATCTACAATGTCACTATAAACAAATATATTATAACATCCTCCATGAATGTCAGCCGGGTGAGGTGCTGGATAGTGTTTCATAGCATTAGGGGTTACAGGTATTGTAAATGGATCCCCCGGTTTAAAACCCAGTATTTCAGCCAATTTTCCTCTAAACGTTAACGTCGTTCCCTCTGCCCCCAAAAAATACACCCGATTTGTAATGTTATTATACATTAGATTTATGCGTGATGTGAATGGGTGAACGAGACATTTCGAATTAAATTCTTTTACTATTCTAGATATAGAATCATAAAAACCAACAGATAGAGCTATAGTAAATGACCTCTTTGATTTATATTCATGGATAACCACCAGTGAATCAGAGATGGGGAAATTAGTCCACACCCTAGGATATTGTAACTCAATAAGGCCAACCTCATATGGTTCTTTCAGAACAATTGGCTTTGCTAGTTTTGTCCTGTAGCTCCATATCTTATTATTTGGATATATCTGTAATGAGGCATTGCTGGGTAGTGTAACATAAAAACCGTTCCTCTCCATCGTTCTGACCGCAACTATGGCTCGATTCAAAAGTGAGGCGTCAGCGGATAGCACTTGTCTTTTATTGAGCAGTGACAATATCTTTATCAGAGACCCAAGAGTTAAATTTTTCGGGCCAGCCCAACCATTTTACAAGGACCTGACTTTTACGTCCTGATTTTTTTCTGTCCAATATTTTCTCTATTTTAAACACTTTGTTTTTATCGATAATTACCTGTTGTAATTCGGGATCATAAAACGTACCTTTCAACACTTCACCACCACAATCCGCTAGTTTATACACAGGGGGATCTCGGGCTATGCGCTCCGTTATTATGAAATATTCGTCTGTAAACGTTTGTTCATAACCTTTTCTAAAAACACCCCTTAATTTGGAAATTCTCACCGTATCCCCAACCCTGTATTTAAAGGACACTTTTTTCTGAGGTTTTAGCTTGTACAAGTTGTTAAAGACAATCTTCTCATTATCTTTATTTACTGATGCAGGAGGCATCTTTATTGACCTGTGATGCGTTCTGTTATAGGCCTCTACAAGGTCCTCGATTATGTCAACATATCGGCGTGAATTAACACTTGTTAAATATCTCCACATACGCGTCTTGAAAGTTCTGTTAAAGCGCTCCACCACGCAAGCCTTAGTCTCATTTGATGTTGAAAAATGTTTGATTTCATAACGACTCAATACTCGTTGAAACTGTTTATTATAAAACTCTGTGCCTTTGTCCGTTTGGAGTCTTGCTGGCACCCTGCCCTGGCTCAGGATGTTTTTAAAAGCATTTGTGACAACCCCCGCTGATTTGTTTTGAAGACACTCTACCCATGCATATTTAGAAAATACATCAATACATGTTAACAGGTATCGCACACCGTCGTTTTCCACAGAATATTCACTCATATCGACTAGATCGATCTGGAACTGTTTGTCTATGCCACTAACCAAAACCTTATTCCTGGGAAAATTTTTACCCGCCTTGGCATGTAGAGTATACACATCTTGCCCCAATAAAAAGCGTCTAACATCTGTTAACGCTGGTGTCACCCCTGTACAATCCCCGACCGCTTTGCGTAGTTTATACACACTACCAAGACCCCCAGGATGAGCAGGGTCGTAATAAATCTCCTGCAATGTGTTCTCCATGATGTAAATGAATAGTAAATGACAACAATGTGTTTGTTACATGGGCTTTTATTAGAATGCTCTGTAACATAATAGAAAAAAGCAAAACATCTTTATACATTTTATCATCATCACACCGTTTTTAAAACTATTTTTTTTTTTTCTGTGGCTATCTAAAAAAACAAAACAAACAAACAATAAAAGGGTCTGCAGATATACACTACACAGCTTATCAGCAGCATAGCCGTATCAAAAAACACGACTTACAAGCTCATTTATTGTGTGTGGACCAAGCCAGGCATATTTTGCCTGGCGCATGGCCATCGCATACTCGAGACTGGGCTCGTCTGAATCGTCGTTGAACTGCTCTTTTTCATGAGTAAATTCTTCGAAGAGTTCCAAAGTTGTGATTTGAGCCGCACCGACAAGTTTCTCCACTGAATGCACACGATAGGTAACTTGTGTCAACAGATTCTGCAGGGCCGATCCCAGAGTCGTATGGAACACTATGTCACATGTTTCTCCATAATAACTCTCCAAGACCTCATCGTGGTTAAATAAACACGTGTGTTGGAGCTGGCTAGGATGGTCAATTTCACACCCGTGGCACAGTTTTTTAGCCACCTCCCATGAAACCTCCCGAAGACGTCTCCTCAAAAAGTCCTTTATCACATCCATACCCATTTTGGTTAGGCGGGGTTCCTCAAAGTCCTTTATCATATCCATATCCCTTTTGGTTAGGCGGGGTTCCTCAAAGCCCGAATCTTGAGATCCAGTGAGGTCTATCACATCAGGTCTAGCCATCAGCTCCCCTGGGTCTTCTTCTTCTTCTTCTTCTTCTTCTTCTTCTTGCGATCCAGTCAAGTCTATCACAGGTAGTGTAGCCATCAGTTCCACAGGGTCTGTCACAGCAAAATCTTCTTCTTCTTCTTCTTCTTCTTCTTTTTCTTCTTCTTGCGATCCAGTCAGGTCTATTACAATTGGAGGGCCCCACAGGACACTCTCGGAAAAGCCATCCTGCGTTTCCTCATCGACCCCGGTGCCCTGTTTGACATCTAGAAAAAAAAAAAAAAAAAAGACTTAGTACATACATAAAAAAAATATACACACACACACACATACACAATATATATAAAAATGTAAAAGGAATACACACAACCTACCATTCGTTATTAGTAGTCGGCATGTCTGATGATTTTCGGTCTACGCATGGTAGACAGGAGAGCACTTTGCGGACCACTCGAAATATCATCAAAAACAAGGCGTTTTCTAATACTCTCATAAGAAGAGATGATTCTGTCTCTTTTGATAGCTTCGTCAACTTCTCTAAACACCCTTTGCATGGACAGCCAGTCGCACCACTGAATAAAAAAGAGTGTTTTAAACCATGAGTCACACTCCTGACGAGTGAGTGGGTAAGGCTGTAAGATCCAATCTTCACGACCTCTGACCGCTATCACACTCCCCCTATCCCCACAGACACTGAGAAAAATAAAATCCTCTGCATATCTATTGAAACGGTCGGCCTCAACCCGATATAACTCAGGGCCCGTAGCGCTGTTCCACTGCGACACATAGAGTATCTCAGGAAAACCAACCTGATCAAGATCTCGGCAGACTACAGAGCGAAACAGTTTCCAATCTTTTACGGACAAAGAATCACTCCATGTTTCACCCTCTGTATAACCATCACATGCCCGAGTCCGTACAGACAACATAACACGAGCATCGTGATAGCTAACCGTATAAACATACCCGTTAACCCCCTCCAACTCTATCTTTAATTCTGACGGCGCCCTTGGTGTCAGACCACACCCACGACGTTCCTTTTTGCGAGGAGCTCCATCAATGGTCACCTCAGCGGTGTCTGTCACCCCCCTACAGAACGTACCTAGTGAGTCGGGGGTCTTGGTGGGATCAGGGAAGCTGCCGAAAGCCAGAGCCATGGTGATACAAAAGTCCTTTCTTGTGTGTATAGAAACCAAGTGGTGGATAATACTCCGCTGAATGATGAATATATATACACACCTTACTATAAGGTGGAGCTAATCTTATGCCCACCTCCTAGGGGGCGGAGCGGGTGCGCTCGTGCACCCATACACCCTCTCACAGAATAAGCATGGTTGACAGGATCCATGCTGATATAGCCTACAAACAGTACCAACCACCACATCATCAAAAGCCATAAACATTTTGACCACTGCACACCGGGGTTTGCTTGATCTTTTATGAGTACTGTAATAAAAAAAGCCACCTCTTGGATACAACGGAGTTCACATATAGGGATACAACTGTGTTTTGTTCACTGAACCAGTATCAACAGGAGGGGGTCTTCTTTTGTTTACTGAGCAACTGATAACATCTTGGATACAACTGACTTTTTTTTTTTTATCTGAATCAGGATCAACAGTATGGGTCTTCTGTGGCACACCAAAAAGGCAAAAACATTTGGTCACAGGAAGCAGGGTTTGTTTGAACTTTTAATGATACTGTAATAAAAGACACATATTGGGATACAACTGTATTTTTTATCTGCATCAGGATCCACAGGATGGGGTCTTTCTTTTTTTGTTGTGGAGCAACTGATAACACCTACAGCAGACACCTTTGGACAACTACCAGTAATTAACATCAGCCCTAGGGTTACAAAAAGGACACCAGGGTCACCAAGGGTTCACCTGTATCCCCACACACACACACGCGCGCGCGCGTGCACACGCACGCGCATGCTCACGTGCACGCGCATTTCACATGCACGCGCAAACGAACCAGTCCTATACTACTGACATGTCTTGGCAACTGTTGGATGGATCGCCATGAAATGTGGTACGGACATTTATGTCTTCCTCAGGATGAATTTTAATAACATAAGAGATTCCTTAAAGTTTCATTTAGCTCCATCATCAGGTCAAAAATGTAATTTGTTCAATGACTAAGGAGGCTTTCCCATCATAGACCCAGGCCCATATACGAGTACATTTGACCCCAAAGTCCAGGTCATTGAATAAGCGTGAACACTGTGTGCTGTACCCGGGCACGGTTCGTCGGTCTGTGCCCGGTTCCACTTGAAAAGGTGGTCTCGAGTACGGTTCATGTCTACTCGGGTTTGGTTTGCATCAAGTTTGAAAACGAATCAAAACACGGAAGTGGACTGCTATTTAACGCAAGTAGCAGTCGGTGAGTAGAATTTCTCAATGCCGCCGATCTCCTTTGAAATCTGCGTATGCGTGCAGCATGAGCCAATCTCATCATCTGAACTGGGTGATAAAGTAGGAAGGCAGGCAAGAGGGTCGTTCTTGACATTGTCTCCAAAATATAAACGATAGTAGACATAATGGTTGATTCCATAGTATGGGCTTGGGCTCTTGCATTTGTCGCACTTTTCTACACTATATAGCGACAACATAAACAAATGTTACGCAGATGATATGGAACATTACTTATGTGAAAACTGAGCGGCAGGGGATTAGAGAGGGTGGGGCAACACCTTAAATACCTGCAAAGCTAATGGCATTCCCATCAACCTCAGCTGTACTTGTTTAGTGCTAACAAAGAATGTATAATGCCAAGAAGTGAAAGTCAGTTGTTCGTTCCATTGCAACATCAGCGCCCAGCAGCAAAGCTACGCTTCCGCCGCGTCAGTCTAAAGAAATGCTGTACAAAAGTAATACAAAATTATTTCTATTCTATTGTCGTATTCTACCGAAATGGCCTGTATTGAACAATAAATTATTATAAATATGATAAGCGTTTTCAGATTTGGCCTAAAGGCTGAATATTGACTCACACTTTGCTAATGTACCTTAAAAAAACTAGAATTGTGAATGTTGAATCACTCGATTCCAGATACTTGTAAAAGAAGATAAATCTGAGCTTTATTGCTTTCTGTAATTACAATCTTAATCATTCTCTGTTGGCAAATGTGTCCCTGGGCTTTGAGAAATTTGCTCCCCTGTGACCAACACAAGTCCATTAAACCCTCAGTTCATTTCACAACGACAGATATCTCTCCATGGAGGCATTGGCAGGATATTCAATTCCTTTCCTCTCCAATCAAAGGCTATTTAAAACCACAAGAACTCGGACTTTCCCCATCTTTCCCACGATAATCACCAATTTCAGAAAGCATTTCCTGAAATAGCTTGAGGTTTTTTTTCCCAAGGTCCAGAAATTGTCTTCCATTCCCAGGTGACAATAACAGAAAAACGCAGTTACAGTAGTCTATAAAATGTGTCGAACAATTATCCTCTTCACATTCCAGACGAGATAAAGACGGTGTGAAATGAAGCTGATTAGAGCTGCCTCAGAGACGGACGGCTTGACACAAAGCTCAATACTGTGTACACACTCAACAGATAAACACGCGCTCTGGCCCTGGATATTGTGGATCAAATCACGAGGTAAACAGACGCTACAGCAGCACTAGCTGAGGCAGCGAGGTGGTGGATATTATGAAGTCCAGTGACAATCATTGTCTGCTATTGTTATTGGATTCTGTGTCAGCTCTCGGCCTCAGGTAGCATCCTGTGTTTCTCTAATGCCCCGAGGCATTGTAAACTGTAGCTTCCTTTTATGTGGTCAGCCGCTTCAATTTATCGGCTCTGTCCACACTGTCCTTTTAAAAGTAAACGTGAGACAAAACCCAGATAAAGGTAGTAAATACCATTGTCTGGTCTGTTTTTTCCTGTGTTGCCTTGGGCGTAGAGGAAATCACTGCAGACGTGTTAATCCAAGTTGGAACAGGAAACGGGGTCATAAGATACTTTTCAAAGCGTAAACATGACCGGGTTATTTAAGAGAGAAAACATAGCCTGAGAACACATGTGCACTTGGTAAGTGCAGCGTGACCGAGTCATCTGAGACCTGGATGTCTCACTTCCCCCCCTCAGGCTTTACTATGAGAAGCCAGTGGACATTGTACTTTATCCAAAGCTTTGTACAGATTCATAGTTTGGCTTGACATTCTCAAAGAAGATCCCTAAAGGTCTGTGTAACTCGTTCCAGGTGAATGATTTGACATTTGAAAGAAAGGCCAGCGAGGAAGAAAGAAAGTGGGCCCCTTGTACTTCTAGGTTATCTCAGCTTGTGTGTGTTGGTGAACTTCTTCTTTGCATTCTGCGGCGGACACACAGTCCAGTTCTGTACATTTCCCCAACCGGGTTTTTTTTAACCTCTCTGGCCTCCAGATGAGCCGGCTCGCCGTGTCAGAGCACGGAGCCCGTCTGAAATACTGTTATTTGACTTGACAGGGACAGGACTATGCGTCCAGAGACTACAGTGTGTCAGTGGAACACAAACAGACTGTGGGATAGATTTACTGTGTGAGGCACCCGCAGCCCCTATGTTCACACTCTCTGATGGCCCGATCTGACAGCCCTCTCACAAACAAAGCAGACATAGCAGAGGAAAGACATGTCTGACCATATGAACGAACTTACAGACACAGTGAAACGAGAAATACCTTCTCCAAGTTCTTATACTTTGTTGCTGAACTAATTGTTCAAATAGTCCTGTTGAGTATTTATATACTGTATAGATACATATAAATACCCAACGTCATTATTTTTTTAGACTAAGGCCGATTTACTGAGCTTTCCTACCGTGAATAAAGGCATCGACCAATAACGTTGTGCAGAAGCGGTTACGTTGTGCATATATTTATGAAACAACTACACGTAGGCTCTGTAGTCCAAACCAAGACAGCAAACTTTATTACTCCTTTCAACCTTGACAAAAGGCAGCGCAGACCAGATCCACTCCTTACCTTTCACAATAAAAGCCCTAGACATACACACAGTGCATAACTGGTAGAGGCAAATTCACTCAGTAGTTCGCTAAAAGGAAACTAAAATAGCTTACAACAATTAACCTCTGCCAGATGCTGCTCTGGGTCAATGGGCCTCTGCCTGCATGAATCTATTCTAACAATTTATTGAAAAAAGTGTTGCAACTGTCCAAATTTGCATCGCTTACGGTATGAATTGCTTTGATGCCAAATATTTGCATCAAAACTCGTGTCGTTTATTCATCACGCCCTCCATTTAAAGGCCATAACACGACTCAGTTGGTTGCAATCTGCAACCACACTACTAGATGCTGCCAAATCCTTCACTGTACCTTTAAGTTGCTTTTTATTTTATTTTTTATGACTAATCAGAGAGGCGTATACATACATTTTACCAACCAAATGTGATTTGGGATGACTACATAACGTGACTTTGTTAGCTCATAGGTTGTAGCAGCCAGCTAAGAGCTATCATGGTGTCAAATGTGCGCGTCAGTTGGCAAAAACCTTTACATACATCAAACTCACAATGAACAGTTTGATCAAATTCCTCTTGAAGTAATACCCCACTCAGACTGTACAAAAGCTAAAAGCTACTGTCATTTCACTGTGTCTTTAAAAACCACTTTTCATCTGAAAGCTCAGACAGAGAGCATTGCTATGCAGGTACATCTCCACAGCTGTCTCCACTTTGTTTGTCAATCAGGAGAGGAGTACCCCAGACAAGGTCATCCCACTTCTCTCCAATTTTACACAGTTTTCCAGTCCAATCAATACGGGCCAACATGGCTGAATCAGAGAGGTCTCATTCCCCAGTCGCCTGATAATTGGAGGCTGTTAGCATGGAGGACGGGACAGGAGTATCAATTGGCTCAGCTTCTTGCTTTTTGTGGAATGACACTGAGGCTGATTAGCTTTCCGCTAAAAAGCTCAAGTGTTGGATGTTTTTTAGTGAAAACGGCACTTCCTCATTCTCCACTTAGTCAAGGATATTTTAAAATCTTTGAATTTTTATTAGGGAAATCACTGTAACTTAAGCCTTCAGTGCTTCAAGAGTTGGCAGAGTGTACTGAGTTGAGTTGAAACGACTCAGTACTACTGGGGATGTGGGATGTTTGTGTCTTTTTTAGAGTTTCTTAGAGTTACCAAACGACTTCACCAAGATGCATAAAATATGTTTACAGACTTCAATCAGAAATGTTCTCAGTGTCTAGATGACTTTAAAGATTCTTTTCATTATTTTTACATCGTGAGCAGACACAACCTCCGGTGATCAGTGCTGAGGATCTGATTTTCTCCCGGATCCTACTGAGACTCCGGCTGTAATTAGTGCTTTCTGAGAGGTGTGCTCAAAAGGTCAACCAGTTTGCTGCAAACACAGACGGTGATAACGTAAGGAAAATACACCTGTTTGCCTAATCAGAGTGATTTATGGTTTTATTCTGTTTTTAATTAAATCCAGGTCATTTCCAATAAGATACAAATTAAGATCAGGTAATGCTTAGTTCACACTGCACAACTTTAAGCCCTGATTCTGTGCTCCCCGACAGTTTTGGGAGCTACCTGACAAAAGATTCCCAGATCAGAGGCGTATCGGCGACGGCTCGCCACTTGCACGTTGGCGCTCAAGCGTTATGTGTGAACTGTCGAGGGACTCATTGAGAGCGTAATACACAGGAGGGGTAGCCTGTAACAATAGGAACTTACTGTATGTGTTGCATTTGCAATATGGAGCAAAGTTGTTGTTGCACCTAGAGGAATACAAGAGTGTGGAAACCAGTGGAAACAGGCTATTTTGTGAACACATGTCCCAACAAAAGCTGTATGTCTAGCATATGGTATCACATCATTTACCGTGTCTTGTGTTTTCGTGGCAAAACGTAGTTTGGAGGCCTCATCGGGGATTCCTCCCGGTGAAAGATCTTATAGTGTGTGACCCCCTGTCGCCGGTCAGTCATGTAGGGTGAAAACCACATGACTTCAAGACTCCCGATTGCAAGACAAGTTGCGTAGTGTGAACATTAAAGCGATGTGACGATTTTGAAAGTCGTGTCGTGTGAACTAGGCTTAAAGGAAAACATTTCAGAAGTTTCAGAGTTACCATGACCACGACGTGCTGAGTTTGAAAACAACCAAGGACTCCTCTCTTTCTCTCTCCCTCTCCACATTTCCTGTCGTTACACTGTGTCAGCTTTTGCCTTAAAAAAACAGCAGAAATGACATAAATTAAAGACAGAAAATGTCTGCTGTGCGATAGATAAGTGACGCGACCTTGACATTTTGTTCCCGTGCGGTGCTTAAACACTTCGAGAGCTTTTTCTTTGTATCTTAATTGAGTGAAACAAGAAAGTTTTACGCCTTCAGACAAAACGTCCTTATTGGGAATTACATTTATTTTTGTAGATAAACGAACACAAACCTTGTATCAGTGCGATTTTATCTTTAAATTACACTTCTGTGGGAGTGTGTGTTCGGCGTAATTAAGGGCCGCGTCGAACGACCTTCGTTCGCAAGACACCGAGCCTGACTGAATCATCTCGTCCTTGAGGTCACTTCTACAGGACCTGCATAGCGAGAGCATTCAGCTATCCTGATAAGAAGGATAATACCTCACCTCAAGCGCTCTAAACTATGGAAACAACAGACAAACATAAAAATGACTGCTCTGGGTCATAAGGTGTCCACGTCTACCTCCAGGTCTAATTTGATATATGTTCTGCTTCTCAGATCGAGACATTTGCTCCCTATAGAGGCGCCGTCGTACAAGTTAAATGATGACGATGATTCCTGCAGCCCAACAGATTCATTATGGCCACCGTCTTGTCAGGTATCACATTCCTGGAATTAATCCAAAGGGAACTAAATCCCCATTCCTCCTCTTGGAGTTAATTGCAAATCACGGTGTCACTTTTCACGGCGCTGCAACCGTCCCTTGAGTGCAGCTCCTTCCAATTATCTGTTGGCCGGTGATTTATTTGGTCACTTCTTTTCTCCTTTCTGTCTCCGCGCTAGCATCCTTCATTCACACTCCCTCATTCCCTCTCTCCCCCATCATTCTGCTTATCCTATATCCTCTCATCTTTCCATCTCTCCCTCCTTCGCTCCGTGTTCGCTCTCTCTCTCTCTCTCTCTCTCCGGAGCAGTAATGGTCTGGTTCAACCATGCCGGGGCTCAATAATGAAGCTGCTGCCCTAGAAAAGCCATGTTAATGTTGACTCTGGGATCAGATTCTGCTCCAAGACACACAGCAGTGACAAATGAATGTGCCAGATCGAGCCAACCGAGCCCAATAAACAGCACGTATAGATCCGTGGCTTTGGCTGAGGAGTGGGAGATGCTTTGCGGACAGATTACAGATATGAGAAACTAGAAATTCAAATTTTACTCATCAGGGAATGTTTCAAATGAGCTGTCGACATGTTCTCGTAGTAAATAACCATTACGGGCATGTCCAAGTGCGGCGGTACGACGTGTTAATAAACAAGAAAGTAGGACTGTGGCTCCCTGAAGTATTGGTTCGTCCATCTGGTTGTCAACAGCATTGACAAGCTGTCTGCCTGCTCCTGCTCTACCACGCCGACCTCCCTTAACCCTCCTCGGTACAATCTGACAGCCAGAGATGTGCCGTGCTCATGGAGAGGTGTGTGCATCTGTCTGTCTGCCATTGTGTTTAGCTGCATTTACATCGGAGGACTGCTGTGCCAGTGACCCTGGCTGACGTACATAAGGCGGCCGAGAGGAGTTTCCTCCGTCTGCCGTCCCCCACGTTCCTCCTGTCAGTCTCTGTCTGTCTGGAGCCACGTAGAGCAGCCATGCATGCCTTCCCTCCATCAAAGGGATGGTCTCTGTCTGCTAAACCCACTCATGCTCCCCTAGCTCAAAATGTACTCTATTTAAGTACTGCAAACTACATTAGGTCTGTTTGAAATGCTTCTCCCGAGGCAAACCCTAAAGAAAAGCTCCACCATGATGTTTTTATTTAAAACTAAACCCCAGCTTGTCTGTCTAGATCCACTGATAAAACAATTCCAAAACAATTTAGAGGACATGCATGTCCAGACTTTGGGTGTGGACATAGGCCAGGTGGCAACCTCCAGGTCTGAGAAGTGAAGCCAATGAGGAATAGCCACCAGGGGGCAACCCCTCTGGTTGCAAAATTCTAATTGTATATAGAAGTCTATGAGAACATGACCCTACTTCTCACTTGATATATTACCTCAGTAAACATTGTAATCATGAGTTTATGGTCTCAATCACTAGTTTCAAGTCTTCTTCAATACAGCATGATGTTCATTTAGTAAATGATGGTCCCATTTAGAGTCAGATAGACCATAAAGCAGGGGATGCTTTAGGGCGTGGCTACCTTGTGATTGACAGGTTGCTACCACGGCGTTGTCCAGTCTGGGAGTTGTCCCTGTTTCCGTGTTATATCTTTAACCCTTTCACAGTGTGTTTTCAGTTCATGAAAGTTAATTGTAAAATATTAGTCGCCTAAGAGTTCGGTCGTAGCTCTACCCTCTCGTGTCACTCTCGGTTGCAAAAAAACAAGATCGCGACGTCCAAAATGTAGAAATCAAGGCTTCAAAGCGTCAGTCCACAAACCAGTGGGTGACGTCACGGTGACTACGTCTACTTCTTATACAGTCTATGACATAGAAGTATGGGCAACAGGTTGGAGCCTGGGTGAAGAAAAGGTGGATCGAGCAAGGGGCGGGCAATTAAGACAAACGTGCCAATATGTACGCGTTAAATGCACTTTGATATAAATCTTCAAGCCTTTACATTTTCTTAAAGAAATGGTTGTTTTTAAAAACACCACTAAAACACACATATTAGTACTAGATTTCTCCAACCTTTTTGCACTATATACCATTTGTACATACAGTTTTGTCATGGACCAGTCCACCCACCTCACCAAGTTCGAAGTAATTACCCCCAAAAATTCAACAATAGCCTATAAAGTTATATTATTCAGCTTTTTTGGCGGTCCAGGGGTCCAGGGGTTGGGAACCTAAAAGATGGGAAAAATTAGCCAAACAACCATCCAGGGGCTCTTTCACAAAAGTAATTTATGAGGGTTTCTTCTTGGAGTTTTTTGCCTCTTCCAACCCTTCGGTATCTGCCAAAGTTGATAAATAAGCATGCTGTGTGCAGTTTGCTAACTTCTGGTTCTGGGTTTTCAACGGCCTTAAAAAAAAGTATCCTACTGCTGCTTTATGTGATTATCTCACCAGAGAAGTCTGCTGTAGAAATGTAATTCCCTGCGTCTTTGATTCAGTGACAAAACTGCAAAACAGCTGGTAAAAATGAGGTTAAACAGCTGGGGCCTGTTTCACAAAAGCTATTTGCGAGCACTGCTTACACACAGATTGCAAATGGTGGCTGACGCAAACGACTGAATCTCACAAATTGAAGATCAATTTGTGAGTCCTACATGTTTGTTGCACTCTCATGCGAGAGTCGCCAATATGGCGTTCCAATGCGTCATGAGAGCAAATTCTCACGTTGCAAATTGCAGCTTGCATGCTGCACGTTTGGTTTAGAACATGCATGCTTTGATGATAAGTGCACTCATGCTATTCTTTGGATTGGAATACATTTGCAAAGCATAATACAGTACTAACCAATTCCTAACCATCCAATGTGAGAATTTGAAAATCACAGCAGTGGCTTCACAAAATGACACCAGGCATCCATCTTGGAAGAGGAAGAGGTGATTTTGCTCCCCTTTCATGACACCAGTGTGGTTTTTGTCTGTAGCAGTCGCAGATGCAGTGGCACATGAAACGTAGATATGAGGTGCAGCTCGTTTCCCGGCACTCGCAGCTGCTCGGAAAGCTGCATCCGTCATGCAAAGCTCATCCCCACCCTGGGCTCTTTGAAGTGATGGCTTGGATGTGGCGAAGGGCAACGTGGCTTCTTCATCCACACAACTTTTCCTCACAGAGAGACACCGGTATAAAAAAGGTCCTGCCGCCGTGCAGCCGCTTATTGAAAAAATGCATCAAACTCCCGACGCACGAGGGATGTGAAATGTTATGAGACCAGGTGTATCGCGGCCAAGTCAATCAATTTCCAATTACGCAATGCTCCTCAGTCATCCATAATTCTTTTTAGCATGTAAGTGGCTTTTTAATCTTTTCATACAGGAGGTGTACTTAACCCGCGCACCCTCTATGAAAAATGTCAACGGGCGCGGGAGGATTTAATTAAAAGTCGGTCAATGTGTCTGATGGATAATGCTGAAATTTCCATCCGTAGTTCATTGGTTTTAATTTAATCAATGCGTTCAAATCAGGATGGCAGTTCCGCTGATGCCCAACCCACTCATTTACAACTCAAAAAAACTCCAGAGATTTACGGCGTCCTTTCACTTTTACCACGTGAATAATTTATTACTCAATCTCCCCAACGACTCTCACCGCTATCGGACTCTATTGTGTGTAGAGCAAAACCAAAAAAATGCTGCTAACTTTTGTCTTAGGTTGTTTCTCTTTTCTTTGTTTGGAAGGGAAATTGCAGAGAGATCGCCACAGATAGACAGTGAAGCATTACTCAACTCCAGGGAGATAAGGAGGCCTGGTTTTCCAAGTAAAAGCTGTCAGTTTGCTCGGTACGGAGAATGTGATCGAGCATGTCTGGTGGCTGCTTACACCACGGTCTTGCCACCTTCCTCGATGCGGCGATTGATTAAGCTGTCCCGACTGGGCTTTCATTGGCCCGGTGCCCATCCCGGGGCCAAAACACACCTGCACGGCCTGTCAGCTGCTAAAGTTATGACATCATAAGGCCCCTCATAAGGCACCTCCATTGTTTTGAAATGAAGGCACATCAATTTCATGGGCTCCACTGCCCAGCGGATGATTTGTGAGTGCTATTATCCCCTGAAATCGCTCTGGAAATGGCTGCGGTGTGAAGACAGGAATTGGTGACGGGGGAGCGGACGGTGGGGGGGAGGGGTTGGTTGCTGGTATAGAAATGGTTCATTGATTGTGTATGTAACAAGTAAGAGGAAGGTCAGAGTGTAGAGAGAAAAGAAAATGTTTCCATAAAGAAAATGTAATTTCGAAGTTTCTTTCGGAAACATGAAAGCACTTCATAAACATCCAGCAAACACTAACAGACTTAGGGGCAGAAGGAAGGAAATAGAAAAGAGTGAGAGTAGAAAAAGGAGGGAAAGAGTGACCAATAACCTAGTTACAAAATTGGCATGCAAGCACTTCATCTTTTTCTCCTCGTAGCAGCAGCGAAGAACAGGTCTGACTGCCATCCAGCTGACAGCGGAGGTTTTCATTTCCAAGCCTGACTAATTCATTATTAAGCCATTTGAGTGCCAGAACTCTCCGTTTGTTACAACCTGAATCGGAAAGAGATAGAAACCGCTGACTATTTGAAATAATAATTTCAAAACTTGACCAAAAGCAACATGCATCTCGTTAGGAATTCACTTCACTCCCCACTTAGCGCCGAGCGGTTCAATTTGTCTGGAGCCTCCGCCGACTTAGCAACAAAATAAGCAGATCGCTGATAAGAAATGCTCATTAATCTAGTCCGCGCGGCAATTGAACCCGCGGGCCGTCGTCTTCTTTTCTTTTCAAGAGTAAAAAAGTCGTGCGGGGGAACAAAAAAATCTGTTTGGAGGAAAAGCATCGCGGCGTGCTTTCATAAGAAAGCGGCTGCCTGAACACAATACGTGGTCAAATGTTAAAGTTATCAGCCGAGTGCAGAAGTGAAGGATCCTCTTCACCACTCTGCTTTCCACACCTGCACTGAAGGATTTCAATTCACTGGCAAAGCACTTCTATGGCAGCGCGGAGCCATTCTGCCGGGCCGAGATAAAACATACACACACACACACACACACACACACATACAGAGTTAAATAATCAATTCCAAAGAAATGGCTGGGTATTAATCTAGAGCAGAATGCAGGATGGTACCTCCCAGAGGATTGCAGGATGATTTGCAGAGGGATTTAGGAGATGATTCGCAGCTTGTGAAAAAGTTATATGCCAATATTTTCTAAAATACAAATATTTCATCGTGCTTTTAATTCATTGTTTAATGTGCGCGATTAATGTGTGCAGCCTTGAGGCTTTGTTCATAATTATAAAGTAAAATTGTCTCCAAATGGGAGGAATTATTCTCCTCTATTTCAGTCACCATCGCAGAACTATTGCAAACAATAAGACTCTTTACAGCATGGGGTCTGTGGTGGATATGTGCTGCATTTCATATAAAGGAGTGCCCACATACACCCGAAATAATGGATATTATAAACTATACCGGCCGTCATTACATGCAAATTTTTAAAAGAAAAATATCTGCACTACCCAAACGCGAACATCCGATGAGGGATTTGATTTGAAAAGCTGCTGAAGTTCCTCTAAAATGTTACTCCTAATCCTCCAATAGGATTATGATGATCAAGAGTAGTGTAAAGCTGTCCTAAAACCCAAAGAATATCCCACAAATTAATGCCAGTGTGTGCAAGAAGGGCAAATAACTTCCACTAATGTCTGCTTAACCCGTATGTCTGAGCTATTCTTCTGTGGAAATATTCCCCGCTGTTCTTGTAAAAAGGGAATATATAATTTAAATAAGACTCCCCTAAAAAAGATCATCCTTTGTGAATTTAATTACAGTCCTAGCAGGAGGATGTCGTGCTACTTCACCTCCGTCTTTTACGGTGAAAAGAAGAAGCCGCACTGAAGTCTCCAAAAAAGCCGCCGTGTGATTCTCTCAATTCCACCTCTTGACTGGAGCTTTCAGATGCAGAGTCCCTGACATGTATGATTAAAATACCATATGGCGTTGTATGAGAGGTCCAGCCACTTGCCATCAAGATTATTGTTAAATCACAGCGCAGTGGAATTTCCTCTGATCTCCTTGTGAGGGATCCTTTGGAGCTTCTGATTTTCTGTAATGTGCAAAGCTAACCTTTATATCAGGCTTTCAACTAACTCCAATGTAAGCCTGCTTCATTATATGAATTATATTATATCAGGTGACGTTACGTCTGTAACTTAGGTTACATAATAGGCGTACTAACCCATGATCTTTTTTCTAACAATCAAGTAGTTTTGTTGCTTAAACCTCAACCCGGCGGCAACCTCCGGATCTGAAAAGTGAAGCCAATGTGGAAGTGTCTTAAACTTGCATTCTTTCTAACAGCCAGCAGGGGGCGACTCCTCTGGTTGCAGAAATAAGTCTGATTGTATAGAAGTCTATGAGAAAATGAGCCTACTTCTCACTTGATTTATTACCTCAGTAAACATTGTAAACATGAGTTTATGGTCTCAATCGCTAGTTTCAAGTCTTCTTCAATACAGCATGACGTTCATTTAGTAAATTATGGTCCCATTTAGAGTCAAATAGACCATAAAGCAGGGGATGCTTTAGGGCGTGGCTACCTTGTGATTGACAGGTCGCTACCACGGCGTTGTCCGGTCTGGAAGTTGGTTGTGTTTTTGTCTTAATACTTTAATCCTTTCAGAGTGTGTTTTCAGTTCATGAAAGTTAATAGTAACATTTTAGTTGCCTAAAAATGTCTTATTCAGCATCCGGTTGTACTTAGCTCCACCCTCTCGTGTCACTTCTGGTTCCAAAACACCAAGATGGCGACAGCCAAAATGCCGAACTCGAGGCTTCAAAATCGCAGTCTACAAACCAATGGGTGACGTCGCAGTGACTACATCCACTTCCTATATACAGTCTATGATCTAACCACGACTGTTCCACAACATATTAAAATGTTAACCACGCACGAAACTTCTGCGCCAAGATACCACAAAAAAAGGCTGCCACCCCGGCAAAATATGCCGAGTAGGCAGGAGATCAGGTTGTTTGTATGATCCTCACCGAGTGTTTATTTAAGTCTTTCCCTCTCTCTGAAGCCTCGCCATGAACTCTCTTGCCCAAATCTTTTTCATCCTTTTGTAAAATTCTGAGCCTGGCCAAGGAAGTGGTTTCCACTCAACAGAAGATGAACGGTGTAAAAGCACCTTTTTCAATAGCATGGATTTGAAAGGCTGATAGAATGAATTTCTATAAATATGCAGGTGGTGAGGCAGAGACTAAAAGGTCTGCTTGCCTGAAGTTTGAACATTTTTCTGGTCCATTTGAAATCTCTGACTCCTTTTTTTTATATTAAACTTATTTGAGAACGTGTAAACAAAACATTAATCTCAAGCAAATACTTTTAAATCTGTGGATTCTGTTCTCACACACACATTTGTTCACAACCCGAAAGGTATGACAAACAAATTCATGTCATTTGTTATATTTGTTCTTCGTTTTCACTCCGTGACAGGCGAACACAATGAACATGCATTTGTTCAACTCAAAAAGGAGCATCAAAAACCTATTGTGATGTTGTTGGCGGCAACATCAAAGAGACTTCTCAGTGATTCTCTTGTCAGGGTAAACGTCTGGTTACCGCCTGGTGAAAAACAAGCAGCTCCAAGAGCAGCGAAGCCTAAAAACTCATTACAAAATCATTATATTCTGATGTTATATGGACAGACATCACGCTGTGTCATTCAAAGAAGTGAATGAACATGAGTTTTGATGATTTAACTGTGAAATGTCCTGCTTAGTATGTATCTGGGTCACAAGGAATCTGTATCAAGATAGCTTGCGTTAAGAAACGTACATTTAATGGAGCACAATGAAGACTAAAGCAACATACGAGAAACCGCAGGGAAGAACAAATTCAGAAATGTATGCCCTGAAGGAGAAGATGTTTGACCTTCATATATCTAATTCTGTGCAAATAGGAGAGAATGAGGAGATGAGGAAGCAAAGGTACTAGTAGTTTGAAGATGTAAAGAAGGAGGTCTTCCTCTTTGCTGCACACGACAGTGAGATGTGGAAATATTTAAACCACACAAAAAGGTTTTGACATTGTGCTCACTGAAGACTATAAACACTTGAAGCGACACCAATTTGATTTGAATCTGTCCATTGGCAATTAATATCATCAACCCTGCTGATGATGGGAAGGAGGAAACAACTCAGCAAAAAGTTAATAAGAAAAAAACAGAAAAGAAAATACAGACTGCCTCGCAGTCACATGACAACGCTGCCTGAAGGACGTCCAACCATATGTTGACCCATGACCCAACAAATAACACCACATTATTATTGGATTATTACGATATTAGCCCTTTTTTTTATAGAGTCATAGACATGTAAGCTGCCTTCCAATGTTGCAATTGGCTGGGAGTCAATTTTAATTTAACTTTATATACTGATGGGTAGTTTATTTCATAAGATGATCTTATATTTTGTACATAAAATCTCAATAGGCTAAGTAATTATAGTGGTGAAAGAAATTTGACTCAGGAGTTGTCAGACTTGACTTGTGACTTGACTCGGGACCTCCCTGTCTTGACTTGGGACTTAACTCAGAACTTGTCAGACTTGAATTGGGACTTGACTTAGAACATGTCATACTTGAATTGGGACTTGACTCAGGACTTGCCTGTAGTACTTGGGACTTGACGGGGGACTTGCCTTTCTTGACTTGGGACTTGACTCGGGACTTGTCAGATTGACTTGAGACTTGACTCGGGACTTGCCTTTCTTGACTTGGGACTTGACTCGGGACTTGCCTTTCTTGACTTGGGACTTGACTCAGTACTTATCAGACTTGACTTGAGACTTGACTCGGGACTTGTCAGACTTGACTCAGGACTTGTCAGACTTGATTTGAGACTTGACTCTGGACTTGCCTTTCTTGACTTGGGACTTGACTCGGGACTTGTCAGACTTGTCTTGGGACTTGACTCGGCACTTGCCTTTCTTGACTTAGGACTTACCTGTCTTGACTTGGCTCTTGATTTTGGATTTGTCAGCCTTGAATTGGGACTTGACTCAGAACTTGCCAGACTTGACTTGGGACTTGAGTGCAAAGGACTTGAAACATGCAAAACAATGACTTGGCCCCACCTCTGAATAAGCAAATTTTGGCTAAACGTAAATAGCACAGATGCCTCAGAATTGTACTTCAGCACAGTACTGGAGTAAACGTCCTACAGTTTAAAACGTCCTACAGTTTACAGGTTTAACAGAGTGATTGACACAGAGAAAGAATCCCTTTGGTGGTTTCCTAATTAGTGTCGCTGTGTCGGGGCGTACTGCAGAGGGAGAGGACTGGGAGGATGGCAGACGGCAGAGCTGCCACATAGCTAAGTAAACTCTCTGGTCTAATAACGAAATCCTCCTGCCCCGAGGTTAAACAGATCCACTAATCACTCTCTTTGTTTGGTTTGGGGTTTTGCATTCATCTAAGCGGCACCCAGAGAGAGATGGACGTCTGTGTGTTTGCGGCTCTGCTGTTTGCCTCAACATTTGGCTTAAACATGCAGGTGCAGAAACATCCACCCACTGAGTGATGACTATATTAGTCAATATACAGATTTAATATACGCTGGCACTTGTCCATGCATGTTTAGAGACTTGTATATTTGTGTTTCTTGATCGATCAGAGCGGGCAGTTCAATGAAAAACATTTACCAGCAGGCCATTCATGTCAATCCATCAGGTATATTGGAAGTCCAGATATTCTGGAGAGATGCAGAGTCAGTGGAAGATTGATGCATCGGCCTGTAAATAGGCTGACAGCCAGCCTTCAGACGGTTACATAATCAAGCCTTTTTTATCCAGACACATGCCCCCGTGCTGGGATGTTGGCTGAGAGCAGATAATGAAGAGACAGTGTAGATGTCCAATGAGATCTATGACCAGGTTCACACTTGGAGAAGCAACCCCTCCCTCCTCCTCATCATAATGCTGATGTTGCAATAAAGCAAGCAGCCCACACTTTGAAGGAAGGCCCCGGCAGTTGCTGTCAGGGGACACCAAGTACTAGGAAACTGCATTACAGGCGCTCCCTTCGGAGTATTTAAAAATGGAAACACTGGAAGGCTTGTTTTATTGCTTTTGCTTTCGACGAGGTCTCTCCAAAGCGCTTTCGACAGTTCATAGCAGTGTGAACATGTTTTTCGTTATGAGACAGTTAACTTGGCACTCTTAGGGGGATCTCGTGGAGATGCAGAAGTCGTCAGACATAAAACAGCAGTTTCACAGAGGGGGGGTACTCTGAGGTGAAGTTGCGATAAGTGAAAATGTGATACGAATGGTTTAATTTCCGTGGATATCGAATCTAGCTTGGCGAGCGCCGTTTCTCATCCACCTGCGTGCCACATCTTTCTCCTGAGTACAGTTCTCTACTGTGTTGCTATGCAGAGGTAACCCACAATGAACCATAAGAAAAACAAGACTATTTGAAGAACCTTAAAACGGCTTCAAGTTTCATTATCTTGCACGACAGCTCAATTCACAGGATCACATATCACACGAAAATCCATCTTGACAGGCTAATGCGTTTGTGTCACGGACCAATCAGAGTCCTGTGAGGAGCTACTGGAGCTACCGGCGTGGCTTAGGTGTGTGTGACGCAACGATACAGAGAAGCGACTGTTTGTTACAAACAACAACAACGGCGACTCCTGAAGAGGTTAGCGTGGCTGCTGCAATAGCATCAGTTATATCAGAACTGGAGAGTATTTCTTCAGTGAAAGAAGAGCAAAGAACGGCAGCGAAGGCTTTTCTCGATGGAAAAGCTGTCTCAGCTCTTCTCCTGACTGGCTTCTGCAAGAGTTTGATTGACAGGTGGTTCATCCAATCACCTGCCAACCAAGTACTTTTTGGTAGAGCCTGCCCCTATTTTCAAAAATGACACGTACGGGAGCTGTATTCTTTTATTTTGTCATTTCATCTTTTCCCCGCAATGCAGTGTTTTCTTATTTTGCATCCCAAAATAAATGAGTTTGAGCGAACACCCCTTATGCGCTTCAGTTACCACCGACTCTCTGAAGACGCTAATAATTTCACTGTAACTGCGTGTGGCTATAAGCGCGGATCTTTGTGAATTGGACGTTTTTTAGAAAGAGGCTGATTTTGGGCTAAATATCTGCATATTACCTCATTTAAATACGTACATAAGCACCGAGACGCTAGTTGCTTAGCAGCGCAGTTTGGGATGCATTTTACCCTTTGCAGGTGCTTTGAGAATTACATGTTTTTTTGTCTTATTTGTTCAGGCTGAGCAGCCACAAAAGCCACGTAATCCTTTTGTGAATTCGCCCCTGAATTGTAAACATGACTTTGTTTACAAGAAATGTGCACAGGGCATCTCTAAACAGAAGTAAGTCTTGTGGTGTATTGAGGGGTTTGGCAGCCTGTCACAATGAGCTACGGATGGTTACTAGTTGCTCGTTGCTCAGCCAAACTCCTCTCCATGCCATTGCCAAAATTTTGATTAACTGTCTGCGGTAACAGACAAAATGAGCATACAAGCAGCTTTAAAATGCCCCTCTAGAAGCACAGTGGTTATCTTCACAGATGCTACGTCGTTATTACTCACCGATGCTGATGCACAATCAATTTAAAGATCTGGTACCCGGCGTGTTTCACACCCTTCGTCCCCCACTGGTTGCCAATCTTCTGAACATTAACTGAAATTGACTGTTAGCAATCAAAAACAGAGACAAGCTGCCAGGCTTGTATGAGCACTGTTATCAATGAGAGATTGAACAACAAGCATTATTTCACTGTCCCCACCCTGAACGCTACATAAATCTGGGAGATAAGATGCAGGCGGACCACATCTACGAAATGTGTTTTAGTGGTGTAATCAGATGTAAATGTGATTTCGTTGGCAGCCCAGCCAGCTCTAATTTAATATGCATCTCGAAGGTAGCGGATTACAGGTGTGAAAACAGAGGTATGAAGAACAAAATGTGATTGCCCACACAATAATTGGGACAAAATAGTTCAGTTTGGAGATCCAGACACAAAATGCTAATTATTATATATTTGTGTAGTTAACCCCCTGAGTCCCACGGGATCCCGACCGACTTTACTGTCTTTCAGAGGCTGGAGCAGGTTCAGTTTTAGAGCTAGAGTGAAGATACTGATACTATGAAACTAGAAAAGGAATCCATTGGTACCAACCATGTCATGTTAGCTTTTCGAGAAGGAAGCTAAATAATGTTCCAAATTTAGGCTAAATTTTGGCGAGGAAAAACTGGCATGGCCATTTTCAAAGGGGTCCCTTGACCTCTGACCTCAATATATGTGAATAAAAATGGTTCTATGGGTACCCACGAGTCTCCCCTTTACAGACATGCCAACTTTATGATAATCACATGCAGTTTGGGGCAGAAACCATGCAGTTATTTGAATGCAGTATAAATGTGTTATTTTCGCCTATTCTAAAATGGTGTGTGTGAATATTCCTGCATACTGGGGTCCCTAAACAGTCTTTGAATTACATAAATTGGCTATCACTGTAAAGCTGAGACTCTTGTGGATCCAATGAGCCCAACTGTATTCATGTGTGATGATGTTAATCCCCATAGTAACCATTTTATTGTAGTGAGACCATTTATTTAAACTTGACCTCACTGTATAAAATGACCTCTGGTGACCTCTAGGATAATCACAGCCTCGTGAAACTTTACAGCCACAAACTAGAGAACTAGAGCATTCAGAGGATGGATGGCTTTCCTAGCTAGATTAACAATAAGGGGGTTTCTGAGCAGTTTACACAACAGAAGTGCTCGCCATCCAATCGCCGAAAACACAGCATGGCTTTTTCTATGGTGTTCCTCGAGGTCTTGGTGTCTTAATGTGATAGTTTGGAGAGATTATTGATAATTTTATCAATTCTTGGGTGGTAAAAAATGGTTAAATTTAGCATTAAATCTGTGTAACAAATAATATCAACCCCAAAATTGCTGCAACAACTTATGAGACATAGTAAAGCATGGGAACGACCATCATATACTTCTATCATAATGTTCTACACCCTTATATACTTTCACAAGGTATTTTATTTAATTTATTCATGTTTTTTTCTGATTAATGACTAGAACAACTTGACACACAGTGCTGAGCTGCATCTCAAATTAACCTTCAGGTTCCCAGCTTTCAGATGATGCACACCACTTCTATGTGACATCTACTGTCGACCTGCTATCTCCCCCTAAAGACACTCCGTACCCCCCTAAAGAAGACAAAAACGGGTCTATGTGGGTCTCAGAGGGTTAAAAGGAAAACTAGGGAAAATAGCACAGAAACAGGCTTCTGGAGCAACCAGCTGACAATCATCTCTCAGTCGGCAAGTGACAAAGTTCATTCTTATATCTTTAGACACATTTCAGGCTTTTATGGTCCGCCAAGCGTCCGAGCAGGTCGACGAGCAAACGTTTAGTGCTCCTCGGCGATGACAGTCTGCCGTACAGGTCGGTCACTTTATTTAATAAGAGCTGCCCCCTCCCCAGAGGTTGAGGTAATTCTTGGGAGATTAAGGTGACAGAGTGCAGATAAAGACAGCCGCCCTGCGCCTGGGGGACAACTGTTCTTTATAACCTTGATGGACATTTTCACATATACAGTACGTCCACGGCTCGGAGCCGCAAAGAAACTTATCTTAGGTCATGCCACTCTACAGCCAATCAGTATGCAGTATATAGCACCAGTATATGTTAAGCCTTAGTGCACATTTATTCTGAATTCCCAGATTTGCTCATCGAGGGAATTAACTGCCTGTCAGCGAGAGAGATTGCAATCCGAGGCTGCCTATTCGATATTTTAAACCCTTATCATCATCTGACAATTTTATGAATAATTTTCATCATCTTAAAATGCGGACGGGATTGCTAGGAGCCTTTAAATCCTCTTCCGACATGATTAGGGAACATTGGAGTACACTTATGTTTATGCGATGTCTGATCAGACTATAACGGCTTTATATTAGCATAATACATTAATTAGAGCACCGGAGACAAAGATCATTAGGCAGATTCACCACGGGGAAATCATTTGGACAATGTATTGTCTAACAGTGGCGATGCGTCACACGGCCCTCAACATGTTTCAGCCTCCAGCTTTTTCCCAAATCCTTCACTCACTAAAGCCCCCGCTGGTGTTTGCATTCTGCCCGAAACAACGCTCCGTTTCTTCACGGCAGCTGTTCCGTTTCAAAACGCGGGGGCTCTGTGATTTCTCCGCTGTCTTGTGTTCTGTGATTAGTCATAACAGTGAATGGCGTGCCCGCAGACAGCGATGGCCAACGTGTCCACGAAGGAGACGTGTCATAAACACAAGTTGTTATCATCACACTACATCTCTTCGCCAGCACAGACTGACTTAGTGTACTAAATACTGTCGCCTCAGGGTTTATCCCTTTATCAGCTGCTTCCCTCAACTTCTCCGGCGCCGAGTTATTCCTCCAGCTGCGGTTCAACAGCAGGTGTGACATTGCTTCGCTCTCACTCTTCGTTGCTAAAGACATAAACAGAGGCGTGTTAAGAGTTTGTTTTTAATAAGCGTGCGAGGCTTGGGTTGAGAGATTTCTAAACTGCTGCGGCTCCTTGCGAGGGGCTCCGGTTTGAAATTAGCATTTAAACATGAGGTGTGCCGGTTAGCGGCTCATCTGGGAATGTGAGAGAGAGTGCTGAAGCACTCTGGGATAATGGTCTCAGAGGGCTGTGGGCTCCAAGCAGGGTGCTCATATATACGTAGTGAACTTAGGCCATAGTCATTTACATTGGAGGCGGTCAGAGCCACCATCATTTTTCTTTGATTGTCAGGTAGGATGTATAGATTATGTATATCGGGAGTTATAGGTCCGTCGGGGTTGAGGACTGTGATTTACATAGTGAGGACTGGGACTTAAATCACCTCCATGTCGCTGTTCTACCCTTGAAACAGTATTCTGATCAGGGATGACCAGTGCAGAATCCTTTTAGAAAACACACTGGGATTGTTCATATTATACATCCAGTGTCAACAGGAAATGAAAGATGCATTTTCCAAGTTCTAATCCTGTGTTTCTTTGTTCATTTATTTCATTTCATGACCAAAGTGACAGATGCTCCAACTTCTGCTTCACTGTGACTGAGTATCAAGGTGGAAAAACAGCGTATGACTTTTCAAAGCAGAGATTGTCATTCATGTCACATTCCAACAAGAAAAGTTCTGTTCTTTTATACCTAACAACAATACCACAATCATTCCAAAACCTTAAAAAGGAACCGTTTGACATTTAAGGGGAATATAAGAGACGGTAAAGCTTCGCTTATTTTAAAGACTGCAAGAACTCTTGTAAAACTTGTTGTCGTATTGTTGTTTGTATGGATGAATGCTTTTGGTGAATGGTGAATGTCTTTAAGCTAGCTCCAATGTAAACCCATCCATGTTATAATTAGACGGTCAGAGCAACTGACATAGTATGTAGAGCGAGAAAGTCCACGTAGGGCGGACGGGACACAAGACACAAACAAACATGTTGACTTATTGTACCTTCATTTTGTTACGTAACAAGCGTACTTATTTTACGCAACAAATATACTTAATTTGACCTCAACCACAATATTTTCCGAAGCCTTTCCTAAGCAACTATTTTTTGTTGCGTAAGTAAACCTAAAAACTAAGTAAACCTACGTTGGAAGTTTATTTTGAAAAGAGACTGTTTGCTTGTAAATGTGCAGAAACTTCCTGTGCGTTCCAATACCAATACTACAATGCTCTTTAGTGTGCCAGAAAGAAAGATTTAGTATGTCCCAATACATATGTAGTATATCAAAAATGCCAGGATGTACTACTACATCTGGTCGCATTTTGCAGTATGCAAGCCAGCGTGCTTTTCTGGCTATTCTGACCCACAATCCTCTGCGCAGAAGATATAAGAGCAAGAGGGTCAAAGCTCAAGACAAAATGGTATATCCCAACTGTATGTATACTGCACGGTACAGTACATCCTTTGTAAGGGCAGCTGCAGTATATGTACTAAAAGTAAAAAGAAAAAGTCTGTAATTTGGAACGTAGCCTGTTTGTGTTCTGGTAACACAAGTTTATTTTGAAAAGACAACATGCATGTAATGAGAAAAAACTGACACGCCATCCCTGACATGTCCAAAACTAATGTTAGAGGGGTACCTAGAGCATCATAGTTTGACTATATGTGTGGCTATATTTGACGAGAATGTATTAATCTTCATGGCTGTAGCTGTAATTCTTGGCAAGATACAGAAAAGCACATTTCCCCCAAACTTGAACTATTCCTCTAACTATATCTTAACCATATAGATTATTTGCCCACAGCTAGAAACATTCCACAACCATTGTAGTTGCCATGCAGTAGTAGGTAGTTTAGAAACCATACAGTTAATGTTGTGTTGGCAAAAGGTTTTTGGGGTGACTTGACGGCAGCCCATTGCTCATCCTCATTTTTCTCTTTTTTTAACAGTGGCCATGGCTATTAACCATGAAGCTGGAGCCAGGAACGCCCATCGCTTCCCTCTGTCAAAAGGAGCCTCTCTGGTGCTACATTGAACACACACTCTCCGAGTATGCCATCCAAGTGCGAGAAAGCCCAGCGGACTGCTTAACACCTGCTGTAAGTACTTACACTCTCTGACACCGGAGCGATCGCTTCTGAGTGTTTACTCGTGACAGTCAAACCCCCAAAAGAGATAAACTCCAATTTCCGAATGACTCATTTCGCCCTTTTCTGTTCAAATATTGAATTCTGTAGTCTCTCCACACGTGGTTGACACATTTACATATCTTTAAATGTATTCAAAAAAGAGTTATGTCTGTCTTGACATGTGATTTGACCTGCATGCGTCAGTGCCCGCAATGAATTTCAATTTACTGTGACACCTTGGAAGACTCAAATTTATGTACACGCAAGTGACATATATTTGCATACCGCGAGACCTCCTCTACGGCAGAATCGCTTCACCAAACCTGGCAGGTAGCGTTAATATATCAAGTATTTATAATCTCAATGTATTCATCATTCATGTGGAATAATGTGGTCATTATGCATTCAGGCAATTTGTTGAATGTAGAGGTACACGATCACATTATATTGCAGAGCTATCTACGGTTATGTGCAGTGAAGTCCTAAGATGGCTAATGGTTGTACTCGTCATTGGACATGGACCACGGAACGCATCTGAACAAGGGGGATCATAATATCAAGGCACGTGGAGAGGGAGGGGGGGGCGTATGCATTGAAACAGACAGAGGCCTATATTACTGATGTATGATTATTGAGTTAACATTACAGAACCGACACCAAGGCCAGGCGCCAGGATGAAGTGACTGAGGAGGCTGTTAAAAATTCTGAATTTTTCATAAAATAAAATGAATTAATCTAACCATATAATAGCCTCAGAAAGGCTAAATAACAACAACATAAGGCTACTGTTTCAAAATCAATGAATACATGTATCAATCAGAGCACCAACATAAGAACGCAGCACTAGCAGAGCGCTAAATATTTTACATATGGAATTTATGAACAGTTCTGTTAAAATCCTGTTATCAGGCCACTGAATAGGCGTTATCAGTCGCTGTAAGTACCATAGATGTGGGTCAATAGGGGCCTACTACACCCACTAGTAGGTTTTATCATATATTCACATGGTAGATCACCGAAGGAAGGTATAAAAGAACACGACAGCGACCTCTAGTAGTAATTATGACAGTAATTCAGGCACTGTGGACAGTATGAAACGTCACATTGGGGGGAGGTCAAGGACGAAGGATCGGTTTTCACCCAGGTGACCAAGGTTCGCACCAGGTGTGAAACCAACAACATGTAGTTGTTTTGTGTACACAAGTGTTAAGTTTCACTTTTGAAACGTAATTGTTTTAAGCCAAAACACAATGTTTTTTTCCCCTAAAACTAAGTACTTTTGTTGCCTAAACCTAAAGAAGCCTTTTTGTTTGTGTTCAAATCGTAACGTTTCATTCATTTCTACGTGTTAGAACGTGTTGCTTTTAACTTTTGCTTTCACTTTTACTTCGTAGGCGTAGAAGGCCCCGTAATGACCCACATCTATGGCGCTTATGGCGACCGATAACGCCTATTTAATGGCCTGGTAACAGTTGAATTCGGTAAAATCAGCAGGGGGAGGCACATAGAGAGAGAGAGCTGCAAGCCGCAAACAGCCGTTTCTCTCTCTTTTTATAACTACCAAAAGAGAGCAGGTTAAAAAAGAAACCAAACTAAGTGATGTGTTCGGTCCGTCGATCGATCCCCTCCGCTCCGTTTCAGTACTACGGACAGCGCCGCACCTACACACCCACCCCCGGCCCCTTCACACAACAAACAGCGCTGTCCATGGTTCTGAAATGATAGTCACATGTATCTCGGCCAATCATTTTGTTGTTTTTTGCTATTCTTCAATAGATACATAAAGCTTAGAGAGAGGGGTCACCGCCGACACCACAAACTGCCACATCTACATGCATGAAGAACACGCACATATTGAAATACACATGCTCAGATTAAGGCCAAACTCAACATCTAGTCTTAATCAACATCATTTTTGTTATTACGAGTCAGCACTAAAGGAGATATATAGGCTATTTAATACACACAAAGACAGGCGGGGTGTGCAGAGCCGTGCACGCACCCACACACTGGAGACAAGCGCAGTGAAATTAAAAGTAGTGGAGGAGGGCAGGTAGCCACGGCTTGGAAAAACAACCAACGGTGGACGAGCAACAGTTTGAGATTGAAGCTCGCCGAAGCCAACGACACAGCGGAGGTGGATGCAGAATATGGCTCATCACTTTTAGTCTGCTTGCTTTTGAAAAACTCAGATATAGATTTCTGATTCTGCCTCTTCATTTTTGGCAATGTGCAATCACACATACATAGTTTCGCTAATGGCGCCGTTTACCAACTCCTGATGAAAACACATCGTGACGTCGTTGATACGCGATGCATGTGATAGGTCAATTTCAAATTGAATTATCAGTGGGAGTAAGCAACGGTGACCAATATTGGGTCATTTAAGGTACAAGTTATGAGAAAAAACACAGATACAATTCCGGCTTTTAGTCATAAAGGTATTATATTAAGACTCCAAAAGTTATCCACCCCCCCAGTCTATTTCTTTGGACCGTTATTACAGAATGTCTATGTTCCAACATGTCATTGGAGTAACAAGAGCTTATCCTACATCAATAGATTCAAAAGAGCTCTTGACCATGAACTAGAGAGTAGAGTTGTGAATCCTCACACGCTGTATGTATTGTGCTACAGTAAACACTGAGACCTTGAACAAAGAAACAGTGAAGTGTTCAGAGTCACAAGGCTTTAGAGCACCAGGAGGGGAGGGTGGGTTTAAGGGTAGACACTACAGGTGAATGACTTGTATTAGAAGTTTTCTGAAATTGTATGTTTAAACATGAAAATGAGGCATTACGTAATGCTAACTTTTGGTGAATTTAGGAGAAATATATGGACACAAATGGACAAAGTAGTAAAAGAAACACTTAAATTTCACTATGCTGAAAGAAAACATGAAGCGAAATAGCCCAAAATTAAAGAATTGACCAGTGCATGAAAAAACAATGTTGTTGCCAGTAGTGGAAAATTCAGATCTCCTCAGGTAAGTATAGTCATTCATGGTAATGCATACTAAATTGGCACACGATTTCCAGCCATACTAGCTGCATTGTAGGTCAGTCGGTCAGTTCGTCCAACACTTCGGTCCACTTTTGTCCAACACTTTGGTTTACGACCAAACCTGCAAAATGAATGACATTCCCATCAGCCTCAGCTTGACTTTGTTGTATGTAGATATAAACAGACTCAACTATACTTATATCAGGTGATAATACACCAAAGAAAACGTATTACTATATTCCATTTCTGCCAATAGATCCCCCCTCAATGTTACTCACTGTTCCTTCAAATATAGTCTTATATAACCATTGGAACTTATTATTAAATTATTATGAATCGCTTGTCTGATTCGTATCGTTTCATTTGGCTCAGTTTGTGGTAAGCCCGAGCGATTGCATCAGTCGTTTGTGAGGCCATCAGATCAGGTGTCACTCCTGTCACGCCGGCCGATCTCTGCGGACAAACAGGACATCGTGTATAGCAATGTGCGAGCACTTGATATCAACAACCTCACTTCACACTGCGGGAGTGTGCGCGGTGCATTATCAGCAGCAGACATGGCATCTGCACACACACACACACACACACACACACTCGAAATACTGTTTGATGCCGTTCCACTAACAACACTGTCAAGAGCTCTCCCTCTTCATCACAGCGATGCTGTCCAGAACCATATCTCAAATGGAGTTGCGGCTCTTTCATTTCACTCAGATTGCAGATGTGTGTGTGTGTGTGTGAATTTGTCCGTCTATATCTGTGTCTCCCATTTGCATGCGAGTTCATGTCTCTTTGTGTTATGTGTGTGTGTCTTAAGTGGCTGCATATTCGTCCGTCTACTTTCTCCTCAGCGTGCGTTTGTGCTCACAACACCCCCCAGAGGACTGTCAGGTCAGTTCCGTGTCAAGCCGGCCAAATCCCTGGCACAGATTAACAGGAGAGGGCAGCGCCAGCCTTTTGAGGGCAAGAGTAGTGGGAGCAGTCGCACCAATTAGAACCCGGCCACCCAGCCCCGCACTCACCCTGGCTGGCTCGAGATAACAGAGCCGACACACATGCTCAGACAGATAGGCTCGCGCCGGGATGGGCTCGCCGCATACCCACTCGCTAGCTTATACATATGCAAACACGGTGCCAAACATCATCCATTAGCTGCAACAGGGGCCTGAGCGCGCCGCTGCTAGAAAGTGTCAAATATGCATGAGGGAGTGGAGATCTGTGTCTCGTAATCCTCCAGGCAATTAATACAACGGTTTCTGGGGCCAAGCACCTAGATGCACACATCAAAACCTCTCCCAGGGCTCGTTGAATTTTTTAGTATAGACTAATTTACAGGTACAGTTGGCCAGAGGCTCGCTTTTATGGATTGGAGCTGTCTGGAAGCCGACGGCAGGCCATACATTGGGAATTGTCCGCAATGATGTATGGGGGCATATTCACAGTGGGGGGAACGCTGCTGGAAAAGCTGTGTTTAATGATAAAAAGCACTGTTAAATTGCACTTTTACACTAATTGAGCAGTGATTTGGTGTTTGATTCGCTGAGCAGCGTTAGGGCTGTCAATCGATTAGAATATTTAATCAGGATTAATCGCATGATTGTCCGTAGTTTATAGATTTATCGCAAATTAATCACACATTTTTTTTATCTGTTCAAAATGTATCTTAAAGGGAGATTTGTCAAGTATTTAATACTCTTATCAACATGGGAGTCGGCAAATATGCTGCTTTATGATAATGTATTTGTATATTTTATTATTGGAAATCAATTAAACAACACAAACAATGATACATATTGTCCAGAAACCCTCACAGGTACTGCGTTTAGCATAAAACAATATGCTCAAATCAACAGGGAAAAATAACTATCAGTGTGTCAGTGTGCTGACTTGACTATGATTTGCCCCAAACTGCATGTGATTATCATAAAGTGGGCATGTCTGTAAAGGGGAGACTCGTGGGTACCCAGAGAACCCATTTTCATTCACATATCTTGAGGTCAGAGGTCAAGGAACCCCTTTGAAAATGGCCATGGCAGTTTATCCTCGCCAAAATTTAGTGCAAGTTTGGAGCGTTATTTAGCCTCCTATGCGAGAAGCTAGTATGACATGGTTGGTACCAATGGATTCCTGAGGTTTCCAGTATCTTCATCTTTCTCCGAAAGATCAATTGCGTTAATGCGTTAAAGAAATAAGTGGCGTTAAAATAGATTTATGTTATTATCGCATTGACTTTGACAGCCCTAGTTAAAACATGCGAGTTGTTTTGAGATTTCATTTCACATAGAGAACTGTATTCCCTCTTTATGTATCCAACTGTTTTCATCGCATTACTGTTCCTGCAGAGTGGTCGTCGTCTCTTCGGTATATTGTAAAGCATTTAATTCTTCCTCGCTTTTTTGTTGTTGCTTCTGCAGATGTTTTTAGCCTCCAGTCAGATATTGATTGAAATGTTCAGCCTAGTGTGAGGAGAAGAAGAGGAGTGTGGAGAGGGGGGACTGGTATTCAGAGGCATTCGGTTGGTGGGGAAGCAGTATTGATTGCACTTAAAGTGACAAGATTGAGGAGGCCCACTTTGACACGTTATCCCCACTGCCGCCAACGGACAAAGTGCGGACCGGGGGAGCAGCGCCGATTGATTTCTGTGATCATGAACGGCCTGAGACCTATGAATCAGTCGCCCGAGCCATGCTGCTCGGGGAAATTAGTCAACAATTTTTCACAGCGCTGTTGTAATGTAAGGACCGACAGCCTGCTTGATTTAAGAGGACAAGTAAATACTATGGTAATGAATAGGCCTCATGCACACTCTGATAAGCTGAAAAGTCCTCGCAGCTCCGGCAATAATAACCCATGCGGCGTGTAAAGCTGGTAGTTTATCTGAGGAGGCAGGTATTCGGTTCAGGCATCTACGGGATTTTGTTGTGCATAATTCACCGGCAAGGCATGAAACTGATATAGCCTCTCCCCGTCTTATGATCATCCATCAGGCAAAATTGCTTTCTTCTAACATTAGGCTGTCAACGAGAAATAACAAATGTAGCCATGCAGAGCAACACATGATTACAGGGTAATAATGCCCCGAGGTCAGAGGAATGTGACCTCATTCAGAGCGCCTTGTTGAAGGTACTAGTCGCATTAGATGAAGAGTCACCAGGGAAACGGCTCATCTTCATCTGAGGTGACTTTTCTGTCATGTCTGTTTTTTTTTAATCATCGTTACAGCATGTTTCATATAATTGAAACGTAATGTAATTTCAACCAAAAAAGAAAACACTCGAGGACTAAATGAACTCAGAGAAAAGAGAAAAGCGTGATTGAAAACGTTTACCCTTTGTTTTTCTGGTGGGGCTCTTTGACCACTGCTCGAAAAACACCTTTCGCCGATAGTTCGCGGCTATTTCGAGCCTCACATTTGCTCTGATTGATATTGTGTGAATCCATCACTATAATCTTCCAGGAAATTGCACGGGCGTTTCCAGAGGTCTAATCGAGATACGGGTGCACTCACACTCTCGGAGTAGGAGTGGGAATGAGAATTAAAATTAAAGGTGAGGCGAGACAGATGGAGGAATGGCTCGAGATGGATTATTTTGATATCTGAAAAATATAGTGGCCAGAGCATGGTGTGTTTGAGCGAAAGGGAGAGCACAAAATTAATAAGTAAACAACAGGATAGAGTAATTGAACGGAGGGTGGGAGAAAGAAATGTTAGGCATGCTTCAGTGATCTCAGTTGCGTTCCCCTTCCCTGTGTCGCGCCTGCAGCTCTCTGGTTCCATGTGCTGCATAACCAATTACCCGTGAAAATAAAAGAGAGTTGCAAGTGATTAACACACACTCAACGATAAGCACCTACTAGTTTAGAAGCTGAAATTTGAATGCAAATGTTTAATATATATCGTAAAAGAATTGCTATGCTTTATCTGTATTAGGGTTTTATTCGATTACCATTTTTTTTGTATTAGAGCATTTAAAGCTGCAGTGGGTAGAAATGGAGCAAATATGATTGAAAAAAGTTATTTTTCTAAAAACGGTCATTATATCCTGACAGTAGTGCATGAGACAGGTAATCTGGAAAAAAAATCATGTGGCTCTGTGTCCTCCGGTTTCACAGTTCGGAGGAAAACAACCAATCAGAGCCGAGCTGGAGCTTTGCCGTCTCTGAGCAGCTGTCAATCACTCGCAAACTCTGAATCAAATGGTCAAACTAGGCAGCGCTGATCAAATATGAATCAATATTCTGCCTATTTCTTGCCTCAAAATGTTTTCAGAAACATCGTGTAGTGTACTGTTTAACTGTAAAATGAGACCATGTTGAGAACAGTTGAGGAAATACCAAGCACCGCCCACCAGCCGGAGCGCAGCCAATAGGAACGCTCGATAGGAACGCTCTCTCTGAAACAACCTGTGATTGGTTAAAGTCTCCCATCACGGGCTAGATGTTCTAAAGCCTCAAAACAGAGCCATGAGGAGATGCAGATGTCTAGTTATCTCTCAGAGCACTTGAATTACAATATGCGGAAAGCTTATTATGGAATTTTTTGCCCGATGATGCCAAAAATATATTGCCTACCCCTACTTTAATCAAAACACCACATTTTGACCGGCATCAAATATAAGTGAGAGAATGCGGCGAGCAACAATAAACTGGTTTATTGGATTTTTTTTTGTTCCTTTACTCAGCATACAGTGAGAGTCATAACAGGAGGCTCTGCACAAGCAAACACAGCATGGCATATCATCACAGCAAGTGTTTGCGCATGTGGTTGTGTGTATGTGTGTGTGTGTGTGTGTGTTAACTGAATAGGGAGGTCTAGATGGTATTGTTCTTCGCAGGGAAGGACTCAAAGGACGTTTTAATGACTGGAGCTTGGGGAATGCAGTGAGCAGACGGAGGGATATACTGTGTTTCTGATGTAGATGCTGAATTATTGAAAAGGAGATCTGTGCACTGATTATATGGCTAACACTGTTTCAAATTTGATTAATTACAGTTATTTCAAGCCGGATATATTCTTAAAAATGTTGGTTTCCAGTCAGTTTGAGGCTCTTTGTATAAAAAAAAGAGTCCTTCACCTTGAAGATCAGAGCTCAGCTTATGTCCACTATATAGCGAGATTGGAAGAAGTAGCTGAGAGGCACGATGTTCCTACTTGATAAGTTAGATGTGACAGCCGACTCTGCTCGGCTTCAGGGGAGCTCAGTGTGGATTTGCTTGTGAACAAATAATGTGAAAATATATTCTAATAACTTTGTTCTGCTTACAATTCAATCTTTCATACATTTACCTATACATGTTTTCTCTCGGCTCCTAATCAAAACGCAGGAGGCAGATTGGGAATTTATGTGCATACAAACATCTTTAATATCACAGGTATGAGTTTCTCTTACACGGTGATATATTTTAAATCATCTCAGGATTTCAAATGAGCATTTTTTTTTTCCAGCCGGGTGGGATTAGCGATGCTCGGCTAAATGCGTGTAGAGTAGCTAAACGGTGTGTTGGATTTGTGTCGCCGTCTGTGCAAAAATGTGTGTTTGTGTGTGTGTATCCACCTGCGTGTAATGAGCATCTGACCCTGCGTGGATCATTTCCCTTCTTGCTTTTAATTAGGTTGTAAATGTCAACATATGAACCATTCTCTTCCGCCGTGTGAAGCACGTGCGCTGCGTTTTGCTCTGCCCGGACGAAGGGACTGCTGTTCGTCTTTTGCCACATGTTGACTCGTCGGGACAATTAGAGAATGTGAATGACTCAAAGGCAGGACCAAGAATAGCCTGAGGCGACTCTCACTTCCTGACCTCCATTCCTCCCAATATGCATTACAACAGACGCAGGAGATGCGCGTCCTGGCAACCACCAATTAAGGTCACATATCCTTCACATGAGGGCTATTGCTTAATCAAAGCTGTGAGAATAATGAGCTAAAGCAAACAGTAATTACTGGAACCAGGTCATTGATTACAGTTCTGTCTCTGACTGGCCTTAAGGGATTTCCAGGCAAGGGAACATCTCCAAATATCCGCATGATAGCATCATGTGACCTTATGGCTTGCAATAAAATCAATTTATCTCGCTGAATTTGCATCAAGTATTATTCATACCGCTTTTTCGACCGCACAGATGTTGCCAAATCCAGCCATATTTAGCCGTGGAGATGGATGACGACCCCTCCCCACTAAACATATATCCACACCACGCCATTTATTTAGTAGGTGATGATGAATCTATCCACAGTGTCAGTATTGGCAGCGTGAATTATGCATGTTGTATAGATTTGGCCCCCCTACATGGAGGAGTGGGGAAAGACATGACCGTGCAAGACGCCATCACATTAGGGAGAGATCAGCACGGATTTGAGAACAGCTGACTGGTGGAAATGATACAATTGAACCATAATCCAGGAGCGAGAGGTCAATCACGTTGGGTTAACAACATACGTCAACAGCATAGACAGGAATTGTGTTCTTTTGAATGCTCTCGGATTGTATGAGACTCTCCTCAACAGAGAAATGGCAGCGTTTGAGGTTTGCGCAAATAATTACAATGACCTATGTTGTGCAACCTCCTGGGTTGTGCAAAAGGCTGTCCTCTTTTAGTAGCATAGGTGGAAGTAGGAAGACATTACACTGCTACAAAAACTAGGCCGTTCAGATTGCTTGGCATCCGGTAATGCCGCTTCCAGCATTGTCGAGAACTCCAGGGAAGTGAAGAAGAGTTTGGTTGTAACGTCAGTATATCCAGCGTCCATCAGCAAAAGTGAACCGTAGTCAATGAGCTGAGGCCTGTTGTGTGTCTGAATTGCACCAAATTTGAAACTGCACATCCTTGGGTCCCCGGCAATACACCCACCAAGTGTGAAGTGGATCAGATGGACGGTTCTTGAGATAAGCAAAGGACATACACACAGAGATTCCTCTGCTTTGTAGTTTGATAAATCCTTTGCATCAATCCACTCGTGTCTTTTTCATTAACTATGTATGTAATCAGACTGCCTTTTAAAATTCACTTTGTGTTCATTCTGAACACCTTTAGGGAGAAGGTCAAGGTGGTTCATTGGGCGTACAATGTACGTGACTTGGAAGTTTTTAGCCCAAACCATTCCTTTAACTGTAGCTGTACCAGGCTCATATGAGCTGTTTTTGAAATTCTCTGGAAAGCAACCAATATTATTTTTGTATTTTTTAGGCATGTGTACTTGTTCATTGTATCCATTTCCCCAGATAGTCTTGACAACACCTGAGGCACACCTAGACACAGCTATGTGTACTTTCCTGTTCACAGAAGGGGACTCTAACATGGCCTCACGTAAGAGCTGCTAATTTAACTGCACATGGGAGACACTACAGTCCGAGTCTCTCTTGATTGTCTTTGGGGGGTAGGATGATGTTAAAGCATCCAGGGAAGGACATTAGCACGGTGTCAATCCAAACAGTGCTCTCGTTGTACCGTAATGACTAAAGGTATTGAATTATCTGTGTACACTGTTTGCCTGCAGGGGGGTTAGGGGCCATCGTAAATGGTGGTTGGTCGTTGGCGCATTAGCAGTGGGAACACGATAAGGCTGCTCAGATCATTACTATTCATCACTGCTATTATCATTAGAATAGATGCTCTCATAAAAGCCACACATTACCTCTACAGTACATAATCCTCCATTACAAGCCATGTTGCATTCCCACCAAGTCAGTGACTTGGAAAAGATTCTCAGTCCCTAAAATGTGCCATCCAGCATTGGGAAACATGAAAAAGTGTGTGTATATCACCTGTAATGTACTGCTGCTAATAATTTTTCATGATTTTGACAGCTGGTGCAAAAGATTTAAAGTTTGCTATTGAAAAGAGTCGTACCTCAGTAAAAGAAATACTTCGCCATAAAGTTTTGTATCTTTGCCTGGAGTGCTGGACAATAAAGCGCTCACACTGATCGTAAAACAAATGTGGCCTCCAAAAGTGGCCGCTTCAGAGAGAATGAAAATAACTGGGCACCTGTTTTTATAACAGCAAAGTAATTTCAAAATGTTCATGAAAACGACAATCTTATTCGTTTGCCAGGGGTTATCTGCTGCCCGTGCAGTGACACAGCCCAGTATCCATAGGAGTTTTTTCATCTCAGAAAATAGAGGAGTATTGAGGCCGTGGTGGTGGATGGTTGTGTAGCATGTCTGATACCTAACCCTTAGCAGTTATTGTAGAAATGTAATTTTTTAAATGTTGTCATTGGACATATAATCTAGGGTTTTGCAGATTCTTCCAATGTCAACTTTGTCTGGTGATTAGGTTTAGTGGCATCTGGATAGCCAATGGTCAATACATGGATTTTCAGTTAGTGGGGTCTTTAGCAGTATTTTAGAAAGATTACATGTGTTTGTGACATACTAAGCACACAAGAGGATACCTGAGATTTGGATTGTGTTGCATTAGTTGATTGAAATAGATGAACTATGACTGGTTAGTTTGGCCTACTTGCATTCTCTCCTTAAAGTTTCCGATGCAAGTGGAGATTGTGATACCATAATAAAGACAAGGTATAATATGTGTGCGTTTATTTTGTGCTTTAGAACGTGACCGCAGTGAAACAATCATAAAATATTGTTTTATTTCTCTGATTCACGGCTTTCATTCTCACTAACGCCGCTCCCTCTCTTCATTCACTCTATAACTCGTCGAAGTGAGCCAACGAGGAGGGGCCAACTTTGAATGGTTAAAAACACCAAACAACAAAAGTAACATATCATACCTTTAAGGAAGTCAATAAAAGCTCAGTAATCTTGTCCTTTTTCCACATCAACCAAAGCCATTTCCACTACAAGACTTTATAAGACCATAAGGTAAACATAAGATACATCTGTCTAGCGTTGTAGCGGTCAATCAAAACTTGCGCCCCAGGCATTGACAACAGGGCTGTTGCGTTTACTATTGGCTACCAGGTTTGGATGCTCTGAGAATAAACTTTTTCATCTGGAAATTACTCAAATAAAGTGATACGAATACAAATTCTGGTAGAAAATTGCCTTTGAGTGCAACCCGAGAAATTTTTGGACTGTAAATCATTGAGGATTTTAAAACTGATTATGTCAGTTTAAATGCCCTGCGGTGACTTAGAATAATAGAGGGAGACATCCTTTTTCGCTGACAGTAAAGAGGGAATGAAGGGATGCGTTCCAGGGTCACATCTGGCTCCCTGCTATTTTGTATCCAGATAATCATCCATCTGAAAAGGATTTTGTGATCAACCACAGCAGTTAAAGTGCTCTCCAAGGCTGAATCAAACACTTACCACTGACAGACTTTTCTCCAGTCTTTGCTCTACATAGACCAACCTTTGGCTTCCCACGTTAGATTAATGTTTTGACAGGAATATAGCCCCGTGGAGAGTTTCAGCCAGCCACACAGTGTCCAAGATGTTCCATTTATGACAACCCTCTCTCCTGCGAGGGTTTCGATTCGGCACATCAATAGCACTCAGTAATTTCTAAACAGAATGAACGAGTGGCCAGTGGGGAGTCTAGAACAAGAGAAGACGCCACAAGAAGCTCTTTCTCCCTGTCCTGATGCATTTTCGGTGACAGGATTATTCCCGGCATCGTGACACGCAGTACATGTAACAGTCTCTTCATCTTTGCTCTCTGCGAAGGGGGGGCAGCCTCTAAGAGCACTTCTGCAACACATTCGCCAGAATAAAACTATAATGAAGTGGCTGAAGTACAAGAGCTTTAACATGGTGCTTTTTGGATTTGCAGTGTATGGGCTCTGCACTTTCCACATGCTGGTTTTTTTTCTCGTTTTTTTTATCAACGTGGCTCCAGCACAATCCGCCAGCTGTCTGATATTGGCGCACAGCACCAAAAGAGTTTTAATCTGCAGCCAGAGGGCCTCAGCGGGACAATGACCAGATTTGGGCAGGGAGAAAAGGGTACATGTCTCAGTCCTGAATGTGAGGTGTCAGCATTTGATAAATGCCTGACATCATTGTGCTTTCAACTTTGGCAGGCTGATAAACTGAGAGAAATTGCTGATGGATGGCCACCTTCCTCCGAGATAAGGCTCATTTCTCTCCTTGGGATATAGGCAATACAGAAACTAGAGATTTTCTACTGACATTAAAGACCTTGTGTGTATCTCATTGGGGATCTTATTACCTGTTAAGTTCACTGCAACAAGATGGCCTTGACTTTGTGCACTCTTTCATGAAATGGATTGGACGCTGTGCTGAGGGATCGACACGTTCGGCTTCCGAGACACAGATTGCATTTCTTGCAAATGAGCCAAATGATAAGATGCCAGAAGCTGAAACACACGTGATAGCTCATCTAAGTGGCGACCTAGTGTGCAGCGAGGCCTCAAAGGTGCCACATGGGCACATTAATGATTAATCGGTTTGTTTGTGTCACATAAAACATTGGCTCTTTTAACATTCAGGTGTCACAGTTAATCTTCCGTCAGCATAGCATGTCTTCGTAGTAAAGTAGGGTTTCTTCATGAGCAAAAATAAGCATAGAGACATGAATAAAAGCATGGCAACAGCAGAGATTCTAAGTATACACAATGCAATGTACAACAAAGATTGAAGAACAAAACTATAAAAGTTTCTTTTAAACACATTTGCCCCTGAAGAACTACTTCCTGTCAGCTTAGATAGACATGTCAACTAGATCACAGCTGTCGATTGGGCTGTATTCATAAAGCCTAATCAATACTTAAGATGGATGATGATTAGGGCAGCCAGAGCAAGTGGACTGGGGATCAATTACATGTGCACTGGGTTCAAAACAGTTAAAATGTGCAGAGACCAGATGTGTCCTCAATTGCGTCTCACATCCTATTTCACTGGCTTTGCAATCACATGGCACCTCAGAGAAAAATTGTCATGTTTCATTAAGAGAATTCTCTTTTCCTACCGTTAGAATAAACCACATATAAACATCTCGGGAGTCTCGCTCTACATGTTATAGCTCCCGCAAGAGGACGTTACATCCACTTTCATTTACCCTAAGGGCATGCCTGTTAGGAAGATTTACAATATCTCCCAGGTACCTGCAATTGATTTGAGGTGATTCCCAGTGCAGCCGAGTAAATGAAATGTCAACATCTATGTGACGTGATGAAAATTAATGGCATCCCACGTAGGAGAGGAGACAGCGAAATGTAAGAGTGCGGTGTAGTCGACTGTCATGTTTGGTGAGACAGGACTTCACTCATTCAAGTGGTCGACTGTAGTTTCATAACCACAAGTAAAAAGGTCAGCTCACTCAAATCAAACATATTTTCCAACTTGACCACTAGCGCTACATAGCAATACAGATTTATTTTGTTTACTTTTATTTATTAATAGAAGTGAAAGTATCTTTATCCATTGCTTTTAAGGATGGCGATGTGGGTCAGTTCATCACTTTGGTCCAGACTTAAAAATGTCAACAACCGTTGGATGGATTGCCATAAAAATGTGGGAACAGGCATTAATCGTGCCCAGAGGATGAATCCTAATAACTCTGGTGATCCCCTGACTATTCCTCTAGCGCCACCATGAGGTTGACATTACTGGCTTTTTCAGTGGAATGTCTACTATTGGATGGGTTGCCGTGGAATTTGGTACATACATTCATGTACACCTCAGGAGGAATTGTAATCAGTTCGGTGATCCTTCAAAGTTTTTATTTGTCCAATACTTTGGTTTATGACCGAATAGGTGCAAAAAACTGAAGTCCCCATCAGCCTCAGCTGTACTTTGTGTGGTTGTGTCAAGAAGGTAACCCCCAAACTGCGAAAACTTTTTCAAATTACAACCAGATAGAGCATTACCGCCAACATTTGACCATGATTGACGCCTTCCAAATATCTGCTTGGCTTGTTTGCTCGCTTGATAATTGAATTGAAACGATGATGATTTTACTTTTACGGTGGAAAGATGGAAAATACGCCTCCATCTCTGCCATATTCACAAGTTTGGTGATCCCTCCCCTTCCGCTACAGAGCCAAGATGGTGACCACTGAGGATGAGACGTGTCAAGCACTCCATACTCAACTTTTTGATCGTTATGAGTACACCATCCGGGTACTCATTGCGCACTGCATTTTGCCATACTTGACTTGTGTGAACACACCTATGTACTCAAGATTGCAAGTTTAAGTATGGGAGAACTCAAATTGAGTCACAAGTGTAATGGAAATTCTTTCAGTATTCCGAGATGAGTCCTAATGAACGATGAAATCAAGATCCCAAACAGATGAAATGTCTTTGTCGTATTTTATTCTTGCAAGAAGAGGCACTGGTTATACAGAGTCACACAAAGTCTGCAGAAGAGTGCGCCCCCGGAGATTATTACAATGTGACTATATAGAAATCTACAACAGGGACTGTGAGAAAAGGAGTTGTTTTGCACAGATAAAGAGTTGTTTTACCCAAACAGTGTCCCAGTAAAAGTCAACACTCAGTACTTTCCCACTACATGAGACGAAGAGCACCCAGACAGTAACTTTCCACTGTTGCATAAAGAGACATCAGTACATACAATGTAATTTTCCATCACATTTCCCCCTTTTGATCATTCTATTGATCAACATAAAAGTATGTACATATGATGTATCTGGATAGTGCTCCATCAGACATAATAATTCATTGAGATTCAAATTATATCATAATAGTAATACATCACAAAAAGTATCGAGAGCCATACTGTGAATTAAGTATTATTTTAGTTGCATATAATGATACATGATTAAAAAAAGGCTCACCCTTAACCTCTAGCAATGACCTATGAGTTCTGTCTTCAAGCCAATTAAGGCCTCCCAAGGAAAATTACCAAGTACTGGTAAACCCCCCAAACCCTGTAAAGGTTTAGAGAGCTCTTTGACAGAGGTCGCAGGTCACATGCACCTACTGACAAATGGCCAAAAACTCCGCCTCGGTTTTACAGGAGATGGAGCAAAAAGACCAGATGCGCTAACTACTCTATCTGGACAGGACAAAGGTAAAACCTCAAATGACAAAAGAGGGAAAACCTCTTTTCATTTCAAAAAGTCTTTCCAGGACAATGTCTTTGTCTCTCGGAATAATGCCCCTTGGTCCCAAATCAAGCGGGATAGAACATACAGTATTGCAAGGCCTGTTTCAACTTTCTGAGACACTGTCTGCATTGTGAAAACTCATCTATCAAATTAAGCAGCACTCCAGTTGTAAACACAGCGAGTGTGTTCTGAGCTGGGCGAGGGCACGCTTTGTACGGCTCGCTGAAGTTCACCTTTTTCTAATCTCCGTCATACACCTTCCTCATCTTCTCGCTGTAATTATGGGCTGCATTCACCACGGTTGATTGGCGGCCCTGGTAATCGTATTAAGTAATCCCACCACTGAACGGTAGCAACAGGACATTGTTCAAGAACTTTTTCTAAGATGCTTAGGCTGGCAACGTGCCAGACATGACTCTATTCCACCGCTCTGATTTTCTCTTTCTTGCTATTGAATGTCGGTTCACCTTGATGTGGCCTGAGGGTGTACGAGACACAATTTGTAGCCGTTTTTAGAGCCGAGCACAGGGCAGCGAAAAGGACAAATCCACACGAAAATGCGAGTGACAGCTTTGTTTTCTCCTTAAAGCTAACGCTCTTTGTTCTAGGGCCAATTTTTGTTGTTTGTTTAGTTGGCTTTTATTCACACTGTTCATCACTAAATATCATCTACATCATGGCAAGTTATTTCCAGAGGAGCTGAGAGCAGCAGCAGAGAGATATTTAATGTATCAGAGTGCAACAAGGCCTCTTATTGCATTTGACCCAATTATAACAATACTGAGCTAGCCACAGAGAAAGCCTTAGGACTCCATCAACCTGAAGTGTCTTCATTATATGCAGGCCGTTGACGATAGGAGATGGGACCGGATCCCCCGGGACTATAGATGCTGCTGGTGGTGGAGGAAGGCCAGTATAGATGGAAAACACAATCTCACAGCTGAATCTCCTGGAATGATCTGTAGATCTTGGTTGTGATGGGAGTATTAGCAGGTCTGAAAAGCAGCAGCAATGGATTTGTTCAAGGAATGCGTGCAGAAGGATTGGCCAGATATGATGATGAATGTGTGAACGTGAGGAAGGGACGATTCTAGGATCAGACCTTTAGAGGGGCACATGTTAAGTGGGGGGTCTGGGGGTCTTTCCTGCATTCTGGTGAATTTTTATACATCAATTTCCGCTTTTTCTGCATCAAAATATGGAGAAAATGTCTTTATATGTTGAGGTCAGAGGTCAAGGGTATCATATGATACCAATATTTCCACTACACTGAGCTTTAACCCAACACAGCTTCTTAAAGACAGTGATCCCGCAGATCTCAGAGGGTTTGATAATTCGTTTTCAGGGGGTGCTGAGATGAAATTTAGGTGTGCTTGAGCACCCCTAAAGAGAGTCTAAAATCAGAGGAACTCTGATGCGTGTTATGTGCCGTTATGTTCAGTGTTGTTCTCGTGTCCTGGATGATATTGTTTTGCCGAGGGTAGATTTCCGGGCTCGTCCAGTGCCGGCAGGGCAGGGCTGAAGAAGCAGAGCGCGCTGAATCAATTAGATGTGATCAACTTTGCCAGCTTTGGGTCATTTCTCAGACGCCCGCCCCTCCCTTTACAACTCTGGCATAATGGAAAATCACTCTGTTTCACTTGCCATTACCCCTCTGTACCATTCATCTCAGCCAATCCAAGGGCCAGCGGAGAGGAAAAATCTTCCATCTGATCAATATTCCAAGAACGACATGAAGTGCGGTCAAATATGCAATTCAGACACACATTCATTTTGCATTTCACTGTCATTCTATCAATAGCAATTATTGTTTACTTCAGGATTAATTGCTCAGGTATTTAAATCATTAAACACTGGGACGTCTCTTTGGAAGCGCGATTTCAGATGTGAGCCAGAAGTGCCGCCTGCTGTCATTACTCTCGAAGCTTTCACTCTACCTGAGTTTATAACATCCACTATAAAATACAGCCTAATAGATTGGTCGTACTCTTGTCGTACTCTTGTCAACAGGCCAAGAGAACAGCGCATTTTTCATCTATTTGTGTCAAGGCTCAGACACTGAATATTTCACTGTCAACCAGCTGGGAGGTTTGAATATAGAGGCAAAACCTTAAGTCATCCACTTCTTTTTCTTTTTTGGATGTACTTTGGGGTGAATAATTCTCATGACTGACTCTGATGGGTGACTTAAATCATTATTTGGCGGTCTAATGAGAATCAGAGGCCACATACAGAATCATAACATCATAACCGTGGCATAATTGCAAATTATAGTTCTGAATGGGACTCTAAAATTGTCCTCAGTCTGTGAAAATGGTGCCAAAGGGAGTAAAGTGTTATTAGAAGTAATACATCATTTTAAAGCTACTACGAGGAACATTTTGTGTTGATTTTGGCGACCCATGTGGACAATAGCGGTAGTGTTTCCGAGAGTCCCAGAGTCCCTTTAGAAAACGTCTTTTGTTTTGTAAGTTACGTCAGTGACGATTGTCACATTGACATTTGTGACGCGTTTTCTGTAGTTGTGCTACGTTTCTGTACGTGTTTTACTTACTTATTTTAAGCCCAACCATGACATTTTCGCTTACCCTAACTAAATGCTTCTCTTGTCTGAACCTAAGTTAGGTTTAGACAAGAAAACCATTAACTTCGGACGTTTGCATGGCGTACAAATGACACGCAAAAAGGCTCAAATGGATACTCATGACGCGCGGAATGTCAGTGTAATGTTGTGGTATTTATACACCTTCCCTTGAGACTGGGTTGTAATATTAGATGCTCATATTGTCCGCCTACACTAATACAGTATTATTATATATGTATATTACTGGTTGGTTTTGCAATACATGTGCTGTAAATGTGAAAAGGAAACTGAATATTCAACTGAGCTTTTCCCTTTACCTTAATAACACAACGCTTACAGTATAGAGCTACACTGCAAGACACAGGTTTTAACCTTCAGTATTGCAGCACTGCTTTGAGTTTCAATATCACTTGATCCAATTTCCATTCAGCTTTTTAGGACTTTACTGCAACAGTTTCAACAAATGAATTTCCCCCCAAACTATATTTCTAACCATCAGCAGAATCATTCAATACCATACTGCTGTACCAATTTGCCTCAATACTTACCAACTTACAAAACATGCACTTCTGAACTTCTGGCAATTACATCGGTGCAATCTGTAGTGAGAAAAACCATCCTCGGATGACGGAAGCTGGCAGAGGAAACGGCTTCGAGGAGCTCTCCGCTAAGAGTGTGCAGTGACCCATTACTGAAGTCTGGCCTCTCTGGCTGCTCGCTACAGCCTCCCCAGTCTCTCATGCACAAAGCTGCTGCTTTTATTACTGCAGGGGTCATTGATAATGGTCCTTTCATGACTGTTTCAGAGAGCTGCCCAGTGCCCACGGACCATGCAGTTTTTCATTTCCATACACATATTGACACACACAGGAGGGATGTGATGTGCATAATGGAGCTTTCTATACATCCACTGGCTTTTACTTGAAGTTCGCTCAAGACCTCGTTCCCTTATGCACAAGAGGATGACAACCTCCAGCCTCCGATGCAGCTGCTAATCTGGGGCTATAAATCAAAATTGGCAAAGCCACTCCCTCTCAGCCACACAAAGGCGGCGTAGCTGAGTGCAGCGCACTGATGCCAGCCCCTGGAGTCGAAGCTGCGGCCGTCCAGCTGGACTGACGCCTGGCGGTGCTTCTGCTCGCTTCCTGCCATCGCGGGCACACAGCGCATTAGCAGTGGTTTATCAAACCCACTGTGCCTTGAAAGCATGACAGCGTGAGGCCTGCGCGATTAAAACCGCTCAGTGCTCCGTCATTGCGGGAAGAAATGCACAACACCCTTTAACAATAGATTTGCCAAAAGTCATAGCTCTGGGTTACAGCCAGATGGAATTAGTGTTTCCTTTCCATTTGCCTCTACTGACAAAAAAAAAATCGAAACCAAAAAAAACAATATTCACTCCCCAAACACTAAGGGCTCATCCGAATTCGCTGAGTTTGGTCCCAGCTGTTTGATCCTGCAGTCCTTGTTTCAACAATGACACTCATGACATACTAAACCAGAGCAGATCCACAGAGTCCTGCAAGCATTTAAAGGGGACATATCGTGCTCATTTTCAGGTTCATACTTGTATTTTGGGTTTCTACTAGAACATGTTTACATGCTTTAATGTATAAAAAACTGATTATTGTTCTCATACTATTAGTCTGATATACCTCAGTGTTAATTTTGGCAGCTATTTTAGATTTAGTTTTAGTCTTAAGATAAAAATGCTAATTAGTTTTAGTCACAATTTAGTCATTTTTATCCTTCATGGTTTTAGTCAACGACAACTCAAAATGTTTTAGTCACTGAAAGTGATTCGATTTTAGTCAAAGTGTTTTCTCCTTTAATTTTGTCAGCTATTTTTTTTTTTATTTAATCTTAGTCCTGTTTAGTCATCAGATTATATTGAACATTTCTGTCATTTTAGTCAAATTTATTACATATAAAATTGTATCTTAACATTATCTGATGAAAAGCACAGGTTAAATGATTAAGAATGCAGCTTTGCGGTTAGTTTGAGTCGTCCTGTCACACCCACCGGTCCGTTGTGAGAGCCAATCCGCACCGACCAACATGTAAAAATATGCGTTACTCAGCCACCCAAACCTGACCAGTAAACCGCCAACTTTATGCATTATAGTAGCACAATGGTCAGGATTGAGTTGCGAGACAAGAAGGACAGAGACAGACTGAGCGTCGACGCATCGTTAGTGCTTAATGACATCGGTGCCGTCTCGTCATTGTCTCATCTTAATCATGGAAAAAAAGGTTGTTGACGGACATATTTCCTCATGGTTTTCGTCAACAAAATTGATATACTGTACCTGTATTCACCCTCTGTCTAAAAAGCTCCATTTTAACACCTGTTTCTTTAAGCCGTCCTCCCGGAAAAAAAAAGTCCAGTCTGCTCTGATTGGCTCGTGAGAAAAATATAGTGAAGCTTTGCAAAGGTAGTTCTCAAGCTGTGGGTGATATGTTCTGATGAGCCTGCATGTGACATAGGAAGGGGAGCCAAAATCTGCACGGCTTGTTGAATCACGTGTTTTCTGATGTAGACAGTCCACAAAAAACTGACTGGGTTGTCTTATTTGTACAGTTTGTGGGCTGATAAGTACTCCAGATACCCAAATGGATGAGCACAAGCACTGAAAAAAAATCATGATATGTCCCCTTTAAGTCTCTGTATAATGCAAAATCTAAAGAGAAACATGCAAGATCTTTTTTGCAATAACCAAAGCCCATATCCTCAACTTATATTTGTCTTTCCTTTACCAACATTTTTAAACAGCATTCCCACAGTATTACTTTCCTCAACCGGAAGGCAACAGCTAAAATTAAGTCGTTACGCAACACAATAGCAGCCCTTACGGAGAATCCGGCTCTTATAGCTCCTGCGTGGTGGCTAACTCCTACGAGTCCTGCCGGCTCATATGGGAGTAAACAGATCAATAGGCCCACCTGAGAGATGGATGCTCACCTCCTCCGAGCAGCGGTGATCAAGCCGGAGTCCACAAAGCCCTCCTTTCAGCTGCAGCCTAATGACGCTAATGGGCAGCAATGCTCTCAGAGACCCTTTATTACACTGATTAGGCCAACAACCTCAAATATAATGTCCTAATCTGATTAAGAGATGGACACAGCTGAGCAGAGAGGGACAGAATAGACAGCCAGAGAGCGGACTAATAGAGATGGGGGTTTTTGTTGTTCATGAATCCAAAGGCTAAATTGCAAAGAACTGGCAGTGCTGCTCGTGCTGATGTATGCTAAAATGTCATCTGTAAGAGGTTTATGGACATGTGAAGTGTTCTTGAAAATTAAGCCGAGTGCACTGCTGACACTGACAGGCGACTGTCTGCAACTGATAGGAGCACTAGCTGGAGCCAGATCCCCCGGAGGCCTGGACATCCTGGAATGGGTGTTTATTAGCATTATTCAGTCCAAACTGAATAGGCACAAGGGTAAAAGATTTAATTTCTAAATATAGGTCACTGTGACAGACGGAACATTTCCCTTTTTAGCCCAAGTTAGCTTAGTAAAGATGCCCTGGGGAGTTTTTTTTTTACTTTTAGTTTCTCACAAAAATGCATTGTGTCTACTCTTACCAAAAAGAAGTTTATTCAAGTGTGCTATTAGTAAACTTTTAATGTTATAATAAGAGAGCATGCTTTCAGATTACTTTTTATGTACTTATCAGAGATATACTTAACAAAACGTAAGTGTTTTGATATTAATTTACTCTAAATCTTCAAGAATTTTTTACGTTTTTGTGTTCTCCGTTCACCACGGAGGCATGTGAGAAAAATATATATATATTTTTTTAATCTCATCACAAAATATCAAGTCAAATAGCAAAATTCTCTTTATGTAATGCATAAATCGTTGGCTATGTACTATAAGTTAAAGAAAACGTACAAGTATACTTGCAGTTAAAACTAATAAAATAGTGACTAGTATACTTTAAAGTGTACTTTCCTAAACTTTCAAACTATTTTTTCCATCTCTCATGATACTTTATCGAAATGAAATAAAATCACCCCCCCCTTTATGGTTTTAATTATAGCTTTGCCAGAGCATCTGTCTATCAGATTAATTAGCAATCACAGACTAGCTGCTATACTTATTGGCCTACGATGGCTCATTTTGCAAATCAAAAAGCTGACCATACTGATGCTATATTTAGCTCTCAAAACACTAAATCAAGCAACAGCACACAATCAAGTCTGTTTAATTCTAAGTTCAGTTGAGATGAACCTTGGGAAACACGGTTTTGATTATGGATTGCGTCGCTTTTCAATAATATGTCGTGTTTTTCTGACTCTTTAAAATCCTAAAATACAAAATAATGCACCTCAGCTGAAATTTATCAGATGATACAGACCAACTCAAAATCAATCCCTTCCTTTGGGATGAAACCTGCAGTGATGGCTACCACCCCCCCGCCTCGCTGTGAGTGCCACTTTGGGTGTGTGTCTGTATGTGTGTAGACTACACTTCATTTAGCACTGCTCCACAGGGGAGCCGGGGGAAATCACAGAGACACGGAGAGAGAATAAACAAACAAATCAAAAGCATTAAACCAAGCAAACACAACATAGGAGGCTTTTTTAAGGACCGTTAAACCTCCATTATCCACCTCAAATTAAATGTCTTCTTTGGTAGACTCCTCTCATCCTGCAGGGAGGTTATGAACATAGTAAGCACCGGTTGCAGAAGAAAAATAAACAAACTGGCTGCCAATAACGGTGCCTTAAAACAGATAGAGTGCCATCAAACATAGTCTTTTTCCTTATCACACCGCTTCTCATTTTTTATAGGGAACGGAGAAAATGTGTTGTTGTTTTTCCCAAAATAGAAGTTCATTGACATTTTTTTATTAAGAAAAAAGGGAATTAAACATGCACAAATGTTCCCACTTCAAGTCATCTTCAGTGTGCAAATACATCTCAAATGTGCGTGTCTCAACTCTCGCAGGCTATATTTACATGGCCCCACCCACCATCTTACAGCTGCAGGCACTCAGTCGTTAGATGATCCAATTAGACGATACAAGCTACCTACCGAGCTCAGAGAAGGTACAAATCTACCAAATCTACTGCTGCTACATGCAGCAGTTTCCTTTCAGTAAAAGGGATTTTAGAGATTTGGAGACACAGAAGATAATGCACAAGCCCAAATACATACAAATGTGAAAATAGACATGCACAGCCACATATTAATGCTTATATCATGCTGGGGTTGTCATGAATTAAACAACTTTGGTTAAAGTTAAAGCAAATTTGCTAGTTGTGCAATAAATGTTAGAGAAATGTAAATTTTAGAGTCTAAAATGACTATAGCCACTGCGGATGTTATCTCAAACTTTCTTATTTTTTTCAGTTTTAATGGGGTTTTATCAACATTAACATAATAACATTTTCTGTTGACTAAGTTATGCATGATTTAGCAATAAGTTAAAGTTTCTCAAGACAGCATGGTCTCCTAAACATTCCATTACAACAAAACTGCATTGTCAATTACGATTTTCGAGGGATCTCCAGGATTACTAATCATAGTCCGTGGAAGTCTGCATAGGGAAGAGGTATAGGGGTGGATGGGTGGGTCAAACAAACGGGACTTTCACCCAGGAGACCTGTGTTCCGTGTGAAACCAAAACTCTACGTTGACTTATTTCAATTTATGTCTGTAACTTAAATCATGTAACAAACATAATGAAATTAGTTAGCAGCACTAGCTCCAAAAGTCCCTCAATCAAATAAGAAAGTCGCCAAGTCGGCAACACTGAGAGGCCGTCCCTTCAGGCCTCCCTCCAAAGCCACTCCCCCAAAATTATCATTATGAACATAAACTTTTGCTTGAAGTGGAAAAAAAATAAGTGTCAGTACTTCCCTTATTCACATGTTGATGTATGCACTCGCCTCAGCAATCATTATTACATTCAGAATTTCTACAGGGAATAAAAGATAGGAGATATCGGGTTTGGGGCTCCTCCCCCAAAGAAATGTGAAGGTTTTTGTCTTAAAACTATGCAATTCCACGTCATTTTGGACCATTAGCCTTTTAGTTAGTTCAATAATTATTTGATTATTTACACATATCACATTTAATTATCCTGGAAATGTTTGCCCTGTAAATGCATTATGTAAATCAAAAGAGAAGATCCTGACAACTTTCAAATAATGTTTCATTAATTATATTTGTTCACAAATAAAAAAAAATGACAAACAGTTCACCAAGTATTTTACAAAAAGAACGTGAACATTGTATCAATAAATTACAGCAAATTCCCAAATACACAACATGTTTTTTATCTAAGGAAATATTCTGCTTCAATCCATATTTGTTGGCGTTTAGCCTTTCAAAAACAACATTTTCACTGCGGTCAAATCACTTTATTCAACCTGAGACTTTTCGCAAGGATTTTTTTTTTCTTTAGGATCATAAAATATGACGACAGACATTCGAAGCTTCATCCGAAAAACCTCATTAGAAGAGATGGGATGGACTATGCCTGAGTATTGGACGGGAACGTTTTTGTTTTTTACTTTCATCATATGGTCACGAAGTAGTTTCTTTTCTTTATAATATTTCCTAACTAAGAGTTGTCTCTGTCATTTTATCAGGCTTTATTTAGTGCTTAAATAAGCCATGTCGGAAAATGCCCATCTCTAAATCATTGCAAATGTGATTCAGGTCTTAGACGGAATCGCTTAGATCTGTCTGACTGGTAAATATTTTATTGAGTGTGTTGGGTGGCAGCTGCCTGCAGATAGAACAGCATTAATCCTATCAGTAGTTTTATGATAGACTATTTTAATAAAGGGTATTCTTCTGTTGTGAAATTTATCTAAATATTCAGTTTTTTTGTTTCAAATAAAGGAATCATGAATAAATCACACTGAACACTAACTTGGCTGAAGAGATACAGCGTGTATCTTTGTTTAAATAAACCCATGCTTTAGTAGCTGTAGTGCATTTCTGATATCCGCAGCTTGCCGAATCTAATTGGAGCACCTAATGACGGAGTGCCTGCAGCTGTGAGAAGGTGGGCGGGGTCAGAGTTGATATCTTGCACACTGACGGAGCCTTCAGGCTTTTGTTCACAACAGTGTCAGGACCATGTGGCACAGTTTTGGAAGCGCAGACCAATTGTGCTTTGTGACAGTCGCTTTAGTTAGACGCACTCAGCTGAAAATACCTGACAGGAGATTTTTAGAGCCATATCCCATCCATCACAAGCTCCTCTGAAACCTTTATATTGGACTGTGCATTGTGAAGCTCAGTTGACAAGTTCATATACAATGTTCCGGCTTGACATTTCACTTGAATGGATAGAAAACAGCTATAGAAACGGTGAAGGTTAGTCTAAAAATAGGCTAAAGGAAAGTCCTCAATGCTTCTGGATTGGTGTGTAGCAATCGGGGATGTAGAAAGGAGATAATACAGATCATAAAATCTGAATTCAGTCAATAAAAATGACATTTTATTGCATTGCACTTGAGCTTGGATTTTTATAAAATAAAAGTCCAAATGGTCACATTAATAGTAATAAGGGAGCAAGGCTAAAGAAATTATAAAAATAATTAAAATCCATTCCTGTGAACGTTATAAAGGAGCCACATATTGGCAAAGTATTTTCAGCGAACTCAACACAGTGCAATCCCCACTTTCCCAGAATTTCATCATTTTCTTTTTGCTGCCAACAACTTTTCCCTTTTAAAGCAAACAAAAGGGAAAAAATGGCTAATAGCCTTTGAATGAAACAGCCTGCAACACTGACACAATTACACTGCAGCGGGCCGTCTGAATCCCTTGCTCTCTTATTGCTTATTGGTAGTCTATATGCAGATTACGCAATTTTATTGACACGACGTATGGGTGAACACGCAGTAAATGAAAATGAAACGAGATTAAAAGAGTGAGTCGTGCTGAAACTGGGAGATATTTTCATTTTGATCAGCGCGGGGGGAAACGCTGCACTCGTGTAAACAAGTGCAGGAAACGAGATATCTCAGCGTCACTTTTTCCCTTTTTCATAATGGGCCGTGGCTTTCTGCTCCTCCACTTTTCACCCCTTGTGTTTGACTGACACCATGATTGCAGCATAATGATGAGCTGAGGCGGATTTAAATCTATTCTCCAGAGACAAGGATGTTCTCGCCCTTTCACGCCGGTCAATTATCCGTTTTTTTGTGTAATCGGCAGTCGTCTGAATCAAATTACAACAAAGGGGATCAAAATCCGCCTTTTTTTTTTTTTTCCAGTAAATTACAGACAGTGACAAAAGTTTGAGCAGAAATGTCGGATGAATTCATTGGAATTAATCTGAATTTATCATCGTCACTGTCACACTTGCGTAGGCACTCTAACACTCTGAAGCTGTGCTCAATCTGTTAGAAGCTTAAGTTTGAAGAGGCTCCCTTTGGATTCTTTTTTTTTTTTTTTTTGAGGTCAGATTTATCCCATTAGGCGGGGAATAGGGAAAAAGCTTTATCCCATTTGTAAAAAGAATCACTTAGAACAAAAACACCTTTTAGCATTTATTATTAATGCACGGGTGCCTGATCCCAATTTGCCATGCAACCATCCCTCCTGTTCCACAATGCCTCGCCTTAATTTCTTAATTAAAAAGTTTTCCTTCGCGGCTATAAAGAATCGTCGGTTAGTCCAGACAGCAACAACTTATCCTAGCTTTTAAATAATTCATTAGAGCCAATAGTAACCCGCCTGATCAGTGCAATCACAGTTAAAACAACGTAGGTGGACCAACAATTGAAAGCAGCTGCAGTGCATGCAGTGATTTGAATCAGCTGCCTGTGGCATGCATAGCTGAGTGTCCTTGCTGATATGTTGCAAAGCCTTACTTCACTGTGAATGTGTGTGTGGTTTAAGGAGGGCGCCGAGCCAGTCACCTAAGAACATTCAAAGAAATAAGAGACTGTTTAATGAGCATGAGTGTTTTGTAAGTAGTAGTGTTATTGCGATTATTCATTGATTTTTTTAAAAAAATGACATTGTATTATTCTTTTTCCTGCAATATACATTAGGATGTAAAAAAAAATAGAGAAATATTCACCTTAAATTTTGTAATCTACATTTTAAAGTTGAATGCATCAATCTGGTGCACAAAATTAAGAGGCTAGATCTATGACGAACTTTTTGCTCTTAATCATAAACACATTGGTTGTATAGATGTTAGGGCTGTCAATTGATTAAAATACATAATCGTGATTAATCGCAAATAAATGGCACATTTTTTTATCTGTTCAAAATGTACCTTAAAGGGAGAATTGTCAAGTATTGAATACTCTCAACATGGGAGTGGACAAATATGCTGCTTTATGCAAATGTGTGTATATTTTTATTATTGGAAATCAATTACCAACACAAAACAATGGCAAATATTGTCCAGAAACCCTCACAGGTACTGCATTTAGCATAAAATATATGCTCAAATCATAACATGGCAAACTCTAGCCCAAAAGGCAACAACAGCTGTCAGTGTGCTGACTTGCCCCAAAGCTGCATGTGATTATCATAAAGTGGGCATGTCTGTAAAGGGGAGACTCGTGGGTACCCATAGAATCCATTTACATTCACATATCTGAAGGTCAGAGGTCAAGGGACCCCTTTGAAAATGGCCATGACAGTTTTTCCTGGCCAAAATTTAACTGAAAAAAGCTAACAGTGGTCATCGTCCATCTATTTACTGTGTAACTTAATGATTGTTACCCGTTGGCTGATTACGCCAATGTTTATTTCCCTGCTTGTTGGCAAATAATCCCTTCAATATATCCTCACTGGCTTCGTTAAGTCCCACATATCTAATCAAGATAAGGGGAATTACACCGAGGCAACAAAACAATACAAACACACATAGGAGCACTGCAAACAAAGCCTTGCAGTTCGCTTATCAGTATGTAAACATATCATATACCAATTAAGTTTTAATGACCATGTGCCGCTTTGGCATCTCCAGTCTAGAAAATAAAGCAGGAATATGTTATTTTTACTCACTTAAAAAATAAATTAAAGATCTAGTGTTATCATTCTGTCTACGACTACATGCCTTAATTCCCCAATGTGCATGAAAAAAGACTCTTGAGGGTTGCATGGCAGGTTGTTGTGACTGTGTTAGATGGATGTGGGTATAACAGCAAGAAATCTAGTAAAAAATAAAAAGAGCAGTGCAGCTAAATCTGGCAGCAGAGACCGTGAACAGCAACATTGCTTTTTTAAATTCCAGATTGACTGACTTCTCAGTATGCTTCTTCGCTGCCCGTGGTGCAGATGACGTCACGTCAGCCACAGCCTGAATAATGTGTGAATGCTGCGTTCGAGGTAGACAGCTCATCAAGATGAGTGACAAGTGCTGGGTGCAGGAGTTTGACCAGCAGAGGGGGAGGAGTTGGCGGAGGCTAACACATTCTCTTTGCTGAGGTGAAAAGTTGCGTACTGTAGCTCCGATGTCACATTTTAGCACTTTGAAACGTGTTGAATCTGAAATCGAGTTGAACCTCGACTCACACCAGTGAGATTTAGATGTGGGGGTGGTTGTGTTGCAGGGTTAGGGTTGAGGTTCCGGGTGGAGGAAACGGAGCACCAACCATACAAGAGTCCTGGTGTTTCTACGGTACATGTTCTGCATATCATGCCTAATGTGCCGTAATCTTGTTTGGAGCCAAAAAATTAATTCAGTGAGCCGCTGAAAGGCACTGAAGTACTTAGCGAGTGACACATTAATGTAATTAGGGTGAACATGGGCATAATTCTCTAAATTACTATGGTCCCACTGGTGTGTGTGTTTTAAGGTGCTAAATTCCAAATTCGGAGCAAATCTATAATTGAGGGATTGCCTCCACACAGCTCTCAGCATGGCGACAGCTGAGCCGGTGGCTAGCAGCTAATGGCAAAGAACACATATTGCCAAGAAGTGAAAGTCAATTGTTCGTTCCACTGCAAAATCAGCGCACAGCAGCAAAGCTACTTTCCGCCATTTTGGACTGAAAGCGACAGCCAGACGCCAGTAAAACGTCCGCCTAAAAAGTGCCTACAAAAGTAGACCAAAATTATTTCTATTCTATCGTCATGTTCTACCAAAATGGCCTGTGTTGAACAATACAATCTTATTAATATAATAAGAGTTTTCAGTCCAAAATGGCAGCAGTGGCTGTTGTCAAAAAAACACAGGAGTTTTGTCGCTTTGCTTTTATACTCTTTGCCAACTGGAGGTTGGGACGGCGTTATCAGCCATAATCACAGTATGACAAGGTCTCACATCTCAACCAGTTTTAGTTCCTTTTAATATGATTTGACTGAGACAATTTACAGTTGAGGGTAATACCGAGGAGGTTTCTTGAACCTATCTTACTAGATAAGAGTTTCAACCCCAACTAATAACAAAACATGATCTGAACCAAACACTGCTTTTTTCAGCTGTTAAGTAACAATCGATTCCAATTTAACAAGTACATTAATGTTTAATTTACTGGTCGGTGTCTGAGTGAGTTTAGTGACCGAAAAGCCAGACATTTATAAATATAAAGTACCGTCTTCAGCTCATCTAGACATTACTGAGGCCTTGTGGCAGATCGTATGCGTGAGAAAAGTCAAGGACCAAGGCAGGTTCCTTGAGGTACTCCACTCTTAATGTGTTTTCTGTCTGAGAAACTCCTGTTGAAGAAAATGCTTCCCTTAAGATCATGTTTTACCTCAGAGGCAATATATGGTCCAAAGCTCTAACAGTAAAATATGATCTATGATATAGAAATGTTCATATTTACATAGAAGTTGCTGGAAAGATACCTGAAAGCAGGATGCAAATTACAAAAAAAAAACAATGTTATAAAGGAAAGCCTGAATACAAAGACAAAGGACTAACTGTTGTAGTAGAGATTGGCCAAATGGTGCGTCCACTACAACTGCAATTTCACTATATTAAGATTTTACATGAATAAAATATAGGAAATAGCAGTCAATGAAAGATGTGGGTCAAAGATTGACCTTTTCAATGAATTTTAGCTACAGGCAACATGACATGAAAATATACCAATTAACAGAATCAGAAATGACAGCACGTTTCCTTGGGCCCATTCCCTTTGTGTGCTCTAGTGTCAACAAAATAGCCATCATCAGTGTCAAGACTGCTAATGAATGTTTAGTCGGAAGGGTTTGATTTGCTCTAGGCACAATGTTTTGATGGGATGTTAGGTTAGGTGCACTTTTGTTGCTCCAGCAAATGTGAAACACCAATTAGCCATGTTTTTAATGATGGAGAGTGTTTGTTTTTTTTAGCACAAAAGTCCAGTGGCTTGCTTCCCCTGAAATATAAAGCTGTCAGTCAGAGCACAAGGGAATGAGATACTGAAAGCAAGGGGAGGACAGACTAAGAAGGGCTAATTACATAGCTGACACCTCTCGCCTTCAAACATCCTTTTGCAAAGCATTTTCTCCACATTTCCACAGGGATTTCACAACAATTGCTTTGTTTAGGTGCACATGGCATGTCTTTTTGTTCATTATGTTTAGGACATCGCTTTATTAGCTGGACAGAAGTAATGTAACGTATGTAGTGAGCAAACCACAATGTTGTCAGTTTGTGTTATTCCTACTGCAATACTGAGAAGAGTGTTTGTCAGTGCTATCAATCCTGCATGTCAAGACCTACCAGAAAGGCAGATGGCTTAAATAAATCAAATGTGATGCAGGAGCATGCCTCTTGTCTCTCAGAATGCTTCATACATTCTCTAGCAGCTGAATCGAAATGCCCCTCACAGCACGCCAGCAGCTCTTCTTGTTTTCAGAAAATTAAACCCTGTGATCATTATTTATCTTCTTTAAACTTCACAAACCTCATTTATTAGCTAAGCAGTCACCATTATGGATAGTTATTCCAGACGGGACAGCCTCTCGAGGCAATGCAAATAAGTTGAGGGCAGATAGTGAAGCTACAGTATTTAATATACAACATGTATAATTGATGACAACGTCTGTGAAATATAGATTCAATGGGTGGAAGCTTATTATCATTTTACACTTGAAAAAAAACAAGAAGTGTCCTCCAATAGTGTTTCTTTTAGAGGTCTTGCACAAATTCAGGCTTTACACTTGTTAATTGTTATAACAAAATTATAATTGCAGTGCCCTTTGGGAGTGGGCCGATTGCTTGGCCCCAGAAGAGGACCGTGAATCAGTTTATTAATATTGAATGTGTCCTTTGTCCAAATTGCACCAACTTCGCCACTGCACATCCTTGGGCCCCCAGCAATACAGCCGCCGAGAGGGAAGTAGATCAGATGAGCGGTTCTGGAGATATGCGAAGGACACACACACACCCACACAGACAGATTTCTTGATTTGTAGTTATATGATGCTGTTACAGCGCCACCTATTAGCCAAATGACACCAAATTTGTCATGGTTACTTAGACATCATATCTACAAATGTCCACCAAATGTGGTCCCAATAGCACAAAGCAGTCAGGAGATATGACATTTTTTGTAATATAAGCCCTGCCCAGAGCTTTTGAGCTAAGTTTGAGGGTCAGCTATAGCAATATTAAATGGGACATAAAAAATCTGAAAAGTAATGTCTTTCTGGCTTCATCCAGAGATATTTTGTACCAAATGTTGTGTTAATTGCTCAAACTTTGTAGGAGGAGCAGCGGAAAAACAGATTTGGACACAAAGACACAAAATGGCACAAATGGTTGTGGCTTATATAGATAGATTTTTCCGGACTCACAGAATCCATTTTTGTTTCTGCGACTTACGGTTCAAAAGTTACAAGCCAAAATGTAAAGTTTGTTGTTATAGCGCCACCATCTGGCCACATGGCACCAACTTTGACACTGCACATCCTTGGGACCCTAGCAATATACCCTGCAAGTGTGAATTAGATCAAAATGTTCTCGACATATGCAAAGGACAAACCCACATACACACACAGACAGACAGACGGACAGAAATTGCTTGCTTTATAGTTAGATAGTTAGATGTGAAAACAGTCAAAACATTGCAGATCCCCTCTTGAAAGGGCATTGAGGTGAAATAAAAGAAATGCCAGTCAGGTACCACATTACCCCACCACTAATCTCCTCTCATCAGCGGATAAATGAGAGGCAGTGACAAGGTAATCAAATCGAGATAGCCACATAAATGGGTCCTGTCGAAATTGCCTGTCTGTGTGACGCGTGGCTCGACAGGCCATCAGGTCTGAGCGCTTTGAGTTTTGGTCACGGAGCATCTGTTATTTGGATCAAGGTAGACTTCCGTGAATTAGCATCTGGCAGCTTTATTTACAGCAACACCACTAAGCTTCAGAGCGCAGGTTACTGCCAAGGATGCCGACGGCCACTTGTGACCGGCTGTGGCACGTTGTGTTCCCGTCTTATCTGACTTAGCTGAAGTTGCCTCTTTACAAGTGTGAGACAGATCCCTCGGCAAGTTGAACGACCACAGAGAAGCTTCATACATCAGTGGTTTTTGGACCGCAAGTCCCATAACGCTCCACTGACAGTTTGTTACAGTCTCCTGGCTTTTTGGTTTGGCTGTTGCATTTAAAGAACACAGGCAACTAGAGTTTGGAGATGAGAAATTGCTCTAAATCAGCAAAAGAAAACTTAAAAATATACTTTATCCTTACTGAATGCTGCTCTAGATTAATGTATGTTGTGACGGAAATCACCCTCTGGCTTACTGTAACATATGAGAGAACAAAGACAAGTACTGTAAATAGTACAACCTGTCCAAGGGCAACATAGCTCTGTTTTTTATCACTAACTCTGAATCACAGGAGAAAGACAGTACAGGGAGGAGGGGGGGATGGGCAGCCAAATACAGAAACAATGAAGTGGAACAAATCCAACAGGCACACGCTTTATCTCGTTCCCTTCGCCTTCCCTGCCTTTTTTCCATTTTTGCTATCTTTCTCTATCTTAATGAGCACCACAGCTTTCTATCGAGGGATGGTGCCAGCGTGATACATCACAGACAGGACACATGCAGGGAGGACGAGGACAGGACAGTCGCAGGGTGACGGTGATGCCGGCAGAGCGATTAAGAGTGCTTAGACAGGCATGCTGATCCACAGAGTGCGGAGCAAAAGAGCACCATTATGCTCAGGGGAAGTGGCAGAGGCACCCATCATGTCCTCAAGATGAAAATGTAATAACGACTTCATATTTTATAAGACTTAGAATTAGATTTTTTTGAAGCAGATGCAGAGCTGTAGTAATGACCATCTGAGAGGATTCAATCCCAAGGCTGAGTCCAGTTGAGTTTGAGTCTAGATCTAAAAAGGGTGAGCCCAAGTCGAGACAAATGATAGTTAAATATCCATAGTTGTCAATAAAGCTATTTACAGGTTTTCAATAGAAGAAGAAAAAGTGAAGTCAACTTCCAGTAGTGGATTATTCAACAAAAGTGCTCTAAAGACTGAACTCGAGATCGTAATGAGACTCAAGTACTTCAGCCCGTGTATGTGTGTAATATCACATGACCTTTCTCGACTGATCCTCAACTACTGAATACTAACAATGTGCTCGACACCTTTTTCGAGAAGCAGTTAAACCTTTTAAGAGCGCCACATTGAGAGTGACATCGAAGGGGCTTATGTTCTTCCCGCTTAAGCACCCTCTAGTCAAAGAGGTTCGTTATAATTGCTCATCGGCCTGAGTTTAAAATGTCTGGTCGTAAAGTCAGTCTGCGTGGAGAGAACCCGGCGGTGGCGCGATCTGAACCACTCACTGCACAGCCTGAAAGCTCACTCGCATAACACAATCTCATTATTCAAAAGGCAACGTTGCGCCGCATTAATAGACGTGACCTTTACATTTGTTTGCGGCAGATACTCCCCATAGATCTCAAACTCCTTCAGCATATCAGAAATGAAGTGCGCATATGTCCGTAACACCTATCCATTCCTTGCCTCTAAATTTCCATACTGGGCGATGCGACACTATACATTTGTTCCACGGTGGCGGCTAAGAGCAGGGGTTTAATTGAACAAAGCCTGGGAGAGGAAGCCTCCGGAGCAGTACCAGCAGGGCTGTGCTTCACCTGCGTGAGGCGATTACTGAGCCACTACATAAATGCAGAGCTTTGCTGGAGAGTGCATCCATGTCTATGCTCTATGTGAAATCAGTAATGAGCCAGCAAGTGCAAGGAGAGACTGGTGGGCCCAGCTCATTGCCATGCATAGTATGAAGAAGCATGGGGACAGCAGGGGAGTCCCAGAGGCAATATAGAAAAAGGAAACAGGCCATATTGTCATTCAAATGGTGGTGTACATTACACGGGAGATGCTCTTAGCTGATAGCAACAACGGGGTGAGACACCATATTGCCACATATAATGCGGTACACGATAGTGTTCCTGGCCAAGGAAGCTTACCAGTGGCTCCGTTTCCTTGGATTTATCTGAATCACAGCCTGAAAATGCAGTAGGTCTGCGGAAAAGACGAGCCGTGGAGAAAAGGCGGCACAGTGCAAGAACAATCATCGATGTTCTATTTCTGCCCACATGAGACACAGATTAGATAATCAAACATGGGCATATATTTATAGGAAGAAGGAATGGAAACGTCAATACACTTATTCAAGCTCAAAGGATTTCCCCCCATGCACAGTGCCGGATCCACTACACGCATTCACGTTATGCCATCCATATAGCATCAGCCTCGCACAAATATGCAGGCTGTCTGTTGCTGGCAATGTCCTGTGGCGTTTCACCAGAGGAATGATTAGGCTGCCAGATGTTACCTTAATAAGTCTGTCTGTTGATTATAGCTTGTTGCGTGGCGAATGTCCTCGGTGCCCAGTGGAAAAACGTTTGTCATTTAGCAGCTAACAGAGACACCGGGGACCGTTACAATGACGACGTTTACATGCACACTAATGTAATGCTATTATCAGGGCCGGCTCTAGCGCTTTTGGTGCCCTAGGGAAGACTTGGAGTGTGGGATATACCGATATTATTCAGGTTTTAGGAGCATTCTTTGGACATGTCTACAGCGCATTCAGAATATACCTCTCAATTGGTTTTTTTTACAGTAGTTTGCAACACACGGCCTCTTACCTGGTTACATTCAGCGATGTGCGTTGTACACGCAAACTAACTAGCCGACAGTTTGCAGAGATGCATGCCCAAATGAAAAGCCTGCATTTCTGGTCGGAAGGATAAACACTTTTAAACGTTATGAAAGACCTGGATATCAACAGGTGTTTTTTGGGATATGCGCAGATATCGCAACGCCGACCCTTTCAAGAAGGTGGCTGAAGGAATGAAAGAGGGAGGCTGTGTTTTGCACGGTCGAACGGCTGCATGTAAATGGGAATATTGGTGTAATATCCATTTTCATTAGCCATGTAAACAGCTTATGAAAGGAATAAGGGATGCACCAATACCGGATCGGATGTCGGGGATAATGGGGGCGATCTATTCAATTAAATTCTATGTTTATATAACATACTGGAATTTTTATTCCCATTAAAGTTTTGACCAATTTGTTGCTGCATTAAGAAGGTTTACACTTCCTGTTAGTTTTGAAGATTTTTTTACAAAGTTGCTGGGATATGACTTATTATTTTAATAATAAATAACAATTCAGAAAATGTATATCTATGTATTTATTTGTCACATTTTGTTAGGAAAGCAATGTTTAAGTCAATGAAAAAGCCGGATCGGTGCATCCTTAAAAGGAATATTGTGTTTATCGTAATAAAGGCAAAAAACTGAATACTTTTTGCATGTAAATGTAGTCACTGAGGATGAAGTAAAAGAGGCAATGTGTGTTTCCTGATCTGCATAAGGGGTTCAGCTAAGATGGATTTTTTAGGGCAGATGATGATATTGGTATTTTTAGATCAAGGCTGTTGATAATGGCGGATATTTGTGCTGATATTGGAAACACGGCTGACGTTACTTAAACTATAATAAGACACAAAGTCTCCATTGAGATCCAGACTAATGAAATTGTACGAGGTGGGGTGGCAGCACACACTTCTTCTACTCTTGAGAAGCAATTATGATTAGAAATATGGAAATCTGCTAATTAAAGCCAAATCAACAGAGGATACGTGGAGCGGGGTTTTTCAGCCGTGGGTGAATTCTTTTTTTTTTTTGTATGAAATAAAACGTTTAATGTGAGGTGAGAGGCGAGATAGCGAGCGAGTGAGTAGGTAGCGTGACGGTGTTTGTCAAGTCGGAGCTGCTGCAGGGTCTTCTCTGTATGACAGGAGAAAATTGACTCGTCTCCCTTACCTTCCCAGCTTGCTTGAGGACTTTGTTCATTCATTACTGGCTGAGCTCCAGTGTTTTTTTTTTTGTATTTGCATCCCAGAAGGCTGCTGATATTTTCCAGACGGAGCGTGGCTTCTGAACTGTCATCTACAGTTAGACCTATATAAGATCTTTCCATTGACCTGCATCTGTTCAAAATACGTCGACTTGGCTCTCGCTGTTTTAATCCATGGTCGGCTGAATGCTTTAACATGCTCGCTGTAATTCCATCTTGAAATTGTGTGCATCTAGCAGATTTTTGGGTTGAATGCGGGAGCTTACAGTGAATCGGCATCGTTGAATGGGGCCGCCTGGCAGAGCAGCAGAGGTCGTATGTGACACTGTCATTTCTCACAGATGGTGTGGAGGCTGCCGTAGCAAATAAAGCTGGAATATCAATAGGCTGATCTCTGAGCATTCACTGAAGAGGTAAAGAGGTGGTGTAGCTGCATAGAGGGCACCTTAAAATGACATTCCTGTAATGCTGGAGATAATTTGCGGTAAATCAGTATATATATAATTTCTCTGAAGTGGCACCTAAAGGTCACATTGAAAGAATTATGAGCATCTCGCTGTCAGGACTCCAGACAATTCATCAAGAGGAATAAAGAGGGAGGGGAGCAGTCACTCTGTCTTGATTTGCTTGACCGCATTGAAAAGAGTCTGGCCAAGGACTGCATTCATACACCCCCTCTCTGTATTCTTAATCAAAAGACTGCAAATGCAAATCCTCCAGTGTGCATTTTGATCTCAGTCCCCTCACTTGGCACACAGTGACACATGGCCACCTACAGGCTCTCTGGGGAATCTCTGGGTAGTCGACTGTTTTGCAGATTGTCACAGTTTGTTTTTCCACCCGCTTGGAATGCCATTTCCTGCTCGTTAACTCTCCATTAACTTCATGTCCACTTAACACAAGCACTGCCAGAGGGGTCTGGCTTTTGAGAGGCTTTGTCACACCTGCAAAAGAAGAGGTTTTCCCTGTAATTACATCCACTCATGCACAATGCTATTGTCTAACTTTTAACGAGGTCATTGTCAAGTTATTCTGTGAGGGTTTTATACTCCGTCCGTTATCATGTTGGAGAGGTTGTGTGACCCTGGGAGTTCTCAGGAGCGCCTGGTAGGGGCTGCCAAAACAAATTAGCCACAAGTGAGGGGCAAGAGGTGATTCCAAGACCCCCTCGAATCAGCTTTAATGGGAAAGATTACTGGGATGGGAGCTTGTGTGGGATGGCGAGCAATACCAAGTAGATCGGGGGGTCCCCAACAAGTTAGGTCGACAACGGTTAGTTTAAAAGTTTTTCGGGAGTTTCCAGAGGCGCACCGGACGCCCCTGATTTGCATAAATTAGCCTAGATTATGCAAATGAGGTGCGACCAACGTGGCGGTCCATCTCTCGAAATGCAGCGCTACGCTAGCAGAATGCATTGCAGGCTGCTTACGTAGACAATGAATGGGAAGCGTGGAAATGACGGGACACGTAAGACAGTGACCATAAAACAGAAATTATGTCTGCTATTGGCAATATACAACTTGTTGCTATAAGTAGCTCTCTGTCACTTTATTTTGTCAAATTAGCTCACGGAGAACAAAATGTTGGAGACCCCTGAACTGGATGCAATCTGGTTCATCTCTACGCACAGCGTATGTTCTGGAAACAACACCTGGACAGGGCATGACAAAGACACCAGCCATGTGTTGAGATGACAAGAACCCAACTGAGATCAACTGTGTTGGAGCAGAGAATATGGCATATGGGTCATTGCTATGAGCCTTCTGGTCTTTGTATAACCAGAGTTGGTTCTATGTATGTGTTCTTGGCGATAGATAAGTACATTCTCTGCGGGCTTTGGGCTCAGTGGGCCGTCTCTTGTTGCCAATCTGTTACGTGATTTTCATGAACAGGATCTCAAAGCAAAGTTTGGAGTGTATCCAATTAGGTGACCTTCAGATTTCCATGTGTACTTTTTGCTACTGATGCAGCAACAGATGTGCAGCCAAGTGTAAAGCTGTTGGGATGGGGGTTGGTATCTCAAAGTCTGAAGTCTTGGTACTGTGCTGGATAATATTGGATTGGCCTTTTCGGGTTGGAAGTAACTCGCCGCTTGAAGTGATGGAGTTGAAGAATGTCGAGATCTCAAATGCAGGACTCAAACACAAAGCAGAGGTATCCAAAAATCACAAGGCTAAAGCAGAGTCAAATACACACAAAGCAAGGTCTAACAAGGGGAGCACAAAGACTAAACCCACAGGGGAGGAAGGGTGACTGTCTGAAGACATGTGCCGTTATCCTCATATTTAGATGATTATTGCGCTTCGCCCGTCCATATAAACGCTTCTTAATTCCGATGTGCTCAAACAACACGTACAAACCAGCTCTTTTCTAGCATAACCTGCCACGGGGAGTAAGATAGAGCATGACAGGCAGATGCAGGCATTGTAATGGACTGTTGTGGTTAAGAGTTGAACCCTCCGGTTTTGAAAAGTGAAGCCCATGCGGAAGTGAATTAAAGTTGCATTCTTTCTAATAGCCAGCAGGGGGCGACTTCTCTGGTTGCAAAAAGAAGTCTGATTGTATAGAAATCTACGAGAAAATGAGCCTACTTCATACTTGATATATTACCTCAGTAAACATGAGTTTATGGTCTCAATCGCTAGTTTCAAGTATTCTTCAACACAGCATGATGTTCATTTAGTAAATTATGGTCCCATTTAGAGTCAAATTGACCGTAAAGCAGGGGATGCTGTAGGGCGTGGCTACCTTGTGATTGACTGGTCGCTACCACGGCATTGTCCGTGTTTTCGTCTTAGAACTGTAACCCTTTCACAGTGTATTTTTAGTTCATGAAAGTTAATTATAACATTTTGGTTGCCAAAAAATTTCTTATTTATTGTTCGGTCATACTTAGCTCCACCCTCTCGTGTCACTTCTGGTTCCAAAAACCAAGATGGTGATGGCCAAAATGCCAAACCCGAGGCTTCAACACCGTAGTCTGCAAACCAATGGGTGACGTCACGGTGACTGTCTACTTCTTATATACAGTCTGTGCAGTTTACTCAGTGTTCTACTTTCCTGGTATAGTGACTGAAAGACTGAGGTTATGGAAAAAAATTGCCAAAATTGGCTTCTCTCGGAGGTTGTCTGTGTTTAGCTGTCAGGATCTACTGGGGCAAGGTGAGACCCTCAGACATCCCAAGGGAGCTTTAATGAAAACCCCTGCTCCTTTAAGTTGAAAGGAGCCAGTTGTTCTCACCTGAATGCCTCCCGGAGGGGGTATTCCCTGTGGTGGTATCCCCCTGGGTCTCCTCCCAGGTCGAGATCCAAGAGAAGACTTTTACAGAATTTTGCTGGAGTAATTCCATATCTTTTCTGGGCAGGGGAAAACCCCAGGTAGAGCTGGAGGTTGTGGCTGGGGGAGGAGAACGTCTGGCCTACTTTTGTCTGGCACGCTGCCATCATGATCCTGCAAGTAAATGGCTGAAAAACGGATGGATAAATGTCTTTGATCATTCTCTGTATACATATTTACACTGAATCTCTGTCAAGATCCATCCCTTACAGTCTGATACCCCTGAGACAGCGGGGAGAGCTCGAGGAAATGAATGCAAATTTGTAATTATTCTTCACCAGCTCAAGATCTGGATCATTTTGTAGTCATGTTTTCATCGGGACACTGAGAAGGCTTATTGGTTTGATGGTTATCACAACCCTTTTTCATTTCCTGCTAAGCATTTCTTCAAATATTTGTATGCATTTGTGTGTGTGTGTATCTCAGTATCCCTGTCTCTGAATGACAGCCTTAGTGGGGAGTAGTTTACACACACTTGGGATAAATGAGCCAATATTTACCTAAGCAGGAACTTACCCTCGCGGCAGAGTCCAAAAAAGATGTAGAAGATTGTCTCAGTGAAGAAAAAGACTTCCGAGTTATGTTTACCAGCTGTCATTGAGCCTTCCCACATTGTCATATTAAATTGTGACTGTAAAGGTTACACCACATCTCTTAACATTTGGCAGAAAATGATTTTTTTTTTCTGTCTACAATAGAGAAGCCTTGAGCTTTGTATGAGCAAGTGGAGTACTGATTATTTTTTTTACTTATATACATGAACTGTAATACTATTGCTAGAAGCGCTGAATGGATCTGCACCCCGTGTGGAGCAGCTACTCTGCAGCGATGATAGGTTTTGCATTCAAGTCATGCTTCTCTGCAAACAGCAAATAAACGAAGGCCTAACCCGGCATGCTCCCACGGAGAGGGCCAGTAATAAAAATGCATGTAATCATTGAAAGCAGGGGGCAAGTGCCCTGGGCTTTACTTTGGATCAGTGCTCAGAGATGGGGAATGAGAATATGGACACAAGGGAGGCAGCCAAATGCATCGGTGTCTGTGCAACTATACACAGCTGCCAATAAAAACAATGTTTCTTGTATTTCTGCTTGAAGCCACGTCAACAGGAACCTGTTGTCTGTCCCAGACAAAACTGGTGACCTGTGTAACTTAAACAAAAATGCAACAACTGTATCTTACTTCAGCACAGTTGTTTAGGTTTTCATCTGATCCTCCTAGTCCACTACAAAAGACAGTGCAGACAGAAGTTGGGGAGAAAGGGTGAGGGTTAGCCCTTTTCTGCTTCCCAGAGGACATAAGCAATTTTCAGCTCTAGTGAGCCAGCTCCAGGAATACCTAAGTCTGAACACAGAACAATACTCAAGCTCATTTATTCACGTCCTCCCATGGCAGCAACTGACTTGTCTCGCTTTTTTCCTCTAATACACTAAACAAAAAGGGCACATTTAGGATTGCAGAATCCACTGACACACATTTAAACTCAGAGGAGCGGAAGTTTAAAGATGCATGGTGACGATAAACTATATTTTACGTGTGATGAGGAACAATCTGAATATTCATCTCTGTTAGGATAATAATAGAAGTGTCACTCATGTTCTGATTGTGCTCCGTCAGATGCACTACAGCGCTGACTGCAGTAGTACTGAGACTTGCAGGTACGCTCTGTGATTGATAGCTATGCTAAGAGTGCCACTGCTGCTCTCCCCAGGCGATGGCAACTGCACTCATGCTCAGCAGGCTGGCATGCCGGCATTTCTACCAGTCAACACTGAAGCAAGGACGACTTCCTTCTGTTCAGTACAACTTTCCCCGACTGTTGCTCGCTGTATCTTGAGATGAGATCAAGATATTTAAGCAGGAATCAGCACTGGCTGTCCTTGAAGCAGAAGGGTATGTTCGCCAATGGAGGACTCAAGCTGTCTGAGGTGCGGGGGGCAAGAAAAATAAAAAGGGCACCAGCTGCATGAAGTGGGGGCACCACTGCGCCGAACATTTTCTAGCATGTAGGGCAGCCTATATGGCACTACATCACGTTTTCTCCATTTTAAGGCCACCCTAGAGGGCACTTTATCACGTTTTCTCTTCTGGAAGAGCACCCTTGAGGGTACTCTATCATATTTTCTCCACCGGAAGGGCATCCTAGAGGGCACTTTATCATGTTTTCTCCATTTAAGGGCACCCTAGAGGAGATTTCATCACATTTTCTCCACTGTTACGGCACCCATGAGGGGCACATTATCATGTTTTCTCCACTGGAAGGGCATCCCAGAGGGCACTTTCTCATGTTTTCTCCACTGGAAGGGCACCTAGAGGGCCCTTTATCATGTTTGCTCCATTTAAGGGCAAAAAAGAGGTCGCATTATCATGTTTTCTCAACTGGAAGCACACCTTAGAAGAGAACATGTGATGAAGGGTGCCCTCTAGGGTGCCCTTCATCACATTTTCTCCACTGGAAGCGCACCCTAGAGGGCGCTCTATCATGTTTTCTCCGCTGGAAGGGCACCCTAGATGACACATTATCATGTTTTCATGAGTCCACCAGTGATAGGTTGATGCTAACAGGGCTCACAATATGTGTCTGGAAGCTTTAAAACCAAGTCTATTATCCGCTGAGACCTTTTCATGAAACCATGGCCGTTCAAATTGAGCCGAAAAGGATTTGTGCATCTTTAGTTGGCTCTAACGGCTGTGTTGTGGCAGAGATTTCAGGTGTGGGACGAGGCTTATGGCAGCCAGAGGTGGGCAAAGGGCACTGGGGGAGTTAACTGCCTCCACTGTGCTATGACGATCTATACTGATCCACTTTACTTGTCTAATCCACTTGTCTCAAGCGAGCCACAAGTGTGTCCCAATTGTATTGTTGGTGTTTTTGAATATGAATCGGTGGACTTAAACATTTTATGGGGATTAGTCCAGCTTAGCTCCGTGCCTAATGCAATGATTAGGGATTTCTGGCAGGGCAGATAAGTGAATGTTCACTAGTTACTCAGCAACTGCACTCAACTGTTAAAGACCTTAAGCCGAAATGGCAAAGTCTTGGACAAGACAGCCCTCCGGCTGTAGTAGTGTGTCACCCATAACACTTCATTAACTTTGGCTGCACGGTGATAATTCGGTTTCACATTGGTCATTGACCATCTGAGGTAAAAAAAATATGTGTCACCATTGAGTTCAAGTCAAGTTAGTAGCTTACATACAGCATGTTGAGGGAAATGGTCTACTTGTTACAAGAATTCAAAAAGAAAAACTGAATAAAATAATAGTAGTGTAATAAAGCTATGCCATATCTTCATCTTCACAGGTTTGTGCACTTTGGCAAATGACTCAGCTTTATTTGCCGTAGTCTAAACCTTTCAAATTTAGCACTTATCTCCCAACTGAACAGACAATTCGATCCTATCTTACATAATTAACTCCAAATGTTGTCTGAACATTGATAAATGTGGTGTCCCTTGTGGGTTTTAGTCAAATTTGTATTCACCTTATTGGACAGCATATTGATCTCTCTCAGCAGAATGTTAAATTTACAGACTGAATAAAGTTTGATTAGTTCTTTTACAATAGAGAAAGAGGAAAAAGTGGTTCTCCAGCCTGATGACGTTTATGTCACTTTGAGAAGTGATAACCCTCCAAGTGTGCCATAAAATCTGACCTACAGCACCCAAAACTGCTCCAAGAGTTGTGGCCCGGCTCAAGACGCAGAGCAGACAAACTGCATTACTCCTAACACCAAAGGCCTGTGAAGTGAAGAACTGAGCAGTGTGTATAAATCAAAGCAAGGTCTACAACACGGTTGCAATACTTAAGGTTAAAAGCGAGAACTAGTGGGTCATTTGGGGATCAAAAGAATTTTAGAGTGCTGTATGAAGGGAATTTTAAAGCGCAAGTTGGAAACGGACCTTTTGAAGATAAAATGTCAGCTCCAATTGTGTCAATAATTCCTTTTAAAGTTTTTATTGAACTCTTGGTAATGCGCGTGTGGTGTATAATTGCACTTTTCCCTCTCTTTTTTTGAGAATGTGCGTGCTAACATTGCAAAGTTTAAAAAAAAATATTCACGGTAGAGGGAAGATTGATCTTTAAACGCCCACCAACTCCAAATGTAGGGGTTTGGGAATGCATTCAGAAGGACTGAAAAGACGGTATTTCAAGCCACAGGCTAGTCATTAGGCATTATGTGGTCGAAAATGTATCCAGCAAAGTGGATGGGCAGACAAAAGCCTGGAAAAAATAACAGCTTTTAGTACTTTACATGAAAAAAAAGAAAGAGTTGAAAGCATTTTTCGTACATCACATGGATTTCTACATGGAGATTTGTTATTTTGTTACCCTTGGTGGTCTGGTTTTGCAGGTTTAACTTGGTTCCAAACAGCATTCGTAAACAAAATTATACATTTAATAAACTCCGTTGTCCAGTGAGCGAACAATCTCTTTCTTCCACTGATTAAGTTGAAATAAATTGTGCTAGATACTGATCTTCATCCTGATGTCCTCATTTCCATCTCATCTTTCATCAGCCATTCATGTGCGTGTAGATCGTGCAGTCCCTCTTTAGTGTTATTTAATTTTTTCTCAATAATGAAGCAGGTGTCTAATGGGGAGATGTTATTTATGCGCTGATTATGAAAAATATCTGAGCCAAATATCTGTGCTTCTAATTACCAATGTAATTGGTGTACAGACAAAATTGCCACTGTGATTTGATGAATTGCTTTTGGACGAGCTAAAAGCTGATGTGAGAAAAGGTCACACTGCTCATTCGGATGGCTTAGAGAGACATATATTTATATTTTATAATCTACCTCCAGATCATCATTAATATCCTCTCACATCATTACACATTAAATGTGCTCTATGCGATATTCAGAGCATTAATATAGCAGCAAACAACGGTTTGCTATGTAAAAATATATGGCGGTTACAGCTGATAACGCCGTCCCGACCGCTAAATTACGAATCCTGCTATAGCGAAGGCATGCCCCGCCCTACTGTGCCTCTGATTGGCTAGTACTCACTGCCTTCGTTGGTTATGTTTAGGTATGAGGAGTGGGATTGGTTAGGGTTAGGGTAAGAATATCATGGTAAACCAATCGGAGGCAGAGTTCGGCATAGGGATGCACCAATAGCTGGATCGGATATCAGGGCGATACGGACTAAAATAGCTGTATTGGATTTTGGTGACAATGGGGCTGATCTATTAAACAGGAATTAAAATTTCAGTATATAATATATGTAGTATGTGAACATAGAATTTAATTTAAGTTTTGACCAATTTGTTGCTGCATTAAAAAGGTTTACACTTGAATTGTAATTCCTGTTAATTAAGTTGTTGGTGTACGATTCATTACTGTAATAATAAATAACTATTTATATCTATTTATGTATTTATTTGTTACATTTTGTCTTTTAAGTCAAGCCTGATGTTGCCTCATATATAAAAGAAAGTAACTTCCACACAGTGAGGCATACAGTACAGCTCATTGATTAAAGACTGGATTGGGACTCGGTGTCAGCCGATACCCAAAGCCTAGGTGTCGGTATTGGGTCTGAAATAGTTGGATCGGTGCATCCCTAGTAGGGCAGGTCTTGCCTTCGCTATAGTAGGATTCGTAATATCGCATCCCAACCGACGGCGTCGTTGGAGAATCGTAACGCCCACCCTCCATTTCCCCTCAGGTTAACACTGTTAGCTCTGTCAGCACTGTTGCCATTGTTTTCACGGTTAGCACTGTTAGCTGCTAGCCACCGATTCAGCCGTCGCCAAGTTGAGAGCCATGTGGAAGCAATAGATGTGCTCTGAATTTCGATTTGAGCACCCTTTTAAAAGATGGCATTGCGTCTTTTATAGCACATTTACTGAATGTGACTGAACCTAATAAGTGCATGTTAAATGTCAATGTGCTGCTGATTAATTCTCTTCAATGTATTTTTCAATGTCAAGTTGAAGGGCAAGGGTTGAGAGTTCTTTCTCAGTTGAGAAAAAATGTGAAGTGTTCCTTAATAGCATAGTATAACTGTGCTTAACCCATGGCCCTACAATATACACTATGCCATTCAAAAGTCTTCGTATGACTAAAAAGCGGACAGTCATCTTTTGTGTCTCATTGCAAATCTTCTCTTTTTTTTTCTCTTTTGTAGGTTCCATCTGAGTAGGAGGTGGCAACAAAAGACCAAATGCCATGGATGTATTCAATTTCACCTACTGGAATGCCTCTGAAGGCAATGACACAGAAGTGGTGGAAGAGAGCGAAAATGCCTACAAGACTGTGGAGGTGGTGTTCATCGTGTTGGTGGCCGGTTCCCTCAGTTTGGTCACAGTTATTGGGAATATCCTGGTCATGCTTTCCATCAAAGTTAATAGGAACTTACAGACTGTCAACAACTATTTTTTATTCAGCCTTGCATGTGCTGACCTAATTATTGGACTGTGCTCTATGAACTTGTACACAGTGTACATAGTGATGGGCTACTGGCCACTGGGCCCGGTGGTGTGCGACTTGTGGTTAGCCTTGGACTATGTTGTCAGCAACGCGTCTGTCATGAATCTTCTCATCATAAGCTTTGACAGATACTTCTGTGTCACCAAGCCCCTCAGCTACCCTGTCAAAAGGACCACCAAGATGGCGGGGATGATGATCGCAGCAGCCTGGGTCCTTTCTTTCGTCCTCTGGGCCCCAGCCATTCTCTTCTGGCAGTTCATCGTTGGTGGGCGGACAGTGCCTGAGAGGGAGTGCTACATCCAGTTCTTCTCTAATGCCGCAGTCACGTTTGGCACCGCCATCGCCGCCTTTTACCTGCCTGTCATCATTATGATCCAGCTGTACTGGCAGATCTCCAGAGCGAGCAAGAGTCGCGTGAAGAAGGATAACCGCAAGCCGTCACCAGCCAATCCAGAGCCTGTGTCGCCTGGCCAGAGGATTAACAACACACCGAAACCCAACAACAACAACGTGCCGGGGGAAGACACAGGGCGTTTGCAGAGCCAGAATGCTGATGATGGAGCTAACCAGCATGATGGGAAACTGCAAAATGGCAAGGGGCCTTCCTCGACCACTGCCGAGGGAGAAACCGAGGGTGACGACGTGGCGAGGGAGAACTGCGCTGCCGGAGAGGAGAAGGAGAGCTCCAATGATTCAACATCCGGCAGCGTGGCTGCATCCAATCAGAAGGACGAAGAGGTGGTACCCTCCGCTGCCAACTCCAGCGCTGAGGCAAGCCAGCCACCCCCGCGCCAGCGAGCCAAGGCGGGAGGCTCCAAGATGACCTGCATCAAGATCAAGACGAAATCGCCCAAGGGAGACTGCTACACACCGTCCAACGCCACCGTTGAGATCGTCCCGGCCTCGGAGAGGCAGAACCACGTGGCGCGAAAGATTGTGAAGATGACAAAGCAGCCTCCCAACAAGAAGAAGAAAGTGCCGCCGTCACGGGAGAAAAAAGTGACCCGCACCATAATGGCCATCCTGGTAGCTTTTGTTGCCACCTGGACTCCTTATAATGTGATGGTGCTTATTAACACCTTCTGCTCCAGCTGCATCCCCAACACAATGTGGACTATTGGCTACTGGCTGTGCTACATCAACAGCACCATCAACCCGGCCTGCTACGCTCTGTGCAATGTCACATTTAAAAAGACATTCAAACATCTTCTTCTCTGCCAATATAAAAATAGTAGGTCAGCCAGATAAATATGGGCCACTTCGGGAGGAAGAGTTGCCTGTGTGTGTGTGTGTGTGTGTGTGCCATCCATGTATATCTGTGCGTGTGAAAGAGGTTTGTGGGCATGATGAAGACTGCAAGAGTACATTTGAAGTTACTTTCCACCATCTTATCCATTGTTTTCCAATTTCTCTCTCAATAACCGGTTGTAGCACTTTACACAAATCCAACTGACTGCGTTGAGATGTGTCGTGCAGAAGCAGCATAGATCAGGAAGGTTGTGGAAGAAAATCAGCCGTGAGCTCTAAAAATGAGGTGTGTGTAAAGAAAGGGAGCAACTTGGGAGCGACACTGAGCTGATAAAAAAACCAGAAAAGATAAAGAGCGAAGGGAGATCTGCGCTGTACGAGAACACAAGACTTCAAATGGGAAAATAGGGCTCACTGAATATACAAACCTAAAGAAGTTTGAAGTTCAGTGGAGATACCTGTAGATAACTGTACATATCAGTGTATACTCAATGTTTATGTGAGTGCACACGTGGGTGTGTGCTAGGCTCGGAGGATGTGCGCACACCCATGGGTGTCCCCGCTGCCTGCCTTCTTTCTGTCCGTCTGTGATTCCTCATCATGGCACTTCCAACCAGCAACATGTAGAATAAAGTGGGGCAGCTTGTGTAGATTGCCTCTCACATGGTCACATCGGGGCTGGAAGCTATCCCATCTACCAATGAGTTTCTATTAATACATAATAGATGTATAAATATATTAAAGCTGCCAAATTACAAAAACACATTTTTCACTTTCCTGGTGTTTAACCATGCATTTATTTGGCCAAAGGTGTCTCCAAATTTCAACAGCAGCAACAATATTCTGGCTACACAGTCCTCACTGACAAGAAATTTTCATTAGAACCACTTTATAAATAAGAAATAGTCTTTGTGCCATAAAATAGAGAAATATTTATCCAGTAAACTACTAATTTGGATCCTACTAGAGAATGAATTTACAACACTTCCACATTTTGGGAAATACGCTTATTCGCTGTTTGCCAAGAGTTAGATGAGAAGTTTGATACCACTCATATCTCTACAGTAGATATGAAGCCAGGATACATTTATCTTAGCTTAGCATAAAGACTGGGAGCAGGGGGAAACAGCTAGCCTGGCTCTGTCCAAACGTTAAAAACAAATACCGGCACCTCTAAAGCTCACCAATTAACACGTTATATCTTCTTTGTTTTATGTGTAAAATAACCAACGTACAAAACATCAAGTCGTGGTCTTATAACATTTATTTTTGGAGGGGCTGGGAGCAAAAATGTCCTTAAGTCTTCACCGTGAGGAAATCACTGCACCCGGCCAAGAAATAGTCCCTCACGTAACCCCGTAAAACCATTAGAACTACTTTCTAATGAAGAAATATTCACTTACAGTTGGCAATAAGTATTTCTTTACAGGATGTTGACCCATTCTGTGCCATAAAATATAGAAATATTCATCCAGTGGATAGAGAGACATACTCAACTACTAATTTGGATCCTACTAGAGAACGAACCCCCACTGGATTTGAAGGAAGACTTAGAAATTTTTTGGGAAATACTCTTATTCGTTGTCTTGCCAAGAGTTAGATGAGAAGATTGATACCACACATGTCTGTACAGTAGATATGAAGCCAGGACACAGTTAGCTTAGCTTAGCATAAAGACTGGGAACAGGGGGAAACAGCTAGCCTATCTCTGTCCAAACGTTAAAAACAAATCAGTCTACCATCACATCTAAAGTTCACCAATTAAGACGTTATGTCTGGTTTGTTTTATGTGTAAAATAAGTGATGCGCAAGTTGTGGTCTTATAACGTTTTTGGGTCAAGTCTTGTCGTCATCGTGAGGAAATCACTGCACCCGGCAAAGAAATAGTCCCTCACGTAACCTACGTAAAACCACAACTTGTCGTTTTCACATTTTGGATTCACAACCTGCCATGTATCATCATAGAGAATAACCAAATAGCTGTAAGAACAACAACAACAGCAACAAGAGTTATGACTAAATAGAAGAAAAAAAAAACCTGTGGCATGAGATTGTTCAGTCGCACTCTTTGATTTGCCATACCACATCCAACTGCTGACAGGATGTCTGATGTTTATTCGATGGTGATTATTATTGAGAAGCCGGTTTGCTGTCACTGCTAGAAACCGTCCTACCCCTGCGTGTGAAACAGGTGGCTGTAGCTCAGAGCTGTGGCTTATTACTGTCTGTGGGAAGGCATTGTGTGGTGTGTGTGTGGATGCGTGGGAGGTATCGTATGATTCTACTGATTAGTAGATTGATGTCACAGCTTGTACTGTACTCACTGTACTGATGATGACTGTGAAGATCTGGTAGTGTTTGTGTATGTGTGTGTGTGTGTGTGTGGGAGCTCTTGTGTGGGTATCCATGCTGATGTGTGTTCGCTCCAAAAGTGGAGTTTACTTCTGATCACAAGTCACGACCTTGTGATTTAAATAAGGGCTATTTCCGCGTCTTTACTGTACATTGTTTTGTAACCCATACTCCTCTCCATTCTGGAAATGAACAAGCGAGTTAATTCTACGTGAATCGTTCTATTATTAGATTAAGAATAATAAATAGTTGTGTCTAATTTTAATTGGAAAAAGAAATGAGAAAATATCAATTTAGTGTAAGACATGTTCTGTGTATTCATGCATGTCATCCACCATTTCAGGCTATTAGCCAATTCTCAGTTGCATTAATGTATGCTCACCAGTTGCAGCGATGAATATTCAGGAGCATTTTTGCCATCAGGAGGTTGCCACGGCGGCTGGTAGGGGGGCTTTGCAAAGAATTACGCCGGCACCGAATAGCTCCTCAAGGCTGTCTCCCTAAACAGAGATCTGGGACAGATCCTATAATGAAAACTCACCATGAGGCTGATCAGATTATGGGACGATGTGGAACACCTACATTTGAGATTAAAGATTGCCCATTACACGCTCAGCTTGTGCTTGCATGCCACGCGCCCGTGCCCCACTTAGTGCTCCACTCAGTCCTAATCCGGTTATAGTCTCTACCTCATATATGAGGTCATGAATGTAATGTAAATATCACATATATATATTCATTAGCTTGCTCTATTATTAATTCTATTTCTCCTGCACTCATTCTCGCTTTCCTTCCGGCTATGTTACACTGTAAAGCTCATATATGTGCAGAGCCAGTGCAGGAATGCATTTGAATTGTGTAGTTGCAGTCACAGAAAAGATCGCAATTTTGCACACCTGACCTTTACATTTCTTTACTGGCAACCTACAGCAAAATGCTATGTTCAAATACCAGACATCCATACACTCTGAATGCATCTCCAGCATGTAGCTGAAACCCTCAGATACTTTACTCAAATTAAAGTTGCAATATCACAACGTAAAAATACCGTATTACGAGTTAAAGTCCTACATTCAAATCACTCATGCTAAAGTCAATTTACTTGTCACTAGCATTTGTCTTTATAAAACAAAACTCTTTAACAGTCAGCCAATCTGTTTTATCATATCTTTGTGGATGTGGTTTGATCAGATTTGATTGATAGTGCACCCAATACTGGACGTTATCAGCCGATTGAATGGGCGTTATCGGTGGTTATCACAACCATTCTAATGCTTCCGACGGGCTAAACTGCACCTACCACGTTGTGAAAGTGAAAGTGACACTTAACGTTGTGGCTTGACACAAAACAACTGGTTAGGTTTAGGAAAATATCATGGTTTAGGTTAGAATAAGTACGCAAGTTACGTAACAAAAGAACGCTAAAATAATATAACATTGACTTTTGGTTTCGGGGACACAAACAGTGGTGGAAGTCGCCTTGTTTGTCTCATCTTTCATCAACTTTGTTGCTCTTTATACTACGCCACCTGACTTCAGGGTTCATTCACATTTTCCATTTCAAAATTCCATACTTTTCCAGACTTCTCGTAAGATTTTTCAGACCATATTTGACAAGAGTACAATTGCTATAGATAGATTAAGATCCAACTGTTAACATGTATGTAACATATGCTAGTACAGTATGTTGCCAAATAACTGCCAGAATATTTAGCAAGGTACTGTAGCTCATATGAATAAATGAACACCAAACCCGGACAAGTTCAATGCACGGCATTCCATTCAAGCTGCAATGCTAAAACAGTGCAATCAGTTTATGTCATGTCAACTATTTCTTCAACCCCTACAGTAACAGACGAAATGTTTATGTAGAATTCACCGGGGAACTAGAAAAGAGAGCTAAAGTCCATTGATTTTGCATCACGCGCCATATTTCTTGGTAAACATTTGGCTCCAAACGCCGTAAAAAACACTCTGCTTGTATGATCAATGATATTCATAGAAATTCCGAATTTTATATTTTAGAAAACAGAATAGGAGAAATAGACTGAAAACGCAAATATTTTTCCACACTCTTTTCTTTTTTCCATATTTATCCAGACCTGGAAATCAAATTCCATACTTTTCCATACTGCGTTGGGACACTATGACTTCCACCTTTGCTCCCGTCATAATTTACCACGAGGTCGGCGTCATCTTTTTGTATTTGTATCAGTGATCAACCATGTGAATATATGATAATGGCCTTCTGAACCTACTAGTAGGTTTAGCAGGCCCCTTTTAACCCACATAGGCTGATAACGCCCATTCAATCGGCTGATAACATAAGCAAACAACCAAAAAATACACCAACATTCATCAGATTCAGATATTTAATATATATAATTCTGATTTGGTCCACTGAAGTAAACAACACTTTTTTTTCAGTACCTTAACATTTGTAGTATTTGAGTAAATGCACTTTCCCCTACTCCTGCACATACCATTCATGGATGGCCCATGTTTATCTATCGGAGCTGTTTCAGCAGGAACCGAGGCATCTATCCAAGTTCGACATCCAACCATCCGTCACGGTGATAAGTGGAGCCATGTCTGTCTGACATCCGTCACACATCTCAGTAGTGGGTAGAGAGCCTTCCAGAATATCTGATTAATCTTTGCTAAGCTGTCGTTTGAGTGATACCAGCGGGAGAGTAAGTGGCTCGCAGCTCAAGCGGTGGTCCGGGGGTCCCGGTATGAGCAGCTGCTTGGGTGTTTGATGGAAGGTGATGGCAGTTTATCACCTCCTGGAGCAGGGGAAAGGGTGGGGGGATGCATCTAAAAAAAAAAAAAAAAAGTGCTTACTGTGGTTATCTCCGCGGCATGCACTTTAAACATCATCAAGTTCTCATAAACCCCCCCTGCTCCTGTTGCCAATTTGTTGGAAACAAAGAGAGGTTCTTGTATCAGGTGGGGGGTGGATGATGTGAGAGAATGTGGGCTTATGATAGAACGAGCAAGCGTCGTTTGCTGACAGCGAAAGAGAACGGCTGTCATGCATGGGAGCGAGATAGCCCCCCAGGTGTACACTTTGTACGTGTGAAACAGATAAGCTCGCCTTTGTAGTCATGGCTACTATAGGAGGAGGGTTGGGGGTTGAGAGAGAGTGAGAGAAAGAGGGGGGGAGTTGGTTTGTCAGTGACAAAATCCAACGCTGGAGGATCACACCGCATGTGCACCATGTTTGGAGAAGTCCCAGCCGTTCTTGGCAGGTCAGCCAAGGGTTTTGCTGCAGGAATTTGAGTGTCCCAGACGAAACCCGCCGCCCGGTGTAAACACAGCGGGATACGGCGCTGTTTGCCATCCCTCCGGCGCTTTTATTGCATCTCATTCTCATGTTGTGCAAACACATATCCACCATCTCTCGCTTTACGGTTGATCGTAACCATCATATTTTACCATCCTAAAGCATATATGCTCACGTACAGAGCATATATCCTGATGTTCATCTGTCTTGAATAAACACTGTCATCAACAGATCATAATGTGCCGTCAGAGCTAGCTGGGCTCCTCTTCATACGGCTTATGTCAAAGGGCTAAAACTCCTTTTACGGAGTACATATATGACACGTAACGTTTATCAGAGATGACTTCAAATGTAAGGTTTTTTCTCTGGCTTCACTCTTGTTGGGGGGGGGGGCTGCCGCCGCCGCTGAGAATAATCTCAGCAGTTTTGTGCAGCCATGCAGAAGTGAGAACGCAGCAGCTTGTGCATGCTGTGAGAGTTTTATCGGAGACGGGAAGAAAATATATATATATATATCGCCAGATTGTACGGAGCAATTTGAAGTGCCTTATCCAGAGTAACTTAAGCAAATTGCTCTTTTATCCTAAAATCCCCCGTTGTATCTTTAGTGTGTCTGTCTGTGCTGGGAAGTCCGTGCACTTTAAAGAGCATGTTCAGCCTTTTTTAAATTAACTTTTTGGTTAAAGATATTGTGTTTCTCAGCTCTGAGCTCCCATTACTATAATTTCCATCTTAACAGCCGCCGTCTTGATTGCCGAGGCAATGAAAGTTTGGACTGAACAATCTAAAATCATCATCTCAATGCCTTTTTTGAAATGATTTAGCAAAAAAAAAAAACTGTACAGTTATACAGTCACAGCAGTGACTTATTTCAGCTATCCTGGAGGCACAGCGGGCTATTTTGTTGATTTTTCCATCCAATGTGTGTGTGTCGGGTGTGTGTGTGATTTGTCATATGGGATATTGTGCTTTCCGGTGTGTGTCTGCCATTATACAGAGAACAGTGCTGTCATTCGTGTGTGAGCGTGTGTGTGTGCATGCAACTTGCTGTGCGGTGTTTTTTATTTTTTCCTAAATGGCATCCTCAGCATGAAGACATCAGACCGGACAAACTATCATGGCACACATCAGGGAAGATGCACACAGTGTGATTGTCTATTTCTCCGCCATCACTCCTTCCTCTTTGAACAAGTCTTTCAATAGCAACAGGCTTCCAAAGACTCACTTAGTAGACACCAGTGGTACTGGAATACATATAAATAAATACGTTATATTGTACATTTTTATATCACATTTAGTGAAGCTGTTTCTTTTTAATCATTGTACAAAGTACAAAATGTAATATTACAGATTGAAATATGATCAGTGTACAGACAAGAGAGTTTTGTTTTTTTTGGTTTAAAATTAAAAATGTTTAAAATCTATAAAGATATGAATATAATGGAAGTGTTTGAAATAGAGTATAAGAGTAGAAGGTTATAAATATATGTGCATTTCCGGGGGCATGACTTGCAAAGAAATGGATTCTTGCCTTGCAAAATGAAGCGACTGGATCCAAACTTTTCAACTTCGGAGCAGCGTTCATTTCAAGAGTGACTTTTGCAGCCAGAAAAGGGGAGAAAAAAAAAAGCAAACCTGGAAACCTGACAGAGGACAAAAGCTAAAACTAGTTTCCAAAGGCCCAGAGGCAAGGGCTTCATTCTGATTTCACCTGTAAATGTATGAGGCCTCGCGCTCACCTTGGGAGGAAGAAGTTGGCCGTCTGCTATCCTACCGGACACACTTTATAACTTTTGCAATTTTAACATCCTGGGGAAAAGTTTTTTTTTGTGTGGAGCAACCAAAGTGTTGAGATGTTTGACCCGACCTGAACTTGAAGGGTCACGATTAACACATGGATTTAAAACAAAAAACAGCAAACAAAAAAGAAGGCAAAAAAAAAAAGAAAAATCCGTAGCCTGCTGCAAGTGTTAAATGTACATACAAATGTTCATTTTTCATTTGCTTATATATGTAGATGTTCATTGTGTGTTCACTCACTGTGGCTTGTGGCTTCTCTTGCAATATATAAAAAAAACAAAAACATTTTATGGTCTATTGTTTGCATTGTATATATCTATATGATAATAAATTCTATGTAATTCGGATGCGGTACATTTGAACATGTACATACACGTCTTTAATAGCTACTATCTGAATGTTTCCTCCACCCATTTATTCTCCTCCCCCTCCCCCACTATGATACTTCCTGTACAGTAACAATGGTATTGATTTCCTTTTTTGATGCATTCTTGATTGATTATTTGTTCTGGACAATGAATCTGAGTGTTATTGTCTCTGGCCTCCTATGACACTGTAAGATGAACTGCATTACGTGGTTACATTGTGCCATATTCTCTCAGAATGAAATTCAAATAAAGATATATGAAATGTGTTTTACATTTTTGTTGAGTTTTTTGAAGGAATTGTGAGGATGTGAAAGAGGACAGTCCAGGCGTACAGCAGTTTGTGAAATAGTCACGAAGTTTAATGTATCTATTTGTGTTATAGACACAAATTTCACATGTCACGTAACTTCCGTTATTTTAACCCAAACCACGATCTTTTCCGAAAGCTAACTAATAGTTTTTGTCACGTAACTTCCGTACTTAAGTTACACCCCTTCCGGTGTTATTTTAACCCAAACCGCGATCTTTTCCTAAACCTAAGTAGTTTTTGTCACGTAACTTCCGTACTTAACTAACGCCATTTCAGAAGTTATTTTTTACCCAAACCAAGATCTTTTCCTAAACCTAACTAAGTAGTTTTTGTCACATAACTTCCGTACTTAAGTTACACCACTTCTGGTGTTATTTTAACCCAATGTAACTTCCGTACTTAAGTTACATTACCTCCGGTTTTATTTTAACCCGAACCAAGATCTTTTCCTAAACCCAACAAAGTAGTTTGTTGCCTAAGCCTAACCAAGTCGATCTATTCCTAAACCTAAAAAAGACTGGAGCGGAAGTTGACTCGTGCATCACTTGTTGCTGGACATTCGTAGGAAAAACGCATGCAAAATACGTTGCTGAAAGTCATGCTGAGCGTCACAAAAAAAGGTAAATTTGTGTCCAAGTACACGAATCAAATAGATTAAATTTCATGACAATTTCACGAACTCCTGTGAGACTTGTGTCGAAGAGAAGCATCTTTTCTACCTTTTTATTTTTATCCATTTTTATTTTTGGAAAACAGGAAACAAAGGGAATGTTAACTCCAACTGAGGACTACAATAGTGAGGACTTTATTTATTTATTTATTTATTTTACAGCCAAGAGCTGGAGAGTAAAAATCAGTGGGTATAAATTGAGGTACAACAGAGCAGCAGGAGGAAAACACTCTAAAACAGTAGTAGTTTGTACACTTGTACAGATGCTATTTCATGCAGCCTGCAGACACAGCTATTATGTTTATTCATACAGGAAATGGAAGAAAAATATCATATAGCGTAGAGCAAAGGGGGAAAGCGTTACCATTAACTTCAGACACTTGAAAATTTGCCTCTTTTTTTTTGCGCAAATTAATTAAGCAAAGATGTTTAGAGCTTCACTTTTAGCAAACCGCTTCATTAAGTCGAGGCATGGACCAAAGAGTTTTCCAAATTAGAGTTAGGCTATGCAACTGTGAAATAAATCCTATCCAATTTGCTTGTAAGAAAATAATCCTAGAAATAACATCATTAGGTAAGAACACTAGTAAACAAATCCATATTCATTATTCGTCCCTATACCGCTGAGTATTATATCTCCTATCGCAACATACAACTTCTTATCAGGTGCTAGAAAGAAGAAAGAGTAAAACATGTTGTCACTAAGAATCATATTTCCACTGGTTTTGTCAAAGCTCTATAGGCTCCTACTGTCAACCTACAGGACATATAAAGAGGAACCGTGTTGAAACAGGGCAGTGGACGTCCTTCCACCGTCTTCCTCCTTCCTCCCGGTGGACAAACATCCTCATCAGTCCATTTGGGTGCGCTCTCGCTTCTTTCCTTCCTTCTTTTGCTTCTTTGCATCTGCAAGAAACAGAAAAAGAGTTTCAGCACGCACTGTTTACTTTGACTGCCAGAGGTGGTGTTTTTGCAAAATAAACAAATCCCATTGTCTCCATGAAGAGCACATATGCTCCGCTTCAGATTGTAATAATCAACCGTATGAGTTTTAATTAGTTTTTTTTTTGTTTGTTTGCCAGAGTGCAGTGACACAGTCCCTCCCTCCCTCCCTCCTTGCTCTCTCCTGGGGATTGATTTGTGGTCTGGTGTTTGCCCCCATGAAAAAAAAAAACACTTTATCAACTTCCCGCAACAGTGGATTGTTACCTGGCACGCCATGACAGACGCCACGGTCCATGGCGTCCCTTCCCTTTCCGCTCTGGTGAGCAGGAAGAGAGCGGCGGTTTGGCTAGACTATAGCTGCTGGCTAGCTGTTTTGGTGGACTGTCCATCTGCTGGGCTGTTTGTGTTTATCTGTGTGTGTCTCTTATTCTTCAAGCATACGCCTGTAAGTGCAGATATGGCTTAAATATGCAGTAATGTCAGCTGACCAGACAAAGGTCTCTCCATGAATCAATGCTGATCGTAGTGTTGGCTTTTCCTGCTTCAGACCCGGAGCGGGTCGGTGCCGGGGCTGAAGCAGGAAAAGAAACGTTATTGTCTCCCGACCGCGGCCGGAGGGAGACACCGGCACCCGGTCGGAGACGATAACGTTACTCACTGCGGAGCCCCGTCACTTGCATATGCGAGCGAGCGCGCATGGGATCCCGACCCGGTAGATTTATACGTGTAAAAAGTTACAAACAGTCCCTTTTAAAGATGGCTGAATTCCATTCAAGAGTCCTGATATTGATCGTATGCCTTTCAGCAATCAAGGCCTATGAAATGAGGCTGGTTCAAGGGCGGACACGGGTCTTGGGGTGTGGGGTATACAACACATGCACAGTGTAACTGAAGCTGTGGTCGTGCGTTGCGATTGGCTCAATTTCGGCGAGGGCAGACCAGATTTTACTTTGTTATTATACCCCCAAAGATATGATGCGTTGATGACGCGTGACCGAGCCTCCTTCAATAGGCCTCGTCAGCAATAAGGAATTGCTCTGACACTGTTTTGGGTTCCCTTCCTGTCTGTGTTGTCAGCAGATTTTGTGATTGTTTTGACATGAATGCAAAATAATGTTCATGAAATTTCATCCAACTACTGCTTTATAAAAGTCTTATTAAGAAAACTAGTGAATAAAAGCATGTGCTTACAGCTTCTGCGCTTCTCAGTGTATTTGAATATCCGAAAGTTATGAATTAGTATTACTTAAATGCTTGGCACGACAAATCTCTACAAGTGGTGTTTTCTGCAAGCCTTTCAGTTTACGATGTGTTGAACATGAGATGTCAGCCTGGATAATCCACAACTCTTTTATTTCGACCTAATCCGACGCCAAGTTCCTGCTGCTGCACTTAACACTAAATTTAGATCCTCCCACGTTCCGGCTTTACATGATTGGAAGGCATGTTAAATGCAAATTATAAAAAAAAAAGCGCCACATATTTTCATAATGAAAAAATGGTAAAACTAGTAGAAGTCACATAAAAAAAGCAGATTTGATTAACCTGACAAAACCAATACAAGTATTGAATGAAAAAAAGCATTTTGGTGTATTTAAAAAGAGATACAGTGTGATGACTGTACTTAAATCCTGAATTAATTTTGGTATGAAATGGATTAACTTGAAAGGACACCTCCACAAATCCCCTAATGACATGCCGCCGAGCAGTTCTGAAGAGCGACAAGGTTTGCTTAGTCAATGAGATTTCAATTGAGTTTCAACCTTTTTAATATTCTGAAGGTGCACCGTGAGGAAATCTTAGAAATCTGTTCTTGTCACCTCGGTTGCAAACTTCCATGGGCATTAAGATTTTGACGTGCAAAGCGCTCTCATCCATGCAAATACGGAAATTGCTCTTCCGTCCCATTTGTTTGCTTGTTTTCATTTGTTTGAATTTTTCTCCTCTTCCCCATGTTGTTTTTGTCAGCACATTCTGCTCCCCAGAGAGAGAGAGAGAGAGAGAGAGATGGCGGGACAGATTCACTCTGGCTCTGTTCTATCTTCCTCCATATGTAAGATGTGGGATTCTTGTATCACGCTGGAGAACATTTCTGCTGCATTTGCACATTACATGGCACTGCTCGCTCTCCTCTCTGCCTCTGACACACTCTCATAATCAGGCCATCGCTGCCTTTTCCGGCTCAAATCTGCCCAGAGCAAAAAAACACGGTGACTGCATACTTGGCAAGTTTACTCAAGTACAATTGCGAGGTACTTGTATATTTACAATTCTTCCAGAGTAGAAGTAATATTGCCTTCTCCTCTGAATTTTTTTTTCTTTTCATATAGTAAGGCTTTTCAGATACATACATAACATTAAATCACATTATTAAAATGCACATAGTTAAAATTTGCTCCATCTCGACTAACTGCAACATCAAAATGCAGCATGGATGCATTAATAACCCAATAATATCTGATGCAATCAATGATGAAAGGGAACAATGATCTAAATATCTCTTCCACAATTGCATTTGTAAAGAAAAAAAATATATTATGTCATAGAAATGTGTCATTTTCCAAGCGCCCTGTTGGCCTAGGGGGATAAACCACCAAGCACGAACCTCAACATGATCCCTTCATTTCCCTTTTTTTTTTTTCTTTTTTTTATATGTAATTTCAAAGAAAACATCAAATTTGCAGCAAACTGCACCAACTGCAGTGTAACAAGAGAGGTTTTCATTTTAAAGCTACTACAAGGAACTTTAATTGTGTGTTGATTCTGGCGGTCCCTGTGGACAAAAGCGGTAGTGTTTCTGAGCACCAGACTCCCTTTAGAAAACCTCGTATTTTACTGCAGCAGTGTCTGACAGCCTGCCCCGCTCGGTCCTGGTTCTGGTTCTACAATGCCTCCCTTCTCTCCAGCGGGCCCAGTAATACGGCCTGGGCCTCCAGCAGCGTGGTGTCGGTGTTGGCTCCCAGCGAAACTCTGCTCCTGGCTGGAGGAAGAGCCACTGCTGCCGGGCGTGGAGCTCTACGCCTCCCGCTGGAGATCCGACTGCAGGTCGAAGCCGTATCTGGGTCTGTCTGTGGCAAGCCGGTCACTGCCGGAAGCCACGCAGTAGTCTGAGCTCAAGGAGTTTCTGGTGAACCTGCATGATTTTGTCTGATTTCGGACCCAGTAACACCGATGACGAGGCATCGAGGCATCAGTATTAAACTGTTTCATGACCAACTAAAAGTTCCTCACAGTAACTTTAACTCTAGATAGTAGAATAGCTCAGTGGTGTATTTGCACTTTGCTGTAAGACTCAAATGCAGACGGTAGTATCTGCCTTTGGACATTTTCAAGGTGGTCATCATCACATGGAGACTGATGGTCTGTCAGTTATATTCTAGGTGGATAGATCTGCCTAAAAGAGCATAAAATGAAGCTATTAAAAAGTTAAGAATCTGTTAACACAGTTTGCCTAAAAACTCCCAAACTTCTTTTCATAACTTCCCGTTTCTGCCGTTACGGCTCTCTGCCTTTGTAGGGCAGAAAATAAGGAGTGAGTGTAATATTGATAATATAGTGACTCTGAATTAATGTCTTTGATTTGAAACCAGAACACCACCTCTCTGTCCAGAACGAATGACACAAACAAAATCGCGCCAGACGAATTTCAGAGACGCCAGATTCATCTCCACAAAGCCTTTTGTTTAACCTGAAATCAACTCTGGCATCCAAACACTAGCGAACACGCCGCTCCCTCCTGTTCCCCGCTGAAAGAGAAGGCGGGGGACCTTGAGGTTTTCTACAGGCATTCATAATGTTTCATTTCTGTCACTCTTTGTTCTCTCTTTCGCTCCGCGGAGGTCTGTGTTTCACCTGGCCTATAGACAGCGAAGACACGCAACTCTGAATCTCGGATCGCTCCCGTGGCGCCTCTTAGCATTGTCTCCTCCAGAAATCTGCAAATGACAGATGCTGCCTCCATCACAGCAACCTGCTGCAGTCAGGGGGAAACCTATCTCCCAAGCCAAGGTGGCTGCTCAGAATTGCAGATTTGGCCGGGCAGATCCGTGCTCCCAGCCGGGGGGGGGGGAGGGTTAGATAGCCTCTTCTCTCTCCGTCTCAGTCGCTCCAAAGCCAAACATTTCTGTTTTCCTTTCATAAGCTCCCTGATCCCGCTGCTGTGGACTGTATCTCTGCCGTCCCCCGACACAGGAGAGCACACGCAATTCCCCTTCCTGTACACACCTCATTGTGCACAGCACAGCAACCCCCCTCTTTCTTTTTTTCCCCCCAGTAACCCCTCTTGCTTCCCAGGGCTTATCTTCCAACTGGCAGATGTGGGAAATCACACATCAGACAATCACACTGCTCGGATAGCGAGTCCCGACTGCTTCCCTTCATCTGGGCCACTGTCATCTTCGCTCTGCTTCGTCTTCTCTGCTGCCCTCAGCTCTCACACACTGTCACTCTGCATCCACCAACCTGGCCTTCATTAGAACTGATGCGCTCAGGTATGCAGCAGCTATAAAAACACCTTTTCACTTGCATATCCAGAATGTGAATACATGCATTTTATTTACCTTTTTAAACATGAAAAGTTCATGATCTGCTTCAATATGCCTGCATAATGAAACACGAGGCATTACATTTGGAGTGGGAGGTAGTCATGCGTCCTTTTTAAAAGGTATTTTAATTTCTTACAGCAACTGATAGGGTCTGATGATTAAATTCATAAATTTAAAAAAGGTTCTTTATATTCACAATAAAAACCTGACCATCATTCCGGGACGGCGAAAGCGGAAAAATATATGGAGATTGCGTGTCCGCAGTTGCCAAAGGCAGGTTGCGTAAACTGGCTGTAGGGTGAATGTGAGCGTGATGAACGCTGACATATTGGAGACCTGTCTACAATGCATCCTTCCTCTCTTTCACCCAATGCATTATGGGATAGGTTCCAACCCCCTGCACAGCATAAATCAATGTAGAAAATGGATGGACATAAAACAACAAGTCCTCCAAATGTAAAAGCAAAAACACATTCTTAGTAATTGACCTTTGCTCCCAATGGACAAGAGTGATAATTCTGGCTTCTGGAGGTCTTTAACATAAACATATATCATTACTAGGAAATGCTGAAATGTTGTTTTTCTTTGGAGGACATTTAAATCCATATGCATCTCTATATATCTTAACATTTTCTCTATTATATATTTGCTGAAAATCATCACAGATGGCAAGTACAGTGCAGCTCCTCAAGAAACTCCTTCCTGCCACAATGCATTAATGATGTGCTACCCAGTGAAACATTTAACAGATTCCTCCTTTGAAAGTCAAATAGAGTTTGGCGTAACATCTTAAGACAAACAGTCGAGCAGACAGACGTGTTACGGTTGGCAGACTGCATCCTGTAGTGTCAAAAAAAAAACTGTCTCAGAAGTGCTCGCATTTGTTTTATCGTTGTAATTTTAGGGGCTTCACCTGTTCGATGGAATGACGGTGAAGGGTTAAGCAAACTCCATGTGCAAACCTTTTCGTCATCTGCCGAGCGTGATAAGGGCTCCGTTTATGACCATTGGCAGCAATTCTGCACTCATTATAATCCTGTTTGGACAATGGGGCAGTCACAGTGGGTCAGTTACATCCTTGTTTACAGATTTAACAAAGGGCATTTGGAATGAGAGCTGTCTTATCACCGGTTTTACACCAAGCAGACGGTAATATATTCTGCATGGGTATTTAATATTCTCCCACTAGCTTCGAATATTGTGTCAACTCCAGTTTTTCTGATAACTGCCCACTTCCCGTAGAATGTGGGATGCAGAAGCGCCCCGACTTCGGGCTTCTTTGACTCGACCAAAGAACGCTAAAAGCATGTAATTACAGCTGAATAGTGAGTTAACCTCTTCACCTCTACTTTAACACTGTCACTCACTGCTTCAACTTAGCACTTAAGTAGGTGGATTTCCATCACGCTGATGTGAATGTTAATCACAGCTGGCATTGCCTGAGATTAGAAGCATTTGCAAGGGTTTGTGGGATTTCGCAATCAGTCTGAGTTGTGCCAGGAGACCAGAAAAAAAAAATCCATCGCAAAGAGGACTCTTGAATACACCTTGATGCGCATACTGATGCTAATTTATCATGATTAAAATTCACATGATTTTGACCTGTGTGTGTTTTCGCACACGCCGAACATCAAAAACGGCTCAAAATATACACGCTTGTCATTGGGAAGCAGTTCAGCGGTTCATCTGAATAAACAGAGACGCCCAAGCGGTAAACATCCCTTCAGCTATAATTAATTAAACAAACCAACCAATCTAACGTTCCCTGTAACTGTTTACAATGATTTGACAGTGCAAGAAAGTACTGGAGCGATTCTTCTCGTAAATCATTAGTTCGTGTCTGGTATTGGTTTCTTTTGATCCGAACCGACCTAATGACGTGTGATTTCTCTAAATGACGAATAAATAACATTACCGGCTTTCAAACTAAAAGGTCGACTTTGATGCATTAAGGGTTTAAGGACGTTTCAACAAATCTTTCTAGTTTACATTAAGTCCATGAACAAGTAAAAGACTTTGTCTTTGGTGATTTTCATTAAAGCTACTACTTCATTTTGTGTTGATTCTGGCGGTCCCTGTGGACAAAAGCGGTAGTGTTTCCAAGCACCAGACTCCCTTTAGAAAACCTTTCATTTTACTGCAGCAGGGTCTGACAGTCTGCCACGCTCAGGCCTGGTTCTTGTTCTCCCATGATTCCCTTCCCTCCAGTGGGCCCAGTAATGCGGCTTGGGCCTCCAGCAGCGTGGTGTCGGTGTTGTCTCCCAGCGGGGACCAGCGGAGCAGCGAGGCGAAGCTCTGCTCCTGGACGGAGGAGCTCCGACTGCAGGTCGAAGGCGGCAGCGAAGCCGAATTTGGGTCTGTCCATGGCAAGCTGGTTTCATCTGATTTCACGTGGGAATCGGACCTGATGACAACCATTATATGGTCAGCACTGTCGCCTCACAGCAAGAAGGTGCAGGGTTTGATCCCTGGTCCGGGCAGAGCCTTTCTGTGTGGAGTTTGCATGTTCTTCCCATGTTTACTCCGGGTTCTACAGTTTCCCCACACCACCAAAACATGTATCCCCCCCGGCGGGATGTGAAATTTAAATTGTTGTGCCAGGATGGGCATAAAACCTATGCGTTATCAAATATGCGGATCATAAAATCTGATTTTATCAGGCTCGGGTTACCAACTAGATGGAAACAGATGATCCGCTATAGAAACAGCCAATCTTCCCGCTGATAGTCTTGTTTGCTTATGTAGGTCATATAGAGGCGTAAGTATTAAATTGAGACTATTTCATAACCAGTTAAATTTTTTAAGTTTTTTTGAAAATACAGATATTTCAGGGGCCTTGATTTCTTTAATAATTTAAATTGTGGCAACGTGTTTGGAAGAAAAGGTCCTCTTCCTCTGGGCGCACAAAGGCACACTTCAAGTTATTGAAGGAATCAAGTTGCCATCCTAAATTTTTATGAAGTTTTCTTTATGCTTCTGAAACTGAACAGTAAAATACCATATCTTTTCTTGGAGTGCAGAGAACTATATTTTAGAGGACAACGGTGATTCATCAACAGGACTTCAGTGCACCCCTGCTGCTGCTGACAGCGTGTCCAGCGAGAGTTACATCTTATCTGGTGATGATTTATTCCTCCCGGCTTACCTTGCAGCTTAGTCTTGGGGATTTTCCCACAGGGCTTGGTGGCAGTGACGGTGGCGGCGCAGGTCGCATCCATGAGCGCTCGCTTCAGCACGCCCGTCCTGTTCTTCTTGCCCGTCGCCAGATCGCACTCCCCCCAAGCCTGGAAGTCGTACTTGCATTCCCCTAGAGCGCACACAAAGACATCAGATGCTTCATTAGATGCTTTTGTTTGGTTGAAGTAGCTGTGAGGAGTCATAGTGTAAGGGATGTCAAGCAGAAAACCTGGTAAAAATGACACAATGCAGCATCTATATTTATTTAAAAAAGAACAAATCAAATGCAATCAGTCAATGAATGAACCCCCTTGAGCCCGTGAGTCATGCACTTTGAATGGTTGTTTGATGAATGCGTTTAATTTACTTGGCTATTATCTCCTTCCTATCAATAGGAACTGTCCACAAGCCACAAAACCACATCACGAGACGCTTATTAAAATCAAAATAAAAGATGCTTATAGCTTACAGGAGCAGATGGTGCTTCACTATTTTTTATCCTATATTTTCTTTATAATGAAACCCCGCTAACGGATGAATGTAATCAAAAACAGCCGGGCTCCTGCTCATCCTGGAAATAAAAGGACAGATACGATCTTTGGCAGCGGGAGAAGTACTTTCAGGGGCACCTCAAATAAATGTGCTTTCATTTGATATTAAATTTTACCCACCTTAAACTCAACCCCAGAGGATGCGAGCAAGATTGCCCCAGAAAATGACAGCGTTGGCTGGTGTATGTTAGAGAGAAAATGTGTTTGAAGAAGTGTATGTGTGTTTGTATGTCCATGTCTCTCATATCTTCCCTCCATTATTTTGTTGCCACTCTAGCCGGGCTCCCTCGAGGCCGTAACACTCATTCGTCAGCTTCCTCTCACATGAAAGCGTCGGACCCCTTGTCACTGCCTCTGAGATCCCCGGGTGCTCATCAGAGGAGGGGAGAGGGGAGAGAAGGGGTGAGGAGAGGAGGGACGGAGAGTGGAGAGAGGGAGTGACAGGACCATTGTTGCAGGAATCCTACGGGGACTTCCTGAGCATCCAACTTTTAAACCCTACGCCTCCATATAATTTGTCTCTGAGAGAGAGCTTCTTGCTGGCTCCTGGGAATTAGACAGGCAACCTATGTCCTCTTTAAGGTGTCATACAGTATATAAGTAAAACACCCACTCATCAGCAAACCTATACATCCAAACAGAGGGCTATATAGATTTCAAGACGATTGAAAAAATGCCAATTGCTTGACAAATTTCAAATCCACTGTCAAATACTTGTTTGGGATTTTAAGTTCATCATTCGCAAGTGGTCAAAGCTGACGATACTCACAATAAGTGCTACAGGTATGAGTTAGATTGAGTTGAGTTAGATGTCTGAAATAAGGTCTGTGGTTAACACAAGCTGAAGAGATTTTAACATTTTGTTCAACGATATAAAATACATAAATAAATACCCCTCTAGTGAATTTTGAAGCCTTTACGTGTCTTAAAAAAAGCGGTTGCTAACAAGTGGCTAAATGAGACTACTAAACATCATCACGCACGCCAACTTGAACGCCTTTACAGCCTCGTTGTGTATATTCACGCTCATGCGACCGTGGTGTAGTTTATTTATAGCCTTTAACGTTAGCTTTTTACTTCTGCCGATCGCATTCACGCTTCACAAATCATAAAAGCGGTGTTCATTTGTGAGGATTATCTTGCTGAACAAAACGTGTAAGCATCATAAACGTGTGTTTGCCACAGAGCTTATTTTCTGCAACAATCTGCAGGCATTTGTGCATTCACTGTACGAGTATTTCTATGGTCTATTCTATAGAAACCCATTAGTTGTACTGTTGGTTACCCACGTAACCTGCCCCCCTCGTTTTTGGGTCATGCAGCTGGCAACCCTGGCTGTACAGTATTGTGCACACCTTCATATTTTAAGAACATTTATACTCTCTCTGCATTGTTGTGTCATACTCCTGTGAGTTTGTAAAAACACTGGATGGAGTCCAGAACAACTCTCAGGGAAAACCCCATAATTCTCAGTTTAAACTTTTTTACAAGGTTCTTGTTATGATACCTAAAGACACATAATGTTGTCCCTTAAAGGAGCATCTAGCGGTGAGGTTGCAACCAACTTAAACTTCTCCCGTGTGCCAAGCGTGTAGGAGAACGGCGGTGGCAGACACAAAAATATTATATATATATAATATTATATATTAAATTTCTGCCAATAGATTCCCCCTAAAGGATACACACTGTTCCTTTAAAACAATATGCTACCTACGAGTATTTATCCTACTTGTCTACTAGCAAAATTATCTCTACATCAATGACAGACACATCAGCACTGTATCTGAATCCAGGGTTAGATTGCCAGATCTTTTCACACCAGTTCTGACGCATTTTCTGGAGCGTAGGCACCAAACGCTACTTTATTTATTCATCTTTTTGATTGCAAAAATATCTAAAATAAAGAAGGGACTGGCTCGGCTACAACACAAGAGGGGCCCCTTCTTTTCTTTTCTTTTCTTTACTCAAGCAACTTGCCACAATTTAAAGGCCAGAGGCATGTAACTTATTGCCCTACTCTAAAACTTTTGCAGCTATAATCTATATAACCAGTTAGCGGGACCCTTATTTCCTGCAGCGTGTTCATCACTCGTGACAGGCTCATTGCAGAGCAGCGGGCTCCTGCCTGACAGGCCTTACTGGGGGAACAAAAGTCCCTCAGGCTTGTCACTGCGAGACATTTCAGCTGTGACGGCTGCACAGTCTCCAGCCCCAAAAAGCAAATGACAAAGCAGAATGATTATTCCTGTGTTTTCCATGACGATGTATCACTTCCTCAGCAGACTTTTCTGTTGTTCCTTTAATTAGCTAGCTTACTCATTCCTATTGTGAAAATGGGGCCCATTGTTTGTGTTGAGTGACAGGCCGGCATACATTATGAGGAGGTGTGGGGTGAGGGAGGGATGGGAGCCATGCCGTTATAAAGAAGGAAGTTCTCTACATCTTTTAGAAGTCTTCTGAGTATTTAAATATTACTTAAAAGTGGTTTTAGATTGGTTAAGAACTCTCTGTATCCTCTCCCACCTCCAAACTTCTTCTTCCAGTTGCAGGGGATCTTGCAGCGTTGGGTCTTGATGGTCTGCTTGCAGTCGGTTCCGGTGCGCGTTCCCTCCCTGGTGCCGAGTCCACAGTCGCCTTCGTTGGCTACGCACACGCTCCACTGCCACTCCCCACAGTCTGACTTGCGCTCCTTTTTTCCTGTAGAACCAAATATTCACCAGTTGTTGTTTTTTTACATCGCTGAGAACAAGTCCTTTCACTATAAATATTACATTTTAAATATAAATATTAAGTAAGCCAATGCGGAATTGCCTTAAATTTCACTCTTTTAGCTCTGTTTTGGTCTCCACCAGTCGGCAACCTCCGGGTCTGAAAAGTGAAGCCAATGCAGAAGTGCCTTAAACTTGCATTCTTTCTAACAGCCAGCAGGGGGCGACTCCGCTGGTTGCAAAAAGAAGTCTGATTGTATAGAAGTCTATGAGAAAATGAGCCTACTTCTCACTTGATTTATTACCTCAGTAAACATTGTAAACATGAGTTTATGGTCTCAATCGCTAGTTTCAAGTCTTCTTCAATACAGCATGATGTTCATTTAGTAAATTATGGTCCCATTTAGAGTCAGAGAGACCATAAAGCAGGGGATGCTTTAGGGCGTGGCTACCTTGTGATTGACAGGTCAACAGGTTGTCCGTGTTTTCGTCTTAGAACTTTAACCCTTTCAGAGTGTGTTTTCAGTTCATGAAAGTTAATTGTTCTTGTTCAGTGTTCGGTTGTACTTAGCTCCACCCTCATGTGTCACATCTGGTTCCAATAAAACCAAGATGGTGACGGCCAAAATGCCAAACTCTAGGCTTCAAAAACGGTAGTCCACAAACCAATGGATTACGATGAATGGTCACGGTGACTACGTCCACTTCTTTATATTTACAGTCTATGGTTGTGTGACCATGAAAAGCTTCCCTGACGTCTTATTTCTAGTTTGTCCTTGATTTTAGCAGGTCAAAACTTGAGACTTTAAGGGTTTTGCTTGTGTCAACTCATGTATTATAAGGAGTCAAGTTTTAGGTCCAGTCTCACAGCAGTCAATTCCATGTCAAGTTTGAAATATGAATTGATATTTATTCAGTCTGACAAGTCAAATCAAGTCAATTTTATTTGTATAGCCCAATATTACAAATCTCAAATGTGCCTCAGGGGGCTTTACAATCTGTACAGCACACAACATCCTCCTTTACAGTAAAACCCTCGCATCAGATGAGGAAAAACGTAACCAAAAAAAAAACCTTTTAACAGGGAAGAAAATGGAAGAAACCTCAGGAAGAGCAACAGAGGCTCAAAACGAGGCACAAAAGCCTCACATCTACAGCTCTGGTTATAACAAACATATTAGAATATTAGTTTTTATTAAAAACAAGAAATGGAAAATGCTGCTTGCAGTGTCTATAAAACTATTTACCCCCTCTTGGACTTTTTTAATATTATTTCAAGGCAGATGTAATGAGTTTAGTGCTTGTGCTAATTTCCAATGCAAATTAACTTTTTTTCCCCTTGAATTTGAATTAGCTACATGTTGTTTTCTTTACCCAAGTGGGAATTATTTGACTTATTTTGCCTTTCTTGCAAGCTATTGCTATTTGTTTTTGGTAAATTCTCAAAGGAGACCAATTACTTCAACCCCAGAGGCTTTTTTTTTTTCATTTTCATATATTTTCAAGAGTTTGTGTCCAACTAAGTACGTTGTTGTGAGGAACCTTTCTCACAGCGCAGCATTTTGCGGGGGATGATAGCACAGTCCATTGGGGGAAAGTCATTTTTACATTGATGTGAGGTTAATTGACTTCTCCATCATCAAACAAGTTGTAGATTGGATTTAATACAGAACATCATGGTGCTCCTGTTTAATATTAATAAAGGGAATCTAAACCTGCAGAGATAGAATGAATTTATAGATTTTTCTATAGTCGAACAGATTGTCCTGAGCTTTGCAAAATTCACCTTGTTTCTCTGCTTTGCCTCCTTCAGCTGCCATCACTGTTAGCACCAGGAGCGCCATCACGGCCACCCATGTCCACAGCTTCTGTCCATTCATTCTGAAAGACAGACAAAGACAAACTTTAGAGGAGCTTTCTTTACACAGTTAAAGTGTTATCAGTCTGTGCACAGTGTCGAGTCATATGTCGATTAACAGTCTCGTACATTTCAAAACACAGAATTTGGAGAACTCGTGACTTTTGACAACTCTTTAACAATATGCCTGAACTTGACAAATTCAGCTGTTTGGTAGAACAGGAAGAAGAAGAAGAAGACGAAAGCAACCGTTGTCCCAGGTCTCATGAGACTGAGGAATAGCCTGGGGAATTTCCATCTCTCATCTGATGTCATTTCCACTGTCCTGGATTCCAATACCAACATTTTGATTGTCTGCACTGCCACTACACTGTCAGTCACGGCTGCATTCGCTGTCAATCTCTGTGAAACCTTGTCAAGGGTAGATAAAGTGAACACACAAGTTTGATTTGATTTGTCAAAACCAAAACTAAAAATATTCTGTGAGTGAAGCTCAGTCAACCCTTGCACACTACATAAGATTGAGGCTGCAAGCGTTTGCATTGCTTCTACCGGAGTGAAACCGAGAACTCTTTATTTATTAGTTATGTTTGGATTTTTTGGGTGTGTTGGGTGATCCGATCACAAGTGGACAGCTCTGACCCGCCACTTCCCGCCTGGCAATATACACACCTTTGCAAATAAACATTTCCATTTGCTAAAACCAAATGCATTGTCGTTTTTTCACCAGTTTGTGTTTTTTTATATTATTTCATTAACTTAATTGCGCCAAGCAAACGAAGCAGTTAGTTAGCTGTAGACTGAGGAAAAAATCATTTAATTCACTGTGCTGCTCAAAGGCTACCGGCAACTTTTAAGGTGGAATGTTTTCTTGCATGTTACTTAATGAGTTGATGTTGTGAATCAATCAACACACCTTAAACATCAATATGATAATTTTCATACCATTTATTTTTATTGGCTCTCTTGCATGACATACTCTTTAGTGATGATCGGATCGTCAAGCACTTAAAAAAGTTATATGAATTTCAGCAAGATTATTCAAACTGCAAATATTAACATATTCTTTCCTCACTTGGAGAAAAAGAAGTGGTGGAACATCGTTCGACACCTATGCACACACGGGTCCCCGTTTTGTTGGGTTTATGAGTGGGTCCCCGTAATGTGCGTTTTATAAGTGGGTCCCCATTTTGTTAGTTTAATGAGTGGGTCCCCATTTTGTTGGGTTTATGAGTGGGTCCCCGTATTGTTGGGTTTATGAGTGGGTCCCCCTTTTGTTAGTTTTATGAGTGGGTCCCCGTATTGTGTGTTTTATGAGTGGGTCCCCATTTTGTGTGTTTTATGAGTGGGTCCCCCTTTTGTTAGTTTTATGAGTGGGTGCCCGTAATGTGTGTTTTATGAGTGGGTCCCCATTTTGTGTGTTTTATGAGTGGGTCCCTGTTTTGTTAGTTTTATGAGTGGGTCCCCGTATTGTGTGTTTTATGAGTGGGTCCCCATTTTGTGTGTTTTATGAGTGGGTCCCCCTTTTGTTAGTTTTATGAGTGGGTGCCCGTAATGTGTGTTTTATGAGTGGGTCCCCATTTTGTGTGTTTTATGAGTGGGTCCCTGTTTTGTTAGTTTTATGAGTGGGTCCCCGTAATGTGTGTTTTATGAGTGGGTCCCCGTTTTGCACACATGCACGAGGATGCATGTCTACTACATACACGCAGACGACGTGATACATATTCTTTCCAATGATTTCACATTATTCAACCGATCGACAGGTGGCAGTAATGACCCCAGAAATGCAGCAATGTGCCAACAAAAGGCAGTAAATAAAACACTGCTTGCAATTAAACATGGCTGTGAACAATGCAAGTTTAAAATGTTATAAAAAGCTTTGTTTGCATCCTTAAAGTGTAAGAGTGAATGTAAACAGAAACTTTATGTGTTTACAAGAAATATCCACAGGGCATATTTAAGGGGTATTGGGTATTGGCCAGATGAGACTGATCTACATAGAATACAGTTTCAACATCAATGTCAATATCAGTTACATTAATTCAGTCATGATGGGCAGGAGACTCTGTTTTCAATGGCAACAGCATTTCCTTGGCTCTTGTTACCTTCGATAAAAACGACTTCGGTGAGTGAGGTACACAGATTTTGATTTGGAAATAGTGCATTGGTATCAGATCAGCACTCCGTATCTGCTAACCTGAGTTGAGGTATCAGAACACAACCGATGTTGAAGTAACAAATAGGGAAGTAAACGGCAAATATTCCAGCAGCGGTATTCACTTTTTAGCTGCCAGAAGATGCCGAGGCTTGTAGTTTGAAAGATTTGTGTTTCGAGTCCAAACAGTCTTACTGAATAGCTGCTCAAGAAAAGATTACACCTGCTGCAAGAAAGCGAGAAAAGAGCCAGACGGTTGGGATTAAATTGCCACTGTAGAATGGATTGTCAAAGAGAAAATGTCATAAGTCGTCTGTCTCTTTGTTTGCACAGAGCTGCTTTAAGTTTTAAAAAAATATATATCAAACATCGTCCATATAATCAGAGTCAGGAGTTCCTTTATTATTTGATCCTCTAGGTGGTTGTGGATCAGCAGAAAAGCTGTTACTGTCACTATCACCAGCCTAATGCACTGTGATGAAATTGTTGCAGAAAACCCACTCTCTTCCACTTTCCTGTCCCTTTTTTTTTTTTGGAAAGAGAGAGAAATCCTCTAGCAGCCAGTGCTCTCTAAGAGGAGAGACAGCATGAGACTGAAGCAATTACCAAGTGTCGACGCCAAATAAAAAGCTCCCCTGTGCTCCAATTCCTGTAGAAAAGGTTGATCCTTGTAGGGAAATAATGTCCATTTGTCATTTTTAATTAATCATGAGCTGGCTCCCTCCCACCCCCGCCACCACCTCTCCACAACTTTTCATTTCACTCACTTAAGTCTTCACGTAAGTTAAGTCCCAGTCTGTTCACAGGACGATGAAAGCTGCTGAAATCTTCAATCAGGTATTCACCCCTCATATTTAATTATTGGATGTTATTGTCGTGCATTCTACCTACCGATTTAACGTCTCCCAGCACTTCTTAGAAACTCATAATGAGCCTTATGGCGGCGCCCTGAAGTCTGCCTGCCAGGAAAAGTCATCTGAATCCTTCACGCGATTGATTTTATATTTTACCGACTGTGGCACCGTGCAGGCAAAAAGCCTGTTTTGATTAAATACATGCGACTCCATCTCAGAGGTTTTTTTTCATGTTTTTAAGAAATTCTAAAAACTATTCATCTCCATAACCTGAAAAAGGAAGAAAAAAAAAAAACAACTGTAAGAAGTGCATACAATGAGCTCTAAGAGTTTCAGAGAGAAAACCCAATGAAAGCGCACCCCTTGATAAAGATCCTTTTTCCAAAGAAAAAGGCATTGTGGCCTTTCAAAAGATAAGAAAACCTTTTCCTCTGTTAGTCTCACACACACAGTGATGGGTTCTTGGTGCAGTGCAGGCATAAAAGGGGACGAGGGTTGATGACTTTGAATGAGCCCTCCATACAGTAGCTAGACAGAAAAGTCGTGGGCTGCGTTCGAAAAGTCAAAAAATTACGTCCTAACGTCTTTTCCTAAACACTTTTCCTTGACCTTGATGGAAAACGTCATGAGATGAGAATTCAGAAGGACTTAGGAAAAGACAACCGTGGTCTTAAGAGAATCCAACTTTCACTATGCTCCGTAATTATGATGCAACGGCGGCGGATGTTAGTGACGAAACTACAATGTTCTGAAGATGGACTACAAAAAGTTCTTAAATAGGTCACAACGAAATGGTTGTCAATGTCCACTCATAGTAATATTGTTTGTTATGAGGAACGGCCGAATGGTGCGTCGCTTTAAATGCTGCGGCCGCAAGGAATTGTGGGATGTTATCCTCTCCTTTCCTTTTGTAAAGGATGCTCCAGTGTATCCTATGTTAAAGGAGATAATAAAGGAAGCATTGAAGCTCCTTCCTTCAGCATTTAGAGAATTTGAACAGCTCTTATCGTGGCTGCTACTGAGATATTTCCGGGTCATTTCACTCCGTTAGGAACCTTCTTGAGCAAAAAGGACTTTTCAACCGCGGCCTTGGAATTAAAGTGAATTAACCCTTTCCTCTGTAGCTGAGACGACAGGTTTCTGCTCCTCTTGAGGTCAATATATTAAATTCCAGCCATGTACTGTAGTTCCTATTTCTAGAGCATGACAGCTTAATGGATGACTGGGTGGATCGGACCATTCGACGATCATTCGGCAGGCATGTGTGCCGTCGCCTGTGTAACGCTTTGATAAGAAGTGCTGGGGAATGTCAACTTATAGGACGTCTTCTTGTGCTTTTCCATAAATGCTTTTCTTCTCTATTCCTTTAATACACACAGGTGCAGTTACAGCACGACACTTCGTGACAGAGAAGAGTTTTTCATTCCAAGTATCAGCCTCTGGCAACCTGACCACGACTCAGTTAATCTCATGACTCATACCACCATAATTTGACTAAAGCAATGGGCTTTTTTTTTTTATATCAGCTCAATTCACCACAGGTCACGTCACCCTCCATCGTCAAGAGGTGGTGTTTTGTCCTGCAGGAAATCTCTCTTTTCAGGGAAATACTGATGAATTTCATGAAATTTTTAGACACATTTCAATGTTCTTCTAAAAGTGATACCCAAGTGGCCGGACACAAGAGAAAAGGAGTCATCACTCATCGCTCAACCTGTCCCCAGATTCTAAGCTAGATATTTGATGCAGGATATTGCCATACCTGAAAGTTTAGTGAGTTGAAACCCCTTCGAATAAAAAGTAATTTAATGCCTCAGACTTTGTGGTAAGAGTTTGAAATATTTTTTGTAACATGCTAAAGGTTCCAAAAGAGACAGTGCAAAGAGACAAAATAAATAAATATGAAAGATTAGACTCTTTGACATTAGAAAGATTAGACGCTTTTGGGTGTTTGAGTTGCACTCAATTGAATATGTCATACAACTGCAAAGAGAAGCTGGAACCAGTTTGTCATTTTTGGTCGATAAATGACTGGACCGATTAATCGATTATCAAACTATTTGCCGATTCATTTTCTGTGGATAGACTGATCAATTAATCGACTAATCGTTTCAGCTCTATCTTAGATATTTGCAGATGAAATACACCACGCTCTCAAATCAGGGCGTTCAACTGTCCAATGTATCTTACGAAAAGTTATTCTCTACGTTCTCCTACGAATGTCCAGAAACAATTTCCGCTTGTTACATGCCAACAGTCTTTTCAAAATAAACTTTTGTCTTCACAGGAATCAACTTGGTTAGGTTTAGGCAGCAAAACTACTTAGTTAGGTTTAGGAAAAGATCGTGGTTTGGGTTAAAATAACTATGAAAGTGGCGTTACTTAAGTACAGAACTTACGTGACAAAGAACGTTGACTTGTGTTTTTTTCACCCACCCATCCACCACGACCTTCTCCCTACGCAGGGTTTGTCGTTCTTTATCCTTCCTGGTTCATGATTACGTGTGTTAAATAACCATTGATTTCGTGGGATATATATATACGAATTACATAGCATAACTTTTTCGTAGGCATAGCTATACGAACGGTGTTTGAGAACAGCCTGAACTATCACAGTATTTGAGAAAATAAAAGAAATACAGTCCTCAGGAGAGAATGAAGAAACAATTCAGGGTACCAAATACAAGTCTTTCTTGCTTTTTTTTACTCTGGGGAGCCAGATATGATCACATTTAGCAACTGCAGGTCAGAAACATAGTGAAATCTACATGTATAAATGTAGCACACTGAGCTAAGATGGGAACAGGGTGAACTGACTTTTTTGCAAACCTCACACTTTGGTGGTAACTTTAGCTGGAACATAAGAAACATCCAGTGATCAGTGTGTGGCTCATGAGCCAGTGAGAATTAGTCCTATCAAACCCTCCATTTGCCCCATTGATCCAGACACAGCTGTGGGCTGCTGGTTAAGGGAATGGAGGAGGAAAGCCAATACTGCCCACAAATCGATGGACCTTCAGTGACTCCTTGTGTGCTCCGGCAAACACACACAAGACGCTCCACCACTCTGGAGCGTATAGACAAACACCAGGTACAAAACGCTCCCCCATCTCTCTCCTCTCGCTCTCATTAGGACTGACGTAATCCCTGCCGAGCACATAAAGGAAGATCCTTTGCTTACAAAGGCAGGAGGCGATGGAGTCGGCAGGAATAAAGGAGAGAGCAGTTTAATGAATCAATTATAAGACCCAAGAAGGGGTGAATCACTTGTGTTATTAGCTTTACTGGCTGAGCGAAAAAAGATTTCCACCATTACCGCTCTGTGAGGAATGGATTTTGGTTTTCTTTAATTTAAACCATTAACCTCTCAAAATCCACTTCTTAATCAGAGAACTTGTCTAAATACATATGGGGAGCGTGTAATTACGCAGCAGCTCTCTCTGTGGCGTGTTAACGATGAACACAAATATTGTCATAACACACATGTATGCTTTTAATATCACTTAGCTGCACATGAATTATACATGTTTTTTTAATAACTCTTTGCCCCTCGGAGGTAACAAATCACAGAATGTAGTTTCCAAAGGCAAGTCAGGCTCTCTCTGACTCATCACGCAATACTTAAGAGTCAATATGAGGTGATCCTTCTCGTTTTTTTATATAAGAATATATTATATGTGCTCACTGTATATGCATATCAAGTTTTAGTAGAAACTATAATCTATATTTTGCTTTATTGCAAGTTTCAGATCTCTGTTTTGGTTGACTCACATCTCTCATAGTTCCGTTAACCGGCCGCAGCCGTGAGCTGTTTTCAGGGAAAAGATGATTGGCAGCCCAACATGATCCATGACATAAGGCTGTTCTGCTGTACAACCAGTGAACAACAGGCCAGCAAGAAAAAACAAAACTCCCCATGTCTACTTTGTGCAACGTTGTGGATGGCAAAGACAAAAGATGCTGCAATAAGCATGTTTTGTCTTGTGCAATAAGCTTTTTTTCCCTAATTCTCCCTGTAGCCTTTCCGTCTTTTCATAGTCACTTTCAGCTTTGGAGGTAGTTTAAGTACTGCACTCAAAGTTCTCTTCCAAGTGGTAAACACTGGTCTCAGGTGGGAAAAGACCATTCAGGTCACGTAGGTCTGTTCTAAGTGCAAAAAATGGAGCTGGAGAAGAAAGAGCTGACCATCTTCACCTCTCTCTTTGCTATGTGGAAGCATCTGACTCAAAGGTCCCAGTATAAAGAACAGGGCTGGAGGAAAAAACACACAGCTGAGGTATAGGGCCAACACAAAGTCATGCAATCTAAAGCCCCTTTTACACTGGACTAAAAACCCACTAACATCTAGCTTTTGTGTCTAGTGTGAAAGGTTACAATCGGCATTCATTTCCGGGACAAATGACTCCATATCATCTCCAGCATCTGCTGTAATGGAAACATGACACCCGGGTGGACATGCTCATTTTTGCTCCTTTTTTCCAGTGCGATGCTGTGTGACGCACGTTGAATATATAATAAATAAAATCAACAGAGATTTTGGACAATTATTATAACATATTAAGGTACTAAACATTAATATGCTCTCCTCAAAGCCACCAGACTCCAGTCAGAAAAACAGTCATTTGACCTTGCTGATCATTGTAAAACTCACTTCAATCAAACTCGACAGAAACAACATAAAACTCATCAAAACCTGTGTGTCATGTTCGACGTCACAACAGGGAGAAAAAAAAACAGAAAGGCCAGTGCAACATACTCGCAATGGGAAATGAGTCAATTGCCTATTTTTAGCGTGTTTTTCCGTGTTTAAAAAATCTGCATATACGCGCTACTTTTGGTGGAAAAAGGGTATAATAGTAATGTAAAGGAACCTCTGCTGAGGCAGGAGCTTTAAGAGCCCTTGTTTCAAAACTAACTAAAAATGTCTTTTTTGCTGACCCCCAGTGGTTAGTTGATGTTAGTTGTGGTTTTAGTGATGCAGAAGTGTACTCCAGCTTGTGATCCGTACACTGTGACATCACTTGCTGGGCGTGGTTACAGGTGAAACTTTCAGTCATAAAAGGTCATTGACATAATGCTTTTCAGCTTGGTTTTATGTTAAAGAGGACCTATTATGCTCATACTTGTATTTTGGGCTTCTACTACAATATGTTTTTTGTAAAAAAAAAAAGTCCAGTCTGCTCTGATTGGTCAGCTTGCCCCCTGTTGTGATTGGTCAACCGAACCAAACTCTTTGGACTCCAGCTCCGCTATAACTAGCTTTGCTTGAGGGCATGCCAAACTAGCTGCTAGGCAGGTATTATGCAAATATGTTACTTGGTGACATCATAACGTTACGGAAGAAAAGGCGGGACTTCAAGCGAGGCGTTTCAGGCAGTTCAGGAGCAGGATAATAGTTTCCATTTAAGTTAATCTTAAATGTTAAAAAATGTATGCTTTGTTATTCTGTTATATAGACAGTGTTTGTTTTTGCTACTGTGTTTACTTGGACGACCATTTCTGCTCCTTGTAAGCCATGTCGGATATTTGGCATACAGTAACAGAAACAAAAGAAAACACACTTTATTGACAGATTTTTCTTTACGGTTCACCGTGTTTATCTTTAGTTGCAGACAGCGAACACAGCGCCGTGTCCTTGGGAAAAGACGGGCAGAAAAAAATCCACTTCTGAGTGGCTTTCCCATCTCGGTAGTTGTGATTCAGAGGAGGAGCGAACGCCTCACCTAGACACAGGGCATATTGAAAGGATTGAAAGGAGTTTCTCGGTCTGTGTGTTCCTTGAGCCGAGCTTTTGAGAGATTCCAGCACAGATGAAATGAGGAGTGTATTGACTAGAGGAAAAAAAAAAAAAAAAACAGACAAGCAGACAAGCATGTAAAGTCAAGCATAAAGCTCCAAATATGCAGCCACAAAAAACGGTTTACAGCAGGAATATAGATAAATAGATCATATAAGATGAAGAAAATGCTGCTCTGTGCGATAATACCTCCGGGTTTGATAACGACTGCTATCGAAAGAAGAGTGAATCATTTCTCATAGGACGTCTTAATTGAAGCACGCCACCTTTGTCTCGTGCGTTTAGGTGCAGATGATTAGAGGAAAATGCCACACATTTTCTGACTTGTGTTTTGTAAAGGTCAGACAGTGGGGGAGAAAGAGTGTGTGGAGAGGGTCCCCGCTATCTCTCAGAACAGCCCTGGAGGATCCCCCAGGGGGGCCGCGCTCCGGAACAAAAAACAGCATGTGTGGCTCTCCGTGTGCGTGTGTGTGTGTGTGTGTGTGTGTGTGTGTGTGTGTGTGCGTCGTTCTCTGAGTGTGTGTGCATCGTGTTTGAGGCCAAGTCTTGAAAAGTGAGCTCAGTTTGCGGTGCCGAATGACGGGCTTGTTTAATGATAAAAATACAATAAGGATGACAAACAATGGCTCTGTGAGAGCATATCGGAGCAGCTGAAATTGAAGACTTCTATTTATGCATGAATGCCTCCATTACGCTGATCGTATTATATCTACGCCTCCAAAAACACAGTCGCTCATGCTCCCACTCATCTCTATGCCCCCTTTTTCTTTATTATTAGCACTCATATGAAACATTACGAGCCCCGATGCTGTCACCGCTACGACAAACTCCAGTAGTTATCAATTACCCGGCCTTTTTAGGATTAGTAAACTGCAGCACACCACAAGACTATATTCAACTTTCTTTTTTGCAAATGCAACTCCACTCCCTCCGTCTCTTTATATCTATTCAGCTTTGTAATATTTCAGCCACGTTTTTATATGGAAAAAAAGGCTGCGCATAGAGAGCCAGGAGGGTGGGGGGGGCACACAAGTGGATTAAACTTTCAATAAGGGCTTCTTTTCAGTGGAGACAGGTTGGTAAAATACGGAAAAAAACAACCTGTTTTCAGAGCTGACTCAAGGGGTAAACATTTCTAACAACTATTAGAGAATGTTCAAAGTTAGGACGCTGCGAATGATGAGCGCTGTAAAAGTTTGAGAAGTTATTTTTTTGAAAGTTTTCTCTCCATTTTGGACCTGTCTTCAGTTTTTACTCTCTGCGGTGTGCTGAATACTTCAACATCATATCACCATAAAGAATGGTGGCGATCTTTATGTTTTAAACTTCAATTCATGTAAACAAACTCCAAAATGCATGTCCATCCGTCAAAAAGAAATAAGTTTCAAATAAGGCTGCTTTTCTTGGGTCCCGAAAAAAAGTTATGTTGTCTTTGTTTCTAGTTTTCAGTTTGTTATTTCCTGTTTTATTTTAGTGAACTCACCTTTGTCTGTCGTTTTAGATACTTTATTCCACCTGTGTGATTACCTGTCCCGCCCTGATGAGTTCCACCTGTCCCTAATCGCCCTTCCTCCCTTGTGTATTTAGTCTGTCCACTTTGTCTGTTTCAGTTCGTCTTCACCGTTTAGTGAGTGATCCAGTGATTATTTTCCCAGTTTATTTCTAATGTTAACAGCCTTGCTTCTGGATTTTTTGACTCAGTCTCTGCCAAGTGTTTTTGTGGCCTGTCTTTCCTGGGCAGTACTTGTATTCTACTCTGTGTTTTTGCCTAGTACCTCTTGTCTTGTCCTGCTGGTTGCCTGCTGGTGTGTCCCTGATATATTGTGGTAATTCTGTTAGAAATGTGTGGCCCTGGCATATAGAGCAGCCCTGTGTCCCTGGGACAGCAAAAACAAGCTGCGAACACAACATTTACATATCATCATTAATATTGATAACATTTTCATGTAGACGAATAATTACAAAAATAATAGTACATCGACAGAGATTTTAGTAAGGTCCCGAATAAAACTATGGCTTTTCCCTAAAAAAAATTTATTATTGTGAATTAATCATTTAAAAAAATTTGGCGTATCCAAAATGAATGTTTTGGTGTCTCCATCATGCCGTAGAATACACTAATATTTACCGTGGCAACAAGTGACAACTGATGTTAGAACATATTAGCTCAATCATCTGAACAACAATAACTCATGAAATTACAATTCTCATATTTAAACAAAACCAACAACTACTACCAACAGCTATATTCCTTACAACCTTAACTAAAGTGTTATCCCTGAGATTAGATTGTCAAAATTAGAAAAATAATCAATCTCTGAGGAGCTACGGTTGCGTTTAGTTACCTAACATTATAGTTCCCTCAAACAATATAAACTGGGGAAAAAAAGTTTGGAAACTTGTGTTTGGTGGATTATTTCTCTGTTGTTACAATGCTAATGGTCATTGTATTTTACATCGTTGGAAAGCCTGTTTATTTACCTTCACAATGATGTCCAACTTGTAAGGATCATGCATTTGTGGGATGAGCAGCACAGCTGATTATGTGGGTAGCGCCCAGGAAAAATTTGCCAAAATGCTCTGCCAATGGTACTTTTTTTTTTTTTGCTTTTTTTAAATTGCGATCTACTGCAAAAATTATTTTTGTTAAAATATTTCAGGATTTGCGTTCATTCATGCAATGACCAGATCCCCAGATTCTTGGACGGACTCTCTTGTACTCACACAAGCTGACATTAAGGTTTGACTCGAGCTGCAACAGTATTCATGTGGCTTCTCCATGTTGGAAATGTCAGAACTAAAAGGGTTCACAGGCTAAACGCTGATAGATGTGGCGGTGCATTTAGAGAATACGCTGAAAAAGGTTTCCACGGTTGTGAATATTTAGAGTCAGCAGGTTTGATCCTTTTAGATCATGCTGATATTGGGTGTGCTGCATTCATACGGTCGCCTATTCTCACCCTGACCATTAATCTCCATTGCTCTCTCAGTGAAGAAAGCCACGGCTGAATCACCTGCCTGGCTGCAGGGTGACGTCTTATCGCCGCCCCTTCGTCCTTGTGCTTTTTCCTCTCTGTTTGGGTGCCTTTTGATTGCTAGAAATAGCTGGGCCTGTACCCTTTAGATCCTGGCTGTCTGGCTATACCGGACCTGTGCAGTGTGATCCCCCTGGCAGCCGCTGACAGCCCAGAAAACGCAGCTCCATCCCTCAAGCCCCTTCGCTGTTAGCATCAACCGTCATCGCCTCCCTCTCTCCTCTCTCTCTCTCTCTCAGACGCTCTCCCCCTCTCCAAAGGCGCCAATTTAGAGGTGTCTGTCTAATTGAATGGGCAACATTTATCTTTATGTGAGTGTGTGCTTCTGTGTGTGAGTGTTCCTCACAAGAAACCCGCTGAAAGCACCTTGAGTCACTTGTTCATTAAAGTATGCCGGATGAGAAAGCCTTTGCACACAGCGTGGGCATTTTTTGTCCGCCAGTTGATTAAGCCATCCTCCCTCCTCCTCCTCCTCTCTTTTTCCATCCTGCCTGCCTGCCGCTCTCTCACCGCTTCTTATTCAAACGTATTTAGCTGAGAGATATACAGAGAATTTGCATTTCTGTCCACTTGAGCAATGCCATTCATATCTCTGAGTTTTTTAATTTTGCTCGTAAACAGACGGTGGATTTTCATATTTGAAGTTTAGTAAATAATGCTGTAGCAGATATGACTCAACATCATATTTGTTTCTGTGGATTTGTCAGTAAGCTTTTTAACCAGATGTAACTTAATAAATCACGATTTTAGTTTTATTGTCCCAGAGGGAGATTTGTTTTCACAGCCAGTACAACACAGAAACACACACACAGCAGCATATATATGCATTCAGCATCGGCACTTCAAGTCCGTCTCTGACACGCTGTTCAGTGACTTCAGCTCGAGGATTCGGTGCTTAAGATTTGTCCATCTTTAAACTGAACACCTCCACTGCGCAGGAAATGGAGTCTATTTGAATCTGCATTTACAATAAATTCCAAGTTTTGTATGGCTGAGACAAGAATAACAATGTCCATAGCAACTTTTCAAACCACTCTTGCAGACTAATCCACTACTGTGCCGTCCCTCCGTATGCTCAGTATTACTGCTTCTATCTCAGTCCTGATGCACAACTCTCTGAAGCTTAGAAAAAGGTGCACGTTAACGTGGTCGCCTCTTCGTTTTCCATTCATTTCAAGCTGACTGTCGTTCTCCACAAAGGACCAATTTAACTTTACACAGCCTCTCACTCAGTACCAACCATTATCAAAACTATCTAACACATATAGTCCCTCTGTTTCTCTATAAAGTTACATTAAATGCAATAAACAGTGGGGCAACTTCGGGACTGAAAAGTGAAGCCAATGCAGAAGTGTTTAAAACTTGCATTCTTTCTAACAGCCAGCAGGGGGAGACTCCTCTGGTTGCAAGAAGAAGTCTGATTGTATGGAAGTCTATGAGAAAATGAGCCTACTTCTCACTTGATTTATTACCTCAGTAAACATTGTAAATATGAGTTTATGGTCTCAAACGCTAGTTTCAAGTCTTCTTGAATACAGCATGATGTTCATTTAGTAAATTATGGTCCCATTCAGAGTCAAATAGACCATAAAGCAGGGAATGCTGTAGGGCGTGGCTACCTTGTGATTGACAGATCGCTACCACGGCGTTGTCCGGTCTGGGAGTTGTCCGTGATTTCATTTTAGAACTTTAACCCTTTCACAGTGTGTTTTCAGTTCATGAAAGTTAATTATAACCTTTTTGGTCGCCTAGAAATGTCGGTTGCATTCGGTTGTACTTAGCTCCACAGTCTCGTTTCACTTCTGGTTGCAAATAACCAAGATGGTGATGGCCAAGATTTAAGGCCTTGACTGATTACTGTAAGAAACTAGATAACTGACAGCTCGGGGACAATGCTCATGTTTGGATCTCGTCTCACAGAAAAGTTGACTTTGAGAAGAAAAACTTTCTTCACATGAAGTTGGCGCTGAACTCACTGGAGTTAAAACAAAGTACATGAATGAAGGTTCCTCACACACACTCACATACAGCCTCACACACACAATGAGATCATAGAGTAGGACGGAGAACAAAAGTTTGACTGTAGTCATGTCAAAATGCAAGGACTTGCACCAAATCAATAAAATTTTAACTATCTGCGTGCTCCAGAGCTCCAGAGCTTTCTTTGAGTAAGAAGCTGAGAGACTTTCTACTGCTTCAAAGTCTGTGCACCCATCCATCACCCCCATCTGCACAGCTGTGTTATTCCATGTGATAACTGAGCCATAACACCTATTGTGTCAGTTCTTATGAAGAAAACGTGTGTTCTTATGGAAAGAGCCAATGCAAAAGCTCCAATATATATAATAAAAATAATATATAAAACAAGATATTACAGCATTAAGCTATATACACTGATTTTGTTAAGTGCACTTAAATCCAACATGTGTGGTTATAATCTCAAAACATGTTTTAGCGCTACCAAATCACCCGAAGAACCCCTAAACATTGTTATTCCTTATGATCCAAATATTTGTTACAGTGCCCCTAAGTTACAAAAATTCTCATAGCAACCCTAAAACTTGTTTTCAGAATCCCAAATTTGTTAAAGTCCCCAAATGTGTTAATGTGCAACCGAATTGCAAATGTTGGTACAGTGAAACCAAATTGATCTGAAATCTTAAAAATGTATTACAGTGCCTTCAAATCCTTAATTTGTAATGATCGACATTTTTTTGTTATATTCTTTGCTCTTTTGCCCTAATGCCCCAAATTTGTCATATGGTGGCTCCAGAATTTATTAAAACATTGCCAATTTTGCAGCCCTGTCTCCTAAAAATTGCTTTCCCATAACGAAACTGTGTTGTGAATTACATTTTGAGGGAAGCGTATTTTGTCAAGGTTTGTTTTTGACGTATCACAAATACGTTTCTAATGGCAGTCTTTCAGCCAGGAGACCGCTGTTTTTGTCCCGTGTGAAACTTAAAGTCAACGTTCATTTATGTAATTGTACACCAGTAGCTTAATAACATAACAAATGTAGTCATTTTAAGCTAAACCATGATGTTTTTTTTACTAAACCTAACCAAGTCTTGTTGCATTTTTTGTTTTGTTTAAATTTACAACGTTACTCGTGTTTAAAACTATTTAAACTGCTTGTGTTTCCCTCGAAACGTAATTGAGAATGCAGTTTAGTTGTATGGGAACGTCATTTTTTAGGAGACAGGGTTGCAATTTTGTTATTGAACAGCCAAAATCCAAATTTTGGTACAGTGTCCCGCAAATTGTTGTAACCTTAATGGTCCTTGCGAACCCCAAATATTATATAACATGCATAAAATTGTATTTGTTGCTTCTATCATTTGCCATTGTGCACCCCAAGTCTTAAACTTCTCATAGCGCTCCCCCCAAATTTATAATTTGTTAAAAATATTTGCTGTCGCCTCCACAAATGAAGGACATTTGGGGGGCATACTTGTACTATGACAGAACTGAGCAGAGGAATAATTGGATTTGGGAGTCCTCTGGTTGGCTGTGGGTTACGAAGATGCGACGTGTTTCCCTCGTGCAGGCGGACTCATGGTGCTAATTTGAATAATGATGACAGCGGACTGAAAGCTTGGTGCACCACTATACACAGCACAACCTCCATACCACACACCAGAGAGGAGATATTGCTCATCCTCTGGATTTAAGCATGATTCCAGTCTCAGATAACCTACATCTACCACCTACACACACGCCAACATTTCCCCACAGAGGTTTGCCACCCACTTCCCCCAAACCAGGCGTCACACTGCGAGGCTGAGAGGGAGCACGACTTAAGCTGCTGGTGGAGAGATAAAGCCTCCAGTTACCTGTAATCCCACACCAGCTTTCTCACACACAGCGTCGTGGTCACAGCGACACGTCCAACATAAACAGAGTATAGGACCGGGATTAACCGAGACTGAGAACATGTACTGTAAGAATTGTTTTCTGTGGTATTTCTGCACACCATCTTTGCAATTTCTCCTGAAGTTTGAGCTCCTGCAGGTGGCTTTCTTTTCCTCAGATCATCTTTATTTCAAACCAAACCCTCCCTCCACCTCCCTTAAATAAAAAAAAATCCAATGAACAACTATTGTAACAGACATCTGCTGTACGGGAGCAGTAAATCTTTATACTTTTTATTGGCTGAGTATGGGAATGAAGAGCAAAACCATAAATTATTTATATGAAAATGTGACAGATTATTACTTTGCAGGCACACACACTTCCAGGAGTTTTGTTTATTTCACCCACTGAGTTATGATGCTCATATTAGGGTACAAATTTGCATATGCTCATATTCAGACGTGAGACTGAGTTGTACAAATAATATTGTAGTGCGGTGACAGTAGTCGCTACTTTGCATTCAAGTCTGTGAGGACATGACCTTGCCTACAAAACCATCTTAAAACTGTTGTTAATGGCCCTTATGATAGCATTTGGACAAGTGAGAAATTCTAAATATGCCAAACCTTAATATAACAAGAAAAATATGACTTAAGGGCTGTCAAAGTTTTAACGCAAATTTGTTTTAACGCCACTAATTTCTTTAACGCATTAACCCAACTTGCAATTTTTTGATGGTAACAGGCTCAGTTTTAAAGTTAGACTGGTGATACTTGCATCATATGAAACTATAAAACCTAAGGAATCCATTGGTACCAACCATGTAATGTTAGCTTGTGGCGAAGGAGGTTAAATAACAAATAACAAACTTACGCAAAATTTTGGCGAGGAAAAACTGGCATGGCCATTTTCAAAGGGGTCCCTTGACCTCTGACCTCAAGATATGTGAATGAAAATGGGGTCTATGGGTACCAACAAGTCTCTGCTTTACAAGCATCCCCACTTTATTATAATCACATGAAGTTTGGGGCAAGTCATAGTCAAGTCAGCACACTGACACACTGACAGCTGTTGTTGCATGTAGGGCTTTGCCATGTTATGATTTGAGCATATTTTTTATGCTAAATGCAGTACCTGTGAGGGTTTCTGGACAATATTTGTCATTGTTTTGTGTTGGTAATTGATTTCCAATAATAAATATATACATATGCATAACGCAAGCACATTTGCCCACTCCCATGTTAATAAGAGTATCAAATACTTGACAAATCTCCCTTTTAAGGTACATTTTGAACAGATACAAAATGTGTGATTAATTTGCGATTTAAATATTTTAATCAATTGACAGCCCAACTTCATACATATGTAATTTTTAGAATACCACAATATCTTCAATGCACACAGGGAAAAAGAAGAACCAGATGTGTAAAGATCTGTCAATTAAAGCCAGCCTCCACTCTTCACTTAAAGGGGACATATCATGCTCATTTCTAGGTTTCAAACTTGTATTTTGGGTTTATACTAAAACATGTTTACATGCTTTAATGTTCAAAAAACACACTATTTAATCTCATAATGTCGGTCTGAATATAACTGTCACCCTCTGTCTGAAACGCTCCATTTTAGCACCTGACCCTTTAAGGACCCTTCCTGGAAAAGCCCAGTCTGCTCTGATTGGCTGGTGATATAATCTAATGAGCATGCATGCGACATAGGAAGGGGAGCCAAATCTGAATGGCTTGGTTGGCACTCCAGATACCCAAATGTATGAGCACAAGCACTGAAAATGTGGTTTTTTTTAAAATCCTATGTCACCTTTAATAGACTACAAGGAAGCTTCAAGGTCAACAGTTGGAAATTTGTACAAGTGCCAAGGATCTGTGGGTGCAGGATGTGTGCTGCTCTCTGCAGTCAGAACATGTCACAATAACCTGCGTCATTTGGTGGATATTTTTATCCGAAACGCATCATCGCGGCTACATTCTGCCAGACAGACTTGATTGAACAGGTTTATGCATCAGGTGTGTGCAGAATAATATCGACTAAAGGCAGAAAGTTTTCTGCGCTGTGTCATATGCAAGTTGAGAGAGAAAGATGTGACTATCACAGGATTCATTAATGTTCCTCCCTCCTCCTCCTCCTCCTCCTCCTCTCACATCCATGCCTGCAGATCTCATCTTGAGGGAAGCACGCGGCGACAGCGGTGGCAACATTAGCTCGCGAAGGCATCGCTAAGCTGCGCTGTCACCGAGACGCGCGAGAAGTTTTGACTGTCTTGACATCGACGCAAGACAATAACTGAGAGGCACGTGGGCGGATTGTGTTTGCTCACTTTGGCAAAACAAATTGCGGCGGACAGTTTTGACAGCCCTTACCCACCACTTTGAGGACATGTAATGTCGTGTTTACAGTATTAATGTCACACTGCCGGCTGGCACGGATACTGAGGGATATATAAAGTGTATGCTATATATATGTTTACCTATCACATTGAAGCACGGTGCTCTCCCAAGCCCACGTACTGTGAGTCAGAGGTGCTTTTATGCCTTCTTAAAGGTGCAAGCCTATACTGTCTCTGATGTAGAATAACCAAAGATACAGTATTTGCTGAAACACTTCAGTCCTGTTTGTTTCTCCTTGTAGCTTGTGTGGCAGATGAACAAAGCTCGACTGCAGATTACGAAAGCCTCACAAAGGCAAACAGTTGTACATTTCCCTGCAGGCCGAGGCTCACCTCAGATCACACGCCAGCAACAGAGAGCAATAGTTACAGTTCAACATCTGCGAGTTTGCACGTCACACACCCTCGACCAGTCAAGCCCCCCCCACGAGCGATGCCTAAAAAAAAAAAGCCTATTGATTTTAAAATAACAATAACAATCTGTCTCTACAGCCCTTTGAGTCGCAGCATTACCTCGATATCCGTCCAATTTCAGGGATGACTGCAACCGAGCGAGTTTTAGGCCTTTTAATCACTAACCTGTGCGATTTGGTATAGGAGGCAATCATGAGTGGTCATTTTCAACTATTTTCTCCCAAGGACATCAGTCAGTGACCCCTTCCATGTGCCGCAACACGTGTGGATTCCCTAATAGTTAGTCCACGCACAGCCTCGGTTTGATTCCCATCTCCAGTTTGAAACGTCTGGTTGGTTAATATTCACTCGCACGCTGCTCCCAGGTGGGCGTCCCGCAGAGAGACGGGAGTTTTAGGTGCACCGCTCAATAACGATGTTTCTCTGCTGCTTTGGTTGGGGGATTTGCTTTTCCCTGCAGTTTTTTCCCCTCTTCTCAAATATCCCCCCGGCAGCCTGTCTGAAACTAAAAGATAGCCGGACACAGAGTCGTAGTGTTGTTTTTGTCCTTCCCCAACATGATTCGCAAAAATCCATGCCTGAATTAACGAATATGTCAAATGGATTTACTTTTGATGAACAAAAATGAATATTTACAGGGGGTTTTTCCCCTATAAATAAAACAGCTTGAGGTGTGAAATTATGCAGAAAAAACAATTAATAAGTAACTTAAATCGTTAATTTAAATGTGAATCTCATTATTCTTGAATTAAGTGGATAAATCCATCAATATGGTGGGAAAAGTGAATTATTTCAACGCAGACAAAACTTACTTCAAGTTTTATTCTCTGTCTAGTGTCGACGCAGGTGAACGTGCATCAGAAATAAGTGATTTGACGTCATTGCAGTCGCAAAATGTCACAATTTGAGTAAAAAAAGTAGTCAATGCGTGAGTCATTTTGCAGAGAAAACAGCATCATTTATTCTTTTTGCAGGTTCACAAGAAGCTGTAAAGTTGCACAGCTTCAACTGTAAAGGGTTCAACGCTGAAAAATAAATCACCTGGTCACTCCTCAAGGCTTGTAACAGTTCCAGCATATTCACACTGTAATCTTTCTATCTTCCACACCTCCCCTCTGATCACTAAATCAGTGTTTTACAGCAGTAGGTGGGTGTTTTGAAATAAGATTTTAGTGCTAAATGATGATTAGAAATTTCCCACTTCAATTCTCCACATGAATGAGGTTGGTAAAAAAAAAAAAAAGCTTATTTCTGATGACTCAACCGCGGCAAATAATCACACCTATTCAGTATTTTTCTTCTTTAATGTGCGGCAGAAATTGGAAGCCGGGGACTTTGTTTTGATGGTGATATTGGTTTCTTTTGATTTAACTGTCAGTAGAGGGCTCTCATGATCTATCCACAATGGCCCTGACCTCTCATCTGCACTCTATTGCAGCAACTGTATTCAATGACACCCACCATCAGCGTCCTTTCATGGTAATATTGAATGGCTCTTTTCTCTCCCGCTCGCTGTGTTTTTCTTTCTTCAAACAATGGCGGAGATGGCTTTAATGTTTACCTTACTTCACTGTCAAACACTATTTGTCTCTTTGTTTCCCCGCTGCTCGATGTCCCATTGATTTCCTCGCGGCGATTCTTCTCAGACTGAACTAAATGATATCCATAGCACCCTATCTCTTCACTGTGAGGTGTTCAAAAGCCTTTTATTTTACAGTGTAGCTGTCATATTGAGTGTATGACCTCTTGAGATACACACTGGCCTCTACTGGGTGAAATAAGTTATTGCCTGAGGAAAGGGAAGCAGAGGACAGAAGAGATGCTTTTTGGGGGGGAAGAGGAGATCATATCAAATGTTCTTTTTGTAGATGCATGATGTCAGTCGCATTAGGGGTTCGTGTTCATGTTGATGGGTAGCTTTAGAGCATGCAGCAGCAGCGAAGGAATGAGAAAAAGACGAGTTTCCCCCGCTACTCCTTGCATCTTCTCATCCCCCCTCAAAACACTCTTCTGGCAGGCTTTGAATTACCTGCACTCCTTCCTGCCTAAATTGTTCAAATATGTTAGAAGTTGATCAAACAGAAAAGGCTTTTCGGAGCGCACGGCCGACAGAGCTTCCCCCTGTGGGCTGTTGGGGATCAGACATGAAAACAGGGAAAGAACAAAGGCTTGTCGGGACTGTTAAAGACGTCTGGACCATGGCAGCACATCAAAATTCATTCAGTGAAACAGGCATGAAATACCCGCCGACTGCAAGAAGCCCTCAAACATGTCAAAAACTCTTCTGTCTCTCGGAAGATATGGTGAAATAGGGAGATACTTACATCTGAGACACGAAGCCTTTACTTCCCTTTGCTCTGAATAAATAAGAAATACAGCTTCTGAAAGGCCATGCTTTATCAATGAACACTTCACAAACATTTATAATAGTCATCTTAACTGATTTTGTGTGTTTTTGATGTAAAAAGGGAAACAAAAAGTTTTGGAAGGATTTGATTCAGTTCTCACAAACATGCTTTCAACTAGGAACTAGAATAAGTTAAAGCTGGGATAACCAATATTTTTCATTTTAACAATCAGTCAAGAGACGAAATGTAAGGTGAAAGGGTTAGTTGTAGTGACAACCCACATTATCACCATGACTCTGCAGTTGCCCTCTATAGTTCAATGGAGAGTTACCAGCTTTAAGCTAATTGTTTTGGTTTTACAGCCCATAACTTTACTGTTTTAATTCACTTTAATCAGTGTTGTTTCCACCCAGCAGCCATAGAGTGCTGCAAGGATGACGTATTTTTGTAGGCCAACCAGGAAGTTAGCATCGCCATGGTTCCCTCAACAAAAAGCCAATGGGATTTTTCCATTGGTTGCAATCGCCAGAAGTACAAAGCTAACGTTGGGCTATAAACAACTACACCACGGATGCATAACTTCACGTCACCGCCACTAAGCTAAAGGTGGATTAGTGTTCAGCATGATGACGTTTATTAGTCTCATTTAGCCACTTGTGATCAACCACCTTTTTAAGTCACTTAAAAGCTTCAAAATTTACAACTTGGATATTTGCTGACATATTTGATATCGTAGAACAAAACGTTAAAATCTATTAATCTTTTGTTAACCACAGACCTTATTTCAAGTATCTAACCAAAAAGCCATTAAAAAAAAAAACATTGATTTAAAAACAAGGGAACCGGAAGTGCAAAAATGCTAACTCATTTACGAGTTTTAGGACTTATTCCTGTAGCACTCTATTATCAGCTAAAAGGTTCTGATAAACCCGTTGTACACTCCCTGCTCAGCACCAACATTGCAAACATTAAATGTTAGAGTATAGCCGGTGGACGAAATGGAGCATTTAGCAACTAAAGAGTCAGATATTTCCTTCAGGAGTTGGTGGAGACCAAAACAGAGCTAAAAGGAGAGTGAATCTTGGATTTATATTTGTCAGGTGGACACAAACAAATCCAAATGAATGCTAATGTTGCTTTGTATCTGCTGGATGTATAAACTGGCAAGAAAAACACCAATTAAAATTTATTTTTCTATTATTTATATCTTTCTTTTTTATTATTGGTTAATGTTAGGGATTCTTCTTTGTTAAACAGAATACACAAATCCAATAATCCATTATTAACTTCAACAGCAATAACAAAAGAGGAGTACTAATGAGGAGCAGAACAGTTTGTCCTAATTAAGATGGAAGGAGCTACAACTCATTATCAGGACAGTGTCCTAATATTTCGTGTTGTTACCATTTTGTGGTTAGTATAACCTGCTTATCTTGTTTCTCTATGCAAAATGTGAGAGCATGTTCTCGTTGAAACCCTTCTATGACAAAGAAAGATTGCTATTTTTAACTTGTTTACTGCAGTTTGCAATGATAGTGTCACTCAGTTCCTGCTCTGCCAGGCTCTGCGCGACCCTCAATGAATCAAGCAAAGCTTGCGACGCACTATATCCCAGGACCCGGTGACAGTCTTATTTCCAGCCATCGAGGAAGCAGGGGGAAAGTTATTTACTGAGAACGGTGGACAGAGGAAGATTGGACATCCCTGATCTGTCAAGGACATGACTTTTGGCCGAAGCAAATCCTTCACTTTTATTGCATTGTCTTTGGGGCCATTTGGCACGAGGAGATGGAATTGGGAGGCTAGCATTGCCTTCATCTAGCACTGTCTTCCACCGCTAAGTTTCCTGGACAGAGATAAAGTCCGGTCTATAACCTGTAGAGTCTGGAAAGCCTCGGACAATTCTTCACGACAAGTCTGGCCTTGCTCTCGAACAGCAAACTGCTGATCTGAAACACGCAGTTACTAGACCGACCAGCATAAGATGGTGCACTGTCTGGGCGTCTATCACAACTTTCTTTTTTTTCTTTTTTAAGCAATCATCTTTGAAACATCTCTGATACCAGCTGGCTGAAAGTTAATTGAACACCTGTTTTCCCAAAGAGAAATCTGGCCTTAACACTTATCTTAATAAACATGTAAATAACTTTTTATATGTGATGTCCTTGACTTGAAAAGAGAAAAAATAGAGGATAGTGATTGTCATGTAATTGGCATCAAGGTCCCAGGGGGATGTATGTGTGTGTGTGTGTGTTTGAGAGCGAGTTGGAGTTTTAAGTGGAGAGCAGTCACCGAGGAGGGCACGTGCAGCACCGCAGAGATCCGCCGCCTGAGGTCCTCTGACGTCAGCTGGAAAGGCTGATGGGAATTCAATACCCAGCATCCACACCACCTAATTTATTCCACAATAAAATCGGCTGCAGCTTGTTTGTCTGCAGCTCCATTGACGGTTTCAGGGGGCGATGAACGTCACGGAAGTTCACCACGAATTCTTTAGCAGAGGAGAGAGTTTCTCAGAATCTGTTTTCACTTATTTGTTAAGCTGCTAGTGCAGAATAACAGAATACCCACAGTGAGGCCACAGTTCATTTACTGTGTTATGTGCTGCAGCGGTGTTATGAAACAGGACATTGAACAATCCAATATTCCAATAAGCCACTCACACTAAAGAGTGTTGAGCATCTATTCGCACTGTATGATAATGCAACCCGGTCTCACGGGAAGGGGTATAAATAGCAACACATTACGAGGACGTTCTGCATGTCATGCAATTTAGGCTTTTTGCATGTCATTTATACACCACGCAACAAAACTACGGTAACAATCGCAGTTAGGTTCAGGCAACACAACCATTTGGTTAGGTTTTGAAAAAACATGCTTGGGCTTAAAATAAGCATGTAAACTAAGTAAAACACATACGGAAACAATGTAGCATAAGGTTGGGCTTAAAATAAGTACGTAAACTATGTAAAATACGTACAGAAACAACGTAGGCTCACTACGTAACGTAGGTCACAAACGTCACTAAAAAACACATGACAAACATCACCAACGTAACTAACACCGATCTCGAACACTGGTCCCTTGGTTGAAAGTCCTGTGTTTGTTGGACCCATTCTACCCTCCCGCCTGCCATAAGTGATCTTTCTCACTTTTTATTGTACATCACTAGCTCTGAGCGTAGCATATTTACGTGCATGTGTTTACATTGCAGTCACTACAGTATTCATTGTGTACAAAAGACATGCCAAAAGCAAGAAAGGCGTTCTTATTGCACGCTAAATTACTTGTGCGTTATCATTCATACGCCTTTTACGAGTGAAAGGACATGGTTAATAAGGAATGAAAATGTTCTTTTCAAAATATGTCCCATTTTCCAGCCAAACTCATTTCGTTTTTGTTTCCCTCTCACACAAACACACACACACACAATGCCATGTTTGCTGATGTCCACCTCACAAATCCATCCAATCCACCATCACCCTGCCTCTGCAGTAAGCTGCTTCCATCCATCAGGAAACGCAACCCGCCAGATTTCCTGTGTGCCTCGCTGCTGTCATTGTCTACATTCATCTGCACAAAACACTATTTGCTCCAGCTTTATTTACCAAACCATAAATGCGGCGATACTATATGTGGCGCAATTTACAAATAAATAAGGGGAGCCTATTTTTGCTGCGTGGACAGATCCAATCATTCCCGTCCAAAATGAAAACACAACTCAGAGCTTGCTGTGCGAATGCCAGTAGCCCCTCCATGACACTGGCTGTGCTCAGCTGTGGGGTGGGTGTGGGGTTATGGGCTGGAGCGGGGGGAGGGGGGCGAAGTGGCTCTTGCCCACAGTCACAGCCCCGGGCATTGAACATGACCTCTCAACTTGCCACTGAGCATTAGAACAGTCAGAGGAGACATCGAGTCCTCATGTACGAACACTGCAGCGTGGCGGAGGCCTTTTACTTTTAATGTGTGTCACACAAGCCTCCGCAGTCAAGGTAGTTTCACCCTGTGTGAAGAGAGCATGCAAAGTGACACGCAATTGATTCCATAACTCGACAGCTGAGCTGGTTGTCTCCGCAGAGCGTACAAAGTCAAGTGCAACTTTCTGTAACAGCAAGTGGAAATGTAGCATTGCTGGCACGTAGTTGGGTTTCTGACAAACAATGTATCATACAGACGGTTCAATAAACTGAATAGATGAGTGGAGGAACGTAACAGATGCTCATAACAAATTAATGCACACCACAAATTGTTAACGATAACACAGTAAAGTTGCCAAAAAGTCAACTTATTTCCTGGGTAAAAAAAATCTGATGTAACATATTAGATGTGGAATTAATAGGGCCTCAAAAGAGCAGATGTGTGCCCTTTTTTATCGACCATGAAAGTCATTTTGGATGCCAGTATGAGAACTAAAAGTCACTATTAAATGTCATATTCTTAAAGTCGGCTAAGGCAGCGCACTGAATGAGGAACCAGTACAGGAGAAGAAGACTGTAGAGATGGGCAGGAGTGCCTGACCCCAGTTGGTAGTGTTGATGCATGGGAAGTAGTAAACAACGTAAAATAAGGTTGGGCTTAAGATATATAAGTAAACTAAGAAAAATACGTACGGAAACAACGTAACATAGGGTTGGGGTTAACATAAGTATGTAAACTAAGTAAAATATATATAGAAACAACGTAACATAAGGTTGGGCTTAAATTAAGTGCGTAAACTAAGTAAAATACGTACAGAAACAACGTAACACAAGGTTGGGCTTGAAATAAGTATGTAAACTAAGTAAAATTAACACAGAAACAAAATAACATAAGGTTGGGCTTAAAATAAGTATGTAAACTAAGAAAAATATGTACTGAAACAACGTAACATATGGTTGGGCTTAAAATAAGTCGGTAAACTAAGTAAAATACGTATGAAACAACGTAACATAAGGTTGGGTGGGAAGCTGGTGAGGGATCAATCTCTTCTGGTTGTTTAGTCGAAAGTCTCCACAAGCCAAGAGCAGGAGGTAGAAGCATCAAGGACTGCAGCATAGGGGAAACTGGCCATTTAAATTAAGGTAGAACTCTGATCTCCTCTCTATTCCCTGATGATTATGTTTAAAGGTCACTCGGCTACATAATTGAACTTTTCAAGATACAAATGGCAGGAGTTCAAAATCTGTGAGTTGAGGAAAAAAGGCTACTTTAATGCACTTGTTCAGGGTGCTGCCCCTGGGACGAGCCTTTTGTGCTCTAAAACAATGCAACGCTGCTGCACGTTTTTTTTGAGAGGTGATGTCCGAGGTCATCTCACGGTACATTTCCATCTCCCTGTTTTTGTGCTATGTTCAATTTGTGCAGAGTGGAAATGGTGGAAGTTCAAAGGAAAAGGTGGAAAAGTTGGTTGGCATTAATGTCATGCTGCCACTCACTGACTATGTTTGCATGCGCACTAATATTCCACTATTATTCCAAGTATTACAAAAATTACGAATTTGATACGGGTCATATAAACAGCATATTCTGTTTGGATATTCTGAATTAGGCCTTACTCTGAAGGAAACATTGGGATATGCCGATAGTTTTCAGGTTTTAGGAGCATTTGGATACAGCGCATTCAAAATATGCATCTTATTTGGGGGTTTTTACTACAGTATCCGACACACGGCCTCTTGCCTGTTTACGTCCAGCTCTGTGCGTTGTACACAAGTCAACTAGCCGAAAGTTTGCAGAGATGCATGCCCAAAAAAAGCCCACACAAAAACACACCTACTTTTAAATATTATGAAAGACTTGGATATCAACAGGTTTTTGGGCAATGCCAACCTTTTCAAGAAGGTGGTTGAAGGAATGAAAGAGAGAGGCTGTGTTCCACCGGCTACGTTAATCAGAGTAAGCACGACTGCTTATATTAGGAGGAATATTCATTTTCATTAGCCATGTAAACACCTCAGTAGGAAAACTGTCTTTTTCAGAATAAGGGCAAAAAACTGAATATTTTGTGCATGTAAATGTAGTTTGCCTCCACTCCACCACGGAGCCTAAAAATAAGGAACTAAAAGTACATGGTGTTGGTGGGGGGGTGGTGTACATAACTGCAACATCCCCGGGCCTTGTTGCATGTCACCTCCATCTCTGTCAACCATTAAAGGCTGATAAAAACACCACAGGGTACATGTGCATCAGAAGAGACACATTTATTCATTAAAAACACACAAATGCCATCTTAGGTGGGAAGCAGCAGTGAGATGCCTGAATGTATCAGAGTTACTCATGCTACGTTAATTATATAATCCTGTCATCTCCTCATGAATATTTCTCATCCAAAGGTGGTTAAAGCAAACACGGATTTACATGTGCAGATATTTGCGAGACTTTAATGGAAAAGATTCTGTCGGAGATTTCTGTCGAAGCCATCTTTATGTTCAATAGTTGCGTGCCAGCTGAGTGCAGCTGCCTTCCTCCTGGGAGCGCCGGCATCTTTAAGTGATAAACTGTCGGGAAAGGGAAGGCGGCATGGCGTGTGAAGAGCGGACGTCTCAAGGGTGGAAAGACGCCCCTTCCATCAGACAATGCATCAGGCAATGTAGAGGATCTACATTCTAAAAAAAAAAAAAACGCTCGGAGCTTGAAACATTACAAATTCACATTGTGTTTTTGTGTTCCCTCTCTGAGGCCGCAGCCTTGCACCGCGCTGTCCTCGCCGTGTACCGAACAGCATGTGACCTGTTGCTTTACCAGCCCCGCTAACATCTCTAAACTCCAGCGGAGACAGAGGGCAAGGCCACAGCCCCGGCCCGGTGTTTGTGGTCAGATGGAATGTGAACTCTGTGTGAGAAAAAAGAGAGGAAGTAATAATGAGGCATCCCCCCTCTGCTGGTTGTTTGTTTGGACAGACCGGCTGTCTCACAGCACAAGCTGTGGATGGAATACTAATGGATATGACTAATGATTCGCTCTCCCTTTCTCCCGATTCCTTCCCACTCCACTCTCCTCACCCCTCCTTCTCCCATTCTCCCTCCATGTGGATGAAACTTTTAACTCAAAATGCATAATTCAGCTATACGACGGAAGGGACAGCTGTGACATGCACGCACTTTTTTATGATATTTAGGGCAAGAAACAAGTGTGTGTTTTTTCTCCCTTTGGGCTTTTTTGTCGAACACACCCCCACCTTTACTGATCCTGGTTTTTAATCACTTATTGGTGGGTGGTCATAAAACCATCCTCTGTGTTTTTTGCCACCATAGAGTGGGCCTATCTAATCCTCTGCTCGATCATTTTAGATGAGTAACTTTCCAAATCTTCCTCCATGAATGTGGCGCCTTGAGGGAGGGAACGGGAAGACATCCCAGAGCTGCAGAAACTCTCCACTGGGCCAGATTAAAACCTGCTGAGATTTAACCAAGGATTAGACGCCCCCTTTGGCAGTAGGAGGCTGTAAAAACTGTTTAAAATTATTTTTGGTATTAAGTATTGAAGATTTAAGCAGCCTGGTAACCACAGTTTGGCCCTAATAAAAAAGATCTGCAAGACGGAAAAGGCAGAAATGTTCTATTCTAAAACATATAGTTTCATTGAATCCAGTGAAAAGAGTGATGTTAAAGAAATTGCATCACTTTTCCATGTTATCGCTGCACCTAAAGCTGCAGTAGGCAATATATAACTAGACTTCTGCACCTCCTCATGGCTCTGTTTTCAGGCTTTAAAAAATCTAGCCCATGACTGAAGACTTTAACCAATCACAGGTCATTTTCAGAGAGAGAGCGTTCCTATTGGCTGTGCTCCGGCTAGTGGGAGGTGCTTGGTATTTCCTCAACTGATCTTCAACATGGCTGCCGGGTCACAAACTTTCTCGTTTTACAGCTAAACAGTACACTACAAGATGATTCCGAAAACATTTTAGGCGAGAAATAGGCATTACAGTAACAGAATATTGATTCATTTTGATCAGCGCTGCCTAGTTTGGTCAGAGTTTGCGAGTGATTGACAGCTGCTCAGAGACGACAGGCTCCAGCTCGGCTCTGATTGGTTGTTTTCCTCTTGTCTGTGAAATCTTGCAGATGCCATAAGGAGCACCGGAGGACACAGAGGCACATCATTTCTTTCAGATTACCTGTCTCATGCACTACTGTCAGGATATAGCGACTGTTTTATAAAAAATACTTTTTTTAATTAAATATTTGCTCCATTTCTACCCGCTGCAGCTTTAAAACACGATTGAATTTCGTGATATTCACACCCGTCTAATCGGAGAAGTTTGTCATCCCTGTGCAACATTACCATTAGCAATCCAATTAGCAGTGGGATTGGAAGTGAGCCACTAAGTGGCAGACGGTGTTCCACAGTGATGCTCGCGATCAATTTAACTTTCCATTCAACATCAGTGGCCACATCACAACAAATCCCTGTGAGTAAGAGTGACCTGCTGCGACACGTCTCTGAACGCTTCCCTTTTATCACCTACACTCTGTTTACGCCTCGTAAGAATCAAACTCTCTCTGTAGAAATTATTATAATATCGCTAATAACTCTACCGGCTCCGGGTCGAATCCACTCACGGCTACGTAGCAGCCAAAAGAAGTGGCTCTAAATAAAACGAGATTGAGCATTGATTGAGCCAATAGATTACAGCATTTAGGTGGAGCTTTGGCAGCATATTGGCTGTATGTTATTTAATAGTACCCTCAGGGTTTACCTCGGAGCCATTTAGCAAGGTTCTGCATTGGGGAGAAAGTTTTCGGAGTCGATAACTTACTTTTAATTCTGCTGCACCTGTAATCAACAAGAGAGGGACAAATGGAAGAATGGCCAGATGGTCAATATGAGCATTTCTATAAGTATACCTACCACTGCAGTCATATCCAATATGCTCTTGTTTTTCTTTTTTATGGTAAATACAACTTGTTTGTCCAACTCTCATCCTTTCAGTTCTCTCTGATGACACGGTGCGTGAGAGAGACACGATCATCCCTCAGTTCATTAGAGGAATACAAACACTACCCACTACCCAGTGCTTTACACTCCGAAGCCTGTACACACTGAGACTAAAGGGTGGGGGAGCACCCTCAGGACCTGTATTCCCTCTATGACTAAAGATGCTAAAGATATACAACAACTACAGCATCTCTGTCCAAAGCCTCTACTGCATCTCGTAGGAACTGTTTAAGCTGCTTTTGAGATAACCGAATGGCACACCAGCTTATTAGCTCCTTATTTACATATCGTACATACTTAAAGCTGCTCCCATCAGGATTTTCAAGGGTCAAATAATGTGAAAGGGGTAACTCATAACAATGTATTCTCATACAACGAACGGTTCGTATGATATCTCACGAAAAGTTATTTGTGCGTTTTCCTACGAATGTCCAGCAACACATGTCAATTTCCATTCGGTACATGCATACCGTCTTTTCAAAATAAACTTCTCTTCCTTCACAGGAAACAACTTGGTTAGGTTTAGGAAAAGATCGTAGTTTGGGTTAAAATAACTACGGAAGTGGCGTTACTTATGTTCGGAAGTTACATGACAAATAAATCAACATTGACTTATTGACCTTGACTGGTTTCACTCGTAGTGATGAACTCACAGAGAATTATCCCCTGAGTCTACAGTTTCCCTCAGCTCTATGGAGCTTTTTAGCCTCATCAACCTCATTCTCAGCAGCAATAGCAACAGTTTGACAACAGCTCTTTTCAACAAAAATGCTCTAAAAAATCAACCCAATTGTGTAGTGCAATCAAGTCAACTTATTTTACTGTAGTTTTGTTACGTAACTTACGTACTTTACTAACGGCAGTTACGTATTTTAACCCCAACCGTGATCTTTTCCTAAGCACTTGTGTTGCCTAGACCTAAACAAGTAGTTTTGTTGAGTAAGTAAACCTACGTTGGAAGTTTATTTTGAAAAGAGACTATGCATGTAACGAGCGAAAACTGTACGTTTCCTGTAAACATGGAAGTTTATTTTGAAAAGACACTATGCATGTAACAAGCGGAAACTGACACGCCGTCCCTGACACGTTCACAACTGACGCTAGAGAGGTACCTAGAGCGTCATAGTTTGAAGTTTGACAATGTAAGTTTGGCTAAATAATAATAATGCAGAATTGATGTATCAATATGCCGCTACAATATTTTCATATCTCACAACGGAATAACAGAAAGAAGATATTTCAAAAATATGTCAGCATGGTTTGCAAAATGATTAGTCTTGAGTACAGGCTAAAACTTTTAAATATCTCACTGTGTTTCAGACTAACGCTACAATCAAACGCATCCAATTAAATGTTACGATCCAGTCTTAGATTACTGTATGTTTACTTTCTCTGTAGGTAGAATACTTATGTCCCATCCCTGTGACCTTTGCCCTCTCTTCTTATCGTCACCTACCAGCAGGCCCGGGGACAGTTTGTGCATGTTTGTGCGTACGTGTGTGTGGGTGGCTGTGACCGAGTGTGACTCTAATGAGCTGACTGATTACAGTGGAACGCCTCGGGTTATCATTAGCTCTCCGAGGATCAAACACCAGATCAAGCCAACAGCAGGGCGGAGAGATGCAGGCCTCAATTAGATATTTGTTTTTCCACAGGAAAAGGAGAAAATCCGTCTGGATCTAAGGAAGCTACGTGGTGGAATTTTGATTCTGATCAAAAAAGCGACCGAGGGATTCAGGACATGCCTCGACACTTGTGCACGAACACACAAACCCTGACTCGTGTGTTTTAAATCCATCCACAAAAGGCATTAGTGGCTTTTGTGTGGTGCTGGTCCCTCAGACAATCGGGACCAGCACCACACAAGAGGAACAATCTCTCATCACCGGCTTAGAGGTTTTGCAGACAGCTTTGATTGTCTCGCCCCTGCCTGTAATGAGATAGCTGCTTGCTTGACGTCTCCATGAGAATGTCTGCATTTCCGCACATTGCTATTAACTCAACAGACTCAGGAACAGCCGCTGCTCATCGCCACGGCTGAATAAAAGATGCTGTGTTTCTCCTGAAGGTCTGTACAGTAGCTCAAGGATAATTACACTTTAACACGCTTTTTATCGGTTATAGAAGGAGTATATTGTACTCACCAAATTAAGCGGTCAGACAATCAGAAAGATTGTAAACAAGCCAATAATTTACCACTTTATTCAGATGTAAATCTGAAACTGGTGGTAATAATCCCTCATTGCACAGGACAACTGCGTACGCACAGAACTATGGCAATTAAGGAAGGTCAAAGTTGAACCAGTAAGTCTGTAAACTGTGATGGATGTTTACAATGGACGGCCTGGGTAATAATTTTACATTTTGCCTTTGTTTTTTCTCCCAAATAAGTTTGAATGTTGGTTAAAGGGGCACTCTACCGATTTTAATCATCAGGTTCAGTTTACTTGTCATCGGAAATTACTACTCTGCCTTTTAAATGAGCTGTAAAATATCTTCTTTGGCACTGGAGGGACTGCTTCAATGTGAGAAAATTACATTACAACATGACAAACAAAAGATCTTCTGAGTTGCATTATGGGAAACGTAGGATCCAGTGTTTTTGGAGCTAGGCCTATAGGAACTGAAAGTTAGGATATCAGCTTCTGCTGCTTTGATTTTGACCCATAGACTGTATATAAGAAGTGGACGGAGTCACCATGATGTCACCCATTGGTTTGTGGACTTTTAAAGCCTCAAGTTTGGCATTTTGGCCGTGGCCATCTTGTTTTTTTGCAACCAGAAGTGACGGGAGAAAGTGTAGATAAGCACAAACGAACGCTCAATAAGACATTTTTAGGCAACCAAAAGGTTATAATTAATTTTCATGAACTGAAAACACACTGTGAAAGGGTTAAACTATAAGACGAAAACATGGACAACTCCCAGACCGGACAACGCCGTGGTAGTGACCTGTCAATCACAAGGTAGCCCCGCCCTAAAGCATCCCCTGCTTTATGGTCTATTTGACTCTAAATGGGACCATAATTTACTAAATGAACATCATGCTGTATTGAAGAAGACTCTAAACCAGCGATTGAAACCATAAACACATGTTTACAATGTTTACTGAGGTAATAAATCAAGTGAGAAGTAGGCTCATTTTCTCATAGACTTCTATACAATCAGACTTAATTTTGCAACCAGAGGAGTCGCCCCCTGCTGGCTGTTAGAAAGAATGCAAGTTTAAGGCACTTCAGCATTGGCTTCACTTACCAGACCCGGAGGTGTCCCACTGTTTTGACCATTCTTTTTGTAAAATCTGTCATTTTGTGAGTTAAAACCTGTCTGATCTCAGTAATTAATTTACTACCAATAGGAATGGTGGCCAAAACTAATAAAATAAGACCCAGAATCATCATTTTAAGGGTCATATCATTACCTTTTCCAGCTCTACAGTAGTTTATTGCACCTTTTGCAATATGATGCCTTACACTGGATGCAATGAAGGATGCTTCTTTGACAGGCCTCTCTCCTGGCACCTCTCCCCTTCCTCTTTTCTTCTATCCCTCTCCTTTTCTTTGGAGGCCCTCCGGACCCCATCAAGGCTCATTCTGTTCATCGCACATGTGAGGGGTCAGTGCGTACCCCACAAGAATAAACCAGCCACTCAATGTGAGGATCTTTGTGTATGTCCTCATCCCCCTTCCCTCTCTCTCTCTCCTTCTCTCCCTCACTTACTTGTGCCCTATAGATGAGAATTGGCTCCATTCACAGCTCTTCCCTCCCCCCTGGAGCGGACTTCTCAGGGCCCTAACAGCGCCAATTCTATGCCTTATTGCTCCGGCTCCTCCATGGAGAGCAGTCTCGTCAAAGCATTTGTGAAGACACAGAAGGAAATGAACTGGCTTTGTGCTTAGTTCTTGACATATAGGCGCTATCACGTGGGGCAAGTTTGCGGGGCAAGCGTTTTAACAAGAGACCAGGGCAGAATGTGTAAAATGTCTCTTAAAGGGCCCTCCAAGTGGCCATCTTGGAAGGGAAAATGCCAGGAGCTATTTAGAAATGAAGCAGTTTTATGAGTTTGGCCCTGCTGGCTGTCATCCAGCTTAATCCACATTGTGTTCTGACTTCCTACCGACCCAAAGCTGGTTTCTCAAGCTCATCTCCACCTCATGTTTAATCTCCCCCAGCTCTTTCATTAGGACCACACCATGTGTTGGTTCTAAAGAAATGAAGCGGACACCTCATTTCGAGCAAGAATGAGCCGGAGAGAGCTTTTGTCCGCAGCAGGAATGCCCATAAGACAGAGAGGAACAGTGTTTGGTGTGACTCGGGTTGCTATACCAGTGCTGAAGAAAGCCATGGCAACGCAAAGCAGAAGGTCTGCCGGACCACATAGCGCTGATACAATACGGCTGCTCCCGGTTTGTCATTCCAGTCAGGCCTGACCCAAATTACGACATCCTCGGCAAAAGTGGCCTACTTCAACCGAGCACGCATGCACAGACATACTTAATTGGGCTTGCATATATTTGGCTGATAGCGATAATAAACAAAACATATGGATGTTTGAAGTCTAATCACTGAGGAGACGGCCCTGTTAATGATTTAACACCACAGTCTTTAGCCCATGGCTGCCGGATTATTGGGACTCTCCAATTGTTTACCCATCTGTGCTTATAATTCTCAGCATTTTAAGCTTAATAGTCTTTTATGTTTTCATATGTTTATTATCTCTTATCAACAGCCTCGGGGTTAAATCTGCTTAAAATGGGATGAGCAACAAAAAGGCGATTAGGACCATGTCTACAGAAGCGTTTTGGTGAAATATGAAACAGGCAAAAATGTTGTTTTGATCACCAGAGAAACTTTTTTGCAACTTAACCCAAAGTTTTCTTGTGAGATTTAAAAAAAAAAAAACATGAACACAACAATGGGGGTGATATTGGCAGTTTTGGGAAATCACATAAATCCCAACACAGAAACACACACCAAAAAAAATGGCCTTCATGCCATCTGTGTGCTGCAGACTTTCTGCAACAGAATACAGTTGAACTCCAAAAACTTTCTTGCTCAAGTAACCATCTTCGCCATCACATCACGAAAAGCCATGCATCAGTAAGCGTGCTACCAGAGAAGAAGAAAAAAAATCCACTTACTTTACTTTTGGAGGTCTGTTAGTTGTATATCAGAGCTTGAAGAAGTATTTTCTCTAGAGCTCTTTTCATCTGCACTTCTGCCCCGTTGCCCTGCCTCTCCAATACTATTTCTCTTTGTGGGCTGAGCATGCGATAGCTGTGTAGTTTTTTTCTTCTTTTTTTGTGTGTGTGTGTGTGTGTTGCATGGGGGGGTGAGGAGGGGAGGAGTGTTGGGTGTTGAATGCCGGGTTTCCTGACTCGTGATCAGGAGCTCATTACCCCCAAGGTCACTCCAGGGACGCCCTGCCTGGCACTCACCGAGACACCAGAGAGAAGATGTGAGATTGCCGACGAGAGTGTGAGAGAAAGGAGAAAGGAAGAGAGCAGTTAAGAGCCAAAGTGCCTGGGAGATCCGTGGGGACGAGGAGAAAAGAGCTGAGAGAGAGAGAGAAGAGACACATATAAACAGAAAGAGAAGGGGAGACGGTGGAGAGACACTGATCCAAATGCTAACAGAAAAGGCAGATATATGCAGGAGGAGCGAGCAAACACAGCAACTAAAACGTGTCTGTAGGAGCCTCGGATGAGCCCACAGAGTTATATAAAACATCTTGTTGATCTATGGAAAAGTGAGTCCAACCACAGCGATCAATAGAGTATTGACAAAAACACCAGCTGGGCCCTGCATTTGTTTTTCAGCTTTTTATGTGGGCCAGTGCTGCAAAAACATATTTCCTGTCGTGTGAATGACATCTGGGTGTATCTCTAATCGTTGTTTTTTTTAAAGTGTTTGTGTCACTTGATTGGATGGTTGTCTAACTTTATATATGTTGTTGTTTTATATGCTGGTTTTATGGTTGTCCAGCCCGTTCTCATTCCCAGGACGTCAAACACCACCGACACCAAGGCCGTCGGTGTTCGATACCGCCGCACAAAGCACCCTTTAGTGCCAATACAGGACTTTCCATCAGCTACAATGTAAACCCATCTGCGGCAACCGCAAACGCTCAGAGAAATTGCTGTGGTGTAAAGAGCAAAAAGAGACACAAAGGGCAGGAGAGAGGGAGGATGGGGAGGTGGATGGGTTCAACAACACAGGGCTTTAATCCAGGAGTCCGCTGTTCATGTCCCTTGCGTTAGGTTTCACTTTCACGTTACAATCAGCTGTTCGTTCCTGTCCCATGTTCACAACGCCACGTCACATTTTCACCGTACAAATGTAGTAATTTTAAGCCCAACCATGTTGTTTTTTTTCCTAAACCTAATGAAGTGGTTTTGTTTAATTCACAACGTTAAGCTTAAGTGTTTACTGCGACCAAGAAGTGACACCGAGGGGTCTTACAAAGCGTCAGTGTGTGACGAGTTGGGATGAGAACGTGTTGGGTTGTATTTGTTGTTTTCTCAGGTCTCCCGCGGAAAAAAAGTACCGAAATCAAGTGCTTTTTATGATGACTTAAAGTTAGTCACTGAGATGAACATTGGGGCTGAAACCTATTTCGATGGTTGATGAATCTGTCAATTACTTTTTCAATTAAAGTGACAACTTTTTCAACTTTTCATCCCTTGCGTTTCCAAGTGGTTTAGGCTATTATTGTTGGCACTGCTTTTGCAAAGACGACTGGATCAGATATAACCGAAAAAAGATTTTAGAAAAGGCCACCGCAAGAAAAATGTGTTCGTTGTTTAGTTCATCAAACGGGCAATGAATCATAGATGTTTGTTTCTGGCCTCTAATGTTAGTGTTAGCTTGCAAAGGGTTGCCAGCTATCCTGTAAAATAAGGAATTGTCCCGTAATTAAAAATTACGGTAAAACTGGGTACCATGAATGTACAAAATTCCATGCCAATCCATCCAATAGTTGTATCCACATAGCCATTACTGGGCTGAGTAACTAGTGATGTAATATCAGTACAGATCAGTAATATAACTAATTACTTTTGCTGATGAGTAATTACTTTTTCCAATAAGTAATTAGTAGTTGATTATATTTTTCAAGTAACTTGCCCAACGCTGATTTTCTGTTCGACTAATCGATTACTTGGCTAATCGTTCCAACTCTAAACGAAGCACCCCAGTCCCACTTGATTATAGATCTGAGTGGTTAATTCATCACCAAATTTTACAAACTAGCAGTAACAGTTAACTATTAAAAATGAGATTAGATAATTAAATGTGATTCATTTATACATCTATCTGCCAGTTAATCTATCATCTCATGTTTCTGGTTAGATCTAGCTCTTATTTGTGGCCAGCTATTCTTTTGTAGGGAGTGTGGTAATAAATTGTGGATACTCTCAGGGTGTTTGGAGCGGCAGATGGCTGGAGACGACCCTATAGAGCAGCACCGGCACTCTGCCGCAGCTGGACAAGCCTGGATTGACAGATTACAGCACACACGATCAATAAAGTGTACCATTAGTTCTGTCCACAAAGCCCTGTGTACAATACTGATGTCAGAGCGCCTCTGTAAACTCTCTGTAGTGCACACACAGAGAAATGGCCTTATATTTCACAGTATAAGGCTGTCTTTCCTGGCTCCAGTTATTGATTGAGGCTGGCAGGGATTCATTCAGCACTAGAGAGAGAAAAAAAGCCTCATAGTGCCAAAACAGCAGCTCTTTAGCTCATAATTATTAGATAACCCATTTTAGTGCCAGGGTCTGTTACTCTGTGATACTCAAAGCTATTCACAATGTCATTATAATGCACCATTTCACTAATTTACAGGTGGAAGCATATTCAAGAGCCATTAGACGGTGTGATGGAGACTCGGCTTTATTAATTCAAAGAGAGAGACATAAATTAGCATTAATGGTCAAAAATGGTTGTCCTTAAAACTAATACCGAAATAAGTCGAAGTCGAGTCTCAGCTCCTTTCCAATAAGTCTCAAATCTTCGAGGGCAAAGTAAAGTCTTTATAAGCAAATCACAAGTCCCTCAATGATTGCCATTAAATTCACCGAACCCGCAGAAGGAAGCGTGCATCTACTCATGGACGAGAGGTTCGTGATTGTGACGGCGCTTGATGTAAATGAGTTGTAACGCCAGATCAGCGGTGCTAGATGAGCTAGCAGTATCGTTTAACTAAACACAAAAATCATCCTTCTGTGCGGTGATACGGTTGGCGGGAGTAGTTCGGTGGACAGCCTAATCTCCTAAAAAATACGTTCCTATACAACAAAACTGCATTGTGAGTTGCGTTTTGAAGGAAACGTTTTTTTGTCGCGAATTACGTTTGTTTTTGACGTATCACAAATACATTTGTAATAATTGTTTTGCAAAGATCAACATAGGGAGGAGGTCAGGGTGGTGGATGGGTCAACAAACTCCAGTCTTTCGCCCACGAGACCAGCGTTCGTGTCCCGTATGAAACTAAAAATCAACGTTCACATATTTATCATTATGTTTTTTTTACTAAACCTAACCAAGAAGTATTGTTGCGTTATTGTTGTATTTTGTTTAAAATTCGTCGTCTTTTTCAGCCAAACCATGATGTGTTGTTTTTTTTACTAAACCTAACAAAGGGCTTATGTTGCATTTACTGTTTTGTTCTGTTTCAATTTACAGTGTTAACCACGTGTTTAACCATATCTTATTCAACCATAATCCGGGAGAAAATACGTTTCCCTTGAAACGTAATTGAGAACGCAGTTTAGTTGTATGGGAATGTAATTCAGTAGTAGACAGGGTGGATTCATCTTGAATAACCGGGGCATGATTTCTGGAAAGAGACCTTGCTGTTGAGTTTTCAAATGCTTTTGTTTTTGGCTCTTTGAGCACCACAAGCTTAGTGCCTTCTAGTTTCAATTATTTTTAAGAGAAGGCCAATATCTCCAACACTCTGCAACTCCCACCAAAACAATCTAGATTGATAAATAGCACTACAGGTAAAGAGGAAAACATTTGATTTTTTATTTTGTGGTGAACTGTCCCTTTAAGTCTAAAAAAAAATCAGCTATTCTCAACCACACTGTGCCACTTCTTTCAGGTTGAATGAAAAAAGGATGACAGTGGGGTAGAAGGAGGTGAGACTTGATGCTCAATCACAGCTATTTAAAGTTCAAAAAGGATGATGAGTGGTGCGCCTCGAACACCTTTTGCCTATAGCAAACTGAAAACTTGTTTTGAAAGTCATCAAAGAGGTGCTGTGTTGAAAAAAAAATTTAGAAATTGGTGAGCAATAGGCCAGCAGCAAAATAATGGATGAGTTAGTAAGGAGCCTTTAGGCTGTTTGGTGCATCTGCCCCAGAAAGATACATCCTCATCTAAAGTCGAGATTAAGGCAGAAATGAAAGGCATTGATTTTTTGGACAAGAACAAGCAGTTGAACCAAGTTTAAGCGTCACACCGAGTGGCATCAAAAAGCAATATGTTGTTTTTAATAATTACCATTGCATTATAGTCCATTGTTCATTCACGCTACAGCTGCAAACACTGCAGTTCCACATGTTCAGCATCATGTTGCACTGTTGGGGATTTGAGCATCAGCCCCAGTGGTGGCCGGTAATTAGTGTGACTCATACCCCCCGCTGATAACGATATACCATTCCACCGCTGCCGTCTCATATTCAACTCATTAATAATACATTTCATCCATTTGCACCCCCCTTTCAGCCCTCCCCTAAGTGTGCGGCGATATGCCATCCACGAGGAGCTTCTCCAATGATATCATTTCCCTCATTTGATTAAATGAGATACGACAAACACGGTGAAAAAAGATCCTTGATGGCCGAGAGATTTGTACTGTTGAGCTGAAAGCAGATCAGGGTGCTCAAGGAAAAACAGTTTATAACGGAGTTTGAGTGAGATATGATCTTTATATTAAATCCAACAGCTCCCCTCGTTAGTTTTTCTCACTTTAAACTGGCTGCTGTCGTAGTGAGCCTGAACAGAGCCGGGGATGAAGTCGCCGTTAAACTAACTCTGTTCGTAGACTACATGTCCACCGGCAGGCCAATAAGGAGACGGCAGTGACTGGAGCCTGTACGCGCTGAGAGTCTGATGAAACCAAATGAAATCAGCCTGTCAAAGTCAGCCACTTTCTTTTTATAACCACGGCTCCATCAGCTCTGCCCCTCCATCCCGCCGTTTCCCCGACACACACACACACACCACAAAGTATCCGCACAGATGAGAGCGCCAGGAAACGGCGTAGAAAAAGTAATTTTTACCACCTTTTCAAGTATTCAATTTGTGCGACATGTCTGGAAGGAAATGGGAGATTGAATTTACGGATGTAGAGAAAATAGTTATGTCTCGCAAGATCCTCTCAAATCACTCAAACACTGTTTGGATATAACATAATCATACGCAGCATATAGGAACACTCCGTGATAACACATTCCAGAGTCAAGGGCGCATTTGTGCTTTCTTCACTGTTACTGTGCACACATTTCATTCATCATATATAAGATAGTGCACGAGGACAAAATGCAAGAACAAAATGTCTTGACAGTGATTCACAGGACGCACGCCGCTAGGCCACAAGTCATATCACACACAGGACAAAACACACACACACACACAGTGAACATCTGTGGGGCCGTGACCGCCATTTAAATCCGCATCCGGCTAAATACTGTATCCAGCTGTCAACAGCACACCTAATGAAACAAGTCAAGTTTATTTATATCGACCTCAATTACAAGTTTGTCTCAGAGGGGCTTTGCTATACGGCGTACAAACTTTCAAACAGTTGCAAAGTACAAGGATTACTATAGAAAACCAAGAATTGCAAGGTTACAGAGCTACTAGTTTAAGGGTCTGGCAGAGAGAAAATTTCAGGGGAGAAAAAAAAAAGCATCCAAAGTCAATTCACTTCAATAAATCTGTGTGATCGTTGGATTCACTCATGGAGGCGAAGTGAATTCACACAATGCTTTAGAGAGTTTCCACTTTGGTGAAATTTGACAAGAAACTTTGCACTGTCTTAAGTCAACACATTCTCACTCCCAACTCATCAAATATGGCTGATTGGTCAGTAGCCCTATGCCTCAAACTATGACGCTCTAGGTACCTCTCTAACGTCAGTGCTGCACCTGTCAGTTTACGTTCATTATATGCATACACTGTCTTTTCAAAATAAACTTCCATTTTCACTGGAAACTACTTGGTTAGGTTTAAGAAAAGATTGAGGTTTGGGTAAAAATAAGTACGTTTGTTACGTCGTTAAGTAGGCTATGTTGCATATGCAATGTAGTAACGTTACATAACTTAGGGTTTTTCAAAGTGTGGTCCTGGAGGTCCCCAGCAAAAATGGGAATAATTTATTTTCACTATATTTCCTTCCATAAGTAACACAATGACAGAATATCATGTTTAATATTACTTTTTAAAACTTTTTCAATCTCATGCGCAATATTGCTTTTCTATTTTAGTCCACTTTCTTTTATTGGTAATCTATAGGCACTGGCGTTAATATTACTTCTTGTGCACTTTATATTCATTACTCTGTTGTGTTTTTTATTATTAGGTTGTTGTAATTTTTGAGCGATCTCTGGAAAAAGAATTTCCATCGGTATTAATAAAGTTCTATCTTATCTCTCTTATGACTATTTGTGTCATACACTTTCTGTAATAAAACATCTAAAAGCAAAAATCCTATCAGATGTGGGACCCTGGGACAAAATCTTATCAAATGGGGGTCCGTGATCTAATTTGTGTCAGTTTAGGGGGTCCTTGATGTTAAAAACTTTGGGAACCACAGACTTAACCTATGTGTCGTAGTTAAGTAGGCGACGTAGTAACGCTAACTTCAAATAAGTCAACGCTGACCTTTGGTTCCATACGGGATACGAACTTCAGTTTCCTGGGTGAAAGTTCTTGTGCTTTTTGACCCATCCATCCAACTCCTCCCTACGCGGACTTTATCGTTCTTTATATTACGTAACGTGACTTCCTCCTTTACTCTCGCCATAACTACGGCCACGTAGAGCGTCGTAGTTTGACGCATGGTGCCATTGACCAAGCTGTCGTACTATTTGACGAATTGGGAGTGAGAACGGGCTTCGTATGTCCAATATTCACTCTGATTTGTATCTCTGTTTTGGTCTCCACCAACTGTTGAGGGGAATATCTGACTCTTTAGTGGCTAAATGCTCCACTGTGTTCACTTTGGTGGTTTTACCGGAGCTTTTTCGCTGAAATCAGCAGCAGAAGTGAAAGTAAAAGTAAAAGTTGCGACCCGGAAAACCAAAACAATGAGCCGAAAGAAGCTAAAACACTCCGTAGACCTGAGGGGAACTGCAGAGTTTGGTGAAAATTCCCTGTGGGTTTGCAACCCTTTCACATTATCCATTGTTACTGTGAAAACATTGATTCCTGCAGCTTTAGGAGTTGATTCCCATCACAAATCTGTATCTACGCACAACCTTTATCTCCTGATGAGGTTTATAGCCCTCTTCTATTCAGCATGAGGTAATGAGCGGTATCCCATTATGCCCATTTAATTTCACAAGAAGCCCAGTTTCATTAATAAAGCATAAGCTCTTGGTTGCATATTAATATTTATATGCCTGTGCCCTAGCTAATAAAAGTAAAGAGATTTTTACTTTCCAAAGACCATCCTCGGCATTCCCCGTGGAATACGATCGGCATGTTTTCTCTCTCTGTTGCTGCTGAACGGCTAGCAAACTCCAGGCGAGACTTTTTTCACATTTTCATTGTGAAGCAATGTGAGAAGCAACCTCTATTGCTCCTAAGATCGCTGCTTGCATTTGTTATTCAGCCCATTAAAGCAGTATTTAATCTCCATTTAAAATCTACTCAATGCTAATTAGTCATCATACACTTATAGCGTCAGCAGTGGAATGGTGAAAATGTATTGATTAGCAAGATAATCAGACTGACAATGAAGGAATAGTGATTTATTAGCCTGATACTTTAGTATGATAATGTGGTTCCCTCGCCTCCACAGGGATCTCAGAGGATGTCAGGTTTCCAGTTCCTCTTGGGTGACAGACTGCGGAGGCTCCTACCAGTCATACAAATGGAAATCTGATACAGTACAGGGTTCATTTTTCTGTGTACAATGCCTCAGAACTTTTTCAGCTGAATTTTAATACGACTCACAACCTCACAACTCAAACCTATACTCTAATGTATAACCATGCCAGTGAAAGCTCCTGTCCTGGATGCCAGTGTTTGAACACTGCAGAACTTAATTTATGACTGACAATTAATCTGAAGGAGCCAAAACACTCCGGCGTGGCCGGCGGAGCGTGACAGCGTCGTCAAAAAAAAACCCACAGCTCTCGCCCGATTCGTCTCCCAGCCGACAGTCTGGCCCAGTCGCCCAGCGTTTATCTGCCTCCATACGCTTCCCCCCCCCGAAAAACTCATTAATCTCTAATGACTTAATTCTGTGTTCCCGGTATGGCCTGCGTATGTTCACATTAATAGCTTTTCAATCTTATGCTATAGAGCAGAGGCAAGATTATAAAAATGTTCTTTAAGGCTTAGATTGGAAATAGAAAAATGTACGTGATGATTCTTGTAGTTATTTGATGGTGAGCGCTGCAGATAATCGAGATCTGGTAGGAAGGATGATGACAGAAATTGAAAATGTATAAAAGCTTCAAGCGAGCCGTATAGTTCAAACAGAAATTATGAACTTGTGAAAGACACTGAAAAGAAATGGTCTGAACTCACTTTAAAGAGGGCAAGGGATTCTAGGCAGCTCATAAAACGTATCCAGAGCTGGAGGGAAAAACAAACTTTTGTCATATCTGAGTGATGCTATATTACTTAAAGCTTCATATTTGCTAAATCAGTAGATTCAAAACCGCAACGGTGCACCTGATTCGACTGTTCGCTCTGACAGCTCATTAAATGTGTGTTATCAGTTGTTATAAGCCTCATAGATGTGGGTCAATAGGGACCTGCTACACCTACTACACTGTAAAAGTGAAAGCAAAACTTAAAAAGCAACACGTTCTACAAATGTTCAAACAAAAAGGCTTCTTTAGGTTTAGGCAACAAAAATATGGAGGACGAAACATGCCAAAATAAATTAATTAATAAATAGATAAATGACTCGATAAATAAATAAATGTCATTAAATGTAGCAAAAATAAAATAAAAAATAAATGTAGCCATTAATTAATTGATCAAATGTGACAAATTGATTCTATTTTAATTTGTATTTCTTTAATGTGTGTAATCTCCAGGAGAAATGACGCATAATAACAAAAAGTCGGTTATAATAATCATCCTCTTATAGTGATCAATTTGACACAGACAGACGTGATCACTATAAGTGGTTTCCACTGTATTTCTTTTGGTTATCGCACATATGAATGGATGATAAAACCTACTAGTGGGTGTAGCAGGCCCCTTCTGACCCTTATAACCACTGATAACATAAATAAACAGTCTAACATGAGGTGATCGAATGCTAAAAAGATGGTCCAGAAGTCTGTCTGCCTTAAAAAAATACTTTTTAAAACAGGACACGTAGCTCTGGTGTTTTGTTCTTAACTGTTGTTGGGATTATGGATTCTCGCTCTCCCCTTTGGGTATTTGCTCTGCTGAAATAAACACCGCCTTACATATTTTCATTCCACCAGAAAATACATTCCTCCTGATTTCCGGGGTCTCAAAGACAATTCTAACTTTCAGTTGTCAAAACAAACCAAAAATCTCAAAAAGAAAAGCGTTTGAATGCGCCTCTCTCACGCCTTGGTACACAATAGCTTTGAGGCCAATTAGGGAGGGAATAGCTGTGGAAACAAAAAAAAAGAAAACTACAGAGACAGAATGCGGGCCGGAGTGGAGAGAGGTAAGGAAAAACTTAAATGATATATCATCTGCCCGGTCTCTGTGGAAGTAACTTTGTGTGTCATCATCCAAAAAACACAGAGCTGTGTGCTTGTGCTCGGAGTGTCGCGGTGTTCCCGGCAGTCACCTTTAACAATAGGATTAGTGCCAAGCTGAGAAGCAAAAAAAAAGGCATGGGAAGGGAGGATCAAAACTGCCTGGGATCACTGCTATCACTGATGGAGCCTGGACCCCCGAGGGAGCACTCGTCTTTCTGTTTGATTTGTTCTCTGTCATCTAGTCTGTAGCCAGTGGGCTGGGGGCTGTTTGCTTGGCACTGCACAGCCCTTTTATCTGCCGATTGAGAGAACGAAGGAAGGGAAATAGCTCTGTGACCAAACGCTGAACCGTCCTCCTCCACCTCCTCCGATGGGAAAACGCTGAAGGAAAGCAGCGTTGACCCGAGGACATCAGTCCTCCGCTGCCACATACCTGATGTTCCTGTCGCTTTGTGTGTGATGATGGGAGTTCTTTGTGTCGACCCAGACATCCGATTCCGTGTGATGCAACTTGCTTTTTACCGTCGCCTCGCTTTCGCAAAGATGACCTACCTGTGGTACTTGAGTGAATTTAGATAAAAGTCAATACCCTCATAATAAAACACCTCTGTCTTACTCCAGCTGATCACCAGTTGTCAGTTGTTTGGAAGGGCCCGCAGTGCCAATCGATGGGAAAATAAATTACCACTCGCAACCTCGCCGGATGACCGAGGAGAGAGGTTGAGCCACAGCTGCAATTCAACCCCGTTCCAAAAAAAGATTGAGAAATACTTCCAGTAATGAGACAGCATCTGGGTGATAGGGACCGTATGCAAAAAGTGATGGATTTGTCTCGACTCTCTTCTTCGTGGGGGGATTTAGCGAGACAGCTAAAGTGTTTGTGATTGGCACCGGGGCCCCTCGGCCTCATTTTCTCCTAGTTGCGGGCTTCTCTCCGAGTCGGCCAAGCGTGTAAACACACATCAGCTTAGCGGGCGCTGGTCCTGTCCTTTGCAGGTGCTCACTGTCAATCCAGGAGGTGGTAAAGTAAATAAAAGTCCATCTGACAACACAAGCTCGGACCATCTGCGATGTAGGACCCAGATTCTTCCTCGGTCCTCAAACTACAGCGCATGATTGAGAGGAGAAAACAGCAGGGAGTTGTCAGTCTTTTTAATTAGGATTTGCTACCTTTGCAAAAGTCAATTTATTCCCTTCAGTCGCAAAAATGCAATCAATCATGATTAACGTGCTTGTTTGTAAATAGGAGGCCCATTTTTCAACTTGATCATGATGCTGAGAGGAAGAGAAGCACGAACGTCCGACTCAAATTAGAGACACGACAAAGTAGAGTCTGTGTAAATAGGGACTTAACTTTGATCACAGAACTCCTCTTCCATTTCGATTAGCACTTTTGTCATATATAAGCTTCATATTTGCTAAATGAGTGGATTCAAAACCTTAAGGCTGCACCCGATTCGATTGTCCGCTCTGACAGCTCATTAAATGTGTGTTATCAGTTGTTATAAGCCTCATAGATGTGGGTCAATAGGGGCCTGCTACACCTACTACATTGTAAAAGTGAAAGCAAAAAGGCTTCTTTAGATTTAGGCAACAAAAATATGGAGGACGAAACCTGCCAAAATAATAAAAAAAATATTAAATAGATAAATGACTCGATAAATAAATAAATGTCTATAAATGTAGCAAAAATAAAATAAAAAATAAATGTAGCTATTAATTAATTGATCAAATGTGACATAAATTGATTCTGTTTTAATTTGCTTTTTTCTATTTTATCCTTTGTTTAATTTTCCTTTTTATTTATTCATTTATTTATTTTTGCATTTATTTTTGATTTAATTATTTTTGTGTTTTATTATTTATTTATTTTATATTTATTTTTAAATATCCCAAAAAACGCAATCAATCACCTTGATTAACGTGCTTGTTGGTAAATAGGCGGCCCATTTTTCAACTTGATCATAATGCTGAGAGGAAGCTAGAGAGAAGCATGAGCTTCCAGCTCAAATTAAAGACAAGACAAAGTAGAGTCTGTGCAAATAAGGATTTAACTTTGATCACAGTACTCCTAGCTCATTTTGATTAGCATCCATTTTTAATGAAGCCACATACAGCAGCCTCAATGGGAATGTGCGGCAATTTGTCATGGATGGAAATGGACTTTGTTGCAGAGATAAAGTGTAAGGATTAGCCTTGGCATCGCCGTGCCCCGTGCTTAATGCTTGCTGATGAGTTTTCATCTATCAGTGAGGTATACCAAATCTGCATTCTCATTAGCAAGCATTAAATGTGGTGCATTACAATGCAGCCTCCCAAATTGTCCACATTATTGTAATATGGATGAGTGGCTTTGTAAGTTTAGTCGCAAAAGCAACATCTTTTATACACTTTATTTCCCCGAAAACTTCTCTGCCTCTGAGTGTTTTTTTAATGATAAGCCTTTGACTTCATTCCACCTTGCATGAATATTGATCACAGCATTTAAAAAAAAGGACCATTTGCACTCATGAGTTACATTTTATGACTGGCACCATGTGGAAAATCACCCGAGCGGAGCAGCCGCAGCGATATGTGTTTCGTTTGTGTTTTATTTGGGTCAATTTTAGCCGAGCAGACGGAGCAGAGCGCCAGCCACATTGATGTCTGTATTAGCGTCTCCTGGAATACAGATGAGAATGCGTCTGGTCCGAGAGGTGCTCTGTGATTTCCACTTAATGAGGTTGAGAAGAGCCCCAGTCCGAGCAGGTTAGGCCAGACTGTTTTGACCTTTAACACCCCATAACCATCAGTCACAAGGGCCTGACAGACTGCAAACAACTGACCGAAGCACTGGCTAAATCATGCATTTCCCTCACTGTGGAGAGGTTTGAATCTGTCAGCATGGCGGAGAGGAGGGAAGTCAATTCCCAGTTAATCTCTATCTAGCTGGTCATTGACTGAAACAATATACTGTATATACTTATTTCATTTTAAAAATATATTGAAATGAGAAACTTTGATACACTGTTGATACACTGTTAATATAGAAATGGGTGCTGTATACAGAAAAAATGGGGGGAAAAAAGACACAAATACATCAGAGATGCAAGAAACATGGTGCCAACACAGTCAAAAATTTAATTAGAACACAATTTTTAAAAAAGTATTTGACATGCAAACATTTCTCTCACACTGCCAGATTTATAATTATTTTTTTATTAAGTAAAATGTGTTTTCAATGTGATTTAAAGTAATTTTTCCAGCCCCGTCGCCCAACGTTGTTTTACGTACCCTTGTTTTACGTAACGTTGGTTTCCGTAACGTTGGTTTACGTAACGTTGGTTCACGTAATGCTGTTTACGTAACGTTGCTACGCTTGTTACGTAATGTTACGCAATAAAGTCCGCTAAGGACTGTTGTTGTTTATTTACATATTTACAGAACGTTGTTTCACATAACGTTGTTTGATTGTTATACGTAATCTTGTTTCGTTGTTTGACGTAACGTTGTTTGACGTAACGTTGTTTGACGTAACGTTATTTGACGTATCGTTTTATGCTAATGTTTTTTTTTATGTAATGTTACGCAAGAATGTCTCCTAGGGCCGGTTATTGTTCATTTACTCTAGTTACGTTGTTACGTTACATTGGTACGTTGTTTTTATTATTTTAACACAAAACCATGATCTTTTGTCTAACCATAACCAAGTAGTTTTGTTGCCTAAACCTAACCAATCATTTCACAACATTAACCACGTGACATTGTGCGTTTTTTTGGTTCAGAAACATCAACATTCAACGTATCGCGTTGTTTTCAGAAACACACAATGCCAACATTTGTTTTCTGGCGACTAGGTTGCATTTTTCAATTCACAATCATGATATCTATAGAAAATTTAAAAAAAATAAATAAATAAGAATAATCAGTGAAATTTTTCTTTATTTTTGTTTATTGTGCACTTTGTCTCTTTTTTGGAGAATTAATTATACTAAAATACGAGTGTATGGAGGTGAAGAGAAAGTCTCTAACCATTTAAGAGGTGCTGGATTATTTACACGATATTATCATATGTGTATTATTAGTGTGATATTAATATTTTATTTTTTAAATATCACAGTTATTGTCAATACCGGTCAATATCGCGACACTCCTAGTTCAAATCTACAAAAGAATTTTAAAAGCCAGCCTATAACTTTAGTTGAACAGCCAATGAGCAATTACAGGACAATGCTAAATGCAAAAACATTGAGTCACAGTAGCACGAGGAGAGCTGAGTCATGAAAACAATAGAATGACTCAGTAATTTCAGTTTGGCAGCAACATCTGTCTAAAGATTACTAACATTAACCACCATAAGCTACCGATCACACCAGTCCAAGTTAGGCTGTAGCGTCTAACCCCTCAGTGTATTGAACTGAGAAATGGTGCATTTTATTGCTTATGAATGTGATGTCAAAAGTTACAAATATACGCTTTAAAGTAAACTTTAGGTTCAAAATAAATATTACTACTTTGATTTAATACTACCCGTGTTGCTTATGGTGTCTCCGTCTCTCTCCCAGCTACTACTCCTGTGGCCATAAATTCAATCGAATCTCCGCTCCGCCTGTCTGCCAGCGTTATGATAATGAGACTTTACAAGCCACATTTCCAACAGGCTCCCCGAACGTGCACCTGAAAAACACTAAAATTCATTCCCCCTGACGGATTAGCTTTTGTGCCACCTCAAGATTTTCCAAAAGATTCCTTCTCTCTGTATATTTGAGCCATTTCCGAATGTTGTAAAATACAATATTCCACAGCCACAAACAGCTTTGATCGATAACACTATTCCGCCTAACGGAATGGTTATGGTCACAAGTGCTGCCAAGCGCTCAATAAGGCGTGACCTTGACCGAGGGCACGGCGTGGTCAGGGAGGGAACACCAGCAAAACAATTATCTCAGCTCGTTTCCCCGACTGCTCACCCACCATACATCATTGTTTTATCAAAATCGAAAAGGCCTGAATACAGCTACTCCTCCGTCCACGGATCGATGGTTGATTACAGCTCCTGCTGCGGCTTAAGCACCTCTCTCGTCGCAGCCCGAGTGCAGCACTGTAGCAGCACGAGTCGATACAGATGTTTGCCGTATTATACGCCACATTATAGCCATCATATTAATGCAGTCTGACTTATTGTCTCTCGCTGTTGTTGAGAGAAAGTCGTGTTTTTCTGTTCTGATATTTTGAGGAAGCGACTGGGAACAGAAATCCTCCTTCAACTAGATGTGACATTCATTAGATTTAGGCCATCGCAAAGTTATTAATATTTGAAAAGAGGGAGAAAAAAAAAGAGAAGGACCACAACAAAGACTTCAAACATTGTTCTGACTCGCCCACACTAAACCTGTGATTTTTCAAGTCGAGAACTCAGCCAAGCTTCAGGATAGTCTCATTATGCAATTGCTATCATCAAATGCAGTCGGTCGGGGCTTCTCTTGAAGACTTTGCTGCTTTTTGAAAGCAGCCGCAGTGATAAAAAAAAGGTCTCTTATCAGTGTCTGCGCTCATTCCACAATCTGAAATTTTCTAGACTGGCTTTTTTTTTTCCCTCACGCTTTCATAAGCATATTAAAAGATGTCAAGACATAAAAAATTATTAGCCCTCGTAGTCTGACATTTAAATGAAGCCAATTCTCTGAGTCATCTGGGGACACCGTGCTCCTCTTGTACAAATGTCAGACTAATAAGGTACAAACAGCCGCCGTAATCCGATTCAGCGTACATCTTTAAGCGTAAGATGCAATCAATGTATTCAGCTCTCTGGTATCCCGGCAACATGTCCGTGTCTCTCTCTTCCCGAGCCACTAAATCTTTTCTTGCGAGCCTATACATAAGGGAGTAGGAGGGGGCAGGCTGGTTACCGAGAGGAATGTGGGTTCATTTCTGCTACACTGCAAACAAGATGTTGATGTTCAAAGGAAGAGAAACTCAGTTATTTTAACAGGTCAGGACCAGAGAATATGTCAGCGTGCACCTCCTCTAACATTCACAACAGTAGTACTAATACTGATGCAACCCAAGCCTGAGGAAATATAGTATTTCTCAGGATATTTTAGGATATTTGTTTGGCATTTTAACAAACAATTGGTTAGTCTAAGTGTAGTCTCCAAAGAGTCCAGTCCATTTACACATAGAAAACATGTTTAAATATATACTATATCGGCGCCGTTTATTTGTTTATTTGCTTATTTGGGGTACTTTACTGTCATTTCTCTTTTCCCAGTTAATTTTAGCCATCATTGGGGTACAATACGTGTAGTAAAATCTGGTCTGCACTCGCGGAAATTGAGCAAATAGCAACACATGACCGCAGTCGTATGTGTCAAACCCCATACACCAAGACCGTGTCCCAGCCTTTCTCAATAAGCCTTGATTTTAGCTGAACATCACTCTTCCCCTGAGCTGATTGGAGTGTTATTGAGATCACCTGTTGAGCAGGGTTGTGGGGCGAGGCTCCGAATTAATGATTGAGAGCAGCTTGGTGCATTTCTCCTCTCGGCCAATCAGGGTGTGACAACGCCCTTTCTGTATAGGGCTTAAGAGAGGTGAGGAAATGCACACTCGGGGCACGCTGTTCCTTTCTTAGGAAGTAATGCCAGCCTCATGTCAGCCAGAAACTCTGATCTTTAGGTGCTTTTTTTTAGACTTCTTTGTTGTCTTTACGTTTCTGATTGAAGGTGGTTTTGAGCAGTCTGCAACCTAGCTGGAGTGGATATTAAAGAACACCTTTCCACTAGGTTACCTGCATCAGGGCAGACCTTTAGTGCTATTTGTGCAAGAGTTTGTGCTTGCCAAACAATAACCTAACACCCACATCTCCTTATCATTGAAGAGGCCTTTTCTTTCATTGTGAAGCCACTTGTGAGATTTATGTCTCCAGTAAATATTTCTAATGTGGTTCTGAGGCTTCTTCCCGACCAGCTGAAATCTGGGGAGTCAGTACTGCAGAAAAGTATTTACAGAAGCACGCACATCCACATGATAAATACTTGATGCTGGACAGAAAAAAACATGTAAAAGATGGAAAAAATGGAGTCTGCACACCATATACTGCTCCCATGAACATTTAATTGATTACAACTGGTGACATTTTGAGCATTTAGCTCTTCAGATAAAGATTGCAGTACCCACCTATAGATACATACTAGGCCAGGTCTGTACCGCCACAGTGATAATAATGTCATTGTTCTGGAAATGAAGGTCAACTTGCCCATTTATGCTGTTTATTGGCCTTTTAAACCTTTTTACATTTTTAGTGTTATCTTGAATGTTCTGCTGATGTCGGCCCTCCCATCATATTGTGCACTTAGTCCTATTTCAAACCAACCCAAAAGAATGAAGGCACGGTCACATGTACAAAATTAACACTTGCTTCCTGTTCACTTCCATTCTATGCTAACGAAGGGGCGAAAAAACATTTGCTTCTTTGCATTCACATTCAAATATCGCCTCGGCAGGCAATTTCCGCTCCAGTCTTTTCAAAATAAAACTACTTAGTTAGGTTTAGGAAAAAATCATGCTTTGGGTTTAAATAACATTGTAAGTGCCGCAACTTAAGTACGGAAGTTAAGTGACAAAACTACTTAGATAGCTTGAGAAAAAGATCGTGATTTGGGTTAAAACAACTCCGGAAGTGGGTTAAAATAACTTGACTTGACTTCTGGATTCACACTGGACACGAACACCGGTCTCCTGGTCAAAAGTGCAGTGTTATTTGACCCACCCATTCTACTCAATCTCCTCTCTACATGGCATTCGCCGCTCTTTATACTTTCCAGTTCACAATTACGTGAATTACATACGAATTGATTTCGTGCTGACCATCACTATAAAAATGTGAAATTTGTGTCTACGTACGTGAATCAATATATTCAATTTTGTGACTATTTCACAAACTGCTGTGCGACTGGTCTGGCATTGATACAAGGACAACTACAAAATATAACCAAGACCTCGAATGTGTCCAAAAGGTCAACTTACTTCTGTATGAGTGTATAAAACTCAACACATCATGTGAAAGAACGTAAGCACAAATATTCAAAGACAAAGGGAACGTGAGCAGAGTTGTAGTCCCGTAGAAAACACCAACATCTGAGCTCTCACAATAGCCCGATGATTTCAGCCGAGGACAAAAGGTTGCTGGGATAAAGTGGAGCAATGCGAGGTGGGACATGATGACAGACGCCATGTGGGTGGTGGTGGTGGTGTTGCTGGTGTGGCAGCTGTAGTGTTTCTGTATCGGCCTGTGTGTGTTGTTGTACATACTGTATAGTAAGGACCTTTTGCGGGGCTGCTGACTGCCCAGATTACAGGATTACTGCCGTCGCGGACTGTTCGACACCTTTAAGTCAGGCGAAAGCTCCAATCCTTTTTCTGGCAACGGGGATTTATATCATTCAAATCCTCCCTGGAGCTAAGATAAAAAAAAAATATTAATATAATCCCACAGAATGATCACTGGCTGAAATCATTATGACGCGTGCAGCCCCGAGAATGTTAATTACAGCTGAGGTCACGAAAAGTACAGTCGGGGAAAACGGGGCAAACTAGGTGTGTTTGATTTACCTACCTAGCAAGCAGCTCTATTTACAGTGGGCTCTGTATAAAACCACGGTTTTATACCAGGCTATCATTTATCAAGCGAATTATGTGTATCACACACTCTCCGATGTGTTGCTTTTATCACTCCCAGTAGGAAAATGACAAACACACATGTGTGCACACATAGAGGACTTGTAGGGGTCAGTGGGGGATTGTGCAGCTTCAATCCAGCAATCCATATCTTATATTTGCCCCAACACGGAGCCATCGAGGACGGGGTTATTTGTCTCCCAGATCAGCTCTTAATGTGCACCATCACGTGACCGAGGCCCCTTTGGGTGTCATGCTGGCAGAGCGAGCACATCCATCTGAGTTTTAAAGAGACCCAGGCCTCCCACCGCCAGATGAAGTGAAGGGAACCCCGGGGCCGATTTGTTCCTGGAGAACAAAACCCCACACAGGCTTTTTGCTCTTTAAGTGGATTCTGATACAGCAGATAAAGTCCCGCCACGATTGCAGGTGATGATCACAATTAGTCGAGGCGTTCCGCGGGCTTCGAGCTCCACAATGTCGCCTCGCCAGTTAGATCCCTGGCTTCAGCCCTGCAGCCTATCTTGTCATGCCAGAGCTGATTTGACACATCGATGGTGACAGGCGGCTCTGGCCTGAGCTGAGCCAAATGACCCACATAGAGATGGTCAATGAGTGGTCCTCCTGGCCCTGCAACAACAACCACAAACATCCAACTTAAAAATCTACAATTTGATCTAATTGAGATTATTTTTTTGAAGAATTAGGGCTGTCAAAGTCGCGTTAATGCAAATTAGTTTTAAAGCCACTAATTTCTTTAACGCAACTTGCAATTTTTAAGGTTGTAACGGACTCAGTTTTAAAGCTAGAGTGAAGATACTGGTATCATATGAAACTAGAAAACCTCAGGAATCCATTGGTACCAATCATGTCATTCCAGACAGGAAATATGGAAAACAAATTAAACCAAAAACATATTTTGCTAAACAAATTATATGTATTTTTTCTAACTTTTCTCTAATATGTTCTTTTTGTTGGGAAAGGGTCATAAGCCAAAGGATGAATCGATTAATCAAACATTGTTTGTATTTTTGACACTCCTATAAGTCGCCACACCAAAAGTACATTTTGTACTTTTTCCAAATCCATTTCATGGTTATTCATGGAGCACTTTAACACAGCCAGTTTGGTATATAACGACGAAATAAAAGCTATTGTGCAATTACGCCTGAAGTGAGATTCAGGCTATTTTTTAAAACAAAGCAAAACCACTAAACTTATTAAAAAACAGATTTGGACTATGGCCTGAATGTCTGCTCTGTGTCTGAATTTTATTCCACTTTTGGCTCGAGGTGCATATTATAAATCTTTAAAGTCATGAGGCTCGAGTCCAAGCAAAGTCAAAGTGAGCTACAAGTCTTTTTTGTGTGAATACTAGGGCTGTCAAAGTTAACGCGTTGCGCAAATTCGTTTTAGCTCCACTAATTTCTTTACCACATTAACACAACTTGCGATTTTTAAGGTTGTAGCGGGCTCAGTTTTAAAGCTAGAGTGAAGATACTGGCATCATATGAAACTATAGAACCTGAGGAATCCATCGGTACCAACCATGTCATACTAGCTTCTCGCGAAGGAGGTTAAGTAACGCTCCAAACTTGTGCTAAATTTTGGCGAGGAAAAACTGGCATGGCCATTTTCAATGGGGTCCCTTGACCTCAAGATATGTGAATGAAAAGGGGTTCTATTGGTACCCACGAGTCTCCCCTTTACAGACATGCCCACTTTATGATAATCACATGCAGTTTGGGGCAAGTCATAATCAAGTCAGCACACTGACAACTGTTGTTGCCTGTTTGGTTATGATTTGAGCATATTTTTTTATGCTAAATGCAGTACCTGTGAGGGTTTCTGAACAATATTTGTCATTGTTTTGTGTTGGTAATTGATTTTCAATAATAAATATATACATACATTTGCATAAAGCAGCATATTTGCCCACTCCCATGTTGATAAGAGTATAAAATATTTGACAAATCTCCCTTTAAGGTACATTTTAAACAGATAAAAAATGTGCGATTCATTTGCAATTAATTATGGACAATCATGCGATTAATCGCGATTAAATATTTGAATCGTTTGACAGCCCTATTATGAATATTTTTACAGGAATGAGAGCAACCCCATTAATATCCCACTTCACACTTCTCAAGATGACGTGAAATCTTGAGAAGATAGGGGGGGAAAGAAAAAGATTGTGAGCAACCATCCTCCTGACTCACTCTATACCATTTTTGATAGCTGAGCAGTGGGGGAAAAAACCCTAATAAAGATTTGGGTCATCACAGACAGCAGATTCATCCGGCTAAAACAAAATTGTCATCACTCTGCTTTGCTGAGCTAGAGTTTAAAGGGAAGGGAGGAAGCCAGGAGGGGAAATGGGTTAGCAAAGAGATGGAGAGAGAGCAGCTGTGTTGTGGTGTATTGCTCTGTCCCTGTCAGCCCGGGCTTATTGAATTGATGTCACTCCTTTTTTTTAAACTCCAGTGGGTTGGGTTCGCAGTGTGCAGGTGTGTGAGTGAAGGAGAGGGCCAGGGAAATACTGATAGCTGTGGTTTTCCTGTGAATCATCTGGAGAACCTGGCGACCTTCCAGAGCCTGAAGGAGGTTTCTGAGCCGCGGGCTCTCCAGCAGCCACTCCAATAAGATCGAATTTACCTCCAATCCAGTGCACATTTGTGTTTGTGGAAATGTCGGGGTGCTTATGTGTAGGCGCGTTCACGTGTGGGTGTGTGCGAGTAACATGCATGCATGTTGTTTCAGTCCACACACCTCCAAATGCACACTTAAAAATAGCTAGCAGGGAAAACTTTTCTTTTCCCTACATCACACACGTCGAGCAGCGTCCGTGTGAGATGGTTGTCAAAAGTTTCTCAGCAGTTACCAAGGGCAAAAATCAATATGTGACCTAAAGGAAAAAACCTGGTCTTTTGGTGAAGGGTGCCTCGCAAGCCCTGGTGAAATTGTGCATTTAATCCAATTTATATGGAGCACTCAATTCATGTGTGAAAGAAGAGACTAAAACATCCTCTTATGAAAACGGATGGTATTTCCCCTTTGACGAAGACGACGGCGGAGCCCAGCCGCTCATGAGTCACGATGTGAAGAGCATGAAAGTGATTTTGTCAACACATCACAAGTATTTTTAATCTGAAAATGATCAAATGTTCATATGGCAGAAAGTATAATTCACTTCTGGTGCCCCCCTTGTTCGTCTCTTCTTTCTCTTGTCTCTCGGGTAGCAATTACAATTGTGATTAAACTAGGAGATTAATCTCATAATGTCTTCTCCACACTACGCACTGACTCAGCCTGCTGCCTACTGCAGTCATTTCAACATTCACAGGAATGTACAAGTATGGTTAGAGTAAAAAAAGACACTCGTAAATTAGGATCTTTGCAAAATTGGATGCACGATGCAGCTAAACGCTAAAGAACTCGGTATACAGCGAGCGTTGACGTGTGGTCGGACTGAATTTGAAGTGAATTTTGGAGGGGACTTGATTCCAGATAAAGTCAAAGTTGTGATGCTACAGCTAATGTCTGTACAGTCTGTACATGGTGGCAAATAAACACAAACTGCACAGTCAATTTCATGCGAATAAAGAGGCTTTCAAACTTAAAACACCTGTCTGAGGTTTAAAATCGCTACCATACCTTTTAAAGTATACTTTATAATAAGGTGAAAATGTGTTGGTGATGTTTACAGCTTGTTTACGCTGTCCCCAAGTGGCCAAAAAAATGAACTAAGTTTGTCATTTTAAGTATTCACTTACTTAAAGTTACTGTGAAGAACTTTTAACTGGTTATGAAACAGTCTCAATTTAATACTGATGCCTCTATATGACCTACATAAGAAAACCAGACCATCAGTGAGAAGGTTGGCTATTTCCATATGGTTATTCTTAATGCTTGTCATCGGTGTCACTGGGTCAGTATTCCGTGTGAAATCAGACGAAATCATGCAGGTTCACCAGAAACTTCCGCAGCAACCAGCCCGCTGCGGAAAAACCCAGATCCGGAGAACCAGAACCAGGACTGAGCGGTTCAGACTGTCAGACCCTGCTGCAGTAAAATATGAGGTTTTCTAAAGGGAGTCTGGTGCTCGGAAACACTACCGCTTTTGTCCACAGGGACCGCCAAAATCAACACAAAATGAAAGCTCCTCATAGTAGCATTCACTTAATTCATCAACAATTTATTGACCATTAAAAAAATCATTAGTCACAACTTGTAAACCCTTTACATAAAGCGTGCATAATTAGAAAGTGGTACCTTTAATTTAGGGGTGTGTTGCCATTTTCATAACTGAACAGGTGTTGTGTAAGCATACAGCCCATAATGAAGTGGAGGGGGACTCTGGGGAGAGCTGCCTGCCAACACCATCAATCCATACAATAAAATCTCTCTCTCTCCTTCACTCCGTCCTCTTACGGTCTCCCATAATTCACTGGCTTTAGTTCACTTTTTAGCGTCTGGCTTTAACGGCGTATAGCACAGCGTAAGACTATTGACTTTTTGTCACACATTTGCAAATAGGCTTGTAGGATGAATACATATGAAACTGTTATGCCTCACTGATGAGGTTTTTAATGCAACCTTCTCGTCAATACTCTCCTCAACCTGAAACGGAAGGAGCTGCTTCGTCCCCTGACGGTATCCGTCAAGGTGATGCTCTCTGTAAAGTCCGAGAGACGGGTCTGACTGGGGGTTGTCTGTGCGGTGTGTTAGCCTGCCTGTCCTCATTAGATGCTGAGAGATTGACACAGCCCCCCCTCCCACCTCTCTCCTTTCCCCTTCAGCCCCGATGAACACTAGCAGGGTTTGTGAGCAATAATGAATCACCATTAGCCCGGGTCACACGGGCTGACAACCAATTTACAGGGAATGAGAGGGTGCACACGGTGACATCCAGGTAAATGTGAGCGTTTAACCGCTTTATCCTGAGTTAGCCGTTAGGTATATCTCCAAAGCACCCATCATGAGAGGATGAGACAGATTAAATCTTATCTCCTGATGTTTGTCTGTTTACCTCAAGTCATGTTGATGCAAAGCAGTCAGGACACTTCTGCATTAACGCTGCAGCATCAGTAGCTTTTTGGCGCTTTGGCTGAGTCCGCCATATGTGGGTACATTGTGACATCTAGTGGTAGTAGGTGGTGACTTTATTGTCCAAGATCATCCATGTCCAATAAATTGAGGAGCAAACTTGCAATTTCATACATCAGAAATGACAAAATACTCTGTTTGGTAAAGCACTTTATGCACTCTGAGTGCTGAGACAACAGCTCATGTGACATGTCCTGTTAGCGAGAAACAAATATGCACATGCCCATGTGGCTCGTAAAGACTTATGGAGCAGTGAGAGCACAATAACAAGCGTATAATACGTTCATTTTATGGTGCACAATGTCATAAAATTCCACTAAGCACTGAAACCTTTGGCCATGATCAAACAATAATAAAATGAATTGGTGTATAAATTACTGTGTGAACAGTGACAGGCTCGCAAAGTGATCACAAGCTTAGAAAAAAAACGGAGTCATTCCAGGAGGGAGGTGAGGAAATTAACAACTGGAGCATCTGCTGGAAACTCAAAACCCCCCTTTACGAATGACAAACACACCATCTGTGCATGTTGCTATAGACATGTCACAAAAAAAGCATAGAGGCCATTATGGTGCCATCAACTGAAGAAAGCAAAGTTTTGGAAAAACTTAGCTTTAAAGAGGACATATCTGTGTCACATGCAGGCTCATTAGAATATACCGCCCATAACTTGAGAACTACCCCTTTAAAGGCAGCCGGGTTAAAGGGGAGGTTGTTTTTTTTGCCACTGTTGCACCAAGTGCATGCTCATGGGGGATCTCTTGTTGGGTCTCAAAATTATACAGTATGCTCTAGACCTGGTCTATATGAAAAGCGTCTTGAGATAACTTCTGTTATGGTTTGACGCAATATAAAAATGAATGAATTGAAAAACTGGGGGAACTCTCACGAGATTGTTAAGGTTAGGTCGTCAGGCAGCGAGTCTCGCAAGAGTTTTTGCAAGTTTTTGCAGATCTCAGATCAGATTTCAGTTTGCGGCCTCCCTTCTAGACACGACCCTAAAACGGAGCGTTTCAGACAGAGGGTGAATACAGGTATATTCAGACAGACGGTATGAGAAAAATAATGTGTTTTTTGAACATTAAAGCATATAAACATGTTCTCGTAGAAACCCAACATACAAGTATGAACCCAGTAATGAGCATGATATATGTTCCCTTTAATGCTCACGTTCTTCTTGAAGGTGACAGGATGGCCGAGTACTGTATCAATCTGTCAAAACTGAAAAGCTGAGGACTCTTGAGTCTCTGTGGCATACCTAAAAGTACCAAAGAAGTAACTAATTAACTATATTTAATGATTGCATAAATAACACGGCCAATAAAATAAATATTAAATCTAAGAATTAGCTGATTAAGCACCTGGAATTAGTACTTAGTGCAGCCGCTCTCACAAAGTACGTACTGTTGCCTGCAGTATGTATACAATTGAGACATACTACTTTGTCATAAAATTACAAGTTTGTGAAGTCAACTTTTTTTATTTGGAAGAAGAAGATTGTGTTATCTCTTCTTTCAAAAGTTACGTCGTGTTGTACCCTCATCCAAACAGTGACTCGCGTCACAAATATAGCCTCCACAAAGAAAATACATTTCCTCTAAATCCAAGAAATTAACTTAATTGTTTTCTGCAGAAAAAATTATGTTGCCACAATGTCTTCCCACATTTCTAAAAACAGCTATTGATTAAATTAGATGCAGAGTTGGCAGGAGGATCCCTGAATGTGATGACTAACTAAGTGTTATGTTTCTTTTCCAAAACGTCCCCTATAACTAACAAACTAATTAGTGCTCTAATCAGACATCAGAGAGGGACAATAGGGACAAACAACAGCCGTTATCAGAACGAGGAGCTTCCATACAATTAAAAGAAGTTCCTGCTGCACGCAGTTAATCAAGTCACAGTTACACAAAGACACATAGACGGGTCCAACTGGACTCCAAGTTGACAGAATGAAAAAATAAAGATGAATAGAGTCTGCACAGTGATGCCCTGAAGTTGTACAATACATTTATCAAGGAGCAAGAACCCACAGTGGTGCCGAGTCTATTTGTCTCTGTCTATTTGTTGTTGCTCTTTGGAGCATAAAAATAGACATATAGGAAAAGGCTTTCTGGACAGTTACAGCATACTGTGATAAGAGGACGAGAATCCTGAGATAGAAATAGAAGAAGAGTGTGACTAAGGACTTTACCGATACAACAGAAAACTTTTCTTATCATTTCAATCAAGTCTACTGATGTGAGCATAAATTAGAAAGCAGTGTGACTACAAACTGCTGTGTTCACTGAAAATGAGTGTGTTGACCACTGACTGTACACAGCGAACCCTCATAACAAGCAAAACTGAAATTTGCAGACTGATTACGCTGCCCATTCGACTACATAATCTGCTCAGCAGTAGTTGCATACTGATAATATACATTTGCTGTACTTTTACCACTAGATGGCGACATCATGCAGGACTCAATTAAACCATCAGAGACAAATGAGAAGAGGCTGCAGATTTGGACCTAAGTGCTACATGATTATTCAATATTTCATTATGGGCATGTTTTCATGCTGGCTTTAACAGTTTCCAGATTTCTTATTTATTTCATGTGATTAACTTGCTTTCATCAGTGTTGATTATAGATAAACCATATAGGTCAGACCAGTGGTTCCCAACCTTTTTTGGCTTGTGGACCCTTAAATTGAAGCAGATTCTACTTGTGACTCCCTCATGACAAAGTGCTTGAAGCAGTTCAACCAAAAACATCTTCTCAGATTGTTTAATTTGAAGGATATTTGGAGAGCAGTGGTGGAAGAAAAAGTATTCAGATCATTTACTTCAGTAAAAGTAGCAATACTACTATGTAAAAAGTAATTTTTTTTTTTTACAAGGAAAAATCCCCAAAGGTATTAGCATCAAAATATACTTACAGTAAAAAATACTCATTATGCAGAACGGCCTATTTTTGGAATAATATATATTATATTATAGAATTATAATTAGTGATGCACTTTAATGTTACTATTAGTTAATTTTATTATTATTTTTCTATTAATAATCAGAATATGCAAAGTAACTAGTTACTATAAGGCTGTCAAATGAATTTAGTGGAGAAAAAAGTACAATATTTGCTTTCAAAATGGAGTAAAAGTATAAAGTAACATAAAATGTAAATACTCAAGTAAAGTACAAGTACCTCATAATTGTACATAAGTACAGCAATTGAGTAAATGTACTTAGTTACATTCCACCACTGGATTATAATTAGTGATGCATTAATATGATCATCACTTTAATGTTGCAGCTGGTAAAGGTGGAGCTAAGTATGTATTTTATATACTGATGGGTAACTTAACCTGTGATAAAACATCAGAATGTATTAGTTCATTTATTTATTTTTTATTTTTTTTTATTATTTTTTATAAATAATCTGAATATGCAAACTAACTAATTATTAAAGCTGTCAAATAAATGTAATGGAGTAAAAACTACAATATTTTCTTTCAAAATAGAGTGGATTAAAGGTAAAAAAGTAACATAAAATGTAAATACTCAAGTACAAGTACCTCATAATTGTACTTAAATACCGCACTTGAGTAAATGTACTTAGTTCCATTCTACCACTGCTGGAGAGGTGAAAGTAAGCAGCCTGTATGCCATCTGGTAACCCCCTCTGCTTTTCTCCCTTCATTGATTTGGACTGTAAATAAGATGTGAGGGTGAGTGAAGGGTTAAAAAAGCCTGCTCTGTCTCTGAGACTCCTCCCCCTTTGTGTGACTCATCAAAACAGGAAGCAGGAAGTGCTCCCCTCAGCTGAACACGTCTATCTGTCACAAGATCTTGGTTGTGAGGTACGTCTGGCTCTAACTTTACTGCTATGAAGCTGACAGTTAAACAGTTTGCATTTCAAGGCTGATTTGTGTCCAGCAGTGTTCACAGGGTGAAGACAATAGTCTGCGTAGCAAGGCATTGTGGGTATAAAGAAGGGCTTCCACTGTGTGTTGGATCAGTGTTCTCAACTCTGCCCTACTTTCACTTTCAGAGTAAAACAAGCAGCTCTAAGTGTGAGAATGGCAGGCAGGCACTCGCTCCCCGAGGTGGACCTCTCCTGTCCCATCTGCTGCGATATCTTCCGGGACCCCGTGGTCCTCAAGTGCAGCCACAGCTTCTGCGACCCCTGCCTGAAGCGCTACTGGAACCAGGGCTCTCAGAGCCGAGACTGCCCCCTGTGCAGGACCCAGAGCGTGGACGAACCCGTGGCCAGCCTCACCCTGAAGAACCTGTGCGAGGCGTACGCCCAGGAGAGCGACTGTCTGGAGGACACGGCGGGGGAGCTGTACTGTGACCCCGGGGAGATGTGTCCTCTTCACGGAGAGAGGCTCAAGCTCTTCTGCGTGCCGGATAAGCAGCCTATCTGTGTGGTCTGCCACACCTCCAGGAAGCACAAACAGCACGACTGCTGCCCTGTCAGCGAGGCGATCATAGATGTGAAGGTAAAAATAGTATTAGTAGTAGTAAAAAGTGTTTTTTTTAACATTAAATCATGTAAACATGTTCTAGTTAGAAACCCAAAAATACAAGTATGCAACTGAAAATAAGCATAATAAGTCCTCTTTAAAAGTGATTCTTTTCAACAGGCCTTCAAATAAACTTTTCTTTTCATTATCTGTCCAGGAGAAACTGAAGTCTGCCGTCAGCTCATTGCAGGAGAAGAAGAATGCTTTTGACAAAATGAAGTTAAGCTACGAGGACACTGTGGCGTACATTCAGGTGTAGTGCTGTTTTTTGGTGACATTTCTGCAACAAAAAAAAAATCCTGCACTTAAAGGGACTGTTTGTAACTTTTTACAGGTATAAATCTACCGGGTCGGGATCCCATGCGCGCTCGCGTGTGGCTACGCTGTTCAGACCGCTGCCTGCTTGCCTTCACTCACACTACACACTGCAGAAGAGTTAGTTTAGCTCTGAGAATATCTAGTGAATGTGCAGTGGACGTTTGTGCAGAAATAACTGCTGCAGCTCCTCCAGACCAACAGAGGTTTTTCCGTGTCTTGTGAAGTGACGGGGCTCCGCAGCGAGAAACGTTATCGTCTCCGACCGGGTGCCGGTGTCTTCCTGCGGGCGCAGTCGGGAGGCGATAACGTTTCTCTTCCTGCTTCAGCCCCGCCACCGACCCACTTTTCCTGCTTCAGCCCTGGAGGCTGAAGCAGGAAAAGCCAACACTAGGATCAGCATTGATTCATGGAGAGACCTTCGTCTGGTCAGCTAACATTACTGCCAATCAGGTGAAATACAGAGTGATATTGTGGTTTTTAGCTGACGTGTGTCGCCTCACTGTGTTGAGCGATGCTCGTTCATGTCTATTTAGAGCGAGCAAAACGCGAGCCAGACGCTGACTTTCGTTGACTTAACAACCACAGGTGTCGCTGTTAACAAGCATTTTTGAAAGTTACAAATAGTCCCTTTTTAAATAAGCAGTGCTGGTTATTTTTACAAACCGTGCTTATTTTTTTACGCTGATTTTTATTCCAGGTCCAGGCTCAGTTCGTGGAGAGGCGGACCCGGGAGGAGTTCGAAAAGCTCCACAGTTTCCTGGACGCCGAGGAGGAGGCCAGGATGGAGGCGCTGAGGGGGGAGGAGGAGCAGAAGAGACGAGCGTTGATGGAGAAGATCGAGGAAATTAACCGAAACATAACGTCCGTGTCTGAATCCATCAGGGGTTTAGAGGAAGAGATAGCTCTGGAGGGCATCTCTGTCCTTCATGTAAGTTTGAAATACATTAAAGGATACTTGCATAAAAATACTTTTCTTTTCTTAAAACAAAAAATGCCTCTTTTTTTTTCCAGAAATGCAAGAGGACATTGGAAAGGTGATTAAAAAAAGCTTTTACTTTTAACTTTTTCTTTTCTGTGCTTGCATAACAAGATACATAAAGTGCCTTTATTCTGCTTCCCTGCAGAGTTAACAGCCCAATAGAAGATCCAGTTATGGATCCCGGAGCTCTCCTAGATGTGGCCAAATATCTGGGGTCTCTGAACTTCCAAGTGTGGGAGAAGATGCATAAAAAAGTCAAATTCAGTGAGTTACAGAAGGTTTACTCTTTCACATTCACTTCGCGTCATGTAACTCCTGAGGTGGGAGAAAAAGCTTGTGATGCAGAATGACCTCCAGTCAGAGTGTGTTACCTGGAGACAGCTGACAGTCTGCCATGTTTTTATCTTCAGCCCCAGTCACTCTGGACCCCAACACCGCTGCCCCGTGGCTCGTCCTGTCAGACGACCTCACCAGCGTTCGTGACAGCGACGAGAAGCAGAAGCTGCCCGACAACCCGGAGAGGTTCGACCCCGACACGGGCGTGCTGGGCAGCGAGAGCTTCGCCTCGGGCAAGCACGCCTGGGACGTCAACGTGGGGGATAACACGGCGTGGGTCGTCGGCGTTGCTAAGGAGTCCGTCCAGAGGAAGGAGAAAGTGTCCTCGGTGCTGAAGAACGGCTACCTGTCTGTGTACTTTTACCACAAAATGTACTTTGCAGGCACCTCTCCTTTAACGAGGCTCAACCTGAAGAGGAACCCGCAGAGGATCAGAGTGCTGCTGGACTGTGACAAAGGCCGGGTGTGTTTCTACGACCCGCACGACAACACGCACATCTACACCTTCAAGCACGCCATCACCGAGAGAGTCTTCCCGTACTTCTGGGTGGGCTGTCAGCAGTGTCCTTTGACGGTGGAGCCGCTGGAGGTTTCTGTGAAAGCTGTTGAATATTTCTGAAAGTACATTTTTCCTCTTCACAACTTTTTCTTCAGCACATAAAGGAACTTTAACTTTTTGAATTTCACAGAGTACCGAGGAGAACGCTCCGAATCCAAAATCAGATTGCATAAATTCAGCACTTTCTTTCCAATGACCTTCAACATTTTCCAGTTTAAAACATAATACATACTTTTGTTTTGTCTTTACACAATTTGATATATACAATGACTTTAACAAGGTCCTGCTATTTCTTTAAAATTGTTTATGCAAAATTGTTTGTCTGCTAGCACAATGTGTTTTTAAAAAGTAACCAGAAGTGTGCCAATGTTTGTAACATGATACTGAATGTGCATGTCAAACAGATATATGGCAAATGCTAAATATGCTTTATGTGCTAACACTAATGAGAATGCTAATCTATTAAAAAATTATTTTCAACTATTATGACTTCCCTTGATTTTTGTGCAACCTGCAAGTACATGTTTGGCCTATATTGAAACAATAAATGGTTCATTATAAGTGCAAGTGAATGATGTTCTTCTCTCGCTTTATGGGTTATGAGTAATAAGCAACCATTAATATAAAACTATTACAGGATAGATACATGTTAAATGAGACCATACAAATTAAATACAATAAATATGTGATTAATCAAATGCAATAATATACAAATAAAATAGATTAAAATAAATGATTAATAAAACAACTATAAAATAGAATACAATTATACAAATTAAATACAATAACATGTGATTAATATAATAACAAATTGTAATAAAATTATACAAATTGAAATATAATAAAATATGTGATTACTAAAATATAACAAAATTATACAAATTAAATAGGTGATTAATAAAACAACAATAAAATATAATAGAATTATACAAATGAAATACAATAAAATACGTGATTAATCAAATGCAATAATATAATAGATTAAAATAAATGATTAATAAAACAATAAAATAGAATAAAATTATACAAATTAAATACAATAAAATAGGTGATTAATAAAATAATGATAAAATAGAATACAATTATACAAATTAAGTAAAAGAAAATAGGTGAATAATAAAATAATAATAAAATAGAATAAATTATACAAATTAAATATAGTAAAATACGTGATTACTAAAATATAATACAATTTTACAACTTAAAAAAATGAAATAAGTGAATAAAATACTAACCATTCTCTGTAGGTATACGTTTGTATGCTACAGTAACTTTTCTATTTTATTTACATTTTTGTGAAAATGAAATAAATGTATCATTTTTGTGTTTGTTTGCATTATTGGTATTCTAGCAGCACGTTGACGTCCCCACCTCACCTCACCCCACCCACTACACCCACTACTGGCAGGTCGACCTCCTCCTCCTCCTCCTCCTCCTCTTCATCACCGACAGCAAAGTAGTTCCAGCGGTGTGCCAGACTTTATTTTACTTTTGTGAAAAAGTGGTGAGCATTGCTGACGTCGACATGATTTTCTGAGTGCAGGTTAATTAGTGTTAAGCTGCTTTTCCCCCAACACAACGTTGCAGACGTCAGCAGCCTGTGTCACGGTGAGGTCAGCGAGCTAAGTTAATTATCTTCAATTAGCTCGCTAATTATAGCGACTATAGATACTAATAGTGCATGTAGTTAACAGGTAGCTGAGAATGTGTTTAAAATCCACACGTTTTGAAGGTTCTGTTGTTAGTTGAGGTTGGGTAAAGTTCAATTGACATACATGAAGACCTCCAGTCGGTGGACATCAATACAGCCACCAACAACAAACACTCTTCTCTGTGTAGTTTGAGTCTAAACCAGGGGTCAGGGGTCAGCAACCTTTACTATCTAAAGAGACATTTTAGGTACAAAAAAGAAAAAGAAAAAAATTCTAACATTTGAGCATTGTGATGAAGGTAACACAGTTTATAGTCTAAGTATATGGTATATAAGTTTAATGCAGTGAGGGCCAAAGTGCAAATGTACTACGGAGTATTGGGCCACATTGAGGGGAAAAACAAATCTAGAGTTCCAGAATAAAGTCGTAATATTACGAGAAAAAAGTCGTAATATTACGAGAAAAAAGTCGTAATATTACGAGAATAAAGTCATAATCTTACGAGAAAAAAGACGTAATATTACGAGAAAAAGACGTAATATTACGAGAATAAAGTCATAACTTTACGAGAAAAAAGTCGTAATATTACGAGAAAAAAGTCATAATATTACGAGAAAAAAGACGTAATATTACGAGAATAAAGTCATAACTTTATGAGAAAAAAGTCGTAATATTACGAGAATAAAGTTATAATATTACGAGAAAAAAGACGTAATATTACGAGAAAAAAGTCGTAATATTACGAGAATAAAGTCATAACTTTATGAGAAAAAAGTCGTAATATTACGAGAATAAAGTTATAATATTACGAGAAAAAAGACGTAATGTTACGAGAAAAAGACGTAATATTACGAGAATAAAGTCATAACTTTACGAGAAAAAAGTCGTAATATTACGAGAAAAAAGTCGTAATATTACGAGAATAAAGTCATAATATTACGAGAAAAAAGACGTAATATTACGAGAAAAAAGTCGTAACTTTATGAGAAAAAAGTCGTAATATTACGAGAATAAAGTCATATCTTTACAAGAAAAAAAGTTGTAATATTACGAGAAAAAAGTCATAACTTTATGAGAAAAATGTCATAACTTTACAAAAAAGAAAATAACACCTAAAACTATGACTTTTTTTCTCTTAAACTTATGACTTTATTATCATAATATTACGACTTTTTCTCGTAAACCTATGACTTTATTCTCGTAATATTATGACTTTATTTATTTTTTCCTCAATGTGGCCCTAATACTCCATCGTACCATCATACCATCGTACCATAGACCTACAACAATGATAAATAAAAATTAAAATGTAAACAAAAAACAGTTATTCATTTCCATTTTTAAAAATCCACAGGGAGCCACTGGAGAGGAGCTAAAGAACAGGTGGCTCCGGAGCCACAGGTTGCTGACCCCTGATCTAAACTATATAACATTAACTTTAGCTAAACTCACTTAAGCTAACCCTCCACCTCCTCTATGTCCTTTTAGCTAATTCCCTAAAAATGAGTTGTTCAAAATGTGTTTCAGGAGGTCCAAGATGCCGAGAGGAAGCAGAGGAACGAAGAGGAACTTGGCAGACGGTGTTTTAGAGCCCTCGTCCAAATCTTCCAAAGTCACCTTCCTGAGTCCGTCTCTCGTCCTCCTGGAGATTCCTGCTGGCACCAACACCAGCCTGCCTGTGTGGGAGGCCATGAGATCCCAGCAGGTTGACATCGCCTGGACCGTCAACCCCTACAGCGTCGGTGTCCATTTGACCCCCGTGACCTCCGAGCAAGGAAAGAGTACGACCTCCACCCAAACTGAAAGCACTTCCAGCGTGGCGGCACAGACCTTAGTGCCTTCATCCGGGATCCTGCAGCCTCGGATGGTCATCCAGTCCATCACCCAGCAACACGGCGCCGCACAGAACTCCTGCGTCCTGCTCACCCTTCCCCAAAACGCCACCCAATTGCCTCCAAACCCTACGGCGGCCACCTCCCTCGTCGTCTCCCTGCCTCTCATCATCGCCCAACCACAGCCTGCCAATCAGCCCAGCACCCCTACCAAGAAACAGGCCATCCAGACTCTGACGGCTACCCCGACCAAGCTGCAAGCCCCGTCCAAAGGGCCCGTCCCGTCTCCGTTCCACACCAAGAGCGACTCCGACGTCCAGGTCTGTGACAACTTCCTCCTGAGTTTGTGTCGCGCAGGGAAAAAGTGTAAGATGCACCACACCCCCTACCCGTTTCACTGGCAGCTGTGGTGCGTGACCACCCACCAGTGGGTCGACATACCCTCTCACTCCCAGGTCTTACTGGAGAGAAGCTACTGCAATGTCAGCCAAGAAGCCATTTGCATCAAGGATGGGTAAGTAAGAGGATAGATTTAACTATTAGAAGATATTTGCTTCTGATAAAGACAATGGCTGCGTCTGAAAACACACACTACAAACCCAATATGGGTAATATCTTTCAACGTACTTTTTGTGTGAATAAGCAGTAGTGTGTATCTTTTCTGATGCACTGAACTGAAGTTTACATCGTCACTTCCTGAGAGCCTCCTTGTAGGTTGATACGCGTAACCATGGTAACCCGTGCCAACCTCATGTGACCAAAACAACGTTTTTGGTGAGATGCAGATGCTCTTCTTCAGACTTAATGAGTGTGTTTTAATTGTAACCTTACAATGCTGTCTTCCTGTAGGACCGTCCGCTACAGTCTGTCCTTTGACTCGATGGAGTTGGACAACTCGACGAGGCCCAAGTATGACGGAGTGAGACGACTGACTAACTCTGACAGTGTGGTCAAGAACCCTTACTTCCCCAGCAAATGGAGAATCTACTGGTGGAACATCCTCGACTGGGAAGAGTACAACAAGGTGAATGTTTCCCTCTTTATTTATCTCTCTTTTTCTTTTAGCTCTACGTTGCACCCCAAAGCCATTTTTTCAGCAGCTCCTCGCTCATCGATATGGTTCATCTCTCCCTCTCCGTAGGACGTGTCCACCTTGCTGCTAACAAAGATGAGCGATAAGGAGCCCGATTGTTCTTTCTTCATCGGCTCCAAGGAGTACGAGGTGGACTTCACCACCATGGTCCAGACCAACGTCACCACGGGCTTCTGCAGAGAAGTTCGCTGCAGACCCTTCTACCGCTCGCCCGACTCCATGCGGAATTACCTGCAGTGTGTATCTGTTTATCTGTGTCTCTGGCAAGTCCCATATCTCCTCTTCATCACATTAATATCCTCTTTGTCTCCTCTCTACACCCAGGACAGGAGTCCAGACTGAGCCCGACGCTGATCCTCCGGGGGCCAATTTCAGCGTGGACCCTCTGGAGGAGTTCAGCTCCTGGTATCCTCCCGTGTGGCGTCTGGACTCGGAGCAGGACTACAGCTTGGTGGACGTCCCGGCCGGCACGCGGGCCTACCAGAGTGTCCAAAACCTCTTCTCCGAGAGCCTGCCTGAGACCAAGGCGGACATCCTCAGCATCCAGCAGGTCCAGAACCTCCTCCACTGGGACAAGTACCAAAGGTCAGGCTGCTGTTTGTGTCTAAAGACTTAAAGTTACTAAAGCTGTTTGCGTTGATTACTATGTGAATGGCGTACAAAGATAAAAAAAAAAAGAGGCAGGAGACATGTACAAAAGACGCCAGCGACATTGAAACATGTGTATCTGTGTTGTCATTACAGGCACAAGGTGTACATGCAGAAGCAGCAAGCCGCATCCAAGGAGCCTCTGGAAAGACATCTCTTCCACGGGACGACCAAAGAGTCCTCGGAGGACATCTGCCACAACAACTTCGACCCCCGCATGGCCGGCGTCAACGGGACGTCCAACGGTTTCGGCTCCTACTTCGCCACCGCCGCCTCCTTCTCCAACACCTACGCGGTCAAGTCGGGTCCGGACAAGGTCCGCCACATGTTTCTAGCCAAAGTCCTGGTGGGGAAGGTGATTAACGGGAGGAACAACTACCGCCGGCCGCCGCAGCTCAGCTTCAAGACGAGTCCGTTTTGTCTCTACGACACCTGCGTGGACAACATGCACAAACCCACCATGTTTGTAGTCTTCGACAGCTGTCAGTGCTACCCGTACTACCTCATCAAGTACAAAGACCTGCCCAAAGAGATCGATATCTCATGAAGAAGCGGACAGCAGGGGGAGTTAGCTGATGTTGATTGTTCTTAAAAGGCGTCCAGTTATGACCTGAAATGTTATCAAATTTTATCACGTGAAGTTGCAGCGAAGTTCGCTCAGATAAAATGTGCAATATGTAGATTATGTGCAATGAAGACACGGAAGCAGAAATGTAATTTACGAAGCACTTTATTTTTCAAAATTGTCTTTTTATTTTGGTTATTCAAACATTTTTACATCGATGGAAATAAGTACTTTTGTGTTTTCTCTCAAAAGGATGTTCTGAATCAAATCGACATCTGTCGTGTTTTATGAAAACAAAACCGTTCACTGAATACATTCATCTCTTTGTATCTTAACATTTTAATCAAGTTTTGATCTTCCACTGTTATATTTTTCATCTGTTTAAAAAGTATATCTGGTCGTTGTGTTTTTGAAACGTCAGACTGGAATGTGTTCACAGAAGTAATAAAAGCGTATATATATTTAAAAATATTTTCTATAAAGTGTTTTTTCTCTCTCTTTTCATAATTCACACAAAATGACAAAACTGGATTTTCATAAATTTGCCGGCACACACTTATATTGAAAATATTTGTTAATATTAATTTCCTTAAAACGTAGCTGTTTGTTTGCATGTTGAGGAGGATTTTTATTCAAATAGCAGTTATATATCTACCCCTGAAAAAACACTGAACACTTTATCTTTAAAGGATCCAGATTTGAATTATTAATGACCCTGAACATGATCTATACAGATGTTTTCACATGTGTCCCTCGCACACACACAGTACACTGAGTTAACAAAATATTAGGGACATTTAATCATGACGTATAAAGTATACAATCCTTTCTTGATTTCCCTTAAGTTTCCCTTATATTTCAAAAAGGGAGGAGATGAAGATGAAGAGACGCTGGCAGTTATATTGAAGTTTCGAGGCAGATGAGATGAGGGCAGTACAAGATAGCGTCCAAATCCATCTCAACTCAATAGAACGTCACGTTTATCTTGAATACTCAGCGTAGATACTGTACATTTCTTGTCTGGGGTGATTTCTGTATCTGTGCACCAATGAAAATATAACCGTCTGTCTAGTGTTTTAACGCTGAACTTCCATGTCTTGAAATGACATTTAGTATTTAATGTTAGACTAGATGAAATAAGAAGGCATTACCTTGTATTTTATATATATATACAGTTTCCTTTCTCTTTAAATGTGCAATTTTTCATGATAATCCAACTTATGACAAAGAAAAAATCAGTCACAAGATAAAAATTACACTTATTCACAAAAACCACAAGTTCTGAATAATGCACCTTCCACACGAAAAATAAAAAGAGACAAAATGATAATAAAAGAATTAGTTAGATGGCAGATTAAAACCACGTAGCCACATTTTAAAAAGTGTAAACAAGATTGATATTCTGACTGTGACGCCTGTTACTCACCAGAAAAGACTGTCGGATAGATGAAAAAGCTTTGCTTTCTTCGTCCCTTATCACTAAACAACTCTAAAGTTTGGCCTGAAGGTGGCGCCAGAGGAAAGGTTTAAGCTCTGTAGTGTGACATCTCAGCCTACACAGCACTAGTGTGGCAAAAAACATGAAATCAGATTTAAAGGCAACAGAAAATCCGTCATTAATACACAAACAATGACTGAGTCATACATTTAATATCAGTTCTTTTTTGCACCTGATGTCTGACAAGAGCGCCCGTCTCTCCGGCACAGATGAGTTTCTACTTTGTCTTTTCCCTTTTAGTCCGTATACATGTGAACGCATCCACTGTACAAAATGGTTTGAATTGATATTAAAATAACCCCATTAAAATGGTATGAAGAAAAAGGCTTCCTTCCTCACAGGAACCAAGAGTGATCCGTCAGCATCCTCTTGCTCTTTTTTTTCCGTCTCATATTTGTTTACTGACTTCTGCGTGAACTGGCTCCCCGATGGTGTAAGCTAGTGGTAGCTGTCGGCTTCAAAAACGGTCCTGTGAGAAGAGATTTTAGAGGAGAGGAAAGGAAAAGGTAGCGGTGTGGAAGTTCATTCACAGGCCAGCTTGCTGTCGAAGCTCGACAGGCCGATGGCGAAGGCCTGGAGAGCGCACATGGGGTAGTTGTAGTCCAGAGTGAAGATGTCTTCAGCCACTCTGCCGAACTGCATGACGATGTAGTCGGCTAGAGTTAAAGGGGAAACAGTGAAAACAACGTGTGTTAATCATTACCGTGAGCCTCAACGGTGCAGAAAAATGTGCAAGGACAAGTACTCACGGTCGTTGTCGTGAACTATTTGAAAGTTTTTGACCGAAGCTTGAGTGACGCGGCCGTGGAAGTTGAGCACGTAAGACTGGGTGTCGTCGTTCCACACGGGGGCCTTGTTGTGCAGCTCGATCAGGTTGTCCAGAGTGTGGTTCTGCCATCTGCTCAGCAGGGCTTCCTGCTCCTGCAAACACAACCACATTTACACCCGTATCAGTCGATGCTCTCGTTCAGAGTGAATGATTCCGGGAGCGTCGGACTCACGTTTTGAGGCCTTACAGGGACTCTTTCAAAGTTCATGCTCATGCCCGGGATGATTACAGTCATCTTACGTGGTCCTTTGAATCCCAGCACGTTGGTCTCCTGCCAAATAGTAGACAGAGAGTGGTGTGACAATTTTACCGTAACATTATGAATGAACAGGGGGACGTTTTTTTGTCGTTCACTCACGTAGCAGATGGCAGCCAGTTCCTGGCGCGTATTGCACTCTTCCAGCAGCGTCCCGGGGTTTTTGCAGGGATTGGTGCCGTTGTCGTACACTGTGAATTTGGTGCCCATCAGGTTGGACCTTATAGAACACACAAACGTAGATGAAATGTCTGAGTCATGTCTAGTGGCAAAGGCTAAAGCACTGTGCTTGGCTATCTTAAATCCAACCAAACATCACCACTAAAATGACTAAGAGTTGCCGTTAAGTGTCTGAAAGCTGCTCATAGTGTCGGCTAATGCAGCTATTTGTAACTGACATGTAGTTTGTGTCCAATCAGCGTCAAATGCAGTCTTGTAGCATGTACAAAAAATGCGAAAATACTTAATTCAACAAGATTCTCAGGAGGGTTTTAGGCAGTTTTCCATTTTTAGGGTGCTTTCACACCTTGTCGTTCGGGCTCGATTGGCAGCTTTCAATTTCAAGCTTTCAATGTTTTCATGAACCGTACTAACAGGTTAAGTGTGATTGTGAAAGCACCTTTAGATGTATTGTACGCTAACAGCAAATGACAGTGACTATGCAGTCCTCCACGGATGCAGGTAGATCTAAGAGTAAGTGTGTTTTTTTTTTTACCTCAGTTTACCGATGAAGCTCTCTCCCTCTCGCGACAGATCAGTGGCATCCACTGAAATAAGATAGTTGGACGTCTTACTCTTCTTTCTCTTCCTTCCTGCCAGCAAAAACACCTGGAAAGAGACACAGAAAAACAACATAAATGTATTTATATAGAGGTTCATTCTTTAATTATCCCGTAGTTTATTAAGTAACTCTTTTTAAAATCAAGTATTTTGAAGGTGTATGTGGCTCACTCTCTTGCCGTCCTCTCTCTCCATGTGCATGAAGTAGGTGGGGTAGAGGCCGCGGTCCATGCCCTTCTTGTCCCGGGTGATTCGACATTTAACGGTGACGCCGCGCGGAGCCGGACGCAACACAAACTCCTCCAGATTGGCCACGTCGATGAGTGAGCTCTCTGCTGTGGGTGATCCGGGGGTCACCACCTCCTGGGTACAACACAGAGCGATATATTTAGTATCGGGGTTATGTAGAGTATGTGATGTTGGCGAGTGCGTTTATTGCGCTACTCACTGGAGTGTCCTTGCCACTGGCGGCGGAGGAGGGCCTGGTGGTGTCTTCGTTGGGGGACAGAGGACGTTCTTCCTCCACGCTGTCCTCGTGCTCGCTGGATTCATCGAAGTTCATACTGCCAGACAGACCTGGTGAGGAAGAGGGAGGGAAAGGTGCGAGAGAGCTTTACATGAAGGTCTTTACAATTTCACATAGGAGAGGAAAATAAACCCCAGAGGCTTTGTGGATAGTTCCAACTACAAAAGAATCTTCCCAGGGGTTTCTTTAGTCTTGGTACAGAATAGTTTTTAAAGTTCATCTGTGGTCTTTGATATATGACAACTAATTCCTCAAGAACTGATGCAATACTTCAGCAATGGTTGAGGCAAAAAATAGTGCATTGAAAAAAACTGAAATCACGCCCGGTTATATTTCTCAGAAATATTCAGCAGGGTATTTCTTTTACACGGGAGTGAGACTTATTTCAAGTCTTTAAAAGTAATGAAAAAGAGGAAAGTGGATAAAGCCTTGTGAATCTAACTGAGCATCTCTAAACTGCTTTCTATCAAACAGAACAATAATTCAGTTAAACCTCTGAACCCCACGACCTGCCGGTGGGTTTTAAAGCCATTTAAAATGAAAATTACACCATTTATCATAGCCAGAAACTGTAAAAATGATTGCCAGATTTTCAAATTTCCGATGGTCCTTGAAGGAATCTAAGCTTAGAAATAGGGATATTTCATCAAAATCACTTTATTCTACATGTCTCATTTAAAAAAATTGCCAAAACTAAACCCTTAGCACTAACCAGATCCTGTAAAAGCATAAAATTCTGCATTCCTCAGTGCAACTGGGAAGCCATAAATGACTCTGCTGAGACCAACAGTCACCTCACAAGACTTCAGTGAAACTTGGACTGAACTGCAGGCTGTTTACACAGAAAAGAGAGCACAAGAGGGGAAATAGTTCAATATATGTAGCATATGGAACACCCCGTTTTTTTCCCTAACACTTGTAGGCATTTGGACAAATGTTTTATATATATATATATTTTTTTTTAATTTTTGTAAAACAAATTATCAAAGAAATTCAACTTGCGTTTTTTCTAAAAATGTGACAGGAGCGCCCTGAAACGGCTTCGGGTTCAGAGGGCTCAGCTCAGCGCTCAACCGGCCTTACCGAAAGGTCACATTTGGCGCATGGCCTCAATACCTGCCACAAACCATGCGTCTTTTTCGAAGTCAGTCTCTGAGAGGGTGAGATTAATGTGAAGTGATGAGTCCGACATAACTTGCATCTGTGTACTTGTGAAGAGAGACGGCTCCGTGCAGTCGTGCAGATGTAAAACGGGCCTGGCTCACTGCAGCCAGTCGAGACCGATCGAGACATCTGTCTCTTCATTGATAATTGGATTTATCAGCCAGGACGCCACTCTTGGCTGCAGCTACAGCCCGTTTTAATGTGCTGTCAGAGGATGACAGCGGTCCACTGGTATGGAAAGATCTCAGTGAGAAGGGGAACTTGTTTGACCCACAGTTTCGCAGCGTTAAAGATGTGGAAAATTAGGAAATTTTTTAAAATTTAACTTGCATTAATTGCTTGACCAGAAATGACTCTGGTTAATGTAAAATTACAGAGCATGTTGCACAAGTCTACCTAATTACTGCAATCCAATCTTCAGCTTTGAAGTGATTAAATGATATAGTAATGTGTAGTAAAACCTGCTTCTTCACACACACAGAAGAGCCGTTGTGCCACGTCTTCCTTCCACCTGGACTAACATGTCATGGGCCGGTTAGAGAGTAGGAGGAACTCTGGCCTATGCAGTATTGAACCGGAATAATAATGTGATGAGACAACACAGCCAAACACAATATTTACGCTGGGGTATTTACAAGAGATGAACCCAGTGAGAGCACCGTGTTGTGAAACACAGATTGCAAATGTTTGCTTCCCTCTAACAGAGACACCAGGGCTCCAATTAAAAACGCCGCGCAAAGTTGTGTGAGCCGGCGGCTTATGAAATCAACCATCTGGAAATGTCAGACGGGACTCGTAATTGGAAAACCAACAAGCTACTAAATAAAAAAACAAAAAAGACACACGTCCACGTAATAATCACCGCACAGCAGGTGAGCAATATTACATTGTATAGGAAGCCAAAAAATGAGCTCATCAAATATGAATGGACCACATCTTTTTAATTTCTTCCGTTTCCTCGGTGGTCGGGGCGTTATACGCGAGAACGGGGAGCCAAAAATACCTGCTGTAGGTCCTGAGGACATATTGCTATGCTAAACTGAGCTGGCATTAACAATGAGGCCTTGCATTATTGAGAAGGGCAATGACATTTGCTGCTGTGGCATCACCTCACACTAAAGCACAGGGAAGAAGATATAAGCAGAGGGAGTTTAGTAGAGTCAAACTGAATACAAAATATGATAAATGCAACATTGTGTTTATTAAAACAACAACCTACTAAGATTAAAAAGGTGTATTTAAATTCCTAGCTTTGCAGATCACACATAGGAAATGTAAATGTCTGACACTTTACTGTTTTTCAAGTCTGGCCCTTCTAAAAAGGGTAATTGAATAGGCCTGATCTACGCTACGCAAACGCACTACTTGAAGCCTGACAAGATGGATTTTCATGTGATTATGTGATCCTGCGTGATCTTGTGACAAGGTGCAAGGTAAAGGTTTTAATGCATCTTCCATAAACTTTATAAATCCCCGGCTGCCAGCTGTCTGGTGAGCGTGGGTGGCAGTATATCTATAATGATGCCATAGATGAGCAGTGCACTGTGAACAATACCCTAGCCTATTATTAAATGACCCATTTCTCACCGCCGCCACCGTCCATATTCTATAGTGCAGCAGCATAGGGGACGTCAAGAAGTCTGACTTTGCTTAACAACGGCTGCTAATCTGGAGTGACTTGGAAGAACTACGACTACACGAACACAGAGTGGATTGTGAAACAGGCATCAGGGGGGGACTCCACAGAGCCAGCAAGGAGGGCAAATAATTAAGCAGGCGTGCTCATGAAACCAAATTGGTTTCTTATATTTGACTGAAGACACATCTTCCCTTAACGCAGGATAAAAGTCAACCAATGGGCTTTTGTGGATTTAAAATGTTATAACACAAAATGAGTGCCTCACTAATCCTTTAAGAAGTAAATTAAAAAGGATATTTAAGTCATGAATGTGATTTCCTATCAATTACTCTACATTCCAAAGTAAAGCCAGTATAAACCTTTTATTTTTTGTCTGGAAATCTATATTTCAGGGTTGAACAATTGATGCAAACACTCACACAAAAAACAACACTAAAACAACAAAGTGTATTTCCTCTCAAAAACTCAAGACTCACCTTGTTTCTGCAGTAGTTCATGGATGTCTGTCTTGGGCTCTAGCAGCGTCTCAGTGTCTCCATCTCTCTCCGGCTCCTCAGCGGCAGGGGACTGGGGCTGAGACTGAGACTGAAGCTGGGGCTGGAACTGAGACTGGGACTGGGACTGAGGCAGGGACTGGAACTGGAACTGAGACTGTGACTGGCTCACTGACACAACTTTTGATCCCAGATCGGGGGCTTCTGAGCCCAAGAAAGCTGCTGGTCCATCGATACCTACAGCAGAGGAGATCAGTCAGCTGTTACCTTAGCTGTTAATGTCCAGATGTTGTGGTTAATTAGATAGAACTGTTTTCCTCAAGTGTACAATGCAGTAATAGCGACTACTGCATTATCTTTAATGTATTTTATGCATTAATGTGGTGGCACATTATAAAGCTGCCTTTCAAACACACAATTCTCCTTCTTCTTCTTCATATAAACATGCCTACTACTTTTTTATGACCAGGTGAAAGAGCGTGTCAATATCACAAAAACAACACGTTTTTTTCCTCACCATCTATAATGACGTCGTTGGTGACGCTGACATGATACTCCACCAGTGGGGCCTGCTCCTCGCCGCGCCGCGTCCTGGAGCGCCGCGGCCGAGCCTCCGTGTTGGGCTGGACCATCAGAGGCTCCTGACGCTTCCTCCGCTGCTTCTGCTCCAGCAGCGCCCTCTGTGGTAGCGAATAGGGGGGGAACAGAAATGGCGTGGAACCTCAGTCTCGGTACGGTAAAGTTTCAAGGCACATGAGCGGAAAATTGTTACATACATATATACATAAGGCTTCTGTTGAATGTTACAAGAGGTTGAGAGCCAAAGCTGGATAACGTTGACTCTATGAGCCGAGGGTAATTACATTACTATGCATGAGGAGTTCCAACCTGTGCCTATCTGTAGGTATTGCAAATGGCCAGGAGGATAACATTAAACATGAAGACAGATAGGACTATAGCACAGTTAGAATTGTTCTCAAAGAACAGCTGAGGCTTATGGGTATTTTGTTATTATTTTTAGAGGTATCTTGCAATAAACTGAAGTATTGGACATGGGTACATTTTGACTTTCCGGTGGCCGATGATAAAAGACAAGGATTCACCATTTACCATTTTACTTTGGAACATAGTGTTGCGTCGACAGACTAACCCACTAACCAAGAGCTACACCCCTTGCACGGTGAAACACCAATCTAAACTGGACAAGTCCCACAACAATACAGTATATACAGTTTTTGTGAACTTAATATCTAGGCCTGTTAGGCAGCAGGATAAATATTGCATATCTACATGATGGAATAAGTGACTCAAAGTATGAATATTTTAGTGTGCTTTCACACCTAACCCATTTGGTTGATTCGTCCATTTGCCAAGTACTATTAAGTTATAAAAAGCACAAATAGAATTAATAAATAAAATTCAGTAAAACACCGTTTGCTTAATTGTTTTAAATGGGTTTTGTATTTCCTATTTATGTACAGAATATATATATATTCAATTCATATATACAATTAGTACAATTCCTTTGGGCTGGTGTGAAAGCTGTCAATCGAACACTGGTTGCGGACCAAACAACCGAACTGAGACCGCTTGAAAAGGTGGTCCGCTTTTCCAAGCGGACTCTGGTGCGGTTTGTTTGTGGTGTGAAAGCAAACAAACCAACCACTGGATTTTATGATTGCAAATATGTGATTTTTTACATGATTTCAAAAGCTAAAACGACTAATAAATCCATCTGCTGATCATGAAATCTGTTCAGGAAGCGATCTTATTGATCTGTATTTAAGGCATTCTATATAAGCACGTCATCGTTTGTAAAAAGTTGGTGTGAGATCCAACTAAATGTGTCCTTTTCCTTAACTGGTATTAGTGTCTGCTTCAGGTGGTGTGGTATAGTGTATATTGATTTCTGAAAATTCATCCAGGTCATGCTGTATCCCCCGGTCTCTGTAGGACAAAGCAGCGGATGGATTACGCAAGCACATTAATTAGCGCATCAAGTGCACAACAAGTCCTGTTAAGTGAGCTCGAAGAGACCAGGAGGCCTTGTCTCATATTTGCCCGACCAGAAAGCTTTCATAACTCATCAATCACTAATGGGATACGTCTAAGAAATCTGTACCACCACAGCAACATCTGCTACCACCTGTTATGACTTCTAAACAATCTCCATGAGTGCAAAGAGGCACGTCGCATTGACAACAGAAAGGGAAAATATAAGAGATATAAAGAAATAAGTAAAAAAGAAATGGTATTACTGAATACATTAGTTCTTTAATGCACAAGTCTGGGAGCTTTTAAAATGTGGACCTAGATTTGTTATCATTTCAAAAGACTCTGCTGTAAGAGGACCGGGATTTCGCACGCTCGCTTTACCGCTATAAATAAAGGCGACAAATGAATAATACATAAAAGCGGGATTATCATAATGAACACCGTTACTGTTAGTGTAATAAATGGATGTGGAAATACAGACACATTTCATGGTGATGGGGGGGAAACCACAGAAGATATGTGTAAAGATGAATATAGCCTGAAGCCCATGTTTTTCATGGTGGTTTCAAATTAAACCATTAAATTAAACATTACATTTTAGAATTATTCTTTAATTAAGTGTTATTTTCTAGATTTAGTTGGTGTGATCTGACTTATTCTGCTTTTTTTTTTGAAGATACTGACTATTGAATGAAGTGAAACCGCATCAGAAACAACTGAAAATAAGTCAGTCAGCCTACACTCTAATGGACTAATTCTTCATACAATCAAAGTCTGACCAGAGAAGGGGAGGCAACCCCTTCTCGTTGCTATTTTAAGACCATCTATTGTCATATGGCATTCTTTTGTACAGACTCAGTGCTTGGCATTTTGAGACCAGGATGTGACTTCATTCAGGCTCCAACAGTCTTTCCTGTTTCAGCCGAAACACGAGATAAAGTAGACTGAAGTAGAAATCTGATTTAAGGAGACATACTCTATATTAATGTGTATCTTTTCAAAGAATCTGATGATGAAAGCTGAATATAGTCGGTGAGAGATTACTGGGTGTCTGGCGTTCCGATACGTATCGTGATACAGGGGTTACGATTCAATATATCACGATATATTGCGATACTGTAAGCGAGGTGATATATTTCAATTTTTTAATTTTAGGAAAACTGTCATATTATAAAGAACACACCACCTTATGCATAAAATCTTAGTAAAAAGTTTACTTTTTTTTATGCAATCAGAGCATCATAGCACTACCTTTTTGTGCCACAAATTTTTGCATATAAACTATTAATTAAAACATTATTATTAGAACATAATATCGCAATATTCAAGTGTATAGATATTTTCTTACATCCCTAGTCTGAATTTTTCTTTGGAGAAGTCATACAAACTATTATCCTCAGACAGATGAAAAGAAAATGTACCATAAAAAAGAAGTATTAGAAGTTACCAACCCGTTCCATTGACATCCTGAACAAGTGTGAGCCAAAGTTAACCTGTTTCTTTATAGCAAAAACATTACAATAAGTCCCATTATAGTGTTGAGGTCAGATGAGAGTAGGTTCTCCCCCAAAGAGCAGCGCTCCCGCTGGGCATGATGACTCCGTCTCCCTGCCCCTCATCCCAGATGGACCCAGAGTGTGACGGTCGATAAAACAACAGCCTCCTCTGCACTACGTGGTCCTCTGACAGAGAAAAAAAAAAGCGTCTGGCTCTCAGTCAAAACGCTGAGCGCCAGCGTGCGTCTTTTGTGTGAGCGTACGCGCGGTCGCCGTTGCTAAATGAATCAGCCGTTATTAGAGCTCCAGCAGCAGAGAGAGAGGAAGAAGGAGAGGGAGAGGGAGAGGGGTTGTGAGGGTGTGCTCAAAGTGAGATATGGTCCTGATATTATTGTTAGAATGGTTTTCATTTTACTATTTGAAACACCAAACTGAGTGAGAACACAGTAAAAAAGAGATGGATTTAACTTTTATTGTTTATCAATTTTCCATAACCTGTATGTGATCCCCTTCTGGGCATGAGAGCATGTGTGTTACGTAAGAACAGAAGACTCTGAAGTGAGGCTGTTTGGACTGAAAGTGTGCAGCATAACTGAGCCACAGTGGGACCGATGGGACACACACACACACACACACGCACACACACACACACACACACACACACACACACACACACACACACACACACACACACACACACACACACACAAAGCCAGGCGCCCCGCTCTAAATCCTCCCCTCTCTTTGAACTCGCCAATCTGCGGCCCTCCCGTTCCTTTTCTGCCTAATGTGTGAGATAGATAGTGGAGTACGGCTTCCAGCTTAAATCAAAGCTCTACACCGCCGCTCCTGCAGCGAGGTTTGGGATAAAGCGTCTTACGGACCCGAGGGGGATGAAAGGAGAACAAATGTGTGACAGAAGACGGGCCATGTCAGGTAACGGGTGGATATAAAAAGGAATCAATTCAGCCTCGGGAAGTAAAATGAGAATTAAAATTCCAGATGACTGGGCAGGTGAAAAACAGGAGATTTCCGAAAGCAGCGATTAATCACTAAATTGCACGCCGCTGCCAGCAAGCAGGCACCCCTTGGTGACACCAGAGTGGCAGAACACAGGGTCATCTCAGCCCTTTATTTAATTTCATCGGTGCTTCCAAACACAACAGGTTAGAAACCCCATCTATGTGTGAGCTAGGAGGCTTAATCAGAATAAAGGTGCAGCATAACAGCTATGAACTACGCCAGATGCTCTTTGGAAAGTACATTGATAAAAGAGTGGAGTCTTAGGAAAATGATAAGAGGAAACAAACAACGACAAAAAGTGTGAATCGTCAAAAAGAAAAGCGTGTTGTTCATTTGAGGATGAAGTTTAGCTTTCCTACCTGTTTTTCCAGCTTCTGTTGCATCAGACTGGCGCTGTCGTCTTCGATGCCACTACAGAGAAAACAGAAAAAAACATTCTTATGAGGGCTGTCAATCAATTAAAATATTTAATCGCATGATTGTCCGTAGTTAATCGTGATTAATTGCAAATTAATCACACAATTTTTGTTCAAAATGTACCTTAAAGGGAGATTTTATCAAGTATTTAATACTCTTATCAACATGGGAGTGGGCAAATATGCTGCTTTATGCAAATTAATGTATATATTTATTATTGGAAATCATTAAACAACACAAAACAATGACAAATATTGTCCAGAAACCATCACAGGTACTGCATTTAGCATAAAACAATATGCTCAAATCATAACCCAACAGGCAACAACAGCTGTCAGTGTGTCAGTGTACTGACTTGACTATGACTTGCCCCCAAACTGCATGTGATTATCATAAAGTGGGCATGTCTGTAAAGGGGAGACTTGTTGGTACCCATAGAACCCATTTTCATTCACATATCTGGAGGTCAGAGGTCAAGGGACCCCTTTGAAAATGGCCATGCCGGTTTTCCCTCGCTAAAATCTTGCGCACGTTTGGAGCGTTATTTAGTGCGTTAATGCGTTAAAGCAATTAGTGGCGTTAAAAGGAATTTGCGTTATTATGCCGTTAACTCTGACAGCCTTATTTCTTATAAAGACTTTTACACACATTCATCTCTAATACAATGAATTAGATTTCCCTTATCAAACCAGTAGAGGTCACCACTGCTGTTGCACTAATACAAGACAATACAGACTTTCTATCCGGTATGGTCTTCTATGAAATAAACTAAATTAGGCGTTAATAGGTTGTGGCGGTTTTAAAAGTGTAATAAAAACCAAATAATGACAAATCTACATCTGCCTTCTGGAGCTTGTTGGTGAAACATGAAACATGACTCATTCTCTGAAAATGACAGAAAGAAAAAAAAAAAGAGATCACGTTTGTAAAAAAGAAAGAGAAAAAGAGCTCCAGCTGAGAGAATGCCTCGAAGTCTGGGTCCTCTGGGAATTTACCCTGGACACCTATCTGAAGGGACCGAGCTCATGTTGCTTAGCTACCGTGAGGAGGGAGAAGGGCAACAGCGGGAGTCTGCACTGTCGGAGACCTACAGTATCTCTACTCCACACATAGGCTGATGTAATGTCTAGCAGGTCACTAACTCCATTTCTTTCATCTTTTCCTGTTGGCTGAATCTATAAATACCTCATGTTCTGCTGAGCTGAAATTAGTTTTTATTTTTTTTTAGAGAAAAGGATTAAGGGTATAGGATGAGAAGTCTCTCCATCAGGTAAGCTCATCAGATATCTGACTCACTCAGCCCTCACCACCACCACCACCCCTTATCATTATTTCCCTTTCCTCAGTCACACTCACATCCCTCCCACGGCTCCAGTGTGTAGGTGATGACACACACTACTTAAGGAACCTCAAGGCCAATGCTGGCTGATATCACAGCTCGTCTCTGGAGGACAGAGACGCTGAATGTCAGAAGGTGACGAGTTCCAGAGACCCCTTTATGCTAAGAAGAACGCAAGTGCTTTAAGTAATACGCTTGTTCCACCTTTCAGAGTTGCAATTAACCATGACCTGTGTATTCTACATCAAAATAGTCATGTCACATGTATATCCCCCACTGTTGACATTGGCAAACTGATGGATCCCCTGGGAGGCCATTATGGTACCTGAGAATAGGTGCTGGTCACAAGGCTAGGGATAGAGAGCGGAGGATGGGAGTAGTTTTTTAATTACACATACGGGACTGTCGTTTAGGATGGCGAGGGAAGAGATGATGGGTGAAAGTTGTACATGTGAGCAGTGAGACCTGGGAGAAGTCACTAGCTGTGTTTCCATTCAATTGTCAAGCGAATTTTAAGCAAACTTTTTGAAATGTCACAAAAAAAAGAAATATGAATTAGGTGCATTTCCATCAACTGGTTTGGAGCAAGAAGTAGAGATTGTGAACCAGAAACAAAACAAGCTGGCTTGGCCATCTAACCATCTACGAGAGAAAAATGGAGAGAGGTCTTCAGGAATTTGTCCGCTAGTATTGGCCATGTTTCATGTTGTCCAGAGACGAAGACGGGCATTTGCGCGTTATGGGAATATCCAGGAAGACACCGACAGCGGAAACAGCTGATCAGTCATGTGAGTTAAATGTTTGCTGCGTCAGAATTTATTTGACAAAGGCGTTTCCATATCCCATTTAGCGAATCAACTCTTTTTCAACAAGCAAGCGAGTGTAAAAACTTTTTTTTTGCAATTGAGGAAGTTTTATCAAATATTGCCGTTTCCATACAGTTTTTCTAATGCCATACTTCAAAATGCGCATGAAAATATATTAATGAAAACACGGCTACTATTGTCTTTTGCATGGGTTGTGGAGGCCTGATACCTGTGGATTAGAATACTTCTACCAAAGGACTACCACATGTCCAATAATTAGATCAAGGCATAAATAACTCTGATTAAAATGTTGACTTAGATTTCCCATTTGGCTGTTCCATTAATAATGCTGTTTCCATGCTGCAAAGCACAGTGTGATTAATGGCTGAAGAAACACCCTCTAGATTAAGCTATGTTACAACATCTCTAATGTTTTCAACCTCAAACCTAATCTGCGGTATACCCCTGAAGCAACCTTTGTTGGAACAGTGTGACAAAACATTTTTAAGGTAGCTTCCAAATAGTAGAGCGTGTTTACCGACATAAGACACAAGTCACTTGGTAGCGGCAGATGAGGTACATTAAGTTTGTCATCATAAATGATGAAAAAGTCTTTGCAGTGCATCATCTTTGATATGCCATAAAGCAGTTGGATGTGTCCAAGAAAGCTATGCAAAGTCAGACAAATATGGCATAAAATGCCTTCTAAAAAGGAAATTAAACTTTGGTTAACCTGGTAATTATAGATTCATGATATGATCATGGGTCATGCAATATGCTGCTTGTTCTCATCACTGGTTGAGTAGTATGTGCAATTTGTGTAATTCGTCATTGTGATGTGCTTTAGTTGTCTGTTTATTATTATTATTATTAATATGGAGGGAGTTATATTGATAAGCCGATATGGCATGTGCCATAGCATGTGTGCAGCATGTGAGTCCAAGACAAATTTCCCTATGGGGACAATAAAGTGTATTGTATCGTATCGTATCGTATCGTATCGTATCGTATCGTATCGTATCGTATCGTATCGTATCGTATCGTATCGTATTCCGTTAACCTGGTAATTCAAGTCACAGATTGTGAGAAGAAAGCGTGTGTGTGTTTTGGGCGAGTGTGTCGCTGCCTACCTTGCTGTTGAGTTCGAGGAGAAGCTGGCAGAGCTCGAGGGTCTTCGGGGAAAATGGCAATTTGGCACCAAGGCAGCCGGCAGCACAGGACATGTGGAAAAATAAGAGAATCAAAAACAATGGGATAAATGAATGAATGAATAATAATCCATATTCCTATAAGGTTTTTACTGTCATTTGTATCTTGTAATGAAACAAGACAGCTGCCTAGATTATGCTCTAGGAGGACAGTAATTACATAATAAGGTCAAACAAGCTGATAATTAAGACAGAGGACAGATGAAGAACAGGTGCAACATAAAATATAAGACGACATCCTTCAGAGTATTATCATAAATACTTCAATCTGTTGGGAGTTGAGAGAGTGTCCTCTACTGCGAATGTTCTTGGAAAACACACACACACACACACTTCCAGAGCTCCTCATCACAGCTGTGAGTGATCAATGTTTCATCAGTCCGTCACAGCTAGGGTGACAAGAGAAGGACAAGCCCGTTGTCCCTTCCTTGTGTGTCAGACGATGGTAGCCATGGAGACTTCAGCTCCGTCAACAACGCACCTCCACCACCAGCATTGATTAAAAACCTGCAGCCGACTCTCGGGCTTCACTGTAATTGGAGGTCTTAGCACCGTGCTGTAAAGATTTACAGAGGAGGGCGTGTAATTTCTGTTGAGCTGCACGTTAAAATCAAAATATTTGTTCAGACAGAGGCATGTGTGAGGCAACTATCAAATGTAAAGTATAATATCATAGACTTTAACGAGGAAATGTGATTGTACTGCTCTAAATAATGAAAGTGGTACTAACTGTCTATCACACCACTGTCGATTCAGGGTGCAAAAAAGGACAAGTTGACCGGCGACTTCTTTTCAGATGACAATGTCAAAGCTATTAATGAATATGTTATGTTCGTTTTAATTAAAAGCCTTCGCCACTTCAAAAAAGAATTAGAAAGTTGAATGAGCATAACGCAATGTCCGCCACAGGCAATTCAACTAAGAGAGGATACAGAATATGAAAAGGAGGGCTGATAAGATTAAATCCTTAAGTCCCTGTGAAGTTTTACATGGTTCTCTTATGTAAAACTGATCTGAAACTGAACTACGTCCACACTACCAGTTTAGTTGTTTGTTTACAAGTGAGGAGGTTTATCCTTCCGCTCAGCACTTCTATGTAGCATCTTTGACTATAGCGTGGTTGCCAGATACAGCTGGTGAGCACAAGTGTTGGTCTCTGTGTACAAGCGTGGTGGCACCAATCCTGGCAACCTCACTCCTACCACAAGAAACACAGTTACCGTGCCTGGCTGTTGTTTGCCAATAAAAAAGTCCTTGTAAAAGCACAAATTGACGTTTTTATATTTCTGTTTGTGTACTGATTATGCAAACAAGATTCACCCTGTTCATTTGAGAGCTTCAGTGATGTTCGGATTTTTTTAACTTTGGACGGAGCCAGACTAGATGTTAATCCCCTTGCTGCCAGTCTTTATGACAAGTTAGGCTAACCATGTTTGACTTCAGCTCCTGACTTAAAGGTCAGGTTAGCGCTGATAATGGCGTCCAGACCCACGGCGTCGCAGAAGCATAACAGTGTTAACCCCGTCAGCATTGTTGCCGCTGTTTGCACTGTTTTGCACGCTTGATTTATGCTTGCCACATCTGCAAGGGTAGCGAGTGTCTGCACGGCCAAACCGACATCACACCATCAGATGCAGCTCTTCGCGGGGGTTCCGTGCGGCAGGTTTTCCCCCGTCCGCGCACATCCAAACTACGCGGACAGGCGAAAACCTGCACAGGATGGGCAACAAATATAGAGAACTTTGAGGAACTTTGAGAATGTCGGTTTGCCGCGAGGAGAAACCCGCACGGAGTATAAAAGATCCAACCGTTTCCTCTCCACGATTCCACTTCAACTCATGCCCGAGTCGCTGTCCTTGCGGAAAGCATAACCGAAACCAAAGCCGTCGCCATGCTGAGAGCTGTTTAGAGGCAATCCCTCAATCACAGACATGCTCTGAATCTGGAATTTAGCACCTTTGACGTACTGACTTAAAGATAATGTCAACCTTCTCATCTCACCCTCAATGATGAACTATTCCTTTAAAATGTTTGGTTTTTAATGTGAAACAGCTGGAGGAGGTGTGGAGCAAGCAACTGATGGCAACTGTTGTCTGCTATTCTCCTTCCTTAGCATCACTTTGTCCCCCTATAGAGGTTTTTTCCCATCTCAGCTTAGGCTACCTAAAGAAAGAGTTTGACGCATTAGGTTTTACCCTTAAGTGGTGTGCCAAGCATTTCCAAATACAATGAACAAAGTTTAACTGAACCCCTGACTGGATCGCTAATAAAGGCTAAAATGAGTTACATAGGCAATACTGCCATTACATTAGAATCTAGACATCACTGAGCCTTGGTGAGGAGAAATGCTAAGAGGACACATTTACAACCATTTCAGCTGTTCCAGTAATCAGTTGGATGGATATTTTAAGCACATCCTTAGTTACAGGAGTGTTCCAATCAAGCAGCCAACAAAAAAAACGAAAAAAACCCAGCTTGGACACACACACACACGCAAATCACCAACTCTGGTTACAGCACAGTCACAGCCCGATGCTCTGAATAAGTAACGACATGGTGGCAGAAACATGAGCGAGATGCACATCTTTTGACCGCGGGTTCAGCTGGCCAGCGGGATGGAGCAGGCGGTGACTGGAAGAAACATTAGAGTAGCGCTGACCTCTCGTTGTCCTGTCACAGGCCACTTTGCAATCCTGAAAAGTCAATAGAGCTTGAACTAAAGCGAAAAAAAAAAAAAAAGCAGGTTATCCTGGTGGAACAAATAAACCGTAAGTCTTGGAGAGCACACAAAGACTATTAAAACAATCGCCTCTATAGTACCAAGATGTATGTGTGCCTGTGTGCAGCTATACCTGTATGACCAGCGACTGTAGACGGGCTGAGATCCCCCATTCTTTATAGTGTCCATGGATGCGGCTGCAGGAATGCTAGTCCGGCGGCTCTCCTATCTACAGTGTCACAAAAATCTTCATTCACACTGGAGCTCGGAGTCACCGTGCAGTCCTGACAGTAAGTAAGCCCTGCAGGCTCCAAGATCTCTGCTATTATGTCACTGACAAAGAGTAGCTATGTCCCACCCAGGGGAGTGACAGCTACCAGCGCTGAGCAGTCTGAGGTCGGGAGGCTTGGTGCTTGTTACCATGACTTCACACCTCTGGCAACCTGCACAGATTCAACTAGGGATAGGTATGAAAGTGACAGGCCTAAATAGTCGTGTCGCAAAAGTCTGACTGTACTACGAATTTCAGCAAAGTTCCCTTATTTTACTGCCATCCAGTAACTTACTGAAAGTGTCATTTCCTCTGACTCATAAGGGCACGTATTAAACCAAAGATGCACATTCTGTCTGGCATCTCAGTTATATGCAATAGTGGGAATTTATTGAGCTTTAAATAGCCTGAATTCCTTCTAAAAGCCCCGTCAACATTACTGGATTACTCTGTCAGCATATGAGTAAGACATGCCAGTCGGTGAAAAGCACATGCTGTTTTAAAAAACTCAATAAACCTATAGATTCTAAAAACAGACACGGTGTGGGGGGGGACTTTAATCTAGTTGCTAGGAAACCAGAGCCTCCCAATCGTTTTTTTTTGTTGTTTTTTTCTGTGCCTATTTGCAAGAGCGAGAGAAAGAACGCACGGAGAAAATGAAGAGTGTGTTTGTGCATGTTTGTCCTGAGAGACGGCGGTAAAACGGCATATAAGTCAAGTGATGATAAGCGGGGGAATCGTTCACCGGAGGGAGTAATTACTGAGCTCAAAACAAATGATGGAAATGAGCTACAACAGTTGATAATAATACCATTTCCCTCGGGGACCCCAGGTGGACACACACTCCACTCATGACTCTCCTACGTGATGCTTTTATTTTGTTAAAGCAGCTTTAAAGAAAACTGATCATTTGAATCTTCCTCGTGGTGAAAGAAGAAGCCACTTGATCGTAACATCATGTAGAAATGATAACTTTGATGTAAGCAGTGCTGTAGCATTCAACAAGGACAAAGTGTACAAATACCAGGGATGTTTTTATCAGTGTCTCAGTGATTGAGCAACAGAGTGGATTACTGTGGCCAGCTGCGCCATATGTGGTTGGAATCCACTGGACAACCACAGTAAATCACAACTCAACCACGAGTTGTGGCTGCAAAAGCCGACAGCCATCCTTGTGGAGTACTGAATTCATTTTTCAAACATCTATTGCTCTAGGGGGATCGACGCTTTATACAATTCGGCAGTTTAGTCAGCTACATTTTCCGTGCTGAGAATTCCTGTAAACGTCTGATACATGTTCTGCATCAAACAACAGGAGTTAGTTGTGGCAACCAGGACGCATATTTGCGACCTTATTCAGTACTGTACTCTAGCTGTGGGAATCACCAGAGACCCCAAGATACGATATTATCACGATATTATCACGATACTTAAGCCACGATACGATCTTCTGGCAAATTTAAATATTTTGCGATGAGTATTGTGATAAGATATATTGTGATATATTACCTTGTTTCACCTGCTAATTATGCAGTTTGCCAACATCTTTTTTATCTAATAAGATCCAGTTTTTACTCTGTTCTTCTCATAGTTTTCATTCACATATCTTGAGGTCAGAAAAATGGCCATGCCAGTTTTGCCTTGTCAAAATTTGGAGTTATTTAGCGTTCTTCCCGACAAGCTAATATGACATGGTTGGTACCAATCGATTCCTTAGGTTTTTCTAGTTTAATGTGATACCAGTAGAGTTTACTACATACATAGCTACAACTCGTAAAGACAGAATAGCGTCCGTCCGCCGCGTGACTGTGATACTGATGGTACTCAGTGATACTATACGCAACTGTTGCAAAACTGTACCCAGGAGCATAGCAAAGAAAAACACTCCACTAGAATCAAAGATCTTTGGAAGACCTAAAGCTTCAGTTGTCAGTAATAATAACCTAGAAAGATGTTAGCTATCATCGCCTCTCAGCTGATGACTCAAAGCTGACACTGGACGTCTTTAAATGCCATAAAGTTTTGATTCTCATTGAGGGTATGTGTGACATTCTTACCACTAACCCTGGCAATGATGAGAGTGTAACAAAGGAACAGAAAGCTTCATCAGTGACCCACTTCCAACATTACATTTGTGATGCCATTATGAAAACTGTCACTCCTCAGATGTGTCAGCTCTGCAAGCAGGCTCTGGTATTTGTAACTGCTTCACCCTGAGGTCCTTGTGCTTTAGAAAAACAATCTGCAGTGAGTGACACACTAGTAGGAATAATAGTAATACTAATAGTAAGGAATGCATTCGTAAGAGATTAATTAAAGAAAAGGCAAAGCGAAGCAGGGAAAAATCAACTTTCTGTCTTTCAAGGTTGATCATTACAAATGCTGAGTCAGCCATCTGTGAACTTTATAACACAAACTGTCTGGGTTGGTTGAGCCTATGAGCAGTGTGTATCACAGCATGTGTGCTCGTAAGGAATGAGTCCATCGCTGCGTCTCACTTTTCTAAACTGACACAAAGCCAAGAGTTGTCCTTGTGTAAAATCTTGTGTTCGCCATTTTCTAGTCTCAGTCATGAACCAACTGACCCTGACTGGCACCACCCACGTTATGGATGTAGGCCCATGTAGTACAAACACAACAAGAATAGCCTGTTCCACGGACATAGCAAGCCACATACTTGTTTGTAATGCAATAGGTGATTAAAACATGTTTCAACACCACTGTAACTGTAATAATAAGTAGTATTTTGCATTGTGTGTTTATGCCTTTGAATGCCAGGCCCTGTCTAAAAAAAACAAATAATCTGACTGGGACTGTAACAGGAAAGGGTGGGAGCTACTTTGATTTGTATCTCCCTGCAAAATGAAAGCAGACGTCTGCTCCAGTACTTTAAACTGTGTATACAGTAGTAGCTTCCATCATGCACACACACACACACACACACACACACACACACACAAGTAAGATCGCCCAACACCTGAGGTGAATTACGTGCGTTGTCTTGTGGCTATCATGCTTTTGCTACATGTTTACAACCTCCTGTTACTGTCAAATGTAGAATAAAACTCATGTTTTGCATTTACTGACTGCCTTATTATCTTACTTAGTTATTAAAGAGGACCTATTGTGCTTATTTTCAGGTGCATACTTGTAATTTGGGTTTCTACTAGAACATGTTTACATGATTTAATGTTCAAAAAAACACTTTACTTTTCTCATACAGGCTGTGCTGCAGCACCTTTTTTCACCCTCTGTCTGAAACGCTGTTTGAGCTCCTGCCGCCCCGCCCTCCCGAAAAGACCAGTCCGATTGGTCAGCTGGCCCGCATTGTTGTGATTGGTCAACTGAACTAAACTCTTCAGCCTCCGCTCCACCTCTGTTCAAACTAGCTTTGTTTGAGGGCGTGCCAAACTAGCCGTTAGGCAAAGTGTGTTACTTGGTGACATCACCACGTTACAAAAGAAAAAGGCGGGACTTCAAAGCGAGGCGTTTCAGGAGCAGTGTTTCTGTGGGGGGGGGGAAGTAACTCCCTTTGTCGTGAACTTTGGGCTTTGTAACTTTGCAGACATTTTACATTCACAACAAAACTATATAAAGGAAAGGGAAAAAGCACAAAAGCCTAATAGGTCCCCTTTAATTTATCAGTCCTATAGTTTTAGCAGCTCATTTGGGTGGTGAGGATCGTACACAGAATAGACAGAGGCTACACAAAGGCATGCGCCAACATGACATGCAAACACGTTTCCTGCCACCCACCATCTGTGATGCATAATAACAACTTGATATGTTGTAATCAAACGGTATACCGACGGATATACCGCAGGGAAAAAGCTCGTGAAAATTACACAAATGCTTTCATTTGTAACAAAAAAGACTCTCTAAAAGGTTGAAATTTCTATATAACTAAACATACGTGAATCGTTTTGACATTATTAGCCAGATAAGGTGAGTTTGCTCACTATTACTGAAGTCCAGCTTTCTAAATGTGTGCCAAACTAGCCGTTAGGCAAAGTGTGTTACTCGGTGACGTCACCACGTTACAAAAGAAAAGGCGGCACTTCAAGCGAGGCGTTTCAGGAGCAGTGTTTCTGTGGGGGGAAAGTAACTCCCTTTGTCGTGGACTTTGGGCTTTGTAACTTTGCAGACATTCACAAAAAGCTACATAACACACTAAACGTTAGGGGGGAAAGCACAAAAGCATAATAGGTCCCCTTTAACTTAGCAGTCTTATAGCTTTAGCAGCTCATTTGGGTGGTGAGGATCGTACACAGAATAGACAGAGGCTACACAAAGGCATGCTCCAACATGACATGCAAACATTTTCCCTGAGTGCTTCCCACCATCTGTGATGCATAATAACAACTTGATATGTTGTAATCAAACATTATACCGACAAATATACCCGCAGGAAAAAGCTCGTGTAACAAAAAAGACTCTAGAGGTTGAAATTTCTCTATGACGTAACTAAACATACCTGAATGGTTTTTACATTACTAGCTAGATAAGGTGAGTTTGCTCTCCATTACCATTGTTCGGCTATGATGTTTAGCAATTTGTGAAGCGTGTTTGTGCTGTGACACACAAATCCTGACATTAAATAAGCACCATATATCGTCAAAAATGATAAAAATAGACAGTTAACGCTCATTATGTGTTGACCTGCCAGCTGTGTAATGTTATAGATGGCTTATTACCATTAGAAGCTAACGTTAGCTGCCTCTACTGTATGGTAATGGTGCCTTTATAAAAGTTGTGGGCGAGTTTTTTCGGGTCAAATAAAACGGTAACCGGTTAGCTTCTCATCCCACAGTCCTATAAATACAACAAATACGAACACAACGTACAACAAATGTGTGTTTTCTTTTACCTTATGCTGTAGTAACTCATGTTTATCCACGGTTGCTAAGGAAGATCCTCGTGCAGCAGGACTTTTTGTGGAGAATTCTGTTACTCGGGGTCCTTAGTTACCGAGCACACTAAGAACGAGCGTTCCTATTGGTCAGCTGATTTCTTACGTAGACGCTGATTGGCTGGACAGTCTGGAGGAGGTGGAGATAGATAGATAGATGGATAGATGGATATAATGGATGGGTGGATGATGGGTGGATGGATGGATGGATAGATGGATGGATGGGTGGATAGATGGATAGATGGATAGATGGATGGATGGATGGATGGATAGATAGATAGATAGATGGATAGATGGATATAATGGATGGGCGGATGGATGGATGGATGGATAGATGGATGGATGGGTGGATAGATGGATAGATGGATAGATGGATAGATGGATGGATGGATGGATGGATAGATAGATAGATGGATAGATGGATATAATGGATGGGTGGATGATGGGTGGATGGATAGATGATAGATGGATAGATGGATATAATGGATAGGCGGATGGATGGATGGATGGATGGATGGATGGATGGATGGATGGATGGATGGATGGATGGATGGATAGATATATAGATAGATAGATAAACTTCATGTTTTTTTGGTGGGGGGGTTGTTTTTAGTTTTTTTTTTACATGTATCCTTTGATATTGCAATATATTATTAATTGTTTATTTTTATTTGTTTGTTTGTTTTATTGACACAACAAACATTAATTACTTCTTTGTTTTCTTCCATTTACATGCATGTTCTTTTTAAATATCTATATATTGTATTTTGCTTAATGAATTGTATATATGTATATAAATATATGTTTTTGTTTTTATTTTGTTCTTTTTTATTTTTATTTATTTATTATTGAATTGACGCTTTGGCAGTATTGTTCACCTGACAGTCATGCCAATAAAGCAAATTGAATTGATAGATAGATAGATAGATAACTTTATTGATCCCGAGGGAAATTCAAGTTTCCAGCATCTCAGTTCCATAGTGCAAAAGGGCAGTAAAAAAGTTAGTAGTGCAAAGTACAAAAAAATATACCAGATATAAAAATAAAAGAAGATGAAGAAAACTGTTAAAACTGAATATAGTGCAGGGTATCAGCTGTGATACACGACTATTAAAAAAAGTGAATATAGTGCAGAAGAGACTGTTAAAAATGAGAGTAGTAATGGAGTTGTCCTCCGTAGAGAGATGTTGATTTTTTTTTCTTTCTTTTACCTTGAAATGTTAGCGCTTCGATTCAAATGTGCCTTGCAGGTATGAAAAGAAGAGCTATTGTCACAGAAGATATGAAATATAAAAGGATTTGGTCAAGGATGACCAGTAACCATGACAACAAGTAGTTCATGAAATCCATCAAGGAATACATTCTGCATGTTTCTGGCGCCCTTCCTCTCTGAAATGGTCACAAAATATTGAATTTCTGAAAGCATGAAACTAAATCTTACCCCAAAAATACTCTACTTAGGAGTTAATATTGTTTGTTTTTACTTTTATGACATTACAGAGAGAAATAGGTTTCACTATCCCTGCTATCCGATCACTAGGGAAGTCTTAATAAACCAAAAATTGAGTTTGCTCTTTGGCCTAAAATTTATTCCATATATTTTATGCCACACATTTGAAAGAGTAATTTGGTTTCAAGTTACACAGCATTGCTCACAATCACCAACAGCAGTGTTCACATGATCTTTCAGCAGCACTTGTATCACCCCAGTGACTCAAGATTTCATGTCATTGACAATTCTATAGTGTTTGCTCGATATTTGGCATGTGATATCAGTTACAGTCAAGACCCTTTTTCCATATATTTGTCATTAAAATGATGAAGCATAATAATAACAAAAAAATAGGCTTGTGTTGCTAGAGGTCAGGACTATATTTGAATATAAAGACTGCTTCTAATTTGCAACAAAAGCTGTAACAGTACAGCATAATTGGGATCAGTAAATAAACTCTGGATTCTTGGATATTGCTGTTATCATTACAATTTTGATTTGTCCATTATTTGATTCTTACAATGATAACTGCCAGGGCGGTGCAGAGGAGGTGGGTGTGAGAGTTATTTCATAATATCCTTGGCTGATCATTATGATGTTCAATCGAAGCGAAACAAAGAAAACAGTCAATGAACTGAAATACGATCATCACTTTTAAATGCAGCAGCTCCATTCGGTGCGTTAAAAATAGTTCATAGAAAGAATTCTGGTCACAGAAGTGGTGTAATATCTCTTCCCTGTTGACATCATTGCTTAATCCTCTTCTTACCAAATCTCTACATCAGCTGCGAATTAGCGTATCTGAATCAGAGAGATGGCCCCTCTCTTTAAACAACAACATCAACCCCCTCCTCCTCCTCCATGTCACCTTCAGCCCATAATCTCTCTCTGGTGTGTCCGCCACCAAAATGTCAGGTGGCTGATTATGTGGTGGTGTACATGGCGGGGCCTGTAGCAAGTGTAGAGGAGAGGTGGAGGAGGGACAACTACTCCCTTCTTGAATTCCTTTTGGAGTGTCCACATCAGGTGGTGGACTGACGTGGCCGACCTCAGTGGTGGAGGCAGGTGTTGAAACACCATCTGCTGGAATTCTACATCGAATAGATGAAGTTTCAGGCTGGTCCAAACATCTGCTGGAGGATGCAGCACCATCGGAAAATCCCTCAGCTCTCCTTTTTCTGATTGAGGTCTGCCGTCTCTTCGGTGTGTCTGAGTGCTGTGCACTTGAAACTGTCCTTTTGACTTTGCATGATCCCCGTGGTTGATTTCCGGCGTCAGACACAGCAGTGGACTCTGTCGATTTCTTAGTGTGTGTGCTCTTTGGTTGATGAGATCGGTCTCTTGACCTTGTCTGAAACGGTAACGAGGGGAATTTGCAGACACTCTTTTTCCTGGACAGCTGACTGCAACTGTCAAGGATGCTCGTGGCAGAGAGGCATTTTCTCCTCCTCCCTCGTCTCACTGGAGGTGCAGCTGCAACTGAGCGGTCAAATTGTGGTCTTACCTAGAAAGATAGATAGATAGATAGATAGATAGATAGATAGATAGATAGATAGATAGATAGATAGATAGATAGATAGATAGATAGATAGATAGATTGTAACTTTATTGATCCCGAGGGAAATTCAAGTTTCCAGCATCACAGTTCCATAGTGCAAAATATGTTAGTAAAAAAACAGTAAAAAAGTTAGTAGTGCAAAGTACAAAAAAATATACTAGATATAAAAATACAAGGAGATGAAGAAAACTGTTAAAAGTGAATATAGTGCAGGGTAACAGCTGTGATACAGGACTATTAAAAAAGTGAATATAGTGCAGAAGAGACTGTTAAAAATGAATGTAGTGCATGCTTTTGCTACATGTTTACAACCTAAAGGAGAACAGTTGAAGATAATTCTGTGACATGAATGCACAGGAAGGTCAGGGTTTTATCTTGCAACTTACCCAAGAAGTGAGAGCTGAGCTGTTCTGTGCTTGTGTCTCAGTGAAGTACTCTCTGGGGTTGAGTGCAGCTCTGACTTCAGGCCCATGTTGGAGTCTGGCTCCACACACAGGCCGCTCCAGGAACAGCAAGGGAGGCATCTCTGTCTTTGTGGCTTTACGGGGCATTCAGAGAAATCATTCCTGTAACACTGGTGGAATGAAAACAAAACTTCAAATATCACATCTTATTGCCAGATCCAGATTTCAGATGTCAACAGCCACCTGTTTACATACTTCTGTGTACCTTTGAATGTTTTCATTCGCAGCTACTAGCGAGGACATTGTACTTACCTAAATGTGATACTACCTGCAAGACATAGCCATTATTGCAAACAATGAATACACGTATAAAGCGTTAGTTATTCCACTGTTGTTTGATATGAACTTCTTTTCTTTTCCGTCTTCTTCTTACTTATTTTTTCCCGGTTTGCACCACCGTCGTCTCTGATTGGTGGATTGGTGCCATCGTGATCTTCTCCATCATCTTCTTTGGTGTTAATTGGAGGTTTGCAAACCATCTTAGAGGTGCATTACCGCCACCATCTGGACTACTGGAGTGTGGAACAGGAGATTGTGCAGAAATAAAATAAATAAAATAAATTAAATAAATTAAATAAATTAAATAAATTAAATAAATTAAATAAATTAAATAAAAATAAAAATAATAATGAGGAAAACTCTAGATTTGTTTAACTAATCAGTTTCTCTTAAAAACTGAATTTGTAACCTTTTTGCATACTGGTACTTCTCTTAATGGTGCTAAGAGAATATACTGCATGTATATAGCTTGTCTATCTCTTGTACTACTATTACTTCTGTAATTCTCTCTCTTTATTTGTTTTTACTTATATATATATATATATATATATATATGAATATATATGTTCTTTCTTCCTTTTTTATTATTTTTTTACTTTCTCCTTCTTTTTTTTAACTTATTTATTTTTAAATTTATTTACTTTTTATTTTGTTATCATATATGCTAAGTTTATTCATGCAATTATCAGTACAGTGCAAAATCTGAGAAAATGTTAAGAAGTATAAAATGAGTGTTGGAAAACTGTCAGATGCAATAACGGCGTGGTCTTTGTCCTGCAGCTATTGGTGCACTTTCATACCACGTGGTTGAAAGTAGGGGAAGTGACACCCACAGCGCCAAAATTCAAAAACATTTCTGACTCGACCAGCCAGCCAAGCATGTAAATAACACTAAATTAAAGAATATCAGAGATATCACGGATCCTTTGCTTTAACAACGGATATGAATACAATGTTTCAACTACTAGTGGGAGTTCGGCCGATCGGAATTGCCTGAAAACATCACAATAATATGAAGGTTTGGCTTTTATTTGTTATAATGGTGCAGGTGGCTAGCTGTTAGCTGTTAGCTACGTGATGACTTGCCACCTAAGCTAACTTAGCATAGCTTCCAAACAGAAAGCTATTAGCTGTCATAAACGGAGAGAAAGTTGTAGCTCATGTTAGTTAATCTGCTTCAGGTTTAACGCGACAAAACATATGTTTCCTCCCTAATCTTCATTTCGTGTCTGTCATTCGTGTGTGTCCCAAAATGGGTGTCACATTGAACTCCGTTTAAAAAATGTGACATTGAAATATTTCCCTACTTTTTTTCATATTAATATCAGTATAAAAATAAATTGAAATGTTTTTTATGAATAATTACAATCAAGTCTTTAATTCGGCATACCTCACAAAAACAATGCATTTTGTTTTTAATCAAATATAAGCTAATTTATATGTGTGAATTTGTTGTTCTGTTTGTAGTTCTTTGTAGTTGGAACAATCTCCGATGATTAATCCATTATAGCCGAATTTTCCTGAAAGTTGTAGCTCATGTTAGTTAATCTCTATTTTCTTCAAAACATATATTTCCTCTCCGAATCTGCATTGTTTGTCACATTTGTGTGTGTCCCAAAATGGATGTCATATGAACATCAGTATTAAAATCAATTGAAATGTTTTTTATGGATAATTACAATCAAGTCTTTAATTCGGCATACCTCACAAAAACATTTGTTTTAATAAAATATAACTCCATTCGCTAGTTAGCTAATTTATATAGGCGATAACGTAGAAAGCAGTGTGAATCTGTTCTACAGTTTTGTAGTTGTTTTGAGGTGGAACAATGTCTTGTGGTTAATCCATTATAGCCGAATTTTCCTGAAAGTTGTAGCTCTATTTTCTTCAAAACGTACCCTGGTGCATGTCATTTGTATATGTGTGTCTGAAAAATGGATGTCACATTGAACTCCGTTTAAAAAATGTGACATTGAAATTTGTTATACATTTTTTCATATGAACATCAGTATTAAAACAATTGAAATGTTTTTTTTATCAATAATTACAATCAAGTCTTTAATTCGGCATACCTCACAAACACAAAAACATTGGTTTTTAATAAAATATAAGCTAACTTATAAGGGCGATAACGTAGAAAGCAGTGTAAATATGTTGCACAGTTTTGTCACATTGAACTCGGTTTAAAAAATGTGACATTGAAATTTCTCCTTACTTTTTTTCATATGAACATAAATATTAAAATCAATTGAAATTTTTTTTATCAAAAATTACAATCAAGTCTTTAATTCGGCATACCTCACAAAAACAATGCGTTTGTTTTTAATAAAATATAAGCTAACTTATAAGGGCGATAACGTAGAAAGCAGTGTAAATATGTTGCACAGTTTTGTCACATTGAACTCGGTTTAAAAAATGTGACATTGAAATTTCTCCTTACTTTTTTTCATATGAACATAAATATTAAAATCAATTGAAATTTTTTTTATCAAAAATTACAATCAAGTCTTTAATTCGGCATACCTCACAAAAACAATGCGTTTGTTTTTAATAAAATATAAGCTAACTTATAAGGGCGATAACGTAGAAAGCAGTGTAAATATGTTGCACAGTTTTGTCACATTGAACTCGGTTTAAAAAATGTGACATTGAAATTTCTCCTTACTTTTTTTCATATGAACATAAATATTAAAATCAATTGAAATTTTTTTTATCAAAAATTACAATCAAGTCTTTAATTCGGCATACCTCACAAAAACAATGCGTTTGTTTTTAATAAAATATAAGCTAACTTATAAGGGCGATAACGTAGAAAGCAGTGTAAATATGTTGCACAGTTTTGTCACATTGAACTCGGTTTAAAAAATGTGACATTGAAATTTCTCCTTACTTTTTTTCATATGAACATAAATATTAAAATCAATTGAAATTTTTTTTATCAAAAATTACAATCAAGTCTTTAATTCAGCATACCTCACAAAAACAATGCGTTTGTTTTTAATAAAATATAAGCTAACTTATAAGGGCGATAACGTAGAAAGCAGTGTAAATATGTTGCACAGTTTTGTCACATTGAACTCGGTTTAAAAAATGTGACATTGAAATTTCTCCTTACTTTTTTTCATATGAACATAAATATTAAAATCAATTGAAATTTTTTTTATCAAAAATTACAATCAAGTCTTTAATTCGGCATACCTCACAAAAACAATGCGTTTGTTTTTAATAAAATATAAGCTAACTTATATGGGCGATGACGTAGGAAGCAGTGTAAATGTGTTGTACAGCTTGTAGTTCTTTGTAGTTGGATCAATGTCTGGTGGTTAATCCATTATAGCCGAATTCACCCTGAGAGCCTTAACTAACGTTATTTAATTACTTTTAAATAAGTTGGGTATTATTCCATATGCACGTTGGATGTTTGCCAGTTAATCAGCAGTTAAAGTTACACAATACGTCAACTGCAGACCTGTAACGCCTGTTGTTCTAGAAGGATATTGGTCGCCAGGAAACCTAATCAATTGATCCGGCATTAGGCAGATACAACTGAGCAATTGCACCGCTAAAAACGGACAAAGGAGCTGAATTTCATCTTGGAGGTCTATTTATTAACATATAACCAGTCTATAATCAGTGTACTCTACACTGTGTTCTGACTGGTGTTTGATATTAATTGATTTCTTCGTGTCAATCTAAAATCGATCAGCATACTGAAGAGGAACGGTTGAGAATCCAGCCTGGTTAAGTTAACTGTTGACTAGCTAGCGAGTAACTTCAATCTACAGGTATTTCTAGTATAAGTTGTATATTTTCACAATGTTTTGGATGCTTCAAAACAATGTTATTTAAATCCAAATGTTTGTATTTAATTGATGGGAATTCCGTCTCTTTTTATTGAGTCAGATCATTTGGCTCAGCTCACCAAGAAGAGCCGGCTCTTTCGGCTCCCAAACGACTCTTCATTTTACCACTTCTGCCTTTTTATAGTTCAGCCAAATTTAGCTTCAACTGTTTTGACCTATGATTAGTATGTGTTCGCATATATCACTTAAATTATTCAATATAATTATGCTAATCCTTATAATTTCCAGAATACCATAATTTTACATGCTGCTTTGTTTCCGACTGTCACTCATCTTGTCTGCTATTCGCACACCGTCCTCTCTCTTTCTCTCCTCCTTTACCTCCTGCTCTGTACCTGTAGACCGTCAGCGCGCCGCGTACCTCCACCCCTCGCTGCTTGATGGTATGATCATTGTCTGTCATCACCTGATTGGTCGCACAGACGTCTTTAACACAACATATTTAACATACACATTCAGTCACAGCCAGTGCATGGAGTGCCCGTGGTGCGGAGAAGATCATACTATCATTCTGCCTTGAATGAAAGAAAGAAAGAAAAACGGCTCTCGGACGGGAGCCGGCTCTTATCGTTCACTTAAAAGAGCTCTTTGAACCGGCTCGTTCGCGACCGACACATCACTATTGTATTTTCTTTGTGTTATTTTTTGTACAGAATACCTGTGAATGCCAAGGAGCATTTACAGTGATTTGATGACCATGAGACGGAGCCCAAGGAGACCCCTGATCCTCAGAAGAAGAAAGTTGCCTTTCCAGCAAAATGATCCACCAGCAGCAGCTAAACCACAAAGCCAAGCTGATGCATCTGGCTCCGAAGAACCTCCAAAATCAGCCAGTCAGTGCTTCCCCGATGGCATCCGCATTATGGATCACCCCTCCATGTCTGACACACAGGTGGTGGTCATCCCCAAAACTGCAGACCTTCACAGTGTCATTGGGGCGCTCACTGCCAAAGGCAAAGAGTGTGGTGTCCTGGGGCCAAACAAGTTCATCCTTCTGAGCGAGAACAGCAGCCGTGACAGTGGATCTGTTTGTCAGCCTGCTGCTGGAGGAGATGACATCTCTGCTGTTGGACAAGCAGAAACTGTGGGCAGCTCTCCGGATGCTAAACCTCTCACTGGAATTAAAGCATGTATGGAAATAAGATGTTTTCAAATATGACATTTCAAGTATAATTGTTGGTTAGATATCTTTTAATCCTTTTTGTTTTAAGCAATAGTTGATTTTGCTTTTTCTTTATTAGTGAATAAGGAACTGGAGTGTGGTCCTTTGGATGACAGCCTCACCAATATTCAGTGGCTGGGCAGAATGGACACATGTGTCCTGGAAGCAGATTCTGCCAAGCAGACGGCCAACAAGGAGAACCAAAACCCCAATTCACAGACTATTCAGGTCAGCTGCTCCTCCTTGTCTGCCACAGTGTGATCGTTACTGTCCTTGATGTGAAAACATTTGTGGAGGGGATGCTTATCTCAGGCATGTCCCAGCATGTCCCCTGAACACCATCCTTTAACTAGTCTGTCTCATTTCTTTGTGGTTTACAAATATCTCTGTTGTGTTAGGATTGCAGACAACTTGAACTAGATTTGAATTATTTTTTACGACAGTTTTTACATTCACAAACCTGACTGAAGTCCAATTTAAGATGTTTTCATGCATAAAGAATTAATAGAAATCTCCGTATTGTCCATGTTTAATCTGATCACGTTAATCTAAAATAATCTGTGTGCAGTTTAATACATGTATTCAAGCCTCTTTCTTCATTTCTTTACTGGCACAGATCGATGTCGACGCTGTTCAGCAGCCCATGTCAGAGAGGCCGCCGTACTCCTACATGGCCATGATCCAGTTTGCCATCAACAGTCGCAAGAGCAGGAGGATGACACTGAAAGAGATCTACATGTGGATCGAGGACCACTTCCCTTACTTCAGAGAGGTGGCCAAACCAGGATGGAAGGTACTTTAGAACTGAACAATAAGTATAATTCGTGGGCGCATATAAAGCAGATTAAAGTCTTTGAGTGTCTCTTGCTGAAACACAAATTAAAGGTAAACTAAATTCCAAATTAAGAGCATACCTAGGATTGAGGGATTGCTTCAACATGGCGATGCCTGAGCCAGCGGATAGCAGCTAACAATGCAAACAACAGCAACTCAGCAACAGCGACTCACATGGACACGCGGCCGGCCCGGATACCTAGCAAATAGTTGTTTGCTGCTATATTAATGCTCTGAATGTTGAATTTAGCACCTTTTAAAGTTTTTTTTTCTCATTTATAATTGCAGAATTCCATCCGCCACAACCTCTCACTACACGACATGTTCATCCGTGAGACGTCACCCGATGGTAAAATTTCTTTCTGGACTATCCGACCTGAGGCCAACCGATGCCTCACTCTTGACCAGGTGTACAAGGTGAGAACAACTGACCTTTTCACATTCCTCCGTCTCTAAAAATGAAGAAAGCCCTGAAACAGAATTGATTTAATTTGTATTATTGTTCATCATTTTTGTATATTTGATATCATCCATGGTGTCGGGGGATTATTTAGAATTTTTTGTTTTCCATGTTCATGGTTTATCTTCCTTCTTATTCCACGTCTTTCTCTGCAGCCTGGTTGCGACCCAATGACCGCTCCTGTTCCGGTGCCAATGCTTTTATTTCCCCACCAAGTAAGACGGCTTTATCCTTTCACTTCTCTAGGAACAGTCTTCATCTGTGCAGTCAGGCAGGAGAAAGCCGAAAAGGAGACAGGAAATCAAATATCCACTACTTTCACTTGCCTTTTTTTGTCGCCAGACTCTTTGACCCAAAGAGTGCAGCTGCAGCTGGAGGTCTGAAAGGTCTAGGGAAATGTTTTTGTTGCAGGAGGAGATGATATGAGCAGCAGGGAGGCTGAAAAGAGTAGGGGCAGTTATAAGAGGTCTAACTTTGACTTTCGTCTGTTCTAGCCTCTAAAACAAGGGAGAGAACACAGGTTGTCACTAAAGTGCAGTGAGGAATGAGAGAGCACAGTAAGGCCTCTGAGGCAACATGCTTTAACTGTATAAAGTGACGTCATGTCCTTCATTTTTCCCAGCAACAAAAGAGGATGCTTCCCGATGCAAGAAAACTACCACCTAGCTCAGAGAGAAGGATGAAACCTCTCCTCCCTCGAACCGATTCCTACTTCGTTCCCATCCAGCTTCCCGTCGCCTCCTCCATCTACCTGCCGTCCTCGTCGACCCCGTTCCCCTCCTCTTGCTCGCAGCAGAAACGGAACGCTTTGCGAGGAACCAAGAGAGTGCGCATAGCTCCTAAGGTAAAGGGCTCTGTCACGCATTGCAGATTTATGGCAGAATCCTAACAAATAACAACAACAGAAAATACCTTTTTATGTGATCAAATTTTTATTTTTCAATACTGGAAGTTAGATTGAGTATACCAACAAAGCATCAGCATCTACATACATCTGTAATACTGGACAAGACATGGATACTGCAGGAGAAATATTGGTTAGGTCTGGCTAAATGATGTGTTGGGATGTGTGTATGAAGGACACAGTTATTTGTAGAATTGTAAAGTGCATGCTTGTATGTCCGACAGGTGACGCAGAGCGACGTCCCAGCCGTGGTGGTGTATCCTCAGAAGGACAAAGACCTCAAGGTGGAGGTGAAGGAGGAGCCGGTGTGCGTCCCGATGCAATGCGGGACTCCTAAAGCCACTCCGAAGAGACAAGCCAGCAGCTCTCGACGCAAACAGCGCCTGGTTCACTCTCTGAACGAGGAGCCCGTCCTCCTCTGCCCCGACAACACTTTCTTTGACTCTGGCGTAGCCTCCGACGCCTCGACGTTCCAGGACATGCGAGACACCGAGCTGGAGGAGCAGCAGCAGCCGGAGCAGCACAGCCCCGACCGTGACTTCTCTTTCAAGACCCCCATAAAGAGTAGCAGCCACCTGACCTCCTCCACGCCCAGCAAGCCTCCCTCTCATGTCCTGCCCGAGACCTGGAAAGTGACCCCCGTGGGCAAAGGGAGCGAAAGCGTCCTGGACTTCAGCCCCATTCGCACACCAGGCGGTCCCGCAGTCACGCCGCGACACGACTACACCACCTTCAGCTTCAACAGCACCCCCTTTAAGGACTGGCCTCTGTTCAGCTCCCCCAGAGAGCTGCTCACGTCGGCTCCCTCCAGAGCGACCGGGCCGACGGACTCTCCCATGGACTGCCTCAGGAGCAGCTGCTCCAGAGAGCTGCTCCAGGGAGGAGGAGGAGGAAGCAGCGCCGCACCGGCCGCTAACCGCTCCATCACAGAGGGCCTCGTCCTGGATACGATGAACGACAGCCTGAGCAAGATACTAGTGGACATTAGCTTCTCTGGTCTGGACGATGAGGACCTGGGTATGGCCAACATCAGCTGGTCCGAGTTCATCCCTCAATTTAAGTAGCCTGGGGGCCAAAACACATTTTATTTACATGTGTCATCTGTTTTCCAAAACACTATAGGAGAAGATGGGAATAAAAAAAAAAAAAAATTGTAACGACAGGGACACTTTCAGGTCAAATTAGCAAGCTGCTCGCTTGTTGTCCCTCTTCATTGGTTCCATCACTTATTAACTTCTTTTTGTAACTCTTATTTCTCTCTGTAAAACTATCCACTGCTCTGCTCCTGTTTCTTTTGATCGCTTATCTTTACCTGTCTGTACTCTTGAAGGAATCCCTAGAGAAGAGAAATATGTCCTTATGTAATGTACATATACACGTCTGTATGTCGATTTGCACATTTTAATATATAATTTAGCTTATGTAAATGAAACGGCAATATATTGCCAGCGAGATGCTTCTGTTGCCGTTTGGTTCGGCCTTCCTGGAATCGACTTTTAGATTGCGAGATTGTTAGCAATAAACACGGCAAAGTAATACAACAATAGCACTAACAGCAATAGGATTGTCTCCGTACAATACTCGTAGAACCGTCTTCAGCGCTTCCTTTATAAATCACCAGTAGGAACAATCTGCATGCAGCGACTCCTCGTGTCGTCTTTGGGAGCAAAACATCCATCTAGCACAGATCGTATTAGTTTTCAGTAAAGATGCAAATGTATTTTTCTGTGAGCACAAACGGAAGGCAGAACGGGAGATATTCCCGTTTTTGAAAATGCCACAAAATAATGTCCGGCTTTAATAATTCCTTCAGGTTTTGTGTGTTTTCTATGGGAGAGGTTTTTGCAACCCAGCGAGTTGATGTGTTTACGGTTTGGCGTCGAACGGCAAGCAAGAGAGTGAAATGTTGTGGGTTTTTCTAGCAAACAGTTTTCAAAGCATGTGCCTTGTTCTGTTTTTCTGAAGTCTGTGTTTCTACAACTGTACAATAAATGTGCTGAAGGGCTTTTTTTAGTCATTCATGTAGTTTTCGACCATAGCTCACATTTAAAAAATGTAAATAAAGAAGGTTTCCACAACCTCACACAAACTACAGTACAGCAATGTTGAAACCACTCTAGGGTATATCTGAAAAATATTTTTTATTTATATTTGAATAAAAGTTGAAACCTGATATAGATGTCTCTGTGATTCAAGAATTTATTGCTGTTACAGAACTTTGTAAAAAAAAAAAATAAGATTATCTTAAGCAGAGCTTTAGAAGTTCGTGATGAATATAAAAAAGCGGCATCTCTTATTTCAGTGTTTAAAACTGACAAACGGCAAAAGTGTCCAACATAAGCAACTTACCTCAATCTAATGCATTATAATAAGTAAAATAAACAGAAGTCCGATACGCCACCTGTTCCCAGTGTCATTTTTGTCATAGCTTTCTTACAACAGCATTTTAAAATTATTTTCGTATCCAAAATTGCCACTTGAAACACACGTAAAACTAAACAAAAGAAGATTCTAGGACTAGTTCAGGTGGCATCCAGGAAATGATCTTTGGTGTCTTCAGTACGTCTGGATTTCCTGTTGAGCCACTTCTAGAAGGATCTGCAGCTGCTTGCTGAAGTAGTCTGGGAATACAGAAGATAATCGGAGTTATGAAAGAGTTGAGACAGCTTTTCAGCCTTGCCAAAGTTAGGATGAAAATGTCTAGAGTGAGGTTTAGTGAGCTGACTGGGAGCTGAGGATGAAGTTCAGGAACAACAGGGTCTTTGTCCTGGACCAGTTATTGTCTGAGTGTGTCCATGCGCTAAAAGCCACTGATCTCTATTTCACACATGACATTTCTGTCTATATTAAATCACAAACTATTACTGCTGAGAGCTTTCTCTCATAAAACTTTTAAGAAATTACAAAAATGTGTGTATGACTTACTAAAGATGCGTCTCCATCTATGGGGCAAGCGGGAGCGGTAGACAGTCACATAGTAAACCGGGACCCCGGTGAGCGTGAGAGCACAGCTAATCCCCGTGTTCCAGGGGTCGGAGAACAGAGACAGACCCACGATGAAGAAGCAAACCACCGTGAAGGTGACCGCGATGGCTATGGGCACCTTTAAGAACAAATAAAACAGTTGCGTGGTCAGTTTTAGTGGACAGTGTAATATAGAGAACGCTGCACAGTTTGACACACTAACCTTGAAAGGTCTCGGGTGGTGGGGAAAACGATAGCGATGGATGAGCATCCCCAAGGTTGCCAAGGCGATGAAGAACCAGCGAGCAAAGGAGGCGAAGTTGATGAGCTGGTAGATCTCTCCGGTGATCAACATCACCAACACCAACGGGTACTGGAGACAGACAAATACAGCTGGAATGACCACCTAAATAATATTTGTACAAATCATAATTTTATATCGTACATGTGAGTACCACTAGGAGAACTAAGAACGGGTTCCCATTTAGAACCAGGTCCTAAATGTAAGATTTCTTGCCGATAAACAAGTAGAATTGTTAGAAGTGATTGTTGAATGCAAATGGAATCAAGAAAATGTGTTCATTGTATAACCGAAAATTACCACTGATAGGGATCTCCATATCCATATTTTATTTAAAAAAAAAAAAAAAGTCCTAAAACGCTATTCTGTATTGTATTTAAATTTGACAATTTTACAACAATTTTTTATTTTTATAATTTTCTGAAAAAAAAAATGAAGTCAGAGAATACATACACAAAAATATTGCAAATATAAAAAGCATCTTCCAAATTTTTTAAAAATACCATGTTACAAATTTTAACTAAATATAAAATAAAGGACATTGCATTGCATTTTACTGGAAAAGAAGACTATTTCAATTAATTTAATTTTTTATATATTTTTGGATTCAAAACCAAATATATATTCAGCATTCATTCTTGACCTTGGAAACAGTAGATTGACAAAAAAAATCTTAACACGCAAACTCCATCTGCTAGTAAAGACTGTAAGATGTAGTTGAAAGCTCAGAAAGTATTAAGTGTATCTTGAATTAACGGTGCTATTGATAACATCGAGCCGCTAGATGTCGCATTCTCCCTTCCCTGTTTCCATTGCATTCACTTCACAACAAGTCGTTGCCGGGCACTTACCGTCAATCTCAGCCATTTATCCGTCTTTTCCACACTAACTGACCCCAGAGATACCAACGTGATACCAACGTTGTTTTGCTATTGGCTCACAAGCCTTGTTAGAAGTAGGAACCAAAGGTCACATATCTTCCACAGAGATAAACAAAACCGTAATTTTTTAAATGATTAATTCATCATAATATGAAGTCATATTTATATTCGGCCCTTTTCTAAAAGCTCTGTGGATGTTGTCCGCATAAAAATGTTACCAATAAGACCTTTAAGATATTTGTCTGTTTATGTGGTGATATAATCAAACATTGCCAACTAGCTTTTGCTGGTTCTAAGTGTTTGGAAGTGACTTTACCAGTAACAGCACAGCAGGCATAGGTGTACGTCTGCGGATGTGAATCATGGAAAAGATGGGAGGCCAGTGGCCCTCTCTGGCTCCCACAAACAGCATCCTGTAACACAACCGGTATGACTTCCAATCAGGCTGTTAGCAGTCATTCTTGGCTGATTTAATAACACTAATACTAATTACCTGGGTGAACCAAACATGCCACCGTTAAGCGCTCCGAGGCAGGATAAGGCCACAAGAAAGGGAATCGTGTTAGCCAATCCCTGGAGAGCACGATTCGCAAACGTCTGCAGAGACACAGGATTAGACCAAGATTTAAACATACAGTATATAATATCTTCTGATCTTCCTTTGGTACTTTACAGTCCAGCACTGACCACAGCCACAGCCTCAGACAGCAGCAGCTCAGCAGGAGTCATCATGGTGTAGTAGGCCACATTAATAAGCACGTAACAGACTGTCACCGTCACCATGGAGCAGATTATTGCCAGTGGGATGTTTCTGTTGAGACAGGATGCACACAGAGAGATGTGTGATTGTATTTTCAAGGCAACAAGGCTTTTAGAAATAGACTGAGTGGAGAGCAGATGTCAGATGTAAAATACCTATTTGGGTTTATGACCTCTTCTGTGATAAAGTTCAGATAAAACCTGAAGGAAAAAGGAAAAGCCCGTCCACACAAGCATTTTTTTTTATAACATTACTGGATAATATAGTGTACATTGTTTTGAATTCAAGCCAGCGTTCATACTGCAATAAATACTTGCTTACCATCCACCGTAGGCATATAGGCCGTTATAGAAGGCCAGGGGCAATTTATCCAATTTTAATGAATCAAACTCAAAACCGTTCTGGAAATTCTCTGTTTTTCCTGGAAAGAAGACGACGCAGAGAGGGAGAGTAATTACGATCATTTGACAGCTGGAAAGACATCTGTATTCTTGGGGAGAAACGATGACATCCTCCCACCTTTGGCCAGTGCGATGACACCGGGGATGATGATGAGGACCACAGCGAACATCTTAATGAAGGTCAAGGTGACCTGAGTGCGAGAGGCCATGGTCACACTCCAGCAGTTGACTGCCACGACAAACGCTGCAGAGACAGAAAAGACAAACAACTGGTAAAAGAAAGGTTTCTGAATCTAAATTTCACACTACATAGGCATGGATGGATTACCGAACGGGCCTACCGGGCAACTACAAAAAGACTCAAAACAACTACAAATAAACTCAAAATGACCACAAAGAGACTCAAAATGACCACAAAGAAACACAAAACCACAGAGATGCAGTGCAACAACTACAAAGAGACACAAAACAACAACACAAATAAGCTAAGCAACTCTAAAGTCTGTGTGTCTTGTTCCTATGTAGGAGAAGTGATGATATCTGTGCCCAGGGTGCCCGTTGTCTCATAATCCGCCCATGCATATAAGGTTGTATAATAGCACTGTGGATAGGAGGAGGTATACGTATAAAACCACTCACTGAATCCCAGGATGCCGATTACTTTGATCAGCACTGTGGGAGCAGAGCAGGGTTCAAAGAAGGGCTCCACCACATAGCGGCCAAACGCCAGGGACGAATAGGAAGCCACAGATGGCCTGGACATAGAAAATATGCTTGTTATGTGCTGTGATTGGACTTCAAGTCAGGACAAACGGGACAATACTAAATCGAAACAAACCTGATGAATAAGAACTCCACCCAGAGGCGTAAGAAGGCAGGCAGTGGCCCCAGTGTCTCCAGTAGATACGTGTAGTGGCCCCCTGATTTTGTAAAACTGGTGCCCAGCTCAGCATAGCACAGGGCCCCTAATGGAACAGAGAGCAGACACATTTGCAATGCAGTTTGTGTTAATGACATTTTTGGCCATGCTAGCTGCAATGATGCTCTTTAGATGGTATTGTCAGGCTGTTGCAACACAAACATAGTGAAAATGGTAAAGATTTTAGAGTAACACACAGAAATGAACAGCAGAGATCCCATCAGGCATCTTACCAAACAAAGACAGGACCCCACACAGGACCCAGACCAGCAGAGAGAGCCCCACACTGCCGCTGTTCACCAGGACTCCCTTGGGTGCGATGAAGATCCCGCTGCCAACCACCGAGCCGATGATGAAGCACACCGCCGGCAGCAGGCCGATCTCTCTCCGCAGGTGCACCACGTCCTCTTCCGTCTTCTCCTTCTCCTTCTCCTTGTCACCCTCTTTCTTCATTTCTGTCCCGTCCATTCCTCTGTTTTGGACACCTCAAACTGATCACACTTAAGTTTCTGCTTAGTTTAGCTACACTAACATTGTATCAGTCATGCAAACTTACCTCTTTTTTTGTCTCTGAATCCTGTCCGCTTCTCACTCAGATGCAAAACAGTAATCAACCCTTCTGGACACACATTTGCAGCAGTTAATGAATGTGCACGACGCTCGCGGTAGGAAGAGACAACACTGGCGTCAACATGGGCCCCCTCTCCCCCTAACTTATCCTGCATGTTTTTCTCCCTTTCTCCCCCTCTTACCTCACCACCACCACCACCACCACCCAGTCTGAGCTGGGAACAAAGCCAGCACTCTTGAGCAAGAAATTACAGCCGTTTAAAAGGCTCAACACGTTCCTGCATTTGTGCAGTTTGCGTGCATGTGTTTGTACAGCTTGACGGGTCGGGGTCAGGGTGATTTAGAGGCAGCTGCACAGACTCCAGGGGGTCTGCCTGCCAAAAACAACACACATTTTCATCTTGTCCCATCCAAAGCTGCGTTTTACAATATGTGTGATGGAGTTTTCCATCTATTCCTTGAGTCCTCTCTCAACCTTACCCGACCCGGGTCGGGTAAGGTTGCGTTCCTGTTTGAGGGTGAGATGTCTTATCTGTGCAGCTGCATCTAAAGTTAAAGGGAGGTGAGCCAGTTGCTGGGGCAACCACGGTCACAGAGAAGCAGTCAAAACATGGTATGCCACTAAAAGACTGAGCACCGGGTGAAAGGTCACTGGTGGAGACCTGACAATTTTCCTTGATCAAGCATCAATAAACACCTTTTGTGTAAGATATCAGTGGCTCCTGGGCCTTTTCCTTCACTGCCGAATGAGTTAACCTGAGAAGTTCCACAACAATATGTAAGTAGTTTGATGTCGAATTCCTTTATTTCAGTAATTCTCTCAGCTTTCATGCACACGTGGCTTCGGCTGAACCTAAAATATTTCTGCGATATTTCTGCAAGATCAAACAGCTCAGCGGAGGCCAACTCTATTAGCTTGTTTTTCCTCATTTCCACTCCACTAGCCACACTGTGTGGATGTCAGTTTCACTTCATCGGCGCCAACTCTGCTTGTTAAAATTCCTCCACACCCACTGGCACACACCAAGAGTTGCTTTTGGTTAACATTTATGAAGTGTGGCCAATTTTTATCCTGCAGTCAGATGCGAGGAGACATCATCGCGATGCATTCAAAGCAAAAAGGCAGATATAGAAGATATTGCTGGATTTTATTGCTGGTATTGTATGGCACGCATTGTGTCCAGGATTCAGCGTAACAGGATCATGTGATGTCTTTGTTTCGTTGAGAGGTCAAGAAGCTGAGAGATGCCAAAATAAGGGGGATGTTTGTGGGTGTTGTTAAAGCCAATAAACATCTGAGTTCAGAGCTTTAATTTTAAACCTTTCACAGTGTGTTTTCAGTTCATAGAAGTTAATTATAACCTTTTTGGTCGCCTAAAAATGTCTTATTTAGCGTTTGGTTGTACTTAGCTCCACCCTCTCATGTCACTTAGATGGCGACAGCCAAAACGGCAGTCCACAAACCAATTGGTGACGTCACGGTGACTACGTCCACTTCTTATATACAGTCTATGAATGGAACACGTCCCTGTACATCACCTTCATCGACTTTGAGAAAGCGTTTGACAGCTTAGACGGGACATATGGTGCCTAATGGACCACTATGGGATTCCCACCAAGATCATAAATTGAATCAATTCAAATGACGGAATGCAAAGTCATGGATCATGATGGAAACAACTCAAAGGAAAATGAATGAGATTCAGTGGACAGTGTTTGAGCAGCTAGATGACCTTGACTCTCCTCTAGCTCTCCTTTAGCACCCACATACAAATGCAGGAGAAGACGGACAGACTCTCACAAGCTGCGACTAAACTTGGTCTTATACCCCGATACGGCAAAGACACAGGTGATGAAGATCCACTCCAAATATGCTCAGGAAGATCTGGAGTTCAAAACACATCTCAGTCAACACCAGAAGATGAATCCAACATGAAGCAGGTGATGCTGTATGGAACAGGCTGCAAACAGTCATTAACACCCGCCTCAGGAGAACATTAAACATCTGGCGGAGATGCAAAGTAAGCGATGCAGACCAAAAGAACAAGCCACGTCCCATTGACTTACAAATTTAGAAGGAGAAAGTGGAGCTGGATTGGACACACCCTCAGAAAAAACCTGCCACAAACATCAACCGACAAGCCCGGAAAAGATGTCGCCCCAGGAACAGCTGGAGAAGAAGTGTCCAGTCAGAAATGTCCAGACCGCCAAGTCAAGTGAAGGCATTGCTGGGTAGGTATTAGTTACCTCCGCCAATCGTACTCCGGCAGCTTGGCGGAGGTCTGCGCTCTCCGAGTCCCATTCTAATTCTGCATGTGATATACAGTATGTTCATAAAAGTAACAGAAGGAAAAGAAAGAAAATAGTGGCAGTAACATTAGTTGATACTGTTACTTTTCCCTGTTTTATATCATAGTAAAGTGAGTATATGTTTTCTGTACTGTTGATTTAAAGATGTCACCTTTAACTCTGGGAAGTGATGGGCATTTTCCACTGTTCTCTGGCATTTTACAATAAATTAAAACAATATTTTCAACACTAAGTAGTAGACAAATGAGTCATAATAGAGTCTTACTGAAACAGACTCTATAAATTTCAACATTATAAGCTTCAGTCAACTACATTGCATTGTGCGGATGTTGTGTACCCTGATGTTTCTCTCCTTTTGGCCAGCAGAGAGAGCCAAACTATACTTGCTTTCCATTTACTCAAAGCTGGGTGCACTTTGTTTTCCTTCCAGAAGGTGGCGACGTCGTCTCACACTAGATATCAATTATCAGTCACTGAGATTCAGTGTTCTCTCTCCCAGGTAAGGCTCTGGGACATCTTGAGCATCACACTGTACAATCCCATGGGCAGGTCTGAATTTAGCCCCCTCTCTGTCTCTCTCAGCGGGTAACCGTGCCACACCGGCCCCCAGGAGACACAAGCCCAACTCCCCTGCTGTTTTCCACCTGACCTCCCAAGACCCCTGCCCAGTCGAGTGGAGGCCAAACCAGCCTGAACTGCTCACTGTGGACTGTTTCTCCCATAGGCTCATCTCACATAAGACACAAAGGAAATATGCTATGACATTTCCCGTGAGCCACTCACAGGGATTTTTATAAATCACTGGTGGTCAAAGTCCAGTTTGAGGATTGGAAAAGTACTCCCAAAGGAGAGAATGTATAGGAATGATGATCATAGAATTCATTTCACCATGCTTTTCATACAATTAAGTATATACAACAGCTGGAATCTGAACATGTGGCTCCCTGGTTGAATTGGGATGCTTTGGGGATCTGGATTTGAAAACATGCCAGAACCTAATCAATCAATCAATCAATACTTTTATTGCCATATCAAGCCACAGTTGATTGGAATTTGTCTCGACGGAGTGCTCATTAAAAACAGACAAAAGCACACACACGTATTAAAAAAACATAGAGTACATAGAAGACAACCAGCCCTTGTTGGGAATCTATAATAATATAAAACACCATCATTATTCATCTCTCTCTGTATGGATTATCCCTCTCAAGGTGAACGAGGAGAGAAAGTCATCCTCTATACGGTCCTCATGGAGACGTCGCCCTTGGCAACCAGCTGAGGTCTTTGCATGCATGGAACAAGTCTTGAATCCCCCAATTATAAGCCCTATTATCACATATAATGTGTGTGTGTGCAGCTGTCCTGGGAATTAATTAACCCTCACACACACACCGACGCACACACATCATACTACCAGGGGTGGAAGTATTTAGTTTAGTCCTGTTAGGTTATTGTAACAAAGTTGTTTTGTACTTTGAGTATTTTAAAAAAAATCTGTAATTTTTCTTTTACTCAGGTACTTTTTATGAAGTGCTGTACTTTGATTCCTTGCATGCTAAGCCTTATAGGGTAAATTAATCTATATTGGGACAGTTTTTGTAATTAGGAGGTAGGAGGTTAAACCCACAGACTACAGTCTGGGTTTATATTGTTAAACCATGGACTCCAGTCTATGATTAAACCACGGATTAAACAAAGCCCACCCTGTATCTGTGTATACTGTATTGTACAGTAGTGACGTTTCCCAGTAAACTTGGACCTACTGTTGTAATGTGAATCTAAACAGCTCAGAGCGATACACAATAGGCTTCAGCTAGACAGAACTGACATTCTTGTATAGTAGGCTACAGTAAGTAGTCAGTATCAACAAACAAGTAGAACGAAAGAGAGATGTGTGTATGGGAAACATGTCTAGGGTTGAGTGCTGTGGTGAAAACACAGACGGCTCACACAATGACAAAACAGCTTTTCATTTTGGTGGGCAATTGTGACAATTGCACTTACAGTTTAGAGAATGAGTTTCAAAAAATGAGCCAAAGCGATTGAGGAAAAACTGCAAATGTTGAACTGGGAACTAAATGATATGACTGAACTGTGATGAAACACACCAATGCTGGTGTTAATATTGACATTACTTACCAAGTTTATAAAAATAAGTATTTTTAATGGGTTGAAAATGGCTCAACACGCCATCTACTGTTTCAAATCAACCCTGAAATATGAATCCTTGTGGAGAGGTGTGACACTTAACGCTCCCAGCGAGCATCCAATCACGATCAATGTTTGACATTGAACCATTATGCCTTCGATCTGCAGGCTGCATAGAGGTGTGTTCTTTGAGGTGAAGTTATACTTAAGGTTACTCCTCAGGCTGCATACAGGTGTTATTTGAGGTGACGTTACATTTAAGGTTACCCTTCAATGACAGAAGGGTGAATGCTGTGAAAGGGGCTCTTCCTTGCTACGCCACTACATGCACACTTAACATACCAAACAACATTTTGTTGTTCGCCATTGTCAAAGAAAAGTATTAGAATGTACGGTAATGTGATCAAATTATAAAGCCTACTATTACACACAATTTGGGGGATTTGCATCATTTAGTTTAGCACGCTAGCTATCTGAAGTCTGTTCACTATAAATATATATATATAGTGTTTTGACATAGATATGAGGTCCCTCTTTTTATCAGGTTAAATGAATACACTTCATTTGAAATAGCCCTTTTCTTCAAACTAAATCCTATCCTAAATATACAGAATAATACCCCAATCAGACAAATCAATATCCTTACCTTCAATGATATCTGGGACACGATTTATCCATCACTCCCAGTGCTGACGTCTGGAATCAAATCTGTAAGAACATCTTCTCTATGAGCAACAGCATGCAGTTTAAACAATACAAGATAATCCACAGGATACGCCTCACTGGTCACAGGAGGTTCCAGATGGGATTGGTGCAATCTGACATTTGTTCACACTGTACACAAAACACACCTGACAGCTATACCTCCATGCCACCTGGCACTGCAACACCTGGAGAACACTTTGGGACAGAAATCACTACCATGCTGTCTACTCACCTGGGCTGCATCCATCCCGCTGTACCCCCTCATTCTCATTACGCATTGGAAAAACCTTCTTTTGGATTATATTTAATTGGAAAAACTCTCTGCCTCCGCTATTAATATTATTATTATTATTAGTAATAGTAGTTTGTTTTTAACAATATATATACATATATGTATATATATATACATATATATAATCAAATATAATATATAATATATAATACAAATAATAAATAAATAAATATTTACTTTTATATGGTCCCTATTATTATGATTATTATGATTATTATTATAATTATTATTATTATGATTATTATTATTATTTATTGATTTATTTATAGATGTTGAAATTACTTATCAACATTATTACAGTTAAAATTTATATTAAAAATAATTCATTTATTTCTCTCTCCTCCTCTTCTTTCTCCTCCTTCTACCTGCACAAGCCTCTGGTCACAGTTATTCACATATGAATATATGACACACTTTCATACATGCACTCAAACACTTACAATACTAATACCCACTAACAAAAACAATCCAAAACCAAGGTAAATAGGAAATAAATAAATAAACAAAAAAAAGATAGGCCTAAAAAGACACACAACAAATAAAAAAATAAAAAAATAAAAAAATAAAAAAATAAAAAAATAAAAAAATAAAATAAAATAAAATAAATAGATAAGCTTCAGGGCAGAAGTACAATGGTATCTTCTTATGCTGTCCCAATTATTTACCTGATGTCCCAAAATACCTGAATTCACCTTGTACCTCTGCTTAGTTAAAAAAAAAGGTCGCATCAACCTTAATTGATTCAATGCACCACCCGGCCCGCTCGCACGCTACGTTCAGTGACCCAAATCAAACACACCCAAACACAGGTTTCAGGCTGGGTCTGGCTAACAAGCTAAATGCTACCACAGGTGTGTTCACCAGCAGAGAGGAGCCTCATTCAGCCCGACATGCATGGAAACCTTGAGGACCACACTGGCACAGAGAGGAGAGTGGATATATTATGACTATACTATGCATTGAGAATGAAACATGGACGGAAATGGACGAGTAGAGAAGGTGAACCTGCAACTTCCTGGTGCTCAATGAGACTCACAGAAAGCCAGTCAGACAGGTGAGTACAATAACAAGCAAGCAATGTAGCATCTCTGTGTGCACAAGTCTCTGCTTTAAGGTGATTGTGTGCACAATTAATGCATTCACTTTATAAAAATAAAAAATAATAAAAAATATATATATATATTTAATTTTTTTTTTTTTTTAAATAAATAAATAATAAAATAAAATCATATATATATATATATATATATATATATATATATATATATATATGTTTTTCTGAATTAACAAGATAGGCTACTGCCTGAAGCTCTCATTTACTCAGTGGTGGAATAAGTACAATTTTGAGGTAACTGCAGTGGTGTTAAGTAACTGAGTACATTTACTCAAGTACTGTATTTCAATGTTATGCTAGTTTATACTTCTACTCTACTGCATCACAAAGAGAAATACTGCACTTTTTTACTCCACTACATATATATCTGACAGCTTTAATTAGTTACGTACAGATTTAGATTTTACCATGAAAACAGTTTATATAATATAATACTGTGCTACAGGTTAAACTATCCAACAGTACAGTACATAAAGTAGTTAAACTTCGCTCAACCTCCACCAGCGATCACATTAAATTGCCGCTTATGTGTTAAAGCGTCAGTCAATTCCAATAATTATAATATCATATTAATAATCTAAACTCTCTGAAAGGGACAATTCTGCCCAACAACTTTAATACTTTAAGTATATTTTGATGCTAATACTTTTGTACTTTTACTTAAGTAAGATTTTGAATGCAAGACTTTTACTTGTAGCAGAGTATTTCTACACTGTAATATTAGTAAGTAAGTAAAAGATCAGAGTACTTCTTCCACCTCTGCATTCAGTTGAAAGCTAGATTTTTTTCCATGGAAACTTTTCTCAGAATTAGAGATCATAATAGTTTATCAAAATAATTGGTGATTAATTTAATAGTTGACAACTAATCGATTAATCGTTGCAGCTCTACTTTAAAGTAACAATACTTTTAATTGAGTTATACTATTCCCTGCATACTACTTATTGTATGTGCATATACAAACAGCTCTCAGTGATATAGAAACAGGACTCACCTTTCAGGCTTGTGTCAGTGGACGTTGTGCTTTGTGGCGGTTTTACCGAAATTGCCAAAAAAAAAGTTACCATTAATCAAAGCAGGGCTTTATATCATAAAACTATCTTTCATAAATCAAAATCCAATGATAGAAACACTTCCATATGTCAGTGTGAGATTTGAATTGGCACTCAGGATGTTGCACAGTCATGGATGTTGCTTTTTAACATTCAGGTCATACCTGACAGCCCATCTGTTATTGCTACTGACTCACACACTTCACCTTACAGAGCGTTTCACATATGAATTGTGTAAGGTGAAGGGGAAAGAGAAGCATTACATTAGATGACATACATTACACATGATGGATGGGGTTGGGCGATACTACATAGATAAAACCAGTCGACAGGTGATGGCAGAGTGCTGGAGCATGCTGTTTAATTAAGTAGCTTACACTACGCATTCTGAAATCACAGTTCTACCCAATAGAAAAAGACACACAGAGACAGAAATGTAAAAGAAGCCATATTGTTGCATTTTGGGGGTATGCTGCTTCGCTGCAAATATGACGCCATGGGTTCTTTAGCCTGTAGACGAACAAGAAAAGCTGCGATTCAAAGCCTTCTTTGGGATTTTTTGAGGTCCTCCCAGTATGAATAAGTGTAAATAAACACAGCCGGCTCTGTAGTGTGGTGATATGGACCCCCTCTGTCCAGAAGCCAAGACGCAAAGAGAGAGAAGGAACAATACATCATCCTCGTCTGACTCAGTGAGTCCCAGAAGGAAATCTCTCTTTTCTCTAATCTCTTTTTTTGTTTCTGTTTTCGTGCTCTTGTTTTCTCGCCACTTACAGACACAGCTGCATCCTGGGTATTTAGAGTCCTGGACAGACATTCGTACCTGTCTGCAGGCTTAAAAGAAATTGGTCGACTTATTCTTCAATTAGTAAGTAGGGTTGTGCAATTAAATTAATTGAATTTCAAATTTGGGTGTGATGTGTCATCACCATTCATATCTATACAATCAATTTGTACATGATTAAATTGTTTATTAGAGCACAAAGTTCTTCATAGATGTAGCCTCTTAATTAAGCTCTCAAAGTGCACCAGATTGATGCATTTGACTTTAAATTGTTGCGTAGAAAATGTTCTTTCTAAATGCATGTTTCCAAAGTCAATGAGTGTTAAATAATTGCGACCTGAATATTGACTAAAATAATCGTGATTATGATTTTTACCATAATCGAGCAGCCATGTTAGTGAGAATGCTTTTGTATTATGTCTTCAGTGGACACTTCAGGCTCTATTTTAGGTCTATAAGGGACAATAAGTATGATTTTTTCCTGTCCAGTAGTGCAAAATGAAACTGATGCATCTCCGTGGAATTGAGCTATTGACTGACACCGATGTGAAAAATTCAAAATACTGTTTCCTGACATTCCCTTAAATTGAATCAAGTTAGGAGGGAAACGACACCCTCGCTTTGCTTTGTGTTTTATTTCAACAAATCTGACTTTTTGGTGACATCAGGTGAAGAAGATACAGTTCTCCTCAAAGCCCGGTGTTATCAATCTAAATCTTTCTGTCATGTTGCTACTGGTGATATCATCCAGCGAGAGGTGACTCAGATAGTAGAGCGTGCGTCATCAGGCGGCTGGATTTCCCCCGCACGTGTCTCACAATGCAGTGAAATCTCTGACAGAGCATCATAGTTCAATTAGCGTACATATACGTGGCTAATATTTGATTGATATATTACTATAATAAACATGGCACCTTTTGTCTTAATGATGTTGCAGAACTGCGTCGGTAAATCATTAAACATTCGCCATGAAAAATGTGATTCAAGTCAGTATTTCATCAAAAATAATGAATACGATTAATAATTCATCACCTTCACTGTGCAACGGCTGGCATTGACTATACACTCATTAGTCGTGAATGTGCTTTGCTGTCATGAATGGCACCCTGAGTTATGGCTGTAATTGTCACATCTAAATGTTTGCACTATTTTGAATTATATCAGTCTGTATCAATATCATCAGTCATTATAAGAACCTCAGCACTGACACTGACATGTACACAAGGTCTATGTTCTTTACATATTCCTGCCTATTTAGCATATATAAGCACAATATACACAATTAATATGGGGTATTATAATACACTATAATGTGGTTGTAAGCAGACATAAACATTGTATACATTTTCACCCGATTCAACTGTTAACGGGACGTTAAATAGGCTTTATCGGTTGCTATAAGCACCATAGATGTGGGTCAGTATGGGCCTACTACGCCTACTATGTTGAAAGCAAAACACGTTCCAACGTTACGTTTTGAATACAAACAAAAATGCTTCTTTAGATTGAGGCAACAAAACTACAACTTTGATAAAACCTACTATTGGATGTAGTAGGCCCCTACTGACCCACATCTATGGTGCTTATAGCGACCGATCGTGCCTATTTAATGGCCTGATAACAGTCAAATCGGCTGAAATTTTAATATTAGTGTATTTGCAACTATAACTCCCCTTATGAAACATCATGTATGAACAGTTCAAACATCTTGTCAATGGTTTATGTATAAAATTAATATTTTTTCCATAGCTTTTAACCATATCACATGGTCTTCATCAGCTGCTTTAGTCAAAACAGATGAGAAGTCCTAAAAGCTTTTATGGATGTAATCAGCATGTCAACCATATATAAGATATAAGTCTTGAAACTGTTTTATATCTATGATGTCAACAGATCCGTTTCCATGACAACAGAGGGAAGTCCATCCATTCATGAAGACCATGCGATCTGGTTGAAAACTGGAAAAAGTACTGTAAGTGGCCCTTGAGTTTGTTTTGTTCCGTCAAAGCGGCGTCACTTTAGTATTTCTCTGAGACGTTTCTGTGACACTGCCTGTGAAACATGCTTAAAATAGACTGGATCTAATTTTATTTTAGCACTCCTGTGTGTGCGAAGGAAACGCTCCCATCATGCATTGTGTTCCTCAGAGGACTCCTTTGTGAATTTATGAGGGCATTAACCCGCAGTGTCCGTTTCATTGCAACACAATAAATTGCTCGTTAAAGCTAATTCTCATTCAACAGATATTGATTTGGTCTGAGTGAGACTGTAATTACACCGTATTACTTACACCGTGATGGACCGCGGGGTGGCAACGCTGGGCTCTGCTAACCTCTCCTCATGCTGCCGATGCAAAAAACTAATGGTGATAAGCTACATGTAATGTTAGTTATCTGGCTAGATTTCAAAGGTGTGCACATGCACTGTAAAACACTGCAATTAAAAAAAGCGCTGTGATAAGCTGTTTGTTAGCAGAAGGGGACGGATAAAATCTGTCTGTCCAAACAAACTTAAGGCTTAGTTCAGAGTTTCTAGCTTTTAGTACAGCTGCAGTTTGTATTTACTTTTTGTAATTAGTCTCAGAAGTGGGCTGAGTGGGACTTTAAGAACACACAGAGAGGCAGACTGTTTTTGTGATACTGGCATCTTCATCGTCAAGCCGAAGTCATGCAGAAAAACTCTCGATACTGTTGATCAAAATAAGATTTTACATTCATGTTCACATTATTTGGTGGATAACATTTCCCCTACATACCAATAACAAGATGTCTCAGATTCAGGAGAAGATCCTACATCATCTCCGCTGTAGTTAAACTGCATGAAAAGTTAAAGATATCAGCTTTAAGAGTGTTTCTCCTTTTCTTTCCATCTGTACTTGCTGGTCCAGGGATTCAGAAATCATTTTAACCATAGTTTCCTAACCTGAACGACATTTGTGTTTCGACATTTTCACATTTTGTTCCCCCTCAACAGTTTTATCAACCCGTACTGAAGCAAATGCCAAGACTTCCATAATCCCTTAACTGAATTACACGAAGAGATACTGAGATGATTCAATCTAAAAAAGCAGCAGAATCACATTACACAGTATTTATATCTGATTTACTACCGACCTTTCCTGCTGTATACATTAAATAACCACAGTGATGCACTAAAATAGGTTGTTTATCATCATTTTTACAGCAGCTACAGGTCCAGTATGTGACTGCGTGTCATTCACAACAATGTATAGATTCTTTCGTTGTTTGTTTAAAATCCTGTGCATGCCATAAATACATTAGATTGAATTTTGAGCATACAAACAACTCCCATAACGGCCGTCAAGAACACATAATGAATGACCTTTGTGTAAATGTCATGACTTTAACATAGATCTCGAGGATGACATTAAACTGTTAAATATACACTTCGGATTAACTTCTGTTTTTCCCTCAGAGAAGGTTAATTAATGTCTCATTCTGTAATGTTTGCTATAGGAAGAAATAAGAAGTCACCATGGTGATGTGGTTTAACTTGAATAACACAGTCATGAGTGATACAACTTTTATTCTGTTTTAAATGAGCTGAAATAGGCCAAAAATTAGCATCTACCAACCAGAAAAAACAACAATAAACCGCCCAATGAGTGCAATAATCTGTGAGCTGCCCTCTGGAAGGGGTTTGTTGAGCAGATGGATGCATGAGAGCATGATATAATGTGAGTTGTGTTGTTGAGTGTTCATGCATGTTATATTAAACTAACAAATAAACAAATAAATGAGAGCGCTCTTTTTGCATTTATCTGGATAGCGGCTGACTCGGCAGATCACGCTGATGGACGACAATTGCAGGACGTTTCTCTCCCACCGTGGAGGTTCGGCCAACTGGGCTACCGTCCAGCTCAGCGGGAGTGAACGGAGCCGTCTACCTCGCCTTATATGCCCAGGTAAATCAAATAAACCAACAAACTGGACTGCTGAGAGAGAGAGAAAGAAAGTTTTGGCTCCTGTGAATGGATCTCTTAGCACAAGGTTGTTCTTTCACTTAAAATCCAAATAACATAGTTATGTTCAGAATCTCAAGGCTAACACTTCTTTTAAACTCTTTTTTGTAAAACTCAAATCCACGAAAAGTAGATGTAGAAAAAGAAATAATCAGTTTTTACCTGCAGCCAAAATCAGTAACTTTTCTCATATTGTTGTTGCCGAACTATATTAATGCCGATCGAGCCGTTCTCTTTGCTCGATCCAGCTATCAAGCGCTGTCAACTTAAACACAAACATGTTGTTTACCTTATTGGTGTAGAGATTTGAGGTCCTCACGTTACATATTGGCTTGCTGCTCTTCCACTTCCTTTTGTAACACAGCGCGTCCTCAGTGAGGATTTCTTTTTTGGGATTTTCTTTTATTCCGCAGGGTTACTGTGCATACTCTGAGATATAGTATTCACTACATCACCTGCTATTTCTTTGCTGGCTGCGGAGCTTTTGTGGTGGATGTTTGTTATCGTTGGAGTGGCGGACTGAGGCTGTCTGAAAATAGAAAGGGCACCAGCGTGCAGAACGTTTTCTAGCATGTAGAGCAGCCTATAATGCACTGCATCACATTTTCTCCACTGGAAGGGCACTGCAGTGACTAAGCCTAAACTGTCTGCATAGACAGGCTAATTAATTGTCGTTATTTCTAGTGAAATAACAGAGTTCAACTTCTGCTTCTTCTTTGCCTTTGATAGAATACTTAGTGCTCACCGTTCATGGTCTTCAACGTGTTATGTGCAAGAATCCATAACGATTGTCCATAAATCTCCATACAGCAACACAGCTTTCACCTAGTGTGGCGTGGTGGTCAAAAAACAAATTATGATCCTCCGTCCAGCAGCACCTGTCACCTGAGTGAAAATTCCTACTTCCTACCTATATTGTACTTGACCCAAAGCACAAGAGTGACACCTACTGGACCACTTAGGTGTCCTACATACATTTGACTCAAGAAATGGCACCTACAGTTGCCCTAGAATCACATTTTCTCCACTGGAAGGGCACCCTAGAGGGCACTTTATCACATTTTCTCTACTGGAAGGGCACCCTATAGGGCACTTTATCATGTTTTATCTACCGTAGGGGCATCCAAGAGGGCAAAGTCCGCAGTTCCTTCCTCTCCTGAACACATCATATCCTCTGTTGTGCCTCCCGTCTTTGCATTCCTCTCACATATTGCAGGACAGCTTGCAGAGAAACCCGCCTGATGGGCCGGGGTGGCAGCTGTGATGAGAGTCTGATGGGTGATCGACTGTGGCACTTTATTACCTGAAGGGGCGTGTTCAGCTCATCTCAGCGTGCTCAATCAATGTAAATCTGTCCGGCCGGGGAATTTATGTCCGACATGATGAAGTGCTTGGCTTTAGTGTGCTGCATTAATTTGACGGAGGCTGCGATGTAGTCAACGACACCACTTTCAACTCGTTGCCAAGAATAATACATAACTCACACAAACACACTTTGTCCAGTGCTTCAGTGTCTATTTCAAAGAACTCTGAGTTATGCATCTCCTTACATTACAGTATTTATTTGAGGTTGTTTTTGTCATAGTACTTTCCCACAGAACGTGAATATTACATGACGAAAAAGCGTTTTTTTTGGAACAATTTAAATTTTCTGAGCTCTTGCAACACGAATAAAGGCATCAACCAGTCACGTTGTGCGGAACAGGTTGAGTTGTGCCTATAGTTATGAAACGACAACACAGAGGCTCCGTAGTACGAACCAATATGGCAAACTTTATTACTCTTTTCAACCTTGACAAAGATCCACTCCTTCCGTTCTTACCTTTCACAATAAAAGCCCTAGACTGATAGTATACGCAGGTGAGTAGTTCGCATTTTCCTGTCGTTTATTCGTCACGTCCCCGGTGTGTAAAGATCATAAAGGTTGGAGAAGCTTGTGACTGGAAGGTTGCCGATTGGACCCCAGTTTATTAATCTTACTGAACTAAGGGTTAAATGTGATGTAAAAACAAAACTTCAATCTTCAAATGATATTCCCTCCGAATATTTCACATCAGATTTTCTGAGAAATTTGAGTTAATACGTGCCTGTTATTATCAATTTAGACTTTGTAATTGTGTATCTCGATATATGATTTCCTCACGATACGATTCCATTGAAATACGATAAATTATCCTACTGAATTATTGTCCAGCCATAATTTATTTTCTTTTCCCCCTCTTCACATTTGTGTAAATGAATCTCTACCCTTGTTTCAGTTCATCAGACCCACCACAGCGCTGTGCCAGTGCTCTCCTCTTTTAGTAAAAAACGCCAGCCGACCAAATGCTTTAGCTGAGAACCAGTTGCCATGGCGACGCCTCCTCCCTGCCCAGCGGATGTCTGGGTAGCCCCATTGTAAAAGTGTGTGTGTCGGAGAGAGAGAGTGAAAGAGAGAGACCATGACTCTGAATCAGAGAAACAATAAAATAACCTTGGCTTATTTACAAGTACTATATACTGCACACCACTTATCGTATAGTAATATCTCATTGCAGTGTTATAAACAAATAAAAGCACAGGGGAAATACTATATCTGTCTCACAGGAGGTAGTATTGTTTGTGCGAGGCCATTGCAAAAGTCTGAAACATTTAGCTTCAAACACTACCCTCTTCTTCAATTGTAAAAAAAACAAAATCAGTTGCAACCAAGACTCAAAATGACTCAAACCCGTGAAGGGAGAACCCAAAACTCACGGTGTATATCATTGCCTTGTTGTCGTTGGCTTTTCACTGACTTTGACCTTGGTTGCTTAGTTACATGAAGTCAAGAAAAGCTGACTGATTAAATACATTTTAGTCTCCTGGAAGAGGGACAAAAACAACACAATATGTCAAAGCTGCATTGAGAAAGTGTTCTTCTTATATTTAGCTTCTACTATGCGAGTGTGAATTATCAAAAACATGTTCACCGTCATCTTCATACTGTCACACATGCATCTCTTGTGAATTTGTTGATCCTCGTCCACTTGTGCATCTCTGTATTTGTGTGTGTATTGAGTTTCTTGTGATGCCCTGCTGCGCTGTGAAGCGGAGGTTTACTCTAACAAATGGTCTCTGCTGGATTAACTGCAGTAAGAGCTCTCCTGCAGTTTTGCGTGGCCTGAAGTCAACTCGCCCAAAGAGTGCATACGGGTAGTAGGAGGAGATGAGGAAGCGCGAGTGGGCTGTTGTTGTCGTCATACCTGTGACCTCCTGATTCATCCTCACCTTACAAAGATGTTTCCCATCAGCACACTTCCTCTCTGGCTTTCAGGTAGTTAAACAGATATCATATGTGGTTACCAGTATTTCTTTTTAAATACTCAACCACAATTATATTTCTGTGTTGGTCCCACAGTGCAGATCAAATGACATCCAACCACATATTGGAGGTGAAACAAGACAAACAATTGATCTTCTGCGGTATAGAGGTCATATTTATTCCCACTATATTCCCACCGCAGCCGCCTTATTCTGATTACACAGACGGGGAAGACGGGGGTCTGTTATTTTTTATATTATCTGTTATTTGGACGAGACGCAGCAGAGATTGTTTATGAAATATGTTTGCAATGTCGAGGTCTCGGCTCATAAAAAGCCAGGGAGCAACATTATCAAACACACACACTTCATAACAGAGATTAAATCAACCGTCTCTATGGTGAAGCTCACAGCAACAAAAACACTCACACACCAAGTCGTCCAGCTCGACTTCGCTAACACTCACATACAGTATATTATCTAACAGGAGAACAGCATTTAGTATAAGGGTTGTGTTTAAATTGCACTCCCCCTGACCTCTTTTTAGCGTCTTTTAGCTCTTGGTTTTACGACCCACAACTTTAGGGAGGAAACATGGAGTGTGTCGCCTGAAAATCGTAACGCAACGATGCTGCCAGGGGTTAGAGACCGGTTGGTGAACATAGTGGAGCTTTCAGTGGACTATTCAATCAATGGGATTGAGTAATATTTCTTCTATATTCATTCATCCTTTTTCAGTGCCAGATATTAAACCGTTTCATTGCTCGCCAGCATTTTGTGTAACACTGGGTGTGATCCAACCACGAGCTCATTCCTTAATACCAGTTTTCGTCATATCATGTCCAATTCTACCCCTGAGTCTCTGCCTACACAGACAGAAGCCTACTTTCTTACCCTGACCTTGTGCTGCTGACTCACTCTTTCACAGAGAGCCTCTTTGTTACTAAATCACCACTTTCTCACATAGAAAATAGGACTGAGGGTTTACCAGATTAGTTAAGAAGAAAAATAGTGTTGTACATGTGAATCAAGTTACGTTTGAGATGACAAGAAGTATCGCTAGTGTTCCTCATCATTAGCTAACGTATTGTACCGTGATCAATGGGCCACGGGTGTTTGGTTTTGAGCTGAAAAAATAGTTTTTACAAAACTAGAAGACGGATATTTTTCTTGGCAAGGGGAAGCCAGTAAAATGAAAAAAACACCAAAGTAATCTTTTTTCACCCAGACAGACAGGAAAGTCACACACGGAGCCGATAGATGAATAGATTCTGAAAGACGGCGTTCTTGCCGCCCCGTCTCAGATTTGGTCTCACAAGTTGACAAGCTGCCACCGACCCCGTAGTCTCCGATCAATAACACCGCCGTCTGAGCTCCGTCTCTGTCGGGCCCCGCCTTGGTTGATGGAGGCTCTGTCTGTCTACCGGTCCATCTTTACTGTCTTTGACTGTGAGTCTGGGAAAAATAAAGCACACATAGCCGGGCAGACAGATGGCGAGACGTGTCCGCAATCAATATTTAATGTGAGGAAGAGGTAGTTAGAATGAAGTCGTTTTGGTTGCCTTATTGTTCTCAGATATACAGTAAGTACATGTCATGTTCCTCGGACTAACCTGTAGACTACTGTCGACTTCATATTATGTGTTTTAGACCATCTTTAACCATAAATTAAGGAAGAAATAACTGCTACATTGAGTTATTCACTATAGACTCTCTGTTTCCTGGAGCTAATCCATCCTGTAGTCAGCATTTTTTCTTCAGTTTCTGTGAACCAGCAGAAAATGTTTAAGCATCAAATAACTAAATGCACATCGACAGCAGCAGTTCCCACAGCACCGCACTCTTAAATCGTCATTTGGGACGACATGAGAGATGCTTTATATCAGAAACTATGTCACACTACTTGCTTCAGATGAATAGCTCTCATCGTTTTAGGTTTTTATGTTACCACGAAAAAAATCTGTGAATGTGCTTATTGAAAAAAAATCAGTCACACAAAATAAAAATTAAGTTATAAAAATGCAATGCCAGATGGCATTTAGGAAGAAAAAACAACTTACAAAAAAACCTTCTCTCCCATCAGTAATGTAACATTTCCTGTGAAAAAGGAAACCTAATTAGCATATTGCTTTTTAGTTACACTCATTTTTCTCCTCACGTTCTATTAAATGAAGCAAATTATTTGGAGCTGCCTTAACAGCATCTCATTTATTATGAATTATGGTGGACAGTGCGGCTGAAAACACCACGACGTTTAGAAGAGTGGAAGCAAACAACAACGAGATGAACATTAGTCGAATAATAGAGGAGTTGATCGACAGAAAAATAATCGCCAACTATCTTGTTTATCGATTAACTGTTAAAGTAATTTTTCATGCAAAAATGGCAGAAAATGCTGTTTTCTCATCTCAATATGGAGATTTCCTGCTTTTCTCTGTTTTATATCATATTAAGTTGAATATCTTTTAACGTGAAAATAACGCATTAATGCAATCAATGTTTTGGAAGTTTTAGCGAGCTCAGTTTTAAAGCTAGAGTGAAGATACTGGTATCATACGAAATAAAAAAACCTAAAGAATCCATCGGTACCAACCATGTCATACTAGCATGTCATGAAGGAGGCTAAATAACGCTCTAAATTTAGGCTAAATTTTGGTGAGGAAAAACTGTCATGGCCATTTTCAAAGGGGTCCCTTGACCTCTGACCTCCAAATATGTGAATGTAAATGGGTTCTATAGGTACCCACGAGTCTCCCCTTTACAGACATGCCCACTTTATGATAATCACATGCAGTTTGGGGGCAAGTCATAGTCAAGTCAGCACACTGACACACTGACAGCTGTTGGGCTCGAGTTTGCCATGTTATGATTTGAGCATATTTTTTATGTTAAATGCAGTACCTGTGAGGGTTTCTGGACAATATTTTTAATTGTTTTGTGTCGTTAATTGATTTTAAATAATAAATATAAACATACATTCGTATAAAGCAAGCATATTTGCCCACTCCCATGTTGATAAGAGTATTAAATACTCGACAAATCTCGATTTAAGGTACATATTTAACACATAAGAAATGTGCGATTAGGTTGCGATTAATCGCGATTAACTATTTTAATCAATTGACAGCTATACTAACAAGACATTTAATGATACCACCTTGGACTTTAGACATTTTTCACTATTTTCTGACATTTTATAGACCAAACAATAATCGGTTAATCTAGAATATAAACGGTAGATTAATCGATAATGAAAATAATTTAATAAAAAACTTATTCAGTTTAAACAATATGGTCCTTTTCAAAAAGCCGCGTATTGGAATGAAACTGATGAGCTCCACAGATAAATCTGACCTAGATAACTAATAATAATAACTTTCTGATTTTTTTTTAAGCCAATCTCAAATGATGTCACTGTAATACTTAACATCACACACATCTTCCATCATTGGTTGCTCTGGAAATTGTTTTTACTGTAAGACTTGAATCGTAAGAGTTATCACAAAACTGGCCAAACAGCTCTCCCGGGTAGCGGATGAGGTGTTCTGAATCTGAAAGTTGACATAATAGAATAAGTCATCCACAGAGAAGAGAGGGGAATAAATTTGGAGAGCTTTTCTTCTATCCAGCCTCTATTGATTCTCCTCCTTCCTGTGAGGAAGGCCTGACCAGAAAGTAGTCATGAATAAATCATGGGGCAGCAAAGCATGAAAGAAAAATTGAAATGAGGACTCAAATGTGTAAAGGTGAACAGATAGAGCGAGATCTGCTAACTTCTCTTTTTCTACTGTACACACTCGAGAGAGGACTTTCCCAGACAGACGGCTGCTGCAGTTTTGTTCTCCCTGATTCGATGGGATCACCACGGCCAGATCTGTCTATGACGGATTGATTGGAAAAGTTGGGCGATCGTTTCTATTTTCATATTTTTACTTGAGATCGCTGATAGCTTTTTAATAATAGAACCTTTAAGCTTTTTTATGCAAGCAGTACAGTTAAAGTAACTTGAATAAACTTCTATAAAAGAGTGTGAACAATTCGGAAACTATTTCACTTAGGAACTTCAAATATGGTATGATGGTTGACAGTGTGGTCTAGTTGTGTCTTTTTGTGGGTTACAAGTCCAGGGTGCCCAAAAATTCTTGACATTTTGGCCAAAAACTGAGATTTTTTTCAACTTCAATTTCGTTTCCGGAGTAGAACTTGAAAACGTATTCAGCTCAGACCGCAGCGAGACCTCCAGCAGCAACCAGACCCAGATCCAACTTGTGCGACTTATATCACAGCATCGTCGTTCCATTTAACATTATTATCTCATCTTGAATATCACAACCCAAATCATATCCATAACGTTAACTATACTCGTATGGAGCGCAGAGCAAAGTTTTGTGAAATCAAATCCATGGAAAAGGTTTGTAATTAAGGATTTAAAATTCATGCTGCTCCACCAGAAACATCTCTAAATGCACAGTAAGGTGCAGATTTTAGAGATTATTTTTTATAACATCTTAGTTCTGATAGTAAGTTAATTAAAATTAGGGCTGCACAATTAATCGCGATCACGATTTTGGATCCCCGCAATTAAATGAACATGATCGACTGCGATATTGACGTTTAAATTGCTCCACTCATAGAAAACCCTAACCTAAACTAACAGCCATCGAGACATTTTGGCTTCACTTAAGATATAAGATATTCCTTTATTAGTCCCACAGTGGGGAAATTTGCAGTGTAGGGGAGCTGTCATGTCTGTAAATTACTCATTTTGCCCGTATTGCACTGAATTCAGGTGAAGAAGTCTTATTTTGATGCAAAGATTTGAAGTAATGTAGCATAACATGGAAGTGAAAGCAAAAAGCAGTGGTCTGTTTTATTAAAGGTGAAAGTGCAATAAAAAATATTTGTCCTTAAATGAATAATCGTGATCTCAATATCGGCGTGTAGGAAAAAACGATTGCCGATCATCCCTTTAATCATCGATATCCGATCGCCAGTCGTCACGAGCCCGTTGTTTGAGCAGAGTTGCCATTTAAACGTTTGTTCTGAGGCAGTCCCACCATCCGTGCTGGTTGATTGTGCTCAACAGGCTTCACTGGGGTCTTCCATGTTGTAGCGCTGGTGGGTTATTGACAGTGAGATTGCCCACTGCAGCTGACCTTTGCTTCTCCATACGTCATTCTGCCGTTAATGAGGAGGAAGTCGATTTCATCCCATTCCCAGAGGTGTGTGTTTTAAATTGGTGAGCTGTGATTTCCTGCAGAAAGCATGAACCGCAGCCGGCAGTTTGGATCAGCGAACAGTCAGGGATCTCTGTCAGGGGTACGAGAGGTTGATAGTTTAACGTCCAAAAACGTGTAAAAAAAGTAGCATCAGTATCCAGTCATATATGTTAGTCTGGTCACTGTAGGGCTGGGTGGGAGGCACAGGGTGTAAATCCACCAGAATGAGCCCGACCCCGGTCTAATGCCGCCACGGGTCGATGGGAGTCTGACCTGCCGTGATTTAAGTGGGAAATGTTCAGGGCTTTAAAATGCATTTAGCTTTCTTCCTGCTGTGTTCCTGGATGCTCTCGAGGGAATGACCTTCCACCTCTGGAGGAGATGACTTTGAAGCCCATGTTGTCCTGAGGATTCAGCGCTATAGGCCTCAATTTGAAATTGCAAATCCAATTGCTGGCAACCACAACATTGAAAGCTGTCACCAGTTATTCAAATGGCAACATCCTGGTTTCTTATTTGCTTTTTACTTGCCTCTAGAGAAAAAAAAAAAAATGGTGCGATGCTAAACTAAGCTAAGCTAATTGCCTTCTGGCTCTACATTGTAGCTCTATAGTTTATGCACAGACATGAGAGTGGTATTGATATTCTCATGGAACTCCTGGCAAAAAAAAGCAAATAAGCATATTTTCCAAAATGTCTACTTTATGAGGGAATAGTATGATATTGTTTTTTTTTGTGTATCTTCAAAGCAGGCATATTATATTAGACTGGAGCCTCTTTTAAAGCCAATACATTGGAAGATGTCGCCAATTATTCAAATGGCAGCATCCTGGTTTCTAATTTACTTTTGCTTGCCTCTAGAGAAAAAGAAATTAGTGAGCTTCTCCTCTTTTAGTCTTTATGAAGCTAATTTCCTTCTGGCTCTACATTGTAGCTCTTAACTCACAGACATGAGAGCGGTATTGATATTCTAGTCTAACTCCTGGCAGAAAAAGCAAATACGCATATTTGCAAAATGTCTACTTTAAAGGTACAGTGTGTAGGATGGTGGCATCTAGTGGTGTGGTTGCAGATTGCAACCAACTTAATACCCCTCTGCTCACCCCTCCCTTTCCAAGACTGCGGTAACGTGAGCCGCCGAGTGCAAAACCGTGGTAACGCCATTAGCCTCGCTCAGAGGCCGTCCATACCATAATAACATTACTTAAGGAGCAACAGAAGTCAGATGACGGCTGACGGTTTTGCACTCTGGGGCTCACGTTACAGCATTTTCACAAGCGTGTAGGAGAACAACGGTGGCCTTCAGGTAACGTAAATACACGAAAGGCTCTCTCTAGAGCCGGTGTTTGGTTTGTCCGTTCTGGGCTACTGTAGCAACATGGTGGACCGTTAGATAGCAGTGTTGTAATCTATATTCAGCCATTGTGGTGGTGCGTTCTTTATACTAATGTTTTATTTAAAAGAAAACACAATATATCGGCTTTGCTTACAGTTTCGCAATATATCGTGATATATTGAATCGTAACCCCCGTATCATGATGCGTATCGTACCAGATTATTGTCAATACACAGCCCTATTATGAATGTTATATTCCATTTCTGCTGATAGATCCCCCGAAATGTTCCACACTGTTCCTTTAAGAGGGGATATTTTTAATGATCTTTTTGTGCATCTTTAAAGCTTTAGACTGCAGCATCTTTAAAAGCCTAACAAAGCCTGCAGACAGTGGGGGGCTCCCTCTTGGTTTCTATTCCAACGCCTCCAGCCACTTCCACATCCTCCTTCATATACCTTCCTCTCCATTTAATCACACAGGTGAGCGGAAAAAAAGGAAGTGAAGGAGTATCTCCTCTATAGGGAGACTAAATGAAATGTATGGGGGTTGAAACGGTGAGAGAGTGTTGCTACAGATGAGTTAGGAGACACACAAGCATTCTCAAAACTATGAGGTTACATGCATGTGTGTCAGCATTGCATAATATCCACGTGATATTGAATTGCACAAATGCGTCTGTGCTGTTTAAAATGAATACATCAGGCTGCTGTCACTGTCATCCTCTCCTCAATTACATCTTTCCTCTGAGTTATTGCACCCATTGGGATACGTGGTTTTGCGATGTGGTTTCAGCGTGCATAAACATGGGCTGAGCTAGAGATTCAGACCACCAACAGCCAAATGATGTATTTTGGAGTGTTTTAAAGGGTTTAAAATCACACAGTCGGTTCTAGGTGACTGTGATGGGAATTGTGGCTCAAAGTCGATTTTCCCTTATTGAATCAAACTCAGGAATTGTTCTGTGGAGCCGGGCCAGGCTGATGGCAGAGGGACACTGGGGTTTACTGGGAAGTGACTGATAGCGTGGAGTCCTAGGCAGTAATCTGAGCCAAGGGTATCTGTCAGATTCTTGGCACAGACGGCAAGGAGAGCTCTAGAGGCGGCAGGGGAGAGAGAATCACAGTTGTTGGCCAGACATTATATGATGGGGGAGAAAACAATGGAGAAAATACACACAAATACACACTACCTGCATGCACAGATATATATATATACTGTTTTTAATTAATTAATTTGAATTTAACACATAAGTCAGACTATTTATGATTATTCTAGGGCTGCAACTAACGATTATTCTCATTGTCAATTAATCTGATTTAGTTTACTGTCATAGAGGAGTAAAGAAACCAGAAAATAGTGACATTTAAGAGGCTGGAATCAGAGAATTTAGACTTTTTTTTCCTTAAAAAATTACTCAAACTGATCATTCAATTATCAAAATAGTTGCCGATTAATTTCATAGTTGACAACTAATTGTTAATCGTTGCAGTTCGAGATTATTCCTTCACTTCGGTCTATAACTGAGGCAGCCGTGCAGTAGTTGATTCTTACAGTGGGCACTGTAAATCAACAACAAAAAGGTGCTACATATCACTAACCACAAAGTCCATTTGGTAGCTGTTCTGGAGATTTTTATCAAAACACATGATCTTCATCATCACATGGAGTTTGTCCACTAGTCGTGGAATTGAAGAGGTTTAAATATCCATTTTTTTTCTGAGCACTTCTCATCCATGTTGGCTGAAGGGTCTATCTTAAAAAATCCTTCTTAAAGGTGCTCTATACGATACCCAGAGCATTAATATAGCATCAAACAGCTATTTACTATATAGTGGAGTAATGTCTACCTGAGCAGAGACTGAAGTCGTTGTAATCCGAGCTTCTTTATGCTTTGTTGAAATAGCCGGGTCCGACAGGAATGCTTTTAGTGTACGTTTGGGCATGTGAGCGTGCACCTTAGCACCTTTAACCTTGAAACAGAAATAATAGAACCACAAAATCCATTTAGTACCAGATTTGGTCTACAGTCCCACTTTTTATGGATCAAATTATCATTTTTTTTGAGCAATTAAATTCTGTTACCAAGGTCTCGTTTAAGATCAATTCATCACAAGTCCTTAGCATTTGTGTTCCTCTATCTGTGGAGCTTGGGACCTGTGCAGAATCATTTTAAACAGTGTCCACAGTGATATCTGATGTCTACGCGTGTAGATACCAGTTGGGTGAACTGACCCTTTAAGAAGACTCAAACCCAAATGAAACGAAAGTTGAATAATCGGCCTGATTTCCACCCGGACAGGGCCGTACAATCCAGACATCAATAAGCGCCGGCTCGCTTGTTTGCCTACTGCCACCGCCGATCACCCTCCGCAGTGATATCTCATGATTACACGTCGACAGCAGTTTTGTATGCACGCATGTACTGAGTCACGGATTGTACAGCGCTTCACTCTCATTTCATGCCTGAAGGCTTTGGCTAATTATCCTTTTCTGTTTAACTCTAAACTTTGCCACTCTGCAGGAGACTTAATCAGCCTGCCTGGGCGTGTTATTTATACTTCCGCTGAGAGTACTATAAATATAAAGCGTCCAGCGCTGCTGATGCTGGAGGAGGGATGTACTTTTTAGGTCCATCGGAGGGGAATGGAAGTTCCTTGGCAGCGGATTCGAGGAATGCTTCCCTGGCGTTTGTGGATGAGTCACAATTATCAACTCATTAATTAATTCAGTGATTCACTCGCCGCTCCATCCTTCTTCTCTTTTCTCTTCCTCGGATACTTTTGCCCAACTCATTTGAATGTTTTGATGCGTTGACCCCATCTTCATTTAAATCTCTTTCCACCAGTCCCTCAGGACAATTAGTTTATTTCAGAGGTTCAGAAACAAGAAGCTTCTCATCAAAACATTGCGCCTTTCTTTCCATCTCGTTCGCATATGCAATCGCCTCGCTGCAGGCTCTTTTTTTCTGTTTGTAGTATCCAACCGGTGCTCCATCCAGGTCTTTAACTCCAGCCAATTACAGCCTCAACTGTAGCCACATCTCTTATTCCATTAATACACTCCAGAGATTCTCCTCACTATCATTTTCATCCTGCGTCAAAACCTCCCAAAAGGCCTCAGAGGAAAGACGTCAAAAGCCTCTTCCCCTTCGCACCAGCCTAAATAACCAGTCTAGCACTGGTGCGATTTGCTGGTTTCCAGTCTCTCAGGACCTCTATGTGTATCCTGCCCTTGCTACCGCTTGAATAATTTATACCTGCTGCCTATCTGGCCTCTCGGCAGGCCCAAGACGCTTTGCTCTTGAAATGGAGAGCGCACAACATTCAGGAGGAAATAATGCAATGTTCAGAAGACAGTAGGATGGGGCCACTCGGGCGTTTTTATACATTAAAAAAGTAATTTCCTGTCAGTTAGATAAGCAATCAGGCGGTTTGAGAAAACGAAATAGCGGTCATGTAATTGTTAAAAGACAATCAGGGGGATTTTTTATATAGATTCTAATTGCTTTGAGAATAAAAATAAACACTTCCAAGTCACTCAAAATATATGATTCAGTGGATAACTATTCATTCCCTCACTGATTATTCCCATGATAAAGCAGACAGGTGGTCCATCATTCTTCCGAAGCATAGGAATCACTGCGGGTGAGAGTACAAGACCCTTCGACATTGGCCTCATAAAACCTTTATTGGGACGCCATCAATCAGCCGTCGCCCAGAGAGAGTGAGAGCAGAGAGACCTTGAAGGGAGGCCCTGATCCATCCAGAGACCCCGCGATCTTGTTTATCCCACATAACAAGATTCATCGCATGTAGAAGATGTCAGACATGATGCGACACGCTGGGTGTCTGCGGCACAGACTTTTAAATGGGGAGAAGAGGACCAGGCAGATGGATGGATGGACGGACACCAAAACACTTAAGAGTGATTTTTTTATTCATTTTGGAGATGTTTTTTGACTCGATTATGTAGAGAAAGAGAATGAAAAATAAGACATAGATGAGAAGGACATATAGTGAAAGTCCTAGGCATTATTTGAACCCAGGATTGTTATGAGTAACCTAAGACTTGTTACTCAGAATCATCCGAGAAGCCGTCATTGAAAACTGTGTCACACTGTCATTTAATCTGTTGCAGTGTAAGAAAAAAAAGCGGTTACACTTAAAGGTGTAGGATGTGGCGGTGCGGTTGCAGATTGCAACCATCTGAACCACAATGGCCGACGTGAAAATCTAGAGCCGGTGTTTGGTTTGTCCGCTCTGGGCTACTGTAGAAATAAGGCGGTCGGCTCCGTGAAGAGGACCCGCTCAGTATATAAATATAAACGTCTCATTCTAAGGTAACGAAAACACAATACTTATTATTATTATATTCTATTTTTGCCAATACAACCCCCTAAATGTTACGCACTGCTCCTTTTAAGCTTACAATGATGAGACTTAAATGGCTACTGTACAATTCTTCTTTAATTGTTCATGCGCAAAATCATGTATCATTGTATTGTCCTATTCATTTAACGTGCAGCTACAGACACTGAAAACCTCCGTCCTGGTAGAGATATTTTGTTCAGTGCTTCCACCATTATCTGGAAACCTACCAGCTAACCAGAACAAAATATTTTTCGGCAAAGGGGGAAATTGCCCAGAGATGTGCTGCTAAAAGTGCTCTGCAGAGGGACATAGCGAGGCCACATTAAAGAGCTCATGAACGGCGTATTTTATCAGGCGTCCCACCATACGTGCTACGGCAACATCTCGAGCATCGAGACACACAATAAAGAAACATCATTATAGCAACATTACATGCATGAAATGTCACAAAGCTTAAAGCACAAGTAAAACACCGGGGAACAATTTTATCTTACAGGCACCAGACAAAGATTTTACGTACTGTAACTTATGAAAATGAAGTATATTTCTATTGGATTTCCAGTGGGTCCCAAGCAGATTGAGCGAGCCCGCTCGCTGCAGGATCCGTATGTGTGACCTGAGCGTGACTCATGCACAGCAATCGACACTCCTCGGCTCCGCGGGTTGTCATGTTTGCGTGGACGCCATCTGTGCCTTTTGCACCTCCCGAGTCCTCCGTTTTTTACGAAACCTCTGACATAGCGGAGCGAAAAAGACGCCGAAAACCTGCAGAACGTGTATAGTGATTACGCATGCCACTCCGTCCTGCGCTGTGTAAATATTAGTCATTGGCTGATGAGGGAGATGGTGGTGGTGGTGGTGTAAGAGGTGGGGGGGTTGTCTAAGACGTGATTGCATCAAGCAGCTGATTCCTGGCCCCATGTGGGAGGATGCTTCAAACACAGGAAGGAAGTGTGTGTGTGTGTGTGCGGATATACAGTCATGTACCTGTGTGTAGCAGGACCCCGGGACGTGCCAGGCATGAGAAAAGAGGTCGGATAGCCCTTTTTTTTTTTTTTGCAGCACGCTCCCTCTACCCGCTGCCTCGGCTTCATTAGCAGCTGTCTGTCAGCTAGGCCCCCGTACACCGCTGGATGGTTGCCTGGCAACTGGGACCCTGCTCGGCCAATCAGGGGCCGGATGCAACAGGAGTTGTCTCCTTGACACATAAAAAGAGGGGAGACCGAGTTCTCCTCCAATTCGATTGATTTTTTTCGCGTCAGAGTCATTCACTTCAAGGGCAGAGCAGGCGCGGGGGCCTTTCCGCCGAGCGAGCCCGACAAAGTTGTGTTAACAGGGGTCGTTTGAGGGGAATTTTTCCAGAGCATCGCCGCCGCCGCAGCCCCTCAAATCTTGCAGAAAACAGCCCCGCTAGGTCCTAAAAGGCAAAGGAAAGGGGAAAAGCTGCAAATCCCACCCCTGCTCTTCTCACCAGACGGATGTGAGACACGCACACAAGCAGCCCCTTGCTCTTAATCAGCGATGTGACGCACAGCGGCGGAGGCAGAGGGAGAAACATCCCTGCAGTATTCATCTGTGACTTATGGTAATAAATAAGTGCCCGGGTCCATTTGCTCCAGATAATGCACCTGTAGATAAGACGGTAAAGACGGACCATTAGAGAAACTGTCCCTGCGCTCGGTGAATCATTTCGAACCGCGGCCACCAACTATAGCGGCCCACAGGTGATGCATCATTGTTTCCGAAGGACCGGCATCCTCTTTCTCTCTTTGTTACCTTTGTTAAGGTTTTCTTGACCTCTCAGTTCATTGAACACATCCTATTCTCTAGTCGTATTGTTCCTCTCTTTGTCATGCTGCGCTTAAGCACACTCTGACAAGGGGATCTTTTCCAGGGGTGCTGCATGATATGTTACAATTACAAACAGAGCAGACCCATGGATCTTCATTTTCTTTTTAAAGGTTCTGCACCGATGTTGCTAAGAGACAGCCAGGTTTTCACCGGGTCTACCTGCATGTCTGAAGTGCCCGTGGTACATCAATGAATCTGCTTTTTCATTTCAGATTGTGGAATGATTTAGTAAGTACTAAGTTGAGGGGATTTTTGTATCATTACATATATATATTTTTCAACGAACTCACTGTTAGCAAATGTTAGTGTGAAAATGGTCGGCAGATGCTGTTTCATGTATGTATCATAACAAACGGCTTGTATATCCGCCGTCCTCGGTCTTCCGGTTTCCCTTTTTGAATGACGAATACAGACTACCGCTGCCTGCTGGTGTGGAGAGTTATTTCATCTCACGCAGGCGCAGAATGTACGTGGTAGTTGGCTGTTTGCTGTAGTCTTTACGGTGTGTTCGAGTGCAGCTTTTTGGCCAAGACAAAAGGCGACGTGAGGCGACATAATGGTCGGTCTTCATCGCTGCTTGTTCTTTGACTGCAGTTTTGGTGTGTCTGGGCCTTTATGACCACAGTGTACCCATCCTCTAATGTCTGCTTCCAGCAGGATAACACGCCATGCCGCAAAGCTCAAATCATCTCAAACTGGTTTCTTGAACAGGACAATGAGTTCACTGCACTCAAATTGGCCTCCGCAGTCACCACATCTCAATCCAACGGAGCACCTTTGGGACGTGGTGGAACGGGGAGATTCGCATGAGGGATGTGCAGCCGACAAATCTGCAGCAACTGCGTGATGCTGTCATGTCAATATGGACCAAAATCTCTGAGGAATGAATGAAAGGAATGTGCATTGAACAGTACATGCACTGCATATGTGTGTGTGTGTGTATATAAAGGAATAGTATCTGAAACAATGCCCACTCTCTAAATATGTTTTCATGAACCATTTTCCCTTCACTGATTACTCAGTATTTATTCTGCTCTTTGCCTTTCTTTTCTAGATGAATCAGGATTTTCTGTTACTTCTGTTTGCTCTCTTTTTGTTATTACATTTTAAAGATGATTTGAAGCCACACAACCGCCCCCCCCCCCTGCGTGGTTCTTTGGCGCGTCAGTAGATATGAACAGTAACTCCATCGCATCAACACGATGTATCAACGTCGAAAAGCCCAGCAGCATTAAATATAGATAAGAGTTTGAGCAGAAATGCGGTGGCATATAAGACTGTAATTGCTCCCGGCGAACACTACATCACGCCAGGGGTTGCTGTCGTCTCAAAGCTCCACTGATCTCTGCTGCAGCTCAAGGCAGAGCTATCTCTCCTAACAGCCACAGCTCCCTCCGTCTCCCCTCTCTCTGCCACCCCGCTACAAAAAGTCAATTGGATTTCAAATTGCGGAGGAGCACACTCGATTAATACTTAATGGCTACAGCAGCCGCGCTTGTCTTTCTGTCCGTGCGAGGTATGAGCGACATACAGTACGTGGCCCCTCGGAGCTCTGACGCCGACCTCTGACTCATGGCCTTCTGAAATTTCTGATGCTATCATTTCCGTGCCGTCAGACAGACTGTGGATTCTCTCTTTGTCTCATAAAGACAGAGACATAAAGTAGATGTCAAAAGGAACAAATGAACCATATGCAGTCTTGGCCAAACCCGTTTTCACTTCCAACTTGTTTAATACCGAAGCTTGGTCAGTGCCCCTTGGTGTGTCTGATATCGAGGCTCACTTTAGCGTCTGTATGAGATGCACCGGGCTTTCAACTAACTCCAATGTAAACCCATCTCTGTCATTATTAGATGGTCAGAGCAAGTGGTGTAGTATAAAGAGCGAGAAAGTCCTCGTAGGAGGGTTTGATGGGTCAAACAAATACCGGACTTTCTCCCAGGAGACCGCCGTTGGTGTCCCGTGTGAAACCAAGTCAACGTTGACTTATTTTACTGTAGTTTTGTTAACTTACGTACTTAACTAATGCCAGTTATGTAACAAACGTATTTATTTTATGTAACAAATGTACTTATTTTTAACCTAAACCGCAATGTTTTCCTAAGCCTAAGCAAATAGTTTTGTTGCGCAAGTAAACTAAACTAAAAACTAAGTAAACCTATGTTGGAAGTTTATATTGAAAAGAGACTGTATGCATGTAACGAGCGTGAACTGACACGCCGTCCCTGACATGTCCAAAACTGACACTATCGGGTACCTAAGCATCATAGTTTGACGTTTGTTCAATATATCATATTAGTTCTGTAAAAATAACTAGGCTTGTTACGTAGCTGACATTAGAAGTAAAATGTGAGGACTGTAAAGTGGGTTCCCAGAACAGAACTTAACCAAACACTAATATTTCTGCAGAGGTTTGTCACTATATTGCTTCATGTAATGTGGCTTCAGTAAATTGCACACCTCTTTGACCTTAATTTCATTCTTCTAAGTGACTGGTGGGAGTGAAAAGGCTGGATAGAAGAAGTGAGCACACAACCAACATCTTTTGTTTCATGGCTAAAGAGGAGTGTGTATACCTTGCATTTGAATTTCAAAGAAAAGGACAAGCTTACATGGAGATTCCTCTGTCGTTGGTTTTTTGAATGGCGGTCGGTTGGTCAGTCGGTCCACTACTTTGGTCCAGACTGAAGCACAATCATCAGGTCAAATTAAATTTTTTCCCAATACTTAGGTTTATGCAACCCAGTCGCCAGAATAAAAAGCTGGCATTGTATGTTTCTGCAAACCACGGATATTTTCAATATTGACGTTCCTGAACCAAAAATATGTTTCATATCAACATTTCTTCATAAGTGCATATCAACGTTGTAGTGTTTTAACCGCTTTTGGTGCTTTTGCTGTTTCTAAACTGCATTCTCAATTAGGTTTAGGCAGCAAAACTACTTGTTTAGGTTTAGTAAAAGATCATGTTTTGGATTAAAACAAGTATGTCACTTTTGGTTTCACACGGAACATGAACACCGGTCTCCTGGGTGAAAGTCCCATGTTTGATCCATCTATCCACCCCAGCCTCCTCCCTACATGGACTTTTGCGAACTTTGATTAAACGTATTTGTGATATGTCACATGCAAACCTAATTCAGGAGAAACTACGTTCCCTCGAAACGTAATTGACAATGTAGTTACATTGTATGGGAAGGTAATTTCTAGGAGTCCAGGCTGGTTTATGACCAAATACCTGCAAAACTAAAGACATTCCCATCAGATGTACTTTGTGTTAAGAGCTAATTAGCAAATGTTAGCTAGCTAAGATGGTGAATATGGTCAACATTATACCTGCTAAACCTCCACACATTAGCTTTGTCACTGTGAGCATATTAGCATGCTGACGTTAAGCTCCAAAGCTGTTTTAGCTGTGCTAAAGCGTGTTTATGGGGCTTTTTAATAAGGTCATTGATGAATAGCAGTGAGTCATCCATTGCCTCACCAGATGAGGTGGTTTCTGACTTTACTAACTCACATTCACACTCAAGCTCTCACTGTGTTTTGGAACAAAAACTCCACTCTTTGCTCTCTCAACACACACATTTTGTCCTGAGAAGTGACATTTTCGTTCTGAATAGGCGTTAGGATGAGGACAAAGATCTTTTCGTGTTGAGGTTAAGAGGGATGGAGAGAGGTTTTTAGAGGAGAGGTAGAGGTAGATAAAGAAATGTACAGGCAGGATGGAAGATTACCTTTTGTTAGTGCCCGGTCAGTTTATGTCAAATGTGTGCGCTCTATCAACAGGCCGCGTCCTGACCGAGGTGTCGCTTTAGTTAACTGCCAGCTGCCCTCTTATCTGCTTTCTCCCTGTGAGCTCTTTCTGAATGGTTCAGCTTTAGTTTAATCATCTGTTCTTGCTCTCATAAAATCACACACCTTATTATTTCAGCTACTCGGATACATAAACACCCTCTGCTCATCTTTGCTCATGCAAAAACAAACTTCCACTCACACACAGGAAATACAAGCTTCACCTCTACAGCGCGGATGAGAACCGCTTAGTCAGCGAGCCATTTATCCTCAGACACTCTCCAACAATAAGCCCATCCCAGCCTGTCTTCTCTTTATTCAAACAGCTTAACACCCCTATGAGGGACATTTTCCTATATTGTCCCCAGCACGAAGAGTATTTGTCATAAAAAATAAAAGGCCACTCACGAGGGTAGTAAATGTGAACATGGCCATAACTTTTGCGAATGCTAATGAGATGAAACGTATATACCTGTCAAGAAATAGGAGCATATGGTCGTGGTGTAATAATTGTTATGGTGTGGGTTGTTATATAGAGCACAGGTCAAGTCTGCATGAATCTTTGGCAGCTGTAAGGTGACTAATGTGTTTTCATGTGTGTGGGTGATAAAGTCTGGAGTGTTTCCAGGCACTGTGAGATTCTGAAATTTGGCAGTGTTGGATTTTACCGTAAATGTGTCAGAATAACTGACTTAAAGGCATCTAGCGTTCAGGTTGCCTCCCGGTCTGGGAGTTGTCCGTGTTTACTCTCTCACAACTGTAACCCATGCATGTTTTTCAGTTCATGAAAGTTAATTATAACATTTTGGTCGCCTAAAAAAGTCTTATTCAGCGTTCGGTGGTACTTAGCTCCACCCTATCGTGTCACTTCTGGTTGCAAAACACCAAGATGGCGATGACTAAAACCCAAGCCGGTGACGGCCAAGAACCAAGATGGCAACGACCAAAAACTAAGATGACAACAGCAAAAACCCAGGATGGCGATGGCCAAAAACCAAGATTGTAACATCCAAAAACCAAGATGTTAATGTCCAAAAACCAATGGTAACATCCAAAAACCAAGATAGTGACAGCCAAAAACCAATATGGCAATGTCCAAAAACCAACGGTAACATCCAAAAACCAAGGTGGTGACAGCCAAAAACCAAGATTGATGACGGCAAATGGAAAACGGCAGTCCACAAATCAATGGGTGACATCACGGTGACTACGTCCACCTCCTATATACAGTCTATGGATAAAATAAGAAGCACTTTCAACAGTTAAACAGTGTCACCCATTTAGCGCTCCACCACGCCGTCCCAGAGCTTTTAAAAACAAGAGTATTAACACTATTTACCGTGGGGAGATGACTTCCTGTGCTCCATGCTGAGAGACAGAGGAGTTGTGTGTTAACATTGCTTTTCTCAGGGGGGTGGGCTCCGACAGATAAAAAGATTTACAGGAGTCCAGACACCTGTAATTCCTCTCAGCTCCGTCTCTCTAATGCATCTCACACCCCGGCCCGAGCTCATCTCCGCTATCAGTGTATCAAGCAGCACGAGGCCCGGCAGTCCGCTTCACTTATGATTCCAGCCAAGGCCTTAAAAAACACCGGTTCAGGAGAGTCATAGTGATAGCAGACCTCTGGCTGCTCTGTCTTTGTACGGGCTGTGGCTGATATATGTCGAGGTGTGTTTTTCTTTTGGTAGGAGGCCTTTTTTATTTATCCTCTACAGGACGTCGTGAATAGAGGCTGAGATGATGGACTCTCCAACCGGGGACGCCTGCCAAAAGCATGTTAACAGATGTGGAAAATGTCAACCTTGATGATACACGTTTTCTTTGATCTCCTGTGAAAACAACCTGGAGAGGCACCAACACTCCACTCCCTCGAGTTCATTTCTTGGTGGTCACACGGACGGCTGTTTACATTAACATTTACTCATTAATATTAACCGCCATCCAGGGCAAACATTTGCATCAGCATTCCTGCGGCCCGGCAAAAGCGAGTGTGTGTCTTTTTAATTGGCCGTGGAGGAGCTCAACCGCTTAGCCTTTTGAGATCATTGAGATTTTGATGTGAGATTTGCATTGCGCTAACCCCCGCGCATGAAAAGAGGCCCATTTGCATGACGAAAGGGGGGAGGGTGACTTCGCCTAATGACATTCACACGTTTAGTCGAGCTACGAAGGAGGAGGATTAGATTTTGAGCAACGTCACAGGTCTCTTTTTTCTTTTTATAGGTCTCTTTTTATAGCTTCCTCTTGATTCCCTTCATCGCTTTCATCGCTTCAACTTGAATAATTTCCACTCAGTCAAAAGATCCGTTGTACAAATCCCACGTTTAAGCAACTGTCTCCGAGACAAACTAGTCAATACGAGTGACTTTTTGAGCCTCAGATATGAGTGGGTTTCTCCACCACCTGGCTGCATTACAACCATTCATATGCAGAGGCTTATACTGACTCCTCCAGGGAAATTAATATGGAACATCAGGATCCGATGTGACACTGTAGTAGCAGAGCAAGGCACACCGTAGGTCAATATAGTGGGTGGGACGGTATAGGAGCTGCATTATAAACAGGCAATTTTGAATGAGGTAATCGTCATGAGGGGGAAAAAATCTAAACGTTTATCCATGAATCTCTCCATAAAACGACTCAAACTGTCGAAATCCTGTAAAACGAGATCTCGCTGCCTTTTAGCATCACGTCCAGGGTGTGTCAGTGTCTTCACGCAGGCTTTATGACCCCCACAAGCGGAGTATTTTCTCACTCGAGAGGAGAGCCGGCACTCCACTTCACCACTTAGCGCCGCGTTTGTTTTGGTAATTTATCAGACAAGAGGAAACGAACAGGGGAGGAGGGGGGGAGCGAGCAAGCTGGGGCTGCAACAAAGAAAAGAGGCATCTGAGAGCATTTTCCCAGGTGGGATTCAGAGGAATGAGACAGGTAACACCAGACTATAGTGCATAATGTGTGTTAATTAAATATCCAGGCTGGTGGAAGGACAAAGCCTCCAGGATAGATGTTTTCCCAGAATCCACTGATAGTAGATTCCTGTGTCCACAGATCTTTATTGACATGATTAACAAAATCTAATGTTCTAAAGTCACAATCATTTGTAGTGAATTTGTTCCAACACACCCTCAACCAATAAGCTTGCAGTGCAGCACATACACAAAGCATACAGGATTCAGCACCACGGACAGTGACTTCAATCACTAGTCAAGTTTACAGGCAACAATTTGTCACAGTTGCTGCAGCTATACAGGAGATGGAGATGAAGGTGGTGAGTAGAGGGGAAAGAGAGCTGAAATGTTCTTTCAGTGAAAGCGAAAATATGTAACGTAAATGATGTGAAAACATGCAATCAGATTCTCACTCCTTTTTAGTATTGTGTTTTTTGTCACACTGAGATATTGGATGTGTTTATTGGATTGTGTTGACACTCAATCAGCACTCAGAGAGAGCAAAATGTGCAGAAACAAGTGTGTCTACAAAGCTTCTAAAAGGAGATGTGAGGGTGCTTGAGACTTTAATAAAGGAGGCAGTCATGACAACTAATGATTATTTTCATCATGGATTATTTGTTTTGGAATAATAGAATAAAAAAAGTGACTAATGCCCATCTGTAAGCACAAAGGGACGTCTTCAAATGACTTGTTTTTTGTCCGAATGAAAGTTCAACACTCGAGTTTATCCAGTAGGGCTGCCCCCTTGACTAGTCAGTCGTTTTGGTCTTAGTCGACTAATGTTTTTTTAGTCAATTAGTCATTTTTTATGTCTTATTTCCAACAAGTTTACGAGCACATCTCTGTTAAACACAAGATTGAAAGTGGTGCTTCTGTGTGATTCTTTGTGGAGAAACTCAGTTTTACAGATCTGTCGATTAAACCAACTAATCGATTAGTCGACAGAATCGTACGAGTGTTAGTTGACTAAGAATTTCTTTGGTCGAGGACAGCCCTATTGTTCAGTTTACAAAGATATATAAAACAGCAAATTCAAACATTGGAGAAAGTGAAACCAACATATGTTTGGCCTGAAGTTCTAGTTCAGTCACTGGTTGAATTTTGCGTATTCTTGCCTCGCTGTTAGTTAGTCGTTGGCTTTTTTTTGAATAACTAATTACTGCAAATTTAGATTGTATGGACCCAGTCGTAGAGGTGAAACGCTGCCCCCGGGCGCTACACATTGCACCTTTAATCCACTGATTATTTTACAATGAGCTAAACTGTGTTTTATTTGATGACACCATAACTTTAATCAGTGTAGTCTGTCTTTAATTTGGCAGTTGGCAATTTTGGCATGAAATCAAATTATGGCCACTAAAAGGTCAGAAGTGAGGTTGAGGCTGTGATTGTAACTCACTTTAACACCCTGTCCCTGTGGGCAATTTTGTGCTTTTTGTCCACCTTGTACTGTATTTGATGAAATGTATCCTTACTCACTGTACGTCTGAAATAAGAACTCACTTATAGTCACTTATCTGCAACTTCCTGGGGACACACAGAGCACACAGGCTGCTCTAAAACATTTATGCCTTTCTTTGAAAAAAAACCCTCGTCTTATAAATGGAGATAATACCGGCAATACCAGGCTGCTCAGTGACACCCAGACACAACTTACTCCAGTTCTTTAATATTTGATGAGCAGAAAAAGGGGTGTTATTCTTTCAGCGATCACACTCCCGCAGAGTCATACGGTAATATTTCACCGTGGGTCGATAGCCGAGTCGTACAGAGTAACATTAATGTTGTGTAATTTTGCCCAAAGTGACCATTAGAGTAACTAAATAATGTAATATTTAACTTCATTTAATATACAAATCAATGAGAAGGAGGCGACGTCAGTGTTTGTTCCTTCGTTTATTATAATATATTCTAAATTCCTATAAAAACTTCCAGGGAAGAAACTGCTTCTTAAGGTCAAGATAAAGATTGGACACATCAGTTGAAGACATTTCGGTGTCTAAAAAGTCTATTTAAAAAGTAGAAAAGGATTCAGAGCTGATATGCATGAGTAATCTTTAACTCCCTCCTCAGCATTTCTTACACCAAAATAAATAAATTGGAAAATAAAACAGAAATGATATCGTTTATTCCATGATGAGGATAAATATTGTGTCTTCTTGTGCCTCTTGGCTACAGGTGCTAGATGTCCACCGCAGGGTGACAGCTCAGTGTTGCTAGCACAGCTGTTATTATGAGCAATATTTATTTATGAAAATGTGAGTTTGAATATATTACAAAAATTCATTCAGTCTTTTTGCTTTGCTGGATTTTAGAACAATGACTCACAATGTTTCACTCTCAGCCTACAACAGTACGTGGACACCCAGACACCACGCCCAAATGTGACAGCTGAACATCCTGTTTCAAAATCATGGGCATTAACCTACGACAGCCTCCTCCGCTCTTCTGGTTCCAGACTTTACCAATTTTGGGATTTGGGAACCTGGCTGCAGGGATTTGACTGTCTTTATTGACATCATATTGTCCATGGAGACTATGGCCTTAGATGAACACTTTATTCTTAAATGTCATTGTATTCTGTAGCATTAAAGGGGACATATCATGAAAAACTCACTTTCTCAGTGCTTGTGCTCATCCATTTGGGTATCTGGAGTGTCTACCAACCCACAAACTGTGAAATTAGACAACCCAGTCAGTTTTTTCTGGGCTGTCTACATCAGAAAACATGTGATTCAACAAATCATTCAGATTTGGCTCCCCTTCTTATGTCACATGCAGGTTCATTAATCACCCTGAGCTTGAGAGCTATGTTTGCAAAGGTGCACTATGTTTTTCTTGCGAGCCAATCGGAGCAGACTCGGCTTCTTCAGGAGGGGTTCTTAAAGAGACAGGCGCTAAAACGGAGCATTTCAGACGAAGGGTGAATACAGGTATGTTCAGACCAACGGTGTGAGAAAAAGAATGTGTTTTTATTCCTTTGTGCCGGCAACAGCTGTAGCCTGAGGCATTATATTTTTGGGTTGTCCGTCCATCCGTCTGTCTGTATGTATGTACGTCTGGTCCATTCTTATGAAAGAAATATCTCAGGAACGCCTGGAGGGAATTTCTTTCTCAAGGATGAACTGATTAGAATATGGTGGTCAAAAGTCACAGCGACCTCACAAAACACATTTTTGGCCATAACTCAAGAATTCATATGCTGATTATGACAATTTCACACAAATGTCTAACAGGATAAAAATGAAGTGATGCGGTAATTCTATTTTGAACATTAAAGCATGTAAACATGTTCTAGTAGAAACCCAAAATACAAGTATGAACCTGAACATGAGCATGATAATATGTCCTCTTTAAGATGTCCCCCTAAGGGCCCTGGCCCAAACCATTAAAAATAGCCCCAGACTAAAGGTACACAAGTATGTGGACAAGGGTATCCAATGCTTTGGTCACAAGGTGTATATATATATATTATGTCAAAAAAACATCTGCCACAATCTCTTGAACAAAATCTTATTAAAAAAGAGTCGGTGAGCAAATCAGATTGTGTTTGAGGATCTTAATGTATAAGGACTGGACTATAGGCTACCTACCAAAATCAGAAGTGAGCAGAGGGATTTCTCTCATTCCCAAAATGTCTGGAGACTAAATGCAACTGTCAGCGACTCAATCCCAAATACACTTATGGAAACCTGGCAGAGACCAACTGGGTGACAGGAGAAGGTGACTTTACTGACACTGGGAAAAAAACTAATTCTATTGGGTGGAAAAGCATGACCCTATTGGTCCATGAGCAAGAAGTAGTTTTACATTTTTCTACAAATGCTGTCAGGATTAAGAGACATTTTATTTATTTTGTTTTTTTTATAGCAAATATTAAAACATTTCTAGTTTTTATTATTTTTAATATTTTATTATAGTAAAATCCTCAAATTTGGATAAATACTGGGAGAAATCTTACTATTATGATTCTTATTATTCTTATATGTCTACACACACACAGAGGGGGGGACAGAATTGCTGTCAGAATTATGACTTTTTTTTAATAGCAATACATTTCTATTTTTATTATTTTCATATTTTTATTATAGTAAAATTCTCAAATTTGGATAAATACTGGGAAAAATCTTACTATTATGATTCTTATTAGCATTACTATTATTATTAGCTTTATCATTATTATATGTCTACACACAGAGGCGGTGGACAGAATTGCACAGCTGCAACTTTAAGACATCCTCTCTCCTCTCTCCTCCCCTCCTCCTGCTCCCACAATGGTCTTTTCCAGCTCCAGTTTATCACAGCAGAATTTGTAACATGCCATAATTTCTCAACCGGTGTGTGTGCATGTATGTGTGTGTGTGCATGTGTATGCATGTGATCAACCCTCCGGAAATCAAATGTCATTACCACCCGACGCAGCTAATTTGGCGATCATCATTCCTGCTGCTCTTTACGCGTTTGGACGATGCCGACCAGGCGGCAGAGGACCAGCCGCACCTTGACGCTCCTCCAGCCGCTGCCGCTGCCGCTGCTGCTGCTGGGTCGCTCTGAAGAAGAAGCCTCCTAGGGGATCATACGCTTCATGGTTAGCTCTAGCTCGCCGAGACTGCAGTTGTCATTGAGCCTCTGCTCCATAGTAAAGGAATACACTGTGAGTATATATGCACACTGTTGCAGAGAGGTGACCTACATTGTGCCCTGATCCTGCAGGCTCAAGGTGATTCTCCATCACAACTCTGGTGGTGGGATGCTGGAGGAAGGATGTGGATGCATGGTGGATTATACAGCTATAGGTTTTGGTTTGGTGTGTGTGTGCGTCTGTGTGTGTGTGTGTGTGTGTGTGTGTGTGTGTGTGTGTGTGTGGTTGACATTGTGGTGGCTCTGCAGAGGGGGAAAGAAATCCAGCCCGGCTGTCACACACAGTGGAGAGACAGAGACAGAGGAGAGAGTTAAAGGGGGGGCGGGATGCAGACTGAGAGGCTGGCATGATGTAATGCACTTGAGACAATAGCCAAGGATTCTCCCCCAATTATCATTTTCAGAGAATGAAGAGGACAGACGCAGTGTGTTTTATTAATAACAGTAAAAAGAGGAGCTGTCATAGGGTGGCAATCTTATTACCGGCTATTATAGAAGATGCAAGCAGAGAGAGAGAGTCATCCATCCAGTCCTTCACATGCTACTGTATAGATGAATGAATGAAAAGGCACACATGCATGGCTTAATTTGGACGCCCGGAAGGTTAATAGTCCTCCTCAACATCTGCAACAATAAAATTAACGTGACAGTATTTGCTTTTTTTGCTGAAGTTGTGTGTGCGGTGCATTATGCAGAAGCTTAATTTAATGCGTTAAAGTGACTTTCCCCCTGCCATGCACTCCGCTTGGCTAATATGTCTGGTTGTGCAGACACGGCTTTTTACTACCTTGAGGCGACACGCAGAGAGCTGGTTGGCTGGCTACCTGTGGCAGAAGAAGCGTTTACGTCTATAAAATGATGGTTTAAAGGGCACTTTTTTTTTTTTTTTATAGGCCGGGTTCGACTATAGCCAAACCCTCCGTAATGAGTTGGCAGGCGGCACAGGTTCAAATCCATTCCAATCTAAGCTTTTTTTTTCCTTTTTGTTCACCTCGAGCCGCTCTTATTCAATCTCTTATCGATTGATGGTTTGCATGACCTTGCTGCCGGGGATTGTGGGAGATGTTAAAGGCTACTAGCGTCCCTTTCATGTGCATGCAGACTTATTTGCAGTTGAACACACACACAGAACCTCCCTTCCTTTCCTCCCTCTCACAGATGCTCACACACACACATGTATAGAGGTAAAGCAGACAAATGGACACACACTAGCACACTTGATGGACAACCTGCTCTCTCTTTCCCGCCTCCCTAATGGCTAGCAGGCCGGGTGTAACTCTACACTCGTGCCGTCCTCATCCTATCTCTATCTCATTCACTTTTTTTTACTGCTCAGTGTGTCAGCGTTCACACCAGGATGTCAGGCAATACATGAAAACAATATTTTGTGGTAGAATTTATAGATGCACAAGCTGGTCTTTATGTATTTTTTTTCCAGACTAATCTCTATTAATGTACTGCCGTATGGATGTCATTATGCCGTTTGTGATTTTGGGCTTATGTTCAAGGAAAACAAAGCAACAGTTGTTGGTAGGTTTTGAGTCCACGAGGTTGACCTTAAATCTCAGGAGAGAGGCAGATGGATCATACATAACATAGATAAGTTTGAGGGTTAGGCGTACAGTGTGTTCCCGGTGACATTACTGTACATGCAGTGTGTTCTCAGACCGTTGTGGAATATAAATATATAATATAATATAAAAATATAGGCTCCCACACACTGACAAGAAATAAGGTCAGTCCAAATGAAGCCCCTCTTCTTTGGAAAAGAAGAATATTGTTTTTCTTGTTGCTTCTATGAGTGATTCTGTTTCGTTCCTCTTTGATTAATAGACATCACCTTTGGATTATTTTATTGCCTTAACTCTTTTTACCAGGTCTCTGTTTTACATGTGTGCTTATTGTCACTCGCTAAGTGAATCACCTGACGGAAGGTCATCGGGCCAAAACCATCAGACTACACTAATACTATTAGTATTATACTATTTGTAGAATTAGATTCCAGCGGTGGCTGCGTAGGATTGTTGCCGACTTGTGTGATCCAAACATTTCCAATAAGATAGATGTAATCATTTCCAAAAATTCATAGCATGTTTTTTATCTAATGAAATATTCTGCTTCAATCCATATTTGTTGGCGTTTAGCCTTTCACAAAGAACTACGAAAACTACTACAAAAAACAAACTGTTTGCTCTCCCACTTGCCGTACACAAGGTGAGGCACGCACCTCTATTAGTGGGGCTGTCTAGCACCATAAATTACATTTATATAACCACAATAATTACCCTTTTTTAATGTTGATGACATCGTAAAATATGACGGTAGACATTTGAAGCTTCATATATAGAAACTTTGAATGTAAAAAAAAAGACATTCGGTACAGCCCTTACTGTCAGTATATTAGTGTTCTAATATTTCTTTACAATGAGACGGATTATTCATTCACCAAAATTGCCCCTAAGGTTTCCCTACATGTGACGTCTAAATGTTTTCTACAAGAGCCTTCTGCACATTGCAGGAACAACATTCTCGCAGGGAATACTGAGTGAAATTTTATATATATATATATCTTTGCACCTGCTTGAGTATTTCTTTTTCATAGTACTTTCAATTTCTCTTTCCGTCTCTCACTCGCCAAAGGCCCTTTCAGACACAACGTAACAACGGCAACAGCTCAGTGTTGTGTCGCGAGCAGCTCTCTTTTGCCAGGTAAACACATTAGGTGTAGCTGTAATGTTGTCCGGGTGGAAACACGGGACTGTACAGTACCAGAAACAGGTTGAGATAACAAAAAAGGAAAAAAAAAATCGGGAGAATCGTGAGGAAACCGGGAGAAGGCAATGAAAAATGGGAGCATCGTGGGAAAATCGCAAGAGTTGGAAAGTATGCTAGTGGCTATCATGGCTTTATACAACATCTTTCTTGTGAGAACATGCCCAGTTGTTATTCCTCCTTCCGAGAGCCTTGCATTATATTGCAGTGACATCACATCAATTAGCATCGACAGTACTTTTCATCATGCACGACTGTTGCATCACCCCAGAGTGCCACAGCGCTGCAGGTCACAAGATCAGCTCGAGATGAGTTAATAGTTTGCTCCATCCATTCAGTAGACTCCCGCCCGAGTGCTATTGTATGTTCCTGTGGCTGTGATTAAATTGAATAGACTTGAATTGTTGTTTTCTTGGCAGGCTGTCTCTTGGTTGTCAGAAGTCTCTCTGGTACGGGGAGCCATATGAATGGGATTTTCTCAGCACTATGAGCGTGCCATGCAATCTGGTCCGTTCCATTCACAAAAATGCCGTGTCACACTTTTTCCCACCTGTCGGCTTGATACGGATGCCAACGCGGGGAAGAGCGGCGTGCAACAGCTTCGCCCGTTATTACCCTTGCTCATCAATGCAGTCTGTAAGATGCACTTTGCGCTCAGCCGCATGCCAAGAAAGAAATCAAACACAGACATTATTTAAAAGTGGAATTTCCCAGTAGTCATCTCCCTTGACGACCGCAAAGCGACGTGTGTAATCAGCCTAGTGATGTAAGCGAAGTGCATTATCATCAAAACAATTTGGACTAACACTCTTATTCATGTCGTGATGAACTGGACCTAATAGGGTGTTACAAATGTTTGAAAAGTTGACCTTATATTGCATAAAAGATTGGTTTCTTAATGGGCTTTTTTGGGCCTAATTTGTTTTTCAACTTGTTTCTAAATCACCATCTCCTTACTTAATGAGTTAAAGAGTTATGAATCCCATGCTTGAGGATAACAAAGCTTTAACACACACTATTAAATAATGCTGGTTCCTATTTTAGCGTCTCCGAAGTCAGCTCAACAAGCAAGCATACGTTAGCGCGGCTTATCTCCAACGCCACAGAGTGTCGCGTTCAGTTCCCCTGCTTGTTCTGCACGCCGCTCGCTCCCCCACGTGTCTTTTTTGATGTTCCCCAGGTGGCGAATAGTGCTGAATTTGCCTCACATGGCCATATATTGCTCAGGAACATACTGCTGTTTTTGTGTGCTGCTCCTTATCTACTCACACAATTGTTCCCCCATTAATGAGATTAACTGAAGACATTCAGGAAATTAGCCGCAGCTTGCTGATTTGTTCTTCCCCAAAATGGAGTGGTTCTACATTAAGTGGCAAAATTTACATCTGTCCCGTATAGATAGCTCACTGCCTGCTTCAGTTTGACTCAGGGGAACTCTCAAGCCAGGGGTTTGTTGTTCAGTTTGTCAAGTGTTTGCCTATTTTGCTGTTTTTTAAAGTAGAGATAATCATTTGAAAGATGTCTTTACAGATGCTGCCCTGAACATGGTGATGGTTAATAAAAAAACAGAGATGTTCCGATACCCTATTTTCCTTCCGAATACCAATTCCGATACCTGAACTTGCGATCTGATGCCAAAACAAACGTGATGTGGATGTGATATGATCAGTATCATTTTTGTATGGCCTGGCTCAGGTTAAACCTTTAGTAAAACATGAACAGATACATACAGAGAATGAATGCTCTGTCTAGAACCTTACATACTGAACATGTCACTGTTTTACTGGTGGGATTTTCCAGTGTAAAATATTGCCAAATTAGCTACTTTCATCAGCAATTTCGGACGCAGTGATCATTTTTTCCAGAGCTGATGATGGAAGAAGCTAACGAGTGAGCTCACATGCTTCTTTCTCATCTCTGTTGAGAGTTGCACATGCGCAGTACCGATCGGGCAGGATGTACGGATCAGGTAGCGAACGTGTTGTTCCTGTGTAGCGTAAATAAGTTGATAAATTATATGATAACGTTTTATCGGATCAGTGCTTAGACTTGCGTACTTGCCAATACCCGATCCAGCATTTTAGGCTGTATCTGAGGCATTTCTGATAGTGGTATCGTTATTGTTATATACAACTCTAATAAAAAGGGCAGACATTAATTGGTATAGGTCTGCGACGAGACATGAACTCTGGTCTCCTGCATGGAAGTCAGATATGCTACACACCCTTTTCTTTCTGCCTTGCTATATATAAATCACACTACTTCCTGCGTTGGCACTAAGCCCTGGAGTTGGTTGTAAATTGTGAGGTGATACTGGGCTGCAGCAGTTGATCACTGTGGCTTTTGGAGTGGGTCTCACAGGCCTACACTCCGATCCGATACTGATATCTTCTATATAGATATAGATCTATTCAATTAAATTCTATGTTTAGGTCTGATTACACATGCGCGTACTTCATCATGCGTCAGCAGCACGCCGGTAGACCGCTCAGCTGAGGGAGCTAACAACAAAACATGTCAGCTGTTTGGAGGTATTTAACACTCGCTACGCCAACAAGATTTACGGCTACCTGCCAATATCCGCAAAGCCAATGTATCAAGGGTTGGCAAGTAGCACTGCAAAATATAACACAACCAACTTAATCAAGCAACTCCAGAGGCATCGTGCCGAAGAATTCAACAAGTTCAACCAATCAAAAAAGGACGATGCGTTGGAAAGACTGCGAGAAACTTCCCAGTGATAGTGACAAAAATAACAAATACATTACGTTTAGTGTTACAAAGTTATGAAAGCAATGTTTAAGTCAAGCCTGAAGTTGCCTAACACATAAAAGAATGATCGCTTCCACACAATGAGGCATAGAGCTTATTAATTAAACACTGGTATCGGATCGGTACTCGGTATCAAGCAATACCCAAAGTCCAGGTATCTGTATCGGGACTGAAAAAGTCTGATCAGTGCATCCCTACCCTTGAGTCCTATAAAACACCCCATAACAACCTTAATTGTGAGTTTGCTCAGCAACTTCCCCGCTGCCAGCTAGACTTCAGCCTGGAGCCAGGTGTCTGAGCTTGGAAGGGGAAAAAAGGGCTCTGGATTTGTTGCACTGATTGGGAAGAAACCCTCACTCCTGCCCCCCTGAATAATTCATTGATTGGCATATGGCATGGAGAGAAAAGCCCAATGATCCCTGTCTGTCTGTCTGTCTGTCTGTCTGTCTGTCTGTCTGTGTGCATCCCTCATTGCATCTGCGGCCCACAATGTGTTCAATTGAGCGCGTCGCTGTTCCTCCCTCCCGTGATTTCCTGCATAATTCCAGACTCACATTTAACATCTTTAACCAGCCGCGCTAAATTCACTCACTTAAGCTTCGTCTTGTTTACACAACATTCTTACTCTATTGCTACAAATACACAATTTTCAACTCCGCGAGTATCACTGACAGATAAAAATCGTACATATTCATTATTAGACATGCATTTATGCTAAGCCAAAGTCTGACACGCTAGTGAGGGCAGATTTCCTGGCGTACATTATCATAATGTGCCATGATGTTACATCGGAGAGGAAATAGCAGTCGTCCTGTTTCAGACTCGATGAATATCTATAGACCAAATGGCTATTGTAATGAGGGGTCAAACTGGCTGTTGAGTTGTGGAGGAAGCAGTCGCTGCTGTAGCGAGTGCAATCGAGACAACATCTGCATCCCTGCTGGCAAATAGAGCTCTCAGACCACACGTTCTTCACACTGCCCACTGTGGGTGATTAGTGTTTATCTATCCAAGAGGATTGCCCTAGCTCTTACCTGTCATCACTATTGCGCCGCCTGCTTCACTCTAGAGAGAATCTAATGACTCGCTGCTCGAACATGCGCTCCACTGACAGGATATGGCAAATGCTGAGCTGCAGAGGAGCAGAATTTCCCCACAAAAGAGGACATTTTAGGGACAGCAGTGGGTGTTTTATCACCGCATTTTTGCTCCGAGGCTCTGCAAGACGAGATATATATTCCCTGTCATTTTTTTTTTGGAATCTCCCATTTTAACTAAAGAGACAAGCGCCCGACGCCTTTTTTTTTTAATGACGCAATTAAGCGGATGAATGTTTAATTGAGTGATATGGTTTTGCTTTCGGTTTTTCAGGGAAGGCTGCTTAATTCGTCTAAGGGGCGGCAGACGAAAGCACATCAGTCGGTGCACTTTCCCTCCGTGTCTATTGATTTTTCATAGACAGTAGAAATGATTTAAGGTGGGCAGTCACGGCGAGATCAAAGCATAAGGTGCAGGAACAGGACAAAAGGGGATTGTATGTGCCGTGAAGCAGAAAAAGATCTTTTGCTTTCCGCGCAGCTTAAAGGGGAAATAAAACACCGTTAAGCAACAAAAAATGTGCCTGCCATTTTTCAGGGGCTTATTTGTTGATAGCATTGTGGAGCAAAATGTGGGGTCACTGAAGAGTTGTGAGCGGTGTTAGAGGTCACAAGTTCCTCAGAATGTGGAAACGAGAGCTGCCATTTTGCATTTTTGTAGCTGCCATTTTGCATTTCGCAGAAACAGTCAGAGATATGAACTTATCACAACAAAAGTAGGCACAAGTTAGCTCGATGGAGAGTGGGAAACAGCACAAAACGACTAAGAAAACAACATCGCATATACATTTTCCATAGTAGATGACCTCGGGGTGGATTTTTCTTTTAACCGATTTTCAAAAAGCAGCACAAACATTTACAATCAGCATCAATACATTTCGCCTGAAGTCTCTGTTGATATCCACTGGCAGTTGCCGTATGGATTTTTTTTATGCAACCAGCTCCTTCCTTCCTCCCTCCTGCGCTCAACTAACACGCATTGAGCCAAAGTCGGGGAATAAATCACTACCTTTCTACTTAAAATGCACCACCGGTGTCCCAGGCTGTCCGCTGGCTGGCTGGCCCGCTCTCCAAAGCGAAAAAAGGGCTGGCATGTGCCGAGTGTCCAGCCAAGCAGCACACAGGGCTCGGTCTCTCAGGTCTAAGCGGCAGCGGATGGTGGCTGAATGGTGAACTGGTGAGAGCCTGGCTGGGTGCCTGGAGATGATTTGGGAGACCCCATCTTGCTGCCAGAACATGCTGGGACACATACCTGCCATTATAACCCACCCAGAGGGGACCAAGTCTGGGCAATTGCGATATTGAAAGCTCAATGAGTAAACCTGGCCTGGGTCAACACACTGAGTAAATACAGTTTACTCTTAAGGCTAAATCAAAGTGATTAAAGTACAGGGTATTGTATTGTATTGTAGAGATTTGTTGCAGGCAGTAGCTCAGATTGCACAAAAGGTAGTGCTATGATGTTGAATGTTACAGGGACTTTGATAAATGCAAGTGCAAAACCCCACTGTTGCAGATTTTATGCATTTTTCCTCAAATTAGATTTAAAAATATCGCAATATATCGCCTTGCTTACAGTATCGCAGTATATCGCAATATATTGAATCGTGACCGCTGTATCGTATCGCCAGATTCTTGCCTAATACACTGTATTGTTAGGCTTTTGGATTATTGTTTGTTATTGATTGAGCACCTGACTGACACCTTTTAATATTTTTTGTAGAAGATTGAAAAAGGAAATGGTCAAAAAGTATGTTTGGCTGTGCTTTGGCGTTATCTTATAGCATCAATCACGATTTTTGTCAGTATTTGTTGTTCTGAAGGGCCTACACAAAATAACTATTTATTGTGACATTGTGATAAATCCAGCTACACAGAGATTACTCAAACATTAGATGAATACATGTATGCTAATTTGCTGTACTGGAAGTTAGACGAGAGGATTGACATCAATTTTATGGAGAGATTGGTCCAAGATGCAGTTCACATAGCTTCGCTTGTGCTGGAGGCAAGGGCAAATGGTTAGCCCCCAAAAAAAGACTAAAATGACTTCTTTTAACGAACTATAAGTGTATCTTTCATGCTTTGTGTTTACCTCATTAAATATTTATAACCCTGGTTATTTGTAGCTGAGCATGCTTCATCACATGACTCTGACGTGTGACGACGCAGACCCCGGTTTTAGCCCGTGAACTATCCCATCGGTTAGGATGACTCCGGAGGCTTTCTGAAGTCCCTCAGGGAAAGCTGGAATATGGTTTCACATATCCACTATTGCATAGATATGGTGTATTATGCAACTCGATCCGGGCTGGATCATTAAACAGCACAAGCGTGAAATCTAGGGCAGAACGCCCAGCCTCCCAAGACGTCTCTGCAGCTTTGAAACGGCGGGGTGACGCTGAGCCGAGCTCCAACTGTGTCAGGCCCAGTCACATAGCCTACTCACCAGCCATACAAATAGAAACAGTGGAGAGTGGGCACTGACGTGGACACATATTTGTTTTGCTATAAGTGTGAAGATCTTCATCTTTAGCATTAAAGAGGACCTGTTATGCTTATTTTTCAGGCGCAAACTTATATTTTGGGTTTCTGCTAAAACAGGTTTACATGCTTAAATGTTCAAATAATGCTTTATTTTTCTCTTTCCGGTAGTCTGCTTTGATTGGTCAGCTGGCCTACTCTGTTGTGATTGGTCAACCGAACCAAACTCTTCAGACTCCGCTCCAGCTCCGCTCTAACTAGCTTTGTTTGAGGGCGTGCCAAACTAGCTGCTATACAGGTATTATGCAAATGTGTTACTTGGTGACATCACCACGTTACGGAAGAAAAGGCGGGACTTCAACAGTGTTTCTGTTTGGGAGAGTAACTCCCTTTGGCCTGGACTTTGTAACTTTGCAGACCTTTTACGTGCACAAAAAACTATAAAACACACTAAAGGAAAGGGAAAAAGCACAAAAGCATAATAGGCCCTCTTTAACATAATCCTAATTCTTCCTTTAAGCCTGAATCAAATCAAGATATTAATGTTGCTTTGGTATAAATACAATTTTAAAAAAAACAGACGACTTTTTTTTTGCGTTTTGATTTAGATTATATATACTTTGTCCAAGTTTTCTGACTTTTCTCCAAACTTTCTTTTTTTTTTTTTTTTAATCACAGTTCAGTCAGTGATGAACTCTGAATGATTTAAAGTTGCTCTTCAGAACCGGCTTCAACTTAATAACAATTAGCCTAGAGAGGTTTGTTAATTTGACCAGCTTTATTGACCTTGCAATGGACTGGTGAGCTGTTCGTCCATCAGCCCAGTGTGTGGTGGGATATGTGCAGCCCACTGTAGCCCTGAAGGGGAATGGGTTTGTAAAGAAAATTGAAGTCTCACCTCCCAGAAAAATGCAGAACAATACACCCTGCAGTTCACATTTGTTTGCGGTGCATGGTGACATTTATTCTGAAAAGGTTGCCGTTATAGTTATTGGCACCTTCTGATAGCAAAAACCACCATCACTTAATTAAAGTATTGATATTGCGATCTATTACGTAATGTAATGTGTGTTAAATGGTTTCCCGTGTACACGTCAAATTTAACTTTTTGTGTGATTGAGTTAGGGGATTACTTCAGAAAAGTAGAGAGTGTAGCATGAAGTTACCTTGAAGATATAAGCATCCCGCAAGTTGTAACAAACATTTTATTCAAGATATAACTGAATATATTAAAGGCGGTCATCTCGAGAGAGGTCAACGTTCTGGCAATTGATTTGTATGCAATATGAATGACTGTTTTCTATATTTGATGCATACTTTATGTTGTTGAATTCGACAGTACCGTTTCACCGCAACGCTGTCTTCACGTCGAAACTCTGTCTAACGTCTGCCCTCCCTCCTTCCCTTCCCAGCGCCAAGATGATGTGCGAGGTGATGCCCACCATCAGCGAGGACACGGCGCTGAGCCAGCGCGGCTCCCAGAGCAGCGCCGGGGACCCGGACTCCCACTTTGAGCAGCTGATGGTCAACATGCTGGACGAGAGGGACCGGCTGCTGGACACGCTAAGGGAGACCCAGGAGAGCCTCGGCCTGGCCCAGCAGCACCTCCAGGACGTCATCTACGACCGCGACTCTCTGCAGCGCCAGCTCAGCTCCGCCCTGCCACAGGTAAGCCGCGGCAATGTCGCTTTTTGGTAAAGATTATTTTTGTGTCATTTTTGCCTTTTATAGATAGGTCAGATGGGGAGACATGCAACACATGTCAGTATCTTGAATTGAATCCTAAAGTTGCAGATACAGTATACGGCATGTGCCTTAACTTCTAGGACTTCAGGCTTTTTTTGTTGTTATCTGTGCGGATTGAATTTGCCTGGAGTATTTTGTTGTTTGTGATCAAATTGTTGTTATATAACTTTTACTTAACAGTTTGTTGTATTTTGCCCACACAGTGCATTTGAACTTTGAACTCTTTGCACCAAAGTTGTACCTCGGCAATAGCAGACATAATTTCTGTCTTACTTTTATTGTCCTTTTAAAAACATTTCAGTCATATTACAATCCCGCTATAGGCGAAGGGCTTTTTGTGTTTCGTTAGGATGTGCGCCACTAAACGAAGCCTCTGTTGGCTGCGTTGGCCTTCTTCATCAGTTTGGTAAACAGAGACTGTTGTCTTTTAAAGCGTTGTTTTCAGCTCCTTTACCTTCTCCGTTCGTAGACCCGCTACCAGCCGGAAAATCCCGTAAAAAGTTGCTGTGGACTTAGGTGAAGTGGCGCTCGACGTTGCTGTGGTAATACTCAAATTTGGTGTGTGCTTGCTAGTCTAGTCTTGCTAGTTTAATTGACAGCTGAGTGACTTTGTGTTATCACATTTACAGTATGTACATATTCTGTGAACCCTTAGGGAGCCACTCAGAATCGGGTTCGCGAGCTACTTATTGGAGACTCCTGCTTAAGTGTCTTGTTGCATACAGTACTTGGTGGTATCGCTTTGTTCTCATTTGAATCCCTGCAAACCCTTTTACTAGATTAACTTGCAATAAGAGCGATGTAAAAATATATTCTTCCCCAGCAGCCAGTATCCCTCGAAACTTTGGGTTATTATCTTTCAATTTACAGTACATGATTATTCTTAAATGAACGTGGCACAAACATTGTGTCTTCCAGTACTATTACTTTGGAAAATGTTCCAACTCAGCGACTCTCTGTGAATCATGCAAGACAGATTATAGTTTGTCTAATTACCAGTTAGACTCCCATTGCATAATGAAACACTTTGGATAAAGCATGCACCAAAAATGGTATATTAGTGTGTATGTGTGTGTTAAGCTATTGTTTTTCTTATGCACAGTACTTGTCGTGCTACTGCAGTGCCGCGTTTAACCAACTCAAATGTCAGATTTCAAACATCCCCAAACAAAAAACGTGATAGTTTAGTAGTTGGTATTTAAAATCCCAGGCATAATTCACATTCTGTGTGCGGTCAACCACGTTTTGTCGTGTGACACCGCAGGTTTGCCTTATTTTTTGTTTGCAGTCAAATCAGTGAAACATAACGGGAAATATTGAGCTTGACATTTTGGTTGTTAGTGGTAGTTTCTTTCGTAATAAGTCCTACAGTAAGCGGAGATTAGCACTTTCCGAAAGTGTGTCAGTAATTCTAGTCACACGCTCTCCCCGCTGTGTTTCCAGAAGACTCTGGAGGTTTGCTGGTGCTGGTGGAGAGACGAGGACTTTGTTCCACAGCGCAGTAATCCGCATGGTTTCAGAGACACACACTGTGTCTGTGTTAGCTTTGGTGTGATCTCACATTACTGCTTCAAAAGAGGTTTTGCGGTGTTAAAATTATACTTTCTGTTTTGAATTAAACCAGCCAGAATTTCAATATCTGCTTCTTTTTTTCTTCTTCTTGCCCCTTCGCCTGTAGAATAATTTGAATGAACCCACTTACACCTCTTCATTCTGACGTGTGAAACAGATCGTCGGGTGTCGAGATGTTATAAATATATCTTATATACCGCCTTTGCTTGGTTTTTTCATCTCGGATTCGTGTCAGACTGTAAAGGTTTGAACTCGGGGTTATGGTGGTTTTTCAGCTCATAGTTTAGCCTCGGGGCTTTTCTCCTCCTCAGAAGTTACACCGGGGACATAATATACAGTTAAAGACAAAAAAGCGAATGCTCTTCATAGATTTTACACTCTGACTAGAACAGACAGAGCAAAAAAAGAAGCTTACCTCTCATATTTGAATCCATGTCTTTCCCCAGTCTGTTTTTTTTGTTTGTAATAGTTTATTAGGAGTAATATCAGGTTTACAGAAACATACAAATAGAGCACAAATGTAAATGATTGTCCCTCCATATTTAAATTAAATTAATAATAATAATAATAATAATAATAAAAGAAAAAAAGAAAAGAAAATAAGATACAAATTTAAATAAAATAAATAATAATAAATAAAGTACACATTGACAGTAATAATAATTATGTAAATGATTGTCCCTCCATATTTTAGTATTTTTCCCCCAAAGCCCACTCCCACTCAATCCTCACCCTTTGCCAAAGCAAAAAGGATAAAGAACAAAAAACAAAGTTAAATTAAATAAAAAAAGAAAGAAAGAAAGAAATTTAGATAGAAAAAATACAATGAAATAAAATAAATAATAATAAACAAAGTACACATTGACAGTAATAATAATTATAGGATAAATCCCAAGCTACAGATAAAATAGGCTGTTAAACTTTACCATGTACAAATGGACAAATTAACTGTCTGGCGGTCTTTTCTGTGTACATAAATCATAAATCTATCATAAATAAAATTTGAAATCTTCCGCTCGTGTCCAAACATTCCCACCGCACCGCTTCATTCCCAGAGAAAGCATCCCGGGCTGCCAAAAGTGAAATAACACGTCCATTATCAGACAATTCCATTGATATCCACCGGCAGTAAAGTCTCTGTGGTGGTGCTGTGGTGATGTATTGCTTGTCATTGTGTAATGACAGAGCTGACATAACGTTCTGGTGCTTTCCCTGACGCCCGGCTTAAATTAGATGTCACTGCGGGCGGCGATTGGGATCCTCCTCGCGACGTCCTGGCACAAACGATTCCATTAATTAATCTGATGGCGTCTCATTGGCCTGCATGATATCAACAACATTACTCTAATGGTTTATGAAGAGGTTTGTTAGACCTGTGTGATTATACAGAGGCGTTTGGCGTGTAGGGAAAGTGGCGCCTTTCTGTTTAATATGCAGTTGTGCTTGCAGCTTCTGTGTTTTTTGGACAATAAGAATGAGTTTAATTCACAGGAGCAGCCATCACCTTTTGTGCTGCCGTGTTATGAACGTCTGTAATAATTTCACCGCATCTGACACTCCTTTAATACGGATGTAATTTTGCAGCAATTTTCGGGGGACCAGCAGAGTGGAACGATGCTCAGATAATCATGTAGTGGGATTCTTAAAGAGGGCAATAGATAGCTTCCAGGTCTTTCTCAGAGGAGGTGGTGGTGAATGAGGAAGAGGAGCAGCGGAGCTTCAGAAGACAGAAGTGGCCTCATTTAGGCGATAGGCAGGCTGTGAATGTGTCTTTACTGATATCACTCCTCTGTTCCTGAAGCCCGGAGCGCTGGCAGGATTAGGCGTTGGCCCGCCACAAACTTCCCTCCCTCTTGTTCTCCGTCTCCCTCCTCTCTCTCCCTCTCTGTCTCTGTTTCTGCTGTCACTGCCTTTTCTGTTATGTTGCGCTTTGCCTTCGTGTCTCCCTCTCCTCCTCTGCTTTTCCCCCCTCTCCCCGTCAGAGGTCACGGCTCCGCTGCTCGTCATGACACTTTGGACTGATCGGAGTGACATTCGCCGTCCCCACTCGACGCTTCCAGGCAACACCGCATCCCCCCTTTTACATGCATAACAATCCAGCAGCGCCTCTGTCCCTTTCCTGATATGCCTCCGTCCCTTGTCTTCTCTTTCTACATTTCATCAGGCCATTTTGTTTCAGAGCAGACGAATGGCAACCGTTAGCTGTATATGTCTCACACGCTCATCGCTGCATGACATAGTATATATTATATTAATGCTAAAGACCCACATAGACCCATTTTTGTCTCTTTTAAGGGAGTAAAAGTCTTTAGGGGGAGATAGCAGGTCAACAGTAGATGTCACATAGAAGTGGTGTGCATCATCTGAAAGCTGGGAACCTGAAGATTAATTTGAAATGCAGCTCAGCACTATGTGTGAAGTTGTTCTAGTCATAAATCAGAAATAGAAATGCTCTATTATGTCTCATAAGTTGTTGAAGCAATTTTTGGGTTGATACCATTTGTTACACAGATTTGTTGCTAAATTTAACAATTTTTTACCTCGAGAATTGATACAAAATAATCAATAATCCCTCCGAAATACCACATTAAGACACCAAGACCTGGAGGAACACCATAGAAAAAGCAATGCTGTGATTTAGTGTCAAAAACTTTTGACATTTGGAGATTTCTGTAAGAATTGCATTTTTCGGCGGTTAGATGGCGAGCACTTCTGTTCTGGAAACTGCTCAGAAACCCCCTTATTGTCAATCCAGCTAGGAAAGCCATCCATCCTCTGAATGCTCTAGGTCTTTAGTTTGTGGCTGTAAAGTTTTATGAGGCTGTGATTATCGTAGAGGTCACCAGAGGTCATTTTATACAGTGAGGTCAAGTTTAAAAAAATGGTCTCACTACAATGAAATGTCTACTATGGAGACTAACATCATCACACATGAATACAGTTGGGCTCATTGGATCCACAAGAGTCTCAGCTTTACAGTGAGACACAATTTATGTAATTCAAAAACTGTTTAGGGAACCAAGTATGCAGAAATATTAAAACACACCATTTTAGAATAGGTGAAAATAACACATTTGTATTGCATGCAAATAACTGCATGTTTTTTGCCCCAAACTGCATGTGATTATCATAAAGTGGGCATGTCTGTAAAGGGGAGACTCGTGGGTACCCATAGAACCCATTTTCATTCAGGTGTCCTGAGGTCAGAGGTCAAGGGACAACTTTGAAAATGGCCATGCCAGTTTTTCCCTCCCTAAAATTTAGCGTAACTTTTGAGCATTGGTTGGTACCAATGGATTCCTAAGTATCTTCACTAGCACTAGCTTTAAAACTGATCCCGCTACAACCTCTGAAAGACTCGGGATCACCGATAATACACCCATAAGAATATCTTATATCACTTCTGTATAATAACCCTTTTCTCCGTCATTGATTCGTATGTTCCAAACACATGTAGTTTTTCCTCAAAATTGCTTAATCATAGTTTTGAGGCCCCACAGGATGGAGTGTATTTAGGGATTTATTGAATACACTTTTTAGAGCCACTTTTTTCAAGCCTTCAAGTGGAAAGTATTTGAAACTAATAATCAATCGACAACTATTTTGGTCTTTTTAATCTTAAGGATTTTCTGCTTTCTGTAGTGTATCTTGTTTATATCTTTGTAAATTGAATATCTTTGAGTTTGGGCTGTTGGTCAGACAAAATAAGACATTTAACCTTGGGCTTTAGGAAACTGTGATGGCCATTCTTCTCCATTTCTGACATTTTATAGACTAAACGATGAATCGATAATGAAAATAATAATTGTTACTTTGCAGCCCTAATAGATAGGTAGACATTATTGTCTCTCAAAGAGGAAATTTGTTTCCACAGTGTGTGTATCATCTATTAATCTGTGATTGTATATAAAGGCAAACATCCGAAAAAGTGGAAAAATGAAGACATTATTCTCATTAACTGCCCTCTCAGTTTGATACAGTTCAGTGTGATGTATATTATGAGTATTTCTGTGACCCTATAAGAGGTGGTAAACTCTGTTCGGCAAATAAAGCGATGGGTTAACCCTCCGCTACATCACTGCTGCTGATGCAACATGCGTTTCGCTGCGCAGGGTGAGCAATTTGTTCTTGCCTCTAACTATAAGCCTCGCTGGGAAATGAGGGGCACCGCTGTCATCTGAGAGCCTGGTGTCTTTTCCGTGTCTTGCATTATTCCGGCTTGTTTCCTCCGCTACGGCGTATCTAGAGTCCCTCTGCTCGCAGGAAAGACTCCTCGCTCCTACTTGATAAACTGATTTCAGAGAAAGAGATAGGGAAAGACATGTAGAGCAGCACCAAAGCCTGCAGCGCCGCGCACATGTGACCCTCCTCCCATCCCCCATCGCCCCCTGTATCGTGACCGAGGCGGGCGAGCTGGCAGACAGGCAGCGTTTCCCCGTAGCACTCAGCTGTGCGTTACTGTACTCGAAGGGCCCTGAGGGGCTGCGGGGAGCCTTTCTCCCCATGCTGTTTATTTACTGTTGCCAAACATGGTCTCATCATGAAAGCTGCTGCTGCAGATGATGTTCTCCGCATCCACATCCTGGTCACTGGCAACATGCTGTAGTCTACCACAAACACAGATTTTAAGTTTTAATCATAGAGATGTTTCTTAGAGGAGGAGATGCTCTGGAGACGGAATTTGTTTAATTGATCTTGAGTGTGTGGAGTCACTTTTCCTGGCCATGGCATCTGTCATCCTGGATGGTCAGCAGGTGTACTTAAAGTTGCCGTTGATGACATTGATAACATTCAGAAACTAGATGTCACATTCTCCCTCCCCCGTTCCATTGTATTCACTTTACAACAAGTCGTTTGCCAGGCACTTACCGTCAATCTCAGCCATTAATCCCCTTTTTTCCACACTAACTGACGACCCAGAGATACAACGTGAATGTATTATTATTATTTGTTTACATAAAAATGTTAGCAATAAGACCTTTTAAAGGTACAGTGTGTAGGATTTGGTGGCATCTAGTGGTGTGGTTGCAGACTGCAACCAACTGAGTACCCCTCCGCTCACTCCTCCCTTTCCAAGACTGCGTTAATGTGAGCCGCTGAGTGCAAAACCGTGGTTACTGCGTGGTATCTTCCAGGACCTTCGCCTTGTCTATTTTATGAGCAACGGTAGTCAGACGGCGGCTGGCGGTACCGCGGTTTTGCACTCTGCGGTTCACTTTACCGCAGTGTGTCGGAGAACTACGGTGGCCTTCAGTTTGGTTTACTCCGTTCTGGGCTACCGTAGAAACATGGTGGACCCCGTGAAGAGGACCCACTCCCTATGTAGATAACAAAAACACAAAGATTCTTAGTTTCAGGTGATTATACACTAATGAAAACATAGTTATAAATAGAGTACTAGATTCCATTTCTGCTAATAGACCCCCCTAAATCCTACACACCATCCCTTTAAGGTTGTAGGGAACACCAGAAGCCCAGCTGACCTTTAGATGTCGTAAATGGAAGAAAATCCCATGAAAAGACGATTGAATTTGAGACTCTGTAAGGTTGTAAAATGGGAAGACCATGAGACATGTGACTCGACTAGTCACTGCTCTGCGATCTATATCTGTGTTTTTTGTGTAATCTCCCTTTTGGAGGGGAAGGGTTGATTCACATTCATAAAAGATTACAATTTATCACATGGAATTTGAATTTGATTTTATGAAACACACACATTTCTATTTTGATTGTTTTTAATTCAGATGTAGATTCAGAAATCTAACAATAAAACATCTAATAATAACATTAAATCATAAATGAATGTGTTGGTCACTGTGGATGCTAAAATCTCGCCTATTCAGGGCACGGCCCTGAGCTCCCCAGACGTTGATCCGAGTGCTTCCTCCGCCCAGCCAGACAGTAATGAGATACCGGCCAATTGATCACCGGCACACTGATGTTGTAATGAAAGCTAAGACTGCACTAGATTACTGTACAGGGCAGCCCATTGATCCGTGGTTTGCTCATTCATGACCATCATACCGGCTTCAGTAGAAATGACAACAGCATCTTTCCTGAGACGTCCTTTTGTACAAAAGGATGATTGAGCTCGGAAACATGCTTTCATTTCACACAGCAATTACAGTTTCATTTAAAGATTAGTAATTAGGGGCGATTTATCTGAAGGGTAAGCACTGTGTACATCTCTGGTGTCTGGTCATTAGCAGCCTGCTTTAAGTCAATGATCCACCCCTCCAACCCGCTGTTTATTAATCATACATGACACGGCCGTTCGTCAAAGAGTCTGGCCACAGGCCGCGTCCTCCCATCCTTCTTAAAGCTTCAGCCAGTATCGCCAGCGTTTGTAGTCATGGAACGTACCACTCTGTGGAGCTACGCGGGGGTGAATGAGGAGAGGATGGCGCGGCGGCGGGAGGAGGGAGAGGAGACGGTGAAACTCCCTGACAAGCGAAGATGACTAAGCTTGTCGAGGAGAGGGGATGAGAGGTGAATCCTTCCTTCTCTTTCGCTACTTTCTGATGTTTTTTTTTTCCACCCCCTCCCTGTCTCTCTCTGTTGCTTGTACAGGAGGCCCTCTGGGCTCCAGCAGTCAGCCAGTCAGCTGGTCTCCTACGCCAGAGCAGCACATGATTTTCCATGATTACTGTTATTGTTTGTGCCCCAGTTCACGCCGGCTGCGGGCTAGATGTGCAGTTGATGCGTGGCAAGTTGTGAGGAGGAAACTGTCCAAAGACAAGCAAAGAGTGGGCCGCACAGGCGTTTACCAGTAATGTCCTTAAGTTTACAAGCGTATCAGCTTCAGAGCACATGATAACACATCAAAAAGAGCATCATAAGGTCAAAAAATCAAAAACCTGTCTGAAAAAAGGCATGAAAGGCAGAAGAAAAGACACGTCTGAAAAATTTCAGAAAAAAAGTCTGAAAAAAGTCAGCAATCTGTCTGAAAAAAGGCAGAAGAAAAGTCCCAAAACAAGTCCCCCCCTCAAATTTTTTTTTTGAAGAATGAAAGAATTTCCGCAAAAAAGTACGAAAAAAGTCTGAAATTGTCCAAAAAAAATTTCCGAAGAATGTCCAAAAAAATATCAGAAAAAAATCCAAAATATGCCCGGAAAAAATCTGAAAAATCTCCAAAAAAGGACCCAAAATAAAGTCAGAAAAAAAATATTTTTGTCTGATTGTTTGGAAAATTTCCAAAATATTCCTCAAAAAAAGTACGAAAAATTTCTGAAAAATGAAAAAAGAAAAATTCCAAAATATGTCCGAAAGAAGGTAGAAAAGTACACGTGGGTTTGATAAAATAACACTGGAAGATGTGGTAGTTCATTTCTTCGTGTCCTTGACATCTTTTGTCTAATACACTCACTTGCTGATAGACAGCGGTAGCGTATTTTCCAATTTTCCCGTCTCTCAAGCGTTGATTCGCAAACTGAAGCCTTTCTCGTTTTTTTTCTGCTCAATTTACCCCCAAAGCCTTGTTTTTCCTCTCCTCCCTTATTTCCTCTCTCCCTTTAATCTTCTTCACATTGACAGAAGCAGGGATGGGCCCTTGGCACACACCGTATGCATCAAGTGTCCGTAATGGCTCCGACAGAGATGCTTGATCAATACCCTTGAAAGTTTAGTTCAGTCTGATTAGGGAGACGGATCTCGTCCTCCTCCACCTCCTCTGGATGAATCATCGCTGCTAGGGGGCCGACGCTGAGCTGTATCTGGATGCCGGTTGACCGTAGTCTGGCAGTTAAACAGAAGAAGGGGACGAGGTAGGGGTTCTGATCAGTCACGCCGAGGTGACAAGACAGTGCAGAAGGATCTCCTGCAGATGTAATTATCTCTCTAATGAACAGCACAGTAGGACGCCAGAGTGCTCTAAAGTCAGGAAGTTGCAGGAACAGTAGATCAGCTTAACAAGGAGACAGCAGCTGCTTGCATACAAAGTCTTGTTTGGGGTGATTCAGTCAGTCTGTGTACTCAAAGATCACACTAAGAATCTAAATTGTAGAAGTCACAATACCTCTGAAACCCTTAACCACTACCACGCTACAAGGCGGGATTGAATTTGATGTTTTTTAACAGATTTACATCAGCTTTGAGTTGAGCTTTGTGTGTTTTGCAGCTATTTCTACCTAAACACACTCTACAACACATAACTAGCAAGTATAGTGTCTCACTATATGTGGTGCATTAATGAGTGCTGTCCAGATCCAGTTCATATTGTGGACAAGAAACTAAAATCAAAGTGTATTTTGATTTGCAGGAGCTTTACTGGTTGGTAACAAGTGAAAGCTACACTCTACATCCAGTATGCTATAGCTGTCTGTGTGGAGGAGAACACACACACATCACTAACAGCCTTACCTGATAGAACTGCTGTAATGTAAAGGCCTTTACACACTGTGAATGTGAGCGTGAGTGACGGATAAACGACACGAAAATGCGAAAACCCGCCTACAAATATTATATGTCTAGGGCTTTTATTGTGAAAGGTAAGAATAGAAGGAGTGCTGGAGGTCCAGGCTGTATGGCTGGGCCCGCTGGAGAGAAGGGAGGCATGGGAGAGCCAGAACCAGGACTGTGTGGGCCAGAGTGTCAGACCATGCTGCTGTAAAATGAGAGGTTTTCTAAAGGGACTCTGGTGCTCAGAAACACTACCGCTTTTGTCCACAGGGACCGCCAGAATCAACACAGAATGAAAGTTCCTCGTAGTAGCTCTAAATGTAGCTTTAAACAGTAACGGCTCATTGTTTGGAACCCTGAATCAGTGATCATGCCACAGATAAAAAATGATACCAAAGCCCGGGGGAAATGTCTCGTTCCCAGAAAATGATGAATCATCACATGTTCACTTTTTATTATAAGCTGTAAGTGCACTTACTAGGGAAAAGGGCAGAATGGCAGCACCAGTCATTCAGGCTCTCTGCAGCATTGTGTTGATGAAGCATGACAGACCCAGTTGTAGGATGAAATATTTGGTGGTGCTGCTGAGCTGCTGCTTTTAGTCTGCAATTGCAAACTATTCATTTTTAATCTAGGTTCACTCACATTTTAAAGAGGAGGCGCTCTCCACATTTGACACACGTTGTAGAAATGAACAGTGGAAGTATCTGCAGCGTAATTGCTCTATAGTCCAACATTTATCTTGACTGTTGTGATAAATGTTTTAAAATGACTGTTAGACCCGGATGATATCTGTATAAATGAGGCTGCTGTCGGTCCATAGTGTCCAATGTGAAGCTGGAAAGTGGAATGGGATGTTGGGAATGTGAGTGAAGATGGGCATTCAAGCAGGTTACAAATTTGTCGCTATTGACTTTGTAGCTGCAACACCTAATTTACAGTAGTTGCTGCAGATCTAAGAGTAAAGGCTGAATTACTCTCCTCCATTGCAGCGTGGCGGTGGTTAGCCCATATATGCCTATGTCACAGAGATTAATCCATAGCTCAGAGTTGGATTCAGCCCATTGACTGTTGTCCGCAATGCCACGTGACAAAAGACGTGTTCATTATGAAGTTGTGTTGTTCATCTATAATCTACCAAAAGCAGCAAACCTTGGTTGATGAGTAAATCCCCTTTAACCAGTACCCATGTTGTTTGTTAGTGTTTTATGAGTTTCATCCACATAAAGGGATAGTTTGGGTGTTTTGAAGTGGGGTTGTACGAGGTACTTATCTGTAGTCAGTGTGTTACCTACAATAGATGACGGTCGGCACGCTCCCAGTTTGGAGAACAGACGGGAGTTACCGCACGGGAGCAACGCAATGTACTGCTGTGGACGGGGCCGGCAAAAAAACTTATTTTAGCCACCTAAAAGAAAGACTCACCTAAAAAAAGCAATATCAGTTTAAGTGTACGCTATATTTAAAATATTTTCTCCGCTTTACCTTGCCGTGAGACAGCCAGTTATGACAGGGAACTGAACCCATTGTATCCATCTATGCTCTCGCCAAAGCCACCAGACTCCATTGAAAAAAACAGTAATTTTACCTTGCAGAACACGGGAGTTGCTGGTCTACCGCTGCCTCGATCGGTTAGTTTGGTTGGGCTATTTTGTTCACCAAAGCCGCATAATAACACAAACAGACTAACTGATTGGAGCAGCAGTAGACCAGCAACTCCCGTGTTCTGAGACGTAAAATTACTGTTTTTTTCAATGGAGTCTGGTTGGTGAGAGCATCGATAACTGCTTCAGTTCCCCGTCGGGAACACAGACTGTATAGCTGTCTCACAGCAGCGTAAACCAGTGAATATATTCTAAATAGTGGACTGATATTGATTTATTTTAAATGGGTTTTTCTTTTAGGTGTCTAAACACGTTTTGCTGCTGGTCCCGTCCACAGCAGTACATTGTTTCACCATACATTCACTGTCATCTACTGTAGTTAATACACTGACTCTGGATAAGTACCTCATACAACCCCACTTCAAAAAAACTCAAACTATCCCTTTAAGCCAAGTCTAGTTTAAAACATCAAACATTTATCGCCATTCTGCGCTATCAAACATGTTTAGATGTGTGTGGATATGACGATTTACTACTTCTTTGTAAAGCAGCGAGACACGTCGCAGCACCTCCACCTCAGATGTCCCCAAAAAAACATATGATGATGAATCATTTGCGTTTAGGAAATGACAGTGCGTAGGCAGACACAGTCTGAACACTTTGATGTCATCTCCTTCAGTGTGGGTGGGACGGGATGGAAGTAGTGGAGGGTGTGCGTTAGAGTTTGCATCACTGTGGGTAGAACTTGGGCATGACTCAGACCCTGAGGCAAGGAAATACAGAGATTCTCAAATCTTACTTCACACACACGTACAGTCCCATCCTCGCAAACACACTCACACACACACTGCTTGCCGGCTTCGCCCGAATGAATTAGAGAACTGGTCCCTTGAGAGCCACTTAAGCGAGCAGAGTGAAATGAGGTTATGACCAATACTTAGTTCTCCTCGCAGTGCCGACCTGGAAATGTAATCCTCCCTCCAAAAAGCCGCTGTATTTGTTTATTTAGCCTCCACTATTGATGAATATTACCTCCTCGGTGTTACCAGTTGCTTCCGCTGAAACATTTGAATCAGCCGGCTTTCCCTTTTTAAATAGCGAGCTACGATTATTCAACCGTAACTCGAACATGTCACACGCTGCTGCAAATGTAGGCCGACTGATGAGGAATTAGACTGACACAATATCCCGAGGACATGTTGAAAAAAAAAAAAAAAAAAAAAGGCGAGCAGTGATTCGATTTTTGTTTGGCAGCTGCACTCGGCTCCTCAGAAGCAGGTCTCCGGTACTGACTGGTGTTTTTTCGACCATGCAGCTGGTCCCCATTAATGGATACCTTTTAGCTTCTGAATGCTCCACTTGAAAGCCAGAAATGGAGCATGATGTCACCGCCTCTTGGCGCCGGCTGAGAATCTTGTTCAAGGACTCCTGAGAGAGAGAGAGACGATCCCATGATGTCCTGCTCGCCTCGCTGCATCACAGCTCCCACCTATAATGTGGTGTGAGGAACTGTTGTCTTCAGCGTTACACACCTGCAGACATTAAAACCGTAAGCACAGCTCTCCAAAGCAGCACATTATACTTTACAGTTGTCTCTAATTAGGGCTACTTATTGCTAGCGTTATTAGTGCTATTTCTAGTGCTGTTATTGCTGAGCATGCATATACATAATGAGGGAGCAGACCAGTGTAAGCTTTAGTACAAAGTGCATTAAAATAGAATTGAGCACTTTGAGAGGGTTAAAGATGAACTAGAGAAGCCATTTTTGTAGTGTTCAGTAGATTACATTCATTCTCACAAAACAAGAATAATGTGAATTTCAGTTAAAGGAGGGATGTGTAATGGTAATCTATATTAATTACACAATTTTTAGGGTTATCCATATAGTAAATATAGCACACAGCCGTGACTAGAGGCATTATTTTTTCAGGTTGTCCACCCATCTGTCCGTCCATGCCATTATTGTGAATGCGATATCTCAGGAACGCCTGGAGGGAATTTCTTCAAATTTGGCACAAACGTCCACTTGAACATCAAGTATTAACCACAGACTGTATATAAGAAGTGGACGTTGTCACCGTGAAGGCACCCATTGGTTTGTGGACTACCATTTTCAGGCCTTGTTCGGCCTTTTGGCTGTCCCCATCTTGGTTTTTGCCCGTCACTATCTTGTTTTGTTTGCAACCAGAAGTGACACAAGAGGGTGGAGTTAAGTACAACCGAATGCTGAATAAGTCATATTTAGGCGACCAAAAAGGTTATAATTAACTTTCATGAACTGAAAACACACTGTGAAAGGGTTAAAGTTGTAAGATGAAAACACGGACAACTCCCAGACTGGACAATGTCGGTGCTTTATGGATGTATATTTGACTCTAAATGGGACCATAATTTACTAAATGAACATCGTTCTATATTGAAGAAGACTTGAAACTAGTGATTGAGACCATAAACTCATGTTTACAATGTTTACTGAGGTAATAAATCAAGTGAGAAGTAGGCTCATTTTCTCATAGACTTCTATACAATCAGACTTATTTTTGCAACCAGAGGAGTCGCCCCCTGCTGGCTATTAGAAAGAATGCAAGCTTAAGGCACTTCAGCATTGGCTTCACTTCTCAGACCTGGAGGTTGCCCTCAGGGATGAACTGATTTGATTTTTTGGTGGTCAAAGTCTCTGTGACCTCACAAAAACACGTTTTTGGCCATAACTCAAGAATTCATATGTTAATTATGGCTAATACGGCCAATGTTATCTAGGAAGTGTAGTCATCATGTCAGTATAAGCTGTTGAGTAAGTCTCTAAGAACTCAAATGAGCTTTTTTGTGCCGTCAACAAACGACCTAAATATCATTTTTCTCCCTACACCAAAAGCATTGTGTGACAAGGACAGGAGTAAAAATCCTCGGTTTTGAAGGTGAAATATAATGACTTGCTCACGCTCTCCAAGGAGTCGATCCTCTGTGTCTCTCCATAACGGCGTCTTCCCAAACTGTCAGCGGCGTCCTGGAACTTCCTCTACTCTCCGTGGCAGAAATGGCAGCTTCCCATCGCTCCCCTGCAGAGACCCTACATCTAGCTCACTGATGTGACTCAGGTGCATCACAGCGCTGCACTTAATATTGTCACTACTAATCACGTGTGCAGTGTTGGGTAATACAGTGTGATGATGGCCAAGTAATATCTAGGCAGTGCTGCAGGGCGTTTGTGGGGGGTGGGGGGTTGGGCTTACATCTGACATTGTTTTGAGGTCAAGGAGTCTGAAATGTTTGATATAATTAAGCTCGGTATGTCACGGTGTTTAATCACTTTCACATGATATAATGTATCGCAGCCTTGCAGTGGCTCTGCTTTGTGTATTCCCAGTTTGAAAGTGAACGTAGAGTTACGAGACACTGAGCTTCTGACCGTCTGGTAACAAGACTGATGTCCTTAAAACGTCAACTAATAGATATAACCATGTAATGACTAATAGATATCACCATGAAACTTCCCAAGTTGATTACTTATATTGAGACAATCATTTTTTGTATTACAAGTTTTCTGAAATTTAATGTTTAAATATGCAAATGAGGAATTATCTTATTAAATATGTGCTCATTTGCTTACATTTCCAGAACAGAAATGTGAACATTGGATAAAGACAGGTTCAAAATTATTGTTTAATTTTGTTGACATATTAGAGTCAAAGCTTTTTTACAGAGGGGATTTTGGATATCTCTTTCCATCACTCCATAAATCAGAAAATACTGTCAACTGCCATAAAAAAAAAATCAATTTTCACCATGTTTTTATGAATAAAGTGTTCTATAATTCAAGCTATGAATGACAAATGAACAAACCCCTCTGTAAAAACCTTCAGAATATAGATAGGAATGAAACAGGAAAGTTTGGTGTATTTAAGTGCCACTGAAGTGGAGATTTCTGGCTCAAAACCTAATTTAGAGAAAACGTTATTTAAAGATATTGTACAATTCCATATATTTTGAAGACACTACAGGTGAATAGGGTAAAAATTTAAACTAACAGATATCACCATGAAACTCCCCCAGTTGATTACTTACATTAAGACGATTATTTTTTGTATTATGGACCTTTCACACAGAACGCGGCAACGGCACCAGTGCGCTCTGAAACCTGTTATTTCCAATGGCTTGCACGCCGCAACAACGGCCTTTCGCTGCGCTGAGCAAGCACGAGTCTAACACGCTGCTCGCTGAGCCAAAGTTCAACTGGGTTGAGCAATGGGTGCAGATGTTTTAGAAGTTTTTTGAAATGTTATGTTTAAATATGACAATGAGGCATTATCTAATGCTAACTTTTGGTGAATTAAGAGAAATCTACATACAAAGAAATAGACAAAGTAGTAAAATAAACATCTAAATGTGTATTTATGGAGGCAAAATAGCCCCAAAATGATGTTTTTATCTGTAGTGCCTCACATTAAATGGTGCTATGTTGTTATCTCAATGTCTACTTGTAGATAAATACACAAATGTAGACAATGTGACAGCACCTCAGATATTTGTGTACGGTTGAGTGTGATAGCAGAATATCTTAAAAACAAAACTGTGAATGTCTTCTAGATAACTGTTAATGGTATTCTGGTGCCAGCCTCTCCAAAATCAAACAGCTTTTTACACACACCGTTTTGTACTCATATTCAGCGTGTTGAAAATAAGAAATCATAGAAGCGGCAGAGAGATCTGTTTCTCAGAACACAGTGGAGCTACGTGACATTTTGCATTCTGAAGAGTTTTTCTGTGACTAGAAGTGTCCGCTGTCTGTCGTTTTCTATCGCTTTCACTGTTGCTGTCTATACATGTAATTTACAGCTGAATGCAGCATGTTTGCAGGCCTGTCAAATGAATTCTGGGACCTGTAGGACATCACAAAATAGACAAAAAAAACACACAAAGGAAGGAGACAGAAAACTGGTTCTTCATCATACACACACAAAGATGAATCCTCTGTCAAATTTAAGTGTTTTGCTCTCTCGCCATTATTTGGTGACAGAGCTCGGCTAACACATTTATACTGAGAGTAGAAGCGCGTCGTACCACTTCTGTCTGACCTATATTCATATTGTATTTCATCTTACATTTATTGTTATTTTATCTTATTTATTTTTATTTTATTTTCATCTTATTTAGTTTTATTTTCCATCTTATTTCTTTAATATTATTTTATTATTATTATTATTATTATTATTATTATTTATTTTTTTTATTTATTTATTTTTTACTATTATTATTTATTATTATTTATTTATATTTTCCATTATTTATGAAATGTTTTCCCTGTTTTTATGTTCATTCTATATTTATTTTCCTTTATTGTAAAGTACATTTCTTCTATGAAAGGTGCTATACAAATAAAGGTCATTATGATTATTATTATTATCTCGAGAGGTCCTTGAATTCTGACATAATATATAACAGTGTAATAAGTATATAAAACATAGCATGGTGAGATTAGATTTAAGTCTCATTCAGCAGTGGACTTATGAGGCTGTATGGCTGCAGGTGGTTAATAAGCATCAAGTGTTCGCTAGCTGGCCTGGTTACGGTCGCAGCATTTTGTGGCCCCGTTCTGCGCTGTGATAATCATAGCTTGGCTTCCTTTAAAGACAGGGCCAACCCACCCACCGCTCCCACAGCTGCTTGTTTTTGTTCCCAGTGCTGAGAACAGTCATCTGGTGCCGACCTCCCGCTGCCAGATGCTTCCTCGGCCAGCTTCTATCGCAGGTATCCAATAGGGCACATGTAGCACGGCCATGTCCGCTCCGCTGTGGCGCTCCACTGGAGCTGCCAAAGTCTCATAAGCGCCATTGAAATAATCAACCAGATGAAACCCAGAGGTGATGTTCTCTCTCTTATTGGTTAGAAAACGTGTCCAGCAGTTCAAAGCCCCTAATCAGGCAGTGTAGCAACAACCCCGGCACACTCCTATTACTGCCCTAAAGCCAGACATTATGGAGTATTGCCTTAAATTCAGACGTGCACATTAGATCCACAGCCATCTTCCCAACTGTATTAAAGGTGTTATTGATAACATTTTTATGTAGACGAATATTTAAAGGGACTGTTTGTAACTTTTTACAGGTATAAATCTACCGGGTCGTAGCGTGCTCGCATATGCACACTCGCATATGCACACTCGCATATGCACACTCGCATATGCACGCGTTTTAGCTGTCTCGCTCCACCTCTATATGTGAACGCGCGCTCACTACACACTGCAGGAGAGTTAGTTTAGCTCTGAGAATATCTAGTGAATGTACAGTGGATGTTTTTGCAGAAATAAATGCTGCAGCTCCTCCAGACCAACAGAGGTTTTCCGTGTCTTGTGAAGCGACGGGGCTCCGCAGTGAGAAACGTTATCGCCTCCGACCGGGTGCCGGTGTCTCCCTGCGGGCGCAGTCGGGAGACGATAACCGTTCTCTTCCTGCTTCAGCCTCCGACCGAGGCTGAAGCAGGAAAAGCCAACACTAGGATCAGCATTGATTCATGGAGAGACCTTCGTCTGGTCAGCTAACATTACTGCCAAGCAGCTGAAATGCAATGGAACGGAGGAGGGAGAATGCGACATCTAGTTTCTGAAAGTTATCAATGTTATTAATAGCATCTTTAACTTTGTAGTTCTTTGTAAGAAATATTTTATCGTAATGTGTCCTTTAACACACAGTTCGTTAAGCCTTATAGCTTTAACATGAGCATTAGCTCATTTACAGTTTCACTGTTGATTAACGGGGATTATCCCTGACAAATAAACAAATTAAACTAAATAGCTAAAGACTGTGCTTACTCTGAGTAGCTGGGAAGGTGTGAATGTAATGCATGCTTTGGCTGAGGGGGAAAAAAAAATAGAGCCTCAGCGCTTTAAAACATCAAAGTAATGAAATGGGTGTGAAGAATGCTCAATTTGTTGTGTGACTCATTGTTTTTGCTCTAACCAGCGTCTGACTAAAAGCATCCATGTGCACAGAGCATCTTGTAACAGTGTTTGCAGGAGAATGACACACATTGAGGCACAGGAGACGTGATAATCGTTTTTAAATAGTTTATTTAGTGCAGGCAGGCGCTCGGTCGGGTAATGCTATGAGAGGAATTGTCACGGAGAACCTTTCCCTTGCAACCCACTAGGTTAGTTTAATTTGATAAATTTTTAGTAGCCTAAAGAGGACAAACTATCCCGTATTACACAAGGGAAAAAAATAAAAATAATATATTTTATGTTTCTTTTTTTCTTTCCAATTAGTCCATTCCAGTCTATTGCTGATACAGCTTAAGGTGGCAACAGCTAGTTAACAATAGATTAGTTAGTAGGGCTGTCAAAGTTAACGCAATAATAATGTGTTAACGCAAATTTGTATTAATGCCACTAATTTCTTTAATGCATTTATGCAATCAATCTTTAGGAACATTTTTAGGAGGTTCTAGTGGGCTCAGTTTTAAAGCCAGAGTAAAGATACCATATGAAACTAGAAAACCTAATGAATCCATTGGTACAAACCATGCAAACATAGCTAGCTTGTCGTGAAGGAGGCTTAATAATGCTTCAAACTAACCTCTGACCTCAAGATATTTGAAGGAAAATGGGTTTTATGGGAACCCACAAGGGTTTTTGGACAATATTTGTCATTGTTTTGTGTTGTAATTGATTAATAAATAATGAATCAATAATAAATACATACATACATTTGCGTAAAGCAAGCATATTTGCCCACTCCCATGTTGATTAGTGTATTAAATACTTGACAAAGGTACATTTAGACAGAACAGATAAAGAAAAAGTGCAATTAATTTGCAATTAATCATGATTAATTATAGAGAATCATGTGATTAATCACGATTAAATAATTTAATCAATTGACAGCCCTTTTAATTATTAGTCAATATTATTGTATGACAGTCATTGTTGAGTGGCAGCTTTATCAAAGTTATCAGCTCATGAAGTTACCCAACCACCACACTAAATTGGGCTTCAAACGCTGGAGCATATGCTCATTTATGCTTGATTTAAGGACCTTTTTTAATGTTTTACTATACTATATTTGGTGTAATTTGAAAGGGTACAAACAAACACATGGGCCTCTTGATCTCATATAAATCTAAACAACCTCCTTTTCATTTTATTTTTAAATTAATTAATCTATTTATACGATTTCCATCTAAAACATAGATTTAATACCGCTGTGGCAACTAGGGACAGCATGCACACGAATAGTCACCAAACATACATACCATACTATCACATTGTGTGGTATCTCCCCTTCGGAGAGATCAAGACCCTTAGGTTTGGTGTCCAACACACACAGACACACTCCATAGACTAAATTGCTTGTACTTCCATGAACCAGTAAGTAAATCCCAACAATTACAGCGCTGCATTCTCTGGAAAGAGCAGATGTGCGCCCAATCAAAGCCAATTTTACCCCTGTTAGTTCTTGGTGGATGAATTTCACATTCGTGCCTCTTTTAGAAAATTCAGGGAAAATTGCAATCGCATGGTGTCCTCTAAACTGCGTTATCATTAATACAGCTCTGTGCTCCGCATTATAGGAGAGGCTGTGTAGTGTGTTGAGATAGTGCTGCAATGCTGCAGAATCTGAAGCTATTCATACAGCTCGCCACTAACTGAATTACTCAGAGTGTCTCTCTGTATAGCAAAATGTTTCCATTGTTTCCAACAAAGAAGCGTTTGACTGAAGCCATTAGGCTGTGCACTGACTGGGAGGCCACAGCTGCACCGCTGCAGCATGTGAGGATCACAGGTCTCATGCTTTATGGATGCCTTTAAATGACTGATGGCTTCAGGGGACAGTAAACTGAGTTTTATTGAACCTTTTCTTTTGAGAGTTCATAACTGTGTATATTATTATTCCCCTCCTCTCGAAATGCACACAGAATATAGATTAGCTGCCGCTCATTTTTTAAGCTGCTGCTGCTGCCTTTGGCTGCGGCTCGCCGCTGAAATGCCTAATGCAGCTAATTACCATCTTGATTGGCCAATCTGAAGCAATCTCACTCCATCTTTGACAGCGTTAGTCATGTAATATGCAGACAGATGCACGGCTGATCACAGATCCCCTGGAGTTTGGATTAGTAACCAAGTATGTTCCATGTCAGTCCTTTTGTCCATATTATGAGTTATATTATAGGCATGTTTATGGCTGGCTTGATATCTCCGCCAGGAGATTATGTATTCGGTTATGTGTGTGCGTGTCTGTCCACAGCTAATCTCGCATACTGCTGAACCCATCAGCCTAGTATTTTTTGTGCACATTGTTGATTATATGCTCAAGGACCTCTCATGGTTACAGTGATTCACACTTTTTGAAAACCTAATTTATTGACTGTTTTATTCCATCGTTGACCGCTGACTCCTTAGTCCTAAAGGGGCCGCAAGTGATCAACAATTGATTCAGTTTGGACTCTTGTTTTCGCTCCGTATTACGAATTGTTCCTCTCCTGATTTGCACACCTAGGTAAGATAATCTAATGCATGCATGTAAGGGATAATGTACAGTGAGCCGGTCATGATTGTGAAATAAATCCCAGTAGGACGATGCAATACCCCGCTAGCTCTACATTATCCCGCTTATTACATGGTTACTTAATTAAGAAATCAATAATTTGACACAAAAATTATCCTCTAGAGTCCGAGATCAGAACTGCGTCCATGGCAACGTTCTGTTATACATAGCAACGGTCTGTTATACATAGCAACGGTCTGTTATACATAACAACGGTGTGCTATAAAGAAATAACAGACCGTATAGAATGCCGTAATTGACCAATCAAGTATCGCTTAGCAAATGACAAACTGAACCAAGCGCCGACTACAACGGAGTGCGTCTTCTCATGTCTGTAGAAGGAGAGCTAGTTAGCTGTTATAGCAGCTGGTGGGAGTCCTACAGTGTGTTTGCCTAAAAGAGCTAACAGCTAACGGAACGAAACACACAGCACTGTATGATGTAATGTATTTTTGTAGTACATATTGTTGCTGCTGTGATTTGTGTTCTTGTTATGTGTTGGATGCTGCTATTTGACCCTGTCTTGGCTATAGGTCTCACTTGTAAAATCGGTTTTAATCTCAATGTGACTTCCTAGTAAAATAAAGGTTAGGATGAGACCAGCGAGTGAAAAAAGATGTCTGATACTCTCGCGGTCTAGACGGGGGTTAATCGTGGTTTGTATTCATTCAGTCAAACGTTACAGCAGTGGTCGTTGCAGACACACCTGGTGGAGATCTGCAGTCGACTGAATGCACTTTTCTAGATTATAATCAGTTCTGGGCTGCTTGCTTGACAGATTCTGTCTGCTCAGTATTTATCTTTACCAGCCATGTGAAGAATATAGGATGAGTTCATTGATTCATGATTTTTTTTTTTTTTGTAGTGTGATGTATATTAATCTTTTTTTATTGACATTGGATTAAAAAAGCTGTTTTTATAATTGTAGCAGTGCAATGATGCAACCATGACCGAATCGATGCAGCAGTGAGACTCTCGGCCATGCAGGGACCGCCGATTCTCCCAGAACCTCAAAACTCAATGACCGACTCGCTTTACCTCAGCTCTTCACGGAGATACAATATAGAATGACCTCTGACCCGCACGTGAACGCAATAAAAGCCGCTGATTTGTTATGATTTCCATCCCGGAGCCTCCAGAGGCTGAGGATATTTATATTTCACATGAAAGAAAATGATGAAATGAGCTCGGCACAAGACTGTTTGTGCACACACAACAATAATGCAATCTAAATTCAAAGGTTATCAGGGAGCTGGAGGGATTTTTTGATCCAGTGTAGCAAATGTGTGCATGCTTGTGTTGTGGGCTGGATAAATAAATGGTGGGTGGATGCGTACTGTAAGCACATAAAGCTGTGATTGTTTGAGGTAACTGTGCACTTCATGGTTATATATAGGCTAGTGTATTACTGGATTATATATTGCATCCGAATACAAATAAAAACATACTTATAATGAATTATAATCTGTTTACAGCGTTGTATAATTATAATTATAAGCACTCATACATACTCAGAATGCTTTATAACAATAATAAAAACATTATAAAGCATTTATAATGACTTATAAGGTCAAGTATCATAATACCTCATAATTGCTGGTCACTCACTGACGTTTTTTTTTTTTTACATTCCCATAAAATCGTTTCATAATGCATCAGTATCACTGTTATAATGCGTTATAATGTGATTATAAGTTACACTAAGAATGCATTATTTGTTAGTTACACTAAAAGGTCATTGTTTGCTTCAAGTAAAGTGCAAAAAATATAATTAAATCTATGCAAAAACAACACAAACGTTGTAAAAATACATTTTTACTTTACGTAAAGCAAACAATGACCACTTAGAGTAACTTATAATCACATTATAATGCATTATGAAAAGATTATAATGTATTACAACTATGGAAATTATAATACACTATGATCCTTGCAACAACAAATGTCAGTGAGTGACCAGCCATTATGAAGTATTATGATACTTGACCTTATAAGTCATTATAAAATGCCTTATAATGAGTTATAATTATTTTTATTAAAGCGTTACGAATAATAACTATAATTATAAGTGCTACAAGCAGATTATAACGCATTATAAGTATGTTTATAATGGATTATAGACATAGAAAGTGTTACTAAAAAGATAAGAGTGCATTAATATTGATATTTGTAGTTTTTGACAACCTGAAAACCAAATACTTAGCTTTAATTGTAGCTAAAACTGAAATATTAAAATGCTGCAGTATTCAAATGCATTTATATCTTGATTAAATAATCATGCGATGATGCCCTGAGTAAAATAGAATAGATAGAAGATGAGAAAATGACCCTACGTCTTTGTCCGTCTTAGAACTTTAACACTTTCACTTTTTTCAGTTCATGAAAGTTCATTTTGGTCGCCTAAAACGTTCTCGCTCCACCGTCTCGTGTCACTTCTGGTTGCAAAAAACCTGAACTCAAGGCTTCAAATTGTAGTCTACAAACCAACGGGTGACGTCACAGTGACTACGTCCATTTCTTATACACAGTCTATGAGTAAAATACACACTCTCTCTCTTGGGTTCTGGTAAAAAATCCACCGCGGCCGGGCGTCTGTATCAGCTCTTTCATCTGCTCTCCTGCAAGAAAAATGTTTCCTTTTCATCCTCGCAGTTCAAATAACATTGCATTTTTCTCAGCCACAATACATCAACCGAAGCAGTTGTCTAAGAATACAATTAGCCCCCGAGATGACTAATTGTGTTCTCATTTTGTCATTGAGCATGATGTGCAGTTGTTATGACACATATCTCCGCGGCTGCGACGCCTGTCTATATTTGGCCATCGAATGTGACAGTGCTAATTGATGATTTCCTCTTATTTGTGGAACGTGATTCACTTTCACATGAAGGAAGAAGATAAAAACAGATGTAAGGAGGAAACTGAAATACAAGATAAAAGACGGAGGAGAGAGTGCCGAGTGAGGGAAGTGATGGCGATGGCGATGAACATAAAGCGCGATGAGAAAGTGATGTGCTGCAAATGACACGGAGGTCACGCTTTTATCACCGAGTGCTCAGAACATGTGCTAATCCAGGCTGTAACTCACCCTATAACCTCTTCCCCAGTACTCCTCTCCGTACTCCCATTCACACTGGACAATTCAACTCATTCAAAGGTAGTGACCAGCATTTATCCACCTACTATACTCCCACAAACACAATCCTCACCCAAAGTTGTTGTAAAGTGAATGAATATTTGTTTCTAGTAAGTGTTTTACCGCTCAAGGTTGGACATATTCTTGGCTTGCAGCAGCTGGATACAAATGGCATAAAAAGCTATTGACTTTTGTACACTTTAGTGCTTCAGTGTGTGATTTTTTTGGTATTCAATCCATAACAGTTCTCCATAAAGCATCTGGTGGAAATTAAAGATATTTGTGAGTACGGGTAAACCTCAAACTGAGCAAGTAATCAAAGAGGAGGGAGGGTTTTTGAAAGCCTGTGTAGACTTTGTTACGATTTTACTCAATATTCGGCTTACAGACTTATTCATTAACTGATTTATATGTTGTGCTCTCAAGGAAAAGTCTCTCAAACTAAATGCAGTTTCACTGACGGTGAAAGCAAATGGGATCAAGGTCAGCAAACTACAAAAGTGGTTTGAAATAAAATCCTTTTCAGCCTAGATTATGGCGCCTTCGAATGGGGTCGTGTTTACCGCGTTCAAGAGAAGAGTCCATATGAACGCCCCCCCCCCTCTTGTGGTATTCACGACCTCGTAAGTGGAAAGTTTCTGAAAGCTCCGAGTTCACGACTTGTGACGTGTTTGTCGACGTTGTCGGAAACGGGCGGAGGAAGTTCATTTTTAGGCACATAATAAGTTAATATATTGTAATTTTTATGTTTCTCTTCGGAATTGTATAATATGTCTGAGGAAAATGTTGATATTCCCAACTGCCCAATCTTTTTCCTCTGTCATTATGCCTTTGCATTTCCTGCATTATGTTTCCCACTTGCTAAGTAAGGGATAATGTACAGCGAGCCTGTCGTTGTCATGAAAGAAACCCCGACGGGGTCGATGCCGCACGTCATATTGAAGGGTCAACAAGCCAAAGAGGTTGGGAAGCACTGGTCTTAAGTTACCTTCTTGTGCTGATTTTATCTTCTTAATTAATTAATTAGTTGTATATTGTTTTAACTTTGGAATCACTGAACATTCATTGAGTCTACCTTTCATCCTTCCCATCCATCCCTCTGTTTTTATCTCTGCTCCATCACGGCTTTGAGCTCCATTGAGACATTAACGAGTCCATCGACGTAAATGCAGCTGTAGGTGAAAGAAATGTCGAGCCACCTCCTGCCAGCCAGATCCTGTTTAGTTAATGGATTGGCCGTCGCTCACCGAGTTGATGCTCTCAATAATTCAGCCACCATTTATTCTGGGGCTAATGGATGTAAACGCCACCTTCCTGCACTAATGGAGCCACTGGACACGACAGGAGGCCTGAATCATCTTTTACCTGCTACATGTAGGAGCCACTTGATGATCACCAGACATCCTGCTCGGAGCGTTACGCTATAGCGACTAGTTCCGCTCCTCGTTTCATGTTTATGGTTGAAGTGACCCAGAGGGGGGAGGAGAGCAGAAGCCGAAAATACTGTCCGGTGTGGAAGCTTCCAGTGCGGGCCGGAGTGAGGCGGCAGTATCCTCTCAGCGGCTGGTAAGGCAATGTGACGCACAGCTGCATGACTGACAGCTCCAGTTCTGCTTCGCAAAGTAGGTCGCAGCCAACTACCCCCTCTGGTGAGAAGCTGGCAGATAGATAGACAGACTCGAGGAAGGAGATAGAGATGGTAGACTGATTACATGAGCACGCGGCACATATCTATATATTGACTTGTGCATGTGGGAACTCTGACATCGATGATATTCTGTGTAATCCTACGTATTATTTCTTGAAATTCACAGTACCAGCTGCTTTTTGTTGGGTCATTGTTTGGGATAAAACCAGTCACAATCCTAATCGTGACACACAAGGACCAGTCAAATGACCCTGCCACTAAATAGAGTCCTATTATTGTCCTAAATGACAGGCATTAGATGTGAAAGCGGCTGTGACTCCGTTTGAACGCGGTGTTCTCTTGTGATGAATTTGAAGCAGAGCGTCGACTCGTCGCGTCCCCTCTTGACCTCCACACGCTGTACTCACCATGTGATCACCATCCTCCTTGAGGCTTGAAAAACCAAAGAGGGATATTTTGAGATATATGATGAAGCGAGGGAGGAACAAAGACAAAGGCCCTCTTTGCATGGAGCAAATACCCACAGCATCTGTGATGTAATTAGAATTACAAATGTCATCAGTGCGCTCTGTCTTATGTGTGAAATGCCAGTGTGAGGGACAGTTCACGCACCTTTACCTACAGTATTTCAGTGAGTAGGCCATATTTCAGGCTCCTCGCTGACATGTTTTAAGACATAAACTCAGTCACCAGTTTATTAGGTACACCGGTCTACAACTAATAATACAACAGTCCTCCTGTTGTAGAGAGGTGTTGATTCAACTGTATGATCATTCTAAGGGCTGTAGTTTGTGGTGCTGTTGAACTGTATTGCCTTATAAAGATAGACGTTTCTGTTATTTAGCCTAACCCCATTATATTAATGGAGTGGACAAAATACTAGAAACTAGGGCTGTCAAAGTTAACGTGATAATAACATGTTTCTTTAACACATTAACACAACTTAGGTTGTATCGGTATCTCTTTGTTAAAGCTAGAGTGGAGATACTGGTATTATATGAAACCAAAAAACCTAAGGAATCCATTAGTACCATGACATGTCATACTAGCTTGTCACATAGGAGGTTAAATAACACTCCAAACTTATGCAAAATTTTGGTGAGGAAAATCTGTCGTGGCCATTTTCAAAGGGATCCCTTGACCTCTGACCTCCAGATATGTGAATGAAAATGGGTTCTATGGGTACCCACGAGTCTCCCCTTTACAGACATGCCCACTTTATGATAATCACATGCAGTTTGGGGCAAGTCATAGTCAAGTCAGCACACTGACACACTGACAGCTGTTATTGCCTGTTGGGCTTCAGTTTGCCATGTTATGATTTGAGCATATTGTTTTATGCTAAATGCAGTACCTGTGAGGGTTTCTGGACAATATTTGTCATTGTTTTGTGTTGTTAATTGATTTCCAATAATAAATATATACATACATTTGCATAAATCAAGCATATTTGCTCACTCCGATGTTGATAAGAGTATTAACAAATCTCCCTTTAAGGTACATTTTGAACAGATAAAAAAAATGTGGGATTAATTTGCGATTAGTCGTGATTAAATATTTCAATCGATTGACAGACCTATTAGAAATACTTGTCAGGATAACAAACTGATCGTAAAGTTGAATCAGCACTTCACTAAAACAGTCATTATAATCTTCATGAAGGTAAGATTTATAGGACTGACAATCTGAAGTAACCCTTTAAAACACCAAAGTCACACAAAAACACAAACAAACTAACCGATCGAGGCAGCGGTAGACCAGCGACCCCCGTGTCCTGCGAGGTAAAATGACTGTTTTCTGGTGGCTTTGAAGAGAGCCTAGATAACGGCTTTAGTTTCCCGTCAGAAAGGGCTGTCTGACAGCAAGGAAAAGTGGTGAAAATATTCAAAATATAGCTAAAACTTAAACTGATATTGAGTTTTTTTAGGTGTCTAAAATACGTTTTGCTCCCGGCCCCGTCCACAGCTCCCATGCGGTAACTCCGGTCTGTTTCTCCAAACTGGTGGCCTTCCGACCGTCATGTACTGTAATACACTATCTCATGCAATCCCACTTCAAAACACCCAAACTATCCCTTCAAGGTGAGCACAGAGAAACTTTTGCCTTTTCAGCAGATGAATGTGAAAACAGCCTTCAAGTGTCAAACTCTGCACATACATAATTTTGTACAGTGAAGGTCAAAATGAAGTAACAATAAGCAAAACTCATTTTTGAGCAGCAGCAGGGAGGGTGGGGTGTAACAATGCTGCTGCTGCTGCTGAAAAGCTGATCCCACCTATTCTGGCTGACGATAGCAAGCATGCAAACTGGAAGCAATCAGTTTCACACCATATGTGTGTTTTGATATCAACAGCCCAGTGGTGTCACTGAATTCATCGTACCAGATTACGTCGAAGTGTTTCACCAAATGCTTATTTAAATTAAAAATTTGTTATGAGTTCCTTGTATGATGTGTTTTCTCCTGCTAATGTGTAGCTGGGATGAATCATTTCTGTACACAGAGGAATTGATAATTGACCATTTCTGGCACACTTGCAGGCTGGTGACGTAGAAGCCGGAGGGATAAACAAAACATCTCATCAGTGTGCGTTTAAGCTTCAAGGAAGACAAGTTTCAATACAATCTCCTAATTAATAATTGACTTAATATCTAAGGAGGATAATTTTCACCAGACGTGGAAATGCAAGAGAAAGTAGTGTTCATCATCCACAAGTGTCATTATTTCAAATCTAAAGATAAAAGTGAATGTTGACCCCGTTACTAATTGTTTATCTACACACATCGACACCTTTGGTCGCGGAAAAGAAACAATTTTAATTAAATTGATTAAAATATTTAATCGTGATTAATCGCATGATTGTCCGTAGTTAATCGCACATTTTTAATCCGTTCAAAATGTACCTTAAGGGGAGATTTGTCAAGTATTTAATACTCTTATCAACATGGGAGTGGGAAAATATGCTGCTTTATGCAAATGTATGAATATATTTATTATTTTTAACCAATTAACAAAACAAAACAATGACAAATATTGTCCAGAAATCCGCACAAGTTCTGCATTTAGCATAAATAAAAAGATAATAATAATAATAATAATAATAATAATTATAATAAAATATCGATACTTGTCATCCGTAATAATATATTTAAAATAATAATATATAATATAATAATATAATATAATATAATAATAATAAAATATTGCAATACTATGCTGTATCGATTTTCTCCCCCCACCCTTCGTCTCAATTGGCCTGAATGCCGTTTTTAATATCTTCTAGACACATGCTGGAGTGTGGGAGGCTAAATAAAAATTTCTCGTTCATCTTAACTGACTGTGTAACACAACACAGCAGCTTTCACAACTTCCACAAACACTGAGAAACATATAAAAAATAATATTTGCATATGAAAAAGGCAAAAGTTTATTCAAACCGTTGTCAGGGTTACGCTGATGGCTTCAAAATGAGGATCCAGAAGTGAAGGCAAAGGACGCTGGGAATATTTTTAGATTAAGTGAATGTTTCGTCAGGTGTTTATATATATACATAACCCTGCTCAGTGTGGTATGAAATTATCATCTGATAATAGCTCCTATTCTTTCATAACTCCTCTCATCTAACATGTCTTGAGTGTCTAAAAATAGACGTTTTCCCACACACACACAAACGGCTTTGAACTGACTTCATATCTCACAGCTTGAAATCTTTTATTTGTAAGCTGTCAGAGACATTTGGAGGTTACTGTTTGACGTGTTTTTGTTTTTATAGACTGACCTTGCAGGCGATATTCTCTGGTCTTCGCTGTGTTTTTTTTTGGTTTAACAGATCTTTCTTTTTGCATGGCTGGCTAGTTCTCTGGGCTCCATTCAGGAGAAACACACTTAGACTTTCTCACTTGTTTAAAAGTGAGATCACGTCAACAGGAGACTGAGGTGTTGGGATTTGAGGCTCACACTCTGCCTCTATTTTTAGCTCCTGTATGACTTCAGAGTGATTTTACGGACGTGTTGGATCATAGCTGAAGTATTAACGGTCTAAAAGTCCTGGAGGGGGCTTTTGGTATACATCCGTTTCTCTGATGTGCTCTGCTGGTGTTTGTTTCCACGCTCTGCTTGCTCTCAGTCACCTTCAGAGACCCGCCTGGGGTCCCTGAGAGCACCTAAAGGTCTCCACAGAGACGTGACGTGGGAAAAAAGCGTTGGGTGGGGCGGAGAGAGTCTGGGTTTCCATGGTGATGGTGAACGTATGGGGGGATGTAGAAGAGGATAATTGAGGAGAAGAGGGCTCAAGGGGAAACTTAAAGTCCCAGTGAAACAGAAGTTAGAGCGTCTTTAGCTGCTGTACTGTGACATATTCCCCAGTGAAACAGAATATTTGAGCGGAGTACGGTTACAAAGAGGGATTTACATCAAATCCTTCGCATTTGATTGGACCGCTAAAAAGCTTATGATGTGGCGCGATACGGAGCAAAAGCACACACAGCTCCCTTGTTGCTAAAGTTGCAGATTCATTGATGGATGTATGTCATGATATTATTGGTTGAAACTGGTTGGTACTAAGCACACTTTATATAATATATTATTATATAATAATATATTTATATATAATATAATATATAAAATACGAATAAATTGATTTTTTGTCATTTTTGTTTGCTTATAGGGCTGGGCGATATTGCCAAAATCTTCTATCCTGATACAGGTCATTTCATATCTTGATAACGATATATATTACGATATAGCATGTTTTCCGGTAATTCAATAAATAAATGGTCTTTATCAAATAACCACATGATAAAGCCTAAAATAAATAGCCTATATCATGCTAGAAACTATACAAAAAAAGATGTAATATAGACATTTTTATTTCATTGTGATGATGTATATCATCTTATTGCCCAGCCCTGTTTGCATTTATTATTAAATAGGTCCACAATAAGACCGAGGATGTGATCTAAAAAGGGTTAGAAAGGCATTTTTCATTTCATCTTGACTTTAATAGTGGAGGACGGATGGGAAGAAACCAAGGAAACATTATTATCTTGTTATGGGATGTGGTTTGGAGAGGACTATTTTTTAATTTGCTGCAACTCTACTGCATTTAGTCTTTCACTGCATGTTTTGACACCCCAATGTCAAAGCGTGGTGTTCTTTGTGAGATTTACTGTAGAGGGAAATTCCCTCCAAGAGCATCTGTGGTTATTTATGAATATACTCTGTAGTATTTGTTAAAAATATGTTAATTACACTCACTGGAATCACATCATTTCCAACAATTCATTTGGAATGGAACAAATATTGACGCCTGTGGAAAAATGTTTATTTGGAAACTTTTGAATGTGAAAGTTTAACCTTCTAAAGTTTAGTTATGCTGATGACTAGATATTGTTAATGTATTAATAGGCTTATCGATTAATAACAGTTCATGCTGAAAAAGTAATGTAAAGGTTTAGTTGTCCCCTGTTATTGATCATTTGCAGTCAGTGCAGTGCTGCAGGAACTTCAGTACATTGTAAGTTATTTTTTTTATGTACTACAACTCACACATTGATTTTACCCAGGGCTTAAATGTTAGGAGCTCTGTACTACTAATCATCATAATGAGAAATCATTGAGACATCGTGTCGACTGATCGAGCCACCACGGAGAAGTTTAGACTTGGTTACAGATCTCACGAGAAGGGAACAGTTTAGTACGGATGGCTGGATATGTGACGGATGAACTGACAAAACAGGTAGAAGAAGAAAATAATAAAATGTTCGACTGTCTCCTTTGATGGAGGATGTGTGTCGAGCTTTGTGGAGCTGTTGAAGGAGCTTAGCGGAGTGTCTCAGTGAAGTCTTTAAAGCTGCGCTGATCAATATTTTTTATATCAACAATGGAATAAAATTACTGCGTCTGTGAGAGGGTGAGGCTCGTAGTGTGTTATCAGCCAACTCTGCGGTTCGTTTCAGATCTGTGGACATTTGTAGCTTTTAGATGTTTTGGTTTGGCTTGGATAGTCTGTTTCCATCAAACTTTTTAATACCAGCAACAAAGATGCTCTGATAAACCCACTGTATGCTTCCTGCTCAGTCCTAAACCACAGACCAACAAAGTTGGCAACTAGTTAGCAACTAGCTGGTGAACATAATGGGGCATTTAGCAGTTCAAGAGCCAGGTATTCAGAGTTGGTGGAGGATAGAAACAGAGCGTAACATTAGTCAGAAACACAACGCTAAATGAATGCTAATATGGCTCTGTGTTCGCTGCATGTGCAAACTAGTCATTGTTGTCATTCAAAGCTTCTGTTGAGGTTTTCGAAATGAAGCTTTGAATGTCCTTCGTCATATTTTATGACGTTATCATGTGTTTGTGTGGTTATATAAATGTAATTTATGGTGCTTTTAGATTGCTGCTAGACCGCCAAGGCCTCCCTTTGTGTGTGCGGCCAGTGGGAGAGCAAACCGTTTTTTTACCTCAGTGAAAATGTTGTTTTTGAAAGGCTAAAAAAACTGAATGACTACAAGAAAGTTATGAGTACATCTCTGGTAAACACAAGATTTATTGTTGGTGCTTTTGTGTGATTCTTTGTGAAGAAACTCAGCGTTACAGATCTGTCGATTAAATCAACTAATCAGTTAGTTGACAAAATCGTAGTGTTAGTCGACTAAGAATTTCTTTGGTCAAGGACAGCCCTAGATGTCATTGTGGTTATATAAATGTAATTTATGGTGCTGTTTGATTGCTAGATAGACAGCCCTGTTAATACAGGTGTGTGTCTCCCTTTGTGTGCGGCGAGTGGGAGAGTAAATAGTTTTTGACGGCAGTGAAAATGTTGTTTTTGAAAGGCTAAACGCCAACAAATATGGATAGAAGCAGAATATTTTGTTAGATTAAAAACTTTGGATGACCATGTCCAGTATCAAATTAGTTTTAAATTAGGCTGATATATCTCAATGGATTTAACATCAATATAATGGTGGCCTGGAAAGGACAATTTTTCACGTGCTGCGACCTCGTATTTGTGTCCTTTTCTGCATGTTGTGACGCCTCAGTGTCCTCTCTCTAGCACACTGCTGCTCCTCTCCGGCTGTGACAACCAGCTCCAGACTGGTAACACTTTGAAGATGTGATTATTTTTTTTTACAGTGTGAGTTTTTACATGGTCAGTGGAGAAAAGCAGAGAGACACTGGGGCACAGATGGCCAGTGGGTTACTGATGAGAGAGAGAGGGGGAGAGACGGAGAGTATGTCCTTGACCTTCACACACTGACTCGATGTGGAGCCCACCATAAGGAAGCAACCCAGACACTCCTCTCAGCACACACACTGACATATATTTATACCACATACTGCCCATACACACTGTCTAATCTAATATAACTTCACATTCTCCTCTATTCATTTCTCCTCTGTTTCTTTATTTCATTCAGTTTCCCGCTGCAGTGAGCTCACATCCTTGTGGGGCTGTGATCACACCTGATCCATCATTTGGTTTCAATTGCATTGCCATGGCCTTATTCAGCCTGTTCTCATACACCGTTCGTAGTTATACCTTCAAAAAGTAATGCACAGGAATTCGTATATATATCCCACAAAATAAATGTGTATGTAATCACGTAATTGTGAACCAGAATGTATAACGAGCGACAAACGCCACATAGGGATGAGGTCGGTGTGGATGGATGGGTCAAAAAACATCAGACTTTCAACCAAGGTGTTCGTGTCCTGTGTGAAACCAGAAGTCAACAATGATTTACTGTTATGTGAATTTTACGTCACTTCTGTAGTTATTTGAACCCAAACCATTATCTTTTCCTAAACCTAACTAAGTAGTTTTTATCACGTAACTTCCGTACTTAAGTTACGTCACTTCCGGTGTTATTTTTACCCAAATTTTGATCTTTTCCTAAACCTAACTAAGTGGTTTTGTTGCCTAAACCTAACCAAGTTGTTTCCTGTGAAAACTGAAGTTTATTTTGAAAAGACTGGAGCGGAAATTGACACTCGCGTCACGTGTTGCTGGAGATTTATAGGAAAACGCACGAAAATCAGTAATAACTTTTTGAAACATATCATACGAACCGTTTTATGAGGATACGTAGCCCTATTTTATGTGCATCCAAGCTCTACTTCTGTTGGATGAAATCAATGGAGGAGAAAATCATTTGCATTTGTTTCAGACTTGTATCTAAAATGTGACCGCCAATGTATTTAGCTTTATTTATATGATATCATATCCGATACGACTAAAGGACAGTTTCTACGCTAAAGTGTGAATTATTTCATTTAAAACCAGCAAACTTCAGTTGTGCAGAGACGCGAGATGTCATATCCGGTGTGATCGGACTCCGACTTACTGTACACATTCTCTGCTTAAACACCTGTCTCTGTGCTGCGTGGAGATGAGTCCTACTGAAAGGCTAATGAGTTTGTCTAATCCACTGTGTCTTTCATATCTCTGATGTCATGCTGAGTCATAGGACCTAATGGGAAATGTGACTTTGTGAAGTGCTGTAGACGGGATGAGCTAATGGCACATTAACTCCATGCAGTGTGCGTGTGTGTGTGTGTGTGTGTATGTACGTGTGGTATTAAGGTGTGTGCAATCACTGATGATGCAAGAGCTAATTTTGGGGGCCAAACAGAGAAAGGGAGACGGAGAAAAAAAGAGAGCATGCTTCATTAGCCCTTTTATGTGTAAAAATAGAGATACACCAAAATTGTTAAAATAAGGATTAAATTTAACACCAAAAAGAAACATGAAAGAAGCTACACTGCAGTTTTCTTTCTCCTTCACACGTAAAAGGATGTTTGATTTCTGTAATACAAAACCCCCAAGTGAACAAATGAACAGTCTGTTTTCTTAAGTATTGCAGCCCATTAGTGACAGGCGTGGGCTGATGTATAAAGACACTTATTATTTCCTAACTGAATATGTCTTTGAATGTATGTTGGACTGTCAGCATACAGTTTGATATGACTGCTGCTCTTATCTTTCCTGAATGAGAACTGTTAGTTTCAGATGTTGCCCACTCCAACATGGTGGGTTTGTGTTATACTTTCATATCACTGTGTGCGTTAGCATCTCAGGTAGGTTTATGCTATGGATTGATGTTAAGTCTACCTGCAAAAACTAATGGCCTCAGCTATATTTTCTATTAAGTACTAATCATCAAATTTTAGCGTGTAAACATTACCTGCTGTAGACTCTTAAAGGTACAGTGTGTAGGATTTGATGGCATCTAGTGGCGTGGTTGCAGATTGCAACCAATCCCTCCGCTCACTCCTCCCTTTCCAATACTGCGGTAATGCACTCCGTAAGCAAAAACCGTGGTAACGTTTTGCACTCAATATTTACTGTCAATATTTATTGTCTAGATTATTGTGATTTCTTTTGTTTGAGCATTATTAAAAGTTTCTTTTTTACTCTCCAGCTTTGCCAGAGTTTTAAGTTACACCAGAAAAAGAGAGCATTATCGCCTCACAACAGATTACACATTTTTTACTGATTACTTTCGAGGCGAGCCGTATGGTCAAATGTGGGCAAAAGTCAGCACAAAAACGTGATCTACTGGATATATAACCTCAATCCAAACACACTATTATCAGTATTCCTTTCAAAAACTCCTAAAAGAGATTAGTTTCTCAAATGCGGCAGCACAAAACACTGACCTGTAAATTACATAACGCAACATGACCCAGCTTCCCCCCTGCTTTCATTCTTCCCTTACTCTGCTTTGTCTTTATCCTTTTTCACCTTACCGCCAGCACTATCTCTCTCTCTCTCTCTCTTGCACACACACACACACACACATCAGGCTCTCCACATCACTCACACACACACACACATATACACACACTACTCGCTCAGACCTTCAGTGTCTCTCTCTCACTTGCACTTCTCATGCACTTCTTAAAATCTTTCCCAACTGTCTTTTTTTCCCCTCTCGCTGGTCCATTTCTGTCTCGCACATACACACACACTTTCACCTCTTGTACATGTGTATACTCACAGGTGGAGACACACACAGTACAGTATAAAGCACTTTTTTTTCACTGACATGCCAAGAAAAGGCGTATGAATGCCACGATAATGCACACGGCATTTAGCGTGCAATACGAACGCCTTACTTGCTTTTAACGTTTCATTTGTGGATAGTTTGTACAATGTAATTGCATCTAGTGCTAGTGACGTAGAATAAAAAACGAGAAAGGCCCGGTTATTGCTGGAGGGAGGGGAGGTGGATGGGTCGAACAAACACACGACTTTTAACCAGGAGACCGGTGTTTTACTTTGCAAGGTTTCCGTAGTTATGTTACGTTGTTTCTGTACCTATTTTACTTAGATTCCGTACTTATTTTAAGCCCAAGCGTGACGTTTTTCCGAGTGTTTTTTTTGCCTAAACCCCTTACTGCAGACTTTACCGTAGTTTTGTTTTGCGTGGCGTACAAATGACACAAGAAAAGGCTAAAATGCGTCCTTATGACACAAGGAATGTCTGTGTAATGTCGTGCTATTTATAGGCTTTACTGTGGTAAATACACATTATTACAGGGATTTGTTTGAATACTCGATTCCGGTTGGTCAATCATGGCGTTCTACCGTCTGTTATTTCTTTATAGCCGACCGTTGCTATGTATAACAGACCGTTGCTATGGGCGCAGTTCTAATGTCGGACTCTAGCGGACCATTTTTGTGTCAAATTATTGATTTTCTTAAGTAAGTAGCTGTGTAATAAGCGGGATAATGTACAGCTAGCGGGTCATTATTGTGAAATAAACCCGATGTTTATTTCACAACAATAACCTTCTCGCTGTACATTATCCCGTACGTAAAACATGCACCAGTTTTGCTCTTTGTTTTTTGCCATTATTACTTATTGGACGAGAGCAGCACACACAGGAACACACACTGTACTGTACTCCCATTACTTCTTGCTGGATGACCTCCCTCTGTTTGATTAAGGGCTATGGCTATGGGAGGTATGTACTGACTGACCTGGCCACAGCATGACACACACACACAAACACACACACATACACACAGAGATACAGTGGTGATTGGATGAGCGCATGTCCCTGGCCCAGGCACCACGGTCTCCCTGGAGCCGCCTGCCAAGAAGTGATGTCACCATTCCTGTTTAGACATCTCTCCCTTCAACAAGGGCGAAGCACAAAGCACTTTGTCTCTCTCTCGCTGTCACACTCGCACACTGTCGTAGCAGCACTGGCATCGGAGTTGATACGCGCATGCTGACGTGTGAGAACACTGGCTGGAGTGTGTCCTTTCTCTTGTGCTCATGTGGTCACCGTAGTAAATGTTGTTCACGTCTACGGTCACACGAGCAATCCAAAACCACGCATTGCCCCCGTCCAAGTTCAGTTTATAGCCTCCAGTTATGCCCCTCAGGCTAACACCAAACCGCTCAAGCTGCTGCTAACATCGGTCTGAGGGAGCAGCGGGAGCGCAGGGGTCAGAGAGGTGACCTCGCCGCTGACGGGTCGCTGGTTTGACCGACTGGCAGGATGCGGGTGGGCAGAATCTTTAACACTCAACAGCTACTGTCAAGCAAAGGCTGCTCACTCCAGTACATGTGCTCACTAGTCAGACATAGAGGAGAGGAGTTATTCCAGTGGCCACCAGCTAGCGCTCATTGATGCTCAGACACAGTGAGGTTGCTGCTTCTCCTGCTGCAGCCTTGAGTCAGAATGAGAGTTTTGATGCTTTTTCACACAGTCACACCTGCATGGATCTACTTCAGAGTCTGTCTTGTGCAGCAGTGAGTCACAAAAAGCAACTCTAGTCTTGACAAAATCAAACCTCTTTGTTACATCTGTAGTACTGAATGCCTATAGCCCCAGTTTGCACCTCTCATGTTTTATCATTATGTTTGAGTCACAGCACTATACATCTGTTATTCCAAAAAATGCAAAACCCAGAAGGTCACACTCTCTGTTTTGAAGGTATTTCCATATTCTTCTGTTAGCTGTGCAATATAAACACAGTCAAAATAGATATGCACACCTTATTATGTATAAAAAATTCAGCCACTTCCAACTACCTACTTTGTTTGGATTAGGAAATAAAGTCGCAACCAGGCGGCAACCTCCGGGTCTGAAAAGTGAAGCCAATGCTGAAATGCCTTAAACTTGCATTCTTTCTAATAGCCAGCAGGGGGCGACTCCTCTGGTTGCAAAAATAAGTCTGATTGTATAGAAGTCTATGAGAAAACGAGCCTACTTCTCACTTGATTTATTACCTCAGTAAACATTGTAAACATGAGTTTATGGTCTCAATCGCTAGTTTCAAGTCTTCTTCAATACAGCATGATGTTCATTTAGTAAATTATGGTTTCATTTAGAGTCAAATAGACCATAAAGTAGGGGATGCTTTAGGGCGTGGCTACCTTGGCGCTGTCCAGTCTGGGAGTTGTCCGTGTTTGCTTCTTAGAACTTTAACTCTTTCACAGTGTGTTTTCAGTTCACGAAAGTTAATTGTAACATCTTTGGTCGCCTAAAAATATCTTAATCAGCGTTCGGTTGTACTTAGCTCCACCCTCTTGTGTCACTTCTGGTTGCAAAAAAACAACATGACGACGGCCAAAATGACGAACTGAAGGCTTCAAAAAGGAAGTCCACAAACCAATGGGTGACGTCACGGTGACTACGTCCACTTCTTATATACAGTCTGTGATTCAACTTGAGAAATGAATCTTCAGAAGAGTTTTTGAGGATTCTGGGAAGTACAAGTAAGCACTAAGTGTGTTTATATGTCGCAAATATAAAGCAAAGCCTACAGCGAGCTAGTTCAGACTCTACTCACTGCAGCAAACTTCTTACTGTTCCAACTCTGAACTGCTGTGCTCACCTGCTGCTACTGCTCTTGCAGAGTATATAGCATTTCATCCTAGTGTCCTCCCGTGGGTTCTGACCTTTGGATGAGGTTTTGGGTGGTTGTTTGTGGTAAAGTTCAAGGTCTGTTATGTTGGTTGAGATTAGAATCAATTTGTTTCTGTTTGTTGTCGGGGTAAATCTGGTTTGATTTAGCCTCATGTCAAGACACTGCCTGGTCTACGTGGTTTGCATTTGATTTCCAGATGTTCCTTTTTGTACTTATATCAACTAAAATGCTGTGGGACAATTCACATTCGTAGAACTACAATTGCCACAATGGCTCACTCGTGTCAATGTATAATAATATAAACAATTCAATCAGCCTCTATAGTCTCAGATAAACTGAAAGGGCAGAGCAGCTTACAGCACCTCTTCTAGATAAATAAAGGATAAACGTGCTGTGAGTCCACTTCCGCTCTTTATGCGCGGTAACCTTCAGCGTGCTACCACCGTACTACGTCCTTAAATCCCACATAACTCTGCATCTTAAACACCTGGAAGCCAAGACTCGGGTAGAGTATGTGCTTCTACATTGATATTTAAATGCCAAACGGTTGCAGCATATGTGAAGAGATGTATCTGTGAGGAGGCTGACATTTGTGAGGAGGAGAGAGGGCGTAATGAGAGGAAGAAGAGGAGGAGGAGGAGGATGAGGAGGAGGGGGAGAGCTGCAGCGGAGGAGGTGATATTAGTGTGTAAGCAAGTTTTATATGAGTGTGTGTGTGTGTGTGTGAGCATCTACAGTATGAGTCTTTGCATGTGAAGTGCCCAGCTATTTGTGTGTAAGTGACTAAGAGGGCTCGTCATGTGACAGCAGTAGAAATAGAGGTCATCAGTAATGGAAGTCACGCATGTCATGTCTGAGAGACTGAAGAACACACTCACTATTGGATATGAAGCTGCTTCTTTAACGCAAATACTCCCCCCTAAAAATCCACAGATTATGATGCATTTTGTGTGATTTAATATGTATTGTATACTTCATCTTGCACCAGTTGTCCTAAAGATCCAATTTAAAAACACAGTTGCATCTTTGAGCCTAAGCTGTACCGATGTATTTGTCCTATTTCTGCAGATAAAGTGCCGATAAAGTAGTTAATAGAGACGACATCTCTAATTTTTACATTTTTTTTTTTTACTACTTTATACTTAAAGATATTAAAACTATTAAATATTTATACAAAAATACGAGCAGTATGAATAGCCTCAAAACCAAAAATGTTATTATCGAAATAACCGTATTGATCATCTAACCGCAAGATGTACTCAACTGACAGAAGAGAGATGAGAGCAGGAAGTGAATGTTGAGATGCAGCGCTGGATGTGGAGCAGGGATGTTTTGAAGTTGTATATCTAAAATAAAACAGAATAATAAAAAATCTGGGGCTTATTTTGGGATATGAGCAGCTTCAGCCTAAAGATATCTAGGCATTTGGGTGTATATTTGGTTGCCCGTGGGACAGTTTTAATGAATAATATACGAATGAACATATACAGTATTTTTAGGTCACTATCTGCCTCTTTCTCTCCCAAATTCCCAGAACATCCAGTAAGAGATGAGAGGAAGAGGAGGAGGAGGAGGATGGGGGGTTGTTGCGTGACATACAGCAGCTCAAAAACCACATGTCCGTGTCTTTGCCCTTAGAGGTGAATTGGGTTTGTGGGGCTTTTCTTCCGCCGGCTGATTCTGTCCTCTTCCTCCTTTTCCATCTCTCCACTCTCGTCCCCTGTGGACGGACCGCTTCCGTCCACCATCACATACGAGCACTTACAAGACACAAATTTACCAAGGAAGAAGAGGAGGAGGAGGAAGGGGGGACTGTTTTAGGAAAACAGAGTGCAAAGTTTACTAGAATAGAAGAAGCTGGTTGTCAAAAAACAACATAAGACAAGAGCAGACTCTCTCTCTCTCTCTCTCTCTCTCTCTCTCTTTCTCTCTCTCTCTCTCTCTCTCTCTCTCTCTCGCTCTCTCTCTCTCTCTCTCTCTCCTTCACTGAGCTAAGAAGCCTCATCTTGAGTTATTTTGAGAATCCATAGCAACCTTCTCCGCTGATCCCTCTCCCGTGCTGGGAGACGTGCCTTCAGTCGCACTTTTGCCACGGCAAAACGGATCTTCATGAGATTCATTCACGTGCCTGGCTTCAAAAAGAAAAGAGGGAAAAGATGACGAGGAGGCAGAGACAGAGGCGCAGATGGATGAGAGAAATAAAGATATCACTCAATCGGAGGCTGGAGGAGCAGAGCGCTCTCTGAAGCGTTTGTTTGATGCTCACGAACGCCGGCAGCTCTACATGTGCATTATGTGTATACGTGTCATTCATGTCTGTATGTCGGCGGTGGCGGTTTGGGCCTCTAGTCTCCTAATAGCAGCGGTTGTCTTTAGACGAGTGTTGTTAAAAAAACTATCGATATGAGCACCAACAGCTGTTTTTTGAGCGCATAACCTGAGAAACACATTGTCATTCAAACAAGATCAGTGGAGCGTCCCCAATTTAGCCGTCTCAGTACAAGCAGTGCTCTGGTTTTGTTTGTGCCACACTACACCTGATCTTCTTCCATTGTGTTCATTTAATTTGTGCCAGTGTAAGCAACGTTTTTAAATGTACACCTGATCTAATGTGTTCTTTCTTTTCTCTCTTTCTCCTCCCTCTCTGTGCTCGCTGCCTCTTCGCATCGAATCGCGGCCTCCTCGCTTGTTGCACCACAGGTAAATAACTTTCAACTTTCAGAGTCAGATCTCTTATGCAGAGTTGTTTAGTTCTGTGTTTTGAACAGGTGTCAAGACATCAAGCTATATATCTGGAAGAAGTCACCTGGTTTTGCTGATTTACTTTATATGTAGCACTAAAGCACAATATCAACTGACGTGATTAAGGTCTCCTGCTTTATGACCTGATCTTGAGGCCAGAATCTAGTTTTAAAACTAGACTAGACTAGATTCTTCTGTATTTCGGTCGGCGAACCATTTTCACCTCAAGGTCCACATATGAGTTTTCCATCATATCACATGATCTTCATCAGCAGATGGAGTTTTCTCAGTTGTGTATTTTTTTTCTTGGCATTTTCTTGGTATTTGGAGTTCCTACCAACCCACAAAACTGGGCTGCTTAGATCAGAAAACATGTGATGATTCAACTAGCCAATCAGATTTGGCTTTGGTGCACCATATTTTTCTCTCAAGCCGATCGCGTTTGCTTAAAACGTAGAGTTCATTCTTGATCTTGGAAACAGTAGTTGACAAAACCAGTCGTCTGTTAAATAGCTGCGTACTTGAGCTTTCGATCATATCACATGATCTTCACCAGCAGATGAAGACAAAGGGGCAAGCTCCACCAGAATGAATGGACCTTTTTGCTTTTTCAACTGCTGCTTTTCAAAGTCAAGAATGAAGTTTGAAGCCCAACTTCTTTGTTTCAGTTTTATGCTTTTACGTTGCATTTTTCCTAAATGTATGTGTTTAATCAGAGTATCACATCGCAGATCAGGGGTCAGGTACACATCACACAGATGTGGCTTTCAGTCCTGTTTTAGTCCTCCTGAAGAGGAAGTGATTGTGGCCAAATGTAAAGCAGGATTTCAAAGATCCACTTTCACACACAACAAACTTTTGCACTCAATCTGCACTCACTGTACGGATAAATAAATACTCGTTCGAACCAGAGCCTCACCTATTCGAGGCTGCTCCGTCACTCTTTCCACCAGCCCGCAGAAGCCCCATGGAGACACTTTTAATTTGGGAAATTGAGTGCAGCAGACTCGGCATCTCATTACTGTCTTAGCTTGAAGTGGGGGTGAGAACCGGGGCTTCGCTTCCTCATCCAATATCAAGTGCAGTTTGTAGCCTCTTTAAGACCACAGAGCTGCTACTGCGGCGTATACAGGCCTGCTTCTTACACTGTGTGTGAAGGATGCTCAGCGGTAAATAAAACCGGAAGGTAACGGAGGCCAATATCCCACGAAGATGAAGAGAAACTGGTGAGTGCGGTGAAGGAAAGCTTGGCTGTTTCCCAGAGCTGTTTTTAAGTCTTCGAGATAAAGTCTTGTGTCAAGTCTTAGAGGACAAATGATGAGTCAAGTCTCAGGTCTGCATTAAAGTCGAGATGCGATCGTCCTCAGGTCTCTGAAGTCGTTGATCAGGATTATTAACGGCTGAAACCGAGTCCCTTCTTCAGTGTGTTTTACCGGAACTAGAGTCAAAGTGAATACAACCACCTATTTTGACTAAATTACGCAGTGGGATTAACAGCCATGTTCGGTCTACACATCATGTGTATGAACGTGTAAATCTAGATGGAAAAACCTTTAATATCAGCCACGGGAATACAAGACCAGCACCCCACAGCTCCCTGCAGAACATTCTGCCCATGCTGTACAATAGCAGGAGCTGTGAAATGTCACCCAGCTAAAGGTTATTTCCTACTTCATTAGTGCCCGGGGAAAAACAGCCATGTGTGTTCTGACTGAGCAAGTTGCAGTGGTCAGTGGGCCAAGGACGGTGTTGGTCTGAGATAAGGTGAGAGGGATGCTAAGTGCTGAAGTGTTTAATTATAGCGGTAGGTAATGTGGTGAGATTGCAGAGTGGTCCATTTGTTGAGGAGGAAGTGGTGACGGGATGAATGTTCAGACTGTAGTGGTGGAACGAGCATTTACATCCTTTACTTAAAGGAACAGTGTGTAGGATTTAGGGGGATCTATAAGTAGAAATGGAATGTAATATTAATAAGTATGTTTCCTTTAGTGTATGATCTATGACGGCGTATTAGGGCCATAGTAGATTAAAAAAATAACAATTACGGAGCTGATGGTGGGTAATATTCAGAGAAAAAACTCACAATTTCCGAGATTAAAAACATAAATTTATGAGAAAAAGACTTGGATATTCTCTGAGATTAAAATGGCAAATTTAAGAGAAAAAACTAAGAAATTTGCGAGATTATAAAGTCATACATTTACGAGAAAAAACTTGGATAATAGTGGAGTACAAAACCGTGGTAATGAAAGATAGTGGGGTGATTTTTGTCGCTTCACGTTGCAAGGATGGATCAACCTCATCACACTTATGCCACAGTTAAACACAAATAAATGTTTGACTTTATAATATTGCAAATTTGTGAGTTTTTTCTCGTAAAATTTGCCACTTTAATCTCAGAAATTCTGAGTTTTTTTCTCGTAATATAAAACCCCACCCCTCGGCTCTGTAATTATTAATTTTTGACCTACAATTGCCCAAATACGCCGTCGTAATAATCACCTGAGAATAAGAATCGTTGTGTTTTCGTCAGTTTAGAATGAGTCGTTTATAAATCACGTGTAGAAGGTAACCCCCAAGTTGCGAAAACTTGCGAAAACTCTCATGAGACTCGCTGCCTGACGACCTTATCCTAACCTTGACCATTCAAGGTCAATGCCTAACCTTAACCACCTCGTGAGAGTTTTGCAAATTGAGGGTTTACCTTCTAGACACGACCCAGTTTCATATCTACATACAGAGCGGGTCATCTTCACGGAGCCGTCCGCCATGTTTGTACAGTAAAGCCCAGAACGGACAAACCAAACACTGGCTCTAGATAGCACCATTCAAGGTTTCAAGACAGCCACCGTAGTCCTTCTGCACGCTTGGCACACAGGAGTTTCAAGTTCCAGTTGGTTCCAATCTGCAACCTCACTGTTAGATGCTGCAAGATCCTACACACTGCACCTTTTAAATGAAAGTTCCAATACAACAACGTAACGTAAAAGTCCCGCATTACAAATCTTGAAAGGTTTTGAAAACATATTTTATTGGCATGTTTCCTTAGTCCCCACACATACAGTAACTACAGTACATACTGTATACAACCCCAACCAGTGCATTCACACCCGCCTCAGTCAGAGAATGACCAGACATTACTAGAGCTAATTTTTTTGGGACCTGCAGGTTGAACATTCACGACTGGACGTTCCAGCTGCAGCCGTTGTGAGGGATTATAGTAGCTGCTGTAATTTGCTGCTCTGGTAGGGTGCTGCTTCCTCCAGAGAGGCTCATGTGGGTTATGTGTGTGTTTCCAGTGTGGGAGGATGCTTCATTCTGACGGCTGATGCGAAGCCTTGCGATGCCTGGCGTCTATCGATCGTAGAGGATTTACAGTAGATACGTGCCGACAACTGCACCGTTTCCTGTCTGGATGAATAGTGCAAAGCTCACGTCTGACGTCTGGCACAAGAAATGATAGATAGCAGCGATGGAAGTACAACATGTTAGGGATACACTGAGGTGCATACACCTGTTGTTAAAAGACAACAGAAATGAGGAAAAACAAGGTGTACTGTTACACCTCATTTAAGATTTATTCTCATCTGTTTTTCTCCTCATTTAATGGTGTGAATAATTAGTCAAACTTAATAATGAAGAATATGTTTCCAAAATCTGTTTTTCAAAATGAGAGTACACCACCTCAGAGTGTCATTAAGAAACTTCCTGTTTCCAGAGACCAATTTCACCTCAAAATAATAGCAGACATGTGTAATTTCAAAATTAAAGCCCTCTAAAATGGCATATTGGCTGGGAGCGGTGTTCCCTCTAAATTCAGATTAGTTTAGTGGAATCGTTACGCTGATATGATTATACGCATAAAACGGTTAAATTAAACGGTTATGTTATTTTAGAGAAAATATAAAAATATTGAGATATTATTTATAAGCCATATCGATGTACTCGTCTGGACTGAAATGTGATTGAATCCTTGTTGATCCTCATATAAAAATGTGTTTTTTATTATTATTTTGTACACATAATGCAACCGACATTAGTGTAAAATACGTCTTTAACAGTCAAAGCTAGAAACCAGTTTTTCCACATATATATAAGAATTATATGTTCAACTTAATGACAACACAAAAAACTGTGTGGAGACAAGGTTTCAATCAGTTCTGGCAAGATCATTTAGGAAATCAGTGTCTCTTGCATCTGTTGGTTACCTGCTGCAGTAAAGTGACTCTCTCTTGTTGTGAGATTATGCCAGCTTGTGGCCGAGCCAGGTAGCACAGTCAACAGGGACGCTATTAAGAGAAAATTCCCCCTTAATTAACCTCCAGTAATGTTTGTTATTTCAATAGCAACTGTGGATTTGATCTATTCAGGATGAACAGCTGAGAAATAGAAGATGAGTAATTAAATGTAGCATAAAAATAATATTAAAAATAAATGTAGCCATTAATTAATTGATAAAATGTGACATAAATTGATATTTCTGTTTTAATTTGCTTATTTATTTATTTATCTTTGTATTAATTACCTATAAAAAAAATGCAAAATACATGCAAAAATAAATTAATAAATAAAAAAAAAAAAAGCAAAAATATATAAAAGGTAAAATTAAACAGAAAAGTAAATAGATAAGGGAATTAATACAAAGGTAAATACATAAATAGAGAAGCAAATTAAGACAATATCAATATGTCACATTTTACCAATTAGTTAATGGCTACATTTATTTTTAATATTATTTTTTGCTATATTTAATTACATATTTATTTATTTGTCTATCTAGTCATTTATTTATTTATTATTTTTTAATTAGGTTCCATCCTCCATCCTCCATATATATTATAATAAAAAACATTTTCTGTAAATTAAATTGGGGAGCTGTTTATAGATAAAATAACCACAGCAGAATGTCTGTTGCCAAAATACGGTGCTTTGTCACATTGATGCAAAATCCTGAAAATGCAAATTTGTCATAAAACAGTCCTACTTATTGATTTGCAACATGGGCTTCAGTGGCCCATGTTGCAAATTCTGTGGGTTTATTTTTGCTGTTAACATGATCATAATGACATTTCACCTCAAGACAAATGATTATAGGTAATAAGTTACAGTAATATCCCCAATTCAATCAACATTTCTACCTTAGACATGTTTTGATTACTAATAGAGGACAATAATCTCAGCTCTTTGACTTAAAGAAAACCTTTTCCAAAGACACAGGAAGTCCTCCCGCTGTTGCATGTAACACTTGTCTTTGCCCAGCAGATGGTGCTATGTAACAAGAAGTCTAGTGAGTTACGTTAACCTCCAAAAAATGCAACAAAAACTCATTATTTACCTCCTCATTTCTCCACATCCACTAGACCTCTGCTCATATATATCCTCCAACATCTCCCAGCACGTCTCAAGCGGTCATTAAACTATAATCCACTGCAAATCGATGCTGAAGCTGGGATGATTTCTGAGACTATTTATCTCGATACCTCCACCGGGCGGAATATGAATTGGCTCTCCAGCGAAAAGGGGCGAATCAAAGCTGTAAATCACAAGTGATTTGTGTCAGCGGACTCCTTCAGACTTCATAAAATCAGGCTAAAAAGCAGCAGCGCACGTCAATAAACGACGGAAAGAGATGCTCCTTGCGTCCTCGCTGGAGAACGCTGTATTTCCTGCCTGAAGAAGTTAGCTCTCATGACTGTTTTGACCTTGGCAGCTCAGATTTAAACACTCTGGTTTGATCCTATATATTGAAGGTGATGTCTCAGATTCTCGACAGGTTGCACGTGTGTTTTCCGAAGCTTCATTTGTTTGCGCCTCCATACGAGTGTGTTTGCGCTGTCAGTGGGCCAATTAAGGCGTGTGATCAAGTGCACCTCTGCTGGTTTGCCGGCGACAGGCCAGAAGACGTAGTGCTCCGTGTCCACATCTCAGAGGATGGATGGTCTGTTCGGGGACAGTGTGTGTTCTCCCAGTAAAACAGTTGGGACAGCTTTCACTCCCATCCATCACCTCCGACGTGATGATCTGGCCTTTAGAGGATGCGGGAAGCCTGTCCGCCCTCTTAATGAGGTTTTAAGGGATTCTGCAAACTTTCTTAAGTTGACGCAAGAGTTTTGTTTTGCTTCTCTGCAGCGTAATTGCTCTATAAACTATAAAAAAGTACATTTCTCGCTCTTAATTGAACACGATTAGTAATAATATTTTGGAACCTTTTGGCCATATGACGCTTTTTTTTTTAATCCTCATACTTTCAGCCTTTTTCTTCATTATTATGAGAACTTTAACCTTATTTCCTTTGCCCCGTTATTGGTTTACTTAATGAGTTTCAGAGTCAAAACTGCTGCAGAAATGCTATTTGGTGTCCCAAAAGCAAGGTTTGTTGTTATCTGTGCGCGGCAGCAGCAGTATTCTTCATGAAGCCGGGGCGGGTAATGAGAAAGTTATGAGATTGTTCCTCCTCCTCAGCGCTGCAGGAGAAGACAGATGAGCCTGAACTTGCAAATAAAGTAAAAACAATCAGGGGAGAGGGGTGGGAAGACACACACACACATACTGTATATACCAAATAAAAAGAGATGTGCTTGTATACGCCAGGAAGATTGATTGTGTCAATATCCACTTCATTGCTGTGGTGCAATATGTCTGCTCTTAGATTTCCTCCTTCACACTAACCCCTTCAGCTACAGGAAGAAAACTCCACTGGTGATTGAAACTTGTCCACTTTCTCGAGGTGGAGTCTTATCAAATTGCAATACTAATGGGACTAGTTAGAATTTAGTGCAAACAAATGGTCTTTAAATCTAATTAGGCTGTCAATTAGATTGTTCACTCTGTAGACGTGACATCAGTCACATTGCACATACTTAACACTAGGACCGCTATGCTCTTTAGGGGTACTATTTTCTCTAAATCCCACGCCCAAGAGCGTCTCTATCCTTTTGTTCTGATGGGCCTTTAACGCCTCATCAGCATCTCTTTAGCACACACACACGGGACACAACTTTTATAGTTAGAAACAAATTGTGAGTATTTCGCTTTAATTTTTTATATTTTACACACATGATGAGATGAATATCGTGACTACATACCTTAGTGCAATTAGAAGTGATTATAAGTGCATGTGAGTGAATATTGGCGTGCAAATTAGTTTCTGTGTCCCATTCGTTGTCTCAATGCGTATGGCCATTATGCAAATCTCGGAGGAGAGTATGTTAATCAGCGATACTCCTGATAAAGGGCCCTTTTGTCATGAAAATATATCCACCAAAAAAAACATTTATTTGGTTTTCTAAATGTTATTCTATCATTATGACAATACAGGCACAAGTATATCTTATCATCCACAGTGGGTTGCATCTCTAAATGTATTCTCACATGTTAACTGTCTGCCCGGAATGATAAAATGTTTTTCGATTTAAATCCAGTCGTTCCAGAGTCTGTGCCGCCCCACTCTGCTCTTCTTCTTCTTTCCAGTGTTTTAGGATTCAGGGGCAGAAATGGAATATAATATTAATAAGTATGGATGTTTTCTTTAGTGTATACTGTTAGCACCTGAAATTAAGAATCGTTTTGTGTTTCTGATACCTTAGAATGAGCCGTTTATATCTACATATGTAGTTCACCTACACGCTTGGCACACGGGAGAAGTTTCAATTAGTTGCAATTTGCAACCTCGCCACTAGATGGCGCCAAAACCTACACATTGGACATTTAAAGTCTACTGTGCTAGCTATTTAAATATTTTGAAATGTTGGATGTTTGGGAAACAATTGGATATTGAGCACAATATGGCAAAGTAGACATCTGTGACATCACAAAAAAAATTCCTTTGGAGATACAATCCGCAGCTGGATAAGAGGTTAAAAACAGAACTTTTTGAATAATGTACAGAGAGCTGAGGTCAACATTTGCTTACATGAAAACATTTTCTTTTCCAGTGTGAAATAGAATAAAATGACCACTTTGGTAGATTAATTAATTGCCTGTGTAGTCAAACAGCTGCTTGTTGCTAGGGTGTTTCTTGACAACACAGTTTGAGTTCTAACAAAGACCGGTTTATACTCACAGATTCAAGGCTCCTTTTTAAAGATCAAGAACATGATCAAAAACATTGATCTAAGGCTGAACATTGAGATCGACATAAAGCCATGTCATGTCTGACATCCCCTCAGATCAACTGTTGTATTCACAGTGTTTAGTGTCATAATACCGTGAACACACATGCGTGCACAGACAGTCGCTCTACATAATTTTACTCTGGACTCCATTTAAGAGACATCAGCCACCCACTCACTGCAGACTGACAGTGTGTGTGTGTGTGTGTGTGCATGTGTAAGTGCTCATTAAACCTTCAAAATGACTCCTTTTAACCTGTCGGCCAGCCCACATCACTATAGATGCACCCAGCGCTGACACAGGAGGGACATCATGGATATTGATAGCATTGTTGTTGAGTAGGGTAGCTTTCTGTTATTGTAATTTTAGTATAATGTAGAGGATGGGTCCGTTGTCATATTTTTTTTTTTAGTTATAGTCTGTTTAAAGGAAGTGTAATCCCAGTCTGTCTGACAGCAGCAGGATCCTCCAGAGGTTGTGTACTGTATAAGCTGCCACCTTGTCTCTGCTCTGAGCTTTTTCAATCTGTATCAGAGCACACAACAAAGTTAGTTTGTCTCTGTTCTGGAAGATTGTTTGTTTCCTCAGGAGAACCTCCATCCCACGATCCCAAACAACGATGGCAGCTGGTAATGATAGTTACTTACTCATCCAGTTTCCAGCTCTATTTGGGTCACGAGAAAAGAGGCACCTTGAGAGATCTGGTCTCAGTCGTACTTCACTGAACACTGGAGGCAATAGAATTGGTACATGCAGGAAATACTGTACATATATATATATACTGTATCTTTAATAAGACTCTAAGAGTACAGGTAGGCTTGTCACAATATTTATTATATTGACTTATTGTGCAATATATAGACATGACCTCAATCATATTTGCTGACCTCGATATTGCCCGTTGTGTTTACATGCGTGTTTGTTTGCATAATACTGTCATCAACATTTTAGCCAACATGATGCCAGAATAAACAGCAGGGTTTTCCTGAACATTATACGACTTTGGCATTGCACAGACAGTCCTATACAGAGAGCCTATTTTATTTATTGACTTGGTATTATTCATTATTTATTTAGGATATTTTAATATTCTTTTCACATTCTAATTACAATGTCTGGATATCTTTAAGAATTAAAAGTTTATGGTGCATTTGCATTATTATACTATTATATTATCATTATATCAGTGGCATAAAGTGGTGTTAAAATGACAACAATATCATTTATCGCACAGGCATGCTGTACTTATATTGACCTGATAGTGGCATTAGATGAAAGGTGTGAGAATCGCCAAAGTTATTAAGATACATTGTCTGAGAAACATGTGCAAAATTTTGCGCCAATTTATCAAGTTGATTTTTACACTGAATAAGTGAAAACGTTGACCTACTGTTGGCGCTAGAGGTAAAGTCACATGGTTTAAAGTCATTAGAATGTATCCTGTAGGGACCGTTAATATCTGTAGCAGATTTCATGGCAATCCATACCGCAGTTGTTGAGATATTTCACTATTTCATTCCAGAGCCATATACTGCTAGGCTTATTTCTGTGATGTAAATATATATGGAAAAGTCTCAAAAGCCATGATCAGAAGAGATGCCACCACTGGGGCCGGTGCACAAGTAAAATAATCAGTCTTTTTTTTATGCAGTATTCCTTGTTGTTGTGCATTACGAGGCGTATTGCATGCAAAACTAAAATGAGAACATAATCAGAATGTAATTTGGTCCATAAACCACAGAGGAGTGCTTAGTGTTACAATTACATTTTGGGATGAACCCTCTTGTTTTAAATGTTTTGATTGCATTTCGTGCAAGAGTCAAGCTGCGTCACACGTCAGGCAGTTAGATGTATTTTTATGATTTCTCCTCTAATGTGCAGCGGTTACTAACCTATTTGTGCATCCAGAAAAAGCTTCAGGACGTTCTGATAAGAGCTGCAGAGCCAACCTGCAAGAATGAGATGTGGGCGGTTTCACATCGAAGCTCTTCATATTGTGACTCAGCCATTATGTATGACTTTGGGATCTGATTTTTTTTTTTTTTTCCTTATCTTTCACAAACATCAAAATAGCAGCTTCAAGTAGGAGTGTTGTGGTGCTTAAAAACACTTTAAGAAGTTTGTCTTCTCTAGCGTTAACAACATGTTTATTCGTATGTATTCTCCAGTATAAATGCATTGATATTAAATCAGTAGATATAACAGCTTTACAAGCAATGTTGGCTGTGATAAAGATGCTTACAGTTAGCCGCAACACATTCATACTGTCGTTAAAGGGGACATATTATGAATAACTCTCTTTTTCAGTGCTTGTGCATTGTACATTTGGGTATCTGGACTAACTTAGGAACTTAATATCACTGCCAAAGCGCGTAATAGACCGGCCTGTCCACCAGAGGAAAGTGTGTCAGTGTCACGTTTTGGCTCGCAGAGACGTGAATATTACACGCCTGTATTAAAGTGCAGTACCAGCAGGGGGCAACAAAGCCACAGACTTAAGATCAGGCAAGAAAACCACTTAGTTAGGTTAAGGGAAAACGCCATGGTCACTGACATAGGTTTAGGCAAGAATACCACTTAGTTAGGTTAAGGGAAAAAGTCATGGTTGGGCTTAAAACATGTACGGAAACAATGTAACGTCAGTGCGGAAACCGGTTTTCACGTGACAATCGTCACTACAAAAACACGTGACAAACATCATTAATGTAACTTAGAACACCGGCCTCCCGGTTGAAAGTACGGTGTTTATTGGTGCACCATATTTTTCTTGAGAGCCAATCAGAGCAGACTGGGCTTTTTTTAGGAGGGGAACTTAAAGAGACATGCGCTAAAACGGAGCGTTTCAGACAGAGGGTGAATATAGGTATATTCAGACAGACAGTATGAGGAAAAATAATGTATTTTTTAACATTAAAGCATGTAAACATGTTCTAGTAGAAACCCAAAATACAAGTGTGAACCTGAAAATTAGCATATGTCCCCTTTAAAACATAACCACATAACTTCAATGTCTTCTATTTCCAGGACTTTCTAAAGAACATGTACAGTTAGTTATTGATCTATGAGCAGATTTCTATACTTTCTATACTTCTTTTGTCCGGTTCTATTTCCATGTAGAAAATAGCAGTCAGCGTATGCACATGAATAACTACACTGAAAATAATGATTGACAGTTCATATACCCGAATCAGCATGTTTCTTTAGAACTGCTGAGCACAACAACGCACACGATCAGGACAGCCGAAAGCCACATGCTTTGTAATGCAGCGTTAGTTCCGTTCGGGGGGATGATTGAAAACCTGCTTCGCCTCCGCTCTCCGCTCTCCGCTCGCTCGCTCGGGGTTTGATTACTTTCCCGATGGACTCTCCAAGTGCGTCCTGGAATCGGCTCTGTCTGTGTTATTTTATGTATGAGTAAACACATAACTGTCACCGGCGGTGGTGTTGAGAGAGAGAGTTAAATATACAGTATGAACTCTGAGCCATCTTTTCATATTAAACAAGGACTGTTTCTCTGTGGTAGCAAAACAGCATTTTGTTTCTGTGGAATATGATTTTAAATCTTTAATATTAAGCTTGTTTTTTGGCTTTTAATATCCATCGTCTGGTTGCGGATCGTCAAAACAAATGTGCAGTTTTTGTGCCAGTAAATCATCTCCACATTAATTTTTTTTTTTTGCAATACATAATGTGAAGTTTGTAGGAAATAATCATGACCTCATGTTTAAAGGGGCAGTGTGTAGCATTTAGGGGGATCTATTGGCAGAAATGGAATATAATATTAATAAGTATTTAGTGTATAATCACCTGAAAATAAGAATCGTTGTGTTTTCATTACCTTAGAATGAACCCTTCATATCTACATACAGAGTCATCTTCACAGAGCCGCCATGTTTCTACAGTAGCCAAGAACGGACAAACCAAACACTGGCTCTAGACAGGGATATTCACATTTATACATTTTTGCATTTTTGCTTTTTCAGTTGGTTGCAATCTAAAACATCACCGCTGGATGGCGCAAATTCTACACACTGCACCTTTAATGTACCTTAAGCATTACAGTTGATCCCACTTCCTGAATCTTCCATATACATAAAACATCCAATATATCCATAGTTTTAAGGATTTTAAATGTTACTCCTGTTATTTGAACTCTCCATAAGAGGAGGTTTAGAGACCTGAGGAGTGGAAGAAAATGGGACTGTCTATGGTCAAGACATTAGGTTCTTCTTTGGTAGCCTCTGTCAGGAATGATGGCTCAAGAGGTCAGTCAACTATAACGGTGAAACCTCACGTCCTTGCTACACTCGAGAGCTGAGAGGAGCCGGGAGCTCCATTTCTTGTCTTTATATTAGCTATAAGAGTGTTTTTAAATGACAACCTACTGACAAGATCTCCTCTTTGAGACTGACTTCCAAGGGAAAAAAAAAAGTCAATGTCTGTTTCAGCTTTTCTGTACAGCTTTGGTGAAAACTGGAATTTCCCAGAGGGGGGCATGCAATACAAAGAGTTACAGACTGCCTCAGTGACTAAAAAATGAATCAATCTCCTCCTTTTCTTTTCTTGTGGCACTGGATGTCTTTTTACACAACCTGCTTTGAAATCTGGCAGATCAAAATGTGGAAAATAATGGTCCCTTGGATTTCATCATCCGCCTATTGCTTGGAAGAAATCACACAGCAGCCGAAAAAGACTGCGCGAGTCAGAGCTTTAAAAATGACCACATAAGACAAAAGGCAGCAGACTCAGAGGACTGGAACATGAAAGATGCAGTCAGAAGGAGTGTTGGAGAGTGAGTTAAAGGGGAAAGATGAAGGGATACGGAGGAAGTGGTTGCTTTAAAGTTGCACCATTCGAAATCTTTATGGAAAAATACCTTAAAAAGCTTTGTGTGTTTCTTTTAAGGCCTTAAATGATTGAATGCATGCATTTCCTTTCTCCTTAAAACATTTGCAAAACTGATTTTTCTATTTTTTTTAGGTAGGCCTTTATTTTCTGTGGCTAAAATACGTTTTTGCTACATCCACAGCAGTACATTGCTTTGCTTCCGTGTGGTAACTCCTGTCTGTTTCTCCAAACTGTGGGCTTACTGACCGTCATCTACTGTAGGTAATACACTGACTATAGATAAGCACCTCATACAATGCCACTTCAAAACACCCTGAACTATCCCTTTAAGTTCAGTTGCTGAACTGTGCTTTCACAAACCTGCATATGCAGCAGAAGCTATACTTCTCTCCACAACCGTGCCAGCATCCACCTCCTCCTGTTCTGCCCTCTTATTCTCCCACTGTATGTACAGTACTGTGTACTCTATAACCTCAGGGCAGAACATATTTCTTTATGCAAATGCCTACAGAAGCAGATATTTTTTAGTACATTCTTGTGAGTTAGTAGGGCTTTTATAATGATTATAACATCATATTCTATAATAAGCTTTTAGTCATAGACAGTTTCTCCGGCTCGTTTATATGTTGCAGGAATTTAGTCATATATATGCGATTTGCAACACATTGATTATCGTATTAAATTCCTAAAAAGGCAATTATTAGGCTTTTGTCCCAGCAGTTTTTCCATTAAAAGACCTCCTTTTTCCTCCCTTACCACCAAAATTTTGTTTCTTGAGTCACATCCTATCGACTGCTTGAGCACATTCACTCACACTGTACCCCTTGACAATAGCTCTGTAATGTTTCAGCAGTGACAGGACCAGGGCAGCGTCCATTACGGCCGTCTGCCCACACATGACTGTTGACACGATCAATATGCCTCCGCCGCCGCCGCTGCTCCGCTTCAGACCTTCGCTTTTTCCAAGAAGCCTCCGCACAGGGTGGGACGCGGATATTAAAACCTAGCCAGTTAAGACGCTTTGCTGTTTGGGCAGCATCAGGTGCAGCGTTCAGATTGTCGGAGCAAAAAAGCAATCTAAAAACACTCAATAGTGATCAATTGTTTGAGAGTAGTTAAAGAAATGAGTATTCTGGTTATAAGAATGGAGACAGAATTTATGGGACTCATTTGTGGGGAAAAAAGGCACAAACATTTATACTCCTGATGCTAATAAGTGGAATTTGGCAGCAGGGAAAGACCCAATTAGGCAGCGACAAGTCTGATAATAGAAGATGGCAGTGTGTGAACCCTGGAGGGGCCCTTCAGCTAGAGACTGAGCTATCAGACACCAAGTTGCACAGAAAGCCACGAGCTTTCTTCACAAAACTTTCAGGAAAATCGGAGCAGCGAACTCTCCTATTCTCCAACGATTTGTCCTCCAAAATGTCCTATTTCTTCGCAGTATTTTGTCCTATTCTTGACGCTCATACATCCTTGTCTCTCCCTCTGTAATCTGACTCCACACCCATGAGGATGAGTACAGATTTGCCACTTGCTTCAGCTGACAGTCTGAGCTCTTTGGGGAGCTCTATAGGTGCCACAGTACATGACAACACAGCGCCGGCGCCTTAAAGGGCCTCGTCTCTAGTCAGCTTGTTAACAGTGCGTGTTTGACACCGTGTGTGCCGGGCGTGGTGACAACAGAGTATGCTAATTCTTAACATGCCACCATCTCTCCCCAGTGCTGCGGTCCCTCAGTGATTTATCATGTGCTGCATGTGAAATGAGCAGAAGGAAGAGTTTCTTCTGGAGCTCTGCTGCTATTTACAGCAGCACCAGCTTGAAAATGACACCTCTGTGTTATCCACTGTATGCTATTGATCTATTTTTAATGCATTTCGTGATCCATGTCATATAAACACCTCCCATGAATATTTCACCTGTTATTTAATGTGATTAGAAGTTCCATTTAGTGCTAAAATTGATTAACTGTTTGGTTGATCGACAGAAAATTAATTATCAATAATTGATTTCCTCTTTGTAAATCAAATGCATTTGGGTTTTGGGGTGTTTGTCGAACAAAACATGTAATTTGAAGCTGTCAACCCGGTCTCTGGTTACTTGCACTGGGCATGTTTCACTATTTTCTGACATTTAATAGATTAAATGATCAATCAACTAATTGCAGAAATAATTGACAGGTTAGTCAGTGATGAAATTAATCATGAGTCGCAGCCTTAAGACTTGGTTTTACTCCCAAAAGGGACACGTACAGCTGCGGACACCATGGACGCATAGTAGTTATATTCTAGTAGTAGTTAAATGCTGTCCGCTTGGAGGACGTGTTCCACACATGCGCAGTAGATCTAGAGCTGCAACGATTTAATCGATTAGATCAACCGTTAAATTAATCGCCAACTATTTTAACAATCGTTTGAGTAATTTTTTAAGAAGAAAAAAAGGCTAAATTCTCTGATTCCAGCTTCTTAAATGTGAATATTTTCTGGTTTATTTACTCCTCTATGATATTAAACTTAATATCCTTTGAGTTGTGGACAAAACAAGACATTTGAGGACGTCATCTTGGGCTTTGGGAAACACTGATCGACATTTTTTCACCATTTTCTGACATTTTATAGACCAAACAACTAATCAATTAATCAAGAAAATAATCAACAGATTAATCGACAATGAAAATCATTGTTAGTTGCCGCCCTAAGCAGATCACTATGCTACTACTAGTACACGGACGTCCACACAGAGCCTCCGCTTACACCCCACTATGACGACGATTTACGTCACGCCGACCCTAGTGGACCCTCACATACTCGTGGATGTGGAAAGTATAACTTTGGCTTTAGCTCCATGAAAGGTTGTTTTAGCCTTTGGATGAGCGTAATGCCAGATTTATACTTGTGCAGGAACCTCCAGCACGCCAGGTACACATACTGTAGTACTGCGGCAGGTTGCGCGTAGCATATCATTTCTTTTTGATTTGAACCCGCCGTTTACAAATCCTTTCTTCAAACTGGTCCACGCTTCTTCTTCTTCTTCTTGTAACGTATGTGAGGTACTTGTGCAGCGTCCGTGGCGTTTGCGGCGCCTGGCGCATCTTTTAGGAGCTGCACTCCGCGTGTCTGCGGCTCTCTTCGAGCTCCGCAACCCATCTCTGTGGCTCTGCAGTAGTAGTAGTAGTAGTAGTAGTAGTAGTAGCATAAATTAGGCATAACCATTTAAATTGAAGCAGAGGGACATTGAAGCTATTTTCAAGACAACTTTCTCATCTTAAATAAAGTTTGTTTTAAATAAATTGCCATATATTTCCCCCCCCCAGCTTCATTCCTTTTGACAGTTTGAGCTTCACATTTGTGTTTTTTGCTCTGCATGTCAGGACAGGCTCTCATGACTCTCGTTCCCAAAATAATTGCTTTCTGTCATCTTATTTGTCCCCCATATTTCATATTTCTAATTAATTAGACTTGTGTTCACTGCTAGAAAAGACCTTGTTCCAGTGATGGTATGTCGGTGCAGCAGGATTTGCATTTTTTCAAACATAAAAGAATTTATTCAAAGTCTGCCACTTCGGTTAACGCCGGTCCGTCTCTCATTGCTCTGCACCGGTTCAGCTTCCTCACGGCGTCTCGCAATAGCAACAGCCCAAAACCCTCTTTTACGTATGCACAAAATGTTTTCTCCTCTGCTCCTTGTTTGCAGCTCATTTGCAGTTTAAGTGGGTTGTTTGACCGTCCAGGCTTCCGGCAAAGTAATCTGTCACAAGCTTACAGTGTGTGTGTGTTTGTCACCTACGGTGCACACACAAAAATGAAAATGTGTGATTTACATACATATCCTCAGGTTACCGCAGTCCTGCTAGTGTGTGGCCTCACACTCCTGCTGTTACTGCTAAGGGTCATTGCTAAGTGTTTTATGTGTTTTCGCTCAACAGCGAGGGGTTGATGGCGAATTCTTATCTTTCCTTAACAAGACCTTTCGGAGAAGCATCACATATTCCTCCCCTAACTGCACACAGATGCTTCCATCTGTGTATCAGCGGCGCCACCATCTGACATATCTGTAGCTGGCCCCGTAGATTAGGACCGCGGACGGCTCAAACACAGGCTTTCAAACCAAAAAATCAATTTGTTTGAGCTCTTTGATTGATGAAAAAGGACTGTGTGTGTGTTTCTTCTTAAGGGATTTAGACGGAGAGAGGGATGCATTCGAGGAGGCGTGATGAACACGCGCTCGCTCAGGTGTTGGTTTAATGAACACAGTCTCTGCGTTTGCACAAACCGCCTTGGCGGGGCCACGCGAATAAGCACTGAAATATTAATTAGAAATATTATTTTTTAAACACCCTACTTTGATCAGAAATTCAAGTCGCGGTTTAATTTGTTTTCGTTTTAATGAATTAAAAAACATTCTTTGACGGTATCGGTCTCTTGACTCAGATCTAATTTTCCATCTGTGATGCTTTGGCAGCTTTGTAAAATGCTGAAAGACAAAGAGTAGTGTCGATCGGAGGATTGAGAGGCTCCAGCCAATGAGCGCGTAGAAGCGCTAAGCCATGCCCACTGCACATCTGTATGGTGACGTCAGAGTCCACAGTGCACTGCAGCGCACAGACAAGTCCCTTAATGTGACTGACGTGCAGGAGGGCTTAGTCGCCCCGGATGGCAAAGATCGTGCACGTCCACGGTGCTCTGTAGTGACGCTGCAGCAGGTTGGTTCAAGTGAGAAGGACACAGAGGAGAGAGGATGTCTTAGTGTGCAGGAAAGGTCTCTTTTATTCCTTTGAAACTCAAACTTTTCTAATAATAATACATCCAATTTGTCCCAGTATGACATTAATGAATGTTTTTTTTAAAACTGAACATTGTTATCACTGCAAGTCTATAAAATTGAACACTTTACCGACATTGATTGATTTTTAAGGAACATAACTGTGTTTTTTGCAAGTTTTAGCTCCTTAATAATTTTGCATATTCTCACCGTTCCAGGCAGCTGTTGGTTTCTATTCTCTTCCGTATGTCATGAATATCAATTGTCATAGTGAACATGGTGAGATCCCAGGAATAAGGGTTGTCCTCGACCAAAGAAACTCTTACAACCAGGCCACACTGCCTGTGTGAGCAGCACATGCCGGCTACCTCGCTGAACCGCTGCGTCTCGCACGCATGTGATGTCCACACCAACAGTGTTGTTGTTGCTACTGTGCTGCCCTTTCTTTCTACATCGAGTTTTGCCTTTCATAATGGCCATTTCATTTCACTATAAATGTTATTTATATTTGTTTTAGACAGAAAAAGGTTAAAAAGCATGTGCTGATTTGACAATTAATTTAATCTGTGCAAGTCACTGCATTTTCTACAACACTGTCCTGCAATTTTTTTCGGAATGAAAGGCAGTAGAGGGCTTTTACTTTGAAAGAGAAACAGGAAGTGCTGAGTTAAAAAATAAATATTAACTTTTTTTCATGTCTGTGACATATTCTACAGATGTAGATGTAGATGTGCCTCTGTGATGTCAATATACTGTCAAACGATCATTTTCACTGTCTATCTTTTCTGTAATTTTTTACAATTTAAGTTCAGAGCCAATGAAGGAAATAGTTTGTCCTTTATGTAGCAGAGAGAACAGAGTGGAGGTCGAGGTGGTGGATGGGCATGTGACCAGTCAGACTTTCCTGCAGGAGACCGGTGTGTCCTGTCACGGACCTACAATTAATGTTGGCCTTTTTATTAACTGTAACCACAATATTTACTAACCTTTACCAAGTGTTTTAGTTGCCTACGTATGGTTTAATTGCCATAAGCAGGATCTACCCCTAGTACTCTAACCATACAGTAGTGGCCAAGCGCAGAAATTGTAGAAAGGAATCATTTTAATGGATGTAAAAAATGTCATTGAATGTAATCTGTGGTTTCTGCTGACGAGACTGGAGCTCCCTTTACCGCCCTCGGGATGCCTCCCACTGAGCTGTGCCCGAGTTTTATCAGCCAATCAGATGCCTGAACGTTAGACCCCATCTGGAGCATCTCTGCCCGGCTCTCTCCTGGCACCATCCTGGGTAGCGATTCAGTTCCCAGCATGCATTTCTCTGGAAAAGTAAACAGTAAAAAAAGGGAAAGCTGATTTTGACACTTTCCTTTAATTAGTACTTATCATTATTCCTGCAGTCTTTACTGCTGGGGTCTGACCTTACCATCACACATGTAAGGGCGAGCCCGCAGTGAATAGCTGGTTTAATAGTACAGTCGGTCTGAAGTGCAACCTCAGCTCAGTCTGGTTAATGGGATCTGCTGCTCCACAGCTGGAAATGCTGTTAACCTGCGATGTAGAGAGCAAATACTTTGAAGTCTCCAACAATCCCAAATCCCTCTCAAGAGCGAGTTCAGCCCACTCAGCTTAATCAGGCTCACTGAGCTGCGTCTAACAATGCAGAATCAGACCAAAGCACGAACTGCTGGGGTCGGTCCTATAGTGACTATTTCATATCTGAAGAAAAGCTAAATACGTCGCTATATGATCCAATTATCACATTCCACCTCATCCAGATGTTAACACCCAGTTCAATGGAACATTTCATTTTATTTTTTTTTCTATATGGCTCTTAGCTTGGATGGAGAATTGGATTAAACCATTCAGCAAAATGTGGACTACTCTTATGAAAAGGCCACTTGACGAGAGAGAAGTGGATGAAAAGTGGAAACACGTCACTCCATGGTCCGGTTGGAAGTCTGTTAAAGTGGAAGTGCTTTTCTTCATGAAAAATTGCAGATAAAAGCTGCTTCTAGTCAATGGTCTTAAATCGGCCGAAGCAGTTGTATTTCATAGAAACCTTAAAGTGCGTCAGCAAAAAAAAAAAAAATCAATATAGGCCTACTGCGTGGGGAACATGGCAGGTCTGTGGAAATGCTTCTAAAGCAATAGCCTGTGTGGAAATGTTTCAGAGACTGCTCGATAATGGATGGTAGCCTGGTGGAAAGAAGACGTCTCTGTGCTTTTCCATTTTAAAGGAACAGTGTGTAGCATTTAGGGGGATCTACTGCCACATATAGTGTCAATAACTGTGTTTTCTTTAGTGTATAATCACCTAAAAATAAGAATTGTTGTGTTTTTGTTTAGCTTAGAATGAGCCGTTAATATCTACATATGGAGCAGGCTTTCTTCACGGAGCCGTGTTTCTACAGTAGCCCAGAACTATAGTTTTGAAGACTCAAGTTCGGCATTTTGGCTTTCACCATCTTGTTTTTTTGCAACCGGAAGTGACATGAGAAGGTGGAGCTAAGTACAACCGAATGCTGAATAAGACATTTTTAGGTGACCAAAAAGGTTAGAATTAACTTTCATGAACTGAAAACACACTGTGAAAGGGTTAAACGTGGACAACGCCATGGTAGCAACCCGTCAATTGCTAGGTAGCCACGCCCTAAAGCATCCCCTGCTTTATGGTCTATTTGACTCTAAATGGGACCATAATTTACTAAATAAACATCATGCTGTATTGAAGACGACTTGAAACTAGCGATTGAGATCATAAACTCATGTTTACAATGTTTACTGAGGTAATAAATCAAGTGAGAAGTAGGCTCATTTTCTCATAGACTTCTATACAATCAGACTTCTTTTTGCAACCAGAGGAGTCGCCCCCTACACTGACCTTAGATAGGGCCAATTGCGTTTTCATGTTTTTGCGTTGGCCATTTTAGTTCTCCTACACGCTTGGCACACGGGAGGAGTTTTAGTTGGTTGCAATCTGCAACCTCACCATTAGATGTTACCAAATCCTACACACTGCACCTTTAAATATGGTGCATTTGTGAGATAAAAAGACAAAAAAATAACGAAGTACATTGTTGAATTAGTCTCGTAAATGGTCAAATTGGTCAAACGGATTGTTTGTCAACTGAATGAGTTTGGTTCCAATTCCAACATTGTTCTGACCATGAAAAAGATTATATAATCTTACATTTAGTGACCTATATTTCATCCACTACAAAAGGATTGCCACAGTCATGTCACCTTCCTCCCTCTGAGTGAACATCTCTCACACAGCGTGTGTGTTGTCAGACAGTGATAACTTCTCATCTTGTTCCACAGAGAAAGTTGCCACAGTTAAGGAATTCGAGCATCCGTCTTCTCCTCCAATCAATACGTAGCAACACTGCAAAAAATGTGCGCACATTTAATAATCCAGTATAGGTATTTAAAATCATATCTTTTGTTCTCTCCAAAGCAGAATATACTTAGGAGTGTTACGTTTCCTATGCAAATATTGTCTTTTTCTCAAAAAAAATTAAATTTAAAAAAAAGTTTAAAGGAGCTATTAATAACATTCAGCCACTCGATGTTGCATTCACTTCACAACAAGTTGTTGCCAGACACTTACCGTAAATCTTCGCCATTTATCTTTTTTTTTTTTCTCACACTAACTGATGACCCAGAGATACCACGTGATACCAGCGTAGTTATACTATTGGCTCTTAAGCCACTTCCACAGAGATAAACAAAACATTCATTTTGGACCCGCCAAACTTTTAGAAATAATTAATTCACAATTATAATATTTTTTTTCTTAAATAAATATTTGTCTACATAAAATGTTATCGACACAACCTTTAAAGGTCCCATATCATGCTCATTTTCAGGTTCATACTTGTATTTTGTGTTTCTACTAGAACATGTTTACGTGCTGTAATGTTTAAAGAAAAACTTTATTTTCCTCATACTGTCGGCCTGAATATGCCTGTATTTACCCTCTGTCTGAAACGCTCCGTTTTAGTGCATTTCGACGGAATTGCGACGGAATTGCAACAGGATCGTGTTGCAACAGCTTGGGTCCATGTGTACGTCCTGTCAGCTTATGTCATTCACATACACTGCAACCAGGAATAAACTGGGACACATTTAGAGTCTTTACGTTTAAAATTGTGTCAAGGGTCTAAATATTGTATATTTGTGACATCACAAATGGACAGAAATCCTGACAGGTTGTTTCAAATGCAGAGTTTCTGAATACGGGCTGTGTGTATTTCCCTGTGAACTGGGCGTTTTGACACTTTCACTTTTCGTATTTATATAGGACTTAAGCCTGCTTTATAATAAAAAAAAAAACATGAAAATCTCACTTTTTTATAATATGTCCCCTTTAATGTCAAATATATAGATTTTTTTTTGTTTTTATTATTAGTTATCTCTTTTTTTTTTTTTTTTTAGCACACAAACAAAAACAAAATAATCACACTTTACATAAAACATGTTTTAATTACCACATTTCAAGAAGTAGCATGACATGACTTTGTAAAAAAGGGAACATTTTTACAGTGTAGAAACAGAGCGAACGTGCGTCTCGTTGTTGGCTGAGCCGTGTCGTGATGCTCTGACTGATTATTGGTGAAGCAGGAGGAGGAGGAAGAGGAGGGAGGAGATAATCCGCCGCACAGACGGACCCATCCGAGCCGCTGCCAGAGCTGCTTGCAGCGGGCGTCGGGACACCATGGAGCCGCTGTCTCTCCACGGGCTTTACTCTCCGGGCACAGGACGCACAGACTAGTCCTCTGCATGTGAGACACACCGGGAGTGCCGCCTTGTTTTACGCGTTGTACTGCTTTTACGCGCAGCGTTGCAACAACCGGATCAGCTGTGTTGGATTGTTTACCCATCAAAGGGATTATGATTTTCTCAGACATGAGCACGGGGACCAACTCCCCTAAGGTGCATCCACCCAATGGGACCAGGTTTTACACCTTCCAGGCAAGTTTACTGTCTCTGTGATCATCATTAATGTCAGCTGCTTCTTCTTTTAATGCTTTTTCTCTCTGTTCTTTTGTTGCTGCTTTGTGGCTTTTTATTATGGCACATTTAGAGGTGTATAATATGAAGAGGTGTGACCTACCTGCATGTGCAGACTGACTCCATCAGTCTTGCCCAGTCGTAATTTTGCACGATTTGGATTAGATTTGCAATGCAATCCACTGCTGTTGCTGCTTTGTGGCTTTCATTGTGGCACATTTAGAGGTGTGACCTACCTGCATGTGCAGACTGACTCCCATCAGTCTCCCATGATTGCCCAATCCTAAATTTTCCACGATTTTTTGGATTAGATTTGCAATGCAATCCACTGCTGTTGCTGCATTTTAGGTGGATATAGAGACTTTCATAATGTCACGTAAAGTGAAAGCAAAAGAGGATGCTCTGGAGTACATATGTGCACTCCAGTAATCATAAAGTCTGAAAAAGAAATAAAAGAAGGGACTCTTTTAAGATCTTAAAAGAAAGAATGTAAAGAAGAATGTCTTTTTATTGTGGCACATTTAGAGGTGTATATGTAGAGGTGTGACCTATACCTGCATGTGCAGACTGACTCCATCAGTCTTCCATGTTTGACAATCCTAAATCTTCCACGATTTTGGATTAGATTTTGCAATGCAATCCACTGCTGTGTTGCATTTTAGGTGGATATATATAGAGACATAGTCTTTCATAATGTCACGTAAAGTGAAAGCAAAAGAGGATGCTCTGGAGTACATATGTGCACTCCAGTAATCATAAAGTCTGAGAAAGAAGGGTTTCTTTAAGATCTTAAAAGACAGAATGTAAAGAAGAATGTTAATGGTTTCACACTCTCAGCTTGTTAAATAAAACATCTGAGAGTAAAAATCGAGAGAATTCATCTTCATACCGTATAGTAGTGTTCAATTATTCAAGCTGTATCTCACCCCCCCTGTATATCTATATTTGAATTGTGCTCTAATTCTATTATATTCTAAAGAGAAATAAGGGCACGTGTGCACACAGCGCGCCCTACATTGATCACTGTAGGTTGCATATTTCAGCTCGGCCCAGAGCCCCATGCATGGCAATGAAGCGGTGTCAGTGGATATTGATCGAGTGTGTGTTCCACATGACTCTTGTAACCGAGCCAGCACTTTCTGTTTTTTACTGTGGGTGGAAGGAAAGGAAGGAAATGTTTCAGCGAGCAAGATCTTTTTTTTTTTTTTTCCACAGATAGTCTTCAAAAAGCTGCTAAAAAAAGGTGATGATGGTTGAATTTTTTTATTTTTGGTACATCCAGGTGCAGTCAGCGTGACTTCAGAAAGCTGCTGCTTTACTTGAAGATGATAGGGAAAAGTGGTTTGTGGGTTTGCGTTTCAAGTGCTGATGGGAGCACAGATGAGATGTTTATGTAGAAATACACCTGCATCATCAGCCTAATCACAATATCTGGGCCAGGAGCAGAGCCAAGTGTCTCTGCCATTAACTGCAAGTTCTTTTTTCACATTTGTTTTGCCATTGTGGTGGTATTTTAGACAACAAAAGAAAGGCCAGGGGCTTGAAAAAGCCCAATAAGACACAATGTCATTATCTCTACCTCTTAAATCTCTCCCATCCAATATCACGTCCGTTCGCCCTCTAACTGCACTGAGACTTTTGAAGATTTCCCCCTTCAGTGTTAGTCTGGGGCGTCATAAAGCTCCCTTTGCCTTTTCATGTCAAATCATTAGTGAAGGAAGGCTCCCCGAGGGCTCGTACCTGTTGGAAGAAGCCTCTCTGATTATATCACAAAATCAAAGGCGTCCTAGCTCACAGATTACAGTCCAAAGGAAATCCCCATAAAAAAAGTCAGTATTCACTTCAATACACATAAATCACAATTCACTGTCTCCCACCCTCGAGGTGATATAAGATTTATCACGCTCGGTTAGTTAAAAAGCTCGCACCACTACGTTCAAAATCGGTGCGTTCTCAGTTCAGCCGTTTTGAACACAGTTTCTGTCAGATTGTTTACCGACTCCTAATGACATTCATTTTTATCAGATTGCCCTTGCTAGTTTGCAATAATAAGTCAGCCGGGGCAAATTGAATCAAATTGCAAAGTAGGTGCCTTTTGATGCCTCGGCGGCTCCATCAGGAAGTTATTGAGTTCCTCTTAGTATTCGCCGCCAGGCTCTGCAAACATGTACCCAGAAGTGTCAGAGTTTGTTTAGTTCGGGAGCTTGCTAGTCTGCCACACAGCTGAGTCTACAGTGCGTCTCTGATTCTCTACCGATATCTCCGTAATGACATTTGGAGGCAATAGAGGTGACACATTAACATGAAGCTTAGACTCCAGGAGGCTCAATTAAGACTAAGACTTGCTTAGACCCCCCAAGGTTTATACATTACATCACCTGTACCAGTGATATCATTTGCCTTAGAATAGATTTTATTGAGTCAAAATGGGCAACCTCTGGGTCTGAAAAGTGAAGAAAAAGTGCCTTAAACTTGCATTCTTTCTAACATCCAGCAGGGGGCGACTCCTCTGATTGCAAAAAAAAGTCTGATTGTATAGAAGTCTATGAGAAAATGAGCCTACGTCTCACTTGATTTATTACCTCAGTAAACATTGTAAACATGAGTTTATGGTCTCAATCGCTAGTTTCAAGTCTTCTTCAATACAGCATGATGTTCATTTAGAAAATTATGGTCCCATTTAGAGTCAAATAGACCATAAAGCAGGGGATGCTTTAGGGCGTGGCTACCTTGTGATTGACAGGTCTCTACGACGGTGTTATCCGTGTTTTCGTCTTACAACTTTAACCCTTTCACAGTGTGTTTTCAGTTCATGGAAGTTAATTTGAACATTTTTGGTCGCCTAAATAAGTCTTCGGTTGTACTTAGCTCCACCCTCTCGTGTCACTTCTGGTTGCAAAAACGAAGATGGGGACTGCCAAAAAGCTGAACTCGAGGCTTCAAAACAGCTGTCCACAAACCAATGGATGACATCACGCTGACTACGTCCACTTCTTATATACAGTCTATGGCATACACATGAATTTTTGACTGTCTGTCTCTGTCTGTCTGTCGAGCTCCTCCACTCCGTTTCAGTACTATGGACAGCGGCACGCCTATACATGCACCCCTTAATTTAGCCATACTCATTTCACTATTGCACAGCACAAACGCCCGCTTTCTTTGCTGTGGGGCTTACAGCAATCATATGCCAAAATATTTAGACACCAAAAAGCATTAAATCACTTGCAAGCATACAACGTATGTACCCAACACGCTCTCATCCCAACTCGTCACATACAGCCGCTTTGTCACGCCAAATTTTGACTTGATGATGACGCCTGAGGAAAAGTTAAGGGATTAGCAATCATGAATGTCTGAACCAAATTTCAGGGCTATTCGTCCAGTAGTTTTCAAGACATTTCACTCTTAACCTCTTAAAAGTGGTGGACAGACAGACTTTAACATGCTATTTCTGTATTGTGATGAGGTGACAAGGGAGAATGAGGTACATTATGGTGTGTATGCCTCTGTCAGTGGCTTTTGTATGTGTACTTCATGGTGTTGGAGTTGCTTCCAGTGAGATTTCTCCCATGGGAGAGGTTTGCTGCCAGTGCTCTGAACCCACTGGACCATATTAGTTGGTTCACAGCAGAGTCTCTTTGATGTGCCACAGGTTTATAAAGTCCAGTAGAGATGTAGGATGCCCCAGCCAGCCATTATAAAAACAGGAAAGGTCCATGTAATGTCTTTATCAAGCAACACTTCATGGAGTTGTTTCTGGTAAGAGGCAATTTAAGAAACAGTGTGCACAATGTTTCTGCTCCCCGGGTGATTTTCTGCTGAAATGAATGTAGTTCTGGGGTTTGAGCTTTTAATAAATAAGCTCACCGAGTGTAAAAAGTTAAGTGTAAACGTTCAAACGCGTTTGTGAGTCAGACTCCAGAGACTGCCCGACAATTGCTTGTTGAAATCGCAAAACAGCATCTCTCAATAATACATCCCGTTTTTAGGAAGAGTCACTTTAAAGAGAGTGCGTTCACATTTAGTTCAACTTTCTTTGCTAGTTTATGAGCTGCTTTGTCCACGTCCTTGTATTTAATATCCCATTGTTCCCATCCAATAATAAGCTGCCAAACTGCCTGTCAGGGTTGAGCTACCTGAAAAATGAGATATAATTGTTGTCCAGTATTTGTCCTTGGTTGTCAAATTAGCGCTGCATGTGATTAGTCTCTTCAGCTTTACCCTAAAGGCCTCTTTCCCTCTCTCTGTCTGTCTCTCTCTCTCTCTCTCTGTTTAAAATGCATTGTTTTGAACATGGCATATGCAGCCTGTAACAATAGAAGGTGCTGTTACAGCGAGTGCCTCATACTGTATAGTTAAAGAGGACCTATTATGTTTATTTTCAGGTGCATACTTGTATTTGGAGTTTCTACTAAAACATGTTTACATGCTTTAATGTTCAGAAAATGCTTTATTTTTCTCATACCGGCTGTGCTGCAGCACCTCTTGTCATCTTCTGTCTGAAACGCTCCGTTTGAGCTCATGCCTCGCCCTCCTGAAAAGCCCAGTCTGCTCTGATTGATCAGCTGACCCACTGCTGTGATTGGTCAACTCAACCAACATAAGTGCGTTGCATGCAACAGTGCTATTTTTTGCAACGATAGCGAGTGTCCGACAAACCGTGTGTGTTTGTGCTACTTACACAACTGTAGCGTTGCGGGTGGCTTCGTGCCCACCGTTGTCACACACATACGATCTGTCAGCGCGGCATAACGTTAGCGAGTGTCCGACAGACCGCGTGTGTGTGGCGGCGGTGAGTGTGGGGTCTTCGGTGGCGTTATAGCTGTGAGCGTAGCTGTAGCAGTGTGTGTACAGTTTATTTGTCGGTGAATAAATGCTACAACTCCTCCAAGCCAAGCTCTTGTGTCCTGCAACACCGACTCAGACTCACTTAAGGTGGGCTGTTGAGGTGGACCAGCTATTCTCCTTTAAGTGTCAAGCCGCTCTTCTGAGATTTGCTCAGCTTTTTAGCTATTTTCTATATTTCTTTTAACCGTTCAACCGATTGCATTAATCGGTTAAAATTCTTAATGTCGGTTAACAGTTGATTATTAACATCCCTAGCGGCTAGGCAGGTATTATGCAGATGTGTTACTTGGTGACATCACCACGTTATGGAAGAAAAGGCAGGACTTAAAGCAAAGCATTTCAGGCTGTTTAGGAGCAGTGTTTCTGTGGGGGAGAGTAACTCCCTTTTGCATGAACTTTGGGCTTGGAGACCTTTTACATGCACAAAAAACTATATAACACACTAAAAGGAAACGTAAAAAAAAGCATAATAGGTTCCCTTTAATTGAAATAAATTGGATATAAAGAATGAGGTAACATTGGCTACCTGATCTAATCACTGCTGAGGCAAAGTCACACCAAAGTTGGCAGCCAACTTTCAGTCGGATGCATTTCACTCATCCCTGTGGTCTTTTAGTACAAAAGTCTCCCTCTGGTCCGGCTGGTATAAAGTGGAGAGGAAGGAAATGAGCTGCTCTCCTTCAAAGTAATCCTCTCTTTTGCAGTGAGACTGGCATTTGGGAAGTTTATGGCGGCGCCGCCGGCCGCAGGGGGACTCTGACTAAAGAGCTGCTGTTTGGGGTTGGATTCGTCTGCTCTGTCCTCTCAGCGCTCTGTTTGTAAGCGCCAGGCCAACCCCACTTAATCAAAGCGTTAAAGCCGCGCCTCGTTTGGCTCTCCCTCCCGACAGTCTGACTGAGAGTTTGCATTCGGGGCTCGACAGCAAAGACGGATGACAGGGCTGCGCACGCTGATTAAAAAGTGCTACTTCTCCACCTCCACACAGTGACACTCAGACTCAGGTTGAACCTCTGTTGAACGCTACTTTAAGCCGAGTGCAGGAATGGCACAGTGCCTCTAATTCGGCGCTACATCTTCAGATGCATAAATCACACACCTTCACACCCTCAGCTGAACACTTTTCCCCCAGCCCAATCAGGCTCTCGGAGCAAGGAAGGTCTGCGAGACAGGATAACTCATCAGGTGACACCAGGCGGCAGTTTTAATGACAAGTGCAGCACCTGTTTCTTCTGCACCCAGAGGTGGCTCGTCATGGCGATGCCTTAACCGTCTACAGTCTGCCTTTAGTGTTTATCCTCTCCAGGAATGGAGCTGAATTTTCTTGCGTTTGTCAGTGAGGGGAGTTTCTTTTTTTGTGACCTTGGACTCGTGTGAAAGCTTGGGTGAAATATTAGTTTCAGGTGATTATATACTAATGAAAACATAGTTATGAATATTATATTTCTGTTAATAGAGCCCCCCAAAATGCTACACACTGTTCCTTTAAGAAAACAATCAACATATTAATCGGTAAAGAAGGTCATAGATAGTTTCAACCCTACAGTGACATTATAATGCATTTCCTTTCATCTTTGCTCAACTCACTGTATTAGTGACCTCTCGCTATCTACTGCGTGTCAACACTTAATCTTGGAAATCCCCATTTGTGCAGCACGATGATGATGAGCTAAATGCAGCGTCCCGCCCCTCCGATGATCTCCGCACACGCATCAAAGTGAAACTGCAGTTATTCTACTGGTCACATGACACGCTGTGGAAGCTTTGTGAGAGCTTTTCCACTGTTGCGAGCTGCTGTGCGTCTGCCTGATTAGCGGGACTTTTTTTTATCACTTCCCATTTGAATACGAACATGTGTGCAGATGTATCCGCAACGTGCAATTATGAATGAAAAAAAACATGCACGACTGCAACAGAACCAAACCAGGAAAGCTCTCTTGTCACTCAAACACATATATACTGTATGTACGCACACCACCCAGCTGTGGGAGCGAGCTTATCCCCACAGCTGTCTTGCCCAGCGCCCTGTCACAGGCCCCGCCCTCCCAGGGTCGTGCGTCCAGGGACGGTCGGCGGAACAACTAAAGGTGGCCGTATGCAAATGAGCACAAACAAGGCAAATTGATACACGGCCGCCAGATTGAAGTCGAAGTGCTTGACCTTTTTATTTGTTACACTGGCACACTGTAATTGCTTACAAATGCCCCCCCTCCTCCTCCTGACGCCCTCGCCAACGCACCCAGTCCTCCCCTCGGTGTCTATTCCTGCTGCCGGTCTCCCGGGGCGGCGCGTATACGTGTGTGTTGGAGGCGTTTGCCCTATTTTCTTGGTCTTTTTTTAATCAGCCCTCGTGCATTTAAAATCTGGCCGGGGCAGATGGGGAAGGGAGTTTGACCCACTTTGATGGATTCCACACCGATTAAAAGGATGAGTGAGCTTTCGAAAGCAAGAGGCCCCTGTGTACGTGTGTGTGTGTGTGTTTGGGTGTGTTGTTGTTGTCGTGTGTTAGTAATGTGTGAACAAGGGAGAGAAGGAATAGAAGACTGTCTATTTGTGTACCAGTGATGTGTACGTGTTACCGTAAAGCCTGTAGCTCGTAGGTATAGCAGCTCTGTTCAATCCCTCCAGGAATTAATACAGAATCAACCAATCCCCAGAGAACGATTCATTAATAAATACATTTTTACAACTCATCAAGCCCTCAAACCTCACATCCAGACTTTCAGTGGAAAGTCTGGTTGTGAGGTTTGAGACTCAGATTTCTTCCTCCCTTCATCCCACATCATCATTGAATCTCCTGGTGTAATGTCAGCCATTGTTTGCACATGCTGAACGGTGAAACAGCAGAGACACATGTACACACACACATGTACAGATCCCTCAGAGATTTTAAAGTGGAGTAGGGTGCACACAGGCCAGCAAGCTACTCACTTCAATAGACTCTAGTGTGCCAACAACCTCTCTTCATTGATGCAATTATGGTGTAACCCCTTTGCCTGGCTTACTGCAGCAGTCTGATCTCATCCATCCAACGACGTGGACTTGAAAGGTTGAGGGTTTTTTAGCATGTGGCTTGACAGAATACAAAGCTGGGAGTCTGTCATGTTTCAAGGTGAAATCAAAGCGGGATGAATGAATCTGTCCTCTTCTTATGGGTTTGGTCAAATGACTGACTTGTTCGCCATTTATTTGTCAGTGAGAGAGAGACATCAATCCTGGAGGGTCCATGAGTGTTTAAAGATGTTAACTGAGGAGGACTAAAGAAAAGAAGAAGCCTCAAGAAAAGATTATAGTCTGTGCTGTGACTCAGAGGCACCTTTACATATTATTCTCATTAGGAATATGTCAGAATCAGAAATACTTTATTGATCCCCGGGACGGAAAACTGGGACATTACTGTCGCTCTTATATATATATATATATATGTATATATATATACACATTGACCGGCTTGCTGTACATTATCCCTTACATAATACAAATTAGAAAGCTGCTGACGGGTGAAATAAGCCCAGGAAGGCATCGTACTGCCTATGTGACTGAGTTAAGATACTCTCTGGTTTGGGTGGGGTGATATATTGGGAGATGTACTGTAGTAGAGTAGTGAATCATGGCTAGTAATAAAACCAGCGCTGATCACCTCACTAGAGACTCATTCAGCCATTGACATTGTGTCCTCCCAGATTCAATGCTCCGACACCGTTTGACCCGATAACCAATCGCCATTGGAAACGATGACTCATGAGTGCAACATTTCCATCCATCTCTTGATCTTTCTGTTTCTACATCATACTGTACACACTTGCAAAGCCACATACATGTAGTGTATGTGTCTGACTGTCCTGCAATTCAGTTCAGAACAGGGTCCCATCCTGACGTTGTGTTCAATGTTAGCTGATTTCTTGTTTGGAAGTGGTGTTATTTAGTTTTGTTTCGCCCTAACCAATCAGTGGCGAGTGGCTATCCAGCTGATGCTGTTTTCATTTGACAGGGAAGCTGCATTTGTTTGTAAAAATGAACTTTTTCAGGAAGAAATATACCCATTTAAGAGTTTTTATATCTGTAATGTGGACTTTAATCTCACCCATGCTTGTTGCCATTTTTCTGTTGCTGTTTTTCACGAATGTACATAAAACTGTTATGCCGCCCGCCGCTTCAGCCATCTCCATGTTGAGAGCTGTGTGGAGGCAATGCCGGCTGTATGGGTTGTAGCTGCTGCGGCAGTAGGCCAATCACATGTCGCTTTAAATCGAAGAGTGCTTGCTGTGATTGGCGGAGAGCAAAGCTATACAAATAATCTTTTTTTTTTCTAGATCTGGGCACAAAAAATATTGAATGCAGGTATCGTCTGACTGGAGAAGTTTCAATACTACTTGGCTTATTTTGGTCGATACCTTAAAGGTATAAAGTACAGATACCCCAGCCCTAATTATCCTAAAATCTTGTCAACAGGATTCAATCATTCTGCTGCCATCTAACATCTATACAGCTATCAAACGCAGTAACCCCCCCACCTTCTACCGCTGTAGCGCCACTTCGGTAACGCAGCAGGAAGGGCATCAATTGAAGCGAGAAACATCTATACATATGTGATTGCTTGACTGTTTCTCCAACTGGGGAAAACAGCCTTGAATAAGCACAAACGCCGGACCCTATTTGAATTGCTAAGCCAATTGGAGATGATACTTGAAGCAACAAACACATGTAAATCAATTCAAATGGCCTGTTGCTCTTATAGTCCGTGAATTTTGAATTCAAACTAATCATTTCCCAATAGGTCCTTCATTGATATTCAGAGCATGCACAGTGGCTGTCAGGTTAAATATGACTCTAAGCCTTTATTGTAATCAGAGTGAAAATCAGTAACTGTCATTTTTATCCTCGTACTTACTTTGCACTATAAAACTTGTCTTATTCCCTTCATTAGTCCATCCGTACCTGCAGTATTTTAGACATCTCTCCATGTGGGACAATGACTGTTCGCTGTCCGTGGTGCTGAAACCGGAATACCCACTCCATAAGGCGCTCCTCCATGGCCGTTGAATTTTATATCCCACATGTGTGCTCTGTAATGGGAGTAGTGGGGGGATGTCTTCCTTCATTCCACCATTAACTCTACATCTCTGTCTCTTTGTCCCGCGACCCCCACTTCATCTCTCTGATCGTAAACTCCCGTCTCCATTTGTTTCCTTAAAGGGCAAAACACGGACCATTTGGAGGTTTTCAAACTGAATTCATTCATTCCCGAGCCTCTCTACAGCCTGCTGTGTTAGACCTTTTTAAAAAAACGTCTCACCCACACTGTCTCTCTGCAACATTATGTTTCCCCCGCAGACATTCACATGAGGCGATACAGTACGCAGTGGCCTTTGTGAATAATGCAGTGGCAATAAAATCTTTTGCTATGTTCAATTACACCAGCTCTGGCTGCCTCCTCTTATACTGCTGCTCCCCTTCTGTTGCTGTGTGTGAGTTTGTCTCTATGTGTGTGTGTGTGTGCTGATTATAGCAGGAACAGGCTATAAAGACCCAACAACATCAATTTTATCGTCCTTTATTTCTCTATTAAACCCGAAATGGTTTCCAAAAGTGGATTGGCCTGTTTAAAAAATGTAATTCTTATAAGCAGAAGCAATTTTTTTCACAACATTGCTGCAGTTTAAAGTGATTGGTCGTCTGTTTTTCTTGCTTATCACGTTCTCCATTCCTACCAGGCCTTGGCGATCTCTGTCTCTCTCTCTCTGCTGTGACCTTTGCCATAGATTTAAACGTGTTACCTCGCTGTCAATAGACAAATGAGAGACAGCGTACTTAATTAGCAAGACATGCCACAGAAAGTGAAACCTCTCTCTAAGAAAGGAAGTCAATGCATGGCTATTACACTCTCCCTGGCCTCTGACCCCGGCATCCATAACCAAGTCAACACAAGATAACACATTTTCCTTTTCGTTGCCATCCATCAATACCACATTAAGACACCAAGACATTGAGAAACACCATAGATAAAGCCATGCTGTGATTTGGTATCCAAAGATTACAGATTTCTGTAAGAATTGCATTCTTCGGCAATTGGATGTCGAGCACTTCTGTTGTGTAAACTGCTCAGAGACCCCCTTATCGTCAATCTACCTAGGAAAGCCATCCATCCTCTGAATGCTCTAGGTCTCTAGTTTGTGGCTGTAAAGTTTCATGAGGCTGTGATTATCCTAGAGGTCACCACAGGTCATTTTATACAGGCAGGTCAAGTGTAAAAAAAAAACTCATTACATTAAAAAAGTCTCATTACAATGAAATGGCTACTATGGGGACTAACGTCATCACATATGAATAAAATTGGACTCATTGGAGATCCTCAAGAGTCTCAGCTTTACAGTGATACCCAACTTATGTAATTCCAAGACTGTTCAGGTTATAGTCAAATACACCATTTTAGAATAGGTGAAAATAACACATTTATACCGCATTCAAAAAACTGCATGTTTTTGCCCCAAACTGCATGTGATTATCATAAAGTGGGCATGCCTGTAAAGGGGAGACTCGTGGGTACCCATAGAACCAATTTTATTCACATATCTTGAGGTCAGAGGTCAAGGGACCTCTTTGAAAACGGCCATGCCAGTTTTTCCTAGCCAAAATGTAGCCTAACTTTATAGCGTTATTTAGCGTACTTGTCGACATGCTACTATGACATGGTTTGTACCAATGGATTTCTTTTGGTATTCTAGTTTAATATGATACCAGTACCATCGCTCTATAGCTCTAAAAGCCTGAAGCTTGAGCCAGAAAAAATAAAGTCTGCCGAGGGAAGTAGTGGAAGAGGTTAATAGCCTCAGGCTTTGAATGTTGTTATTGTGAAGTGAATGATGACCATTGATTAGTGTGTACGGCACGTAAAAAGAAGAAGCAGACTGTAAAGACAAATCCATATGGTCTATAAAACAACAGGGTTGTAAAGTTTACAAGGTCGCAGAGGGTCTGTGGTCACGGTTTATGTACAGCACGTCTGGATGTTTATAACTGTAGTTTTTCAGTGCTCATCACATGTGTATTCTGTTTACACAAACTCCATTTTAATGAGCCAAGCGGTTGCCGTAGCCCACAGGTCTGTATCCCACCATCCTCCCGTCGCGCACCGAAATGAAACCCCTCCAAAATCAATACATCCTCTCGCGGATTCACATGGGATAAACTGCATCAGCTCATCCAGCAGCGACACAGACACTCCCCCCCGCTGAGACGACACCACCTCGGCACCTAATGTCTTCCCATATGGGGCTTGTTCACAGAGGGCTACCGGCGAGCATCTGTGAGCAGAAAGCCAACAGAGAACTTAATTATCCGAGATCTCCACAGCTCTCCTCTCCGTTGTCTGTCTGTAGAAACATTCTCCCCCGCTGTGGTTTCACTCTCTCTACGGCACTGACAAACTTTGGAGCCGAGAACATTTTTTACTTTCCCGAGAAAGATGATTTGCGCCTAAAGCCCCGCAGGTGAGCTGGGAGCCTCTAGCCATTCAGGATTTTTAATGAAAGTGTATAATATCTCAGCTGGCGATATGATTGAAGAGGACTCGCAGGGCACTAGGGAGGTCCTGAGTCAGTTTACTAGGGGCACAGCAATTAACATGGAGCGATATGGAGAGACAGATTGGATTGGCTACCTCTCTTTTTTTGTACTGGGGAACAGATGATCATCTCTTTTTACCATTTCAAAGTTTTTTTTAATCTAATTGTATTGGCGGCTATGAAAGCACACTGCTGCTCCTAACATTTTGATCCGTCGTGATGTGTTTCAGCTTCCATATTATGCTAATAAAAACATGTTTTGCTCAGTTTGCCCGGTCATTATAGCATGCCTCGCGGCCTTCGTACATATATTTGCACTGCGAGGATGCGTGGAACAGAAGCATAAACCCACATGTAGACTTCCAGATGCAGCAGCTGCTAACAATCCCACTCCTGCTCCCTGCTGTAAATAATATGGTAATTTTGGCATCATATCAGTCTATATTTATGAAGATAGCTTTTGTGGCTTTTTTTTCCTTAAAAATATATTAATGGTTTCAAAACAGTATCCTGACCTCATCATGTAAATGAGGTTTCTTGATCCGAAAACAAGTGTAAAACTTCTAGTAATGACTCAGAATGAAGTTAGCTAAAAATCTGTAAAACAAAATTGGGTGACATACATTATACTGTATACCTTATGAACAGTCAAATCAGACTGGAGGACAACAGGTGTCATTATGTGCTGTCATTAAAAAATTTGAAATGGTTTCAAAACAATATTCTGACATATATCAGTCTGTGATAATACATCAACATAATGTATGCTCCTCTGATATTAACCATAATAATTCATAATTTCTGCTTTTTTTCACTAAAACAAGGGGTATAATTTCATGTAAATTAGGGTAGTGTATTGGCAAGAATCTGGCGATACGATACATATCATGATACTGGGGTAACGAGTACATATATTGTGATACTGTAAGCAAGGCAATATATTGTGATTTTTTTACTCTATGCAAAAAACTGCATGTGTTTTGCCCCAAACTGCATGTGATTATCATAAAGTAGGCATGTCTGTAAAGGGGAGACTTGTGGTACCCATAGAACCCATTTTCATTCACATATCTTGAGGTCAGATATCAAGGGACCCCTTTGAAAATGTCCATGCCAGTTTTTCCTCGCCAAAATTGTGCGTAACTTTGAAGCATTATTTAGCCTGCTTTGTGAAAAGCCAATATAACATGGTTGGTACCAATGGATTCTTTAGGTTTTGTAGTTTCATATGAGGCCAGTAACTTCACTCTAGCTTTAAAACTTCTTCCAAAAAGAAGTGTAAAACTTGTGGTAATGAGTTGTAATGAAGTTAGCTAAAAAGGTGTAACACAGAATTGGCTGATAATTTATACCGTATGCCTTATTAACAGTGAAACCAGACCAGGGAGGAGAGAAATTGCACGGTCGATGGGAAGACAATAACAGGGTTGAATGTGTCGGCTACAGTTTTGAGCAGCGTCGTGATTGACAGCGCTCATGAAACAGTCCAGCGACCACCAAATCCGCACACATACAGTATAGACATTCTGCTATCTTTTTCATTTTTATTCCTATAATGAACTGAAAAGCGTCTGACCCGCTACAGAGCGTTAAGTGCCTCTCTTTCCATCCATTAAAAAGCCTCTCTGTATTCAGAGGTTGATCACACGCCGCAGCGGGCTGCAGCTGTTGACTTCCTCTATCAGTAGTTTTGGCAGTTTAGCCTGAGAGTCGCTGTTTAAATGACAGCAGTGAGCACCATGTTGGCAGACTTCAAGTTGCTAAAAAACACTCGCCGTCGCACTGAAGGTGAAGTGTGTGGTCAAGTGCTTCTTGTTGTTCTGCTACCAGACTCGAGCCAAAAGGCTTCAAATGCTCTTCTTGAAACAAAGAAACGGAGAGATTACTGTGAACTATGAAGTAACAATATGCATGCAGAGAAGTTATGATTACAATCATCAATCTCATGCAGCCTTTTTGGGAAGTAAATGACAGTGAATGTTGTTAAATAAATGCTGGGAGTCCCTGGACCCCAGCATTAACCCCAGCCTCCTGTCTCTGTCTCTGTAATAAGCCTGATGCCGACACAAAGCAGCCCACCGACTGGCGTTAGCTCTGTGATCTGTGCTAATATGAGCTGACAGCTATCCCGGCATGGCACGGCTCTGACCAGGACCCTGCAGGCCCCATCCCGGTCCTCCGTGAAGGAGGGGAGCGCCACCTGCTACATGGCTATCGGTTTAACACGCGACAGAGGCACCGTCCGCCCTATAAAAGACCTCAGCATCCACCCCCGGTTGCCGTGGAGACGGTGACTGCGGCTCGTCTCGACTCGAGCTGGCGGATCGGCTTTGCCACACCCATGGGTGTCTGGAATGAAAGAAAGGGGGGGTGGTGGGGGTTTAGAGGGAAAGTGGGAGATTAGTGTGAGAGAGGAGCAGCTCACCACAACCGTTTAGACACCAGGCTTTTAACGCAGACGAGAACAAAATCTGTGCAACGCTGTTACTGTAATAATCACCTAGAACCGTGATTCAACACATGATGTCTCATTATCCTGTAAGGCTCTGATATGCCGTGGGATTTGTCCAAACTAGGGCTATTGATTACAAAGATTTCACAACGTATTGGCTGAAATGAATCAATCCGAGCTGTGACTACAGATGATGAAATTAGCATATTATTTACAGATGAAGCGGGGCCTATAAGCAGATTTGTTTTTGTCTAAATTCACAAGTTTTAGAATGATGAGCTGCTGAAGTTTTTACTGAGGGAAAATCCGAACATTTCCAACATTGCTCGGGGGGAGAAGAGGGTCAGGATGTTCCTCAACATGTGGGTGTTTTCTGCCAAGATGCTGCGAGCAACATGTGCTAAAAACAAACTGACAGGCTTGCGCAAGGGGACTGCAGGATTGTGAGATATCGACGGAGTAACAGAGAATGAGGAGAGATGGGGAGAAAATGAAATTCAGTCAGCTGTAAAAAATAAATGGATTGATAAAAGTTTTGGGATACATTCAGCAGGTAGGTTGAGAATTACTTTTTTTAAAAAGTCTTATTGATAAAAATGTTTATGTAGACGAATATTTATATATACATATATACATCCACGGAGCTTTTAGAAAGATGCCGAATAAAAGTGTGGCTTTCCGAAAAATAAATATTATAATTGTGAATTAATCATTTAAAAAATTTTGACGGGTCCAAAATTCATGTTTCGTTTACCTCTGTGGAAGATATCTGATGATTGGTTTCCACTTCGCAGTGATAAACAAAACATTAAAACATTAAACATTAAAAGCCATACTTTTATTCGGCACCTTTCTAAAAGCCCTGTGGACGTATTATTATTTTTTTAAATATTAATTTACATAAAAATATCAATAAGACATTTTAAAAAACATTAAAAAAATAAAATAAAATGTAATTCTCAACTTAAAACGACATTGGTGTCACGTGCTATCTCTATCTCATCAGCGATCAAGTTGCCAGTTAGTGTGGAAAAAATCTGTCGGGGTTTGATGTTAAGTGTCTGGCAACCACTTGTTGTGAAGTGAATGCAATTGAACAGAGGAGGGAGTGTGTGGCTGCATGATATCAGTAGCACCTTTCAACATTCATTTAAAAATGTAGCATTAAAGGGGACATATCATGCTCATTTCCAGGTTCATATTTTGTATTTTGGGTTTCTACTAGAACATGTTTACATGCTTTAAAGTTCAAAAAACACATTATTTTTCTCATACTGTCCATCTGAATGTACCTGTGTTCACCCTCCGTCTGAAACGCTCCATTTTAGCGCCTGTCTCTTTAAGATAAAGCCCAGCCTGCTCTGATTGGCTTGCGAGAAAGATATGGTGATGATGCATCCGTTGGGTTTGATTTGATCCTTCGCCTTGAAGTTATCTTTTGCAAGTATTGTTTGAAAATGGCACCGCAGGCTTCGGTTATGTTATTTATGTTATGCGGTATCTAACAATGCACATTAACAGATTTCCCCCCCATTCCTGAGTAAACACAATAGATACGGAGGCCACAAATGATTCCAACTGGGATTTGAATGCAACACAGTTCATTATTCACGAAGTCAGGAGGCCTTGCTTGGTCTGGGAATAGCTTGGCCTTATCCTAGCATGTATGCATGAAATACTTTGATTTGCACTTAGACGGTAACTGTGAGGACAACAAATGAGGATTTGATGTAAATTTCAAACCATAAATATTCCGCAGTTCCCTGAAATGAAAACCGCATTATTGGAATTGGAGAGGCAGGATTAATGTAGGATATACAGTATATAGTATACAGTATATAGAGAGGGAATTTGAGGCAGTGACATGAACTATGCCCTGACATGCCATAGTGGTTCACATATTTCTCTATTTGCTGTAAAACCCTGAATAATGCAACACAAACTATAAAATCACTGTGTTATTTTAAAAGAATGCTGTGAATTATTAATGCAGTTGGCCCAGGTATGTTAGCATTCACATTAGATCATGCATTCAACCTGTATGTTTGTGAGGAAAAGACAAAAGCAGTATCGTACCGAGGGTTATGAGATCAGTCAAATGCCTCACAGCCTTATCTCGTTCTCTAGGTACATATATATGATGAATAACAACTATTGCATGACCATCAGTCAGCAAAAATAATTGGTTTGCCAAGATATAAGAGTAAAGCAAATATTTAATCTTTCCTATTAAGAAATTCCAAGAAATAAATACAAAATTTTCTCACATTTTTTATAGTACAAACCAGAAAAAAACACTCCTAGGCAACTTCACACACCTAGAAGCCAATGTAATGGGAATAAACACTTTATTTGTGCTGCATATTTTCAGGTTAGAATGCACATACATTCATAACTGATAGAAAATGACATTGCCAGATCCGAGGAACTACAGTAGATTCATACAGAAAAACACATGGACTCTGGCTTTTCCTTGGTCTTGGATGAACCTCAAGATATTTGCATGTGAACGAGATATTTCTCTACAGTCACGTGACCCGTTCGGCTCATTAGGCCTAAAACAAATGAGCGACCTGATCCAGACATGTTGTCGTCTGTCAGAGTCTAATGGATTATTCATGGTCATGTTTACACAAGTGCTCCCACTTTAAAAAGCGCCGGAACGACGTGTGTTGCGTCAACCCTCCCGTACCTCTCAGCACATAAATCTTCTGTTAGCTGCTGGTTGGAGTGTATGTTGTGCAGTAGTCAGTGTGTAGGCATTAATGGCCGGGCTTTTAGCGCGCCGTGGGAACAGTGAGTTGAGTGTTCTGTATCTGACCTTCATGTGTTATTTTAAAGTGAGTGCTCTGATGCAATCGACACATTGGAAAAAAAGTCTTCTTAAACTAAGTGAAAAGTTTGATTATTGGCGCAAGATGACTCACACTTACATCAGTGTTCTTCAGTTAAGTGTTCTTAGCATGACATCAGTGCAGTGACTGACATTGGTGTCTTAAAAACATTGGAAACAAGTGAAATTACGTTGCGTCATGGGCTCATTCTCTTGCATATTTGATGGAAAGCAAGATTTAATGGGGTAAAAAAAGTGAGTTTTCCGCACCGTGTGCAATGTCTGACAGCTTTAAGCTACTTTCACATGATCAGCATCAAAACACCGTGTAAAGACATTAATTTTTTATGGAAGGAACGCTGATGCCTGATTTAGCAGCGATGCTACGCCCGCTGCAGGGAACCCCTCAGGCAAAAAAAAAACCCACACATCCCTGATGCGCAGAATTTTAATTACTGGTAACACTTTATAATCACTTATGAATGGTAAATACATAGTTAATTAAACTTAGTTAATAGTTATTTTCCTGTTAGCAAACAATAAAATGACAATTAATGTTTCTTCATTATAAGTAATGCTATAATTTGTTATCTTAACAGTTTATTGTTGCACACATTTTAACATTTTATATTCTATACAAACACCTTTTTGTTAATGATTATTAAATAATTTATAAACGTAAACATTACATGGATAGATGGACCAGATATTTGTAACACTTTGTTAATGGTTAATAGATTTGTAAACCATCTATAAACATTATTTGAATGGCTATTATAAAGTTGCAACTGATGATTATAATACCTTGTTAAATCTATAAAACATTATTTAGATAGATAGTTAATACTTTGTCAATGGTTAATAATTGGTTTCTGGTCCATCTATCAATGTAAAGTTTATATATGTCTTACAAACAATTTCTTAAAAGTTTAAAAATCATTTGTTAATCATTAACAAATACTTAATATAGTATATAAAATGTTATAATGTGTGCAACAATAAACTGCTTATAAATAATTTACTAATGTAATCACAATGTAATTGTTAATGTCTGATACAATATATAATTTATAAACTAATTATATATTACTATATTACACAAACTAATGATGAAATAACAGAAATTATAGCATTACTAATAATTATTAAAAGCTTTTAATTATCATTTCATTGTTTGTTAACAGTAAAATAACTTAAGTAAGTTTAATTAACTATCAATATACCATTTATAAATGATGGTTATCATAAAGTTATCAAAAACAGCTCTACCCTGCACCTTTATAGACTTGTTTTACTGTATTCTACAAACAATGTACAGCTTTATTCTGCATTTTATTCTATTTTTTTAAATCTCTACCTCAGTTCTTATCCCACATTATATTACATTTTTGACATTTCTTAATCCCCTGGTCTCTTTTTGCACTATATTCACATTTTTATTAGTCCTGTATATATATATATATATATATATATATTTATATATATATATATATAAATATATACATATATTTATATATATATATATATATATATATATATATATATATATATATATATAGGGATCAATAAAGTTACTATCTTTCTATCCAACTATCTATCCATCTATCCATATATCCATCTATCTAAGTGTTACCGAATTACTTTGACACAGTTTGACACTGACATTTGGAAGGGTTGTTAGCAATGTTCAGAAATAAGAGCTCAGTGTTGTCTCAGTGTTTACTAGCAGGCACCCTGCAATCTCCCAGAGACCCGTTGATGTCCTGCTAAGTTGCTAAAAGGTCTGCTCCATATCCATGTATCTGTATATATAGAGTCTGTGTGCATCAGGGGGGCACTTCACCGTGCTGTCATACCGTACGGCTGCAGGAAAGTGCGTTTGAGTGTGTGCAGAGTATTGAGAGTGAGTGCAACGTGAAGAGAGAGAGAGAGCTCTCTGTGCCAAGTGTTTTTGTGTTCGTGTCGGGGGGCTGAGTGGAGAGAGGAGCTCCTGGGTGTGTCGCGGCTGACATGGTCTGATGTTGGAGAGGTGATTGACGGGCTGCTCAACCGCTGACTGAGACGGGAATTGTTCCAAATGCAGACTGTTTCCAAAGCTTCATCCTCAGCCATCCATCACCTCGTTCTATTTTCCCTTACCCACAGCATGTCTCTCTTTCTCACCCACAAACCTCAGTATACCAATGTTACAGCCGCCTCCCCGTCCGTTCCTGTTATACTGACAGTTTCTTGCACTTTACTTCCAGTCTATTTCCACAGTTTATTTGTTTTCAAACAATTGAAGGACCTATCAACATAATACCACAGAATGAGCATGTTTTAAAATCAAAGAACAGACAATACGCCTGGTGGAGATAATGCGTTCCATTGTGCATGTCTGTCTGTCCGCAGCTAATCTCGCCTACTGCTGGACCAATCAGCCTAATATTTTTTGTGCTCATTCATGACAGTGTGTTCAAGGACCTCTCGTGGTTGCGGTAATTCACACTTTTTGAAAAACATATTTTATTGACTGTTTTATTCCGTCATTGACTGCTGACTCTACTCTTAACCACCTGGTAATGATCAACAACTGCTTCCATAGCAAAAGGCATTTCCGGTTGGCAATCGGCTAGGCTTAAAACAAGCCTTACCTAGTATGTTTCAGGCCACATTTTGGGCTTTGTAGTGGCTCAAAAACTGACATTTATAGAAAAGTTTGGTCTCATTTTGAACCTGAAAATCTGTAGATTAATTCCATACCCGATATGTTATGATACACTAAAGTTAAGCACGATACAAGATGAATAAATCCCCGATTTTGTTATCTTCGCCACCATGTTGACTGTAAGGGAACCAGGAGGGACAATTAAGTGAAATTCAACTCTTCTTCTTCTACTTTACTGAGTACACTTTCCCAGTTTCATTTTACTTTTGGAGTAGATATCTATCTTTTAATTTTGGATTTCATCAACAAGTGTTGAGTCATGTAACTATTACTAAAAGCGGGATGCAAAATCCGCCGATGGGGTTGTTTTGCTTCTTTCTCCTCCCTTTTTTAAGGCTCAATACAAGATTAAATGTCAATACTGTTGTTGCAGTACATGACAATTCCTCACCACTGCTTTGAAAGATTACGATAAATAAAGTTAAGTTTTGTTTATTTTATTTTGTGGCATATTTCCCATTCTGAATATTTCTCATTAACTGTGTGCTTTGTGGTTGAAAGAAAAAAGTGAAATCTCACCTCACTGGCTGATTTTTGCACTTCTTTTCATGACTCCATGCTACAGTAGAGTAACTGTCTCATTAAGGAAGATTTTTCTATCGTCACGTCTCAGATACACTCCTGAGAACTTCTCGGTATGTGTTGGGTGGAGAGCTCTTCTGCTGCTAACAAGTGTCTGTCACTCAACAGAGCTGTTGTCTGTCACAATGATGCTTCAGCCTGCAGTCATTGAACTCCTGCCTCTTTCACCTGTGTGTATGTGTGAGTCTTGCCGTCTGTATCCCCACCCTGATGAGATTTCACACTTTTGCGTCTGCAACGATTACGTTATCCTTGTGTAATGCTGATTTCATGCTTGGCATACGCCTCGTCACAGATGCTGCACACCGTTTTCCAGCACCGTTCCTTTCTTTTAAGCTCTTCAATTTGATGCTGTTGTCTCTTTTTGCTCTCTGTTAATCTTCATTAAAACTCTCTGTGGGAGCGAATATATAGCGGCACGTTATCAGATTTGTTTGGGTTGCAAGACTGAATAGTCCTGTACTCAAGGGGAGCAAAAGGATATTGCTTTTTATACACTCTCTGGCTCAATCAAACTTTTTCTTTGTTTTTTGTTTGGATGTTTAACCATTGATTGGTCTTTGGAATGAAACACAAAAGCTGCAGAAAAGTTTTTTACAATTTCCAGCAGAGAGAATGGCTTCCTTGTACCTAAAACAGCATTAAAAAAATGTCCTTGTCATTGCACATCCCCCCCTTGATTTTATGACTCCTGGTCTTTGTGACCGACCTCTAAGGCGGGTTTGATTTATGTCACTGTAAAACCAGTAAAGGTCACGGTTGAGTGACAGTTGAATGGTCCCAGCATTGGAGAAAGTATAATTTAGCCCTTTTAGTGGCTTTTAGGCACATCGTCAATATTAAGTTTGAAGGGGCTCTAAACTGCAAGCAATATTTAAAGAGATATTCTCTACTTTTTCCTTTTCTTTACCAAGGTATTGGTCTTCATGCAGCAACATTCTCTTGAATTTCTCTTATATTTTCCCTTAATTTTCTGTTAAGAGAAAAAAAAAAAGAAGAGAAGTCAACTCCAGATGCACCAAACGTTCTTAACCATCCAAATTTGCTCTTACCCAGGTTTGCTGAATGATGAATCCCACCCATAAATTGGAGGTGCCATGGCCGATTGTTTATTTTTTGCCCCTTAATACTAAAATATATACAGTAAGGGCAGGTGTTGTGCCGTGTGTAAATACTCTGGCATATGCCCGAGAATTGGAGAGATGCAAGAAGAAGTTCAGCGGTTGAGAAACCTAGACGTACTGTGAAATAAACTTTCAACAAAGTAATCATGTGATTTTCCAGAGCAGAGCACTGCGTTATTGGAAGATCAAGAAGCATCTAATGGCAAGTATGTAAGCCATTCAGAAGCTGAGCGCACGCAATATCATCCAAGAGTTTAAAGTCTTAATTGGGGTCAATGGATTATAGTATTTCTCTAATAATCAAATCATTATAATTACTCTAAAACATATCATAATCTAGATATTCATGTGTTTTTTATGTTCCTCAAATTTAAAAAACAATGTGTGGACTGTGAGAACAAGATGCTTTTTTTCTTATCTTGGTAAGAGTGCTCTCGACCACTCGTAAAGTTTTCTTTTACTGAAACGCAACAGAGGAGCAAAATAAGAAATCTTTGGTGAATCCCAGAAGTCAGTGGGGGGTAACAGAATAAGAATATCGGTTCCTGCATGACTCCCAATGTGTCATAAAAGGTGTTCTAAAAGTGAAACCCCTTTCTGTACAAAATTATACTTTTTAATCTGATGCCTTCCACATTGTTATCTCTCTGCGGGCTGTTTGAATGTTTGTCGAGGAATAATAATGTGCACAGTTACAACGCTCCAACTTCTCCCGTTTGCCCTCTAACAGGGTGTATTTCAGCTGGTATACGTAATTGTTCACTATGCATGAATTTGGGGTGAATGGAAAGATAAAGTTAAATTTAAAATCCAGAGATTGCTAAATAAAAATATGGAGATACAGCTTGCACAAATTGACCTAATCTCAGTTCCGAGGTCAATTTAGTGTCATTTCTGCTTCTTCGTCATGTGTCTGACTCTGTGCACACATATACTTCTTAGCAACTGGTCACCTGTCTTATGGATTTCCCACTGCTGGTCCATTCAGCATGAAAACAAAGTGGAAACCTTTAAATGGGTCACTGCATAAAAAGTCAAAGGAAAACTTAATTAGGGTTTTGCAGAATAATAAATCACCATGCTCTCCGTTTATAATGGGACTCGGAAGAGTAGAACAGAAGAGAACCTGTTCCATTACTGTACTTCCGCAAACACAAACTCCGAGAAGCTGTTATTTTATAAAAGCACTATTGTTCACCTCGCCTTCATTTCTCATGAAAATAACCTCTTTTAAAAAAAACGTACAGATGATGAGATTCTTTCTCTGGCGTCTTGCACAAATTGGTTAACCGTATTAGGTGAGTCTGTGTGCACAGATGCTCCATTCACCCTGCACAATACACTCATTGTTTAACATGCAGACGAGCCTCTGTCGGCTATAATCTCGTGAGAGGTGCAGCGGGTCGTTTTATTAACTCACTTTTAATAAGTTCATCAACTAGGGAGCTCAACTGGATGTGTAACCCATTACTGGCTGCTTGCCCCACGGTCATTCGGAAGTCGTTGAGAGGCTTATCGGGTAATTTTATCTTTTTTTAGAGTGATTGAATAAGTATTTATGGGAAAACTCCGTCAAACAAACCTTTATGTCACAGTCTGTTCATGACTCTGACTCCATAACTGTCAGTCCTATAGTACTGTCTGCCATTCCTTAGTGACAAGCTAACTACTTTATCTCTATCTAGCTATAGCCATCTAGCTGTCTATTGTGGTTTTCTAAGTACTGTATCTCTGTCTCTCGGAATGGCTCATAAAAGTGGTTCAGGATTATTTTATGTGGAAGCTGTAGTGATAAAAAACTGGCAGGCATTTATCCAGAGGTTTTTTTTTTTGTGGAAAAAGTAGACTTCGGAAATAATAAATGGGACTGTCCTCGTCCAAAGATATTCTTTGTCGACTAACACTCGATTAAAGTTGATTTAATCAGCAGATCTGTGAAACTGAGTTCCTCCACAAAGAATCACACCACTTTAAATCGTGTGTTTACCACAGATGAGCTCATACGGATCCTGGAAATAAGTCATTCAGCATAAAAAAAACATAAAAAACGACTAATCTACTAAAGAAATCTCAGTCGACTAAGACCAAAACAACCGATTAGTCGACCAATCGACTAAATAAGTCGTAAGTTTCTTGGAAATTAGTCATTCAGCATGAAAAAAATCATAAAAAAATTAAATTGTTGTTTCTTTAATGAACATCCAACAGACATAATCCAACAGAAAACAGATTTAACATACTATATATAAATTCTACAGCTTTTTTCAATGTCCTTCTTTGACTCTTTTCATCTTTATCTATAGTTCCATCTTTCTGTTTTATGTTTCTCAGAAACACAGACTCATTAGCAGCCAATCAGCTCCCAGGAGACTGGTGTGGTGGTCAGTTGGGGGTTTGTTTGGTCGGGGGTCCAGTAGTCTATTTGATTTAATCCTGGAGGGAAATTGCAGAGGCCTGCCAGTGCCTATAGTCACATACAGTCCCATCTAATTACACTGGACTACTTCCTCCCAAGAAGCCCCTGTTCATGTATGCACTGTTGTCTCCTATATATGCTGGTATATACAGTCCAGAATGAGATGCATGATGGGACAGGAATGGACATGCGATGTGACAGAAGTAGAGATGAAGGAGCTGGATGTCTGACAGGTCATCGTATGGCGTTCGGCAGCAGAGCGCCTGTCTCTTCATTCATTTCCTCGCCCATTCCCCACTCGTATCCACTTCCTGTCTGTTCTCCGTGATGCTATCCAGCAGACAGGAAATAACATGTCACTATTCCTCCCATCTTCCTCTCCGCGATCCGTCTGTCCTCTCGTGTTTGCTGATATTTGTCGTCCCTTCTCCATGCTGTGGTTTTCCCCTCCTCCTGATTGCTAGAACCTACTGATTATAATGACCTGTCCATCAAACGTCAGCCGGCTTTATTTTCCGCTTCTTGTCAAGGTTGTCTTGCTTCCAACAGTCCACTCCATTTCATCCTGTCACTGCTCATTTGAACTCAATGAATATGCGATGCTTCAAAGCCAAGAGCGTTGGGTGTCGCACGATCCCACTGCTGCACTTGTGATGTGCAGAGACGGGTTTTTTTTTTGTGTGTGTGTGTTTGAAGTGACTTTATCGTGACACCAGTGAAGCTGATCTCTAGAGGAAATCACCAGCTTCATAAACATCCCTCTCCTATCCTCTGTTTAAGCCTAATTAACTATTAAAGCCCTCGATCAATCAATACGTTCTCATGCATTTTACATTCACCCTAAGAGTTTTTCTTTTATATGTGTTGTAATTATTGGTGTTTAAAGGAGAGAGATATGACATGAAAGCACAAAGTTCAATTGCCGGCATCGCCGAGCCCCATCTATGGGAGCGTCGGCTCGCAGTATTCGCAGTCGGTCACGCAGTTTTCACTCTCGTACTTTGATGTTTGGGCTTGCTTGTGATAAGCCGCAAAGTCTCAGAGGCTCAGAGATTGAGCAAAACCCCCGGGGGGAGACCCCGTACTGTTTGTGTGTCTGTGTGCTTTTCTCAAAGTCGATCCGAGCAGCTCGAGATAAACACTCGTGTAACGGAGACGAAGACGTGCTGAGAAGTTATCAGTGAGGTAAATTAGTTCGTTTTAGAGGGACAATGCCCATTGATCAACAAGAAAACAAAAAAAAAAGTAAAAAATGGATAAGAGTTAATCAAGAAGTCATGGTTTCATTTTAATCTGGTGCACCTGGCCAGGGAAAAAAAAGGAAATACACTACATGGGCAAAAGTATGTGGACATCATATGTGAATGTTGAACATCTCATTCGATACCATAGGTATAAATCTGCTCCTATAGCAGCCTCCACTCTTCTGGGAAGGCTTTTTCCTCAAGATTTTGGTACCTGGCTGCAGGGATTTGCTCCCTTTAAGCTACAAGAATATCAGTGAGGAAGTGATAAGGTCTGACCAGGAGGCAACCCTCCCCAGGGGTCTGAAAAGTGAAGCCAACACAGAAGTGCCTTAAGTGCTACCTTGTGATTGACAGGTCGCTATACCACGGTGTTGTCCTGTCCGGGAGTTTAATCCTTTCACAATGTGTTTTCAGTTCATCAATTGTAACATTTTGGTTGCCTAAACATGTCTTATTCAGCGTTCAGACCTCTCATATGGGTCGACCAGAGCTGAAGATGCGGGACACACCGCAAAAACTAGACTGACGGACGCTCACGGACGGCCCCAAACTGCACAACAGCCGACCGTCGTCTTGGTGTGTCGGGGCCTTCAAGCTGATACAGCGATAGTGTAAATATGTGAATGAGAGCTCCAGTATAGTAATTCCTGTCAATCATTTACAGCAGAAAATGATTTAAGAGCAGAAAAATGATGCCAGTGGGAATAAAATCTATATTCCAGCTCATGTTGATTAATGGGAGGAGTTCAATGGAGTAGGATGGAGTTTCACATTCCAGTCAATACATTAATAGGATGCGGCTCGCCATGTGCATTAATTAACACACCATCCCCAAGTTTAAACAAGGCCGCTGGGGCCAGTTTCCACATTTAGCCCGTGCACTGACTGGAAAAGCATCACACGGTAGAGTAGGTCATCCCTGGTGTTGATTATCGCCGCGTGCGATGTGCATGAACGGAGAAACATAATGTGTTTTCTCACCATAAACGGAGACATGCCTAGAAAGTGGTTGCAAGTCAAACTATACTTGTTTAAATGCAACCAGTGCAGTACGACCATTACAGTATCATTTCACCATGTGTTTTTATTGATTCGTCTGCTTGTTCGTGTCATATTTATGCCAAAGGGCGTTCAATTCCAGGAATGTAGTAAACACCACTGAGCTGCAAATCCATAAATAGACTTTTTTCATGTTGAGAATGATTAGTTCTCAGTCATTAATCTGTGGTTCACACCAAGATGAACACGGGGAATCTCCTCCGTCACCACTGGGCCCATCCACATAATGAGACCCGGTAGAATCAACATTATACAGACGCTCCGAAAAAAGCCTCTCTGACTCATCACGCCAGGTTGAAAAGAATTGAAATGAATTTCAATTAGTGAATTTGATTTCCATAATTCAGTATCTGTGAGTCATCGCCGCCGCCGCCGCCTTTGTGATTAAAGATGAAACGGGTTTGTTTTGCTCTCTTCCATAAGATTATTCGCCGCCACTTTCCACGAGTGGCGCTTTTTTTTTAGAAAAGCTGCAAACTTTCTAACCCTCCGCGTTGTTTATCAGAAGTTTGATTATGTTTTTTTTTGCTGTGCAGAATTTGTCAGTCTCTTAACCTTGGCTGCAGCAGCGAGGTCCAGTGAAGCTTGAAGGGATTTGTCTTTTAGAAAAGGAGGAGCTACTGGAATATTGGATTTGCAGGCTCAGCTTGGTTCTGCATGAATGAACCACTTCTGCTGCTGCTGTCCTGGAGGAAGAAGTGCTGCCGGTGATTTGCCTCCGCTAAACTACTTTTACATCGCTGTCAAATTAATTGCAGACTTACATCTTTTTAATCTCGAACCCGTTCAAGGAAACAGCTGAAGGGAATCTGACGTTTCTCTTCTCATCCAGAACACATATTGGGGAATCTTCCCCCTCAGGTAGAGAGTTATAAGACCACCCTGGTTGCATAATACCATCTGTATGTAGTCAGCGGTGAAGGAACAATTCAAATTGTTTACTCAAGTAACACTGTAAAAAGTACTTTATATACAGTTTGGTAGTTTAATATACAGCAATACATCATATTCCACAAGATCATTATATGTTTTGTTTGTAAAATCTTAATTTGTAAAGTAACGACGGCTGTTAATGTAGTACAAAATGAATATAGGTAAACAAAAAACTATGCCTGAATTTTAGTGAATAGAAGTATAAAGTTGAGAATGCATAGTGAAAGCCTTTACACACCGGCTGTGTTTTTAATTTGTGAGATTAATTCGCACGTCAGTGTATTTTATCGAACTGTTGTTTTTGGTCATGAGTACTTTAACACAAACCAAAATAGGCGGAAAAGTGACAGGATTTTTTTTGGAAAAAAGGTTGATTTTAAAAAAAGCATCAGCCAATTCATACGTGTTAAAGGCAGACTCTTAAAAAACAGCAGAGATGTTTAGCATATAACAGAAACAGTTTTTATCTAAGCTGGATTTGAAGCAGCATTTGAACAACTTTTTTGAGTATTATGGGAAAAAAACAACACATTTCCTCTGTCTTTGTCCCCTCTGAGGGTCAAGGCAACTCAGGATTTAACATTATTGACCACAGTTGTGCAATGCTGCTAACGGGGATGAATTAATAATCAAGTATCCGGGCTAAAAATGGTGCCAGAACTAGTCTGTTCGCAGCCGGAGTGCAGCGGCCGCAGCAGCCGATAGGATCTTCTCAGCCCCCGTGGAACAAAACATCAAGTTGATTCACGACTTCTCCACCGTATGTCTCCACAGTATTGAACTTCCTCTCCCCCCCTTCCTCCGTTAGTACGAGCCCCGAAGCTGATCGTGAACTTTACTTTGCCAGGGAAGAAAGATAGAAAACACTAGCAGGTCGTGTTGTTGATTTCTCCGCCACATGCTTTAGAGTCTGCGTAGCATGTCGGGGTGAGCGGCTGGGTGTGATTGCTATTCATTATTCATTGTTTAACAAAACATTGATTCAGTGGCTCTATTATCTCAAGGCAGTCATACAGTAGGTAATGCTTGGCAAGCACTAGTGGCACACATAAACACACATGCCAAAGCCCTGTCGTTAAAGCTCCATTCCTACAGAGTCATCATGGATTTGGCCTTTTTCCAGACGGAGGTTTTGATCCTGCATTGAAAATAAAGCCACACGAGTGCGTTCAAGAACCTCCTCCACTGTTTGTTTTCTTCTCTCTCCCCTTCACTGCAGTCATACCGGTGGCGACCAAATGTATAAGTCATTCGGTTTCTCTTCAGGGTCTCTTGAAGTATGGAGTCTGCAGCAGAAGCCAACCTAAGAATGCACTCCAAGAATGAATGAATCACTCAGGAGATCAAAGTAATAATCCATCACATCAAAGAAAATAATACAGAGTGAAATCTAGGTTAGGAAGCACTTAAATCAGGTTTGAGCTCATTACAACAAAAAAAAAAAGCTGATTTTATTCATTACTTGTGAGTCTTTTGAAAATTTCAAAACAGCCTCTTTTTACCCTTGAAAGCAGAATTGCATCACCACACCCTTTTACAGAAACCTCTATTGCGTCATTTTAGTCTAGATTCAACCCAGTCGCTAGAATAATAATGTTTACAATGTACGTTTTTGCAAACCACGGATACGTAGTAGTGAGTAGTGAGTCTACGTTTATGGACCAAAAATATGTTTCATATCAACATTTCCTAATAAACACTGTATGTGTATTAGGGATGTCACGATACCAGAAAATAGTAGTCGATTCCACGATTTATGATACCCATTATTTAGCCAAGTAGGACTGTGCTGCCCAAGGCAGCTAACAGCTAACGTTATTAGCTCTCCTCCTGCCATTTCAACACAGATTTGTTTTCAACAATGTAGCATCATCAGGGAAATGTTCCATTGTTCCTGGGACGCCGTTAGTCTCATGCCCTGATTCTGTATATATCAACGTTATAGTGTTTAACATTGCGCTTTTGCATTCTCAATTACATTTAGGTTTAGGCAACAGAACTACTTGGTTAGGTTTAGTAAAAGATCATGTTTTGGGTTAAGATAAGTATGTTGCTTTTGGTTTCACACCGGACACGAACACCGGTCTCCTGAGTGAAAGTCCCATGTTTGGAAAAAGACCCTTCGACCTCCTCCCTCCGCGCTTTTTGATTGATTAAACGTATGTGATGCGTCAAAAACAAATGTAATCCGGGAGAAAATATGTTCCCTTAAAACGTAATTGACAATGCAGTTTCGTTGTATGGGAACGGCATTTTTAGGAGACCAGGCTGCTGTATTTGAGTCCTAAAAACGTAATATTCTTGATATTAGGATAGTTAGATAGATAGATATAAGATTTTTCTGTAACTGAAACAAAACAACAACAAAAAACAAGACAGAAAAAGGCTGGTTGTTATACTAAAATCAAGAAATCAATAGAAACCATATCATATTCTTACTGCACTGGCAGATTTTATTTACTTGAGTGAAAAAAAAGACTTAAAGGACTCAAATACTTAAATACCACAATGTACAATGTCCGTCTTGTTGTGCACAGTATTTCTAATTATAGAAAATATTTCGACATGGGAGGAAATGTGGAGAATGAAGGGTCCAACTGTGTTGCCAGTTTTAGAACCTGGTTATTCAGAGATAATACTGGCATGAAATATTTAAAGAGATGAGGATCTGTTCACCTTCTGTCTCACAGCCTCTTGACAGCTAGAGGTCTTGAGCCTCTTTTCCCTCTAGGTAATGTAATAAATCGCTGTATTACTTAAAAACTTACGATTCTTAACCTTTCTGTACACGCCTTTCAATGTCACCACCAGACTGAGAACATTCATCTTGGGCCTTGAATATGTTTTTTTGTATTTTTCAGCGAGATGATTATTTTTTTCGATCTCATTTGTAATTAATTAAAGTACGGGGACTCAAATCAAGGACTTTGCAGATGTAATTGATAGCTGTTTGCTGCTAATGGAGAATGTGACTCCACATGTGGGTGGCAAAAAAAAGAAACTGTTTCCAAGGAAACAAACAAATGTGATGCTGTTGTTTTCCCTGATAATAACAGGCATGATTTGCAGCGTTGTTTATCCTCTACAAATTGAAAATATCCTCAGGCTTTATTTCATCCATTTTGGCCCAAAGGGACGACTGTTAAATAACAAGTCTTAGCTATTTCTGTGCATTGATAGTTTGCCATTCAAGCACTTCTGTTATTAAACTGAGACATTAAATAATCTGACATGTGTTTGTTTAGAGTTGTGCTCTTTTAATTCAAGACATCTGGACAGGCAGAAATCCTGTTAATCCTAATAAATGTTATTAATACACATTGTAGTTGGAAGATTTTGGAGTTTCAACAAAGACAGGCTTGAAAACTTAAGATTTAAGATTGATGCTTTTTAAGACATGCTTGGCTATAGCAACATGGCTCTATATGGACGGCAATGTCGGTCTAACGGTTGGTCCACCACTTAAGTCCAGCCTAAAATATCTCACTAACTACTGGCTGGAGTACTGTGAAATCTTGTACAGACATTCATGGTCCCCAGAGGATGAATCCCTCTTAACCTCAGTATGTTAGCATTGTCATTTTGAGAATGTTCGCATTTTGACATTAGCATTTTATTGCATAATTGTATCTCTCTCAGAGGGAAAATCACTCTTTGGGTGACCTGGTCATAATCCATACACATCTGCAACAGGTGACAATGAGTCACATGTGGACATTGCTTCAGTTCAAGGGGTGCCAAAAAGATTGGGAACCACCTAGATGTAGAACAGAAAGGTGCTGTGAGTTTTTTTTCCCCACAGAATTTCCTATTTTTTCTGTCACCTTTTATAAACTCCCCCAAAATTCAAGCATGAATCACCTGGCTGCCATCATTTATTAAGTTGAAGATAGCGAGGCCAGCGATGGCTGACTTGTCAGTGGAGGGAATAATCAGTTTTATCTCCCCGCACCATGCAGATGAAGCCAAACAGTTGCAGCACACCAGAAGGGGGGAGAGGTCACATGCTTTACTATGGTAACAATGCTCAGAGAAGAAGAATACTTGTTGCCTAGGTGACGTGGTGTTGTTACATCGCAAATGTAGCTAGAGGGGATGCATTGTGAAGATGCGCCGCCTCGATTTAAAAAAAACACGCTCTATCAAGTCATGTCATTAGGAGCCGCTCATCTGATTGCTTTTTGTTTCCCAAAAAAATCTGTTATTCAAGTGTTTTCAGATTGAAATGTGCATCTTTAATCTGCAGCATTATCATATGATTGTAGCTCTCTCAGGAAGAACAGGAGATGAATGTATTCTCTGTAGCGATCAGTGAAATACGGAGAAACGCTGTTGTGTGTAGCAGAATATATAAGAGATGATCTCCGGAGCATGCAAGTTGTTTTTTTTCCTTCTTTTAATCTCAATCATAATCGTAATGATGCGTTGTACAGTTGTATAATCCAGAGATGCTGAAGATTACGTGTGTGGAAATGAAGAATTTTTATACCTTTTTAAAACGGAGTCAACCTCTAGTCTATATATCCACACTCTTCTCTTAATGAATCATTGATGGTGGCCCTCCTCACATGCTATATGTTCAAAGTCAAGCCTCCCACTCTTTACCCATCTCAACGCCGAGGCCTTACAGATTACACGATGCCAGAGCTCGTAATATGTCCGGGGCTGCTGCTTAGCTGCCGAGATCCCAGTTTTAATTAAGGACTTTTGTCTGGGGGAGCCAGCGCCACTGTTAATGAAAGGGACGGGCAGTGGGAGAACTTGGGAGGGATATAAATAGCAGCTTTTGTAGGCTAGGATTCCCTGTCGGGTTGGAGCCAAGCTCGTAGCAGATCACGCCAGCTGATTAGCATAGACATGCTCCCGTGGCTGTGGATGCAGATGTGCCTCTGTGATGTTGTGTTGTGTGGGGAAAACAAACCTTACTCGTCAGTATATCCTGTCTACAAGGCTCTTATTTGCATTACACTGTATGTGTGTTTATGTAAGTGTATACACACGCACAAAAAAAAAAATGAGGCCACAGGGGGGAGGAGGGTGTAAATCCACCCTAAAACACTGGGGAAAGAACAGCTACTGGCTCGTCTTTCGAGGCCTAATACTGTTGTGGATGAGACTTTGTGTTGGGATATTTTCAGCACAGCTTCAGTGGAGTGCAATAGAATGTCAGGTAACATCAGGCTGAGGTGTCAAGTCCTTCAGAAGTGTAAAACGAGGCTTCTCCGAAAACCCACATTTTGCACCAATACAGCATTACACTGTACAAGAGTCAGTAACCTCAACAGACCATTATATCGAGTTAAAACTGGAAAATACACGTGATTTTCACCTATACATTTTACAGCTTACTGTAAACAAAGTATTATTGTGATGAGGACTGTTCAAATAAGAGAGAAAAAATGGATGGAAAGTGAAAATGAGCTACTGACTATGCACCGGGCTCTTTGTGCATTCGTAAGAAACACAAAACAATGAATGGTTAAAGGAACCCTGTGGAGTCTTCTTCGTAAACAAACATAGTTATCTTTAAGTGTTTCCCCATTGTGTTTGTGTCCTTGAGGCCTAACAACCTTTCATTGTTTACATCCGTGTTTACAACAGCTAGTCCTTTTTCCGCTTTGTGCCGCTGTATTGCAGTTTCTTGGTGCGTTAGCATCACCGACTGTCAATCAGTGCAGCGCTGTGGCGTGAGACAGTCGGTAGGTATGTGTATTGTGTCACCTATACATCGATGCACTGTACATGTGCATCCTTGTGTCCGTGTTCATATAGAGGGCAACACCAGATACGAACAAAACAAGTATTTACACTGCAAAGTATTTTTGAAATCTCTATTCTGTATTATGTAATTTTTCTGTTATTCCTTTTTTTTAAAGGAACAGTGTGTGACATTTTGGGGGATCTATTAGCAGAAATGTAATATTATAGTCATAACTATGTTTTCATTAGAGTATAATCACTTAGCTTAGAATGAGAGCTTCTTATCTACACAGGGAGCGGGTCCTCTTCACAGAGTCTGCCATGTTGCTCCACCATGTTTCTACAGTAGCCCAGAACAGACAAACCAGATACTGGCTCTAGAGAGATTCTTTAATGTTTGTACTCTACCTGAAGGCCAACGTAGTTGTTCTGACTTCCGTTGTTCCTAAAGTAGTGTTATTATGGCAACATATAACCCAGGCGAACAGCGTTACCACGGTTTTGCACACTGCGACTCACGTTACCTCAGTCTTGGAAAGGGAGGTGTGAGCGGAGGGGTAACCACACCACTAGACGCCGCCAAATCCTACACACTGTACCTTTTAAATAAATACTGCAACTATTTTGATATCAAATAATCTTTTTTGGACTGTTGGTCAAATAAAACAAGACATTTGAAGACCTCACATTGGACTATTATTATAATTATAGAATTCATTTTTCACCATTTTCTGAAGGTTAATTGATTAATTAAGAAAATAATCAGAAAACGCATGAATAATAATTGAAAAAAATTATTGTTAGCTGCAGCCTTAGTTTCAGTATAACGGTTATTTATCACACACACTAAGCGTTGACTGGAAGAAACAAGACCTGGCAAGTCATTTTGGGTAATAGAGGAAATAATCACCTGTAGCAGGTGAGGCACTACAGATGCAGCCACGTAGAATTTCACCTCCCGCCCCAGCCAGCTGCCAGCCAGCTGCTAGCCAGTTCCCAGCCAACTTCCAGCCGCTGGGAGTTCCCCTCCCCAACTGTAAACACGCCCATTCATTGGATTGCAGGGTGTCGCCATGAGATGGCCCTTCCTTCACAAAAACGCATAAACCAACTGAAGTACACTGAAGAATCATGACTCCTTGATTAGGCCACGGTTTGCAATTTATTTTCCTTTGGAACTTCAATAATGTTTGCCGCCCCTTAGTTGTAAATAGTTATTTTTAATATATGTTTAGCAGCATAAACCCTGATTTTCAGTGGTGGAATGTAACTAAGAGATTTATGTTGTATAACAGTGTAATAGTGATCAGTGTGTGCGGATAGCGGAGTGACTGCTGAGACATGGCAACACATGATGTGTGTGATTTGTGGGTCAGCGTGGGGATTTGCTTTTGAATGTACATCCTCCCAGTTCTCTGGCTTTTTGCTCTTTGAGTTGAAGGAAAATACAGTTGCTCAAGGTCAGCCCGTCCTGCTTCAAAGTCAATCATCACAATAATGGATTTTCTTTTTCCTCCCCCGGCTCGTCAACAACAGCTTTTCGTAGCAGCTTGTGTGTCTAACATTGTGTTGGTGTGTGAGTGAAGATGCTTAAAAACAACAATGCACATTTGAGACTTGTAAGTATGTATCCTTGTGGCCTTGTTTCCTCCCTTTGACAGCAGTTTTCTGGAACCATCTATCACTCTATTTCTGCATAGTTGCATGTGTGGAACAACCCAGCATGCTGCAAATAGGAAAAACGAAATAATAAAAGGGGAACTCAAAAAAGCTTTTACCCTGAGTGGATTGGTTTACAATATGAAGGACAATTTGCATTTCAAAATATCCTTATATACCACTTATTGCCAGCTTTCAGAAGAAATTCTTCTTCTTCACGGCCTCTATTCTTAGCTGCAACCGGCTGCAGCTTGTGTACATGAAGTCAGTCTGTCTGTTGGTTGGATGGTCCCAAAGAATCAGAGCCACTAAACTCCTTCTTCTCTCTGAGTTTAGCTTGGTTTTTACCGATAAAGGTAATGAAAATAACAAAGCTTATCACATTGGTGTCAGAATAAAGTCCACACTGTATGCATGATCTGTAAAACCATCGTCTCGCAGGCGGGATTCATTACAGTAATTAAACTGAAGAAAGTAAATTGCCGGAACAAGCAGACATTGATCTTTGTTAATCAAAGACTTTGATTGCATGGCGGGATTATTCCATCAAAGAATGCTTACATTGCACATTGTTAAATAAGGCTTCGCTGTACAAACTGCGTTTTAATAAGCCAGTGTCTCATGCTCTGCTTTGATTAAACAATAGGCCATTGGACAATGTTGATCTTGGAATAATATCGACCTTGAAAGCATTCATTGTGGAGATAATATCTGCTTTTTTACGTCAACTATAGTTCAGTCTAAGAAGCTAGAACAAACCCCGTTGGTAATTCAGAGCTCATATTCCACCTACTGTGGCATATATCTGGCAACCCAACAGCAGACGAGAGCCTTCAGTGTATATCCGTCAACCTACTAATGCCTGCAACTTGAGACAGAGCTGGCAACCCAGTAAGCGTCAAGGTTTTGAGGCGCACTTGGCAGCCCTCTAACCCTGGAGATTTTCTGACACATATCTGACAACCTCGGTAACCCCCTCGAGATCGCAGACACATATCTGGCAAACGCTTTCATCCCACCAGGGCTCGCTCCACATGGCGCATCTTGATCTGGCAACGCGACGGAGCTCCGAGAAACTGCAGGGAGAAGGCTGGTGCAGAGGATGGAACTGGCAACCCACCAGGATTGGCCGGTTTCTGCCGTCGCATGTTTGGCCTTTTGGAATTTACACAAGGCAGCTATGACAACAAAGCTGTACCCTTGGAGTACTAAATGAGTAATACTATGGCATATAGCTGCTTTCAGATTCGGCAGTATTATTATAAAATATCCCTCTCTCCCCAAAAATACACATTTAACTACATAATAGATAAAACTGAATAATAGAAAATTTGATTAAATTGCATACAGAATTAATCAAGAAATATTTATATAAATACAAAACCAATTGTCTGCTGTTGACCCGATATTCTTGCATGACGAAATATGTAGTATTTGCAGAACAGTGCCAATACTTATAGGCAGTAGGGCTCCACGATTATGGCCAAAATGATCATGATTATTTTGATCAATATTGAGATCACGATTATCTATCATGATTATTCATTCATTTTAAATAAACAGAGCGCTGCTTTTCACTTCCATGTGCTACATTCCTGCTAATGTACAAACTCTTGCATCAAAATAAGACTTAAAATAAGGTTATTAGGAAGCGTTTTGATTTGATATGCAGCAGAGATTTCCATGAGCGGAGCACTCATTTTAAACGTCAATATTGCAGGAGATCATAGTCATTTAATTGTGGGAAGCCAACATCTTGATTGCCATTAATATTCGATTGATTGATCGATAATAAACACATGTAGTTTGTCGTTTTGGGGCAAAAAACGGCTATCTAACTCTTGTTTGTGTCTCTGATAAACCCCCAATAGGGGTAGTTTAGTGGTACCTTTACGCAACCACATGATGTATTCATATAGAAATTGGTATGTGCAGTTAATATCAAAGTAAGAGCTTAAAAAGTGCTGTAGGAATAATAATCATGATTATGTAATTACAGTATTTGGCATAAAGACCGGTGAGATGTCCGTTTCAGCCGTAATTGTACAGACGTTTATCCTTGCAGATGCCCTTTGTGTAATAGAGGGCTCAACTAAATAGTAATTGAGAATAAATCAGTGTGTAATCATCTAATGAGTTCTTTAAGACTCGTGTTAAGAAGGTCAGACGTGTTTGTGTAAAGCGAGTGAGAGCAGGGCAGCCTTTAGAAACAATGGGGCAGTGGAACAATAGGGAAGATTCGTAGAATCACGCTGGTTGGCAAACAGCTTGCTGACGTGTGATTTCCTTTATGCCATTGTTTTTGCAGCATATTGTCAGAGTGTGTCTTATGTTCTAATGCAGGTGGATTTGATACAGATGTCACTTAGTGTCACCTAAACCCTCATTTCATAGAGAGCTTTCAGCGCCAGAAAAAAAACAACATGCTTTTATAGATCCACCCTCATGTATTATTGAACCAGGTTTTTTTCTGTCATATTTTTCCCTGACAGCTCATCCTGCAGCAGATCAGTCCTCCTTTACCCTTGACGTGACCTCCCGTCAGCACATTAAGATGCCACTAGGGAGCCTCTGCACTTGTTTGTGTCCTGGGTAGACGCCGTAGTGTGTCTTGCTTTCTGTATTCTGGTCTGACGAACACCAGATGCTGCGCGCTGAAGTGTGGTAGTGTGTATGCGTTGTGCATCGCAGGTGTGTATATATATATATATATATATATATATATATATATATATATATATATATATATATATATATACCTCGCAGGCGCAGAGATGGCGTTATATCTTGGAGGGTATCTCGCCTGTGTGTGTGATGTGTGAGATTTATCTGCCTGTAAATTCTGCCCTGTCATGCTTGTTGTGTAGCACATACGTAGGACTTTATTCCCATGACTGCCCTTTCAATTTCGCCAGATATGAATTAAGAACAGTGCTTTACACACACTAGTATAATTTGCTGCCTCGGAATATTCCGCGAGTAAATTTGTCACCTCTGAACGCGTGACTCAGGACTGCAGCCCCGCGATGTTTGGTGATGCGGACCGAACCTGAGAGATTGTTCTCTGTAGAGAAGAGAGGGAGAGGCTGCTGTGAAGCAATCCTTCCTTCTGCACCGACGCAGCCGTGTCCGAGCGCCGGTCAGAGCTGCAGCAGACAAACAAGAGACTTCCTGGGTGCTCTCCTGTCACCGCATTGACCGGAGCACAGAGAACACATGATTGTGTTTTATAGTTGAGATATTTTCTTGGAGATGTCTTTGTTTCCTGTTGTAGTTGGTTTGTATTATAAAGTGGCAAGGTGCTATAGTTGAAGAGGACCTATTATCAGTGGTGGCTGGTGGTATTACATTACAATTAAATTACACATTACAATCAAATTACACATATTACTGGGTGCATTCCATATTTAAAACACAAATATTGACAATTTATTTAATTTGTATTATTATTATTATTATTAGTAGTAGTAGTAATAGTAGTAGTAGTAATGTTTTTTTGTGTGTGACTCAGGGAGGGCGGCGCCCTAGCGCCCTCTATTGGCAGGCCGCCACTGCCTATTATGCTTTTTCCCTTTCCTTTCCCCCCGAAATGTTACACGCTGTTCCTTTAAAAAGTTCCAGCAAGTCGTAGTTGAGTGATTTAACAGAGAACAAACGAACCACATTAACCTGCCCAGTGAGGGAGTTGTGTCTTGCAGCATGTGAGCGTCGTGTCATAGCGTGATGGATGCCGCTTGTAACGGGACACTGGGGCCAAATACTCAGGCAAGCAGGCGAAGCCAAACATCTGGCCACCGAGCCCCCGAGGATCTCGGGGACATTAGCCTCCCAAGGACAGTCCCCTCAGTCTGTGCATCCCAACACATCATCTGCTCAGCGTGGACACGAGCTGCATGTGTAAGTGCAGCTTCCCTTTATACCCCCACCTCCTGTCTGCAGCACTCACAATCAGTGCAGACCAGGCGAAGGGGAGTTGCCTCATCAACAAGGGCTCATTTCAAATTCAGAAACATAAAGAACTATTATCACTACCTCCTGCTGGAACAAATCACAGACGTGTTATCACCTTAACAACAAGACTGATCACACGGTTCGCTCAAACAGTCAGCACATACAGACTGCGTGTTCATAACCTGCGAGTTTGTGCTGTGTTTCCTGGCCCTGCAGGTCCATCCGGGTTTCCTTATCTCAGCACCTCTCTGCCAGCAGACAGCATTATCATCCCATTCTGCTTCGGTCTGTGTTTGATTTCTGCTGCTTCTGTTGCTGCTCCGCGTCGGAGAAGAAACCGGGAACTGATTATAAGCTTCGGTCTGAACTTTACACGGACAAAAACGATTGTTCGTTCACATACAAGAGGGAGAATTGTTTTGATCAGTGTGTGCGCTCTGAATGCTGTTTTCCTGAATGCGGGTTGACTCTCAGGTGGTCTGCTTCGTGCTACAGACCTTTTATAAAATGCCAGAGATTCACAGCACCAGGCCTTCGACACTAATTCATTTTGAACAGCGCCAGAGGCCATTTGACTTTCAGTGTTTACCTGCAGAGAGAACAGAGGAGGAAATGCTGGTGTTAGAGAGCGTATGTGTAGCAGCACGTCTCCTCCTGTTATCTTCACCACCAATCAGATATGCACATGTCTGTCCAAGTGATTAAATATACATACAGGTAGATTTTTTCTTCACAAAACCAGTCGTCTGTGTTTTCTAAGGAGCAGCCGTGTGACATGAAAACCTTCTCATCCCGAGCGGTTTGACCTTTAAAAAGCCACAACACTGCTGCTACAAGACAGCGTGGATGATACAGGAGTATTTGGCAGGTTTCCGGCGGTGATATGAATGGCTGTTTCCGAGTCGGGTTTTTGGAACCAACCTCAGTCGCCGCGCCTCATCGAGAGCCCGCGGGGCGCCTTCGGATACCATCTCGCCTCACGTCCGCGACTGTGATTTTCATTCGAGTCCATATAATTCATGTAGGAAACCCTTTGATCTGTCCACAAGGCTGCGCAGGAGAGGAGGCTGGAGGAGAGCGATAACGCCGCCTGCACAAAGACGGTTCAGATGAGCGGAGGAGACAAGAGCAGGAAAACAGAGACGACTTTCTATTAGATGGTTTTAATGATGACCTTAAAGGCACCAGCGGTCTACGGCATCTGACCATGGGTTCTCCAATTTCCCAGACATACTGTAGCCTACCATATGAGCTGATACTCAATACTATGATTAATACTACTACTATAATAGTGTTGTTGTCATTTTTATCATGTTCAATGGCCTCTGGTTGTATCTAGACATGCATATAGTTTAGGTTTTTATTTGGCAAAGGCTTTGAGATATCCTTCTTTTTGCAACCAGAAGTGACACAAGAGGGTGGAGCTAAGTACAGCCGAACGCTGATTAAGACATTTTTAGGCCACCAAAAAGATTACAATTAACTTTAATGAACTGAAAACACACTGTGAAAGGGTTAAAGTTGTAAGACCAAAACACGGACAACTCCCAGACCGGACAACGCCGTGGTAGCGACCTGTCAATCACAAGGTAGCCCCGCCCTAAAGCATCCCCTGCTTTATGGTCTATTTGACTCTAAATGGGACCATAATTTACTAAATGAACATCATGCTGTATTGAAGAAGACTTGAAACTAGCGATTGAGACCATAAACTCATGTTTACAATGTTTACTGAGGTAATAAATCAAGTGAGAAGTAGGCTCGTTTTCTCATAGACTTCTATACAATCAGACTTCTTTTTGCAACCAGAGGAGTCGCCCCCTGCTGGCTATTAGAAAGAATGCAAGTTTAAAGCACTTCTGCATTGGCTTCACTTCTCAGACACGGACATTGCCGCCTGATAGGGACTGACTTTTGTCGAACATTATTTCCTGCAGTTGGTTCCTTAAGGTTGGGCTAAGGGTGCCCGCAACATTTGTTAATTTCCTTAATTTTGTTTTACATTCTTTTCGCATTTTTGGAATAAACACTACTTAAAAAATAAGGCAGCACTTTTAAAACATCAAAACAGAAAAAATGGGCAAAAAAAACTTTGAAATATGTAGTTAGTTTTACATTATTATTATTTTATTTTATTAAATGTCATCTTTCAAGGGTGTGAGCACTGGGATATCTTAAAAAAGTCTGCACTAGATAGATGTAAGTGAGATTTTTTTTTATTTTTTTTGTCAACTGGGTGGCCCGAACCTTTAAAGCAATAACTGTGAAATGCCAGTGATGCAAGTCCCGTAATCTGTCCCTGTGCGCTGTTCACTCTGCTGCTCTAAAATGCCATCCTCGCTTCAAAATGCTGAGACGGTAATTGTTAATTCATGCTGTTTGATGATATTTACAAGCCATTTAGCTTTAATGCTGTGTCCAGGACTAAATAGACACTAAAGCTACAATGTTTTACAGTCGACTATAAACTGGTGTCGGAGATTATGTGATTACTTCGATGGCTTGAGGTGTCATTAGAGAATGTTGTGTTCTCATCGGTGTTGTCAAATAGTAGTAAATGTTAATGGATGAATCTTAACTTTTACACATAAGAAACAACATTCCCCTTGAGAGCTATAGAGGTAGTGAATCAGCTCCACCTCTCCGAAGTGATTCAGTAATTTCTCAGACATATTTTAATCTTGTCTTCGGCAGCATAGCTTTACCCCCATTGTGACTTATTATCAAGGACTTTTCAATTCAATCTTTGAGTTTCAGATTGCTTTGCTTTCAAGGCTCTGTGATAAATGAAGGTGAGGTTCAGGTCAGTAGGACCCCCGAACTCCCCAAGGATCTCAGATCGCTTTTCAGCCTCAATTTTAGAGAAAACACCAAGGCCACAAAGCAGGAGAGGAGGAGAAGGAAATGTCAAAGGGCGAGAAATTACATCTAGCTCTATCTTTGTAGGTGGTTTACTGTCGCATTCCCTCTGAAACAGCTTCACACTTGCTTATTAGCGCTCTGCGTAGTCCTTCAAGATTCCTGCGATGGCGCTTACCTGATCTTTTGCATATCAGCGAGGAGTGAACATCAGACCTTCTTTGATGCACAGAGGGTGTTTTGTTTACCGTGGCTGTCGCTGGATGTTATCTGCGTCGACAGGGATTGAATCATCAATGCTCCAAAGCCCACCCTCTCTCCCCACTGTAATCTTTGCAAATCCCACCACTTGTCTGATGAATTTTCCAAATGTGGCACCTCGCCCGCACCAAACAGCTCAGTTGCTCGCTCGGTTATCTGCCTAACTAAAAATTGCCATGCTTATCTGGGCGACCGGACTTTGATTTACGACGCTACACCGAAGCTCATGTTCCGTGGGCTCTCATCTCCGCAGTGTCCAATTCGTCTGCCGTCGCAGGCGGAGCAGCAATGTGTTTACTTTTAAATGAATTCGTCTCATTTCAGGCGCCTGCGTGCTGTAGATCATGCCCGTGCCTCCGTGGACCCTCTGTTCACACTCTGGCCTCTCATTAAACCTCTGGCCTGCATGTAAAGCCTCTGAACAAACGTGAAATTAGGGCTGAAACAATCAGTCAATTAGTTGTTTAGCAGATTGACAGAAATTTGATCTTGTTGCTTGTCTCCGCTTTAAATCACTTGCACTTAGTTGTCTTGCATAGATTTCGAATGTAAACTTTTTCTTCAGTAACTAAAGTAATTGGAGACATTAATTTTCTCTGTGCATTGCATTGTGGGTCTATCATCAGCACTCATCGTCCAATATTCAATATATGTTCTATCGTTCAGCATGTATCTTTTTGGACGAACTGAACTGTAATTACCACGTCACTTCCTGAGAGCCTCCTTTCCGATTGGAGACGCGTAACCATGGTAACTCAACCTCATGTGACCAAACAATGATTGGTGAGAATCAAAGTCCGAAGTAATTTAAAGTGAAATCTTATACTTAAATTGAAGCGTTATTGACATTACTGAGCTGTTCGCCGATATCTGTTATGAACGTTTTTGTTACTACCACATTGCATTGTGGGATATTTATGCCGCCGGAAATTATGTTTAATTCGCGTACTATTGGTTTCATACTGAGATTTCGGACTAAAAAAATCCAGCGTACTAAATAGCATGTTAGCATGGAAATTTGGACGCAACACAAACCCTTTCTTTGTATGCACGACTCTTTCAAGTACACTTAACAGTTTGACAATTAACAGTTTTTCACACTGTATACAAAAACCTGCGTAGAATTGGTGTATAGTATGAAATTGGAGGACAAAGCTAAAGAGTCTGTGGCAAAATTGGACTTCCTGTTTATAAACAGTAATTCATACTCATCCGAAATGCAAATATGATTTCTTTTTTTATGTTTTGGTTTTTATGTTTTGGTTTGTTTTACATTATCAAAACATTTTTTTGACAGCAGCAAGATGGGTCTTATATTCCTGGAAAACTGTCATTCTCCTGTATCCATTCATATCCATTTGAAAATACAAATAAAATAAAAAATATTCAAATTGCATGAAGTTTTTACATAAAAAGATCATGGCATTTCTGACTAGCCAAACTTATCCCGAACAAAACAACATATGGCATGTCTAGCCACCTGTTAATTCGCCCTTGAGGCACATTTGTCATTTGTGATATTGAGCTATATAAATAAAATTGACTCGACTAGCTACCACAACATAAGCCTGTAAATAAAGGCAATGAAAAAAAAAATAGCTTACGGTTCAGAGGGTTAATTGGTAATGAAAATAAGAGTTCTAGAAGACAATAATCCTATTTAACAGCTCAGCTAGAGTAAGAGGACACAGGGTCGTCAGCCATGGGAGTCATCTCCAGCGGCAGTCACAGCACATCAGCCATCACACAGCCAGCCTGCTGCTGTTATGTCCCTGAGAAAAAAAAACATGAACTATTTGTCCCCTCTGGAGGTTTTCTGCGCTCCGTGGGTAATAGATGATGGATGGTGTGACATTTCCAGCCATGCTTGTTTGGGTGTTTCACAGCGATATGCAGCGTCGTCGCTGCCTGGATGCCCGGCATTATTGGGACCAAATGAGAGGAGCGTGACAGAACATTACATGTGGAAAACAGAGAGTTGGCATTCTCACCGGGTAATAAAACGCTCTCCCCCTCCCTGACCTTTTTAATATGGGCACAGTATCACTATGCATTGCAGGGGCATCAATTTATGTCTGGGAACCATACAGGGGCTGAGTACGTCACATGGAGAGTAGAAGGGATGTCTATGGGATACTTTCTTTCATAGCCTCGTAAGTCCAGGCAGATCTCTTATGTGTAAAAGGAGCTTCTCTGTGCTGATAGCACTTGTTGTTTGCTGATATCCTCGATACAAAGGAAATTATTTTATTGTAAATTCCCATTTGAAAGTTTCCTTTTAACACTATCATCATTTCTTTTACATCAATGGAAAAACGTGAGTCTCCTGGATAATTTAACAATGCAATTATTTATTTAATTTCAGAGAAATCTTGTTTTTCTGTCAGTTTGCTGCGACGATTGGCTCTAAATACTACAATACCCATGAGCCTCAGCAACTGTTGCTATACAGAAGAAGCTAGTCAGAGCTGGAGCAAATTCAGATGGCTTTGCTGTGAGGCTGTGTATTGGCAAGAATCTGGTGATACGATACGTATAATGATACTGGGGTAACGATTCAATATATTGCGATATTGCAATTTTTTTATTTTCATTCACATATCTAGAGGTCAAAGGTCACCAATGGATTCCTTAGGTTTTCTAGTTTCATATGATGCCAGTAACTTCACTAGCTGAAAGACTGAGCTCGCTACAACCTCAGAAAGATCGGTACGGTATCGCACAACATAATATCGCGATACTCATGTGTATCGATATTTTCTTACACCCCTACTTTGTTGTAGGGCTGCCCCTTTCTTAGTCAATTAGTCAACTAATTGGACGTTTTGGTCTTAGTCGACTGAGATTTTTGTCATTTTTTATGCTTTTTGACTAAGAATGTCTTTGGTCGGGGATCTTTGTTACAATTTTAAATGTAACATTGCCCCATAGTGGCTGAATTTATCTCACATTGACCCAAACCTGTGACTTTTTAATCAAAGAAGCTGATATTTTCTAATGCAGTCGCTCATCTTTTGTGCCGATGAATCAACTGGGAGAATTCCAGCTGATGGGAGGATGTGGAGGTGTGGCGGGTCCTTGTACAGGAGTTCACGGGGATCATAATTAGTTATTAGGTGCTAGACAGGCAGTAAATTGTCAGGCTGTAATTTCCACTATCAGATTTATGACTTGGCCTCAAGGGGCCTTTACAGCATAGAGACGACCCCTCTTACCTCGCCAGCTAAAGGTTATTGTAAATCACACCCCCCTCCAACCCTCAACGCCATCAAACTGTCTCACACAAACACCCTCGCTGAACCTTTCATTTCCCTTTCTTTTTTTTTGGTCTGCTTTCCCTGAAATAAATAATCACCTCCCGTCTACATGTAGCTGTTTTTCATTCTGCTGTTGTTTTCCTCCGGTCCCCATTAAAAGCATCGGTGCAGTGACCAGTCCCCCACTGACCTGATATAACATCGCACAACAGGGTCACGCAAAGTCCATTCAACACAACCGTCCATTGTCTCTTTTGTCTCTTTTGTCAGTTCGATTGTCCAGTTCCCCAAATAATCGCAGGCAATCAAGCTGTATAAAATCAATGTATTATTCAACCGCAAAAATTCAGTGGCGTCCTCTTATTCACGGCTGGCTCGTTGGTTAATTGTGAATGATTCATTTCTGCTTGGTTCATTATGCATAAACGATCAACGTCTGGCAAGTGCCATTAGACTTTATGTGGATTTTTTGTGGAGGACATGTACAAAGAGAGACAGGCATATTGCTTTATCAAGTTGATTGTGTTTCCTGCGTTGGGAAAGCAATAAGAATACAATCCAGCTTGAAGTTTTTACAATAGCACTCTGTATCTCTATCGAATCATCCTACGGTATGCTCTTTGAAGCTGTGATGGCTTCACAACCTGCCACCTTCTCTTCAGAGAATAAAAGGACGAGTGAGCCCACAAACACGGGAATATTCATGTATCTCATAGCAATAGTTTGATTGTTAGTAGAGTCTGCGTGTGTCCTCCGTGTTATTTTTGACAGATGAAAGGCGACAACATGGTTCCTGAAGAGGCTTCATTGATAGAAGCACGCTGGCTGCTGTTCTAACACTTGTCGCCCGCCTTCAACTCACCGGCATGTCGCCGCCGCCGTGCAGAAGAAGAGATGCTCGCTCAGCACGGATAACCTTCTTGAATATTTAAAGCTGAGTTGGCTGAGCTGAAACTCGCGTGTCCCTCTGGCTCCTCGGTGTCCAATCTAGAGTCTCTGAGACCGATCCTTCTTTATCAGCAAGATGTAGGCCAAGAATCCTGCTGGCTCTGGTCCAGGGTGGACTACTGCTGCTGCTGCTGCTGCTGTTGTTGTTGTGTGATTGATGTAATGGAGGTCTATTCTCTCTGTAACAAACCAGGCTGTTCTCATACACTATTCATAGCTATACCTATGAAAAATACTGTACGGTAATTCATATGTAACCCACGAGACCGCTGTTTGTGTCCCGTGTGAAACCAGAAGTCAACGTTGACTTATTTGTCACATAAGTTCATTACTTAAAGCTGCAGTAGGTAGAATATTTTTGGAATCATTGGGCAAAAAATCCCATAATAACCTTTAAGCATATTGTAATTCAAGTGTTCTGAGAGAAAACTAGACTTCTGCACCTCCTCATGGCTCTGTTTTCAGACTTTAAAAAATCTAGCCAGTGACGGGAGGCTTTGACCAATCACAGGTCGTCACATTTGAAGCGAGAAATAGGCATTACAGTAACAGAATATTGATTCATATTTGATCAGTGCTGCCTAGTTTGACCGTTTGATCGGAGTTCACGAGTGATTGACAGCTGCTCAGAGACGGCAAAGCTCCAGCTCGGCTGTGATTGGTTGTTTTGCTCCGGTCTGTGAAATCTTGCAGATACCATTAGGAGCACCGGAGGACACAGAGGCAGATGATTTTTTTTTCCAGATTACCTGTCTCATGCACTACTGTCAGGATATAGTGACCGTTTTATAAAAATAACTTAACTTTAAAATCATATTTGCTTCATTTCTACCCACTGCTGCTTTAAGTTACGCCACTTCCGTAGTTATTTTAACCTAAACCACGATCTTTTCCTAAACCTAACCAAGTTGTTTCCTGTGTTTATTTTGAAAAGACTGTATGCATGTAATGTGCAAATAATTTTTCGGAAGATATCATACCAACCGCTGTACGAGGATATGTTGAACCAACAGCTCCAGAAGAGTCACTCTGTAAAAACCTTTAAAACAAGTTAGAGTGACTCTATTAACATGGAACATGACAGAAAAACGACAGTCTATATATCATAACCACTACTTATCTTCCCTGATTCACCCCAACCCTGATTCAACAGCCTGCACGTTTTCATTTATCTCATTTGAATGCTCAAACGTGATGATAATGATATTAGTCCACTTTAGTGCAGCGTCACTCTCTTGCATGTGTAGACATTTGTTAACAGCGGGAAATGCAGCGTTGGTATTAATAGCAGGAGGCTCATCTCATCATTTATTTATAACCACCCTCTGTCCTGTCCTCCCTTTGGTCTCTCACTGTAAATATAACGCTGTTTATCAAATATTAAAGAGCTACAGCAGAGTGGAGCTTTCTGAAAACTCCGATGTGGTAATTGAAAAAAGCACAAATATCACAATGCGGCTTCGGTTTGTGCTTGTTGCTCATTATCTGGTACTTTCCCAGAGTGGTTTTTCGGTACTCCAAATTAGAGTCACGCTGCGTTCACTAAGAGCTCTTTTTTTGTTGTTGTTTCAAAGCGCCTTGCCATGAAAGTTGTCTAATTTATTCTTTGGAAGAGTGTCTTAAGGTTTCACACTCAACAGTTTCAGTCTCATTTGCCTCGTTTTTTAAAGAATCTGCTGTTGGTTTCAGATGACATTTCTAATCATCCATTCCCTGAAAAGATTCCTGAGGCTTGGCTGCTAGCGTTATCACACGAGCTGCCTCTCTGTATTGTTGGTGAATCAGCACGCCGTCAATCACACTGGCGCTTCTCCCTCTCTCCTGAGAGTGATGCACAATTACCAGGGTTTGTTTTTAGCCTGGAAGCATGACTCACCTGCAGAAGCTCACCTCCATTTAAAACAAAAACAAAAAAATCTAGCTTTAAATTTGGCCAACAGTCGGAGAGGAAGCCTTGTCCACCATCTCATTTAGAGTTTACCTTCTAGGCAGACACCATGCTCACACACACACACTACCTGACATATTGCAGTGCTAGGCAGTTTACCCAGGTAATGAGATGTGGGGGAGGAGGGGAGGAGGGAGGGAGGCGGTGAGGCTAATGGTCCAGCAGGTCATGGGTAAAATAGTGCTAGATCGAGGCTTGGAGCAAAACCTCAGCCCATCCAAGTGGAATTTTATACTTCCCAGCTGCTTGAATGGACTATAGAATAAAGCGGTAACACTTCATCAGAACTGACCACCGATGAAACGACCTTGGATAACATTTTAAAAGAAAAAAAGCTCACACGCAGTAATATTACGCAGTATATCGCGCCCTATGGGCAAGTGTGTATCTCTGTTTTGGCTATGTCTTATATGTGTTTTATCTATTTATTGTTGAGCCTGTCAAAGACAAATTTCTGTTACCTGTGACAGACAATAGAGTTTTTCTTATCTTATCTTTGTAAGCTGGGCATACACTGTACGATCTTAGCCCGGTTCCGGCCTGAATTTTGAGGCGCATGACTCATTTTATAGAGCGAATTTCAGCTTCGTCTTGCATCGTTCGATTAACTCCTCCCGATCGGCCGTCAGACAGTCGGATGACATTTCTGACATGTCAGAAACTTTGGTCGGCCGTCCACAGGCTCTCGCACGGTTGAAGCAGAGCCACGAGCCGACTCCCCAACGTCAGTGGCTTATTTCTCCTCTTTTTTTACAGTTATCAGAGCTTAGATATCAAGATAACAATATACAATAAATATAGTAAAACATAGCTAGCTTACCTCCAATTCTCTCTGCAAAATGGACAAGCCATACCGTCCACGTCTTCCTCGCCACCTGCGAGTCTATATACGCCGGCGCCAGCAGACAGGATGCCTGACAATGATATCAGACTATATACATGCTGAAAATCAAACATTTAAATTAATTAATTTAGATATTTTCATAAGTAAAAGTCCCTAGAAGTGTAAATGCAATAAATCGCAATATCGAATCACAATACTCTCAATCTCAATACATATCGAACCCAAGTATCGTGATAGTATCGAATCGGGAGATGATGGGAGGTGAATAGTCCCAGGCCTAGGAACCAGTGGCTTACACGATGTAGATGCTCATTTTTTCGTCGTTTAACAGTCGATTCAGAGCGTCTTCATTATTATGAACCGCAGCTCTGCTTCTGTTCTGAGACTGAGACGCCGCTGCTGGTCACAGCTGGGCAGCAGTTGGCGACGTCGAGGAATGTCAGCGCTGCTCTCATCACGTCCCCTTGAGGGAAACGTCCCCATGGACAGTGTGTGTACTATATATATGTGTGTATACTGTACATCACCCTCTACCTCAGCTTGACGACCTCAGCAGAGGTGAAAGTCCACTTCACTGATGTGTTGAAGATGCTCTGTCACGCAACCCCCCCCGCCCCCCCCACCCCTCCAGTGCATCTTCACCTTTTTATTTATACACCGGGACTCTTCTCCTCTCCGTGCTCGACGAGTCGTATTTCCACCACAGTGCATTCAGCCGTTCGCTCCTCTCTATCTTTTCCGTCCCACCATCCCATTTTCAGGTTATTTATGAGCGCAGCGCCTGCAGCCAGCGTTTCCTGGGAATACAAATTCTCCAGGTTGTGTTTTCCTTGAGAGATAGAGCAAAAAATAAATATCACTGAATGGAAACAAACTTCCATTTGCAGCATTTTCAACGTTGTGAATAATTCAGTGTGGCCAGAATACACTGTAAGCAACTCTGGTTAAGCAATAATACACCTCGTATTGTTTTTGGTATTTTTGATATTGACGTTTGTGTGTGTGGATACAGCATAATAGAAAACACAAGCACAGTGTGATATGTTGACTTTTAATGTTGTGAGAAAGGGACATTTATTTAAAAAAGCTTTTGTTAGAATGGAAAGAATTCTTATTGTAATTTTGTGTCAGAATATATATTTCACGCTGTAGGTAACAACCACGAAATTGTCTCTGCTATGATGTAATGCACGACATTTTTAGGGCATACTATGACTTCTTTATTGCATACTATACTAGGGCTATGACTTTTTTATGACATTTTTCATGGTGTACTATACTAAACTAATAATCTTACACTACAACTAGAGCATAAAGATTGTGAGACGTGTTGCCAGGATAAGATTGTTTCTTCAAAACGGGTTTTTCCAGTTTATTTTCTGTCAGATATGGAGATTTATCCAAGAATTGATTATAGCTTGGCTAGCATAAGGAGCATAAACCAACTAGCTCTCAAGGTTCTCTCAATCAAAGTATACAAATTACAAATAGTTGTTTTTACATCACTGTTTTTGTACGGTTTATATGGCGTTACTTTTGTGTTTTTATTATGCAAACAAACAGAATAGGTTTGAGTGCAAAAGAGGCAATCAAAAAATGTTTTATTGGAAATAAAATAAATTTGTTATTAAAAATTAAAAAGGAATGCAAATCCAAAAGTTTTGTTTGCTGTTGAGCTGAATCTCGTGGGCTACACTGAAAGATGTAAGACCTGTCTCTGTTGGCCAGTTCCCAACATCCGCTATGATTTTCAATGAAGTCCACGGAGAAGACAGAGCAGGAGACAGAAAATCAATGCGCTCAATTAATGATTTAAACATAACTTCCATCTTAGTAATGACAAGACTGTCATGTTTGAACTGGTGCATGTAGATTGCGTTTAACGATCTGCAATATTGTAATGGGTTAAAAAAAATACATATGATTTTGTTACACAATACCTTTGAATAATATCAGCATTAAGAAATCAAGTTGGAGTTACAGTTGAAAATCAGGTACCCTGGACATGATGAAATTACTTTAACATTACACAATAAATTGGTACTACTCTAACTGAAAAATAATGTGTTGAATCAACTTGATTCTTTTAAACAGTCTAATGGGAATGAAATGTTTTGGTTTGACGAGCAATAATTAATTGAGAAAAAGAGAAAAATTGTCAGTTGGCCACATTCTGATCACGTGGGACCGATGTGCGCATTAAAATCAAGTAAATTCAAAGAACTTTTTTTTATCTTGTTCATCTAAAAGGAAGCAAATAAGAGTGTTTCCCCTAATTGTCCAACTAGTTAAAATGCTTACTTGGCAACCCAGCTATTACCTTTTTTTTTCTCACTATGATTTATTGCTTGCAAACGGCTGTTGAACTTCATCAGCAAGTTTTAAAATCTCAACTCTCCCTCCGAGCCTGTGTGCGCTCATGTATGTGTTTGTACCACTTGTGTCTTGAAACCAGCTGACAGAACATGGAGAAGTTAATTAAAGTGGGTGTCAGCATGCTGCGTTAGAAAATGAGCTAACACTCCCAGTGTCACAACCAACATGCCGTTTCCTCATGCCTCGTGCATCTGTAACAGCTTCTCTCTGTGCGCTGTAAAGATACTTCTACTAGTTTAGAGCAGACATTTAGTGTGGCCTTTAGGAAGAAACATCTCCTCACCCCCCTGGGGTCATCGCCTTTTCTTTAACGCCGCTCTAAAGACGGCTGGTGTAGAGAAGAAGAGCTTCAGAGAGGGAGTAGTAGACTGTAGACTGTTGCTGAGCTTACCAGCGCTGTAGCAGGGGATTGTTGGGTCTCACAAGCATTAAAGTAAATGATGCAATTTGCAGAAGGGCTTTTTTTGTTAAGAGGAGGTGACTGTGATTAGCTGCACTCCTCTGGGAGGGAGATTTATGAGCTCTAAGCTTCTTTTTTTTGTGCCTGACCTAATGCACAAACCAAGTTTGGAAAATGCAGTGAGGCAGAAGAAGTATTGTGTTCTATAATGACACAGGAGCTTCATTTTCTGATGATTTCCAAAGATAATTTCACATATAATGAAAGGGAAATGATCACTGTGGGGAGTTAGGATCATATTGGCAGCCAAGGAAGAACAGGATACTGGATATTTAGCAAAGAAAATATGTACATATCGTAATAAACAATAAAAAATAAAGCAATATGCACATATTTTCTTTATGTCAGAATCATTTAAATTTCATAAAATCAAATATTTTTCTCTGTCCTTCTGTTGTGTGAGTATAGGTCAACTCTCTATAGAGGTGACTCGGTTACTACGCCAACACTTTTTTCCCATCCTTATCTCCTGTTGCTATGGTAACAGCTGGGTCGTAGCAGTTGACCTGATCTTCCTCTGTAGATGATCTAGTCGTTAACTCAGCGGGCCTTAACGTATAATAGACACATTTGTCCTGACAGTTTAACCTTTGTCTTCTTGACTTTTGTGGACCAGTTAGAGGATTTTATCGGTCTTAGCGATGTCAGGCCTGGTTTTGTCTGTGTGGCATGATGTAGATATTTGACTGCTTCATCTAGTTAACAGCATTTTAATCCCAAGATGAAGTTTTACCATCTAAAAAACAGTCATGATCCAGACATCAGACAGACCGCAAGGCTGTTGAACTGGATTGAATGAGATTGTACATGTGTATCTAATAAACTGGGCACTAGAGCTGCAATTATGCAATTACAACTGATTAGTTGTCAACTATTAAATTAACTGCCGACTATTTTGATAATCGATTAATCGGTTTGATTAATTTTTTAAGGGAAAAAAAAGTCAAAATTCTCTGATTGCAGCTTCTTAAATGTGATTGTTTTCTGGTTTCTTTACTCCTCTATGACAGTAAACTGAATATCTTTGAGTTGTGGACAAAACAATACATTTTCTGACGTCATTTCGGGCTTTTAGGAAACACTGATTGACATTTTTCACAATTTTCTGACATTTTAAAGACCAAACAACTAATCAATTAATCGGGAAAATAATCGACAATGAAAATAGTCGTTAGTTGCAGCCCTAGTGAGCACCACGTAATGTTAATTCATTATGAGCTAATTAATTCATGATCATGAGATCTCAGATGGAATGATTTAGTTATGATCTCAAGATTAACACGGCCAGAAACATTTACAGCCACAATGAGATGACTCTGGGCTTCCATGTTTGTGTAACTGCTTTCACACCTTCTGCAACAGCAGCCTGCAGCAGCAATCCACTTGGAAATGATTTAACCTTTTAAAAATCTGACAGCGAGCCCGGACGCTATTCTGTCTTTCAGAAGAACGCTAAATAATGCTACAAATTTAGGCAAAATTTTGTTGAGGAAAAACTAACATGGTCATTTTCAAAGGGGTCCCTTGACCTCTGACCTCAAGATATGTGAATGAAAATGGGTTCTATGGGTACCCACGAGTCTCTCCTTTACAGACATGCCCACTTTATGATAATCACATGCAGTTTTGTCCCTCTGCCGATGCTGCATGTTATGACCACCTTTGATGACAGAAGTAAATCCACTTGACTTTTGCAAAGCCTTCACTCATAGTGCAGAGTGAGTCAGTAGAAATTTGGGGATTTTCATGGTGTCTTTGTGCAGAGGATTTGTTGCTCTATAAGGTCTATAAGGATTTGAGCTACGAGACACAATATTGTCCCACTCCCTGGAGTTTGTCTGTAAGTTATTGTCCTCGTCTCCTGAAGGGCAGATGGTGGACACATTCTGAATGACAATGTTTACTCAGACAGACAGAGCGCTAGTATGTGTCTGACAGCTTTTGAGACTTGATTTATGATTGTATTTTATGTCGAGCACATTTTAATTTTGTCATTTTTGTACTGCTATATAAATAAAGTAATATAATAATAGGGCTGCAATTAATGATAATTCATTTATTTTTCATTATGGGTTTGTTTGTCATGTATTTTTTCAAATAATTGATTAATTTTTTGGTCTTTAAAATATCAAAAAATATTAAATAATGCCTATTGCGTGCTTGTTTTGTCAGATCAAGAGTCCGAAACCCAACAGTATTTAATTTACAATAATAAAACGGAACAAAAGCAACAAATCTGGACTTTAAAAAAGCCAGAACAAGCCGATATTTGGCTTTTGTTATTTGACAAATTACTAATTAATTATTAAAATGGTTGATAATTAATCTTTTGTCAATGAATATTTTAGTCCTCAATGATTTTTCTGGATAGAATTGAGCAAAATCAATTTAAACTGAACCCACTGACATGGAGAAGCATGCTATTGCGATACTCTGCATGCTGCACGCTCCAATAAATACACATTTTTCCCTTTTTGATTGTGAAATCAAACACCGAACATGCTGGTTCTTGTGTCACGTCAACTGGCTCTAAATTAAAAGACAACACAACCCGTCCCGTCACTCAGGAGTCACATTGAGACAGTTGTGTGTCTTCTTTGATCCCTTTGTACCTGCCTGATGTGACACGTCTGCTCCACGCTTAATTTAGACCGCGATGACGGGGACCAAGGTTTTTTGAAGTCCTCCTGAGCGACAGCCTGTCTCTCCTCCTCTGATGCTTGTTTACCGGAGTGTTATTGTCACCGTCGCACAGCTCCGGATCCCTCCGTGAGTTTGTGAATCACAACACAAACAGAGCTGGGAGTCTGTTGTTGTTGTTGTGGTGGTTCGGGTCTGGAGAGGAGCAGCAGGGTGATCCGGCAGTAATTGGTAGTTCAGGCGTATTTAAATCTTTTGTCTGCATCCATCTGCAGAAAAAAAAGACACACTGAGAGAGAAAAGCTGGTGGTCTGGCAGAGGAAACCATGGAAATGTCATGACAGACTGGTGTACTATCACATTAACCAAACCTTTGCATTTGTTTGCTTGTATGTATTTTACTATTTATTTAACATAACAGCATGGTACGGCAACTTGAGTGCAAAAAGCAAAAAAAAAGCTCTCCGAGATTGTTAGTATTGCAGGGAAGGTGATCGGCAAGTCACAGAAACAACTCAGAAACAAGAGTTTTGACTCTTTTAACAAAGTCAGCATCCCTGCAGTGTGTTCTCAGTATGAACTGTAGTTACATCATAGTTAAGGCACATTTGAATTTTAGTGCAGAAACATCCTGAATGGAGACGAGCTGCTCAGAAAGCTGCTCTGCTCTTATGGAGCCAGTGTTTTCCTTCATTTCCTCCTCTTCCTCCTATCATTTTCTTCTTCTCTTCCTCCTTCTTTTCCTCTTCTTTGTCTTTTTCTTCATCTTTGCCTCTTCCTCTTCTTATTACTTCCCCTCATTTTCTTCTTCTTCTTCTTCTTCTTCTTCTTCTTCATCTTTTTCTTCATCTTTGCCTCTTCCTCTTCTTCTTCGACATATTTTAATAAAGGAGGTTTAAAAGTTAGTCTTCTTCATTCTCTTCTCCTCTTTCTCCTCCTCCTTGTCCTCTTCCCTCCTCTTCTTTCTTCTCCTACATCTTCTCCCTTCTTCTGATTATTTCCCCTCCCATTCATCCTCTTTATTCTTCTTATTTGTAATGTGTATCATTATTTCCATCATCATCTTTACTACTACTACAAAATAGCAAGAAACACATCAAACAAAGTAACAAAAAGGCGAGTTTATAAAAATGTGTTTTAAGTGGCGATTTCAAAGACATCAGCGAGGTAGAAAGACAAATGTCAACAGGAAGACTGTAGTTTTAAGTCTTGACCAGGATACAGTTAGTTTTGTTGTACGATCTGAGATTGCGTGGAGGAAAATAGCCATAAAAGTACGAAGTAATTACTCTCTACTCTGTGGGTTTTCAGTCTAATCTGCTCATAGAAATTCAGCTCAACATGTGAGATTATTTATAATTTCCGCCTCTGATAAATATGTGTATGACTAAAACTGCAGTCTGCCGTCCCGATGCAGCTCCATCACCTCCAGCCTGTCGTGTCAGCTGTCGTCCGTAGTGTCGTGTTTGGTTTTGTAGTACTACTCCACAGTCCTGTCAGTCCTCCGTTGTGCTGTGGCTCAGTGCTGTAGGTGTAAATCCTCTAAAAACCTGGCACCGCGCCTGTTCCGCTGTATAGAGCCAATCCTCTTCCTCCCTCAGATTATCACCATCGGACCACTCAATCATTTCACGTCACTGTACGATGGATTCAACCTCTGTTCCCAGATGTGATAGCATGGCTGACCTGTCCTTAATATAATACATTTATTAGATACATTAAGTCAATAATAGCTCAGGCTCTAGTCTTAAGAACTCTTTGCATATTCTTTTAAGTGGACTTGGTTGAGGTTGCCACCAGGAAGCCTTGAAACCGCGACCGTAGCATCCAAATTTGTATTGGTGATTTGATTTGATTCTTCCAGCCAGCTACTGTCCAACAAGCCCTGCTGCTTTATGTTACATTGCATCACTGCACCTCACACCGCCAGAGGCGCTCGGAGCGGTAGCACGGTGTTGTGTGATGTTGACCGTGATGATGCTGACCCTTTGCCCTCTCTTTTTCTGACTTCAGGAGTTCGCCGCGCTGACCAAGGAGCTGAACGCCTGCAGGGAGCAGCTGCTGGAGAAGGACGAGGAGATCTCCGAGCTCAAAGCAGAGAGGAACAACACCAGGGTGAGGAGGACGCACATCTTTAAAACATTAACTAAACCGATTACAGTGTCTACCACCAATTAATCTCGCCAAAGTGGTTTAATCTGCGACTGATTTATTACGAGAATGATCCGAGGTGGGGAAAAGAGAGCCAATCATCCAATCAATTTTGTCATTTTTCAACCAGAAATGAAATTTACGATGAGGCTTGTTTTCCTCCACATCCGACCCACTTAAATTTGCATTCCACAAGTTTCTCAAACTCGCCCCGAACTGTCACGTCAGCTGCAGAAAAGCCTGCTGCACGCATGCGATAGACGGCGTCCTGAGGAAGCTTAAGCTATCTGGTGGGCACGGTTTTAAGGCTGCAGAAGCGCTGAAGCAACCATGGGCATCTGTTTCCAATGCCCAGACATACCTCATTAGCTCCACACATTTCGCCTCGACATTTTTTTTTTTGCGACTTCACATGGATGGCTGCTCAACAGTAAAACTAAGTCCAAATGGCGCTGATGCCCCGCAGCGTCCAGGTCAAAGTGTTTGGAGTGGAGAAAAAACAACTAAAGACATTAGCGGATCAGTTGGATTCTGTGCAGCTGAAAGGCCTGCATCTTCAATAAAAAAAGCATTTCTATTTTTTTAAAGCAGTAAGCACACTCTGCTGTTGACAGATAAGACTCTGTTTTCCATCCCCACTCGCTGATTAAGTGTGGATTCTCAGTCTCGCACTATCTGTCTCTGGGCGGAGGCAGAGGAAGATTTTAGCACAACAGCGGCTGAGACAAACAGGAAGGGAGGGGAGGTGAGGCGCAAGAGACGGGGACAGACAAAAGTCATTTTCTCTCTCTCACTTTATTATCACCTTGAATCTTGTGCGATGGGCAATTACCAAGCTGTTTTAATTACGCTCGGTTTAGTCGCTGGTAGGGTTTTACAGTTCATAATTAAATCTTGGAAGGCATGTGCAGGCAGTCAGTTGGACTGAGGAGCTGACAGTATGTGTGATGACAGTAGAGAGACGGTATTGGTTGTTTTAAGCATCACAACTAAATGACATGCATGTAGATTAATAGACTGGTTTCATGCAGAGACATGATGAGACAGGAACAGGAGGACACTGTGGCTGAAGGCGGAGTAAACATTCCCTTCCTGATTGATTCAGCAGTTGGCATTTTGTTGAGTGTGCAGGAGTCTGTGTGTAGACATGATGGCAGCTGATGAGACTCTCAGAGACAGTTTATCAGACAGACGAGAGAAGAGATGTCTCTCAGGCTCCTTTCAGCTATACAGCAGAGGTCTGCACGGGGTCTGTTTTCAACCCTGCGTGCACATACTGCACTCCTACAGGACCGCCCACTCCTGCAGATCACTTCCGCCTGCAAAAATGCTTTCTATTGAAAATGTGTCTGCAACCGTCCTGCAAGGAAAATAAGACACATTAGCTTTGCTTTAGGCAATGCGGAAACAAGGAGGGGATGAACGTTTGCATTGTTTCCCATGGCAACAGATGACAAACCAGATGCTTGATGCTCTGACTTTATGATATTGATCAGATTCGGATTAGGGAGGGCGATTTAGGGTCAACACACGAGTTGGGAAATTCTTGCGAAGATGGTTGTAGTTAGGCGTTGACCTTGAATTATTAAGGTTAGGTATTGACCTTGAATGGTTGTGGTTAGGCATTGACCTTGAATGGTTAAGGTTATGCATTGACTTTGAATGGTTGTGGTTAGGATAGGTTGTCGGGCAGCAATAGTTTTTGCCAGATTTCGAGTTTGTGGGTTACCTTCTAGACACAACCGCAATTTAGCTTCACTTTTGTTACTTTATTTGGAACTATACATGAAGGAATATAGATTTTACTGGATGCAGCAGAGCAAATTTCTTATCATGTAAAGGCAGCTAAATGGTAGCTAATACGGCTCTGCTCAGAGGTAACTACATTTATTTGAGGTATTTCTTGTAGGTAACTAAGACCTGCATGTGATGCACAATAGTGATGCATTTTTTGACTTAATGAACCCAGATGAATATGTAAGAGAATACATTGGATTAATGGATTTTAGACCCTGTTTGTTGCTCTCATCATCATCCCTGTACTGTATACTGCATATTCTGTTTTCTTACATTAAATTGTTCCCAGTTTTCTTGAATAATTTAATAACATCATGCTCTCTGTGTAATGCTTAATTCGAAAAAATGCATCCCATTTTAGTTCACCAAGTGGGATTTCCTAACCAGTGGTTAACCACAGAATACATTTAATCCAGCTGCTGAGGGATGTTTAGACTAGTGAAGCAGAGGCATGTCAGGGATGAAGCCAGTGAGTTTTTTTCTAGTAAAGAACGAGGAGGTCATTGATCATTATCTCGGGGATGTAATATTATGTCCTTGGACAATTTCCGAGAGGGAATGAAGTGTTGAGATCTGCATCACCACGAAACTGCAGCAGTGTTTCCACGATCTGGCACCAAGGATTCACGAGGGGAAATGAAAGAAGATGATGCTTTACACTGATCTCACACGTGCAAGAAACAGTAATGAATAATGTTTTATCTCTGCAGCCAAACTGGTATCCTCTCTCCCAGTCACATCCTGGTTGTTTACTCCCAGTTGTTGTTGTTGTTGTTGTTGTTGTTGTTGTTGTTGTGTAGTTTTCCTGCAGTCAGCCCCTCAGCTCTACATCTCATCTCGTCTGTCCTTGTGAAACTGTCTGCTGGCAGTTGACTTGACATGCTACCTTACCTAGCAGCCTAGATTAGCATTATCCCTTTTGGGCACTGCTGGAAGGATTGCAGTTACTTGCAGCTTTCTTACCTTTATTCTGAAAAGCTACTATATATATACAGCAAAAAATATTTGTTGGTATTTTTCTTCTTTTCTATATTTGTGTTTCTTGTACATTTTATAGCATTTTTGCATATTTTTCTTGTATTTTTCTTCTATTCCTTATTTATGTTTATTGAACATATTTGTATTGTATTTTCTTCTATCCTATATTTACATTTCATGTACATATTTTTGTAGTTTTTCATATTTTATTGTAGTTTTCTTCTAGTCTTTATTTGTTTCTTGTACATATTTTATAGTATTTTTTCATATTTTTATAGTACTATTCTTGTAGTGCATATTTGTTTCTTGTACATATTTTTATAGTATTTTCTATATTTATATTGTATTTTTATATTCTATATTTATGTTTCTTGTACATATTTATTACGGCATGTTTTTGTATTTTTTATTATATTTTTCTTCTACTCTATATTGACATTTCTTGTACATATTTTTATGGTGTTTTTTCATGCTTTTATTGTATTTTTCTTGTCTATATTTATGTTGATTTTTATTTTATTTTTATGCACCAATACACCAAATCAAATTCCTCTCATGTGAAACCTACACGGCAATAAACAGAGTCTGATTCTGACTCTTTGTAACAATGATGATGATGATTATAACAACGATGTAATGTGAAAGATGATGTTGACGATAAAAAGGTTGGACGCACTCTAGAACCACAGAAGTGTTTCCGCACTGATGTCTGACTTGGATTAGTATTATTTTTTTGTATTCATATGGTAGCCTGGTTATGTTGTTAGGAGTGGAGCCTGATGAAGCACACATTAATGCAATGTTTGTTGTTCCAGTGCCTGCAAAAATGCTTAAATAAATGAAGGGGTTTGGTGTGCAGCAAACCTTTTTCTCATTTGGATTCTTACACACTATGCCCACGTTTTTACCAGCACTTGACTTAATTGTTCTGCTGCGAGGAGGATTTAAATTGTTCCGATGATGATGGTTATGATGATGATTACAGTGATTTCTCCCGTGTGTCTCCTTCAGCTACTACTGGAACATCTGGAGTGCCTGGTGTCCCGACACGAGCGGTCACTTCGCATGACGGTGGTCAAGCGGCAGGCTCAGTCTCCGTCGGGAGTCTCCAGCGAAGTCGAGGTCCTCAAAGCGCTCAAGTCGTTGTTTGAACACCATAAAGCCCTCGATGAGAAGGTAAGTCTCCCATTAGAGCAGCATTTCAATTTCAAGGTGTCTAAATTTAAAGGTCCCATATTGTAAAAAGTAAGATTTTCATGTCTTTTATATTATAAAGCAGGTTTAAGTGCTATATAAATACTGTGAAAGTATCAAAACACTCAATCCACAGGGAAATACACACAGCCCGTACTCAGAAACTCTGCATTTGAAACAGGCTGTCAGGATTTCTGCCCATTTGTGATGTCACGAATCTACAATATTTAGACCCTTTACACAATTTTAAACGTAAACATTCTAAATGTGTCCCAGTTTATTCCTGGTTGCTGTGTATGTGAATGTCATCAGCTGACAGGAAGTAAACATGGACCCAAGCTATTGCCTAGCAACGCAATTCTCTTGCAATTCCGTCAAAATGCGCTAAAACGGAGCGTTTCAGACCGAGTGTAAATACAGGCATATTCAGGCTGACAGTATGAGGAAAATAAAGTTTTTTTTGAACATCACAGCATGTAAACATGTTCTAGTAGAAACACAAAATACAAGTATGAATCTGAAAATGAGCACAATATGGGACCTTTAATATGTTTTATTAATATGTACTCATATAGAATCATTGAGACATATTTTGCTGCTGCAGTGTCGTCTGTTTCCCTGGCATCATTTGTTGGTTTTAGTCCCACATAGCGTTTCTCCAGCCTCCTCACAGCCTGCTGATTAATGACCTTAGCCCCCTGTGTGATATCACCATCGCCCCTGTAATCCATTCATCCTCTCCTCTAAAAGCCATCATTTATAAAGCATGTCCAACGACATGCTGTTCAATGGCATAAAAGCCGCCCCGGGCAGCTGGTGGGGGGGGGGTCGTCCCGACTCGGACCCCGGCTAACTTCTAATCCAGGATCAACCTCCTCTGAGATCTGGCGTCCTATTGGGCTGCAGGCAGCGGGGCTGGTGGTGGTGGTGGTGGACCACCGGTCACCACGCGGTGCAAGTAATTGCTCCATCACAGCCGTCACAATCCTAGAAGAAGAGTTTCTCTGAGTTCACAGAGGAAGAGAGGAGCGTAGGAGGGGAATCTCCTCCCAGCAACTGGTACTTTAAAAAGCAATAAAAGCCTCAAAACGCTGCTTTTGAAGCCACAGCAGAGTGTTATTGTGAGGCTGAGGGAGGAAAAGAGGACAGCTTTCTCTGCTGCAGCAGTGGGGCTTCTTTCCTGCCGGGTTAACTCCTGATTTCCTCGACTAGAATTTAAACAGGAAGTGTTCACCTCGGTGTATGATACATGTTTGTTTGTTTTTTGTATTCTTTTCAGGTAAGAGAGAGACTACGGGTGTCACTGGAGAGGGTGTCCGCCTTGGAGGAGGAGCTCACAGCAGCCAATCAGGAGGTAAGAAGAGCTGCCACAGATATTGTGTTTAAGATAATGAATGTTGTTGTATATGTGAATCTTCTTTGTGTTGTACTTTGTGTTGTATTGTGTCCTCAATGGGGATTGATTGATTGATGGATGGATGAATAATGAACATGAATTGAAGTCTTTAACATATACCAAGTCGAGGCTCACACGTTGTTTTCATTCTAAAATACAGAATTTAAATTGCATTAGACTGTTTTTTTCAGATTCTTGTGAGGAAGTTTTTCCTTATCCACTGCGAGGATCTAAGGACAGAGGGTGTTGTATGCTTTACAGATTGTGAAGCCCCCTGAGGCCAATTTGTGATATTGGGCTATATAAATAATATTGACTTGACTTGACTAGTACTTCAAATAAATCCAGCCACAAAAATCCAGCAACTACTACCACTACAAATAATTGATATTAGGGCTTGGCGATATGGAGAAAATCAAATATCACTATATTTTTGACCAAATACCTCAATATTGATATTATAATGTTGACTATTGGTGCTTTTGCAAAATATTTACACAATGACATTTTTAATAAATAATAAAACAGTCTGGTAAGTTCAGAAAATTACATCCCGTTACACTAATGCAGCCTTTAAAACCAGGAAAAGACAACACTTATGCCATATTATGATATGCGATATCTAATCTCATACCACAATATCAATATAATATCAATATATTTCCCAGCCCTAATTGAAATATTGAAATAGAAATTGTACCAGGATGTTTAGAGATTAAATATTTACAATTCAGCGGTCAATTTAAGAGGGAAAATGTAGTGTAACAGATGTACTGAAATATGGAAACAAGCTGCATGAATAGCAATGCATTATGTCCAACATGTGCAGATGTTCATGGTTAGCAGTTTTACATGAAAGTGCTGCAAATGTACAGGTCATATTTACTGATAAACAAAAGCAGGGCAGGTTTAAGAATACACAGAGGCAGTGTGATGTGTTTAAAGTTTGATACCTACAAAAACAAATTCAAAAAGAGTATCAAAAACAGAAGAATTAGAAACAAATCATGAACAGAAGAGAAATTGGGAAGAAATGTAAAAGACAATACCAGAAAACTATATGTATATGTCCTTTTATTTAACCAGGTAAAAAGTCTCATTGAGATTAAAATCTCTTTTTCAAAAGTGACCTGGCCAAAAAAGGCAGAACAAACATTGTTACAACAATAAACACAAAAAATACAAGCAGATAAAACTGCAAGTAAATGAGCATGATATCCAGTTAGTATGCAGTACACAAACAGTTATAATGCATAAAACAGGTCAGTGGTTTTGAGTGAGGAATTTATGAGCAATCACATTGACTTGAAACTTAAAATTGACTTGAATTCCCACACAGTAATCAGCTCTAACAATTTCATATCATTATGTACATTATTCTAGGATGAAGGGGCAGCATATTTAACGCTTTTTTCCCTTAGTTCTATTCTAACCTCTGGGACCAACTTCTGTAGATCATATAATACACATATATACAAGCAAGCAAAAAAATAAAAACATAAAAAATGGGCAAACTCAATACTGTAGCACACGGTACATTGAAACATGCATCCATATCTCAACTCAGAAAAATATACAGAATCATGTGCTGCTTGTTTATGTGGATGTAAATCTAATATATACTGTGATGATGTGTCCTGAATTATGTATCAACTCGCAAACAACCAGAGTACCTCTGCTGCCTTCACTCACCTTCATCTGCACAGGGAATAATAACACAAAATAACACGGTGTGCACATGAGTGGCTGAGGCACAGCGCTGACAGAAGAGTGGCCACTTTTGCGACGGTGGCCTTGAAGTCCTTCTCAACCTCCATGGCTCAGGCATGCTGAAGAGAGCCAGAGCTGCTCTCGCTTTGCACATGGTTGTGTTCCAGCTGAGTGAAAACCCCTCGGGCTGCCACTTCACAGCCTGTCAGACATGCCAGTCTGACACTCAGGCCTAGAATAAAAGTTGGTAAGGAGAGAGGAGAAGATGAAGGGGAAAGGGAAGGTTGGAGTGGGTGGAAGCCAGGACAGAAGGCGAGAGGAGGAAATGGAGAAAGACAGAAATAGAGAGGGCAGGTGGGAAGCAGAGGCAGGTTGTGTTAGCGGAGGTGTGTGTGTTAATGAGAGTGCAGTTGGTCAAAGTGTGGAGACGAGAGGGGGAAGGAGGGAAACACAGAGGGTCTGACAGACAAACTGTGTTTGGATGGATGGTTGTAGTCTGAATCCAAGATTAGACGGTGAGCAGAAAGAGAGAGATGAAAAAAAGAACAGCGAACAGTTAAAAAAATAATGTGACAGTCCGCTGTCTCTCATTTTTCTTTCACAGCTTTTTGAACAAAGTCAGCTTTTTAAAGTCCCTGACAGACATCTCAATGGAGGATGTAGCACTTTGAAGAATTTTTCTCACATCGCACAGCCAAGGTTAGAGAGAGAGTGTACAGTACATCTGAGGGGCCGTCCCTCGTAAATGGTTAACACTACACTTGTCAGCACGGCGGACAGATGAGTGATTGGACCTTGAGGCGGTGGAGGAGGCAGTTAAACCCGGCTTTTTGCAGAATAGAAATGTCCACGCTTCAGAGGCTCCGGGGAGGCGAGGCGAGCCGAGCCGCGAGCCAGCGGACCGCTAATTGATTTGTGATGGAGGTCTGTATATGAGTCCCAGCTCCACCGCGGGGTCTCGGGACAACACGGGCCGCGCCAGATGAAATCAGCGGCCTTTGACCTCATGCACTCGCAGGTGTTTAAGTGGCCACACGCTGATTACTGCTGGTGCAATTTGCCGTTATGGGACTGTGTTGGAATCTGAGGATAGATTGTTGTTTTTTGTTTATTGATAGCTGACAACAGACGTTAATCAACACTGTGACACATTTAGAAAAAAATCGTTCTATATATAAAAGTGCAAGGATTAGCTCAACAGCTCATTTTCACCCGTCGTCTCTTCATCACAATTAGAAACAGACAAAACAGATAAAATAATAATAATATGATAAACTACTATAAAAAACATAGCAGACTATTAGATTAGATATATTTTATTTAAAAGATGAAACGAATGAAAAGAAAACAAAAAAATATCACTAATTAAATGGACAGTAAACATATACTGCAAATTCTTAAATAAAGGTGTTATTGATAACATTTTTATGTAGATGAATAACTGATAAAACTTCAAAAATAAAAAATGATTATGATTTTGAATTAATCGTTTATCTCTGTGGAAGATATCGGACATTTGGTTCCCACTTCTAACAAAGCTTCTAACAAGGTGTGACATCTACAGTATCAATGTTATCAATAGCACCTTTAAACTAAATAAATAATATATGTTTGAAAAGGAGTAGGCAGTTATGTTGATAATTTGTTCTGTATTTAATTTAGCCTGGTGGTATTATTTATTTTAACACTACATGTATTGTTTCAGGCTGTTCTCATACACTTTTTGTAGCTATACCTACGAAAAAGCAGTACACTGTAATTCGTATATATAACACAAAATAAATTTGTATGTAATCGTGAACCAGAAAGTATAAAGAGCATTTACAACATAGTAGTTTCAATTTGAAAAGACTTGAGCGGAAATTGACACACTTGTTGCTGAGGAAAAAATGAGGAATAACTTTTTGTAAGAAATAATGTATGTATGAGGATACATTGATTATTTTCAACTTTAGATTTTTGTTTGTGTGAGGGGTTTATTTCTAAGATAAACTTTATTTTGCACTACTCCATAAACGTCATGAACGTAAGCAGCTACTATAGCAGACAAGAATCACCACTGTGAGACAATAAAACCTATCAAGGTCTCAACCTAAATCCTGAACCCTGCGTCCAGAGCTTCCTTCTCTCCGCGTGATACACCCCGTCCCACATCCCAAACACGACGCAGAGTCCCCGCGGAGTGTAGAGAGGCATACTTCCAGGTGAGAAGTGGGTTACACATTGATTTTTTTCCCACTTCTTTTAAGAAAACAAGACTTTTAGGACTCAATAATAGAAAAAGAGCTTTAATAACATAAAGGAGGTGTGCCTCGGGAGCAGTGGAGTCTAAGTAAGATGGGAGACTTTGTCAGAGGAAACATGTTCCTTCTTTATTCTGCCTGCTCTAATCCCGTGTGGCAGCTCTCACATCTTTTCCAAAGAAATCCCAAAGTAAAGGTATCAGAGGTACATTTAAACACACAACATGAATGCTTTCAGGACTTGTGTATGTCTATCTATGTGTGTGAGTGTGTGTGACTGTGCACCAGGGTTATAATAGTAAATTAAAACTATTATAACCTTGCTGTGTACGTGATTGATTGTAATTTAAGCGCATTGCAGCAGAGACGTGCATGCCCCTCAGCTCTCACCTTGACAAAAATCAATCTTTTAAGAAACCCTCCCTTCACTCCTCTTCATATTTGTCCAATCTCTCCTTCATCACATCACCTCAGACCGTCCTCTCCATCCAACACAGAGGTGCTAAAGAAAGATAAGGAAAATGTTGTGCAGTAAAAAAGGCCCACCTCATCGTGCTTCTTGCCGTCAGATGTCTGCCTTTGATGAGAGGTACATCAACAACATCAAAAAAGCAAATAATAGGCGCCGTGTTCATTTTGCATCTGTCAAACTTTTGTAATTTCAGGAGCTGGAGGTGAATCTGCAAGCACTCACTCTCATCACGTGTTGTGTCTTTTCTGTCAGGGGTGGTGTTAGTGTTTGATCTCTGAGCCGGAGAAATTACAGACAATCTTAGAATAATGGCGCAGAAACATACGGAGGCATAATTATGCCCTCGTTAAAAATAATGAAGAGAGACGTTGTGTAGTCGGTGTGCAACAGCGAAGAAGAAGCCGAGCTGTTGCCGGTGAAGTCTGAGGCCTGCAGAATTAATCTATGTGAGGGTAAAAACCTGTCCACTGACTGCCCTCTGTTCACACTTTAACCTGTTAAACCCTAACCCCTCGGAAAAAATGACTAAAATAACTACCCAAAAATGAAGCAGGTATAGCTCCTCAACCATGAGGCTTAGATTCATACATATGGTCTCTTTTGAATCATAAGAAGCTAAGAAATATGAATAAATTGTAAGTAACTATTTTACCATTGAGATTACAATGGAGAAGCAATATAAAAAAATACGATTTTGTATCCTCGCCTAGTATATAATCTGTAAAATGTGAAGTTTGACAGCTTTGTTTCACCCACTGTGTCTGTGATATGAGGTGCGTTTAAGGTCCGTTGCAAAGCTCGGAATTTCTACTTTCCAACGATACCAAGCTTGTAGACCTATGAGGAAATTATTGGCATGCATATGCTCTATAAATAGGTCATCTTCCATCGCAACTTATTTGTAACTATGCAACAGGGTATGACCGGTTTTGACCCGGCACCGGGTCCGTTGGAATCAACTGACTCTCAGTTTGGTGTCACTGAGGGCGGGTTTGAGTTTAACCCAGATCATGTCCAAGTCCCTCGAGAGCGTTGTTTGTTTTATCGACAGTCGTGTCATTGATTTGTCCCCCATTCATTCCGTTGCTGAGAGAAATGCAATTTTCTCCCTTCCTATGGAGGAGCAGACATTCAAGCAATTTATTTGTCCTGAGCAAAGACGACCTTCCAGTGACTCCTTTTGAAGCAAACCGTATGAATACTCTAGATTATATTGTGGTGCATCCAATAACAGATACAGTACCTGGGCTGCTTGGAAATTGAAAACACCAACAAAAAAAGGAATAACATGCAGATTTGAGAGTCCTGGGTTATTCAGAGATTAAAGCATTTCCAAAGCTTCTGAATACTCGTAGTCGAAACCAGCATGATGCAGCTTTAATCACATCATGCTAACAGCAAGGTGCATGTACTGTAGTTTTTTTGTTTTGTGGAGTCACTTCTTATACGAGAATACGAGTGGAATAATTTTTAAACACAGGACAGACGTCCTGGCAGGTTCACTGCTTTCTGTGACTTTGTTTTTTTTTGTGTGATGACTCTTCAAGGGAAATCCTGATTCTACAGTTCAACTTGAGCCATAAAAATATAAAATAATAGTCATAATATTGCACTTGAAAAGGCGAACAGCAGAAATTGCTGTTGTTTAAAACCTCCATCAATGTTTTAACGACAGACTTGGATCAACTTGACCTACCATACTGTTTAGGGACCCTTAGTATGCAGAAATATTGAAATACACCATTATAGAATAGGAGAAAACAACACATTTATACTGCATGCAAATAACTGCTTGCCCCAAACGGCATGTGATAACGTGGGCATGCCTGGCAAGGGGAGACTCGTGGGTACCCATAGAGCCCATTTTCATTCACATATCTTGAGGTCAAAGGTCAAGGGACCCCTTTGAAAATGCAAGTTTTTTCCTTGCCAAAATTTAGCGTAACTTCGTAGCATTATTTAACCTCCTTCGCAACAAGCTAGCATGACATCGGATGACATGGATTCCTTAGGTTTTTTGGTTTCATATGATACCAGTATCTTCAATCTAGCTCTAAAACTGAGCCAGCTACAACCTCTGAAAGACAGGATAGCGTAAAAGTATTTGTGCGTGCACAGTTTTCCTGCGGGATGAGGAATTAGAACCAATGTTTCAGATACACTTTCAGTTTTACCTCCAATAAAGTAGTTAAGATAATTTGGCTAAACTGTGGGTTCGTTAATTATCTGGCTCGTGGTCTGACTGCTCATGTTTCTTGACTTCGACTTCGTTGGTATAGTGATGTCGTGAGTTTTCAAATCTCAGCAATTACCCTGGTGAATACAATCTTAAAATAATCAATAGAAATGACGGCCAAAAGTATAAAAATGAGACTTTAAGTTGCAAAAAAAAACTTGAATTTGGCTCATTACGCTGTGTTTTTAAGGGGGGGTGTTGTGATATACCGGTATTGACAATAACCGTGATATTTAAAAATGAAATATTGATGACATTTTAATAATACACATATAATAATATCATGTAAATAATCCAGCACCTCTTGTTGGCACTTGGAAAAATGTTTACATTGATTCCTTTGTTTTTCTCCAATTTTTGTAAAATAAGTTATCAAAGAAATTCAACTCGCATTTTTTCTTTTTAGGATTTATGCCATTTAAAAAAAAATATGTATAGCTGTTATACTGCACAAAAGACATTTTTGAGTTCTCCCTATTTCTAGCCATGATTGTGGATTTTCCATAGAGGTGCAGGAGGACTTACTGTATATGTTAAAAGAGAAAATGCACTGAAATCTAACCAAAAGAGTGTAAGCCAGGGAGCACAGAGAAAGAGAGTGTCTCACAGCTTGTATAAGGCAGTAGAGCAGCAGACAGTCCAGGTGAACTGAATCTCCCTGATAACTGGACTCCACCCTCCAGGCTGCTGCAGGGAAAAACCTGTCCAGAGGGTCAGAGGTAGTGAAGCTCGCACTGTAGCTGCATGATCTACCAAATTACTGCAGTGGGTTTCAAAGCTGCACTGGAGTAGCAAGATCATGTTTTACAAGAAGTTGACATTTTCTGGTAGGCCATTTTTAATTGTGCTTCAAATTACTACATGTCAGGTCATGGAAAGTCTTGTTTTGGAAAGTACAAGAGGCACCAGGAAGTCTCAGGGGCTTCAGGTTTTTTATGAGCGACAAGTAGCACCCACTCTCTATGTTTCTCTTCCCGATAATCACACGGTGTCTGTCAAGGAAGAACCTAATTGTTGTTGTTGTCGGTCACCGCTCTGACAGCATTATGACTTCAGGACAGTAGCTTAAGGTGGTGAAAGGAGATACGCGGTCCGCAGAACAAGATGATTATAGTGATTGTATCAGTGCTCACGTGCTTCCGGCTTCACGTTGTCCCATAAATTCCTCCAGAGATACTGTAATTTACTGGTGTTGCATAAGAAGGAAATGTATTTATGTTGATGTGGTAATTCTATGTTCAAACATTGAGGTTTCAACATGTTCTGCTTGTGTTGCAAAGATGCATTTAAGGAAATGCAATAATACATTTTAAAGCTCTCTTAACCTCTAACATAAACTGTTTATTTGCGTGTGCAGGTGTTTTGACATTGTTTATTTCAGCTCTAATCTGTGTGCTCGTTGCCATCCTGCAGATTGTGGCCTTACGGGAACAAAATGCTCACATTCAGAGAAAAGTGGCGTCCGGCGACGGAGGAGAGGACATCCTGGACGGCACTGAAGCTCAACAGAAGCTCCATGGCAAGGTGAGCCTCCTCCATAATTAAATGGATTTTTTTTAATTTAACATATCAATGGGCACACTAGTTTTTGTTTTAACGTTCTCCTGGGTGCAATAGGTGATGCCGTCATCTTTACCTGCAGTTTATTATAACATGCTCCAAACTGAGCTGAGCTAATAAAAGAAAAACCTTTTTTCTATGGATTTCATATATGCAAAATAATACTGTTACTACTACTACTAATAATAATAATAATCATTATTATTATTATTATTATATTATATTAAATTAAATAAGTAAAAATAAAAACACACAAATCAAATGACTCTTATATAATAATAATAATAATAATAATAATAACAACATAAAATAAATAAAAATGTAATTAAATAAATAAAAATAAAAACACACAAATCGAATGAGTCCTATACATGCATGATAATAATAATAATAATAACAGAAATAAATAAAACTTTAATTAAATAAATGCGAATTAAAAAAACACTAATCAAATGTATATTCGTTAATTAATCTGTACCATGAACTAATGTAATTTACAAGCAACAAATGAATTCTGAGACACATAAAGAGTGTGCATGTGAGTGTTATGTACACAGTGTGTACTTTACTTCAAGATCTGTCCATTTTAACGATGTATTCCAAGTAGTCTCCCCACTTCACCACATATTTCTCAGTCCTGTCCTTCGAGCTGAAAGAAATTCCTAGAGTATGATGCCACTTTTGCTCAACTCTGTTGACTGTTCCTGAGAACCTGGCTTCCTTCGGATGCAGAATTTGCCCTAAAAAGCTCACCATACTGCAACACTAAATATTCTGTGAAATAGTGAAATCTGCTTATACAGGATCAAGCTTCATATTGAATTGTCAAAAATTCAAGTTAAAGATGCTTGAAACTAAATTATTTGTCTTTTAAAAGTCACCTTGGTAGGGGTTTATATCTCTAAATAGGAATATAATGAAAGTCATACAATGATATCTGGATCCTAAATTGTCGCTATGGATCTGGATGCAGCTCAAGTTTTATATACTCCAAATATTAGACATTTAGACCATCTTTTAAGCATAAATCTGGGCCGTCATTTATTATCCTCAAATGTCCTCAATGTCAAAATCACAGTTTGGTGGTATGGCACCAATAAATCCTGCATATTGAGTTCCTCCTGGTGTTTGCCAGTATAACATTATTGAAAATGTTAACAAAAGGTTTCATACATTTAGCTCTGCTGGTGTTGTGAAGGTGACCCCCAGTCAGACGAGAGCTCTCGCTGTGACCTTAGCCTCTCCGGTTATGCAGGAGCACACATAAACCTGCATAGCTGAATACAGATTTCCCTCTGATTATTAATTTAAAGACAGAGAGGTGTAACTGATTCCACATTTTTACAAAACAGACGCTGCAAAAACCCCGAATCCCAAAGCAGACCTCACAAAATCCTTTTTACATGCACACAGCGGCATCTACATCTTACAGAGGGTACCTGGGTAGATCAATGGAGACGCTGTTACTGGACCGGTCTGCTAGAGGAGGAGGATGAAGGGTGCTAATGAGGAGACGGCTACAGTCTGCCCTGTTTTGTGGAGATAAAAGAAGTGTGTCTTGTTTTGATTTGTTTGCAAAAGAAATAGTATGAAAAGTGTTTGAGATGAGAGTGAGGGTCACAGGGACTGACATACGTGTCAGCGGCTGCCGTCGAGGGTTGGGATGACAACCCTGATCTGCACGACGCGTGTCTTCTTCTTGGAACTCTCTCCGGTTGATTCCCACGTGTCCTTTGGTTGTCATTAAAGTGACAGGTGGAGAGAGGTCAGAGAGAGGGGAGGAAGGAGTCAGGGAGGGAAAGGAAGGGAAGAAAAGCGCCGCTCTTGAAGTGCTTATTGACCCACTGAGCTCTCAGAGCTTCAGCATTGACCTGGATCTGCCTGATAACCGGCTAATGCAGTCTGACAGACGGAGGATGCTTTTAATTTTTCATTCCGGTCCTGGATTTGTTTCATCACTCCTAGAGAACATATTGTTATGGACATACTCTCTACTCCTGGGTTACCTTTTGCTGTTGTAAACAATAACAGAGAAGGAGTCTTTGTGAAAGATGGATAAATAAAACACATTTTGGGTAGGAAAGCAGGCAACTTTGGTGTGATATTTCCGTCATTTACGCCATGTTAGCAGAATGAGAACAACAGGAAAATGTCAGATTTTAGAATGGGGCGATAGTGTAAATGATATGACCTGGAGAAGGCATTATAGTCTCATAAAATGATGTATAAATGTTGGTAAAACAAAATGACAACAAAAAAAGAGTATTATACTTTATATGTAAAATTAGCAATACTCCACTGTAAAACTAGTAAATATAAACTAGTAAATACAACATAATCAAATAAATCCCTCTGAAATAAAAGTATGAAGCGGCATAAAATGATAGTACTCAAGTGAAGTATAGGTACCTCAAAATTACACTTTAGTACAGAACTTGGGCACACTTTTATTTAATATTTATTATTTTTATTTTTATTATTTTATTTTTTTTATATTACATACATATTTGCTCTTGAGCATGTAGCCTACTATACCAAATGTTATTGTATATTTTGCCTGAAATTGTGATATACCGGTCTTTCTAATTCTTATTTTTTACATTAGTTTTAAGAGTACTGTGGCCACACTGCATTTCACATGTTTTTTTGTGTACTCTATATGACGAAAATAACACTTGAATCCACTTGAGTACATGGATATAAAATTCTCTTTGTTGTGCTCACAACATTGAGACACTACATTAAAAAAAATCATAAGCAAAATGTCTTTCCCTGTTACTCTGGTTAACCCACAAACCTCACTGTGACACGCAAATTTGCGAAGCGTTTTCACATTTTTATAAAACACAAATAATTATAATTGCAAATTAATGTATACATATTGGACATTTTGTTGTAGTTGTGATTCATGAGTTTATTGCAATAAAAGTATATATATATTTTTAAATAGTAGATTGATGGATAGTCCTAACTTTTTTGTAAATGCAATATCTCACTGCTGTGAGAACCACAAACAAAATGTTTTCACCTCCACTATATTGGCGTGGCAGTAGAGGCAGATATCTCCAGTAAAACCTGGCAAATAGAACCAAAACTCTGCTTGACTCAATTACATGTCAAGTGAGACGACTCACTGATGTAAAACTTTGTCTAAACTCTTTCAGGTTATAAAATGAGAGAACATTTAAACTCTCTCAGTCTTATGAGACAGGTGTCTAAATGTTCTAAAGACTGTGAAACGAGCACAGTAACGGCAGCCACAGTCGCATAATATATCATCTGTTGAGACATTTTTACAACAAAGTGGAGCTAAATCCTTAAAGTTGGTCCTCTTCATGCGAGCGGCCCGGTGCCGAAGCGCCCGTATTAAAATCAGTGGTGTGATTTAGTGGGTCCTGTTTCCTGCTCGGCTGAATCATTGATCACAGGCAGCAGGCACAGAGTCCCAATTAGGTTCGTCCTCACAGATGGATGGCCGAGGACGGGCAGCTGGGCCCGATACAGCCGAGAATAAAGAGATCACTTCCCCTCAATCTCCACTTCCACCTGCTTTACAATAATTACATCTGAACATGAGGAGAAAGCTTCATTATTCAAAGGGAGTGTGTTATTTAGCCGTGATAATAAAGTTGTTTTCTGATGCGTTAAACCCCTGCTTAAGTTGGATCTCTCCGGCATCCCCCTCATTAATCTACCTCATGCAGAGACCCGTGGAGCTGCGCAGGGTGAAACCTAATCATATTACTAATGCAGAGTGTCAAAGCAATTTCTCCAATGGAGTCTGGAGAGATTCTCAGTCACCCGTCTTTGTCACCATCCGAAATCAAAGCGGGGGAAGAAGCCAAAGCCTTGAACTCCTGAACTTGAATTTATTAGCACGCTGTTGTGTGTAACTCTCCAAAGAAGAAATGGTGTGTGAAGTGGCAGCGAGACTGATTTCTGAAGGCCCACTTCAGTACACCACAGGAAGCCAGGGCATGACAGGAAATCACAAATTAGTTTTTCACCTGGTTCATATTGAATGCTAATGTTTCTGCATTCTTAAAGGAACAGTGTGTTGCATTTAGGGGGATCTACTGGCAGAAATGGAATATAATATTAATAAGTATGTTTTCTTTAGTGTGTTTTTGTTGCCTTGGAATGAGCTATTTATATGGACTATATAGACTGTAGACTATATAAAGATGGACGACACGACAGCTCCCCAAAAGTGAAGCCAAAACATTTCAATCGCCCCCTGGTGGCTGGCTGCAGTATAGGTCATAAATCCCGCCTCCTCCATGTTAGCTAAAAAGACACACGTCAAATAAATTTTTCCCCAAGATGGTTTTTGCCATTTCAGGTAGTTCTTATCACGCTGAAGTTCCAGTGTTCCATTTGCATTTTCCCTGACACGCTTGGAGAAATTTCAGTTGGTTGCACTCTGCAACCTCATTGCTAGATGCCGCCAGATCTTACACACTGCACCTTTAGGTCAAATTTCTGTTTCTAATATGGGATGTTTCCAATTTTTTTACCTTCAGTCAGGTTAAAACACATTTTTATGCCTCTGCAACAGCCGTGGCTGGAGGTATTATGTTTACGGGTTGTCTGTCCGTCCGTCCGTCCGACTGTACGTACGTCTGTCTGGTCCAATATCTCCGGAATACCTGGAACGAATGTCCTCAAATTTGGCACAAACGTCCACTTACTTCCATCCATCCATTTTCTTCCGCTTATCCGGAAGCAATGCTCTCCAGCTCTTTCTGGTTCTACCCCGGGGCCTCTTGTCTGTTGCCCGTGCCCGGAAAACCTCCAAAGGGAGGCGTCCAGGAGGCATCCTGATCAGATTCCTCAACCACTTCAGCTGGCTCCTTTCATGGACAAACGTCCACCTGTTGGCCATAACTCAAGAATTAATATGCTAAATATGACAATTTCACACAAATCTAAAGATAATATGATATGATAATGATAAAATGATGAAGTGATGACATTTTGGAAAGACATGGATGTAACTTGACCGGTTGATGGAGGTATACAACTACAAGGCGGTAAAATTCTAGTTTAAAAGAAAAATCTGTATAAGAAAGCGTGGTTTAAAGCCACTAGACTGTTTATTTGATTTATTCATACTCTGTTAAGTGTCCTAAACCAAATGGAGTCCAGCCAAATGTGCCTATAAGACACTAAACACCAAAGATGATCACGTAGCCAAGATGTACAAATTTCAGACGACCAAGCAAACCAGGACTCTGTACCTGTATTTTTTTTTTCCGAATGCCAGATTCCTGAATAAACTGGTATGTAGGGCAATGAAATAATGCTGTTGTCAAACTGAAAGCTAAAGTTGCCGCCCCACGTCTTTGTTCATCTGTCCCCCAGCGTCTGTCCAACGGCTCTCTGGAGTCGGCCCACGAGGCGAGCCAGGTGGTGGAGCTGCAGGACCTGCTGGAGAAGCAGAACTACGAGCTGGCCCAGATGAAGGAGCGCATGTCCTCCCTCTCCTCCCGGGTTTCCGAGGTGGAGCAGGAGCTGGAGACTGCCCGGAAGGACCTCAGCAAGTCAGAGGAGATGAACAACAAGTACCAGAGGGACATCAGAGAGGTTACAGCACACACACACATACACACACACACACTGGGGAACAGGGAGAAGCATGCACACACACATTTGCAAGGGAATAACAGTTGAAGAGAGACATCAAAGAAGTCTAGCATCAGGCTAAAAAAAGCTTTTATTAACATACAGTCTCACACTTCCTCTTTATGACTATGTATTTCTCACACACACAAACACATGCACACACAATTCAAGGCACACTGCTTCTTTAAAGTACAAACAACAAGCGGTTACACTTTCTGTGACGCCTGTGTCTATAATACATTGTCTTATAATGTGTTATAATCTGCTTATAGGACTGCATAATTACAGTTATAAGTAGAGATGGGACCATTTTTTTCCTTCCCGATACTGATTACGATACCCGAACTTGCGGTATCGGCCAATATCGAGTATTATATATTATAAAAAAATATATCAATTAATATTAATAATAAAAAAAGTAAATTTTTTTGTGGATTAATAAATTATGGTATTGGATCGGTGACTGGCGTACTTGCCGTTGCCTGATTCTAAGTTTTTGGGCAGTATTTTTTTAGACCCATTTCCGATATTGGTATCAATATCGGAACAACTCTAGTTATAAGCACTCATAAATATTCATAATGATTTATAACAATAATCATAACACATTATAAAGCATCTTATAATGACTTATGAGGTCAAGTATAATAATACTTCATAATTACGGGTCACTCACTAACTTTGCAAGGATCATAGTGTATTATAATTCCAATAGTTTTTTTTTAAGATTATTTTGTCATTTTCATTAATAGATTTAATGATATTTTCTCACTTTACTTAAAGCACTTAATGACCGGGATTATAATACATTTTAAAAAATATATATATAATAAGAGAATTATAATACACTATGATCCTTGCAAAACATGTCAATGAGACCAGCAATTATATTATTATTTTTATTATTATTATGAACTTGTAAGTCATTATAAAATGTAGTGTGGAGTAATTATATAATAATTTCACAGTGCTATAAGCAAATTCTAAGTATTTTTATAAGGCATTATAGACATGGGCGTCATAGAAAGTACTAAAAGAAAAAAGTGTGTCGAAAATGGCAAGTGAATCCTATAAATATAACATGCAAACAGACCCCAGTAGGCTACATAAACACTTCTCAAGGACACACACTAACACTTAACATAAAAAATCTCCAGGAAAAACAAGCATCTGTCTCTGTTTGGTTCTTCAACACCATTTCAAGCTGGAGTGTCGACATGTAAAGCACCAAAGCAGCCAGTTAAACGCCACTTGGGGGAGAAACGAGGATGTTTGTGTCGTACTTTGGCAATTAAGGAGCCCAATCATAAACCAATTCAGCATACGTCTGTGTGAGGTGAATGCCAGTGAAGTGGACTGGATATGAATATAAGATGATTCCCCCCCACCCCCACCACCGTAGCCCTCGGCTGAAATCGCTATTGATTGCTAACGATGCAGGCAGCAGCAAACACGGCCTTATCGGACCGACCCTCTGTTATTACCCTGCTCTGCCTCCTCTGAGAGCACCACTTTATTCAGCTCTCCCAGCTTGACTACTATTTATTTTCGTGTGGTTTTGAAGCACCACATGTGCTTGCATGGGTTTGTATCTGCAGGAAATGAGCTCTCAGAGCTTCAGAGATAACGTTGCTGTCATGAGGGGGGGGGGGACCTTGTTTCACGGCAGCAGTGTGAGATACGAGATCACAGCTGTGTGATTGTACATTATGAAGCTTTTGTCTCATTTGGTATTTGACTTGTTTCTTGTGTAGATTATACTGTGGTCATGTCATATATGGAGCAAATCTGATGACAGAAGCTTTATTGTCAATTTGTGAGGGCTTCTAGACATGTTATGAAAAGATTGTAGCCGTAATTTTAGCTTTCATAGTCATTACAGTATTTGTACTAGGGCTGTCACGCGATTACACATTAACGCAAAATCGTTTTAGAGCCACTAATTTCTTTAACACGTTATCGCGATTAGGTTGTAGCCGGCTGAGTTTTAAAGCTAGAGTGAAGATACTGGTATCATATGGCACTGTAAAATCGAAGGAATCCATTGGTACCAACCGTGTCACAATAGCTTGTCGCGGAGGAGGTTAAATAACGCTCCAAACTTGCACTAGATTTTGGCGAAGAAAAACTGTCATGGCCATTTTTAAAGGGGTCCCTTGATCTCTGACTTCAAGATATGTGAATGAAAATGGGTTCTATGGGTACCCACGAGTCTCCCCTTTACAGACATGCCCACTTTATGATCATCACATGCAGTTTTGGGGCAAGTCATAGTCAAGTCAGCACACTGACACACTGACAGCTGTTGTTGCCTGTTGGGCATAATTTGATATGCTAAATGCAGTACCTGTGAGGGTTTCTGGACAATATCTGTCATTGTTTTGTGTTGTGATTAATTTTGACAATAATAAATAAATACATATATTTGCATAAAGCAGCATATTTGCCCACTCCCATGTTGATAAGAGTATTTAAAACTTGACAAATCTCCCTTTAAGGTACATTTTGAACAGATAAAAATGTGGGAATAATTTGCATTAATCGTGATTAATCATGGTACAATCATGCAATTAATTGCAATTAAATATTTTAATCGATTGACAGCCCTAATTTGTACTAATAGCAAGCTGTAATTGAAATTATGGAGCTGTATAAATTAAGCCCCCTGTACGTTTACAAACTAGATTTAGAGCTGCAGATGATCCCCAAAAAATGGAAATTTAAGACAAAACTAAGCACTTTTCTACTCCTCAATGCACCAAACAGTTTTAAGTATGCTCTCATTTTTGTATTTCCATTATGCTCTGATTGCTCTGACTATGTGGGTCTGCATGCAGGCCATGTGCCAGAAAGAGGACATGGAGGAGCGCATCGTCACATTGGAGAAACGCTACCTGAGCGCCCAGCGAGAGTCCACCTCGGTGCACGACATCAACGACAAGCTGGAGAACGAGCTGGCCAATAAGGAGGCGTTCCTCAGACAGGTCTGTATAATCCATGATGAATTTTAATCTCTCCAGCTTCATTTTGTCAATTTGAGTTGTGGGTCCAGGTGGCTGCTGAAATGGACCATTCAGAGCTGAGATGCCAGACGTTTTTCTCAACAATAAAACTGGATTCAGAAAAGAATTAAACGTGCATGCAGCTGGTTGCGGGAGATAGACGCTTCCCGTCAGTTAACAAAGCCTTTTAGAGCTGATGCACAGAGAAAAAGCTCTTGACATTGTGTCAAATAAGGTCACAGGAAATTACTACCGGGGAAGGACTTCTGATGGTTTTGAAGTGATCTTCATGACTTATGTAATGCCGTACAATATGACTAAACAATGATCTCCTTTTGATGATTCATTGCAGCCAATTAGATGAATTGCCTCGTCATAGAAGATTGAGTGACGTCCTCATGAGGACAGGCTTAAGCTGCAGCTGAGTTCTGGAGGGATAGAAAAGGATGTCACTCTAATTTGAGCCGAAGTAATCGTAGGCCCACACAGAGAGACACCCTTTGGCTTTGCTGTGAAGAAAGTTGGTCAGACACCAAGCAATGTTTCCCATCTGTATGCAAAACCTAGGCTAACTGGCTCTAGCTACATATTTATCTTACAGACATTAAATCAAACTCTCTGCAAGGAAACGTAGTCCATTCTTTAGAAATTAAATGCTGCTGTTGGTAATTCAGAGTCAAGTTTCAACCTTTTGCTTGTACACAACTAGAGCTGCAACGATTAATCGATTGGTCGTCTATTAAATTAATCGCCAACTATTTTGATAATCGGTTTAAATAATTTTTTTAAGAGTCAAATTCTCTGATTCCAGCTTCTTAAATGTGAATATTTTCTGGTTTCTTTGAGTTGTGGACAACAAGAGATTTGAGGACGTCATCTTGGGCTTTGGTAAACACTGCTCGACATTTTTCACAATTTTGTGACATTTTATAGACCAAACAACTAATCGATTAATCGATAAAATAATCACCAGATCAATTAACAATGAAAATAATTGTTAGTTGCAGCCCTATATACACCAGTGGTTCCCAACCTGGGGTCCGTATGGGGTGCGCCAGGATTTGTCTGCTCTGAGGTTGTCAAAATTAGATTTACACATGTATAACTAAAATCAGAATAACAACACTTACTGGATAATTTATACAAAAGTCTGTATATAAAATTATTTTAAAATATATATATTTTTTTTTTCCTACTTAGTAGGCCACATTCTGTTTAAACCCGGTATTTCTGCACAGTTGCAGATAAAGATCAGGCTAATATTATTAGTATTATACTATTTGTACAACTAAATTCCAGTGGTGGCTGCGTAAGATTGTTTCATACTAAAAATGTCCAATAACTCCATAGTGTTAAAAGTTGAAATTTATTGGAAAAAGATAAGATGTAATCATTTCCAAAATTCACAACATGTTTTTATCTAACGAAATAGTCAGTAATGGTTCGAGGAGTTGTACATTTTGGGTGATGGCGTCAGTAAATATGTACCCAATATGCACCAAGTTGACTTCAAGACCACTCTACAAATAATAAATGCATCCAGAAACGCCCTCAGAGCGTACAGAAATAGCCTCCGAAGCCTCTGGGTTTAAGCTCCTGCTACCACACACAACACACACTTCCTCGCCGGCTGTGTAATGAGTTTACTTGTTGTTGTGCCAGAGGCTGAACCCCGGGATCGGGCCGCTGATGTTTGAAGATGAGTTGTTCAGGGGACGTAGCCTTGGCCATCGGTACAGAAGGGTTGCGAGCGAAAAAGAGGGATGGAAGGGCACCTAGAGAGGATATCATAGACAAAAACACACTGTCATGCTCCCCCAGTGTCGTCTCAGACACCCATGGGAAAGACAGAAAATATCACTGACACACACACACACACACACGCTGGCCCACTCCAGTCTAATTATTGCTTATTGAGCTGCCAGGCCCGATGCTTTGGGGAGCAGAGCATCTGTCGCTGGTGGCAAAAGGCTGCCAAGCCAGCCCCCAAAAAAAGTCTTAAAACTGATCAGAGCCCTGAGAAATGCAGCGAGGAAAGTCTCAACACGCTACAGGGAAGTACAAGTCAACTCGGTGGCAGCGTCACTCAACGCCGAGTCTGATTTCCATCTTTATAATGCATCTAATCAGAGCAATTACCGGTATCTGCTGAGTAAAAGTTGCTTTTACTGTCACTCCTGGCGCAGTGCAGAGCTGCTGCTGCTATTCTGACTCTGTTATGGTGCTATTTTGAAGACGGGTTGAGGCGCGCTGCCAGAGCCTTCAGTAGCCAGTCCTCCTACTAAACATATCCGTGGCTCTATTTTCTACCAGCCGATGATGCTCTGCTGACACTAGAAGGGAAAGAAGGAAGAGATTCACATTCTCACTGTTTTTTTTTTTTTTTTTATGTTAGATGCCAGGAGAGAGCGGGAGAAAGCACAAATACCGTAAACTATCCTTAATTTATGTCTTCTGCCGCGAATAGCAGGCCTTTATTTATTTATATTTTCACTTTAAACACTCTTGAGTTTTATTTGGCTTTTGCCGCTGTTTGCTGTTATTATTGCAAGCAACACTTCCACCTTGTTAACCCTGTTGTCTTGGTAAATTCAGGATGATGTATATTTCTACAGCTCTAATTCCATCTGCACAAATTGTTGTTTAGTTTTTTTCTTTTTAACAGAAACACTATTCTCACTTATAAATAATTCCAATCGGTTCTACTTTACCTTTATTTATTTATTTCACCGTGAGGCTACTGTCAATAAAACTCTTTAAAAGCCTTTCATCGGCTCAAAAGTCATACACTGCATCCCTCTTCTACACTAAACACTAAATTGAAGTGGGTTTTAAGTAGTTAGTATATTCACACTGACAAAGTGACAAATATAAAATGTGGCAGTAAATCCACTTACTTTTTGTTGCTTTTGATGGACACTAATGTCCCACAATGCAATGCGAAAAGAAAATAGAGGTGCTACGCACAGCTCAAAAGATTCACACATTTCAAGCAATCAATAAATCATCTTTTTTTTAATGACACTAGCGGCCTAGACACAAGGTTAGGCTGTAGATGTGGAGCATTTATGGGAAGTTTTGAGTTTCATTGAGAAACGGCATAACATCGAACCAAAAAAAAAACATTGCTTCATTTTTATATGTCTACCATTAGTATTTAACTTCATTTTATTGCAGAATTCAGTATGCAATATCTCTTAAAGGTCCCATGTTATGCTCATTTTCAGGTTCATACTTGTATTTTGTGTTTCTACTAGAACATGTTTACATGCTGTAATGTTAAAAAAAAACTTTATTTTCCTCACACTGTCAGCCTGAATATACCTGTATTTACCCTCTGTCTGAAACGCTCCGTTTTAGTGCATTTCAAAAGAATTGCAACGGAATTGCGTTGCTAGGCAACAGCTTGGGTCCATGTTTACTTCCTGTCAGCTGATTTTATTCACATACACTGCAACAGGAAATAAACTGGGACACATTTAGAATGTTTATGTTTAAAACTGTGTAATGATTTATATATTGTATATTTGTGACATCACAAATGGACAGAAATCCTAACGGCTTGTTTCAAACGCACAATTTCTAAATACGGGCTGTGTGTATTTCTCCGTATATTGAGCAGTATTTATATAGCACTTAAACCTGCTTTATGATATAAAAGACACTGAAAATCTCACTTTTTACAATATGGGACCTTTAAGTCTTCTGAATGACTACCTGCTGATGTCGTTGGTGTGTTGTGTGTACAGATGGAGGAGAAGAACAGGCAGCTACAGGAGAGGCTGGAGCTGGCAGAGCAGAAGCTCCAGCAGACCATGAGGAAGGCCGAGACGCTGCCGGAGGTCGAGGCCGAACTGGCCCAGAGGATAGCGGCCCTCACTAAGGTAGGAACACACACACACATTAACACACACACACATTCCCACAGATGCCCCAGTCTCTAGATTGTACTATACCTGTGTGTGTAAGTGTGCACGTGGTGTCATGTCATGACGTTTCAACATGTCCCTCTCCTCTTCCTCGGCCACGTAGTCTGACTCCAGCTCCTCTTCCTCTCCCGATGATTATCACTTTGTTATGGAAGCTAAACTCCAAGACATGAACTCCATTCTTAGGAAGGTAGTCCCACAGGACGTCACAGCTACTGCCAATTCCTGTAGAGAGCCGATTCCATTCATTTATCTTATTAGTGTTTTTGTGGCGAGCGTGTTTACTGGGATTCTGCTCTGGCTGTTCGACCACCACGGGACAGCTGCATGGCACTTCTGGCTGGAGCTCATACTTGGCAGCGCTGGAGGAGCTCTCTTCCTCTTTCATTCTGTCCTTTGGTGGCCTCGTTCTCCATCCTTCTCCTTTGTCACTCTTTGTTTTCAACCAGCTCTCTTTCTCCTCTTGTTCTGCTTTAATACGATAGACATCCATCTTTGAGTTCGGGGGTAGAGGCTTTTGGCTTGTGTCGTCGCCACTGCTTTTTTTCTTTGTTGCCCTTCAGTGCTGTCAAACACGCAGATCATCGTAGCCCCTCTTTTGTCCCGTCTATGCTGTGATCCATCTGTAGGCGGAAGAGCGTCACGGGAGCATTGAGGAGCGAATGAGGCACTTGGAGTGCCAGCTGGAGGAGAAGAACCAGGAGCTGCTGCGGGTGAGTCACCACGGAGGCGTTGTGCCAGGCAACACTAACCAGGCAGCCACTCCTGCATGAGCACGACAGCTTGAGGCGACTGATTTATCACCACTGACACCAGACCAAATCAACGTGTCACAACTACGGCGATAGAACGATTTGTAAAATGCTCACAAATGATGCAATAATGTATTGCTTATTTTAGATCGCATCAACATCTTAAAAGCCACATTTTGTAATGTCATCTTAAAATGCTGCAGTAGAGAAAACAGTATGAAAATACTATTTTCCCTACTTGGAGGCCCGCATATCTAGCAGGATACAAACCTGATTTGAACCCTGAATTGGTAAAGTTAGATTTCATTATTTATGTAGACCGTCAGTAGACTTTGAAATATGACTCTTCAATTGTGTACTTCAATCCCCACCAGGCTCGACAGAGAGAAAAGATGAACGAAGAGCACAACAAGCGACTCTCGGACACGGTGGACCGACTCCTCACAGAGTCCAACGAGCGTCTTCAGCTCCACCTGAAGGAGAGAATGGCAGCTCTAGAAGAGAAGGTTAAGAGAAGGCTGCCACTGTCGATGGAAAACCTATCCATATCAGTTCTGTCCAATGAATGTCAGGAGGAGGTGGATTTTGATCACTGCTGACTTTATTTTCTCCCCCTTCTCTTTACAGAATTTGTTAATCCAAGACTCAGAAGGTTACAGAAAACAGTACGAAGACTCAATCCATGAAAAAGTACGTTGCAGAGATCAAGAAATTAAGATTTTGTCTATTTATTTTTTTTAAATATCCTACATTTTACACGAGGTTGCTTTAATAAGTACTTTTTAATAGAGAAATAATGAGGTTGGTTGTTGGTATTATTTTCATTTTGTATAAACCTTCAAAAGCTTCTTGCAACAATATGCAATATGCCCCAATGGCTTTGAGCCGTGTCACTCCACAAGTGTTGACATGCACCAATATGACTACTGTGTATGATATAACTGGGATAATCATTATTTGGGCGTTTGATATCATAGACGAGTCCTGTAATGACATCTTGTCAAATTGTTTGGTCCAGACACATCTGGCAGAGGAGATTGAGAAGCTGAGATCGGAGCTGGACCAGTTCAGATTGAGGGCTGGCTCCCTCACAGAACCCACCCTGTCGCGGTACGTTGGCTTTGTGTCTGTATGTACGTGTGTGTGAGTGTGAGTGTGTGTGCAGGTGTATTAAGGTTTGACTCGTATGAGTTTTTGCAGGCCGGCAATATTTCGAACACTTAAGCCATATATGATTTTAGACCACTGGACCCTGAAACTCTCCATTGAACTTTGAACTTGTGAAATTGACTGTTTGCTGACTCTAGCCACCCTTAGATACTGTTGCTATGCCGGTCAAATGAAACCAAGATGGGTCCAAACATTAGTCAGTATTTGGACACAGACTATCTCAGAGTCAGTCAAACGGTCGATTCAAGAAGAAGAAGACACGGATGCTTGACTCTGAATCAGAGGTTTGTACTTAAAATTGTCTGTGTTCCTCACAGATTCTTCCCGTAGCTACAGTCAAGGAAGCATCTCCATGTCTTTGGTATTGGATGATATTGACCGGCTAAGTAGAGATTTAATAAAAGGCCCAGATTTAGCCCAGATCTAACCTAAGTTTGTGTGTGTAACAGGAAGCACATGAAATGCTGGAAAGCAGATATACTCTCTCCAGTAGCAGTCCTGTTATTTTATCCGTCACTGACGAAACAATTTGCTCTGCACTATTGTTAGAAACACTGGTATCACTGAACGCTCCGTGTCTATTCTTGGATGTTTTCTGGCTTCCTTTTCATGCTGCATGGAGTTCTAATATTACCGTGCTGATGTGTTGACAGTAGCAGCCCTTAATCTCCTCCATAAACACACAATTTGCAGCCATAGAGGCATGAAGAAGTACACTTTACATCACATCATTGAGACTATTAGGTACGCTTGAGGTACCCAAACACAAGATTTGATTGGTTTACTATGTGCACAACTGGGCACATTACCCTAAAATGTTTGCTGTGGCTCATATTTTGTATATGGAGTGAGATCAGTCTCAATATTGAATGCACACAAAATAATTCACAAATGTTTTTTGTGTTTTATATTGTATTAAATGACTCTCCACAAATATTTTCCGATGCATGCAAAATTCTTAAAATCCACATATGAAAAGTAAGGTCCACACAAATGTATTTCTGATGTACACTAAGGCTGGGTAATACACCAACATTATATCGATATGTTGGTATCCCTCAGGATCAATAAAGTATCTATCTATCTATCTATCTATCTATCTATCTATCTATCTATCTATCTATCTATCTATCTATCTATCTATCTATCTATCTATCTATCTATCAGACAGACTAAAATAAACATTAGGGAGATGAAGAAAAATAAACAACGAGAGAGAAAAGACACCATTTTAAAATGATATACTAGACTGATAAGCAAATAATTGGTTATAATGATGTATGGGCACTTTTCTTATTATTTACATGTTTCAGAGACTGCATTAAAATGATAAAATCTATTTAAAAAAAATTTAAACAGGGGGATGACTTGGAGTCATACCATTATTATTACTATTAATATTTATATTTGGATTTTTTAAAATATTTATACACAGCAATAACTATTTTTCTGTGTGCTTTGAAAACTCTGTGGAGAGAGTCATTTATATATAAATCACAAAATTACATTCGTAATCTGTGTGCTTTCATTAATATTGATCTGACTCCATAGATGTAATCGCCTTCAGGCAAAGTCCCTGAGTAGGATACTGTTCATCTTTAATAAATGACACCCAGAAGATGTTTTAGTTTACGCACACACTCTAGGTAACTTAAGGTGTAGTATTATTGCACACTAATAAAAGTTGTTTCTTTCTCAGGTCTCATCTGGACACATCAGCCGAGCTCCGATTCTCGTTGGGATCTCTGGCTGAAACCCAGTCGGACCACTACCGCTCAGCCAAGGTCATCCGGCGACCGAGGAGAGGTCGAATGGGTCTGCGTGAAACCAAGGTGAGTCTTATTTGTTTGCCTTCGATCTGTCTGTGCCTAGAAACCCTGAGGCTGTAAGGCAGTGCTAAAAGTCTCCAATATGTCAATATGATTAACCTTTGGTAAGGATGCTGAAATCAGATTAACATCTTTTTATTCCCTTGAGAATACCTCTATACTGCATTATATTCAATATATTTTAACACACTTTTAACTAATTCTAGTATTAAGGGTATACACACGTTTAGAGGTGAACTCAGTCACTCATGCTTTGGTGTGACCATCGCATTTGTGCAATTTTGGTGACGAGAGACACGGCACGGTCCGCGCCACAGTGCATCAGGGTTAGCGTAGGTTTTATATGTTGTTAGTGGGAGCAACACATTATCACCAGGAGAGAGTGTAGAGGGGCTTCAATAATGAGATCAGCTCATCTCATTTCTTTTTTATAGTAGCATACAATTATTTTTTTATGGGCCAGTGAGGGGAAGAGTCCAGACTAGCCTCCCCCAGGATAAAATAACTTCTGTCCAGCAAATATTAGTCAGCAAATACATGGTTCCAATGATAAACGGTGTCCCTTGTAGATTAAATTAAAAGTTTAAATGAGGCTACAAACTCACCATTCTTATTATCGAAAAATGACCACTTTTCCTCGACTTTAATGGAAAACGTCCTGAAGTCAAGGAAAGATGTGAAGGAGAATTCATAAGGACGTAGGAAATGACAACTGTGGTATTCGGAAAATCCGACTTCACTGACTCAGGGCTCCGTAATTATGGTGCGATGGCAGAGGTTAATGATGTGGGTCTGCAATGGTCCGAAGATGGACTTCAAGAAGTGTATCTCTTACACTTAGCTTTGTGCGTTCCTACCATATTGATATTGATGTATGCTCTCAATGCTACAACTAAAGCAACTTGTAGTACAATAAAATGTGTTTCCATCATGTTGGTCTATATTTGTGTTTACTGAAGTGATAAAGAAGGCATACAGTTTTGGTTGCATTTACATGTTGAAGATGTCTCCTACAAATACTGTGAGAAAAGGGACTGTATAACCTCAGAGCTCCTCATAAGAATTCAAAGTAAAATGTTACTTTGATCATCTGAATAAATGCCTCTGACTCCTCTAAAGATTTTAAATGTATTACATCAGATACTTATAAATATATAATCTACTATTCATAGTCTCTCCCCGTCTTTGTGTGCAGGCTAAATCACTGGGGGAGCACGAATGGCGCTCGCAGCAGCTAGGGCTGGGAGGCCACCACTTCGAGAGCGACACAGAGATGTCCGACATCGACGACGACGACAGGGAAACGTTGTTCAGCTCCATGGACCTGCTCTCACCCAGCGGCCACTCCGATGCACAAACGCTGGCCATGATGCTGCAGGAGCAGCTGGACGCCATCAACAAGGAGATTCGGTACCCCCGACACACACTCCAGTGTTCATTTAATAGAAAAGGCCAGACGTATTGATCTGCTTCCTTTGCTTATTGTGTTCCTAATCCATTTTACTTCAAATCAAGTTAGCAATTGATATGTTTTTTAAGATCAAGTCCCGGAAAGCTGCGCCTTTTGATTCCGTTTTGCAGATTACTTAAAACGTTTCTGACTTTGTTTTGTTGTTGGATAAAGCCCTGTTTCCAACGGATAACTCTGTCTCTAGGGCTGCAACTAATGATTATTTTCATTGTCAAATATGTTAAAATATGGATTAATACGCTGCCTCTGACTGAATTGTCACACAAGAATCCGTCAAAGCTCACACTAAGGTCTCAGTTGTCTTTTCAGTCTGTAGATCTTCCCGTCTATGAACCAAACACTCCTCTTGTATGCGCGAAATGTTTCAGGAAATGTGATCTGCCTCTTGCTTGTTAATGCTGTAATTATCTCGTGCTGATAAGTATTCATAACCCCGGGCGCAACTTCACTTAGAGTCTTTAATTTCAAGGGTTCTTAATGCGGCTTCTGGTCTTCGCTCATTTACATCCCCGTCAATAGACACGGTGCCACATTCCCTTTCACGAAAGAGTTCATTCAAATCTGATGGCAGATAGCGATCACGAATGCGAGGAGTCGAGCTCGCAGCTAATTACAAAGTTAAACCCTGGGTGTGGGTGAAATTAATGATCTGACTTTTAGCCTTTTATCTCCTCACTTTGGCCTTTAATTAGTTTGTGCTATACTGTTTGTATTTAATGGAATTTGTTAGGCAAATCTCCAGAAATCCACCTCCAAAGATAAGACTAAACTCAGTAGCAGGGAGACTGATAAAAAAGAGTCAATTTTTTAGCTGCAAATGATCATGATTGTTACACTATATTGCAAAATCTTCCATGACCGACACATACTTACTGCCATCTTCTCTTCTTCCAAGGCTGATCCAGGAGGAGAAGGAGTCCACGGAGCTGCGGGCGGAGGAGATTGAGAACCGGGTGGCCAGCGTGAGCCTGGAGGGCCTCAACCTGGCTCGAATGCACCACCACGGAGCCTCCATCACTGCCTCAGCCACCGCCTCCTCCTTGGCCTCTTCCTCCCCGCCCAGCGGACACTCTACCCCCAAACTTGATCCTCGAACATGCGACATGGAGCGCATGGGAGTCATGACACTGGTAAGTAACCTCCTCTCCCAGCCCAAATACATATTCATAACCTGGAAGTGCACGAACAGTAGGTCACATCAACAGAATGATCTTTTCTTTAACTGTTAGAGGATAAGCTCTTGTTTTCCTCCGAAATAGATATTAACATTTGTTTCTAAAAAAGATTTCTGGAAAATCTACAAGTGGAATAAGACCGAAAATGTATTTAAGTAGGCATTTTGTGGTTTGTAAGTGAGCCTCATCTTTTAATTCATTGCACTTCTCCTTGTGGGTCACATATTTAATCATGAGGAATTTGTTTTTGCTAAATGTGTGAAGTACATTTTGAGTCATTTGGAAATATACCAAAAACTGTAGTTATTAATAAACTGCTTGGACAGCACCATCAGCCGTATCAGTATAATATTGTTGTCCAAAAAGATAGTGGTGTTTAGATGAAGAGACGATACCTGAGCTTGACCTTTTTTTATGCATCAATTCGTCTGAGCAGAAAATCTTTAACCCCAGAACACAAAGCGTCTCGTGCAACATGAAATTGGTCAAATCTGTGATATGAACCGATTTTTATTCCATTATACATTGTGACCTTTACAGTCACGTCCTGCGGTATGATTGTTTTTGCAACGCTAGAACACGGTATCAAGATGTATTATGTCACCGGGGTTCAAACTCATACAGACAAGTGGCGTCTGAGGATTCACACCAACCATTACATTACAAGAGCAACAGCTAGTGTGAGTGGGATTTCTGTGAGGCGCCGAGTTGCAAAAATGTGTCTGTCTCGGATTTTAGTCTTTGACAGCCAGAAATGTCCATGAGACCATGAGGGATTTGCTGTCCTCGCATCACACGGCAGTGTTTCATTAGAGTTTGAGTATAAGTCTGAGTGTGTACTTTCAGGGATAGATTTATTTAAGATGTATTTTTAAATTGTACCACTTTTGTAAGTACATAGAGATGCAAATAAATAGAGAAATGTATTGTATATAATATTTCTCACTCACTTGAGCAAAGTGTGTCCATAGCAGCTTATGCATCGAGTTGGCAGTTGATGCAAAATGAATAAAGGTAAGCCAGCTGTTCTGCCCAGGTTTTTAGAGTATCTCTGCATGTTAAGCCGTATAGCTAGAGGAGGACATGCATTTTTTAAGGCTTGCTGCATTAAATTAGCGTGCAGAGAAAGTCGTGACAGTCTTTGCTCTGTCAGCTGTCATCATGCAACCCAGGTGTTAAAGGGATGGCTTGCAGTTTCACAATAATGTGTTTTACAGCTCAGTTCCTCTCTAACTCTCTCCACGTTGACCTGAGGCTGAAACGCTCCAGATGTGACCAACAAGGAGACTTTTTTACTTTGAGAAAAATAAAAAAATATTCACGTATGTCCCCATAATGTACCAGAACAAGAGATCTGTGCAATGTGTCCTTTACCCAGAGGCATTTAATCCTATTTAAGTTGATCTAAAACAAAAACCATAATAGCTAGAGCATTCATTCTTTTTGCAGTTGAAAGCCAAGGCCTCTGTCTTTCGCGTTATCACATTGTACGCTCGTGATGACGCCATTGTGTTACGTGCGGTACAAAACGCGGTGACGCCAGTTTTCCCCACGGGAGATCGTCGTTTGCGTGATTCTGTTTAAATTGATGTAAAAAAAGCTCAGAAAAAATGAGCATATCTCAAAAATTAAAAAAAATAGGCATTGTTCAAATAACTTAGGAAGTGTTAAGAAATATTTTGTTCATGTTTCTACATTTAGAAATCTTTTGGATCGATATGTTTTGTGTTTATTTGTAAAAAAATTTGAAAAATCAGATTTGTTTTTAATATATGACACAATTTCAATTTTGTCGATTATTATGGTTTATTGACTGACATATCATTTTAACTTAGGTTGTACAGATTTTAGGGATATGAAGAATTTGAAAATACTCCAAGAAATGACATCACAATGAGCAAAAATACCAGTGTAGGCAATGGTGGACCATTTCTATTGCAGAATTCAAAGGGTTAAAGGACTAAGGCTTTGATTTTATTGATCGGTCAAATGACGTGTTTAGTCCTTCTTTGTTCCCAATGAATGAGCATCTAATGGTGTATGATATTAATATGAATGAGCCAATAGTCTTTCATTTATTATCAACACGGATGTCCATGGATATTGACGATTTCCTTTTCTCTGCCCAACAAACAGCCCAGTGATCTGAGGAAACACAGGAGAAAGGTACGCACCGTATAGTTTAACGATAAGGATGCTATAATGACACCCTGGATTGGATGAATGGGTGAGGGTTCACGTCTAATGTCACATTCTTCGCCGTCGCCCCTCAGATAGCGGCGGTGGACGACGACGGCCGTGAGGACAAGGCCACCATCAAGTGTGAGACATCCCCCCCTGCGACGCCGCGCACTGTCCGAATGACACACACACTGCCAGCCTCCTCGCACAATGACGCACGAGGGTAGGTGTCGCTTCATGTTTAGACTGATTATACCACTTTTCATTTAATTCATTTAGAGTTTTTTTTTTGTTTGATTACTTCTCTATCTTGGATGCAAATGATTTGCAAATGTTGTAAGATGTGATCTCGGTTTTCAGATGGTGTAGTCGTCTTTAGCGCTGCCTGTTTTTTTGCTTTGGATAGAAAATGAGACGGTTTATTTATAAGCTTCCAGTTTTGCCGTGTATGATTTTTAAGCACACTCGAGATAATCTGGGTACTTTGTCAAACTTAAAAGCACAAACAGTCGCAACTATATTAGATGAGTCTTCAGTAATTGGCGTGGATAAATGAGCTTCAAAAAGCAGCAAATACTTCTCGGATACTGCACAGAAAAAAAGACCACAACGGAGCAAAGAAAGTGAGGTGACTATTCTTGGATATGTATGAAATATACACTGAGGTATCGATAGGTAAGAACGGTCTGTTCTCATTATTTAGCCACAATAAAAACACTTTTTTCACTCTTTTTATCCAAACATTTCGACCCTTTGAGAATTAATCTCATGATTATATGTACCTGAAACCTTTCCTCATGCGTTCCGTGCATGTGTTTGTGTCCTCAGGATCGTGTCCTCACTGGAGGCTGACGCCAGCGCACTGAGCAGCGTCGCCAGCAGCCAAGACTCCCTGCACAAGCAGCCGAAGAAGAAGGGCATCAAATCCTCCATCGGACGGCTTTTTGGCAAGAAGGAGAAGGGCAGGCTGGCACATCTGGCGCACAGACACGTCATGCTAGATCCTCAAGGTGGGCACTGGAGGAGACCTGTTTCAACAATACTGATCGCAATATGCTGATAGTTCACCTAATACGTAGAATCTGCCTGTAGTGAAACAGGTGAGCTCACAGACAGACTGGGAGCCTTAATCAATCAATGTAGATACGATTTAATAAATTCAAAACACATATACAGCAGGGTATTTGTGTGATTTAAACAGCTGTCTATGCAGATTACACTTCACTAAACAACAAAAACAGACTAGAAGCGTAAAAAAAATGCGGGGGATCTCCGTGTGGATTGATGCGTTTAATAAAAGGAGGCGTATATGTTCCATGACGGACATCAAAAACACTTCTGATAACTCTTTCAGTGTGGATTGTTCGTCATACTAGTAGTAATAACATGCAAGACCATGTTCATGCATACTTAAGACAGGAACCAGATGCTCTAACACTATCAAATGCATCAGAGTCTGAGAAACTTTATGCATCACATGTATCATATCTGTTGTGAACAACATTGACTGTGATTCCTAATTTCAAAAATAGATATCACAATTAAAACTCTATAATAATCACCTTTCGTAAGCATGTTGAATCTCAACACCACTTAAATCCTAACAACAAATAAAGGGAAGACTTAAGCATATTATGTTAATCAGAGGAAAACAGGCACTTATGAAAACATATTAGTATTTATTTATTTCATATCATACAGTATCAATTTCAGATTGTATTCACTGATGTGTCCTGTGTTCCTCCTCTTCTCTCAGCGACCATGATGGACGCGGACATGGCGGGCCAGGACATGGGGCTGGGCAAGCTGGGAACTCAGGCCGAGAAGGACCGCAGGTTGAAAAAGAAGTAAGCTTTGTCCAAAGAACCGCATCACTAAGTCGCACAACGCAGACATCCAAATAGTCCCTCAGCGGGGTCTCCTCATACACAGCCAGCAGTATTTAATATATCTGCTTGTACAAAATGGCCATATTAAGTTAAGAGAATCCTTCTAGCTGTATGTTTTTAGACCTACATTACAGTATATAGTTACCTTTGACACACAGATGGAGGCTATTACCTCCACCTCCTGTGTTCACCTTTCCCTCTGTGAGAGCACCGACTGTACCGTATGCAATACCATAACCCACACTGAGAGCAGGATCGATATAAAAGCAGAAGCTGGATCAGTATCAAGGAGCAGAGATCAGCCTCACGGTATTCAGACACGCAAGCCAAAGTCAGACTATTGATCCCGGCCGAAAACCCAATTAATCTCGCAAAGCTACTTTGTCAATTTGGAAGCTATAGATGTCTTTCCCAACACTACGCACCGTAGATAACGTGTTCTGCCCCTGCAGGAAACGGGGGAAACCCCGACTCGCAAATCTTTTCAGCGAGAGTGTATGCGTGTGTGTGTGTGTGCATTTGCCATGCCCCAGTGCCAAATGATGAATGTCATTTGCTCGAAGTGCACATTGAGTTGTCATGACGAATAACTTTGCCTCCCATGTAGTCAATAGAGAGTATCGTTTGTTGTGCGTTGACAAATGTGTTGTTTTTCCTCCACTGCACTGACTTCTTCATAGCGGTGTCCGGGATTAAGGCCACACCACCACCTTGCATCTTGGCGCCTCCTCCTCCTCCTCCTCCTCCTCCTCCTCCACACTGCATGCCATTTGAGCTGCCTGCACTATTTTTTTCCATTTCAGCATCTTGATCGATCAGTACCGCTGTGGTTTTCTCCCTCATTGTCGGTGTGTGTTTTTTCTCTCTCTATCCTCATTTTGTGTTTTTCTTCAAGAAAGTAACGACAGAGTATCTGAATGTAACTGAGCATTTGAATGTAAGGCCGTGGAGGGGGTCTTGCTGTGTTTCAGTGCATTTTCTCATTTCCTCTGCTGCACGAGATGTGGTCAGGACTGCATTGTAGAAGACGACTTTCTTTTTTTTGTTTTGGACTGGTCTACAGATGCTCCTGTAAACGAATGTCTTCCATTTGTGAGATATATATGTGTGTGGGTGTGTGTGTGAGCGGCGCACGTGTTTTTGTTTAGATCGTTTATTGCCTATTAACTCATTAACATCTGTGTACTTTTGTCTCCCCGTCGCTCTCTCTCTCTCTCTGATTCTCTCCTCTCTAAACCCTTCCTCTCCCTCTCATCATCCTCTGACTCTAACAAAAGCGGGTAAGTTGCGAGGATGTATAACTGACCTCCTGGATATGACACCATTGTTTGCCCTGTCTGCCATCTCTCCTGTCTGTCCCCGCCATCCGTCCTCTCCCGAAAAAGACCAGTGCCAAAGCTGACGTCTCTTATCTATCGATGTATCCTCTCTATCCTTTCATGGCTGCTAACGACTCCATTGCGGTCTTTCTTTTTTGTTTCATTTACCATCTGAAGACGTTTCTTCCCCCCCTTTTTACAGTTCAATGGCAGCTGCATCCATGATGGCTGGACTGAGAATGTGCCGCCGCTAAAAAACTCGGGGCCCAATTTTTACACCCGGAATGTCTTCCTCTCCTTATATGTGTCTCTATCTATTTGTGTGAAATAACCAGCTGTAATATCTGGTTATGGGAATTGTCAAAAATGTTCTTTTTGTTTGTATGATTTTGTCATAACTGTTTCCTTACTTCCCTTTCCCCAGCTATGTTCAGTGGATGTATTTTCTCCATGCATTAGACCTGACCTGAACATAAAAACATGAGCTATCTCCTCCATGTGCTGGATAGATGAGACAGTGAATGTACCTGGTTGTGTTTGGACGAACACATTTCCTCTTTTTGTATGCTGTGTTTAAGTGCCCTTTCACTGTACTGAGGCCTTGGAGTGCTACATGTATATCATGTGTGTTACGAAGCCTACTCTTTTCCATTTGTCAAGTTCTTTGACGACACACTCAGGGAACGCATTGTTGATTCCGAGTTCTTGTGATGAAATGTGTTCACTAAGTAGAAAAAAGTACTGCATTGTTTTTTTTGGTGTGTGGGTGTGAGTTACGAGTGTGTTCCTTGGTCCCATGCTTCTCCATGTCTGGCCGGGTGTGGGAGGATTCAGAACAATACAAATAGCCCTGTGCACGACAGACAGAGAGCATCTATTCACCGCTCTTTGTCGATAAGGTGCAAATTTACAGGCAAAACAAAATACCGCTCAGCCCTCTTAGGTCACACTTTCAACACCTGCTAGATAATAAAAAAAAAAATCATGGAGCGCAGCCCAGACAGTGTGAACAAAAGTGACTTTTTAAAAATACCCTGCTGCATGACTCAAAAACTGCATCAACAAAAGTATCAGCGAGAAAAAAACCAAATCTCTCTCAGCAGAATAAATTCAGAGCGGCTGAACTGGGATGAGTTGGGCATTTGTGCTTAGATTAGCAATGTAGTGTCCAGGTTCACAGTACAGCACAGTGCCTTCCAGGTGCACTCAGAGAGCACATAGAGTACCTCCGCCAAGGATGTACAATCCTTAATGTGTTATTTTAATAAAAATGTTTACATATTTTCATTTTAAATACACAGTTACAGACAATTTACTTTACGATTCATAGTTACCTAACTACTGTCAAGGAATATTACGACTGTGCAAGGATTAATTGTGCCAAATTTTAAATTGACCACTGAGTTATAGGTATTTTATTAAGATTATAAATAGTGTAGGTGTACAGTATGACAGGGAGAATGTTAACGTCAGGATTAGGGATTTGGGAATGAATATATTCAGTGAATGCTCTCATAAATTCAGCGATACAAAGCCTGTGTGTGTGTGTGTGTGTGTGTGAGACTGTGTGTGTGTGTGTGTGTGAGACTGTGTGAGACTGTGTGTGTGTGTGTGTGTGTGACTGTAGCTACAGTTGTGTGATTGTCTGCGGCGCTCTCTGGCAGCACAGAGATGAATGATAAAATGCTGCCCTTTTCAACACTCTCAGTGTACAGGCTGGGATAGGAGATAAAATGTGTTTGAGTACTCTCCTCTCATGTATTATACACACACACAAAGTCCTGTACACGCAGACACGACGCCGTGACTGCAGGGATTTGTGCAAGCAGTGTGCTGCAGGAGTGAGGATGTGTTGTATCAGAGTGAGAAAATGTGTGTTTATAATGATGTACGAGTACATGTGTTCATACGAGGTCTCCTCTGTCCCCCGCCCTCAGACACGAGCTATTGGAGGAGGCCAGGAGAAAGGGTTTACCTTTCGCCCAATGGGACGGTCCCACAGTTGTAGCCTGGCTGGAGGTAAGTAGTCAACTGTCCGGAGACAACATTTTATTTGTTGGTTGATCTCTAACATGTTATTTTGATTGCAAATATACTCGAATGAAAGGTACTAAAGGTGCATGTAAAGACCCAAGAGCTTTACTTTTCCTGCTCAGAAGCTTCCTGTTGACTTGACTTACATGCATCCCACTGTTTACCATGTTTGTCTTTAAATAACGTGTAGAATAAGGCATAGAATTCAGACTAAACTTAGTTCCATTTGCCTTAAAGGGATAGTTTGGGTGTTTTGAAGTACGGTTGTATGCAATACTTTTCTATAGTCAGTGTATTACCTACAGTAGATGACTGTCGGCACACCCCCAGCCTGGAGAAACAGACAAGAGCGCCGATGGCGAACTGAGAGTAAAACGTATCTATATTGTTTTTGTCATTTGAGCCTGCTGGCGTTGGAAAGAGCATAGATAGGTTTCAGTTTTCTGTCGGAAAGGAGAAAAAAAGGTCTGTCTGACAGCAAGATAAAGCGGTGGAAATATTCTAAATATAGTGTACGCTTAAACTGATATCAATATTTTTAGGTGAGCCTTTCTTTTAGGGGGCTAAAATATGTTTTGCTGCCGTCCCCGTCCACAGCAGTGCATTGCTTTGCTCCCATGCCGGTACTCCTGTCTGTTTCTCCAAACTGGGGGCACGCCAACCGTCATCTACTGTAGGTAATACACTTACTATGGATTTAAGTACCTCATACAACCCCACTTCAAAACACCCAAACTATCCCTTTAATGTTTACTAGGCATTAAATGTCATATTACATGGTATTTGCCTTCTGTTTGACATCAAACGTTCACTGTAACACATATTTGATTTGGCTAAATAAGCCATTTAATAAACAGTAATTGCATTTTTTTTAATAATGTAGGTTTGCTTAGATCCATTATGAGTCATTTCAAAAATGAGTATTAATATTTAGTAACAAAAGCGTTGATAAACCAAAACAATACCTTTTACAATTTTTGATGAGTCATTGCAGTGAATCACTCACTCAGCTCCTCTGACTGATATTTTTGGACTCACTGAACATATTGAAATACACAGTAGAAAAAGGCAAACTATAGAAACTCTACTGCCCCCTGATGTTCAGTGGATGACCTACAGCCATTCATGACTTCACCAACCCCAGGTGTGAAACAACATGTTGACTATCAAGGGACTAAATTACACTCAGGGTGGTGACAAAAATGCCACAACTACTGATAAATATAGAATTAAGTAAACTAAGATGAGATCTAGGACAACCAGATTTAAAGCAAAAAAGCCAAGAATGAGCTGTTATATCAGTCTAGCTCTACGTTCAATATGGCCAAACTCAACATCCCCGTGCTCCTTTCTCTCCTCTCCTCTCTGTGTGGTAAAGCTGTGGTTGGGAATGCCGGCCTGGTACGTGGCGGCGTGTCGCGCCAACGTGAAGAGCGGAGCCATCATGTCGGCCCTGTCCGACACGGAGATTCAGAGGGAAATCGGCATCAGTAACCCCCTGCACCGCCTCAAACTACGCCTGGCCATCCAGGAAATGGTCTCCCTCACCAGCCCCTCTGCACCGCCCACCTCCAGAACCGTGAGTTGGACAGAAAAATACGGGGAACATGGACGCAGACTAGAGTTTTAGTTGTACAAGCATCTGTTAGAGACGGAGCTGATCAGGAGGAAGAAGTCATCTCTTCATTTTGGGGTGTAGAAATGCAAAAAGAAGGAACTAGAATACATTTTAGGAACTACACCTATTTCTTGCTGAAAATTAGATGAGATTAATAACCACTTTAATATCTGTCTGTTCAATATGAAGCTAGAATAACTAGCAGCCTGTTAGCTCAGTACAAAGACTGGAAACTGAGGGAAACAACTAGCCTGGCAATGTCAGAAAGTAACAAAATCCAGCTACCAGCACCTCCAAAACTCAGCAATTAAAGTCTAAGAATGACAATTTGTGGTAATTAGCATGTTAATTACTGAGCTTTAAGGCCTTTACACACCGGGAACGTGACGAATAAACGACACAAAAAAGCGATATACTTGGCTGCAGATATTATATGTCTAGGGCTTTTATTGTGAAAGGTAAGAACTGCCTTTGTCAAGGTTGAAAGGAGTAATAAAGTTTGCTGTCTTGGTTCAGACTACGGAGCCTCTGTGTTTCATAAATATAGGGCGCAATTCAACCTGTTCCGCGCAACGTGATTGGTTGATGCCTTGTTTTCCGAAAAAGCTTTTTCGCTGTGCAATATTCGCTTTCTGTGTGAAAGTATTCATAACGAAAATAACAGTGTGTAAAGGCCTTTAGATTTTGTAGCATTCGGACAGAGCCATACTAGCTGTTTTCCGGTCTTTATGCTTGGTTACGCTAACAGGTTACTGGGTCCAGCTTCATATCGAATATCAAAATCTTCTCATCTAACTCTCGCCAAAAAAAAGCGAAGAGCAAATTTCCCAAAAATACAGAACTATTCCCTTCAACTTCTCTAATTAAAAGCTAGAGCACTAACACCCCCTCCTACTCCTGACCTGTTTAAATGACTTCATTCTGCTGTTATTTAGCCAGCATTAAAAATAAATGACATCATCTCTGCCTCCAGATCAGCTCCGACAACTGTTTGTATGACTGATTGTCCTCTCTGCTTACATGCGCGACGCCTCCAGACATGATCGACACGTGTGTTGGCGGGTGACAGCAGACAAATGATTGGCAAACAGAGCCGTTAAACAATCGCACCCAGCACATTTTAAAATCCTCCGGTTCTCTTTGTGATGAGTAAGTGAATATTACAGTGGGAGTGCAGTTTTGTAGAACATTGCTCCAGTGTGTACAGTAGTTTAGCTCTCCAGTTATCCCAGTCGCTTTCACAGCTCCCTCCCTGTTGTCATGGTAATTGCATACGGTCTCTAAGGACTGTGCTGCTCCTTAATGATAGCGACTGTTCACACTGCAGAGCAAGGACTAATATGCTTTATACTGAAGGTACACATACACAGACGATGCAGACCATACATCACACCGACATGAGAAGTCGTGCGCCGTTATATAAACCCAGCTGAGAGTATTCATTAAAGTTTTTAAGTCTCTACACAATACTATCTAAGCATGCAGTAGTCATAACTCATGAGCTCCTGCACTTTTTCTGTCTTCTCCTTGTTGTAAAATAACACTAGCAGCTCTCTTTTACCCTCCCCCCTTCGTTCCCCCTTTTACCTCACCCTCTCATCGACCACTTAGCTCCACTTCCACACCTCATGAAACTTTCATTACAGAAGCATGCAACTCCACGCACCCCGAATCACAAACTCCCCCGGCTGTGACGGGCCCCTCCGCCGCCTGTTGTCGCACTTAAAAACAGGGGGTTAATTGACCTTGTAAATATGGTTTGACGTGTATGTCGAGCAGAAAATTGAAGGGGGGGGGGGATTTGGTCACTTTACCTCCACTATTACAACCGGATCCCCCCTCAAACATGCAGTGAGTGCTCTCCACTATAACAGGCCTGTGCCTTGCTGTGACTGCAGAATAAAGGGTCGGTTCACACAAAGCAGAAAAAACATATTTTCAGTTACTTGTAGTGTTTTTTTAGAGGCAGCCATTCAGATAGTTTTGGAGTTATCCGTGCTGAGATTTCTGCCTCCACCCCAATAAAAGCAGTTTTGATTGGAACTACTTTCTACTGAACAAATAGTCCCCATTATAACTACTGACCGCATGTTCTGTGGATTAGATCAGCGTCTCCCAACCTATTTTCCTTGAAGCTTAGCGATGTCATCACCCTAAAAGAATTACAAATCCTCAAACTAAATCTTCAATTTGAATAAAGTGATCCAGTGTATTAAATAAGTTAGTCTTTTTTTTTATTATTATCAATTTTCCTTAATGAATAGAATAAAGTGATGACGTCTTGACAGATTCGCCAATCGAATGCAGTTACATAATATAATCTTTTTTTTTAACAACTTAATTAAATGTAATTTCTGGTGTTGTTGGAGTGCTGTAATACCGCCCTGTTAATACAGGTACGGGCCTCCCGTTGTGTGGTTCAAGCGGGAGAGCAAATAGGTTTTTGACTGCAGTGAATGGGTTGTTTTTGAAAGGCTAAATGCTGTTTTGTTAGATTTTGCTATTAAGTAGCAAAAAAGTATATTTTTTTAAATAGTTTTATTTAGTCCAGTAAGTGTGTTATTATGATTTTAGTTATACATGAGCAAATCTAATTTTGACAACCTCAGAGCAGACAAATCCTGGTGCGCACACCCTGTGATCTTGGTCGCCCCCCCTAAGGGGAGCCCAGACCCCAGGTTGGGAACCACTGCATTAGATAACACTTGAGAGAAGTGTCTTTTCTGTAAGTTGAATGAATCAACCCTTTACTCGTAGAATATAAAGTGCTCCAGGGATGACGTTTGTTTTGTAGGCCAACCGGGAAGTTGGCATCGCCACTGGTTCCCTCGACAAAAAGCCAATGGGATTTCTCCATTGGGTTTTGGATTATTGCGGAATATAAGCTCTGTGGCGAACAAAAGTTTATGATACTTACACGTTTTGTTCAGCAAGATAATCTTCACAAATGAACACCACTGTTATGATTTTTAAAGTGTAAATGCAATCGCCAGAAGTAAAAAGCTGTAAAGGCGGACGAGTCGGCGTGATGATGTTTAGTAGTCTCATTTAGCCGTGTGGGGTATTTATCGATGTATTTTATGTTAAAATCTCTTAAGCTTCTGTTAACCACAGACCTTATTTCAGGAATCTAACTAAAAACCCATTGACTTCCAGTCGAGGGAACAGAAAGTGCTAAAATGCTATAACTCATTTCCGGGTTTTAGGTATCATTCCTGCAGCGCTCTATAGAAGAAAAGAGGGATGTGGGGTTTATGTGTCTGTTTGTCTTAATGGTTTGTGGTCTTCCTCGTTGTGCATGGCAACTCTCTGTTATTTGTACAAGTACTTGTCTGCCGAAACTGGGATGTCCTGTGCTGTTCTGTGTTGTGTTTTTGTCCTCTTCACATGCCCTTTGACCCCCTGGCGGGTTCGGGGGCCAGTTCATGATCTGACTGTGATGCTATAACACTATTGGCTTACAGTGGTGCTGCTCTTCTTCTTTAACACTGCTTGCCCCTCCTACCGGACCTCTACTACCAACCCTGCTGCTGCTGCTGCTGCTCTGTCTCTTGGGCTCTGCCCCTTGTAGCCGTCAGGCAATGTATGGGTGACCCATGAGGAGATGGAGACCATGGCAGCCCCTTCCAAAGCGGTCAGTCCCCCTTGTTTCCTTTACCGTCGTCCCTTTTCTTTCTCTGTCAGTCATGTGTGTGAGAAAGTGGATATCAGAGGGACTGAATGAGGAGAGAGACCTGGGTGGTGACTGATGGAGAAGGCATGCATCATTTAACCCCTTTTTCCTGATCTTATCAACACTCATTTTAAACTGGGTTTTAGTTGGAGAAGCCTCGGTCTATGATATACAAAGTACTGTATGTGTGTTTGGCCTGAAGCCTTCTGTTGCTGATGATGGCTCGGTGAAGTTGTGAGTCATTCTTTTGCTGTAGTTTGACTCTCCAGTCTGACAGGTCATGAATCATCAGGGCTAGACTGTTTTATTCCTGTGATAGTTACTAGTAACACTTCCCAAAAGTCACCACACACCACATCCCTACAAGTTATTTTAGCTTCTTTAGGTCTGCACGTCAGTGAGTCAGCCTGATTAGGCTGGATGTAAAATGCAGCATTTGTATCCAAAAGAAATAAAGAAAAAACTTCTAGAGATCTGATGTGCAATGAGATTTGAATTTCTACATCATTGTCATTTTTTAATTATGTGCCATGGAAGGAAGGTAATACATTTTGACCATCACATTTGAATTAGTACAATAAATAACCGGATTGTAACTCCATCAGTGCCTTTATCGCCATAGCAATATGAAATCATGTCAATTTTACAGGACTTTTTTATAGAAAAAATACAGATTTTACTACCATATATAAGAGCTATTACCCCTTTCTAAGGTTACTGCACTTCAGGACCTACAGTACAAAGCTAAAAGCAAATCTTATACCATTTTTCAGGACAGCGTTTTGACCCATTAGTAACCTATTTCCAAACTATAAACGCAAACTGCCAGCCCATATCTGAGGGTAAAAAAAAAAGTCCCCCCCTGGAGAACAATTCACACACCATTTAGATTTAAGCCTTCTTCCCTTTTAACTTTCCTCAGCACTCAGCAGCTACTCCCACAAGCCTTTTACCATGTCTTGAAAGCACCTTGCCGTTAGTAAAAGGTATCTGAAAACGTAGCAGAGGTTGGTCTCTTAGCTTTTTCTCTTAGATGTAGGAGTACTACGACCAAACTCCGCTTTGGGTATTAAAAAACATATTTAGCAGGACCTATTTTTGACACTTTTGATAGTGAGAGTAGCAAATAAAACGGCTAAATCGTGTAATAACAGGCTGCTTCAATTGAACCCTTGTTCATTCAGCATGCACTGTGTTGGGTTTAACATCCTTTAAGGGACATTTGGGTGCAGCTGCAGGATTTGTTTTGGAACAATCAGATTACAGTTGGCCTTAATTTCCTGTCATAAGTATTTTCTTTTTCCTTGTTTCAATCAGAAGTCAGACTCTGAAGAGGGGAGCTGGGCACAGGTAAGGGGAATCCCTGCTGGTTTTATTTCTTGCATTTGTCCTTTTAAAGTTTGTTTATTAGCCAATATGAAACATGTATCCAGTAAAAGCATCGGTTAAGATCTCTTTTGTTTTGTGCTGACTCGTGTCTTTTCTATCAGACTCTAGCTTATGGCGACATGAACCATGAGTGGATAGGGAACGAGTGGCTGCCCAGTCTAGGACTACCTCAGTACCGCAGCTACTTCATGGAGTGCCTGGTGGACGCGCGCATGCTGGACCACCTCACCAAGAAGGACCTGAGGGTGCACCTCAAAATGGTTGACAGCTTCCACAGGTACTGGACTCACCTCAACCTGCCTCACGGTGACCGTCAGCAGAGAGCATCAAGAATACATTTCATAGAATCCCTGTATAAAATGTTTCTTTTGGTTTTTGTAGTAGGGCTGTCAAAGTTAACGCAATAATAATAATGCGTTAAATTTGTTTTAACGCCACTAATTTCTTTAACGCATTAATGCAATCGATCTTTCAGAGGAGTGAAGATACTAGGTATCATATGAAACTACAAAACCTAAGGAATCCATTGGTATCAACCGTGTCATACTAGCTTGTCGAGAAGGAGGTTAAGCAACACTCCAAACTTGTGCTAAATTTTGGCGAGGATAAACTTGCGTGGCCATTTTCAAAGAGGTCCCTTGACCTCTGACCTCAAGATATGTGAATGTAAATGGATTCTTTGGGTACCCACGTGTCTCCCCTTTACAGACATGCCCACTTTATGATAATCACATGCAGATTTGGGCAAGTCATAGTCAAGTCAGCACACTGACACACTGACAGCTGTTGTTGCCTGTTGGGCTGCAGTTTGCCATGTTATGATTTGAGCATATTTTTTATGCTAAATGCAGTACCTGTGAGGGTTTCTGGACACTATTTGTCACTGTTTTGTGTTGTTAATTGATTTCCAGTAATAATATATGCATACATTTGCATAAAACAAGCATATTTTCCCACCCCCATGTTGATAGGAGTATTAAATACTTGACAAATCTCCCTTTAAGGTACATTTAGATTAAAAAATGTGCGATTAATTTGTGATTAATCACGATTAACAATCATGCAATTAGTCGGGATTAAATATGTTAATCAATTGACAGCCCTAATTTTTAGATAGGGGATGGTTTCAGTAACTCTTTCTGTTTTGGACGTATTAGGCTATTTTTTCGTGTTCGCAAACAGATGACAAAAAAGTTTTCTCCATGACATGACTGTGTATATGTGTGATTTTTCTAACACCAGAACAAGTTTACAGTATGGCATCATGGGTCTGAAGAAGCTCAACTATGACAGGAAGGAACTGGAGAGACGCAGGGAGCACAGCCAGCACGAAATGAGAGGTGAGTGTACCCAAAATGGAAAAAAAAAACGATCATCATAACAAACCAAAATAAGATGCTAGAAATGAATAAAAAAAGAGATCCGGCTCTGAGATGAGATTTCTGTGCTTGTGTTGTCTGCAGATGTACTGGTGTGGAGTAATGAGCGGGTCATCCGCTGGGTGCAGAGCATAGGCCTGAGGGACTACGCCAACATCCTGCTAGAGAGCGGTGTGCATGGAGCTCTGGTCGCCTTGGATGACAACTTTGACTACAGCAGTCTGGCGCTGCTCCTCCAGATCCCCAACCAAAACACTCAGGTACTCCAGCTACGCCAACACTTGCCTTGATCAAACGTTAAAACGATGATAGATACATTTGTTTTCTTGCAACCTGTTTTGAATTCAAAGTAAGGTTAGACACATGTTTTGCCAAAAAATCAGATGTCTGGTCTAAATCACATGGTCTGACTATCACTTCATAGCTTTTCCACACTCATTGTGAGGGGAACATTTTTAATTTGTTAACGTTTTTCTATGGCACCGTCAAGCCAAATTTAAAGGTGCTGATTATGGCCAGAAATATCATCAGTCACCAGCTTCAGTCCAAAAGTAGAGGCATGTTGGTATCAGCCTTCAAAAAGCTGGTCCAATCTAAATCAGAACATGCAGATTTGCCAACTGTCACTCTGGCACGTTGCCCTGTGAATTCTCACTGCTTATCTCATCCATACTCAGGTAAAATGGATATGCAGCGCGAATAATGTAATGTGTCAGCTGCCTCTTTTAGCATTCTGCTAAAAATAGCTGGCCTTGTGGAAATCAGAATGTGTTGGGTATTTTTCTTTTTTTTTCTTTCCTCAGGCACGTCAGATTCTGGAGCGAGAGTACAATAATATGCTGGCGCTGGGCACCGACAGGAGACTGGATGAGGTGAGCTCAACTGTTAACCGTTAATGTCACCAAAATGTCATGATAAATATAGCATATTAGTCAGACCACATATTTCAGACCACTCGCAACAATTACACTTTTACCAACCCTGTACTCAAGATGGTTAAACCTAATTAATTAGCTCACACTGTCAAGTCGAAGATGACTATTTATATATTTTTTTATTTTATTTTATTTTTTTATTTGTGTACACATTTTAAAAAAAAAATGTTGAAACAATTTCAGAAACTACTCTTTACAATGTGGAAAACTCCAATAAAATGAGAAAAAAATCATAAAAAAGTCAGTATAGGTTGTCATAAAAATGTAAAAAAAAAAGGTCATAATATATTGTATCATAAAAAAGTTGTATAGTATACCATAAAAATGTGGTTTCTATTGTGTCTGTAAATCAGACCAGTTAAATGAAGCTGCCCCAACATTGATGCACTGAAAGCATAGATTATGTATTTAAATGTCTTCGACTGAGAGATTATGTGATTAAGATGCATCTATTCACGATTAGAGGGCCAGCCAGTACAATAGCAGTAATAATAGTTGTAAATAAAGATGCAGGAGTCCTATTTGAAAGAATTGAACTTCTCCCCTACAGCACGGTGACCTAAATTTCCCAGTATCCCAAATTTGGCAACATAAAGGTTTTGAAAATAGACTTAGTAAACCTTCTCACAGCTAACGTCGACAATACAACATGTCTGCACACTCAAAGCAAGAGAAGTGATTTTCTTTTTGACTGCATTGGTCCTTGTTAGACATGTTTTGCTTTTCCTTCCAATCAATTAGGCCTTTTTCATATAAGTGGTTTGATTTAAGAAGTTTTTTGCAAGATAAGACAATTTGTCGCCTGACATAAACGACCTCCTTTAACACGTTGTCACTTTTAAATAAAGCGAATTTGAAAGGGAAGTGTATTCCTACCTGATTTATGAACTGTATATCTAAGTTTCACAATTTGTAACTGTGAATGATATTTTATCTTTTTCATCAGTATGATGACAAAGACCTCCGAGGTCCATCGTGGAGGAGGCAGTTCCCGCCCAGAGACGTTCACGGTATAAGTATGATGCCCGGATCGGCAGAGACTCTCCCTGCTGGCTTCCGTCTCACCGCCTCGTCTGGTCACTCCCGAAGATTGCCCCCCGAGGGTAAGTGCCTGCATCTGCACCTTAATACATCCCTTGGCACACTGTTAGTTTTTATATTGCATGAAATACTGTTTTCTGAAAAGTGTCTTTCAAAGGCAGCTACAAAGCTGTGGTTAAAATCCACCTGTTGCACTGGTACATCAAAGCACCACACCTGAGGAGTAGCTGCCCCTTGCTGTCTTTGTGACTCTGTCTCTTGTTCTCTCTGACTCTGTGACGGCTGCTCCGCAGTACTATATGAGGCGCTGGATGACAGTCCTGACGACATGTATTTGGATTGGTTTCAAGGTCAGCTACGCCCCTTTTGAGGGTTCTGGGCTTGTTGGCCCTGCGTGTCTTATTATTCCACATATACTCCCTCCTCTTCACATGGTCTCTGCCAACCACTGTCCGGCTGTATCTCTCCTTTTCTTTGTCGTCTTTCACCTTCGCCTCTCTCTCTCTCTTTCTCTACTACTCTTGAATCTTTGATATCCAACTACAAGGGCGTTGTTTTGCAAAAGTTGCAAAGTAGTTGTGTTTAGTCACCCTGGTTGTTAAAAGCTACGGGGTCAAGTTATGGATTAAGACCCATGCTTGCTGGTGTAACCCTTGAAGTTACAGTTAATTAAAGCAGCAGCAAAACAAAAGGTGGCTGAGCGGTGCTATGTAAGTTGGCCTGAATCAGGAGGTTTACATAGGTGACAGTACGTCTTGGATGTCTCAAGAACTCAAACTGACAGTTTGCGTCATTCCTCATCCCTCTGCTGTTAAAAGAGGACACTGGCTGAAATGGGCTCTCATTAAAGGATCACTCCAGATTATTACAACTTGGTTCTCGTTTTTGTAGTTTCGGCTATCATTTCAGTTTGTTGTACTCCAAAGTAATGAGATCTGGGAACACAGTGACATTGCAAAGAAACACAATCAGACAGGTTATAAACAATTAAGCCAGCTTATCTAAACCTCCGTGACGGTAACGTCAAAGCTTCCTAGTGCAGGAAGTTAATTTACGAATTTACGAATTTCATTACAATGGATCGTTTGGACAAACATTTTATCGTTTTCTCTTCCTAAATAGTACTTCCAAAATGGGGGGGATTTGTTTAAAACCTGTATGATCGTCTGACTGTTCATGTATTTTGCCCCTTCAAATTTTCCTAGCGATGACGCCGCTTTCCCAGATCTCAGAAATTAACTTGGCTAAGTTCAAAGTTATTAGTACCAATTGGAACTGTGGCCAAAACTACTAAAATAAGACAAAATAACTATAACTAATAATAGCTTTCAACCACATTATTAGTAGATTTAGTTGTCTTGGAACTGCACATGTTTAAACTCATGATTATTAGCACCTTGAACTGTCAGGATCATCAGAATCATGAAAAGTTTAAACTAAGTGATCATTAAATCGAGATTATTTAGTCAACTACTGCTGTTTCCGAGGTCAAGAATGAACAGTAAAGCTCAAAGATCTAAGTTGTAGTGAACTGGAAATGATTGTTTAAAGGGATACAGAGTGTACTAGCAACTGTGTCTTTACAAATGATGCCACCAGAGTTGTGATACATGACTGGAAATCATCCCTCTGCACTGATTTTGGCCAGTGTTCTCCTCTAACAAGGTGTTCCTAGTGACACTGAAACAGCCTTCCTGTGTTCCTATGTCTCTATTCTCTGTACTCCTGGTCTGTGACGTCCACAATACACTCAAAATCTTGTTGCTGCTATTATCCACTCAAAATTACGACTTCCTTTGAGTGCCTGATACATGGCTTTCTCTTCTGAGGGTGATACAACAAGTATTCTCCGTTGTGTGAGCAAAGTGTTTTGCTTGTGATCTCACGCATCCCTATTGAGGACGTCTTATCTCGTGGCACATGTTTTTGGGGTGGTGACCGAGTGGAGGAATGTTTCCTTCTAACTCAGTCTGATGAAGAGGAGCTTTAATATTTCGACTTATAGATCTTTCTCTCTCGCTGTCTCCCCCTACAGTTGGACCCTCTGCAGTGCAGCGGCTGGACAGCTCCACGGTGAGAACCTACTCCTGCTGAGAGGAGGAAGAGAGGGACGTTAAACTGTACGCTGTATGTAACACAACACAGACTCCTTGCTCTGTTCAATACACCGCTTTCTTCAAAAGTGCATAAAACAGATAATGGATTTTTTTGTCTCGTCGACTTGGCAAACATGTGCAGTGTTTTTGCCAGGTAACCGTGATAAGGTGATAGGAGACAGAAGGACTAGCAGCGAGCCACCGTCTCGTCGTGATGTCTCCCCTTTAATGTCTGTCCAAAAAAGATGAGTCAGGTTTGGTCTAAACTTTAGAAATCTGCTTCAAATACATGAGGAGTTCAATACCTGACACAGGGACTAGAAAAAGTATTAAAAACTGTCATAGTAAATGTCAGGGAAATTTATAAAAAAGACTCAGTATATTATACTATGTCGAAAAAATGATTATGAAACTTTTGAGACTTTTTTTTCAACTACCAGCGAACCACCGCTGTATAGCAATACAGTACATGCTATTCTATGACTTTTTTTCGACATGCTATACTATGATTTTTATTTGTCGACATACTATACTATGACTTTTTTTGACATACTATGCTATGACTCATTTTCTATTTTATCACATGCTATACTATGACTTTTTTTATTTTTTCGACATGACCGAGACAACTAGATCGTGGGTACAAGCTGCCGAAATGGGTTTTCTCAGGAGGGTGGCTGCCGTCTCCCTTAGAGATACGGTGAGAAGCTCTATTTCGTAAAAAGTCATAGTACAGTATGTTGAAAAAAACCCAATATTGATAGTATGATGACGAAAAAGAAAAGAAAGAAAGTCATACTATATTATGTCATAAAATAAAAAAAAAGTCATAGCATAGTATGTCGAAAAAAGATATAGTATAGTATGTCGGAAAAAAAAAAAAAGTCATAGTATAGAATGTCGAAAAAAAAGTCATAGTATGTCGAAAAAAAAAAGTAATACAGTATGTCGAAAAATAAAAAAAAATCATAGTATAGTATGTCAGAATAAATAAAAAATATGTCAGAATAAATAAAAAACATAGTATAGTATGTCGAAAAAAATAAAGTTATATTATAGTGCGTGAAAAAGTCACAGTATAGTATGTCAAAAGAAATTCCAACAAAAGTCATAGCGTAGGGTGTCAAAAAAAAAAGGCCATAGTATAGCATGTTGAAAAAAAGTCATAGTTTAGTATGTTGAAAAAAATAAGTCATAATATAGTATGTCGAAAAAAAATCATAAAACCGTCTTAGTATAGGATGTTGATAGTCATAGTCTAGTATGCCAAAAAAAAAAATCATAGTATAGTATGCTATGAAAATGTCATAAAAAATTCAAGGTACAATATGAAATTGTTTTGTAGTTTAACAACAAACATCCAAATCCATACATCCTATTTAACTATGATTATAATTGTCTGCACCTCTCACAATATACGCACACAGTGACAGGTGTTACAGTAGGTAAGGCTGAAATCAGTGCATTTACCAGTTTAGGCATCGGGCTGCAGTAAGTACAGACAAGAAAACCTTTAGTCCTTGACCAGTATCATTATAAGCCTCTAAAATATATTAAGTGCAGAGGTTGGAGGCACAGTCAACAGATAATGATATAATGCTCGACTGCAGGGTTATCAAAATGAACAACACAACAGCTACAAAAGCAGAGGGGGATTGATTCAGTGGGGAAAAGTTTATGTGTCTCCATAACCATAATTTTGTGTTTCCAAAGAATTTGCTCATCCCGTGAAGCACCCTGTGGGCTGTGTCTAAGGCTTTCATCAGCTTATTTTTATAAGTACTCCCACACAGCGAGAAAAAAAGAGACAGAATAAAGTGCAAAGTTCAATAAGAGCAAAGGGTTGAATTCTGGTACAGTACATGTGCATAGGAAACAAAATATGGATTCTATTCAACTACTTTGTGCAACACAGTAGGACCGTCTCTACCTGCTGAAAGCATTTCTTTTTCCACTGCTGCAAGATGTCAAAGGAATACATTGCAAGATTTGCATGGAGACACCCTAATAAACCATTGCGACTTCCTCAATTCCTTCATTTCTTCAGCTTTCTAAGATCGTTTTCAAAACATCCACACAGTATTTAATTGACAGACAGCAAGAAACCTCACCAACTTTACAGTTCCTCATTCAAAACTACTCATTCTGCTTCCCCTTCAGGTACAGTTCTGAACGGAGATTAACTAGTGGAGCTGCTGGACAGGCCAACCTGCCGAGGAATAAACCATTCTGATGACACGCACTGCCAAGAAGCCCTGCTCTCCTCTCTGACCCCCTTCCCTGACCCTACTCCTCCCTCCCTATAATGTGGGCACCAGATGCCGGTGCTAAACTGTCCCGCAGGCTGCCCCGTTGTCACCATTTCTACCTTTTACATGTACAGTAACTTGTCGAAGCATAACGTACTGTGTATTTCTTCTACAGGAGATGTGTAGGTTATCTGTAAATAAATATGCCATTTTTTAATATATACACACATCTATGTATAAAAAAAGATATTCAGAGTTTGTGCAAAAAAACGTCCCTGCCACCTCATTTAGTGGACCATAGATTAATATATGCTGCTCTTTAAAAACTGTCTCCATATTGCCCCCACCCCCTCTCTAGATCATTTTGTACATATGGTTTTATTTTTTCATTGTGATGATGATAAACCTGTGCTGCACCATAAAGAGAGAGAGGATGAGACTGGATGTTGTGTGAAAAACCTGCCCTCTAGTGGTGTACAAAAACCACTCTGAGCCCCATTACCGGCACCAACAAACTTCATTATCCTTTCTTATGGACTTGCGGTGACTTAAGGGAGCATTTTAAGAGGACAAGCCGACGCACTGGAACGACATGACAAGCACTTTGATACAACCGCATCAACTCAACGGACTATTTAGTAGCCAAGGACACAAAAACAAGAGTCACCACTTGCTCTCCGAAAGTTGCACAAAACTTCTTCTCGGAGAACAAAAAAGCAGGACGTCATTCATAGAACCTGTCACTTGTTGTACTGTATGTTTTGTCAGGCGATACATTAACATAAAGGACAACTACACACTCAGCCAAGCTGGCCTTCTCCCCCTACCCCTCAGACACTACTACGGTAACAGAACACAGGAAATAACTGAAAGACAGACTGCTTTAGCTCATAGTGTGCGTAGAGTGTATATGACCATGTTGAAGTGAGGTGACATTTAATGACAAACCTGTTGCTTGCTGTGACATTTACATCGGTGTAACTGTTAACTTTGTTTTCGTCAGAGTTTTCAGGGTAACCTATTGTACCAGCCCTGTTATCTGTCTTTTAGTTATTTCTGATGGATGACTACAAAAACTCAAGTCTTACGCTTTTAATTTGTTTTTACATCTTCAATTTGCACGAACAATGAATCATTTTATTTTGTGTCCATTTTTTTTATTTATTACTTCTTGTACTTTGGTCAAAAATTAAGTGGTGAGCAAGCAAATTTTCATTGTCAATAAAAAAAAAAAACTACAGTCAGTGAATGAGTTGTCAGGTATTAATTTTCATTCGTAATTAAAAAATCTTTATGGCTCGAGGGCATCTTTTTGTACAAAAAGTAGCCGTACCTCGCCTCTGCTCAAACGGTTTCACATTATTATTCAGATTACATACATACATCGTTAATTTCATTATTACAAATGGAAACATTGACGCTGTAAAACATACTGACGTCAAGGTCTACATTCAGCGCGACTTAAAAGAAGAGTAATCAACAATTTCACTTCTACTTTGAGTTCATATTTGCAGCACGGCGTGCACATGTCTTGCTTGCCGAGGGAGTGATTTTGTGTTGTGTATCCAACCTCAGTTTTCTTGTGACATCCAGCAGATGAGTTCAGGCTCCGCAAGGTCTCAGGGCTTTTTCTACCTGCCTCTCAATGTCTTTGAAAACGTCTGGGTCCTCGATGGTTGGAGTAATCTGTGGGGAAAAACAGTTCCTTTGTAATTCTACTAGCAAAGTAACACAAAGATAATTAAAAACAATTAGAACCTAATGTGGTAAAATCTGCTAATTAAAGTGATAATTGAATAATTAGCAAAGTCAATTATGTTTACATGATAACTGTACTCTGTACAATGCAAAGACATTTTTAGAATTTTTCATTTAGACTTAACTTTATTTTAGGGCTTTAAGGCTGTTGCCACGGAGACCTTATATTTACATCTGTAAACAACTGACTCTCTCCAGGCCTTTAGCACCTGATCAGCAGAAAATGGAGTCAGTAACTATACGGAGATGTAATTTCAAATGAGCTCTCGGTTCTATTTAATGAGTTCAGGGCCTGCTAATGCACCGTCATTACTCAAATTCTGAATTGAAAAATTAGCTTCACTGTCTCCTGAGCAGCTGTGAATCTTTGCACAGGGGACAAAAAAAAATACAACAGTATTTCCCCTAAGCAATTTTATCCTGCAGTATTAAACTTTTAAAAAACTATTGTTGACGGGAATCATGCACAAAATATTTCCCTAAGAGTTGTATCTATAGATACTATACTATGACTTTTTCATGACTTTTTTCGACATACTATACTATGACAATGACTTTTTTTTGTATGCCATAAAAAAGTCAAAAAAGTAATATAGTATGCCATAAAAATATAATTAAAAAGTCATAGTATAGTATGCCATAAAAGTCATTAAAAAAGCCATAGTAGTACGTCATTAAGAAATATATATAGTATATCATAAAAAAGTCATAAAAAAAATGAACATAGTATGTTTTAAAAATGTCATTAAAAAAGTAAATATAGTATGCCAATAAAAAAGTCATAGTATAGGATGTCATAAAAAAGTCAAGAAAAAAATCATAGTATGTCATAAAAAAGTGTCTTAAAAAGTCATGGTATAGTATGTCATAAAAGTCATAGTATAGTGAGCCCAGCCATTCAAATTAATACAGCAGGACGGTCAGAACAACGGCTAGTGAACTAGTCAAATGACCACGGCAAACAATTCAATGTCTGTTCTACTCTAACTCTATTTCTATGGTTGTATGGTACCTTGTAAGGCTTTCCGTTGACCAGGTCGGCTAAAGAGGAGCGAGGGATCTTGCCGGAGCGCGTCTTCGGCAATCCTCGGACAAAAAGCACTTTCCTAAAAGCAGCCACAGGTCCGATAGAGTCTCTCACGAGATTCACCATCTCTTTTATGATCTCCTCTTCGTTTTTCTGCACACCTGGATACACAAAGTGCATGTAGTTTTAATACCACCTGGAATATAACTTGGGTTGTGGTCTTAAATTTTGTGGGCGAGTTATCTTGAAGACATCAAAATACTGATACCCAAGAAATCAAGATGAGTACATATTCTATATTACTTCAGTGAACTATACATCTGTCATGCCTCACCATTCTTGAGAACACACAGAGCCAAAGGAACAACACCCTTCAAAGTGTCCTCTAGACCCACCACAGCACAGTCTCCCACGGCAGGGTGCTGCATCACTGACTGCAAAACACACACACGTGCATACGTGATAAACACCACAAAGAAGAGTTGTGAAAACCTGCGTGTGTCACCTCCTGTGTAATGGTTTTCCTACCTCTTCCAATGCTCCAGCTGACAGCCTGTGGCCTGCCACGTTGATGACATCATCAGACCGGGACATGATGTAAAGGAAGCCCTCCTCATCCACAAAACCTGCATCCATGGTGTCATAATAACCCTGATGGTGGAACAGAAAGGAAGGATTATGTTTCAGCATTTGGAGCAGGACAGTTTTCAGTTTTTTCAGTTTGAATTTATGAGGTCTCTGTGGCTCCGTGATGAAAGATGTCAACACTAGAGGGCCACCTTTTACCACATACTTATCACCACCCACTCTACTACATTATTAAACAAGTGTCATAAATTGCGTCAGTGTCACATACGATTGTTCTTTATCAAATCAGACTGCTGTGCAAATTATTTCATGTTCCAATAAACATCAGAATGTGAAGAAATGATGATGGTCTTACTGGGAACTTAGTGAAGTAGAGCTGCTTGAACAGATCGTTGTTCTGCCACAGTGACAATGTTGAACCAGGTGGTAAAGGTAGTCTGAAGGAAAAAGTATTTAAAAAAAATCAAACTCCATTCCAATATTTATTTTTTAACCCTTTGCTTCTGCCATAAATGCACAAAATATAATAATGGGGAGTCTTCCAAGAGTTAAAATTGCAGATTTTACCCAATAAAACAACGGATAACCGTGTAGACATACAGACATCATCTGCTAGACTTCACCTCGATTGACACACACTGAGACTTAACACACAAACGGCGCTTAGGAGAGCTCGGTTACATTTTGTTTATCCAGAGACTATCAATAATCCCCCTTCTTGACCAAGATGATCCCATTTCCCAAGTCTGAACCCTAAACATGCCTCTGCATAGATTAATTTCCCTACAAGGAGAATATTCAAAGACACGAAAAAAATCTTATTTCTGATGCTGAAAGTGAATATTAAAAAGCATAATTTCTGCTGTTTATGACTGCGGCAAAAATCTACACACTGTCTTCCAATATCATTTGAATAAATATATAATAAACTAAACAACTAATGCATGAGATTGGCTGCCTGCTTTTTCACTTTAAGAGTCTGTCACACTGGTGAGTGCTTCCTACGCACAAAAGCTGCACTTGAAAACAACATCATGTATAACAATAAGATGTATAACATCTTTAAAGGTGCTTTGTACCAGTGGTTCTCAACCTTTTTTGTGTCAAGGATCCCTAAATTGATATACATTCTGTCATGGACCTTCATCTGAAAAGATTTGGGTTGTTAGATATGATTAGTAGCTGATACAATGATGAAGTGAAACCTATGATCAGAATAGTCACTCTTATGATGCTTAGTCACATTGGGCTCATTTCTATAGTGAATTAAATAGTGAAAATAAGCTATTCCTCATTTTTCTGGGGACCCCTGTGGAGCTCCCTCAAGGACCCCTGGGGTTTCCCACGCCCCTGGTTGAGAACCACTGCTTTATGCATTCTCCAGAGCATTAATTTAGCAGCAAACAACTATTTGTAATGTAAAGATATAATGTATACCTGAGCAGAGAATGAAGTCGTTCTCCCTCTTTGTGCGTTATAATCCGAGCTTCTCCTTGCTCTGTTGACGTCGCCGGGCCGGCCGCACGTGCCTTTTAGGGGCAAGTTCGTGCATGTGAGCGTGCCCCATTGGCTAGCTCATGGATGCCGCTCTGCACTGCTTTCATACAGCGGTTACAGCTGATAACGCCGTCCCGAAACAACGGCGTCAGTGCGGAAGCGTAGCGCCCACCCTCCCATTCCTGTTGTTTTCACTGTTAGTGCTGTTAGTTGTGAGCCACCAGCTCAGCCGTCGTTATGTTGAGAGCCGTGCGGAAGCGATAGAAATGCTCACAATCTCACATTTAGGACCTTTAATAATCCCCTTGGAAAAAATTTAAAAGTAAAATGCAACTGTTTATTTGAGCTGGATTTAGTCTCTTCCTTTTGTGTTTGATAATTCCGTTTCCTGTCTGTTGTGTTTTATTTTCTATCTAAACTGTAACTGGTGTGCGGTGTTGGCAGGACATTAAAACACACAGTGCTTAGAGGCAATAACACATTACATTACCTCACTCTCTGTAAATATTGATTACGATTTTATGAAGCTGTGGATACAGACTTTCTGGCTACTAGAAGGAAACACTGTAACAGCTGCTCCTGTCTGTTTACAGCTCGACCGCTGGTTCTCGCTGTACATGTGAATTCCTTGGAAATCCCCCGTGTTGGCACTGAGTCAATATACCAGCAGTTAGAAAGAACTGGGAAATGGAGTTGGAGTGATAACAGATAGGTAGCAGGCTGGAAGATAAGGCAGCACAAGGGGCTAAGGGTTGGCTGCTGGAGATTTCGATGAAGTCCACTTCACACACACACTCGGATACAAGCTGCCCAACAGTGAATTCAGGTGAAGATTAATGACTAAAAGATTGGAGTTTAAATTGAATTAGAGTTTCTTCCGATACATTTCAAACGTGACTGCATGTGCGAGTGATAGAAGGAAAGGTGAAACAATGACTGAGATGCTCACGCGGCTGTGAACATAATCACTCAGCTTACCTCACCACGATATTTCCCAGGGTTCTTGGCTTCACCTCCTGCATGTCATCATCGATCACTGTGACTAGTGGAAGGGGAAGAGCAAGTAATTCATATTCAGAGGCGGTGCATCACCCACTGGCAAACTGGAAGAGCAAACATATTGAATGCTCTGCAGGGAATGACAAGCAGTTGCTAAGCTTTATCCGTTTCAGTTTTAAGTTTTATCTGTAATTGAGGAAATAGAAATTAAAACGTGTGCTGTAGCTGACTTCTTACCTTTGTAACCTGGAACAGGTTTGCCAGCCTGACCTGCAGGTGGCGTGAGTGAGTTCCCCAGACCAATACATGTGGAGGTGATAGGTGAGCCGGTTTCTGATGAGAGAGATACAGAAAAAGAGGTACATGAAGGCTCATATCTGTGTGGGAGACACACCAATTGGCCTAGTTTTTGCTGTGTGTCCAGCACCATTGGCTCTCGTCTGCCCATGTTCCAGTTTCCCTTTTTGAATGACCTATACAGACTACCACCACCTGCTGGTGTGGAGATTTATTTCATCTCACGCAGGCGCAGAACATACATGCTAGTTGGCCATTGGCTGTAGTCTTTGCGGCGTGTTCGAGAGCAACTTTTTTGCCAAGACACAGACGATGTGAGGCAACGCAACGGTCAGTCTTCGTCGTCGCTAGTTCTTTGACGTCAGTTTGGTGTGTCTGGGCCTTTATCCAAAGCACACTGATTTTGAATTAACCTCTTAAAAATCAGATGGCCCGCAGTTGGGCCCGGTCGCTATTCGATCTTTCGGAGGCTCAGTTTTAAAGTTACTGGTATCCTATGAAACTAGAAAAACCTAAGGAATCCATTGGTACCAAGCATGTCATACTGGCTTATTGAGGAGGCTAAATAACGCTAAATTTTGGTGAGGAAAAACTGGCATAGCGATTTTCACAGGGGTCCCTTGACCTCTGACCTCAAGATATGTGAATGAAAATGGGTTCTATGGGTACCCACGAGTCTCCCCTTTACAGACATGCCCACTTTATGATAATCAGTTTGCAGTTTGGGGCAGTATAAATGTTATTTTTGCCTATTTTAAAATGGTGTATTTCTGGTGTGTTCTTGACAGTTTTCTTGAAATTAAACTTTATAAAATCGCAATATATATTTAATCGTTACTCCTGTATCATGATACGTATCGTATCACCAGATTATTGCTAATACACAGCCCTAGGTGTAACGCCAAAGGTTTTAACACACATGTTAAACCTTCTAATCGCGATCAAAAGAGCTTGTGTGGTATTGGGTTGCATTGCTTCTGCGAGCATCATTAACCTACATTATGCGAAACTATGACAGCTCCTATGGGCTCTCCCCGACTCCGCCACCCAACTGTGTGCTCCACATACAGCAAAGGCTTGCCTGTTTGTCAGCCCTACTAGCCCACCCAGAAGATGAATAACAGAATTGATCCAGCTCAGTAAGCAGGATTATATTAGAAATCACACAGCAAGCAGACCAGCCCGAGATCAGCATCTGTCTTCTATGATAAATTGAAATTTGTCTGAAGAAACACGTCTACTTTTTTAGTCACTGGGTGTTTGTTGGTTTCCCGTAAATACAAAAACAAAGATGCAGCTGAATGCTTCCATCTGTCTCTCATGTTTTCCTTTTCCAAAGTGTAGAATTTTACTTAACTCAACTGATGTCTCAACTAACAGGTGACAGACGGCACAAAATATCCTTCAACACAATGATTTCCATAATATCTCTACTACACATTTACATACTATGGTGCATGCATGCTGTTTGCACAAAGAGACATATTAATCTTAAGACAGAACAGAGAGCTTTCTGGCTGTTCAAATAAAAATGAGATCAGACATGTGACCACATTTCAGAAACCAGCCTTTTGACACTAATACAGTTAAACAAAAGGCAGCCAAATTGCCTCATGCACTGCCATTTTCTCTTCACCAACATGCAAATTTATGCACAAGCTGTTCCAAAAGGTAATCAGATCATCTCCTCTGTATGAAGTTTCTGTCATGTACTGTGCTGGAGTTATTGTGGCCAGGAGTGTCTTGGCATTTCCCCCCCGTTAATATGCAAATACATGCAGCAAGGTGCACTAAACCTGAATCAGATCAGTTATTTGCACAAAGGGAGAGGTATACAGTTTCAATCACGTATTCTTTAAAAAATATGCAGTCAGTGACGGTGCTGACAGCAGAAGTGGCTCGTCTTCGGAGAGGGCTAAGGGCCAACGGCAAAACATTCAAGATGCCAGGCCTGCTATGCAAATGACAGCTCCGTCAGTACAACATGATGCGCTGAAATGCATCTTAGACTCCTCATTAAATGTTGAGAGGAAGTTAAAGCAACGGAGGACTTCACCACGGTTACACACCTGTCGGCTACAAAACGGAAAGACTGGGCTACAGTGAGAATCTGACCACCACTTGAAAACAGAAGGGCAAAATGTTACAAGTTAAAGGTGCCCCCTGTGGAGGTTTCTTGTAAACAAAGTTTCTGTTTGCATTCAGTGTTTCTCATTAAAATACATTGTCTGTATTAGGGATGTCACGAGAACCGATACTTCGGTACCAACTCGGCACCAAAATTCTAAAAATGTGACGGTGCCTGTAATGGTCATTTGGTACCGGAGCGGAGGTACTGGAGATGCGATTCTTCCGGATCTAATGGGGGCAGTTTACGCTTACAAGTGTTCTCATCTGCCGTGAAATGAAGGAAGAAGAAGAACGCCGTAACAGCACGGAAAAAAAACAACAACACGAGACGTGAAAGATGGCAGCTGCTGCAGCGCTACCTCCGCCTCAACTCGTTGAGAAAACTAATAGCAAAAGAGTCGGGTATGGAAGTACTTTGCGTTCGAGGCGGATTTACAAGGAGTAATAATAGATTCGCAAAAAAACAGTATGCGGTGCAGTAACGGTGCCGTCGTACTTTTCTTTCCAAAGGAGGAAATACTTCCAATTTAGCAAAGCACCTCAAAGACAAACATCCAGATAAATAGTTGAAGGCTACATGCCAATGTTCTGTTTTGCTATGTTAATAGACGTTTCTTTTTATTTATTACTTAAAGGCTACATGCGTCTGTTTTTTGTAATGTTCAAATGTTTTAATAAAAGGACTACGTGTTGAATTACATGGGATTTATTGTTTGTTTTTTTGCCGTGGTATCGAATTGGTATCGAGAATCGTGTAAATTCACTGGTATTGGTATCGACTACTAGATTTCTGGTACCGTGACATCCCTAGTCTGTATCCTTGAAGAACAGGTATAGGACCTATACATATGCATTAATGGATAGGACGTCTCCTATTAATCAAAAGAGTGGAAATGTCTATAGACTGCTTCCAACTTCAGCACAGCGGGCTTCAAACACACGAGCTCAGGGGCAGGAGGTTGCTGTTGGTTGAGGAGGGGATTAAGTTATCAAATGAAGAGAGGGCAGGGCGGGGGGGTTTCTAGAGTTTAACACATTGCCCAACAACAGTGGCCTCTGAACTGGTAGCCGTGTACGCCTCATTCATCAGTGGCAGGTTAGCCACTCCCTGCAGGGTTCAAAGCCCATCACTGTCAGCAGAGACAGCATTCAGCAGCAATGATACAAAAAAAAAGGATTTTTTATTCCTTCAGGGGGGGCATTCAGTGCCGCCCACCTGGTCAGAGAGCAGGGTCATGACAGAGTGATGACAGACCCCCTGTTGACCAATCATGCCCTTTGCTTTCCCCTCAGCAACACACTACTCCTTGCACTGCAACATGTATGGCTATCATATAATCCCAATGGAACTAGAGCAAAGGGGAAATACTGTCACTTGTTAGAAAGTGGAATTTTTTAATTTAAAAAGATTCATCATAGTGTGGGATTTCAGTCAGTTTTGGATATTCATAATTTAGTGCAAAATTAAAAAGCGATTGAATATAATTAGGGATTAATATAAATGATAAATAGCTAACCAAACGGCATCATAATCGACCTAGATGACATCATCTCTTAATAACGAGCTCATATTGGCGAACCAATATATCCGTGTGACCCTGAAGGACGCCATAAGGGTCTTTTAAAAGCTCCCCTGAATTGCACGTCGATTAGGGGCTCGGCACAACCGCTGAACCGTGTCAGCATGAGTGGAGTGTTTAAGCCCGGCTGTTTAGAGCCGGAGCGAGGACTCGCTGGCAGTGATTCAGGCCCCGGACGAGTAAATTCAAAAACCCAAATGAAAAAAGACAATATAATTGGACCTTGACATTTTACAAGGCACATAGGGAGAACTGGCTGTGCAGCTTTCAGGCATGAAATCAAACTATTACAAAGGCAAAGCAATCTCTCAATGAAAATTAGTTCACTGAATTTCACGAAAACATTTTTTGTCCTCACATTTACATGAAAGATGGTGAGCTGACAAGAGTAGAGTTTTTCTAAAGGCTGACTCAGATGTTTGCCAAGAACTCCTCAGGTTCATTCCTCAGCCCACAATATGAAGGCGTAATAGATCATAACACAGCGGTTGTTATCCATTTACATTCCTACACCGCGCGGCTCACAGAGAATAGATTTAAAAATTATTAAAAGATTTTGCATACCTAGAAATTTTTTTCCAGTGTGGCATTTGAATTATATTATTACTCCCCCCTATTGATGTAGAAATTAGGGCTGTAAATCACAAGTTTCCTTACAATACAATATTATATTGATTCTTTGGACAACAATACGATATTTGCTAATATCAAGTCCGCCACAATACGATGTCGATTTGATTCAATTCAGGGGCCTCCGATTGATAGCAGACGATATCACTACGCCCATTTAACACAATCAGTTACAAGTTTATTACTGGGCTTGGAAAGAAATGTTGATACCATAGACCGTGTATAAGAAGTGGACGTACTCACGGTGACGTCACCCATTGGTTTGTGGACTACGGTTTAGAAGCCTTGAGTTTCGCATTTCGGCCGTCGCCCCCTTGGTTTTTGGTCGTAACCATCTTGGTTCTTTGCAACCAGCAGTGGCACATTAGAAGGTAGAGCTAAGTGCTAAGTACAACCGAACGCTGAATAAGGCATATATAGGCGACCAAAAAGGTTAGAATTAACTACGCACTAACCCACTATGAAAGGGTTCAAGTTGTAGGATGAAAAGGCGGACAACACCCGGACCGCGCAACGCCGTGGTAGCGACCTGTCAATCACAAGGTAGCTATGCGCTTTATGGTCTATCTGACTCTAAATGGGACCATAATTTACTAAATGAACATCATGCTGTATTGAAGAAGACTTGAAACTAGCGATTGAGACCATAAACTCATGTTTACAATGTTTACTGAGGTAATAAATCAAGTGAGAAGTAGGCTCATTTTCTCATAGACTTCTATACAATCAGACTTCTTTTTGCAACCAGAGGAGTCGCCCCCTGCTGGCAGTTAGAAGGAATGCAAGTTTAAGGCAATTTTGCATTGACGCCACTGGTTGACACAGACGTGCAATGGAAATTTCAAAATAAAGGCGTATCTTAAAGATGATGATATGTATCATGGTATTGGATCGTTGATCATTGAACCGATATATATCGATCCAGATCGATGTTATCAATACACCCCAAGTAGAAATGTGACTATTGACACCCTCAGCACTACTATCTCTTCATAACTCAACTGTATTTACCATGAAAATCTTCTTACAGGGGCTAAATCTCACCCTGTGGGGTTATCTGTCCAAAATGTGTCTATTGAAGGGTCAAGAGGAAAATGTCCCTGAGGTTGAAACAGACAAAATACTTCCACTGCTACTACTCTGGTAACATTGTGCAGAGGAGATCAAATATTCTGGATAAGAAAGGTACACAGCACAGGCTGAGACAGGTGAGTGAACGCTAGAGGGGAGTGAGAAGGAGTGAAAAACATCGTCTGTAGGATGTCGATCACACACACACACACTGTGTGGTTGTGTATGTGCTTGTCTGACTGACTGGTGTTGTGAGTCTTTGGCACACACATGCATACAGACACAAAAACACACCTTGGTATCAGTCATCCTCTACTCCCATCACCGTCCTTTTCCCTTTCTTTTGCTCCTTCTCGCTCCCCTCGCGCTCTCTTTTCCTCTGTACACAAACAAATCAATCTTCCTTCGACCTGTTGGAGATGAGCTTGGCCAGCGAGAGGCATTTTGAGTGTGATGAATGGGTTGAGGGAGGGGGAGTGTTGTCGGAGGACGCGTTGGAAGAGCGGGATGAGCAATACGGTGACGCCTTGCTATCGAACAGCCGTGCTCATTACTAGTAGCTTGGGGGGGTGGAGGGGTGGAGGTATGCGGGGGGTGCTGCTGTTCAGGAAAAACAAAGATGGCTCTCTGATCCTGCACTCTCTATTCTCTGCAACTCCTCGAGCACTCCACTTCTTTCTCAAACAGATAACCTCACACAGTGTAACCCTGCCTTTCCACTCTGTCTGTAGGGCCCGCATGCTGTCTGACACATATAAAACCGATATGGGAATAAGGGTGAGAATGGAAAGAGAGAGAGAGAGGAGAGAGGAGCACAGCTGGAACACCAATGCAAGCTTTTGCATAAATGTAACAGAGGCTGAAACGTTGATTCACATAATTAAAAATAAAAAAGATTGCGTCAGAGTTATGCCTCGCTATCCTCCTTTTACAGATGTCTGCTACGAACCAGCACCTTTGTTTCCCTTCAGTTCTCTAGAATCTGGAAAGTGGAACATCTCAGGTATGCTATACAACTATACACAATCAATGCAGCAGCTATACACAGTGTCATGTCAGGAAAAGTTAAACAAAAAAAGGAACAATAAAACCAAAATTCAGATGATTGCTAAAAATACAGTGCAGTTAGTTTTGACTTTCACACAGTTTTCAATAACTCTGCTAAAGAGCCAGATATTTCCCTCAGGGGTTGTTGGGCACCAAAGCAGTTTCACCAAAACCAGAAACACAGTTTTTGTGAAAAATCTCCATTTCACAGCCTCCTTTTCAACTCGCCTACGAGCCAAAATACAAAAGAAATTTGTGTCGCTGTCCAAAAGAAGAGTGTGTAAAAATGTGCTTTCAAGGCAGCTGCCTGGCTTTCACTTTTGAATGTAGCTGCTCCATTGAAAGATTCAAAATATGTGTCAGGTAAATGGTGTTGCTTTCATCTGCTTCCTGATGGTGGGTTTGTACAGTACCTCTCCTATTAGGCTTCTGTATTGATGTTAAAAGGCAGGGTTGGTAAAGATTTTTAGAAACATTTAACTATATCCTGCATCTGTGGCTGTCGTGGGACTGTAATAAACCCATCCAATCATTTCATTTTCAGAATCACAACGTGAAAACGATACCGGCGTCGCTGTCACGGCTGGTAAACAAAGTTAGAAAGAGCAGTTGAGTCCTTTAGTTTGTCGGTTCTTGGAAGAACAGCAGTGAAGCCAACTCTTACCATACAGTAGCCGGTATGACACTAACAAACAGCACTTGTCACTTGATGTATAAACAACAGCCCCTTCAGAAATAGCCATGGGGGTGCTTTTCTGTACATCATACATATGCACAGCAGTGCTCGTGGTTGTCCTGGTGATGTGCGGTTGCTGGGGTAACTCGGACATTTGAAAAAAGACGATGTGGCGTAGGAGGATGAGAGGATGAGAACAGACAGAGAGAGACTATATTGTTTGTCCATTTTTTTTTTTACATGTTTTCTTTTATAATGCATGTTTAAATTTTGAGTGAAACACTATGAAAAATTTAAAATAGGAAATCATAAATAATACTTTTCGCAGCACACTACAGAACTGCAATACAATACATGTCTACCTTGAAGACAGCTGAAGATGGCGTTGTGTTATTTCCCTGCCTTTTTCCCTTTTAGGTTTAGGAATGAGAGACGGCCAAATCTCACTACAAACCAGTGGGATTAGTTCTGCTCGGAGTCCGTGTTAAACAATACAACTTAAACAGCTCAGACTGAGACCATCATTGGTAGTCTGCTGAGGAGCCAAACACGAGAAGAAACCAAAGGGTTGGTTAGCCAAGCCTTTCTGATTGGGCTCAATGTTAAAATGGGGGAAAAATAACAAGTGAAGAACAGAGAAAGTAAAATGCTTGTGGAATCAGAGCAGGTTGCAGCAGCTACAAAAGATTTGTGATGCCGCCCACCAATGAAAACAAGATGAGCCATCGTGTATACAACATGTGCACACACACTCACGCATTCGTCCATGTGCACACGCTCTCCCATTTACAACTCGGACTCTTCAAGGGACAATTTCATTCCATCAGCTAAAAACATTGCCTCCCTTATCACTTTTCAGACAGCTCGCCTCATTCGCTCAGAGCTAAGTTTATGCATACAAATTCACTACTTAACTTGCTAATGAAAGACCCCGTCTTGTGCCTTAGAAACCTCAGCAGACAAATAATATAATGGCTCGGAATGAATGCTCGGCGAATTCCCAGGGTTAGAGAGCCAATGACAGCAGCCCAGCGACGGAAGTAACGCAAACGTGGCACCTCAGCTCTCGGATATGTAATTACAGGAGCCGTGACATCTCTGCTACTGTCTCTGCAGCAACGTAATGAGACCATGTGAGACACAAAGCCAAGGCACCCAAGCATCTCCCAAAGGTGGGCAGCGGAGCACGAGGGTGACATGACGAAGGATGAACTCTACTGAAATGAAATGTGTTCTTTTTTTTTTAAAAGGAGAAGTTGAGGGAGAAAAGGTGGGACGGAATACCAAGAAGGTGAATATTTTTTTTATTAATTCTAGTTTATACAGTTAAAGGGACTGTTTGTAACTTTTTACACGTGTAAATCTACTGGGTCGGTTTCCCATGCCCAAGCCCCGGAGGCTGAAGTAGGAAAAGCCAACACTAGGATCAGCAGTGATTCATGGAGAGACCTTCGTCTGGTCAGCTAACATTACTGCCAAGCAGCTGAAATATAGAGTGATATTGTGGTTTTAGCTGACGTGTGTCGCCTCACTGTTTTGCGCAATGCTCGTTCATGTCTATTTAGAGCGAGCAAGCGCGAGCCCGACGCTGACTTTCGTTGACTTAACGGCCACAGGTGTCGCTGTTAACAAGCATTTCTGATTCTTACAAACAGTCCCTTTAATTGGCGATTAACGGTGGACAATTATGCGATTAAATATTTTAAACGACTGACCATATATATATATATATATATATATATATATATATATATATATATATATCATTGCAGGGGTAATATTCCTGTTGAGCTCGTTGGTTTCAGGTCCTCATTAAACCCTGATTCAGTGTGTTGCTGTCTATGTGCTGAGTTGGTGAATGCTGGGGTTGTTAAAAGCCTGTTTTTCTACAGTGAGAAGATGGTGTTTTCAACGAGGCTGTAAAACTGCCCTTCAACAGACTCCGACTTTATTTCCAGGAGGAGGAGGATGTGTGGAAAACAAGTCTGTGCCAGCACTGCATTTGGCAAAGGCCAGAAGGGAGAAATTGTCAATTCTACAATTTCATTTGACAAGACAGGTGCTTTGAGGAGGTCCAGTTCACTTTTTGTTTTATGGTAATTCCATTCTGCGTACAAAGGCTGTCAGTCTGACAGAGAGTCAGAGAAACAAAGACAAACAGAGAGAGACTTAAAACACTACTGTAAGTCACTGGTGAGGCAGCCAAACCCTGCCAACTGGAAACACACATTTGTTGCCAGGCAACACCAGTGACATCAGCAACCTTCATCATCACCCTCCTCCCATCCGCCCCTCCACCCCCTGCCAATGGCACTTGGCTCTTAAAATAGCGCACAGATTATTATCAGGCTTCAAAATGGCAGACATTTTTTTCATATGCACATAAGGGAAATTGAGCTGGGCTGGATTCAGGTGGCTCAGGGGTGACAGACTATGTGTGGATGTCGGTCTTAGGTGGGAGGGGGGGGTTAGCATATGTTAATTTGTGCGTGTACGTCTTTAAAAGAAGCGTAAAAACAGAGAATATAATGAAGGTAAAGGGGAGAGACGGAGGAGAAGGTGCAAAACAAGCAGTGTGGTGTCATGTCTGGGCTGATGAGACGGGATGAATCAGCATATCAGATGACAGCGGGAGGCTGAGAAATGATTGAGTCTGCTGCACATGGGAATAACGAGCACACCAATCACCTCCGCTCTGTATCAGGGAAACGAATCTCGCCCGCGCCAGCCAAGCGTTTCAGAGTGAAAACTAATCAACGAGCTAAATTGGTCAAATTAGTCAAATTCTCAGCCGTGAGCTTGTTAGCACGATTACATATTTCCAGAAAAAGAATGTGTAAATTTGGCGTTGCATGCAATAGCTGACAAAAGTGTAATGTTTAACAAATACACTACCAGTTGGCGTGATGCAAAACAATTTGTCTATGGGTATATATTCTGCAGAAATCCAAGCCTGCTGACAATATTGTTTTCAATCTTAAGGACCTGAGACATGCTTAAACCTGTGACTTCCCCTCTGCTGTACGTCATGCTGCCCCTCGCCGTGGCACCATCACGGCAAAACCGGCTTGTGTCAGCTGACTTACTTTCATTTTCCTTGTGCAGATCCAAGGAGAGAACTCTGTTAGGGAGTGAGCGAGTGCCGCTAGCTCTTTGTGTGATGCGACTGTTTACAAGTCAGCAGTTGGCTGCCAGGTAAGAAAAGTCCCCCGGGGTGGATGGATGGGAAAATCATGCGAATTAAACCCTGAGGCGTTTTTTAATCTTTTCAGCGGTATGCGCCTGGCATAGCTAATCAACTGTTTCCAGTGTAAGGAGAGGATGTCAAAAGATAATGATTTAGATGATGCATCTTTTAACAGGATGCTGGAAAATATGCACACTCTGTTTGATAAATAAAGAATTCTACGCTGATGATACAGCAGCTTTACACTGGAGAATACACTTCAAAAGGTCTATATCGGAGACAGGCGTCTAGGGCCAGTGGTAACCCTGATGTACTGTACTACATCTCCAAGGATTTCCATTCCTTCCAACAATAAAAGACATTAAGAATAAATCTGAAAATAACCGCAAGATTTCCGTCTTAATCAAGGATTTGTAATTCCAGTTGGACTCCAATTTACCCTTCGTTAAGTCCCTCACTAGAACGGCAACTGTCCAATTCCTACGTTGGCAACCGTAACTAGGCACAGGAAGCATGTCAAGCCATCAGCGGTGTGTATAGAACCCACAAGTCCAACAGCAGATATCCCCAAAGTTTAAAGGGGAGTGTCATTTTTTTTTTTTTTCGCTTTTCTGAAGCCAAAAACTCAAGAGAGATGTCGGATATGGATTAAATAGTGTGGAAGCCCTCACTCGCAGCTGAATCCATCGAAGATCAACAAAAACTCATTAAGTTTGCTCCAAGGTAAGATAATATTGATTAGCATTAATTTGAGATCCAGTGTATGGATCAAGCCCGCCGTGTGCGAGTAATATCCTGCCGTTCATTTAGTTTTCTATTATAATGAAAGCTATAGGGAGTCATAACTAAACATTGACTTAGCTTAAAGGTCACATATTATACTCCATTTAAACTAGTTATTATAGGTCTCAGACACCTCCAAACCATGTCTCTGAAGTTTTTTTTTCAAAAAAACAATCAGATCATGCATTCCAGCATGTCTCTATAACCTCTGTTTCAGCCCATTTCCAAAAGTGCTGATTTCTGTGTCTGTAGCCTCTGTCTCCTCCCACTCTGCTCTGATTGGTCAGCGTTTTCTGTCAATCAAACGTCCTCAACAACACAGCGTCACCCTCCCCGCCCCCCTCCCGGAGAAGCTCTCTCTCTCTCTCTCTAAAGAGAGAGAGAGACGAGTGGAGAGATAGCAGCTAGAATAAAGTTTATAAACCACTTTAAAGTTTATAAACCAGAAACTTCACCCAGCGCACGTTACCGGAGGAATCTGATCAGAAATCGGCGACACATGATGAACATCTGCGGTCCAGATTCCAGGTTTTCCTGACGGTTTCTCTCAGGTAAATAATACTATTTATATCTCTGTTAGTTAGCTCAGTGTTTACCTCATGCATCAACTCTGTAAACCGTAAACATACACTCTGTTTTACGTCTGTCTTTACAGATCCATCTGTGAGAAATGACCGACAGAATCATCCCAGAGGAGAACAGACAGCTGAGAGCAGATGGCTCTGTTTACATGGAGATACAGAGCTAACCCGGTAGCATGTAGCTAACCCGTTAGCATGTACCTACATGCTAACGGGTTAGCTACATGCTACCGCTATGACACGGTGTGTAAACACAGCGACCATCAGGGTGGAAAATAGAAGATGTGAAACAGTAGTCAGTTCATTATTTCTGCTAAAAGATAAATGTATGGAAGATCAGAGTAATGGTATATTATTTACAGTAGTAGCTGTCTCTGTGTTACCATGACTACAGACCACCGGAGCTTAGCTTACCATAGTGTACCAGAGCTGAAGACTTTCTCCTGTACCATGTTAACATAACTAACTAACAGGTGAGATGATTACAAATGCTGTGAATAATTAATATTGTCATCTGTCTACTCAAATAAAGTTTGACTGTGAAACAGAAATGTGTTGTGTTGCTTACAAGTCACTATTTACTACCTGTAATCTGCTACATGCATGACATCAAATATATATAATATATAAATATCATCTGTTTAAACAGTGTAATTACATAAAGCCTTTGTGAAAGAACATGTTATATTTAGATGATGGGAGTACATGAAGCCTGTTCTGCTGGTTCTTGCAGACTTTGCTCAAGTTCGGTTGAGGAGGAGAGACAGTGACGCGCTGTGGGGCGGGGTCAGCTACTGAAGGTTCTCTCTGGTTCGACCAGGAAACCCTCACGTGACTTGCATTCCCTAATGACGTCAGGATACAAGGAAAAAAGCGAATTTTTTTTCTGCACCCATTTCCGGACAAACGGAGGAGGAGAAAAAGAGAGAGGATGGTCTTTTATGATACTATGGTGGCCTGTAGACACACTGGGGACAGATATTGATGTTTAAAAGACATGGAAAAGTGCATTTTGCATAATAGGTGACCTTTAAAACAAACAATATATTGACTTACCCTGCTGTACAGGAGCATTACTATTCCTGTACAGTATATGTTTGTCCTTCACGTGAGTTGTCAAGACGTGGTGTGTCGATTACGATTACACTGGGACCGCCTGTGAGCTTTTCCCTTGATTATAATGGCCTCTTCATTAACAATACTCCACCGACAAATTAGCCTATATTGCATATTGTAATTCTTTCGGTCTGCTTCTATGATATTTCAGAACGATCATTCTAGAAATCTGCCATTATTTCCTTTGGAATATCTCTCACTTATATCGTTGAAAACGCCATATTGACCTGCCGGGTGCAGCTCAAGGGTGAATTATTCACCATAGCACAGACTAGAAATTGAAAACATAAATAACATTAAAAATCTACATTCAGTATACAGCTGTAAATTGTGAGGGATTTACTATGTACTATGTTGTGAACCTGTTATCTGAACCCTAGAGGAACTCACATTATTCTACTTCAACAATGTTGTATGCCACTCTGTTCACCTACTCTTCCCGTCATCGCTCACAGTGCCTATTCTCTCACCATCGATTACAGCTTTCGGCTGCTGAATATTACATTGCAGGACTACAAGCACGCAGCCGAAAAAGATTTATGAGCAACTGAACCAGTGATTGATTTGGTTCAATTTCTATCTATTTTGCAGGTGAAGTAGCAGAACAGATTTATCAATATTAATAGATGAAAACCAAAATGTGTGTGCGAGGGAATAAAAAAAAAAGACTGTCACAAGTTTTGAAAAATGTGTTGATTCTGAGTTGGAAGCCAGAAGATGCAAACAAACTTTGCTTTTCAGGTGTTTTGGCTATAATGAGTTTCTCAAGGAGGGGTCTCCTTTCTGCGATGCCCGTTTTGGAGTAAACGAGCCTTGAATGTTAAGCTGCTTTACATTGACAAAGTTGCTTCTCTGGAGGGGGAAGATGAAGGAGAGTTGTCAAGGGACCGTCATTGCTAAAAGTTTATTGATTGATGTCCTGTCTCCGGCGAGACGGTCGAACGGAGCATCGTGACACTCCCAGCAGGCTGACTCATGAACTTCGTTCAGGCAGAAGGAAACTGTAGAAACACTGCTTTTTATCTTTTACTGACATTTGATACCTGTGTGTCAATTAGGGCTGGGCGATAAAACAATCTCAATATTTTTCCCAATAAAATCTTCCAGGATAACAATGATACATTTATGAGATTTATTTTCAATAAGGTTACAAAAACACTACACAAACAGCCGGACAGCTGAGTTTGTAGGCTCCATCATAGCCTACTACGTCACTTACTCCTACTCCGTCGCTACTGTTGAGGCTGTAACACGGTGGATAAATAGTTTTGATCGTCACAACCTCGGCGAAATGACTCGTTTCACTATCAGCATTTGATCAATTCGGTCCAATAACATTTGGAAAGTCTAGAAGAGCCGCACGATTGAATTGTTTTATCCCCATTCAAGTTAGCATATGGCTAACCAGGACCTAATGCTGCAAAAGTAGCACGCAACAGCGTTCTGATAATACATAATTGGTTATTATAAACCATAATTAACCTTCTGTTTTCTTTAAGGTAATCTGTCCTGAGGAGAATATTAACTATACTATAACTAAATAATTTATTTTTGTATTTCATCTCATGTCACTATGTGAATGTAGATTTACATACATTTATAATTCATACGTGATAACCTTAGTGAATAGATGTGTTTTGCAATGTCAACCCAATATTTCAGATACTTGATTTTCATATGTAATGTCTCCTCCATAATGAATGCAAAAGGGGGGGGGGGAAAGTAAACCTATAAAAATGTTGACACAAAAAAAACTGTAAATTGAGCATTACTATTATTAAATACATACTGTGATAATTATCAACAATAACCAATAAAAAATAACATATCATGATAACATTACTTTTGTCCATATCGTCCAGCCCTAGTGTCAATATAAAAATACTGATAAATTCAACTGTTTATATACGTATAAATTACAGAATGGCATTGCATGAAGTTTTGGGAAGCTGTCCGTAAGTTTGTGACACTCGCACGAACATATATTTTATTTATTTTCATGTTTCTGCTTGATTTCTGTTGTTTACTTTACGTTTGGATTCCGTGTTTGCCTATCTGTTTACTTTTGTTGATTCAATGACTTTTGTATTTGCTTAATGACGCAAGATTCCTTCTATAAGCTCCTTGGTTTTTTTTTAATCTCACCTGCACAACTTCTTTTCTTTTGTTGTTGTATTTCTGCTTTGTTGAACAAATAAATCTCTAATCTCAGTTCAAAGTAATCAAGGTGCCTTTGAACGAGAGATCATAAGGCTGGCACTAATTTGTATTTTTATATCAATTATTCCCTAGGAGAAACTAATTCCAGCAATTAATTTATCCTGATAATAAAGACGTTGCATTTGCTGTGCTGGAAGAATAAATCAATACAGTATATCACCCATGTTTGTGCTACAAGTTCTGGGTAAACATGCACAATCTATATCAGGCTGGGGCAACACTTGTTAGTATGATGAATTAATTGTTGGTTTACTCTTGCTGCAACAATGAGGATGTGAAAAAGGTGTTGCTGGAAAACACAGGTGAGCGCAGACGGCTAAAGACAAATAAACTCTGAAAAGTTGTTCCTTCTATAACTTCAGAAAGAAATGAAAAACTAATGAGTATGCATAACATGGCGGAGACTCTTTCACCCACGCATTTAGAGTCAAACTGCCTCAGACAGACAAAGAGAAAGCAAGTGAAAGGAGGAGTGACCCACTCTACCGTGAAAAAGTGGAGAACACATTTGGATTGCAGCGCTGGCCGCCAGCTGCCAGTTATTGAGTTTAGCAGGGGGTGAAGAATCCAATGGGATTTACACATCTAGACAGAAATCAAGAGGGCGCCAGAGGTTTTCATCCGAACCCAATATATCACCTGGGTAGGATGGCCACAAAGTGTGACAGGATTTTGTTTGGGCGCTTGTGTGCGTGACGGAGAGAAAGGAAGTGAGATTTAAACTCGACTGTGAAACAAACATCCCTTTGTTCGAGTAGAATGAAATGTTATCTCACAAACACTGAAGCAGCAGAGAGAAAGATGGGAATCGGCAGCTCTGTTCATCACATCCAAGCTGGCGAAAATTTAGTAAAGTCCATCCATCTGCACTGCCAGTCAGACACAGTCTCAGATGGAGGTACAGCTAGAGAGTAATGTAATACATAAACAGAGTAAACAACTAAATCACACAGCACCAAAAGGCTTGCAAGTGTCATAATCTTGTGTTTGCCTGTGTGCATTGGGGGCCTTTTCAACTCCCACACTGCTCATATAAACAGTAAATGCTCATCCAAAAAAGCTTTAATAAAACATCAGTGTATGGATGTTTCAACTGAGCATACCATAGAGAGGGAATTCACAGCCATTATTCACTTCGGAAAATTGATTTTCACTTTCAGTGAGGCCACTGCTAAGCACAAACCCAACAAGTTTACAAAGCAGTGCCCCAATTCAGGGGGCTGGATGGTCACCACTCAAGAGGGGTGTCCATCAATACACCCGCACATCAGACTGAACCTGAACCTCCTCCCCAAATGACACAGTCTGGCCTCACAAAGGCAGAAACTATTGGTGTATTTGGCTGCTTCCTCTGTCTTTACCTTGCAGACGAAGTCGTAAATCCCTGTGGTAAGACGAAACACGTCTCGTGATCTCTGAATTTACAGTATGACTTGTGACGTTCAACTTCGATACATGATGGAGATTAATATAATGCCCAGTGGTTCGCAATCATAGACTGTATATAAGAAGTGGACATAGTCATCATGACGCCACCCACTGGTTTGCGGACTGACGTTTTGAAGCCTTGAGTTCGGCTTTTTGGCCGTCGCTATCTTGTTTTTTTGCAACCAGAAGTGACACAAGAGGGTGGAGCTAAGCACAACCAAACGCTGAATACTGTAAGGCATTTATAGGAAAACTTCAGTACTGACTTCCCTTTTCAGACCCAGAGGTTGCCCACTGTTCACAACATGTCCAGACTACTAAAAAGAACAAACATTGGAGTCTATTCTTGGCTTCCATTCATCAATTATGAATGGCTATTTGAGGGGAAATACCTGGTAACTATGTGGTGTGTGTATAGAAATAAAGAGCTCAAAATTGGACACAAGAAGGCTGTTACGTTTTTTGGAGAAATTGGAAAGGCTTAACTGAAATGGGACAGCCTTGTCAGCCTGCTATAAGGTACAGTACTGCAGACTCCAGAGGATGCAGTTCTGAACTGGAATGCAGCATATATGTGATACCTCTACAATAGGCTCAGCGATTCAAACTCAAGAGCCTGAATTGGTAAATCACATCTCTGCAATATTACAATATTGAGTTCTTCACACTCCCATTGAGCCTGGACAGACCGATCAGTCAATTGGTCTAATCTGTGCTCAGATCGGAGTGTACAAACTCAAGGTCGATGGCTTTCCGACGGTCCAACAACAGTATTGATCCCATATTTAACACAGAGATGTCGTCTTTTCCAGCATCGATCCTCCATTCTCCCGGGCAGGACATAACAAAACAAAGAGACATCCAATTGTGCTCTTTCGCCGCCGCCGGCACATTTATCATAGTTCGCTAGTACTTGGGGAGGACGGCAATCAAATGGAGGTGGGGAGAGGGGGTGGATGCACGACATTAGCATGATGGCATGCTGCCTGGATTCAAGCCTCCCATCCAAGACACTAACACGGTGTAACCCATTCAACAATCATTACAAACCAGAGGCCTAAGAACAATGCAGGGGAAGCTGGGAACCCAAGATTTCAATTACATATCTTATCATCCAGACCCACAACAGAACTGTTATAGAATAGGTTGATTGTGAGGTGAAGAAAAGGGAGATTACAAACTTTCTAGAAAACTGAAAACTCGCCCTTCCTTGTCTAATGTGCGACCACTGGACTGTGAATTAAGGGGCATGACCTAGCAAGCCTTTAAAATGATGATCGTGACTCAGCCTCTGTGAGCCTGACATTAATCTGAAGTGCATTGGTGCAATGTGGCTCTGAGATATTGACTATGTTAATGGAATTTTTAAAGAGTAGACAGATCAAAATGAAAGCCTTTCTGCATAAAGGCCGATTACCCACAAATTAATGTAATCTTGTTTAAGTGAAAATCGACAGAATTCACATACCGTTGGCCGTTTTGGTGTAATTTGGCCTCTAAATTAGGAGTAAGGCAGTTAAGACTCATTATCAAGTAGTCTGACTCAGTGGGGAAGCTATTTCAATTTCAACTCCTGAACTGACAAGGTACCCGTAATTGTTTTTTCTTTCCGTTATCTCTTTTCTAAGCACACAACTTAATCCTTACATCCCAGCCAGTCACTCAGTGTCCCATATGGGCGCAAAGTCAATTAAACATTAGTGAACTCAATGAAAGGCAATGCCAATCAAACCCCTTATTTAATTGCTGCCCTGGAATGTGAGCGGTTGGAGTAATGCTCTCTGGGAGTTTTCCCACCTGACTTTAGCTGACTTTAGGGTGAGGAGATACTTGTTGGCTTGGTCTACCATATTTTGAGTTTTTGTTGTGTTTTATATGTTATGATGTTCTTATTTATGATCATTTCAACTGTGTAAATTGGCTTTGAGTTTCATGAAAAGCGCTGTATAAATAAAATGTATTATTATTATTACTGGATATTAATCAATAATATATTGACAAGACATTGCAGAACAGGGATATCATTATTGCACGATCGTGTCTAGGTAACATGCAAATTACGAAACACTCGCGAGATGGTTGAGGTTAGGCATTGACCTCGAATGGTTGAGGTTCGGCATTGACCTCGAATGGTTGCGGTTCGGCATTGACCTCGAATGGTTGAGGTTAGGCATTGACCTCGAATGGTTGAGGTTCGGCATTGACCTCGAATGGTTGCGGTTCGGCATTGACCTCGAATGGTTGAGGTTAGGCATTGACCTCGAATGGTTGAGGTTCGGCATTGACCTCGAATGGTTGAGGTTACGCATTGACCTCGAATGGTTGAGGTTCGGCATTGACCTCGAATGGTTGAGGTTAGGCATTGACCTCGAATGGTTGAGGTTACGCATTGACCTCGAATGTTTGAGGTTCGGCATTGACCTCGAATGGTTAAGGTTAGGATAGGTCGTCGGGCAGCGAGTCCCACGAGAGTGTTTGCAAGTTTTCGCAATTTGCAGGGTACCTTCCAGACACGACCTTATTGCACATATATACTTGAAAAAGTCAGATTCTTGTTCAGTGGTAATGGAGCTGTTCCATTTTATTTTTTGCATCAGCACTTTCTGTCATGATTCTCATTTTGACTAATTTGAGCCATTGTTTCATCTGCACTTCCCTATCTAATTTCGATTGTGAGTCAAATAACTGGTGTAAATGATGACACAATGTCAATTTGTGTGATGATGAGTTCTCAGAGAAGCTTAGAAAATCAAACATTGGGGTCTTTAACGTCACAATTACTCCGATAGAAGGGATCCAATCCCCTGATCTACAATACAAAACATCAGAAGGGATTTTCAAAGGAAGGGAAGTATGATAAAATGTGCCTCATAATGACGGCCTGCTTTCGAGGGAATAGTGATTTCCTGGAGTTATGTCTCTTCTCAAGGCCAAGTTAATGTCAATGGACTAATAAAATACAGCACATTTATAGTCTTCTCACACTGATAAGCTCAAGACGAGACAGAGTCTTAAAGATCAAGTTAAATTAAAACATCATACATAGTTCATGCTAATAAAGTATTTGAGGTCCTTGGAATGCTTTCTCAGTATCTATATCATAAGAACTTAATCCCTAAAGTTTAAGGGTAAAGTGCTTCTCAACCTACTAGACTGACATGATTAATTGCACAAGGCAGCTTCACACATAGCATATAGTAGGAGTTAAATGTTTCAGCGATTTTGTCTTCAACCACCACAAATCCTCTGACGGTAAGTCTATGAACTGCACACTCTGGTATAAAGCATCACACAACCGCCTGGCCAGCATACAAAGAGACACTGCAGGAAAATATAACGTTGGTGAGTCCGGCTTTCACTGCACAGCTCAGTCCCTGACAACTAGGAGTCAGTTTGCATTTCGTTTTCAAGCTTCAATTTGCTGCTTCCTGCCAACTTTGGGCTAAAAGGTAAAATGTGTGGAATCAGATAAGACAGGTGCACTATATATTTATATCAAAATCTTTCCCAGTGTAGCTTTAAATTCAGGGCATCAACAACAAGGTAAAAATCATGGTGGTCAGATTCAGATTTCTCTCGCTCTGATTTCTTGCTTTAGAAAGTAGAAGCCTTCCTACCTGTCTGCCACCAGTGATCCAGAACAGGAACCCCAAAGCTCTTTTTTGCCCATTCCAGCGTCTCCACGTCACAACGCTCTCCTGCCAGAAATAACGACCGCAACCTGCAAGGACAAAGAGTACACCTGTCAATCACCTTGAGGAGACATGACATATCTACTCCCTCGGAGGAATGGTCAAGAACACAACATCTTTCCAATAGCAAAAGTCTAGCATTCAACTTTTTAAGCAAGTGTGATTATTCACATGCTCAAACCTGTTTAACCTTTATTGTCTAAAATTGTGTATTTGAATATTTCTGCATAATGGGGTCCCGAAACAGTCTTGGAATTGTATAAATTAGATATGACTGTAAAGCTGAGACTGTTGTGGATCCAATGAGCCCAATTGTATTCATGGGTGATGATGTTAGTCCCCATAGTAGCCATTTCATTGTAGTGAGACCATTTTTGACATTTGACCTCACTGTATAAAATTACCTGAGGTGACCTCTAATATAGCAGCCTCATGAAACTTTACAATCACAAACTAGAGACCTAGACCATTCAGAGGATGGATGGCTTTCCTAGGTAGATTGACAATAAGGGGGTTTCTGAGCGGTTTCCAAAACAGAAATGCTCGCCATGCAATCACCGAAAAATGCAATTTTTGCAGAAATCTCCAAATGTCAAAAGTTTGATACCAAATCACAGCATGGATTTTTCTACGGTGTTCCTCAAGGTCTTGATGTCTTAATGGATCATTTTTATTAATTTCTCTCAAGTGGTAAAAAATGGTTAAATTTATCACCAAATCTGTGTAACAAATGGTATTAACCCAAAAATTGCTGCAACAACTTATGAGACATAATAGAGCATAGGAATGACCATCATATACTTCTATCATAATGTTCTAAGCCCTTGTACACTTTCATAATTTATTTTTAATTAATTAATTAATTAATCTTTTTTTTCTTGTTTTATGGCTAGAACAACTTGACACACAGTGCTGAGCTGCATCTCAAATTAATCTTCAGGTTCCCAGCTTTCAGATGATGTACACCACTTCTATGTGAAATATACTGTTGACCAGCCATCTCCCCCCTAAAGACCCCTGTACCCCCCTAAAAAAGACAAAAATGGGTTTTATGATAAAGAGAAGTGGAGTGGAAAAGAATAATTTAAAAATGTAGAGCAGAAAAAATGGGATGCATCAGCCTTTTTCTTGCAAATGAACAGAAATTCACATTTACTGAGAATCTGAATATGTCTCAAAGGGCCTACAACAAATCCTGGCAATTTAGTGTGGAGTACATGCTTCATGGATTTGGCCATCTCTGTGTCTTTTAAGTACTCTAATTATATATCATACACTTGATCCTCGGAGCTGTGCAGCTTGTGAGCCTCTGATTTACCTCTTTGTTTCGAGGGTATGAGACGTGTTATGAAAACTGGGTCAATTGTGAAAAACTGTGAGACGTACTATAAACTGTGGCTGAGAACTTCTCTTGATACACTTGAATGTGACTTTGAACTCATGCAATATCTCTTCATGGTAAATGTTTTTGGACCACAACCGGTTCACTTCACTTTCCCTGTGATCCCAACCGTGACTGAGTCATCCTTTCCAATGTCAAGCAGATAGCTCTCGCCACCATTGCTGACTAAAGGGTCTTTTGTGTCCTGTCTGGGATGGTTTGCCTCCTTTACGGTCACACTTTATCAGGACAGTAGAGGTAAATCATTGTTGGTGTTGAGCATCATAAACACTGAAGTCTCTAAGTGCTCAGTTTTTAGCCTCTCGCTTTAAATGTCATGGCAGAAAATTCCACTTTTTTTCTTCCCTCTAAAATGCATTTAGACTCAAAGGCATTTCAAGTTGGATGTTTGTCTTCCAGGAAACAGTCTTGGAGTAAGCTGCTCTTTCTCCCCAAGAAAACGTCATCTATATGGCCTTTCAATCAATATTGATGTGACCCTGAATCCTGAAGTAGCTGGAGACCACATCTGAATCTGACCAAGTTGTCCCTCCCTCACTGGTCCCTCCTTGTTCAAACATTAGTTTCCTCCTAGTTTGGAAAACGCTACTTCCTGGCATGAAAAACCCTCCCTCCATGACCTACAAGTGACCCAAAACACTGCAGTTTCTATCTTCAGCCTCCTCCTGATTTCTCCCACAACAGTTTTCTCCCAAACTCCCTCTGACGGCTGCCCATGGCTGCTCATATCCCACTCACAACACTGCTGGTTGCTCTCTATCTGTAACCCCCTATAAGTCCAGGCCACAGTGGACCCATAGATGCTAGTCTTATCGCTACACTTTCCCACAAATTGACTGCCGGTCATCACTCATCGCTCTCAATGCTCCGCGACAGCGAAATGGCTTTCCAACTCCAATCAAAACTTGAAGTCACATTCTATCTTCTGTAACAGACAAAAAGAGTTTCATCATGTCACTGTCTCCTCGCTGAATCGTATCATCTCTACTCCCGCTTTCTCCCTGGATTATATTCGATTCTCTTTTTCAAGCACTATGCTCTTAAACTTGATTGTTCTTGGGTTCATTGGGAATATTATGGTTTCTCTGGTTTTCAGGAACACTGTGGCTGCGGAGCATGGGCTACACCCACCAGAAAAAAATTGAGAATTCATGTTAGTAAGCAGAAAAACATCATAAATATTCTGTCTTTATTTATCACCACCCACATATTGAGGGATGCCTGGGAGTCAGTTCAGTTGCAAATAACACTTTCCCCCTCCACTAAAGGGGGACATTTTAATATCAAGTACCTGTAAGTGAGTTTTAAATCTGAATCAGGATTTTCTTTGGAGGTTTTATTTTCCGTTTTCCTCGTTGTTTGATGAGAAGTAGGCTCATTTTCTCAGACTTCTATTCAATCAGACTTCTTTTTGCAACCAGAGGAGTCGCCTCCTGCTGGCTATTAGAAAGAATGCAAGTTTAAGGCACTTCAGCATTGGCTTCACTTCCCAGACATGGAGGTTACCCACTGGTGGTAATGTAAAGTGTGATGTAAAAACAAAACCATAATCTTCAAATGATATTCCCTCACAATACTTCACATTACACTTTCTGAGAAAATTAAGTGAGTACGTGAGTACAATTTAAACGTCGTAATTGTGTAACATGATATCTCGATATATTTATCACGATACGATTCCGTTGAAAGACGATGAATTATCATATTGAATTATCACCCAGCCCCACTTTAAGTAAATGCCTGGACTCTATCAAATAATGAAGGCAGTATATCAAGGACCATAATGAAACCTCTGAATTAACAATGTACCATCATTCAGCTGTTAAGATAGATCACGCCCTGCAGGAACTGAACAACGCAACATGTGGAATAAATGAATGATTGACTCAGTGTCCTGACAGTGACCTTATGTTCCCGCTACACTCCCACTACACGCTTTGTTATCCAAGGACGATTCAGATTCTGTGGTTACAATATTTATATCTTTTTCACTTCTCAACAGCTTGTTAGTTGTTTCCAACCTTGTTCAATTAAAAATGCCTCCTTCAATCTTAGATATTGATTTCACGGCCTAACATTTTTTCTGCCCACTGATTAAATGTAGGAAGATAATTATCTACAAGTTAAGCACCATCTGTTTCAAGATAAACATCTTCACATGCAAACAGTATGAGGACAAACAAAGACTTTATTGTTCCACATTTAAACCAAGAAATGTACCAACTGTTAAGTTTATTATGGCATCCGCTCTACAGTAAGCTACCGGTGAAGGTACAATGATGGCAAATGTACTCTGAACTTTACTGATGCAGCGCTATAAAATGAACTAATAAAAGGATATTAATAGTAAAAGCAAATATGCTCTCTCAATATTTGCTCAACACTGGGCACAACATGTTAACCAATAAAAACTATTTCTAAGCTAGTTTGTAAAGATAAGGCCACACTAATCTCTACAGTATGACCTCGGAGGAGGCCAGTAAAGCAGAAAAACAACATATTCATGGTGTTTAAGGTTATCAACGTGATGCTTAAAGCTGATTCTGTGAGCTCAGTGCGGCAAAGTTGAAGCGAGAATAAATGAGACGCTGATTTAAGCAAATGAGAATATAGCTGAAGATGGTGGCAGTGATGTTTTTCACATAGATTGACATTCAATCTCCAAAACTAGCGCATGAACCCAGAATGGCTGTGCGATATAGAAATGCATCCGCAACATGGGACAAGTAGACCAGAAAATAACCTGGTGTATTCTCACAAATTTATTCTAGTTAACCTTTTCCAATCCGACCCTCTTTTTCATAGACCCATTTGTGTCTTTTTTAGGGGGGTACAGGATCTTTAGGGGGAGATGGCAGGTCAACAGTAGATGTCACATAGAAGTGGTGTGCATCATCTGAGAGCTGAGAACCTGAAGATTGGACATTATGTGTCAAGTTGTGAAAAAAAAAAAATTGAAAGTGTATAAGGGTTTAGAACATTATGATAGAAGTACTGTATATGATGGCCATTCCAATTAACTATTATGTCTCATTAGTTGTTGCAGCAATGTTTGGGTTGATACCATTTGTTACACAGATTTGGTGCTAAATTTAACCCAATTTCACCAGTCAAAATTGATAAAAATGATCAATAATCCCTCCAAAATACCACATTAAGACACCAAGACCTTGAGGAACACCATAGAAAAAGCCATGCTGTGATTTGGTATCAAAAACTTTTGACACTTGGAGATTTCTGCAAGAATTATTTTTTTTGGCGATTGGATGGTGAGCACTTCTGTTATGGAAACTGTTCAGAAACTTATTGTCAATCTACCTAGGAAAGCCATCCATCACCTGAATGCCCTAGGTCTCTAGTTTGTGGCTGTAATGTTTCATGAGGCTGTGATTATCCTATCCTATACAGTGAGGTCAAGTTTCAAAAAATGGTCTCACTACAATATAATGGCTACTATGGGGACTAAAATCATCACACATGAATACAATTGGGCTCATTGTATCCACAAGAGTCTCAGCTTTCCAGTCAATTTATGTAGTTCCAAGACTATTTAGGTATCCCAGTATGCAGAAACCATTTTCAGAGTAGGTGATGCAAAAACTGCATTGATTTTTGCCCAAAACTGCATGTGATTATCATAGAGTATGTCTGTAAAGGGGAGACTCGTGGGTACCCATTGAACCCATTTTCATTCACATATCTTGAGTCAAGAGACCCCTTTGAAAATCACCATGCCAGTTTTTCCACACAAAAATTTTGCCTGACTTCGGAGCATTATTATTCCTTAGGTTTTCTAGTTTCACGATACCAGTATCTTCACTCTAGCTCGAAAACAGAGCCCGCTACAGCCTCCGAAAGATGATAAATTCAGCCGAGGGCATCGGCAGCCCTCAAAGAGTGGAAGAGGTCAAAGGCAAACAAGGTGCAAACATCGTCACCTTTAACAGCACCGGCTTTTACTGTGCACCGAAAAAGCTCTATCGACTGGAGTCATGCACTTTGTCACTTGTTTATGACTGAGGCTCTCCGCATTGAGTTATTTCTCCCGTCTTTAAAGCACTACTGACAGAGTGTCTGCCCCTTTTGTCATGCCACATTTATGCAGAGAGCTGCAGCATTCACAACTTTAGACAGCCCTGCAGCCAGACTCACAATGTACATCGATGGTGACAAGTAATATGGCTCCAGCGCATTGATAAAGGTCCATGGCTATTACAGTTGAGCGGGGCTCTGGTGGGAGTAAATGTCTCACAGTGTCGATAAACAGACAGGGTATTTGAGCCGTATCAAATTATCGTTTAAGTCCTCTCTAGCATGAAATTATGTGTTTGATAATAAAGCTAGGAGTTTTTCTGAAAGGTTTTACCACTTCCATCAACATACTTTTAATTAAAAGCAGCATCATTACTGTGGTATTGACATATCCTTCCATGTGTTACATGAGGTGGCAAAATGCATCGACTAGATCTGGATCCATTGACACAAACATTCATATATAAAATTAAACTTTCAAGACAAGAACTGACACCCACATTGTAAGTTAACTGCTCCACTACACAAACCTTTTAAATTATAATATTAAACCGACATTCAGAGTTTCAAAATGCCACATTTTATTGGCAGAAAATCTTTTTTTTGAACTGTAAAATTGAAAGTATCATAAAGGAGCGAGTAAAAAGGCTCAGACATTGAGCCGCCCCTGCGCTAAAATGAAATCACATTTCATTGCTTCCTTTGTATTGCTGCCTCTGTGTCATGTCATGGTGACATGTTTTGCCGAGCGCACAAGGCAAATATAGTAATCTTTCACCAACCTGCCTCCTCCAAGGGGAAAAGACACATTAAGAATAAGAACGTGTACACAGAAACAGCATGTCGCTTACATGACTGATTGCGGCGGGGACGAAAACGGAAGATAAATGCCAAAGATATTTGAGGCAAAAATATTGTAAGAAATAATATAGCCTTTAAAAAAAAAGGTGCTGTGCATTCAGCACAGCGAACATCGTCAAATTCAGCACACAACGCCAGAGTTACTGAATGATTCACTGGGGCCATAGGTCATCCGCACTCAGAATTGCTTTATGATTGTGTGCTTAGAGGCATTTTCAGACTGCTGAACAGAAGGAAAGTGGTGAATTGACACCACAACCCCTCAGGTCCAAGTTTTCTCTGCTCCACACCAAACAATTAATAATTCTAATAATCTCAAATACTTCACTCTGTGGGCGAAAATTAATACCAAGAAAAAACGTGTTTTATCTATGAGCTCCAAGAGGACCTTTACCTGAATAGTGAGACACGCTGTATTATTTAATACAGGTGAGCTGCAGTGACTTGCCATTGTTTGTTATCCATCCCGATTAACACCCGAGCGAGTTGAACTGAGGGTACAGACTGTCAGATACGGAGGTGGGAGAGGGCTGTGCATCAACAGATGGTCAGAGACTAACGAGAGGCTGGACAGGCTGTGCAGAACACCGTCAGCCATGAGACGCTTTAGCACATCACTCCTGGAGTTTCAAAGCTCGACAAACTAACTGCAGTTGAAGGTTAAGGCCTACATACACTGTCTTCAAAGTTTCACCAGATTTATTTCCATTTTCAGTCCAGGCATCAGTCAATTATCTTGATAGGAGTAGGAATGGGAATTGAGAATCGGTTCCCAGTTGTCAGATTCCTTGATATCGCATGCCTCGGTGACTATCGATTCCTCTTATTGATGCTTTCTGACAGTTGCTGCGTGCACAATGACGTAACGCCATACGCACGCTGTACCGTGTTTCAGTTTGTATGGGAGCCCAGCCATGGCGGAGAGGAAAAAAACACTCAAAAGTGTCTCGCTAATACTACTAAACCTGAAGGGTGCACCCTATTTTTTCCCTGATAATGGTACATTATGCTGCTATTCATTAAAAATTTGTGTTGGGTTAAAGTAGATTATAACGTTATCATGACGTGTTCAAATGCAATCTTGTAAAATGTAGTTTTTGGTGAGAAACTTGAATAAATCCAGTTGTTTGAAGGAGATGTTTTCACAGCAATATAAAATAGATAATAGAGGGGAATTATGACCTGTTTAACTTCCTTACACTAGCTCTAAGCAGCTTATAATACATCATTAGAACTACTAATGCCAAGATTATTTATTTTTTTATCAAAGCAAATATTTAAATAAAAATAAGAATTTATTTCCTAATAATTTGAATTGTGTGTTTTTATGCAAATAACCACTGTAGATGACAATAATAAAGTAAAAGAATAACGTTTAGAATTTTTGACGGTGACTTCAGCACGGTTCTGGGACGGCAGTGAAAAATGTTAGTCTGTTAGTCAATTTATCAGGAATCAATAAGGGAATCAATTACGAATCAATATTGATAAAATATTTAAATAATCTTCCATCCGTAGATGGGAGCATGGTCTCATGGGCTGAAGGGTTTGCTAAAGATAACTCTACTTTAGGTCTTACACCGTGCCAAATTAAAACCAAGTGTGTGCATATCATAGATTTATCAGTTTTCAAATCATACACATACTGTAGTTGTGCAGAAAATCAATATTTTACTTGTTAACTATCTTAGTTTTTGAATAGCCTGAAAGACTTGGCTTCTTTTACATTGAGATTACCAAGGCTGAAAACAACTATTACTTTCATAGCCCACGGTAACCTCTCCAAAGTGGCTTTGCTCTGTTTTGTTTCGCAAATTACAATGACATAAAAGCAGCTAATCTTCACTGTCGATGAGATGCTGGAACCAAAAACAATTTGCTTTTAAAAGACTGATTAATTATTAGTATTTATCAGAATTGTCAGTCAGTCATTTTAGGACTAATCTCCATGGTGCAATATAAAAATGTACTCCTTCACCTAGTGCTTTATTTAATAGAAATACTGCATTATCAAAAAAAAATTTTTAGTTTTGGTTCTAGGGAATGTCCTGTTGTGTGAAGTGTTGCTTTCTACCTGGACAGGGGGTATTTCTTCCCAATTGCAGCATGGGGGTCTTGTTGGCGAATGGCTCGGATAGCTGTGGGTGCTGTGAACAGGGAGGAGACTCCGTGTTCAGACAGGACACGGAAGAATGCCCCAGGGTCTGGAGTCCCCACAGGTTTACCCTGTAAAACAGACAGTACAGCAACACCTGGTTAGTCCACCAACTGTAGCATGGATGCACGGATATAAAAATCAAAATGACTCACAGCCTACAGAGCGGATAGCAGATACAGAGATTATTGCGGAAGCTCAAAAACATCACAGCAATATCTCTACGTTGTGTTCCACGGTACAAATCCACTTCAACTACAAACCATGAATATTCATAGAGCAGCTGTTTAAACTGGAGAGGCTCACTGGAAGGCTGCCTTCCAGACAGATGGGCACCAAAATCCATGGATTAGAAACACAGTTGCACTATAGGAGTGTTGTTTGTCAAGGAGAAAAGACAGACACCAAAGAAGTCTGCAGGCAAAACGCCTCAAACAGCAATTTCCTCTGTGTTTTTTGGTATTCAACTAGCCTGTCCTTACAGTGAGGAGATAACTGCAGATGAATGAGAATGGTAAACAGCAGCAATGAGTTCCGGGTGTCATTTTTGCTCTGAATAAATATTTGTGTCCGTGTATTGATCAGAGGAAAAACAATAGGTTGGCAGCTTCATGCCTGGAGAAAGACAGGCTGTTGGTACAAGAACCTTCGTGGCTGGAGTCAAACATTGATTTAAGGAAGGCAGATTAATTCATTGCCAAGCAGAACTGCTTCCTACAGGTGAGAGAAAGCCTGAGTACAAATGTAATGAGAGTCCCTGAACATGAGGAAATACACTGTAAGACGCACACGGAAAGATCAACACATATTCCCCTCTCAGCCCTGGTCTACAGATTTAGTTGCATGCTAATAACCTTCCTTCTGCATAATAAGAAGCCCGCACGGAGAATCTATTCCACTCGCCGATGGGCGGTGGATTCACAAAGCAAAAGCCAAATTACCTGTAATAATCGGATTCATCAATATCAAGTGGCTGTTGAAAACACACATTCATGCAGAAATATATTTCATTAAAGCTTGTTTATCCCTTCGCCACTCGTTTTATGAGAAGTCAGGTGTGCTGCATGTCAATGTTGTGCTCAGTGGAGGGGCTGTGTCCTTAAAGTGTGAACCGATACTGTTGGGTGAAATTAACATTTTGCTGAAATATACTGTATATATGTATTTGTTCCACTCCATTCCATTGCAACCTCCCACATATTTTTTTTGGGGTAAAATAAAAAAAAAAAATGCTTTACCAATTTAAATGGAACACTAAAAGATCTGGATTAAGGTGGATTTCATTGCATTTGCCATTTGATGGAGTTTGTTTGCAGTTTCCCAATGTCTATTGGTACTATTGTGCTGTACGATTAACATACTGTCAGGAGCAAATATTGAAATACTGCTTCTGCACCACTCACAAAGAGTGATTTAATTACAATTACTTTTTAAACATTATATTCTTTCATCTAGGACTGGGCCATATGGCTAATAAAAAATATCTCGATTGAAATTGAAATTTTCTCTGAAATAAAAATTTGTATCATCAATTTTAATTATTATTTATTCATTTTGTTTTATTTATTTATTATTGGCAGAATGGCTGACTGATTTATTGATTGAATGTAAAATTCAATCATATAAATCACGTTCACCGGTAGGTTGCTTTTGTTTTGAAGTTAGTTCTTACACACTCTTACCGTAATGCCTAGTATATACGCGTACCGCAAATCAATGTGGGGGCTAGTTTGACTGTCTTTTTCTTCCGAAATGGAGGCTGGAATCTTTCCTCACCGTTTCCGACCTCGACACGTGTAAACTTGCTTTGGCGCTTCACTTCTTTCGTTTTCTACAAGCTCTTTCCCTGCTTCCCTCCAGGTACAAAAACACACGCCAAACGTCATACATACTCGCCCACTTCTTTTTGTGTCTACAGGAGAGAGTGATTGAAGCGAAACGCCAAAACGAGTCTCATGCCGGCAACTTAAAAAAGATTACGTGACAGTTTGTACTCAATGTTTTCGACAGTCATTTACTACATCCCACGTAGAACAACCCCTAATACGCGAAGTATATACGATATATCGCCCACCCCAAACTTAAAAAACATATTCTGTAAACTGAAATGTATTTCTAACGCCAGTGCGGCAGGGCATAAAATGCACATGCAGGTGATACATTGACTGACATTAGTAAAAGAAAAGGAGTGAAAGACTAAAATAGAGAGAGCTGCAGTCTGTCTCTTGACAGCGGACTGTAGCAGCCAGAGTCAAACATGGCAACAGAGTAAAACAGAGTCCACACGAACTGGAGTCGTTAACCAAATATGGATGTATTCAGCCTGCAGAGCCAACAGAGGCAGATGCCAGGCAGACATTAAAACCTGACTCGTACAGCTTCGGAGGTTGAACAGCTCAGGTTTTATTGCACATTTTCTGGTAATTCAAGGTGATTGCAACACTGCTGTTGTTAGTTTTCGATATTAAACCTCGCCTAAGGGGACATACCTCGTAGAGAATTGTGCTATTACCGTGAAGCAGGGGACCATAGCAGATGTATGAATGGCCGACCACCCAGCCCAGGTCTGACGCCGCCCACCAAACCTGCAACAGGTTAAAAAAAAAAGGTGAAATATGTACAGATACTCTAAAGGAAATACTATAAATGTAAATCAAATAGCTTATGTATTATATAGATGTAAATGAAAATAGAAACAAGTGAAACATACTACTTCCAAAACATATGACATATTACATAGTCATGAAATCTTCTTTTCAAGTACAGAGCAATCTCTCTCTGTGCTCTCAAACGTGGCTGTAACGCAGAAAAAGGATGCTTTATTGCCTTACATCTCCAGGACTGAGTCCATAAATATTTGACATGGTCCATTTCAGCATCACAGCGTAGCCTGCAGTGTCTCGCACAACACCCTGGGGGACAAGATAAGAAAAAAACATCAGACTGGTGACAGGTTTTTTTGCGCTAGGCAAAGAGGCAGACGTTTAATATCAATCTAAACACAGCCGCTCAGCCCTGCTCCGCTGAAGGGGATGGCATTTTGTTTTTCAAATGATGCTTCTCAAACTGACTCCAATTTCTGGCTTTTATTAGTTAATGGTGCTGTATAAACATTTTCGAAGCCAAAACAGTCTGTCCTCAAGTCTCCAATTATAGAGATTTTTTCTAAAACGTATCATCTCCCTACAGCAATAACTGAGAAAGTCGCAGTAACTCAGAGGAAAAGCTGGCAATAACAGCACTATTAAGCTCAGGAACTAGCCGGCAGGTGGATATTTTATATCATCTGTTGGTCAAAGACAGAATGATGCTATTTGAAAGGAGCTGGGGGTTTTTTTCCATTTGAAACTGCCTGCAGGCAATTCCTCCTGCATGAGCTCCAGCTCCCGCTGTGGAAATGCTCTGTCTTATTTACGTCACGGTGATGGTGTTTAGATTGGGCCTGGATTGTCCAAGAGCAGATGAGTCACACAAAAAGCTCTATACAAGAACTGACGGCATTTACACAAACAGCCGACCGTAAATCCTAGAACTAGTCTACGTGATAACGTATGTTTACATGACATCTATAGCTATGACTCAGGTACTGATTTCCCCCCTGCTGCTGACTACAAGCCTGTAATGTGAGTACCTTTGGTGTTCCAGTGGTTCCGGATGTATAGAGGACGTAGAGAGGGTGGTTTGAGGGAACAGGAACGCAGTCGTGCGGCCGAGCCGTGGCCATCTCTTCATCCCAATCCAGACTCAACTCCGGACTCATTGATACTTTTTCCTAAAAACCAAAGAAAAATGAGGTACATGCTAATTTTCATTTCTATTAAAACTGTGCCGAAGACTAAGACTGTGCAAAATGTAATTGCACAACTAAATGTGAGACCTTTTCGCATCCTTTGACTGGAAAAAAGTATAAAGTACGTGGAGGCAGACACTTCCAATCATCCAATCACATTGATTTGGTGGTGTTTAAAAGAACACACACCACAATTTTATCTTCTTAATGTCCTGATGAAGCTCCTTGTTGACCGAAACGTTGACTAATAAAGCAGAGAAAAGTGTGTGCGGGAGCAAGTCATTTTTTTGAGGAAGACTAAGACTGTGACTGCTCTATAGCTTCAAATGTCCATAATATATCTCTGGGGGTTCATACAGAACGAGTTATTGATCAATTCTATTGACTCAGGTGCAGCAGCGCTGGAAAGAGTTCCCACGAGGGGATCCTCCCACACCAGCGAGCTGCCCTGACCCAGAGAGCTATGTGGAAAGAAGGCGTTAGACCACTTTATTACCGTAACACCTGAAAGTGGGGAGCCAAAAATTCCCATTGGGATATAAATTCTCACTTCAAGTTGAATATATATATATATATATATATGTATATATATATATATATATATGACGTTTATGTTTAAATTCTGTTTTAACTCCCATCAGTCATTAGAATCTCTTGGAGTCACCCACAGAGGTAATGTCAGGTCATATGTTAAAGCCCCCTTACATCTTCCAGTTGCTGACATCTGCCTCATTTCAAATCTCTTTGATAATTTAATTTCATTAACATTTAAATCATCCCCGGAAGCTAAAGAAAAAAAGTCCCGGCCACTTCTGTCTTTGATTCTCAGGGAAGGAGCTCAAAACTAAGATCGTTCAATATCACACAGCCTCTCGAAGGCGGAGGACAGACAGCCCATATAACCCCCAGCTGTCTGAAATGCATCCCTTTTAGCTCACTTCACTCAGAGCCGAGCCCAGAGTAAAAACTTGGCTGATTTAACAAGGCTTTCATGTTGGAAACCGTCTTCGCAGAACACCACAACCTTTTGCTCGCTGAATGCAGTAATTGATAAAGCAGCCGCAGCCACCTTCAAAAGTGGTGCTTCACATGATTTTAAGAGGATGAGTTTACTCTGATTTTCCTTTGAAAAACCATTTCTCAGAGTTCACTAATGGATCCAAAAAAGATGCAACAGCGATCTCTTAATTCGGCAGATCATTCCCTGATAAATAACATTGGTAATACAAACCAGATCAAATGCATTGTGTATTGTTAATTTAAGAACACAACGGAGTCAGTCAGAGGTACGTGGCGTAACTGATAACAAATTTGAGACATGGAGGGCCAGATGAATGATTGCAACACTGTGCGATCAATTTTAAGAATAATTTCTATTTTCTAGACCTAAAAATTCAATGTGTTTCTTTTTACGCTCGTGTGAAGGTGAAGCAAATTTCAGCTTGCTGTCGCCATATTAATGCAGAATCGTGTGCTGTATAATCATTCTGCACGGCTTCCAAACTGGATCTGTGCCAGGCTCTTTATGACAACCTCCATGATCCCTCAGCTGCAAGCACACTACACATTTTTTTCATTTTCTCTCATCTACTTGAAGCAGCCATACATCCTTTTCCTCTTTTCATACAGTGGCAGGATTTACCATTCATACACATTTGGCTTATTCTAGGCTATAATCCTTTAAAATATGATGCTCTTCAGTTCTTATAGGTTAAAAAACAGCAACCACTAGCCTTGGGAAATTGTTTTCTCCCCAACAGAAGCTATACAGTGACTAAACTAATCAGGTTTACATATTTCAGATGCATTTACATTCTGTCAAACAGTCAGCAGGTTTTTAGAAATGACACCACATTGACAAATTAGGCTTTTATGATCCTTTGTGCTTCTTACCATGTTAGGCCTGTTGTAGATGAGGACTTTAGAGGGCTTGTGAGAGCTCAGCTCCAAGGCCTTCTCCACCAGAGGGATGTACTCCACTCTTCTGCCTGGCTCGATGCCAAATGACGCTGTAACCATCAGCTTTGGCTGAGAAAAAAAACAGATTACGCAATGGCAATTTAGCTATGTAGCACATTTCATTACACGTAAACTCAAAATGCTTTGCAGTTAAAGACAAAATCTAGAATTAGAGGTATAAATGTAAGCACAAACATAGCATAAACAACATAAATATAAGAATACAGTACAGGGTTTTCTGCCAGTGTATTGCAAGCCTGGTAGCCTGCCAGGGATTTACATCTCCATTATAACAGAGCTGCCTGTTTGGGTGTGTGTAACCACGGTTGTGACTAGTAGTCAAAGTAGCGGTTGTAAAACGGTGATAAACACATTTCATTTCCTACATTCCTCAAAGTTATTTTGTTATCTAAAAAGCTTTTACTATGCAGAGTAGCGAGCGAAATCAGGAAATGTTGGTTTTCATCAGCTGAACGACTTAACACGACTCCTATGCAGCTGAAAGTGAAACAGTAAAATAAAGCAGATATCTGAAAGTAGGGGAAGCAGCAAACTCTGTTAGAAGCTACAAAAGTACTGAGAGACGAACACACAACGTCTTTCCCTCTGGTCTCCTGCACACAAGTTTTTAGGGTGCGGTCCTAACAACTTTTCTGGCGGAAACCCTGCAGTAGTATCCACAAGCATGCAGCCAACCACACAGCAAGAAAAACCCCAAAACATCAACACAATCAAATCGAAAAAAAAACCTGCACACACTCACAGTAATTACCCATAAGCCTGGGGGAATAGGAACGTTTTTAATTTGCTTTTGAATGCGGACACGGTCGTGATGGACCTCAAGTCATCAGGCAGCTTGTTCCAGACAGCAGGACCACACAGAAATACCGAAAGCACCCTCACCGGACCTGGATCTAATTCTGTCTGATGGCCTGAGAGCACCTGATCGGGTTATGGTCAGTGAGCAGGTCAGACATGTAGTGAGGAGACAAACCATTAACTGCTTTATGGACCAGAGAGGTTCTCAATCTTTTTCAGACACGAACCCCCTTACAAGATAGAGAATACACCGGGGACTCCCTCAGATATGTCCCTTTTGAATAATTTGACGTTAAGCCTATATTTTACACGTCTATAGTCTTAGTTTTTGTGAAAGAACACCACCGGAGAAATGTACTAGAAAGATATTGGACATGTATTAAACATATTTGCAGATTCTAGTTATAGATTTGTTAGATTAGAACGTAATTTATGAACTATTATACTGTAGATTTAAAAAATGTTGAACTGTGAAGCCTTTTCTAAACAAAAATGATGATATGATGATTTAAATGAATGAATCCCCCTGGCAGAGTGCCACAGACCCCACTTTGAGAATCCCTGTTATAGATTATTAGCTGGATTTTTAAGGTGATTCTGTTATTTAACCAGGAGTCAGAGTGATTTCAGTATTGGAGTAATATGTTCAAATTTTCATGTAAGTGTTAAGGAGTGCTGCGATTTGAATGAGCTGGAGCCGTCCGTCCTACTGACTGTTTGGATAATACTGCAAATAAAGCGTTACAGTAGTCTAACCTGCTTGAGATAAATGCATGAATCAGTTTCTGAGAGGCAGTTTGAGATATGAATGCTCTAAGTTTTGATACATTTCTTATCTTGTGATATTGGTAATCCGATTTTCAAAATTGAGATCAGTATCCAAAACGATGCCATGGTTTCTGACTTGTATTTCAGAGACAGGTGAGAATGTTATCGCGCTAAAATGTCAAGAACTTCATGTTCCTATATCATAAAACAGAATCTAGTGCTCCCATCATATCTGCCCTGAATATTTGTTTTACTGCTTATTAAACAGGGTATTAGTGGTATGAGTCTGCTGCCTTTGGCACTGGAACTCCAGTGTCGAGTCAAATCCAGTTTACATAAGCCTTGTTAACATGCGTTTCATGATGATACCAGAATAAATAGCAGGCTTACATACAACACTCCTGAGGTGTTCCCACTAAGTCAATAACATCGACTGTAACTTTTTAGATTTTAAAGTTTGATGCACATACGCCACAACCTTGAAGGAGAAAGCCTCTAAATTGGAACGCACTAAGTTGTAATTAGCTCATTTTCCCCTAGTGGTCATTAGAAGGTACTGCACTGTGTACAGAGGTGCTAAACAATCATTCACTTTCCTCTTCTCTGCTTTATTGCTGAATTGCAAAGTGGGACTCATATCTATGAAAGGAGTGACCTAGTTCATACTGTATGTAGATCATATTAGAGCTACAACAATTAATCAATTAGTTGTCAACTATTAAATTAATCGCCAACTATTTTGATAATCGATGAGTCAAATAATCATCAATAAGTCAAAATTCTCTAATTCCAGCTTCTTAAATGTGAATATTTTCTGGTTTCTTTACTCCTCTATGACAGTAAACTGAATATCTTTGACAAAACAAAACATGTCAGAACGTCATCTTGGGCTTTGGGAAACACTGATAGACATTTTTCACAATTTTCTGACATTTTATAAACCAAACAACTAATCGATTTATAAAGAAAATAATTGACAGATTAATTGATAATGCAAATAATTGTTAGTTGCAGCGCTAGATCATATTAACTAATCATCTGACAAACAACTGAGTCAACAATACTCCAACATTAACTGTCCCCCAAGGAGAGTACTACAACAATAAAAGATTAAACACCGGATCAAGTATACTTAATAATAAAACTGTATTTCTTCATATTTATGTTTATATAAACACATCAGTCAACAGAGATCATAATCTTCACAAACAGTCCCTGTCAAAATGTCAGATTGTTCCATTAATTCTTCCGTTGCCCTGTTAAAATATCTCAATGCAGATGGCATTGATATCATTCTTCAGAGTGCTTTCCGCTGTGAATGACTCATTTTGAGCTCACAAAAACAAAGAAGCCTCAGGCACCTCTGGCTTTCAGAGTTTCAGAGATTTTGCAGAGTGAATGGTGCTCATTACTAATGGCACATAAAAAAATGGGAATTGGAAAAGTATCAGTTGCAGCCATGTTAATACCCTGCGTCATATAAGCAGTATAAAAAGAACTGTCATCACATCAGCCTGTCCTCAGTTTTTAATGAGCGGTCAAAGAAACTGAAGAGTGACATCGAATTATCATGTTGTCATGGCTCATGACAAAAAGATAAATCTCAACCACATGGTGAGTAACAAGACTTTCTAACCTTGGCGTGATCGATGCGGACGGACAGCTCTTTGGAAGCGAAGCCGCCAAAGATGAGGCTGTGCGGGGCGCCGATCCGTGCGCAGGCCAACATGGTGAACATGGCCTGCGGCACCATGGGCATGTAGATGACGACCAGATCTCCTTTCCATACCCCATTCTTCACCAAGACTCCTGCTAACCTGGACACCTGGATCGAGACACAGAGCCGACAATGCAGAGAATTGAATATCAACATGCATTTTGGCACTGCACTAGGTAAATGTTCAGGACTACTATAACCAGCATAAACAAGTGATGGCTAAACAGACTTCTATGCATTTTTGTATGCATCAACTTGAATAAAATGTGTGAATTTAAGTCTATTAAATTGATTGCCTTCAATTGGACATAATCTGACAATTGAAATAACTCAATATCTTTTTGTAAATTTAATTAAATCACATTAAATGTCTTTTGGCTCTGGGCGCAACCACTAAAAAGCAAATTTTTTAATTATAGTACATGAAATTCGAGTCTTAAATTTAACTGACGCCTCTGCCCAAATGTCAATCAAGGTAATCGTTTCCCTTTCTTTTCATGATTGTATTTTGCTGTTCTCCATGCTAATGTTGGCTCAATCCAGCAGCCGCGGCAGAAAAACTAAACTCAGTTGAAGGCTTTAACAAAGTGACGACTCCAGCTCTTTATGCTGTTTTCTAATAATGCTATTTACCTGGTCCTGAAGTTCCCTGAAAGTGATGATCTGTTTAGTTCCAGTCACTGGGCTGTCATAAATGATGGCAGGCTGCTCTCCACGGCCGCTCTCTACATGACGATCCACGGCGTTGTAGCACATGTTCAACTTCCCTCCAACAAACCTGACAGAGACAAAACATAATAAACAAGATGTTCAAAAATCAAATATGAAGAACATATATACTATAAATATACAATTAAAATACATTTTAGGTGAACAGTATATATCATATGCCACCACCTCTATCAACATACCTCTAAACGGTTTTGTATTTTTGGCTGGTAGGGTTGATGAAACCACTTAAAGCTAAAACATGTGCAGTTACCTTTGCACAAATCAATGCAACTGATAAAGCGACAGTTTCAATTCATTCTGGGGGCTGTGCATATGGATAAAGAGCAGCAAGCAGGTTGAGCAGATGGTGTCTGAAATCTGCTGTTTTTTGGAAGCAAGAGAGATGCCTAGGCTGTGTCCCTTCATTTTAACACAACAGTACCAGATTCAGGCAGATCTGGTTATTTCTACTACACTAGATGGTATAACTGACAACTCCACCCACCAAATAAACAAAGCAATAAATTTCAATTTCATTCTCTGTGCAGGTGTGCGTGGGCTGTTCATGGATGTATTAAGGGGCTGTTGTGCATTTTTTAATGTTTGTCTTCCTAAAAAAAGCAGAACAATTTAGAATAACTTATCCATCTAACGGTTACAGGTGTTATGTTGAAATCAAGCATATGAAGGCACTGAGCAGAGGCGTGCGTGTACAAAACATCTCCATAATCTAAAACCGGTAAAAATGTTGTAGAAACAAGAAGCTTTTTTATATTAAAAGAAAAACACAAACACTGTTCCCCCCGTGAAATGGTGCCCCATTCGGTTATGTAGGGGGAAACACACTCAACACAACGTCTGTGGCTGGTTAACATCTGATTGTAACCTACTTGGACATGAAATATTAGGACTTCTAAATTATTTCTAAGTGATATTTGGTAAAAAAAATATATATATATATAAAAAAATAAAAAGACACTGTAAAGTTATGGGTAGCTCCCATAGAAAAGTAGCCACAGTTTGTGCCTCACTTCTCTGCTGATTAGCTAGAGTCAATTTTTTCAATAATAAACACAAGACAAACCTTGAAAAACTGCAAGTTGGTTCACTTACGACATTAAGACATTTCAAACATTGTTTTAAGACTCCTCTACCCAAATGGAAGAAAATAATTAAATCTCAAACCAGACATATGTCTATGAGCCAAACAAAGATGACAACTGGAAGTGACATACATCCCAAGATGCATTTTGTTTTGTTTGATTATCAGGGTAACTTTTTTAACCATTAATTCATATTGTCAATTAACATGACAACATGGAAACAAATGAAAAATGCCACTTCCAGCTGTTCAACTAAAAATTAACAAAAAATATATTTATTATTATTATTATTATTATTATTATAACAATAATAATATTATTTTTAAAACAATATTTTATTTTTTAAACATATTTATTATTATTAATAATAATAATAATAATAATAATATTAATAATATTATTATTATTCAATTATTAAATATGTTTTTCTGCATCAGACGAAATATTGTTATTCTAGTCTGAGTATTATGAAACGTACAACCCAACATTTTAAATTTATATTTTGCAGGGTAACAGATTAGGCTATCTATCATTTTTTTTATCCAATTAATCAACAAAACTGGAAGTGAGAATAAGACTCGAAATAGACCTCTTTAATTCAAATAACTAAATTCTGGTGGTTGCCAAACTGTTTATAGGTGAATTATGATATTATAATTAAAAAGTTAGCATGTCAAAGTCTTATTTTGTTTTCCTCAAGCTCACAAACGTTCAAGTTTCATGGGAAATTGGGACTTTTTAATGAGATAGGTTGCAAACCTTGTTGTTCCCTTTCCTTTTGATGCAAATAGCCTGGCATGTGCACTAAACATGTTTGTTGCTGTGCACATTAAGGTTTTAGTTCGCTTGCAAACATGTGAAACCTACCAGTTTGGAAACACTGGATCCTCGACGTGCAAAGTTTTCGTCCACGGCTCAAACCAGTGGACATCCTGTCCCACCTCAGCCCAGTATGTCTCTGGGTTGTCCCTCGCTGAGGCGAAAGCTCGACCGTACAACGTGTCGGATGCAAAGTTTCTGCAGCTCTGCAGGGAGAAGAAACACTTCTTAATGTCTGCAGATGCATGATGCGATCCTGCTGCTGCTGCTGCTGGTTGTTGTTGTTGTTGTTGTTGCTGTGCTGCTGCAACAGTCCACAGTTTCCTCCCTGGTGTCCTCTTAGAGGCGCAGAGATTCAGCCGCACTAACTGTCTCATTTGGAAGTGCATTGCTCTCTGTAGTTACTTTAAAAAAGCTAAAAACTTCCACGCGTTTTCTCCTGTTTCCGGTGTTTTCCTCCTCAGGTGTGTAACCCCTCGTGTGATTCAACTTTGAGCGACGTCATCTGCTCTAGGGCCACGTGAAAGGGAGAGGAGCCTCCTGCAGAAATCCTTACAAACCCTTCAAGGAATGCGAACTATGAACTGGATGTAATTGTTGCTGCTGGAGGAGCTTTGACCAGCAATCAAAGCTGTTATGCAACACACAGACTGCTGCAAACAGCTCTGTAAGCTCTGCAACAACACTTATATGCTGGGAAATAATTAGGGCTGTCAATCGATTAAGATATTTGTCCAAATTAATCACACATTTATCCTAAAAGGGAGATTTGTCAAGTATTTAATACTCTTATCAACATGGGAGTGGACAAATATGCTTGATTTTTGCAAATGTATGTATATATTTATTATTGGAAATCAATTAAAAACACAAAACAATGACATATTTATATATACTGTATATATATACTGTATATATGTATATACATATATATATATATATTTATATATATATATACTGTATATATGTATATACATATATATATATATATATGTATATATATATATGTATATATATATTTATATATATATATACATATATATATGTTTATATATATATATACATATATATGTGTATATATACATATATATGTATATATATATATTATTATATATATATTTATATATATATAATAATATATATATAAATATATATAATATTATATATATATATATTATAAATATTAAGATATTTGTCCATGATTAATCACAAATACGCAATTCCGTTGCCATGCGTTGCCCTTGAAATGCGCTAAAACGGAGCGTTTCTGACAGAGGGTGAATACAGGTATATTCAGACAGACAGTATGAGAAAAATAATGTGTTGTTTGAACATTAAAGCATGTAAACATGTTCTAGTAGAAACCCAAAATACAACTATGAACCTGAAAATGAGCATGATATGTCCTCTTTAATACTCTCATCAACATGGGAGTGGACAAATATGCTTGATTTTTGCAAATGTATGTATATATTTATTATTGGAAATCAATAAACAACACAAAACAATGACAAATATTGTCCAGAAAACCTCACATGTACTGCATTTAGCATAAACAAATATGCTCATATCATAACATAGCAAACTGCAGCCCAACAGGCAACAACAGCTGTCAGTGTGCTGACTTGACTTTGACTTGCCCCAAACTGCATGTGATTATCATAAAGTGGGCATGTGTGTAAAGGGGTGACTCGTGGGTACATTCACATATCTTGAAGTGAGAGGTAAATGCCAAAATTAAGTTTGGAGGACACATTCTGGGGATTTCAGAGTGGTACTGGGTGTAGATTTAATGTATTGGCTTCATATCGCAATATATTTTCTAGAAGTATGAAATGCAAAAAAAAATTCCCACATTGGGCTAATTCACTCTATAGCGATTTAGCCTGTGGCATGTCTTTTATCATGCAAAACAAGAAGAAATAATTGATATTTACTTCCTTGAAGCTCATTTCCATCGCAAATCTTTGTTTGCTAAAGCTGCAGCATTAAACTCTCATGCTCCTCAGGGTGGCATCAATAACCCTCCTCCTGTTGAGAATGCAAATGCCTCTGCTTAAACCGATCAGGGGAATGCATGTAGGGGCTTGTTTGAGGATATTTATGATCATAATTGGGTTTGTTGTACATAGTCAAATCATAACAACTCTCTCGTTAAGCTGAGTCACTTGTTCTGGTCTCATCACAACAGCAGCTTGTGCAATCTTGTCACGCCACACGGGCAGCAGCAGCAGCAGTGTCCTCTCTCTCAGACTGCATATATATCTCTTTCGTCACTGGCATCATCCAAGCTGCTGGTAAATACCCATAATCCAGCTGACCCCTGGACGTGACCCCCTGCACAATGGTGCCTCTGGTTGAGTAACTCATCCATCTGATATTACAGGTCATCTGTTTCTATTTATACATGCAGTGTTTTCCATTAAGACATGTCTGGAAGCATGCACTTTCCAGGAAGCCCCTTTCTATTACCTTGCAGCTACTGTGTTCACTACACTTTAAATGAAACAGTGGTTTGCAGTGAAAATAAACAGTGAATTCTTCATCCCAAGTGACAGACAAAAGATATCATTTATAAACACATCACTTGTTATATATACCCTTTTTTTCCAACATGAAATTGTGTTCCATATTCTGAATTATTGATGAATGTTTTCACATCATCCATCCATCCATCACATCCCCGTCTTAGCCTGTGGCTTAGAGTACATATAATGCTTATTTCCAGGTGCATACTTGTATTTTTGGTTTCTACTAGAACATGTTTACATGATTTAATGTTCAAAAAACGCTTTACTTTTCTCATAGCGGCTGTGCTGCAGCAACTCTTTTCACCCTCTGTCTGAAACGCTGTTTGAGCTCCTGGCCCCGCCCTCCTGAAAAGTCAAGTCTGCTCTGATTGGTCAGCTGGTCCGCACTGTCGTGATTGGTCAACCGAACCAAACTCTTCGGACTCCGCTCAAGCTCTGCTCTAACTAGCTTTGTTTGAGGGCGTGCCAAACTAGCAAATACGCAACTGCAAATGTGTGTGGTAATGTGAGCCGCCAAGTGCAAAATCGTGGTAATGCCGTTCGTCTCATAACACTACTTTAGGAGCAACGGAAGTTGCGTTGCGGTGCCATGGTTTTGCAATCTGTGGCTCACGTTACCGCAGTTTCACAAGCATGTCAGACAACAACGGTGGCCTTCAGGTAACGTAAATTTGTGAAAGGCTTTCTCTAGAGACAATGTTTGGTTTGTCCGTTCTGGGCTAAACTGTAGAAACATGGCGGAGCAACATGGCGGACTCTTGCCACTCCCTATGTAGATATGAATGCCTCATTTTAAGCTAACGAAAACACAACGATTCTTAGTTTCAGGTGATTATACACGAATGAAAACATATGAATATTATATTCCATTTCCAGTAATATATCCCCCGAAATGTTACACACTGTTCCTTTAAAATCTCATCACATTTCAACAGAGCATGTAAGTTACAATCTATATTCATGTATAACCACAATCAAACATCGACAGAGAAAGGACGCCTCCCCGTCTCCTCCCATGCTGTAATTTGTCCGGCCAAAAGGTCTCGCTAAATCACTGCTCCCCCAGGCGCTGCTATAACTCTTTTTATAATGGTGCAGATGCTATTGGCAGAATACATATCATTGTTATACTCTCTGGCACCGGACGTGCACGGAGAGAGCTGCTTGCAAAAAGGCCAATCAGACCAAAAAAACAGAGTCCGAGATGGCTCACTGTGGCCGCTCCATCACGCCCTCTTCTTCTCTGATTTGATGTAATGAGTGTGAATCTTTCCAAGCAGAAATCAGTCAGCTGCCCTTCAGAAACAGTTAGAGGCAAATTACCAGAGTTTAATCTACAAATGATTAATCTCCGAGCAGTGTGTTTTACCCGCAGAGTGTCTGAATATGGATTTATAATAGAATTAGTTTGAAGATAATGATTGCCGTTTTGCATTTTGAATGGGTTTCAGACGCGGCAGTTGGCGGAGAGGCCTGTGAATGATTTCAGTCAACATCACTCATAGTTTAGAATAGCTGATACATCATTACAGATGATTACAGCTGAGGGAATTTGCCTAAAATTGAAATACGAGGGACGCTTTATCATTTCATGAAGCACACTGGTTGATGTAAGCCCGGATAAAAGCCATTATTGTTGTTTATTATTCCTCTTATTTAATACCAGTCGAAGCAGGAGATGAAGATAAGAGGAGGTTGACATACAAGACTGATTTTATAAGCTTTTACACATTTGAGATGTGTAAGAGGGGCTCAATATAAATAGATGTCTTCATATTTTTTTTACTATGAGCAAGTAAAATGCCAAATAAAGAGCATCAATAAATTTCCTCATTTCATGCTGTGTAATTATGTGACAAGAGGGACAATACACTCCAAGCTTTCTTCTGAAATTAAATGGGATTAAATCACTCAGGAGCTGTTTGATGCAACAAATTGAACCAGTGTGCAATGTCATTAATTTTTATGTCATTTATTATTTCCATTTGACAAAGTGAATGGGTGCTGTCTCCCTGAAGGGGGCGTCAGCAGTCTAATGGTTAGAGGAAAGCTGTGTTAGAGGTTAAAAATCCCAAGGCAAAAGCATGTGGAAATCAGTGTCTCTGTTTTGTAAACCTCAACATTTAACCCCAATTGGTTGCTCCGGTTACAAACAATAAAACAATAAAAGCTACACCAGATAGTCTTAAAATAGAAAATATCATAATGGAGCTACTTCCCTCAGTTGTTCCTAGAAAGAAAATATATTTGTTGTCAACTTGCCTTGTTAGAAAATGAATACACTTTTTAAGATGTCTATCGGTATACCTCCCTCGTGTTTACATGACGATCTACTTTCATTATCTGTCAGCAGCTGTGTGATGGAGCTTGGTAATAATAAACAGCAGAGCAGCTGTGGGGAAGCATTCTGTCACGTCATGCAGGGAAAAACCTTAACACAAACTATTACATAAACACATTATTTTTTTGAGATTTTATCCGGTTGCCAGAACATTTTCATCTATTTTTTCCCCAGTGCGATATGCCATATAGATCACAGTCAATACTGCACTGGGATTAGAGTCAGTGGTTGTCAAAATTCATTACCCAATGTTCCCTTTTGATAAGTACAAGATAAAGCCAAGAAATAATCTGTCATCTTTGTATGGGTTGAACAAATAAGATGTAACATGTTAATTAGTGAATTTGAGAGTTGCTGGTAGATGAATTCTAGGCTAGCTGTTTCCCTCTGTTTTCAGTATTTATGCTAAGATATGGTAACCGGCTGCTCGTTGTATCTTTATATACATAGACTGTATATAAGAAGTGGATGTAGTCAGCATGACGTCACCCATTGGTTTGTGAACTGATATTTTGAAGCTTCGAGTTCGGCATTTTGGCCGTCCCCATCTTGGCTTTTTGCAACCAGAAGTGGCAAGGAGGGTGGAGCTAAGTACAACCAAATGCTGAATAAGACATTATTAGGTGACGAAAATGTTACAATGAACTTTCATAAACTGAAAACATACTGTGAAAGGGTTAAAGTTGTAAGACGAAAACACGGACTACTCCCAGACCGGATAACGCCGTGGTAGCGACCTGTCAATCACAAGGTAGCCACGCCCTACAGCATCCCCTGCTTTATGGTCTATTTGACTCTAAATGGGACCATAATTTACTAAATGAACATCATGCTGTATTGAAGAAGACTTGAAACTAGCGATTGAGACCATAAACTCATGTTTACAATGTTTACTGAGGTCATAAATCAAGTGAGATGTAGGCTCATTTTCTCATAGACTTCTATACAATCAGACTTCTTTTTGCAACCAGAGGAGTCGCCCCCTGCTGTCTGTTAGAAAGAATGCAAGTTTAAGGCACTTCAGCATTGGTTTCACTTTTCAGAACAGGAAGTTGCCCACTGTTTATATGAGAAAGGTATCAATCTTTTCATCTAACTCGGCAAGGAAGCGAATAAGCATATTTCCCAAAATATTGAGCTATTCCTTTATTGACCACACTTCAGTCCAGTCTTCTGTATTTGCCTCGTCAACATGGTCTCTTGCATCTCCTTCTGTGGGAGTGGAGATCTTTCAGAAATCAATTCACTTGCAGTTGAAGGGCTTTAAGAGCGCTGCAGCGTAATCCCACCTCTTAAAAAAAAAAGCAGAACTGTATTCCAGCCCATATGGGTGGGAGCCTGTAATCTCTCCGTGCCCTCTTTCCGTGCGCTCTCTAAGCCCTCACCCTCTCCAACCGCCCGTCCAGCCCACCACTTACAACCATTACATCTGCATGCAGCTGGGTGGGCCCGTGGGTGGCTGGAATTCACCAGCACATATGGACTGCGTGATTAGGTTTTAGTAACAGTTTCAATCAGAAACAGAGCAGATCACGATGACATATTCCCTGAAATGCTTAAAGATAATGAAAATGGAATCAGTAGAAACACATCGATATGACATTTTTCAAATGTCAGTCTCGGATTGCCAATTTGAAGTAAAGTGAGGTTGGGAGTTGGGTAATTACTTCCCAAGTGGGTATAGGCTAAAGTGATTTTTTTTTTCATGAAAGCAAGATAGATGAGATTCAAATGATTTCAGTGTCTGTGGGTTTTGCTCTGAACAGCTGTGCACATGGAAGCTTACATATTGCTCCTTGCCTCAGGTGTGTGTTCATGTTTACAGCTTGCATTTGTCATGAAGTCATGGTTTGTGACTCCTCACGCTGCCTTAACGTTCCCCCCCCTAACCAGGGATTTGCTACTTGTTTTTGTTGAGCTCCGCTTCTGTCGTGCGCAATGACTGGCCAGGTATGAGATATGCCACAGCAGCAGGCACCATTAAGCAGCTGATCTACAGTAGATGAGTAGAGTCAGTGGTTCGGCTCCGTTCTGTGGTAGCACATAAACATGAGGATTAATCCTTAAGCCTTTCAACAAAGGTTCACTACCATCATTCAGTCCTTATCGGGCTGCACGCAGTGCATGTGCTGTAGCCAAGAGAGGAGATAACAGGCGGCATGGCTCAGCGGCTCCCAATGAACCTTAATGGTAAGCGTGGTTGCAAATAATCAACTGATCTTTGAAGTGCAATGGATGGGTGGATGATACATGGATAAGCATTTACGCATGCAGGCACAGAGACACACATGCATCATTTACTGGTTGACTTCTGTGAATGGTGAAGCCACGTGTTGTAGGAATAGTTGTAGAAATGACTGACCTTTTTATTTAGTCAGGGTTAGTTTATTGTTCATTATAAAGTAAGAAAAAGCAGTAGTCCTGAATGCTGCTCTGATTTATGAGATACACTACTGTATATGACCAAAACTATGTTGCCCCACCCATATCCACATACTTTGGTGTACTTGTTGAATGCGAGCAACTTCCAGCAGCGAGATCTTATGGAAAGCCTGAAACCAGAAGAATGGATGCTGTAATCTGTCCAGAAACCCTCACAGGTACTGCATTTAGCATAAACAAATATGCTCAAATCATAACATGACAAACTGCAGCCCAACATGCAACAACAGCTGTCAGTGTGTCAGTGTGCTGACTTGACTATGACTTGCCCCAAACTGCATGTGATTATCATAAAGTGGGCATGTCTGTAAAGGGGAGACTCGTGGGTACCCATAGAACCCGTTTTCATTCACATATCTTGAGGTCAGAGGTCAAGGGACCCCTTTGAAAATGGACATGCCAGTTTTTCCTCGCCAAAATTTTGCGTAAGTTTGGAGCGTTATTTAGCAAGATCACTTCTTATCTTGAAAGGCTTGAATATTACATTTTATTTCAATGAGTCTTACCAAGCGAATTTTCACTTGTTCCATTGGCTTCCTTGTATTATATGTTTTGTTGTTTTTTTTACTTATTGTTGAAGTGGCCTTTTATCCAGTGCATCAAACACCTGTGTAATGCTCGGAAGTCCACATTCCTTTTTTATGAGAGTCCACATATTTTTGGCCATAGCGTGCTTATTATAAATCTGTCTCCTGAGCATCTGTGTCTTTTTTATAGTAGATGACATCCACTCAAATACTGCAATATTGTCACTTTTAATGAGCAGTTAAATCTAGTGATGAGTGCGTTTGTTTTTTTTAAACGTGTGAAACAAAATATTTAAATGGTTTCAAATATGATTATTTTACTTTCCATTGCACGTCCAAAAATCCATGATTAAAGTGCCATATATTTTTTTTTTATAGTGGTGGACTGTCCTACCTTATGGTGTCAAGATGGACATTTATTTATTTTTTTCTAGTGCAAACAACGCCAGGTTATGAGATATTATTATAAGGATGGAGGTAGATTAATCCCCTCCCAACCACTCCCAGCATCCCCTCATCTCTCTCTCTCTCTCTGTCTCTCTCTCTCTCTCTCTGTGATGCTGCAGCCTCCTGTAGTCTCTCCAGTCTCCAGTAAACAGCAGTCATGGCGACAGTGGTCCAACCGCTCTCTCTGGATCGAGGTAAGGCGCTCGGAGCTTTTGCTATTTTCTGCTTGTCATCTCAGGCTTTTTTTTATTTCCACACATTTTGTAAAACTTCCTGCAAGGAGTAGTAGTAGCAGGTACATCCAGGTGTTTTGTGATTTCCTACAGATTGTTTGTACGGGTCGTTATTTCAATGCAATATGATCTCCTGCGCTATTCTAAATAAAACCGTGCAGAAGCCTATCCGTTCCGTTCCGTTCCATTCCATTCCATTCCGTTCCATTCCATTCCGTGCGTGCATTTTTGCAAAACGGAGCGCTCGTTTCTTCTGTTAAATGACATTAATCCACCATCATCTATTTGGACAAATGGACACGCTTTACACCGCTCCGTTTATTCCCATCTTTATTATGTAACCTCCTCGCTACTATTATCCCGTTACAGCTCGCTTCTTTCTGCTCTCCATCTGTATAAACAGAAAGCCTTTGCTATACTGAAATCTACTTTGTGATACAACTTTTGTATTTGAATAGGACAGGTGCTTCAGTTGTTGTCTTTTTTTTTGCACTTTTTGGAAACACAGACAGTATGCAAGCATATTGCATTTAAAGCCTATAATGATAAATTGAGATGGTGTTACTCAGCCTGTTTTTGATGATGCACCACAGGTAGTGTTTACTAAAGAGCTCAGATAATTGCAGACCATGTGACTTAAACACATATTTGTGCATCCCCCTGACCTCATTCCCATGGTAGTGATGCCTCCAGGATGAAATTTTGCATAATTTTGCATTTGTTTCCTCTTTATAGAAAAGAGCTGCTAACCTACAATGCATTTTAGGTTAGATGCTCAAGCTCAAGACCTTAGTAATATCATAGATATATATATATATATATACATTCTTGAGGAGCACAGAGTCCCTTTAAAGGTACAGTGTGTAGCATTTAGGGGATCTATTGCCAGAAATGGAATATAATATTAGGCTGATAAGTATGTGTTTCTTTAGTGTATGATCGCCTGAAAAGAAGATTTGTTGTGTTTTCTTCACCTTAGAATAAGCCGTTTATATCTAGGAGGAACGGTCAAACCAGACACAGGCTCTAGATAGGGCCATTCGTTGGCCACCGTAGTTCTCCTACACGTGGGAGAAGTTTAAGTTGGTTGCAATCTGCAACCTCACCACTAAAGATGCCACCAAATCCTACACACTGCACCTTTAAAGCTAGGGTAGGCAATTTATTTTAGAACCATTTTTTGTTATATTTTTTTGAAATGTCGTCACATTCCGACAGCAATCACTAAATACAATGCTCTGACAAAAAAATAAAGAAAACAATATCAAAAGTTATTCCTCATTTTTGGTGCGTTTTCCTACGGATGTCCAGCAACATGTGACGCTAGTGTCAATTTCCGCTCCAGTCTTTTCAAAATAAACTTCCGTCTTCACAGGAAACAAGTTGGTTAGGTTTACGCAACAAAACTACTTAGTTAAGTTTAGGAAAAAACAACAACTTAGTTAGGTTTAGACAATAAACCTACTTTGTTAGGTTTAGTAAAAGATCGTGGTTTGGGTTAAAATAACTCCGGAAGTGGCGTAACTTACGGAAGTTATGTGACACATAAATCAACGTTGACTTCTGGTTTCACACAGGGTACGAATACTGGTCTACTGGGCTAAAATAAACCTCCTCCCTGCGCAATGTTTGTCGCTCTTTATACTTTCTGGTTCAGCTACGAATGGTGTCTGAGAACAGCCCGGCTTTCATGTGTTGTGGGGTGGCCTGAAGGGCTGGGACTTTTCTCGGTTGGATACCCTCAAAATCTGTCTTACTCTTATACTGGTTTCTCCAAAATTGCCTACCCCTGCTTTAAATCCCTATACTTTCTTCTTAAAAGTGCCTATTTTTAGATCACAAGCGAAAAATTCCCAGTCTTACATTCAGACCAAACGCATATCCCCCTGTTGAAATGTAATATTGCGCAAGCCTTGCATGGGAAATGGATGCTGTCAAATATAGAGAAAGGAGAGCTATTTCCTCTGTGCCAAGTAAAGCTAGCATCAGCTCCCCAGTCACTTCCAAGCCACAGGAGGGGACTATAAATACACTTTATTATCTGGTGGGAGCATAAATGATTACGCAAGAATCCGACTAGTGTCACTTGTTATGTGGAATCCGAGTAATTAGCCACAATTGATCATTTTCTGCTATTAGAATTCGATTTTTATTGTCTTCCCTGTACTCAATTGCAATTTGTTCTTCACTAAAGTTTAATAGTTGTGAGCAGTGAAGCTTTACTGATGCACAAACTGCTGGGTGCAAGAGTGCTATGGCATGCAGAGTTAATGAAATCAGTCTAAGATTGCACCATCAGGCAAACAGATAAACAATACAACCCACGCCTCTCCAACTCACCCTATGGAATTATAGAAAGGGGCTTAGCTGTACTGATAAACAGGCTTTTAGAGGAACCATCTTCCGTCTTGGTAAAATGTCAGCCTTATCTGATCTTAGTCATTTGCCGGGGCAGTGATTCAGACGTGACCTCAGCCTCTACGCAGGGGGGGCTGATCCATATTCGCATTCTGTGGCATGAATTCAAGCAGTCAGCGGCTGGCAGCTGTAATGGCAGGAGCAGTAATAATGATAGTTTCACACAGGAGCCGTCATAGAGAGAGACATTACAGGCTCCCCTGTTTTCGTTTTTTTCTTTACAGCTGCTGCCACTTTGGAGAAAACACTATAATTGCTAATGAAAAGGTAGTCTCGGCTCGTGTGGGGAGTCGGCTTTAGAGTTGCTGAGTTTGTCAAACACACGCCGGGAGGAAACGGATAGAGATGTTCATTTCCAGACGCTCCCACTTGGCTTGTTGGGTCACAGCAGGATGAAAGGATCTTACATCACTGGCCTTCCTGTTATTGTCGGAGGAAATGACTCTGATAAGCAAGCACCAGAACCCGATCAGGAACAATGGATTTTGAACCTTCCTGAATATTTCATATAAACCAGACTGCGTTCTCTGTGGAGCTGACATTCAACTACAAATAGGCAAATCCCAGAGATGACAGTCTGTTTGATATGAAATAGTGAGAGCAGAGGTCATCATGATTCGTGGCTGCATCTCGGTTGCTTTTGAACCCTTCGCCAGAACAGAGATCGTCTGTGTGCAATAATTTTGAGTTGTAGGAACAAACTAAAAGTCTTAAGCTAGCGGCACAGCTAAATGCTAACACCAGCATGCAACATGCTCTCAATGAAAACGCTAACACGATGCTCAGCAGGTATAATGTTCAGCATGTTCAATATCTTATTTTAGTGTGTAAAGCATGCCAACATTTGCTAATTAGCACTAAAAATCCCAAATTGAATCCTTTGTCAAACTGTATATTTGTCTTTTTGTTCACAAGTGTTAAGTTTCACTTTCACTTTTGAAACATAGTTATTTTAATCCAAAACATGATTTCTTTCCCCTAAACTTAACAAGGTAGTTTTGTTGCCTAACCCTAACTAAGTGTTTTTGTCGCCTACACCTAAATAAGCCTTTTTGTTTGTGTTCAAAACATAACATTTCATTTAGTTTTACAAAGTGTTAGAAGGTGTTTTAAGTTTTCACTTTTACAACATAGTAGGCCTCTAATGACCTTTATCTATGATCCTTATAGCGGCCAATAACACTTATTTAATGGGATTAATTTAACTAAACTAGTGAACCGATCAACTGACCAATCAATGGGCATCCCTAGAATCACGCTGCTAGCATGACTAAAAACATAAATTTCATAGAAATTAGCCACCCTAATAGACACAGCTGATGTATATTAACACTCATAACCTGCATATCTACATCCCATAATTGAAGAACTAGTGTGACAGTGTATGATTAAAAGAAAACTGCAGTCTCAAACACTTAATGGAAGTATTATCAGCCTTATCTACAATACTTCTGCTTCAGTTAGTGGCTTCCTCAATTTCCCAGAATGACCTTAGATAACCCCCAAAATACAGCAGCAAACATTCATCTGTTGGTTATATAGGTAGTCAGAGAGAGCGATAGCCAGGTGGTACCTTTGGAAGGTCTTGAAAGTGATAGATTTTCAATTTGAGAAAAGATGGGTTGTGCTCTTTACATCTTGTAGCTGCATCGCATTCTGGTCTATAGAGGCTAGTTTCTCTGTTCAGAAAGCGGTTTCAAAAGTGCATTCTTCCCTGTGACGATGTTGAACATCACTCTAGAAAGAAGCCCTCCCAGCTTCAAGTACGACCCCTTTTGGTTTTCTTCCCTGTGTGTCAAGGTTTGGCAAGTCTCTGTACAGTTTATAGCATCCTGTCGTAATAGACTGAAGGAAATACGCAGCACTCTCCTGCCCTAGTCTTTGTTGTCCCTCTGAGAGATCATGGCGAGTTCACCAGACCTTATTCCCATGACATGCTCTCAACGATTCGAAGGATTAGAGGGTTGTTGACAAGCTGACGTCACTCGTAGCTGTTGATATCTCAACCCACCTCCGTTTTAATACAGAAATAAAGGTTCTCATTGTCATTGTCTTGGAGGGACACTTGGCAGCAAAGTTGCCAAGGGCACCAAGGTCAAAGTGGCAGATGGCAGATGGCGAGGCCTTTTCAGGACAGTTTATTCTAGCGTGGCATCCCAGATAGCATCTCTCAGGGTACGAAGGTAGGAGAGGAGTCAGAGGAAAGGTCATTTGAGGATCCTCAGGTTTAAGAGGTTTGATCACGACCGCATGATTTAATGAGCTCAGCCTCTGATCTGAGCCTGTTTATTTACATCGATGCAATTTTGTCAAAACGGCACTTCTAAGTGCTGAAAATGAATTACACTCAGTTCTGACTAATTGTAGCAGAAAACTGGAGCACTGCCCAGTGCAAGCACGTCCACACAACAATGTTGTGGAGCATTGAAGCCTTCATTACGTGTCGCTGTGCAGCTCTGTGCTGGCAACTCTAGAGAGAAGCGATCGCTCCTTCCTTTGGTGTTATTCCCTCTGTGTGTCAAGGTTTGGTGAGTCACACAATAGCAGTACAGTTTATAGCATCCTGTCTTTATAGACTGAAGGGAATATGTGCAGCACTCTACTGCCCCAGACTTTGTTTTCCCCTCTGAGAGATCATGACGAGTTCACTGATTTGAGGCCAGACCATATTCCCATCACATGCTCTCAGTCACACCAGCGGTTTGAAGGATTAGAGGGTTGCTGACAAGCTGACGTCACTCGTAGCTGTTGATATCTAAACCTACTTCTGTTTAATACAAAAATAAAGGTTCTTAGAGTCATTGTCTTGGAGGGACATTTGGCAGCAGAGTTGCCAAGGGTACCAATGTCAAAGTGGTGGTGGCGATGGCAGATGGCGAGGCCTTTTCAGGGCAGTTTATTCTAGCGTGGCATCCCAGGTAGCATCTCTCAGGGTACAAAGGTAGGAGAGTAATCAGAGGAAGGTCATTTGAGGATCCTCATGTTTAAGAGGTTTGATCACGACCGCATGGTTTAATGAGCTCAGCCTCTGATCTGAGCCTGTTTATTTACATCGATGCAATTTTGTCAAAACGGCACTTCTAAGTGCTGAAAATGAATTACAATCAGTTCTGACAGTTTTGACTAATTGTTCCAGAAAACTGGAGCGCCGCCCAGTGCGAACACGTCCACACAATGATGTTGTTGAAGCCTTCATTACGTGTCACTGTGTTCAGCTGTGTGCTGGCAACTCTAGAACGAAGCCTTCGCTCTTTCATGTACGACTCCTTTTGATTTTCTTCCATGTGTGTCAAGCTTTGGCGAGTCTCTGTACAGTTTATAGCCTCCTGTCTTAATAGACTGAAGGGAATATGTGCAGCACTCTACTGCCCCAGTCTTGTTTTCCCCTCTGAGAGATCACGGCGGGTTCACTGATTTGAGTCCAGACCTTATTCACATCACATGCTCTCAGTCACACCAGCGGTTTGAAGGATTAGAGGGTTGCTGACAAGCTGACGTCACTCAACCCACCTCCGTTTAATGCATCAATAAAGGTTCCTGGAGTCATTGTCTTGGAGGGACACTGTCCAGTAATTAGTGAGGATGAAGAAGACAATAAGTGCAATGTTTTTTCGGTCTCTGCTTTCACCACAGGCTCCCACTAGAGCCATTAGCCCTCAAGGAGTGATTTATTTGTCGTGCTTCGAGGGGATCGCTGCAGTAGGACAAATTAGAGCTAATTCTCTTGGCATGGGACTTGTTCGGTAAAACCCTGTCGTCCCATTTTACTCATTCAGAGTGATTATTTCACTTATTATGGATGGAATTAGCAGCAGAGTTGCCAAGGGCGCCAAGGTCAAAGTGGCGGTGGCAGATGGGAAGGTCTTTTCAGGACAGTTTATTCGAACACGCATTGCATCCCAGATAGCATCTCTCAAAAGTGCAAAGGTATAGGAGAGGGGTCAGAGGAAAGGTCATTTAAGTAGAATTAGTGATTTTCAGAGATTGAATGACTGCATAGTTTAATGAGTTCAACCTTTGATCTGAGCATTTTTATTTACATCGCTGCACTTTTGTCAAAACGGCACTTCTAAGTGCTGACAATGAGTTACACTCAGTTCTGCCGCTGTTATAAAATGGCCTAATTGGAGCGCTGCCCAGTGCGAACACGTCCGCACAACAATGTTGTGCAGCCTTGTCGAGCGTTGAAGCCTTTATTACGTGTCACTTTGGCTTTGTTCAGCTCTGTGCCTTTTCTCTAATCAGCAAATGATGAGGATGACCTTTATTAGTCAGTCTGACGTTAGATGAGCTCAGAGAAATTAGTTTCCAGAGTTCGGGGCCACACAGACAATGACAGTTATCGTCATCTTATGCCACCTTCCCTTTTTTTGCATTGAATTGTATTATTCTTTAAAAAAAAACAAGACTCTTTAAAGGGCTTTTGTGAGCAGATAATGAATGTCTGATGAGCTGAGCAAAGGTCTCTTTGTGATTAGATAACATTTTATATTGTACGTTAAAGCTAGTAATATGGAGTGAGAACTGTTTTGTTCAATATGGGATTTTTTTATGATAAGAAATCACAACTGCTGCAGTACTTTACATTGCTAGTTAATACGAGTATAGATATACGTTTTTAAAGGAACAGTGTGTAACAATTAGGGGATCTATAAGCAGAAACAGAATATAATATTAAAGGTCTTATTGATATATTTTTATGCAGACAAATGTTTAAAAAAATGAATACATCCACAGAGGGAATTTCTTGAACTTTGGCACAAACGTCCACTTGGATCCAAGGATGAACTGCATTGGATTTGGTGGTCAAAAGTTAAAGGTCAAGGTCACCGTGACCTCACATCTGTCCTATTCTTATGATATCTCAGGAACGCCCTGAGCAAATTTCTTGAAATTTGGCACAACTGTCCACTTGGACTCAAGGATGAACTGATTAGATGTTGCTGGTCAAACATCATTGTGACCTCACAAAACACGCTTTTGGCCATAACTCAAGAATTTATATGCTATTTATGACAATTTCACACAAATGTCTATCAGGATAAAATGATGAAGTGATGAAATTTTGGACAGACGTGGATGTAAACTGCAACTTGACTGGTTGGTGGAGGCATACAACTGCGGCAGTGGTGGGTTAAGGCAAAAGGATGCCAATCATTACGGAATAATCTTTCTCCCCTTTTATTCTCCGTCATTACATTGCAGTCTTTACAGACTACATGGCGTGGAAACGACATGTCTAAAGCACAAATGGCGTTCTTAGTGCACTACTTTTGCCTTGCACATTAACGTGTTTTCGACAGACATGGATGAAAAACTGCAACTTGGCTTGTTGATGGAGGCATACAACTGCTAGGTGGTCATTTCTACCTTAGTTAGTCAGAAAGCTTTTCTACAGCCTCCAGAGAGAGAGAGAGAGAGAGAGAGAGAGAGAGAGAGAGAGAGAGAGAGAGAGAGAGAGAGAGAGAGAGAGAGAGAGAGAGAGAGAGAGAGAGAGAGAGAGAGAGAGAGAGAGAGAGACAGGGGAACTTGTTGCATTCAGTTTCTAATCATCCAATAGAAATCCAAGTTGTTGAGGTCCATTAACATTGAATGTTTTCCTACCTCGCTTGTTTCCCTTCATATCAAATCTGTGTTGTAACACTGCCTTCGAAATGAATGTCACAAGGTCATATTTCCGTGGGATGTCAAGTACACTACATGTTTGCCGTTGAAGTGATTAAAGTCGTGTTGCCAAGCAACCAACAACACAAATGGATGTTGTCTTCCCACTCTTCTTGCGAACACAGTAAACACGATCCCACTCGAAGACACCATAAGGCGTCTGGTCCTCGACACAAATTCCTACAGGATCTTGCAGTTTGATGTGAAAAAGAAATGGAATATTGCATGAAACGTTTTGGGACATTTACTAGTATTTTAATTCTGTTTGAAGCACTAGAGCACCTTTAATACTTGATGGTATGAGAGCATAAAAGCGGAGGCAAGATCCAGCTGTAAAAATGTGTTAAATCACAGGTTTTAGTTTGACTTAAATGCTGTGTTTAAGAGTAGTGAGCAATATTGTGACTCCATCATTAGCACGCAATGGGAACTTTGCTCCGAGAGCGTATTAGTGAAGTCTTGACAGTCACGTAATTAAAAAACTTGCTTTAAACTTAGCTCGTTTAATCATTAAGTATCACTAATGAGAATCCCCCCATCCTTAGATAGAAGAGGGAAATTAAGTACTGACAGGATATCTACCGGTGTTATCACTCTGCTTAATATGGCAGCGGTGCATTACACTGTAACTGTATCTTGACGTGGCGTGCACACAAGTTATTCTGATTGGTGTCACAACTCCTCTAAGACGTCAAAAGATACTCTGTAATTACAAGTCGTGATTTTTCCTTTGCACACTGCGCTATCTCGGTGTGTTTTCTCCTAAAGCCTTTTTCTGCCAGATAATGAGAGAAAAAGATTTTCTTGTGTCACCCTTCTTTAAAAAAGAAAATCCTCATTTAGATACAGCAGCATCAGCTCCCCTTTCTCTTCCTTTGGAGAGGAGTCTGTCAAACTACACAGTGTGAATGACCTAATTGCATACAGGCTGTTTGCTTCAGAGATATGCTAAATTTGGCAGACTTTCCGTTGTCAACGTGGAGCATATAGTTTTCACTGAGGCGGATGTAAAAAGGTGTACAGATGTTGCACACATCTGGACCCAATGAATCCCCGAGGGCCCCCAGAGGGTCTCTGGGTTGAGATTAAAGTCGAGAACAGTACAATAAAGCACTTGAGGGCTGAACTTGATTTCCCTCTGCTGTATTTTCGGTGATTTGGTCAGGATTACTGTGAAGTCCGGTGGTCGCAGAAGTATTGAAATATTTATTTATGTCGCAGCTCAGTAAGACAGTCTCAAATGGACAAGTGAGGCAAACAGGTAAAAACAAGATTCACTGTGTCCAGGTTATAATAGTTTTGAACTTTCCATTAGTTTTTATTTTATTTTATTCAAGTTTAGTTTAGTTTTCAGTGTGTTTGCTAGTTTTAGTTTCAGTTTTTCAGAAAGGTTTAGTTTTAATTTTTATATATTTAGTTTTCTTTTTTTTTCTTTTCTTGTTAGGGCCAGCTATAACATCTCAGAAGTATGTAGCTACATGTACCTACAAAATACATGGTTTGAGACCTGTTTAGTTATGGCCATAATGTTTAATATCTATGTTACAAAGAATTTCTATTAACATTCTATTAACTATTAACAGTAAAACTATTAATACCGCACAGTACAAGTCCTGCATTCAAATGTTTTCTTTAAGTGAAGAGTGAAAGAGAGGTATAATCAGCACAATGTACTTAAATTTACTTAATGTCTGTTCAAGGTGGAGCTTTCAATTCTAATATAATAGTTTACTGAATAATAATGCATTATATTTTAATTGTTGTGTGAGTCAAATCTGAATCTGCAACATAACCAGTAACATTTCTCTGTCAGGTAAATGTAGTAATACAATGTTTTCCTCTGAAGTAGAAGTACACAGTAAGTAGTATAGAGTTGAGTTGCATATTTTTAAGTGGCCTTTTGTAAGTTATTTCTGTGTACAATGAGCTAGAATAGTAACATAATTCAACATTTTCCATATCTAAACATCTTAATAAATCTATAGCTGTTTGGGGCCCTTTTAGTTGGGGACCTGGTAAAGTCTGCCTCTGCAAAAAGGGCGAGGCATGCAGGCAGAGGGTGCAAAAAGTCAAGCGAAGAGATGTAACAAGACAGGAAGGCGGGAACAACAAGGCCAGAATGCAAAGACTGAGTTGCACAACAGGCGATTTGGTGGAGAGCTGAGAGGAAACGGCAGGTATATAAACTGAAACCCCTGGGAACAGCTGTGCAGCTGGGTGTGGCATGGGAGGCGAGAAATGTTCACAGGAGATCAGTGCAGGGATGGAATATAATAGCAGCAGGAATATCTGGAATGACATGAGAATTAGTAGCTGCTGGCAGATAAATAACAGAGGTTAAAGGTGCATAAACAATATTTTTGTATTTTCAATGGATCACATGACTATGACTATATGACAGACCCACAGAGAACTATCACCTGACTTTGTTCTCTTCAGCTGTACAAAGCATTTAGCTTTTGGGTTTTGTGCTACCTGCTCAGCACCAAACAGCAGGCAGACACAGTTAGCATCTAGCTGGTGAACGTAGCGGAGCATTTAGCAGCTAAATAGACGGATATTTCCCTCAGGAGTCGCTGGAGACCCACAACGGAGCTCAAGGAGAGTGAATATTGAATTTACATTCATCAGGTGGCTAGAGACAAGACTCCAACTGAATGTTAATGTTGCTTATAGTGACTTATAACCAGCTTGTAATATGTTATATCTGCCTATACCTCAGGTATTTTAGTACTTCACTTGAAGCAGCACCCAATGACCTCGTAGAATAATCATATAATAATGCATTATAACACTGATTATAATGCATTATTACACGGCTTTGTTGAATACTCAATTCTGATTGGTCAATCATGGCGTTCTACGGTCTGTTATTGCTTTATAGCAGACCGTTGCTATGTATAACAGGCCGTTGCTATGGGCGCAGATCTGATGTCGGACTCTGACTGACCGTTTTTGTATCAAATTATTGATTTCTTAAGTAAGTAGCGGTGTAATAAGCGGGATAATGTACAGCTAGCGGGTCATTGTTGTGAAATAAACCCCTTCAGGTTGGGTTTATTTTATTGCTTGCTGTATATTATCCCTGTAGTGACCAGCAACTATTAAGTATTATGATACTTGATATTATAAGTCATGATAAAATGCTTTGTAATGTGTTATGATTGTTAGAAATGATAATGAATATATATGAGTGCTTGTAACTATAATTATACAGTGCTAAAAGCAGATAATAGCATTATAGACATGGGAAAGTGCTACTGAAAATGTTCTGTAAAGTACAAGTACCTTAAATACAGTGCTTGTTCCACCACTAGTGAAGTCAATAATGCATGGCTTGAAAATACAGTTTATTATCTATTTATGACATATTGTAAAAGAGTTAAATCCAGCAGCGTTCATGCATGCTGTTATTGCATAGCAGAGTTACGGGTGGGATCGTATTTCCTGTGTTACCCTCCAGCTGAAGTTATTCATAGACCGTGCATATAACAGGCACACCATGTGGGTGTCGAGCACATACTTAGTGTTATCTTCAGCTGTGCTTCGTTTGTTCTGTCAGCCTCTTTTCTAGGTACAACATGACATGGAGTGGGATCTTTCACCATGTCACTGTTATCAGAGTGCAAAGGGGTCATCCAGGAGCTTTATTTTCCACCCCGTCACTGCCAGACTGTTAGGTAATGTAATATGTCATTCCGCTGCACATCTGATTCGGGAATCCTTTCCTGTTAATGTGACGTAACCGCGATCCCCTGCAGTCATCTCTGCTGCGCCGTCATGGAACACAATCAGCCAATTCAATGCCTCTTCCCCTGGGTTTTTTTTTTTTTTTTTACATCCCTCTGATCAGTCACACAGCTCATCTGATGTCCCACTTTTACATCAAGCGTACAGAGCAGTGGGTATTGAAGTGCACTCATGGGGCAGTTTTGCTTAAATCCGTGTGGCTCAGAACTGAAGATGCAAACAAAAGGGGGTTTTCTTGCACGATATTATGCGCTGGAAATAATCCAGCAGGCATGTGCCAGTTTTCATGCGACACTAAGATCATACTTTGATTTGTTTACACCACACGGTATCTCCCTTGTGTGTGGAAAACAGTGTGGCGACGAAGCAGAAAATCTTCACACACAGAGATTAGATATCACTGGAAGCAATAAAGGGTAAATGTGCTAATACAGTGCCAGCGTTTCATTACCTCTGAGCTGCTCCGTGTGAACCAGAGAGCTATATGATTATTACCACTCATTTTGTGTGGACACTAATCAACTTTTATGTGTCCCTGTGCTTTTTACGTTGGGATAAAACTGCAAAGAGACATGACATATATTGACTGGAGCAGGCTGACAGCATTACTGTTATTACAATAGTCGTAAATGTTTGATGCAAAGCTGGTGGAATTTAAAATGACCCGAATTCAAGTTGGAAAGATTACAACAGGAAATGGGCAGGCGTCACTTTTGATCAGCGAGATAAAAGCAGCACCAAAAATGTCTGCAATATCAATCTTTGAAGTTCCCGACGCCCAGTCGAAGTCCTTCATGTGGATAAAGGAAATGGTGCTAATGAGCATGTGAGAGCAAATAACAGCAGAGGGGGGAAAAAAACTCTTTCCTGGATGGCCTCTGACCTCCGTTTAATGAGAAAGAAATGCTCATAAACCTCAGAGACAGATGCCCTTGCTGCTTGGAAGTGTACCAGCTCATTTACAAGCTATTCACAATCTGTGTTTTTTGATATTCAGACATAGAGGGAAAAAATACTGACCCAAAAACCTTGATAGAAAATATCAATATGGTATACTTAGCAGAATATCAGCTCTTTAAAACCCCATATGGTGGATTTATTTTCAGATGAAAATAGTTAAACGCTGGCTGTGCTTATGAATATTGGCCTTTCGTTTGCCAGGTGGTCAACACAACACTCCAGATGAATGCTAATGTTACTCCGTAAGTATACATACTGAACTGCTTGCAAAGAGATTCGCCATATCAACTTTAAATATGATGATTTGTCAATGCTGTATTCACAACTTGTTTCTGCTGCCCCCAAGTGGCCAAAATCAGTCATTGCAGGTTTTGCAAGTTACTACAAGGAACTTTTAACTGGTTATGAAACAGTCTCAATGTAATACTTTATGCCTCTATAAGACTTACAAAAGCAAACGAGACCATCAGAGAGAAGATTGTCTATTTCTATATGCCGGTAGTTACTCTCAATGCCTGTCATCGGGTCTGATTCCCCGCAACATAGGACAAAACGATTTACGGCATACAGGTTAACCTCAGACTCCGGAAGTGTCGGACCCTGCTGCAGTAAAATGGGCGGTTTTCTAAAGGGAGTCTGGCAGCTGCAGATCTTTACGACACGATGCGGTGGTGTTCATGGAAACACTACCGCTTTTGTCCACAGGGGCCGCCAAAATCAACACGAAAGTTCCTTGTAGTTGCTTTAAGTGCAAGCCCCCAGGAAGCGCTACGGGCTTTTTTAGCAAATCTTTGTAGTGGCCAAACGGTGGAATTACAACTTTCTGGTCCGTCACGCTTCACTTACCCAGATTTTTTTATCAAAATTGATATTTGCTGGCTAAAAAATGATAAAAATGCTTTTTTCTATTCCTCTGAATTAATTAAAGGGGACCATTTATGCTTTTGTGCTTTTCACCTTTCCTTTATTGTGTTACATAGTTTTTTGTGCATGTAAAAGGTCTGCAAATTTACAAAGCCCAAGCGTTTTTTGAACATTAAAGCATGTAAACATGTTCTGGTAGAAGCCCAAAATACAAATATGCACCTGAAAATGAGCATAATAGGTTTCGTTTTTAAATCAATAACCCATTGTTTAAAGAATTAGTCAGAATTTCAAGTGGCAAATCTGCCAGCATTACTGTATCATTGTAAATTGCATTATTTGTTGTGTAGGAACAGAGAGCTTGACAGGCGTAGCAACAGTAACTAAGGGGGGCGAAGCTTAGCGAAAGGTTAATTGGGGAATGACAAGCAGGTGCGCCGATAGGTGTGGGGATCAGGGGACCGCAACTGGTGCCAAGACATTTATAGCCAACATTGTGTATAATTTCATATACAGGTACATGAGACTGAGTAGAGCCGTTTGATTAATGGCTGATTAGCATCACTGTGATGACACGCCTCATTGCCAGCTCTCTCATCTGCCAATACAACTCCCGCCGGACTAGTTCTCACGGGCCGTAAACCGGTCTTCGATGGGAACCCAAACTTGCAATTTCAAGCAGATCAATATAATCCTCAGCACTTCATTACAAGAGCGCTTGAAATAGAAACAGTCCCTGGGTTTCTCTGCTCATTGTCTCCGCTTGTAGTATAAAAGGCAAAATGCAATAAAGGGCACGATCTCAGCGTGTTCCACATTTCCTTTTTATGGCCTTATACAGTGTTCACACAGTCAGAGCTGGAGACTACTTCTTTTCTTGTCTCCCACAGGTCTGCAAACAGTAACAGCTCCTCTGTCTGCCGTCTGCTTTATTGAGTTACTCCCATATTCCCACAATTCAATATCAGCGTGTGTGTGAGTGTCTGATGCCTCTACGCACAATTTATCACTGTGTACTGTGTGAAAAGAGACACTGATGCAGCCTTTAGTGAGATGCCAGTGTGGAGAAACTGATTAGTCAGTTTGTATTGACTTACTGCTTGTTATGATGACGCCTGATTTTATAATAGTATCGAACAACCCGGTCTGACAGGAAGGCGTATAAATACCACGACGTTACACAGCAACCCATTCTCACTCCCAACTCGTCAATTACCGCCGCTTGGTAAGTGCACCTCGGCATCAGCGACGAACCAGGGGTTCAACTAACTCCAATATAAACCCACCCACGGTGTAATTTCAAGGTCGGACCAAGTGACGTATTAGAAATAACATTACATGCATAGTGTCTTTTCAAAATAAACTTCCAACATGTGATTACTTTGTTTTTAGGTTTACTTACGCAACAAAACGACTTGGTTTAGGTTTAGGAAAAGATCGTGGTTTGGGTTAAAATAAGTATGTTTGTTATGTAGAATAAGTACGGAAGTTACGTAACAAAATTATGGTGAAATAAGTCAGTTAATTTGGTTTCACATGGGAAATGAACAGCGGTCTCCTGGGTGAAAGTCCTGCATTTGTTTGACCCATCCAACCCACCCTACGTGGACTTTCTCACTCTTTATACTACGCCAGTTGCTCTGATCGTCTAATAATGATATGGATGGGTGTACATCGTTTTTTAGGGCTGTCAATCGACATATTTAATCGCGATTAATCGCATGATTAGTTTATCATGATTAATCTCAAATTAATTGCAAATTTTTTATGCTTGTCAAGTATTCAATCCTCTTATCAACACTGACCAAGCGACGATATTTGACGAGTTGGGAGCGAGAATGGGTCGTGTGAAACTAGAACAAAACAGGAATATTTATAACAGCTCCACTGTAAAACCGCACCGACTATCTCTCTTTATGCGGTCGCGGGTCTCTGGACACACGAGCTGATTAAAGCATGTTATTGACCCAACAGTCCAAGTCCAGTGATTGAGTAGCAAATGGCTTCCCTCTCCTTCCATTATGTATCTCTATTCGGTCTGCCAGTTTCAGAGGGCAAGAAATTAATCAGCCAAGCTGGCGCGCTCATTGAGCTTCAGATAATTAGGGAAGGAGAGCTCGGTAGACCTCGGAGTCACGGCCTCGAACTCAAGGCTTAGGTTTAGTGTAAATGCTTTGTAATGCCTTACACTTACCAAGAAGGGTTACCTTTGGGCAACGAGTGCCTGACTTATTCCCTCACTACCTTATTCTCATGCACATAGCTAAGCCAATGCAAACGACCCATGGATGCTATTCTATCTTTCTTGCCCCAGCTGGCCTTGACTGAGCCTATTTCCATTATCCCACCCATTGATTCGCTCCAGCGCCTTTCTCGTGTGGCTGTGCTGTTAATGTAATTGAATGGGGCATTTTTTTTCCCCCGCTCTGTCCCCTTGGTATGAGTGCCCACACACACATACCACTCACACCCGTTGTCTGTCCCTCTCTCTCTGCCAGATGTTGCCAGGGCTATCGAGCTGCTGGAGAAGCTGCAGGAGTCGGGTGACGTGCCCGGTCACAAGCTCCAGTCTCTGAAGAAGGTCCTTCAGAGTGAGTTCTGCACAGCCATCAGAGAGGTGAGTCACTGTCAAGGGAGGGAACCGCTGGTCCGTGAAAATGACTCATGTCTTTTTCATTCTTTTTTCTTCTGTGAGACTGGTTATTTATTTTTATTTTTTACTTTTTTATGATGACCTTTCCAGTGCTGCCACTCCTTCCGATCGATCATTGTGCTACAGGCACTGAGATGTTTTTTGTCCTTGGAGTTGCTGTTGATGAAGCTGTTACTCTTTTATCTGTTCAGTCATGGTTGCTGTGTTGTCAACACCTTTTTTCTGTTTATTCCAAACAAACCAGAAAAGTAGAATGCATCACTTCCTGTGATATAACACTGAGGGGAAGTACTCCCCACAACAGCTTGTCTAGTAAACATAGAGTTTTACTTTGTAAAGCTGCACCATACAAGTTACAACTCAAATTTGAAATTGATACCTTCCATGAGCCTGTGTTACGTCATTCTTTATGTAGGGCATAATGTACAGCTAGCGGGTCATTGTTGTGAAATAAACTCAGACCAAAGGATTCCTTAGGTTTTCTATATTAATTTGATGCCGGTATCTTCACTCTAGCTTGAAAACTCAGCCTGCAACAACCTCTGAAAGACAGAATAGCGGCCGGGTCCGCCAGCGGCACGTCAGAGTTTTAAGGGGTTAATACTCTTATCAACATGGGAGTGGGCAAATATGCTGCTTTATGCAAAATGTATGTATATATTTATTATTGGAAATCAATTAACAACACAAAACAATGACAAATATTGTCCAGAAACCCTCACAGGTACTGCATTTAGAATAAGGAAATATGCTCAAATCATAACATGGTTCAAGACCAACAGGCAACAACAGCTGTCAGTGTGTCAGTGTGCTGACTTGACTATGACTTGCCCCAAACTGCATGTGATTATCATATCAAGTGGGCATGTCTGTAAAGGGGAGACTCATGGGTACCCATAGAACCCATTTTCATTCACATATCTTGAGGTCAGAGGTCAAGGGACCCCTTTGAAAATGGCAATGCCAGTTTTTTCTCGCCAAAGTTTGGAGCGTTATTTAACCTCCTTCGCGACAAGCTAGTATGACATGGTTGGTACCAATGGATTCTAGTTTGGTTATCTAGTTTCATAAGATGGCAGTATCTTCACTCTAGCTTTAAAGCTCTGCCCGTTACAACCTCCGAAAGATCAATTGCATTAACGTTGACATCCCTAATGATTAGCCGGTCGCAGGTGAATTAAGTAGCAAATTTAGTGATTAGTAGTAGCATTTACCAATTTACCATTGACTTTACACCTAAAATTGTGATTAGCTGGTGCAACCGGCTGCTATTGCTATGCTTAAAATGTTAATATAATTTAGTTGTTCCATGACTTGACTATAAAGATAGCACTCCATGATTTTGTAGTATACAGCAGTGCCAAAATGTGCTCCAAGCACGTCACGACTGATGCTTTGAAACTCAGCAGAACAGTAAATTGGGAGAAATTATGGCTATAAAACATCTGAGAGTATACCTTTAAGTTACTGTTGTACATCAATCAAAAAATGACTGCCGCATAATGAAATTGTGAGATGTTTTGCTCTGCTTTATTACTGCTGGAGCTGAACAGCAACAGTGAAATTTTGACTGCATGAAAAATTCCCACAGAACATTTCAATAATTACGAGGCCAGAAAACTTTTACGAGCATTTCATTAACTTGAAGGTTTGATAAACTCGTTACAGTGAATTTTAATTAAGCAAATCACTTTTAGAAATTAGTTTTAATCACATTTTTACAGGGACGGAATAAAGTGTGAATAGCTAACAGGAGTTTTCCTCCTCTTGCTTTAAATGCTTTCATTCACACGCACGTACCTCCATCATCTGAACACCATTCATCAGGAGGACAAAACAAACAAGAGTATTCACTCTACATGACACCGCTACACGGGCTGATAACAGCACATCTTGTGTATTTAGTGTCCTGTCTGTTGTGATATACTGTAGCATCACCCAGTGACATGCATTTGTTAAGCAAACAGGACTTTGAGGAGCAGAGAGACGGATGACAGATGCCGCGTCCGTGCTGCAAGTTAATTGTAAACAAAGCCAACATGCAATTTGTCCTCGAATGAAAGCCGACTATTAGCAGATGTTGTTGTGTTGTAAATTAAAAGGACATTAAATGAGATTTTACGGCGTCGGAGCACAAAATAACCATAATATGTTTTGGAGTATTGATCTGTATCAATGACCCGAGGCTTTCTAGGCCAGCTGCTGAGATCTCTGGTTTACCAAACTCACTTTCTAACCGTACCATGTTCTGTTACCTTCTGTTTAGATATTTATAAGGGGGTAAACCCAGTGGGCTACCTCCGGGTCTGAGAAGTGAAGCCAATGCAGAATTACCTTAAACTTGCACGACCCTATTTCTCAATTGATTTATTGTCTCAGTAAACATTGTAAACATGAGTTTATGGTCTCAATCGTTAGTTTCAAGTCTTCTTCAATACAGCATGATGTTCATTTAGTAAATTATGGTCCCACTTAGAGTCAAATAGACCATAAAGCAAGGGATGCTTTAGGGCGTGGCTACCTTGTGATTGACAGGTCGCTACCACGGCGTTGCACGGTCTGGGAGTTGTCTGTGTTTTCGTCTTTAACCCTTTCACAGTGTGTTTTCAGTTCATGAAAGTTAATAGTGACCTTTTTGGTCGCCTGAAAATGTCTTATTCAGCGTTGTACTTGGCTCCACCCTCTCGTGTCACTTCTGGTTCCATGAAACCAAGATGGCGACGGCCAAAATGCCGAACTCGAGGCTTCAAAAAGGGACACAAGAGGACACATTTTATGTCCAAACACTGCTTCAAAGTGATGCTCTTCTATTTTTTTCATCATAGTTCTTATAGACTCATTAGAAGCTTTATTTACAGCCAGTGCCTCGTCATGATAATGAAAAGGTCGCCAACACTGGCAATGACACCAATTAGGTGAAATGGCTTCTGACAGAGCATTATGTAAGAACCCCGACATCATGCAAAGTGACAGAGAGGAAGAAAGCACTCTCCTCTCGCCGGGTCCAGCTCTGCTCCGGCCCTCTCCGGGAAGCCCTGGCACATCCTGACACCAACTGCACGTCTGGCAACCGGCTGAGTGATCTCAGTGCCAGTCGCTGGCGTGCAACCACGATGATTCTCACAAAACTCTGAAAAGGGCCTCAGCAGCAGCAGATGCCCTTTTTCCAAGAGGCAAAGATGCAGACCACTTCACCCACAAAGAGCTGGCTATACACAGTCGCCAGGGAAACTGTGAGAGATGCTCCGGGATAAGTGGGCTGCAGAGAGGCTGACTATGGTTTATAGTCGATTACAGGTTTGTGAGAGGCGATGATACGACGGTTTCTCTCTGTGCTGAGCCAGCTGGAGGACAGGTTGGAAGTGCTGGCCATTGCATACTGTAGATTATTATTGTTATTAAGCTGAGTTGTTGTGGTGGAAGAGCAGCTGTGTCCTCAGATGCACTGTTTGCACCCGGTACAATTAGAGAACACATTCACAACCACAGGGTTCACCAGTGTTGTAGTGCTAAAGGTCGGTCGGTCTCAAGACCACTTTTTGAAGGTCATGTCTCGAAATCGACCACATTTTTACTCGGCCTTGTCTCGGTTTCAGACAAAGAGGACTCTGGATTTTGTATCAATAAATTGCAATTCTTGCTCATAGAAAAACAAAGAAAAATTCCCACACATAAAAATCCCCTCTGCAATGCCATTTTATTATTATATCAAGACATTTTTCATGTTACACCTATACATACTCACACATATTCCAGGGGTTCTCAACCTTTTGTAACTCGAGGCCCACTTTTGATTGTTAAAAAAGTTCCACCTTCCCAAATAAATGACAAACTGGGCTATAAATATGTGTTATGCCACTGTCAGCTGTAATGACCCACATAAATATTCAGTTTACCCTCACCCATCACTGCCTGTCATTATGAATCCAAAGTATTCAGGGTAATATTTCCTCACCACACGCTTTGGAACTATTACAGGTGCAGGGTTGTCTCCAGCATCACTTTTACGTTTCAAAAACCACTCCATTTAGTGTCACTGCATCCGAGACATATGTCGTGGGTACCCATAGAACCCATTTTCATTCAGATATCTTGAGGTCAGACGTCAAGGGACCCCATTGAAAATGGCCATGCCAGTTTTTTCTCACCAAAATTTTCTAAAAGTTAGGAGCGTTATTTAGCCTCCTTCCCGACATGCTAGCATGACATGGTTGGTACCAATGGATTCCTTAGTTTTTTTCTATTTCGTATGATACCATGATATCTTCTGAGCCCGCTATAACCTCTGAAAGACAGAGTAGCGGCCGTTGGATTTTGAAGAGGTTCATCTAAACACTTGGCAGTACCTCCGCAGCCCACTAAGTAGCGCTCTGGGGCCCACCAGAACCAGAATAGCTGAAAAGAGGCGAACAAAGAGGAATCTTCATTTGTTTTCTCTGGATGTTTTTATGGGAATGTGGATCTTTCAGATCAATTTGAGGAGTTTGCATGTTCCACATCTTGTGTCATGCAGTGTGGGACTCGCACTGATCCAGTATCCACCTAGAAGAAGAAAAAATGCATCCACCAGTCTAAAAAAAAAAGCACTATATGCTTTAGTATAGTCCTTTAATGGGAACAGTTTTCCTCCACCTCCGCCAGCCTATTTTTATTCTGATTAATTTTGACTGCGCTCACTTCTCTTTCCTGTATGTCATCCATCAGTGTTAACTACCCTCGTGTGCAAAGAGCCATAAAACACATAGGTTAAACTGTAAGTCCAACCCTCCTGTTGTTCATTTTAATGACACCCACACACACACACACACCTCTGTGACATTTCATTATTACAGATGACCTTTCTTTCAAGTCGGGGCCTGGTGTATAATCTGTGATACGACTCCTTCCTCCACACATGTGTGATGTAGCTCATTTCACAGCTTGACGCAGAGCCGGACAAGATGGAAATACTAATCTTGTCTATATAGTAAAATAAAAAACACCCTATAAATCCACCTCTAAACCTGATCCTGTGCTCTACGTCTACGTCGAAAGAATTTAGCGAACATGAATCAGCCTTGTTAAGGATGACAGGCCGGCTGTCAATATGAAGAATGGATAGCAGCGAAAGAGTCTGTTCAGCAGAGTTGAGCTAAATGACAAAGAGACAGAGTTTGATGAGCTGGTTGTCTTTCCCCACCACGTTTATCAATGACGGAGAAGGGGGGGGGGGGGGGGGGGGGTGGGGGGGGTGGGGGGGGGGATCTCGTGTCTCACTGCATCAGCGTGAATGAGTTGTCAGGGTCAATCAGCCTTGCAAATGGGAAAGGAAGGACACAAGACGAAATGACTGGAAGAGCTAACCAGCTGGAAATGATGGAGAGTGGGAATTCGCAGTATATCAGGTTGGAGAGTCCCACTTGGCGAAGGCAGGAAGTGCAAAAAGCAGGCCAGAGCGATAGCATCTTTCATCAGCGTTAACGTTGCAGTTGATTTTCCACTTCAGCAGAGATTTTCAATCAACATAATTGATTTTTTTTTTTTTATAAAAGCAAGCGAGGGCGGAGGATTTGTGTTGATTCCATCCCGATGCCTCAGGATGAAAGGTACATAAACTCAGCTCGTGCAAGGCTGATATTTTTTCTCTGTGTCACGGTCAGAGAGGGGAAGTGTTTTGTAAAATCCTGCCACATCAACCAGGCTAAGACCTCTTTTACCCATCCCCCTCTCCCTCCTCCCCATCTCCTGACTCAGTAGAGGAAGCAGGAAGCCATGGTTACAAGCACTTGCCGTCGCTTTGCCCCGCAGGTATCTTCCTCTATTCTCTCGCTTTGTGGCGTCCTCCTTGCAGGTGTCAGCGCCAGGATCCTATCAAGAATAATGTGTGTTGTTTGTGTGCGTGATAATCCACTGTGGTGAACCAGACAAGATGAAAACATGTACGAGAGGGTGGACTGGTGGTTGCGGTGTTTTAGGGATGGGTAGTAAAGACGTCTGGCAGAAGGGTAATTGAAAAGATGCCTGCAGGACAACTGGCCCCTTTAGAGCAAAGTGCAGCCACAACAAGAGCAGACTGACATTCAAAAGCACACAGCTATTTGTTCCGTGTTATGGCTCCGTTGTTCAGGGCACTGCATTCACATGTAATAAGTAGAGAGATATTAAATGTGCTTCTGCGCTACATTCTCAGTTAGTTATCATTTCTTATGCAGAAAGAAAATTGAATATGTTTTATAAATGCTGTGAATAAGAGAATTTTAAAGCTGCATTAATTAATAATTTTTATAGTAACAATAGATCAAATGACTATGTGTATGTGAAAGGGGTCGTCTGACTCTGCAGTTCCCCTTAGCTCTATACTGAGCTTTTTAGCATCTGTCAGCTCATTGTTTTGGTTTTCTGGCCCACAAATGTACTGTTTTGGTGGTTCAGTCTCACAATTCAGTTCAGTCTCCAGCACCAAACAACAGGCAGACAAAATTAGCGACTAGCTGTTGAACATAGTGGAGCATTTAGTAGCTAAAGAGCCAAATATTTCCCCAAAATTGCTGGTGGAGACCAAAAACAGAGCTAAAAGAGAGTGAATATTGGACTTACATTCGCCAGGTGGCAGAAACACAACACCAAATGAATGCTAATGTTGCTCTGTGTCTTCTGGATGGGTAAATACAGTACAGGTGACTAACATGTTAGCTACTTGATAAAGGGATAATGTGTCACTGACGACGTTAACATGCACACTAATATTCCGAATATGACAATATACTGAATTTGATACGGGTCATGTAAACAGCATATTTTGTTTGGATATTCTGAATTAGGCCTTATTCCAAATGGTTAAGACATTGGAGATATGCCAATATTATTCAGGTTTTAGGAGCATTCTTTGGACATGTATACAGCGCATTTGGAATATGCTTCTCAATTCGTGTTTTTATGGCAGTTTGCGACACACGGCCTCTTGCCTGTTTGTGGCCAGCTCTGTGTGGGTTTTGCCCTTATTCCTACCAAGCTGTTTACATGGCTAATGAAGATTAATATTCCACTAATATTTCCATTTACAAGCAGTCGTGCATACTACGATTAACGTAACCGGTGACTTGTCATCTTCCCTCTTTCATTCCTTCAACCAACTTCTTGAAAAGGTCGGTGTTACGATAATTGTGCATATCCAAAAAACCTGTTGATATCCAAGTCTTTCATAATGTTTAAAAGTAGGTGTGTTTCTCCTTCCGACCAGAGATGTGGACTTTTCTTTTGGGCATGCATCTCTGCAAACTGTCGGCTAGTTGGTTTATGTACAACGCACAGAGCTGAATGTAAACAGGCAAGAGGCCGTGTGTCGCCAACTGCCATAAAAACCCCAATTGTGACGCATATTATGAATGTGCTGTATACATGTCTAAAGAATGCTCCTAAAACCTGAATAATATCAATATATCCCACATGTCTTAATTGTTAAATGCTCCTTTCGGAATAAGGCCTAATTCAGAATATCCAAATGGAATAGGATGTTTACATTACCCGTATCTAATTCAGAGTATTGTCATATTCCGAATAATAGTGGAATATTAGTGTGCATGTAAACATTGTCATCGTTGTGCTTTCAGCTTGTTTCATCCTCTCTAAATTTTCTATTTTCCTTCGCTTACTGTATGAATCTTCACCAAAAACCTTGACATATTGTATCATAAGTATCACACCTTATGTCATGTTATTTTTTAACAACGCACTGTCAGACTGTATCGCAGGCTATATTCCATCTAATGAATGAGGAAAGGATGCAAAGTTTTATTAGGGTAGTGAAAAGACAGTTTCCCCTTTCCCTCACGCTTACGACGGTCGTTAATTAAGCCCTCAGCTGCAAATAAACTTTTAAAATCCATCCCTGATGCACCCTGTGAAAGAACTGAGAACAGTCTGCTCCCTCTCACACACTATAGATGCCAAATATCGCATGAGCATTGCAGCTCTATCAGTAACCCTCCTGTCATGTTTGGAAAGAGACATTACTAAACATTTACATAACAGAGATCAATGTTTGAAGACCCAACAGCCATTACTTTAACGTAAAGATGAAGAACGAGAGACAGTTGCAGGTAGAATAAATAGGCGTAATTAGGAGATGTGGTACTGGGGGGAAAAAGGAAGCCGCTTTGCAGGCAGACAGAGGCAAGAAAAACCTTTCATGGCATTTATAAAGCTGTGCTCAGCCGCAAAAAGTGCAAAGGTGGAAGAAGTCCTCCGGAAAAGGTATCACTTGGGAGCTGAGAGTGTGTGTGTGTGGACTGCAGGCTCATTTTCCCCGAATGCATCGGCACCAGAAATGTGTTGCAGTCTGAAGCATATGAAGCTGCACTCTCTTTTGGTTTTTGAGATTCATGAGCAAACAAGACAACAGAAGCTCAGGGATATTTTCTCCCCCCATTTCTGAGATCTTTACATACAAATATCTCAGTGTTCGTCTCCGATAAGTATACATCCTTTTGATGATTCACAGAAGCGAGGCCTTTGTAATGTTGCACGTCAAAGCCAGCGGCCGTGTTCGCTTCCAGGCGAGCTGCCATGCTTTGATGGGAGACATCATGTAGTGAGTGGAAACAGATGATTAAAATTCATTTCGGAGCCACAACCTATAATATGTCATTGAGGAGAGTTTGGAGTTTGAGAATTTTACATCATTACTCTGAATGGGAATTTGAATGCTCGTTCGTTCAATTAACTGAAACTGCCATGAATGTAAAACAAGTAGCTTGTACTTGGAAAACTTATCTGCTGAAATCATGTAATGTAATTTATGTGTTTCTATTCAGCGTGTCTGTTGCACCAACTCAGCAAAAACATTTCCTCCGAGACTTTTTGTAATCAATCACTTTCATCTCCATCAGCATTGGAGCGATCCGACTGATTTTACGCTGCAGTACACACTGGTTTGGTTGGCGATGTATTTGAATGGCAGCGTTCAAAAGTGCTCTTACAGAAAAGGATACTTTTTGTTTTACAGTATATTAAAAGGACCAGTGTGTAGGATTTAGCAACATCTAGTGGTGCGGTTGCAAATTGCAACCAAGTGAGTAACCCTCAGCTCACTCCTCCCTTTCAAGTGCAAAACCGTGGTAACGCCGTTCTCCTCGCTCAGAGGCCATCCTTACCATAATAACACTACTTTAGGAGCAACGGAAGTCAGACGGTGGCTGGCGGTATCACGGTTTTGTACTCTGCGGCTCACGTTACACACAGTTTCGTGACTTGAAATTAGCAATTGAGACCTCATGTTTACAATGTTTACTGAGGTAATAAATCAAGTGAGACGTAGGCTCATTTTCTCATAGACTTCTATACAATCAGACTTCTTTTTGCAACCAGAGGAGTCGCCCCCTGCTGGCTATTAGAAAGAATGTAAGGCACTTCTGCATTGGCTTCACTTCTCAGACCCAGGAGGTAACCCACTGATGGAAACTGATGCCAATTGAATGCAAAGATGGCTACAGTCTCTATCTCCGTCTCTCTTTTAGTCCTTGAACAAGTTCAGTTGTGAGGTGTCTTTAAACGACACATCTTAACAGGAAAGGTCAGCTGTCTGCACTGATTCTGTCTGCCGCAGCACCGAATAGGCAGAAATCCTTGCTTTTCAGCCAGTGTGACATACAGTAATAGGCAGAAAACCTTGTTTTTCAGCCAACTTGACATACATTAACGCATGTCTTGGCACCAACTCAGGCCCCAGTAGCAATGTATTATTGCTTTTTCTGGAGACTTTTTTGTGCTGTGTATTAAGGTCAGGATCAGATTGTGCCTCAATTTCCTGAGCTAAGAGATACGATTTGATCTTATTTGCTAAGAAATGTATTCATATAAAGTTGCTGCACAAATCAAGAGCAGTATTCAGCTAGAGTTTTATAAGACTATATAACAGTCAAGGCTGGTACTAAAACATCTTTAATACAGTAATTGAAATATTCTCTTATCGTCTCTGAGAGTCTTGACACACAATTCTCTTCCTCACATTTGCCGCTGATGTTTTCACATTTCAAAGGGATTTTGTGTTACAAGGTGTTATTGAACTTGATTTGCCTCTCCAACAAATGCATTTGAGGGCAAAATAATGAGATTTACATATTGTTTGCATAAGATAAATGTAAGCAGACTTATTTTGAGTGCCGTGTGTTTTCCATCAGACCTTCTGTTGATGCAGTACATGTCTCTGTACAGCCAGCTGTGAAGGAAGACCATTATTTGACTATGGAAATGAACCTTTTGAGCTCAGACGCAAGGTGGTGATTTCAATTTCCAACCATGTGAAACATAATTATAACACCTGTCTCTCTTCATTTCTTCCAGGTGTACCAGTACATGCATGAAACCATTACAGTGAATGGCTGTCCAGAGTACCAGGCGAGGGCCACAGCCAAGGTAAGAGCCGCTTTGGAGGTCTGGAGGTCTGGATCTCTACATCAGTTGTTATTTGCAATAAAAACATTAAATTATGACTGTAACTAATGAGCGGCGAAGTATCTGTTAATCACATCACCCGTTGATGATATCATTCTCATCTTGTCTTCTGGCCAAAGCAGAATGAGATGAGCAAAGTATGTCCTACTTTGCTAACGGGCCTCATTAAGAGTGTGCTTGTAATCAAGCAGCAAAACATGAGTCACAGTTTTGTAGGAAGGGATAAATATCACATGCAAAAGCTCTATCTCAAGTGTCTTTTTGCTACTATAGGCCTACAACAGTTTCATTATTGATCTTTATGACACAAAAAGCTAAAAGTGATCATCTTGGTTTTCTGCAACCAGAAGTGACACGAGAGGGTGGAGCTAAGTACAACCGAAGACATATTTAGGCGACCAAAAATGTTATAATTAACTTTCATGAACTGAAAACACATTGTGCATGTGTTAAACTTCTAAGACGAAAACACAGACCACTCTCAGACCGGACAACACCGTGGTAGTGACCTGTCAATCACAAGGTAGCCACGCCCTAAAGCATCCCCTGCTTTATGGTCTATTTGACTCTAAATGGGACTATAATTTACTAAATGAACATCATGCTGTGTTGAAGAAGACTTGAAACTAGTGATTGAGACCATAATCTCATGTTTACAATGTTTACTGAGGTAATAAATCAAGTGAGAAGTAGGCTCATTTTCTCATAGACTTCTATACAATCAGACTTAATTTTGCAACCAGAGGAGTCGCCCCCTGCTGGCTATTAGAAAGAATGCAAGTTTAAGGCACTTCAGCATTGGCTTCACTTTTCAGACCACTAATCTGGGAAATGGGGAGCAGGTGAGGAAATGGACGGAGATGGTCAGTTTTAGGGGGTTACTGTAGGACAGGAGGAAGTAGCTGGGTCTGTAATGAATCATTAGGATTTGGCTGACAGCTATGCAAAGATCTGTGCCTTCTCAGAGAGTTAAGAGGGTCATACAATTTGAATCAAACTCAAGTTGATTCTTTTATTTCATTCATGCATTATAGAATGTTCATTGTTTAGATAACGTTTTAGTTTGTTTCCAGTTCTTTATGGTTTGGGAGAAATAGCACAACTCACAAGGTCAAAATTGTAATCAATACAGGCATCAAAAGCAGACTTTTCCTCCCAGATGAAAGACAGACAGCATTTTACTGAATGTGCTTGGAATGAAATATTTTTCCTTTAATATGAATTTCCAGCTCTTTAGTCTCGTTTCAACAATTTTGATATACTAAATGTCTTCGATTTGAGCTGTAAAGCTTCCTTTAATTCCACATAAAGTTCATCCTGAATCATCAGATTAGCAGCCACTTGATTCCCATCTTTACTCTGCCTTACTCCTATTAGGCACACATTTTGTTCGTTAGCAACTCTACTCGACCTGGATGAAAAATTACTCTGTAAAACAATATAAAAAGCAAGCTTTTAGTGTATTAAATCAGACAAAGATAAACTATGTCAATATTAATTTTTCAGGTTTTGATATTTAATCGTGATTTACTGAGATTTTTTTTTAGATGACACCTCATATCTGTTCATTGATTTAAACTTATATCAGCTGTCAATCATTGAAAAAGCTCTTTCACTCGACTGTTTAATATTTCAGGGAGACGTTTTTTTTGTTTCCTTTTGTTTAAAAATAATCACAGTCATGTCACAGGTGAAGGACAGAATCAGACACATTTCCTGGTGCAGTGTGAATAAGCAAATGTCGGTATACAAAAGAGACACTTGAGCAGGACTTGTCATCAGCACCTTGCCTCAGGCCTTTATGAGAGAAAACAAAGCGGGCCGGCTTGTCTGATTTCATGTGGACGAGAGGAGGAGACGAGATGAGAGCACCTCTCTGTCCTTCAGTTGTTCAGTGTCCAGCTGGGTCCGAGCCTCTTCAGTACATCACAGTGCTGGGAGAGTGGGTGGGTGGCGGATATGAACAGAAAGGAATGATGAATGCAGAGAGAGATCGTATGAGGCTTCAAAATGAGAAGTGCTTTATTCTCTTTTGTTGCCTCCTGGTTAGATGGAAAGATAATTTATTGTCTTCCATTAAAGGAAATTTGTTTCCACAGCCTGCACACACAATAGTGCAGAGTCTGGTGAATTGCAATTGAACACCTGGTTAAAAGAATAGTTCAACATATTGATGAACACATTTATTGGCTTTCTTGCTGAAAGTTAGATGAGGAGATTGATGCCTAATTAGCATAAAGGCTGAAAGCAGGGGCTTTTTGTTTAATTAGGTTTTTTTTAGTCTCTTTTTTATGAAAAGATCCAATTGTGTCTGTGCATTAAATATGGAAGTTGAGACAGGACATAGACTGTATATAAAGATGGACGACAAGACAGCTCCCCAAAAGCGAAGCCAAAACATCTTGATCGCCCCCTGGTGGCTGGCTGCAGTATAGGTCATAAAGCCCCGCCCCCTCCATGTTAGCGGATGGGACATTGATCAAACTAAAAAGTCAAAGTACATGTCAAATACATTTTTCCCAAAGATGGTTTCTGTCATTTAAGGTAGTTTTTATCATGCTGATGTATGTTCTAGTGTTCATTTTTCTGATAAGTTTTATTTTAATTAGTTATTTGATGCTATAAAAAGGGGGTGAGACGTCATGATTGGCAGCTGTGAGTCTCTCTTGCTGACAAACTGCTGCCGTGATCGGCTTGCGATTGGTTCGGGCGTTATCAGTGGTTATCACTACAATACTAATGCATCAGACGGGCCAAACTGCACCTACAGCATGTTGTGAAATTGAAACTTTAGGCAACAAAACTACTTGTTTAAGTTTAGGAAAAGATCATGGTTTGGGTTAAAGTAATTACGTAATTTATGTATCAAAAGTACGGTGAAGTACTGTAAGTCAACATTGACTTTTGGTTTCACGCAGGACACGAATGGTGGTCTCCTGGGTGAAAGTCCTGTGTTTGTTTGACCCGTCCATCTCCCCCGACTGCTACCCCATGCAGACTTTGTCGCCTTTTTTTACTACATCATCTGACTTTTTCCTTTGCTCACGTCATAATTACTGCAACCACTAGAGGTCGACATCGTCTACTTGTATTCGTATCGGTGATCAACCATGTCAATAGAGGATAACAGCCTTCTGAACCTACTAGTAGGTGTAGCGGGCCCCTTCTAACCCATATCTATGAGACTGATAACCACTGATAACGCCCATTCCATCAGCTGATAACATTATACAAAATGTAAAAACAGCAAGTTTGTTGTGGGATTAACAAATTAAACCTTGTGAGTATTGGAGGTGCCCATAGGTTTTGAACTTTGGACAGAGCCAGGCTAGCTGTTTCCCCGTTTCCAGTCTTCATGCTAAGCTAAGCTAATTGTCGGTTGGCTCTGGCTCCATAGTTCATGCACAAAAATGAGAGTGGTATCAATATTCTCATTTCACTCTTTGCAAAAAAAAGCGAACAATTGCATTTCCCACATGCTAAACTGTTCCTTTAAAAAGAATGCACAAAATTAGACATTTCAAAAAAAGGAAAGATTTGCAATCTTATTTATTTCTTCCAATTACATATCTGTTACTGCATTTGGAATATCTCCTGTCATTTGTCAAGTGAGCACCAATGATCTAAAATATAACATCTTTATTAGTGAGTAGAGTGATTTCCCCCTACAAAGAAACTGTGATGATTAAGCATGGGGGGAAAAAGAAGCCCCAAGCAACCATGGAGACATGATTTAAGCAGCTTTAAAACTCCTTCCTACTTTTCTCTCTATGCTCCAAAACTTTGAGAAGTTGCTGCTCCTAAATCTGTATTAAAATGGCACATCCACTGGGCAATTAAGCACACGGCTAATGGCCTGAGCTGGTTTAGCTGCGGGGACACTCTCAACTGGGAGCACTGGATGTTTTTTAAAGTTGTTTTACTCTCTAGAGAGATATTCACTAAGTCAGGCCACGGTGGCATTCAATCAGTATCACACATCTGCGAGGAAAAAAAGAGGCATGCGAAATATTCTGCTCGTCTGCCTCTCGAGCGTTTTAGTTAGCGTGACGGTGAATCTCCTGACAGTTGAGATTTGTGTTTCACCTGAACAACTCGATTCTCTTTGATTGCTTCATTAATTAAATCAATTCCGCCTCTAATTCCTGGCTCGAGGCCCTTATTACTGATCTTAATGGAGACGGGGACTATCAGGGCTGTATGGGCTCCAGAGGAAATAATGGGAGGTGATGATCAAGTGACTTTGGATATATGAAGTCATACTTACACTGTACAGTGTTGTTAGCGAGGAAGTGTCCTCTTCATTTGAAATGCCTCCTGTGTTTGAGAGGCGCCGGCCATCTGCCAGATTGCTTTTTTGTTCGCAGAAAGTCTAGATAAACTCGCGAAGGTCGATGTGCTGAGAGGCCTGGGAGGCGACGGCATGCATGCTGAGGAGCTGCCTTTGAGCTTCACAATGGGACAGGGAGGGAGGGAGAGGGGAAGTTGGGGACTGTTAAGAGACCCCAGTTTGCAGACATAACACGTTTTTACTACATGCAAGAAACTGCATTGATTTTCTGCCCCAAACTGCATGTGATTATCATAAAGTGGGCATGTCTGTAAAGGGGAGACTCGTGGGTACCCATAGAACCCATTTTCATTCACATATCTTGAGGTCAGAGGTCAAGGGACCCCTTTGAAAATGGCCATGCCAGTTTTTCCTCGCCAAAATTTAGCGTAAGCTTGGAGCGTTATTTAGCCTCACGACAAGCTAGTTGAAATATGCAAATGAGGTATTATCTAATGCAAACTTTGGGTGAATTTAGGAGAAATCTACAGACGCAAATAGACAAAGTAGTAAAATAAACAGCTAAATGTGCATTTTGGATGTTTTCTTTCCACTAGTCTGAAAGAAGACATGTTATGGAAGCAAAACAGCCCAAAAAAGGATGTTTTTGCCTGTAGTATCTCACCTTAAAAGCTATAATCGTTCAGTAAAACCATCAGGTAAAACAGAATTAGCTTGATAACACTCTCAGTGTGATCAGTATGTTCCCAACGCCTTGAAAACTGAGCCCTCTACAAGCTGTGAAAGATTGAACAGCGGCCGGGCTCACCTGGCGGGCCGGCGGAGTTTTAAGTGGTTAAAACAGGCAGCGGGAGAGGAAAGAGAAATGAGCAAAACAGTTTGAGCTGAAATGAATGTGAATATAAAGATGCATATGAATATGGAAGAGAGAGCAGAGGCTGCCTGGAGCGAGCGTCAAAGACCTCAAAGTGCCAAGATACTCGCCCGCTGCTGGGGAATTTGGTTACACATCTGCAAAAGCTTCTGACAGAACCTCCCGTCCTTCTACTTTTTTAATCCTCCCCTTTCTCGATCTACCTCACAGATGACGCCGACTTGACAGCGAGGCCCCCGTGGCAATGCATCTGTGGATCAGTGGGCAAGGGGTGTCTCTTCCTCTGTTCGTCTGCCATTAGCTTTCCCAGCCTCGGCTCACAAGCGCCCGGGTGCTTTGTTCTGAACGAACAAGGAGCAAAGGAGCTCGGGGTTTCAAAGAAACCCCGCAGCCAGCGATAGAACATCCACCAGCTGGTAGCGATACAGAGGGTGAAAGTTGTCTGGCTGGTCCTCCAGTGTGAACTTGGATGTGTTAATCCATGTGCTTAGAGAGCCAGAGAACTTCTCATGTGGAGCCTAAATCCCCGGCCCTGACTAAATCCGAACGCTTTGTTATAGCTGTCCTCCCTGAAATGAGAACTTGCAGCAGAGGTTCACATTATAAAACCACCTTCACGGTCATTTTGTCGTACTTTTTCAAATTGGTTTCCTCCTCTGCATTCATTGTGAGTGTAAAGACGACTAGAAGCTGGAGTGCAGACTTCAAGACTTTTGCTCAAACAACAAGACATCAACTGCTGTCGTGTTGATGTGGGGCTTTGGTTAGTGTTGGCCCTTCTCAAAAGTTGGACTACGTTTCCCATAAAGCCCCTTGTCTCAAGTAATGATGAAGTAGCAGCAGGGGGGCGTACGAGAAGCTGCGGTCAAGTCGGACAGTTTCCAGCAGTCTTCAGAGAATTTACAGGAAGTCATAGAAATAGTTACATCCTACTTGTAGTTTGCAGACCACGTTCGGACTTATTTATATTCGATTGTAAATATATATATATATATATATATATATATATGGAAATGTGCGTGTATTTGGCATTGGATTATATCCTTTATTCTTTTTATGTCCGCCTTGTAAAGCACATTGTAATTGCTCATTTTGATAAGTGCTTATAAATAACCTTTATTATTATTATTATCAACTAAACAAGCTGTGTTAAAGATTAAACCTTCATTGCACAACAGGAGACTAATAGCCTACAATCTAGTGTTAAATATTACAATTATACAGAATTAGGGTTTTTCTACAAAACATGGTGTTTGTTGTCAAAACTAAGAGCCAATCAGTTCTGTGATCAGGTGACAGCCAGGCGTTTCCCATCATGCCCTGGGTCTTTCAGTCGGTGGAGAGTCTCGTGGGGGTTATCATCACCTACATGTGCATGATGTCAGAGCAAGTCGGGATCAAGTTGGACACGCATCTAACTGGCACACATTGTGCAGCGATCGCCGGTGATCGATTCTGTGCAGGCTTGGCTCATTTCGAACGAGCCTTGTGTGTTTTCTGTCTTTGTTTTTTTAAGCTCTTGCTTTTCCCAAAGATGATGAATGTATTTGAGCATTGAAGTTCATTCTTGACCTTTTGGAATTGCATTTGCAACAAAAGCTGAAAGGTCCACATACTTTTGGAGCTTTCAACCACATCTAATGGTCTTCATGATAAATGCCTCCGGGGTCTGAAAAGTGAAGCCAATGCTGAAGTGCCTTGAACTTGCCTTCTTTCTAACAGCCAGCAGGGGGCGACTCCTCTGGTTGCAAAAAGAAGTCAGATTGTATAGAAGTCTATGAGAAAATGAGCCTACTTCTCACTTGATTTATTACCTCAGTAAACATTGTAAACATGAGTTCATGGTCTCAATCACTAGTTTCAAGTCTCCTTCAATACATCATGATGTTCATTTAGTAAATGATGGTGTCAAATAGACCATAAAGCAGGGGATGCTTTAGGGAGTGGCTACCTTGTGATTGACAAGTTGCTGCCACGGCATTGTCCGGTCTTTGAGTTGTCCATGTTTTCGTCTTACAACTTTAACCCTTTCACAGTGTGTTTTCAGTTCATGAAAGTTAGTTGTGACATTTTTGGTCGCCTAAAAAAGTCTTATTCAGCGTTTGGTTGTAGCTCCACCCTCTCGTGTCACTTCTGGTTGCAAAAAAACAAGATTGCAATGACCAAAACGCCGAACTTGAGGCTTCAAAACCGTAATCCACAAACCAATGGGTGACGTCACACTGACTACATTCACTTCTTTGCACACCTCCCGACAAGCTCCACTAGTCAAATGTTTTAGAATGCAGAAGGTTAAGCTCAGATTCAGCCCCGTGGTTAGGCTCGAGCACTTTTACTGAAGGAGGCAGGTAATGTGCACTCAGGGAACAAAATTACCCATTTACTTCGCACTCTTCTTTTGCTGAAAAACATACATTTCCATTTCAATTCAAGTCAATGTTACACATTGAGTATACTGAATGATGTTTAAAAAAATAGATATGTATATACATATTTCATTTCAGGGTTTTTGGGATAGTTAGTAGTAAGATGATAAGTAAGAAGTCCCATCTCGCTTCTCTTCCTTCAGGCAACAGTTGCAGCCTTCGCCGCCAGCGAAGGTCACTCCCACCCGCGAGTCGTGGAGCTCCCCAAGACGGAGGAAGGGCTGGGCTTCAACGTGATGGGCGGCAAGGAGCAGAACTCGCCCATCTACATCTCCCGCATCATCCCCGGAGGCGTGGCCGAGAGGCACGGCGGCCTAAAGCGAGGCGATCAGCTCCTGTCCGTCAATGGCGTGGTAGGTCCGGCGTATTGTGGAGAGAGGCTCGATATATGGTTTGGAGGGAGAGTGCAGACTTTTCTGATCTTATTTATTATTTAGGGCCTGCTTTCAAAAGATATATATCTTCAACTGAAATATTTAACTTCTCACAAAAAGGAGCAGTGTTTAATTTCCAGTTTGATATGTGAGTAAACAGTCAGGGGAGCGTTTGAGATCAAAGTGCATCAGATGTCTGGAGTAAAGAGCAAGAAATACTTCTCCGACCGCGAGAGAGACTCGAATAACACCGACTCATGCTCGTTTTCACATCATATCACAGGGTATTAAAAATATTGGAAATATTCTTTTTCCTCCTAAGAGGAGTTACTATTTTTTAAGGATATATTCAAATCAGAATCCTTTAAACTCCCCTCTCTCTCTCCGTGTCTGTAAACCCCCTGCAGAGCGTGGAAGGCGAGCACCACGAGAAAGCGGTGGAGCTGCTGAAGGCGGCCAAGGACAGCGTGAAGCTGGTGGTCCGCTACACCCCCAAAGTGCTGGAGGAGATGGAGGCTCGCTTCGAGAAGCTCCGTACGGCCCGGCGGCGCCAGCAGCAGCAGATCCTCATGCAGCAGCAGCAGCAACAGCAGAACGCGGCCTCTCAGCAGAACCACATGTCGTAGGTGAGGCGATTCATTGCTTTAAGGGTGATGGGTGGGGGGGGACACCAGGAGCACAAGGTAAGGCACTGCCACAGAATGATGAATGATTAGTCCAGTCCCAAGTTGGAAGCAAATGTCGATGCTACTACAAGGAACTTTCATTTTGTGTTGATTTTGGCAGCCCCCCAACCAGACTCCCTTTAGAAAACCTCTCATTTCACTGCAGCAGAGGCATGACAGTCTGCCACGAGCAGTTCTGGTTCTGGTTCTCCCGTGCCTCCCTTCCCTCCAGCAGACCCAGCAATACGGCCTCGGCTTCCAACAACGTGGTGTTGGTGCTGGCTCCCAGCGGGGACCGGCGGTGCTCTCCAAGGAAGGAAGCACTGAAGCCAGATCTGGGTCTGTACATGGTGGGCTGGTCACTGCCAGAGGCTCCGCTGGAGTCTGAGCTGAAGGAGTTTCTAGTAAACCTGCGTGCCATAAATCATTTTGTCTGATTTCGCAGGGGAATCGGACCCGATAGACATTAAGAATAACTTGAATCAGTATTTAATTGAGGCTGTTTCATAAAAGTTCCTTGTAGTAACTTTAAGTATTATGTAAAATACTCGATCATTTCAGAAATGCAACGCTACTCACATAGGTTTATGCTGAATATGAAGCTACAGTCGGTTAGTTGAGTGCAGCATAAAGACTGAAAACGGAAGAAAACAGACGTCTATGATCTTTTTTCAATAGCTAAACTTTGTCTTTTGGACTGAGACAGCAGCACACACGGCGCCCGGCCCGCTGTGTGTATTTGTACTTTGTACTTATTAATAGATCCTACAGAACAAGCCATAGATTATGGATTTATGAGGGCATGGAGAGAAAGGTTGAACTAAGACACAACACAGACCAGGCGTGAACTTTTCATGTTAACACACATAAAGCAGATGGATCCTTTTTTTTTTCACGTAGTCTTTTTTCTTCTGACAGACGGCAGACGCACTCAAAGTCCAGATTTTTCCATCATTGTTTAAAAGAAATTCAGTCAATGACGGAAACTATTCGGTAGACGCGAGAGCGGTATCAATCTTCTCATCAAACTCTCAGAAAGAAAGCGAATATGCGTATTTCCTACAATGTCAGACAACTCCTTTAACAACTACATTACCCACAACCCCTAGTATGATGAATAAATCATAGCTTCACATATTAATTTCACAAAAAGTTTAGCTGTTTTTTTAAATAATAACTCATCACAGTGCATGTTGATGATGAGCACAGATTCTTTGAGCTTCAACATGGATTTTTCTTTTTTCATTTGACATAGTTTTGGATCTGAATTATGCTATTTTAGGAGGGGATAGAGGATGTAGATATCCGCGTACAGTCTTACCTTTTATCATTTTCCTCATGAGCGTGTACAAAGCCTCGGACTTAGACCTCCCAGCTGTTCCAGCTTCAAGGTGACCGGACTATTTCTGTCTGAAAATCCTGCAGGCAGACACATTAGCATATTTTAAATCTTCCTCAGGAAGCATGCATTTTTATACTGTATTGTTTTTATTTATTTATTTACTTCATTCTTTGTTGTAACTTTATCAAACAGTCTTTCCTGAGTGTTGCTGAAAGTTTCAAAAGTAACACATTTTGCAAGCGTACAGCAGAGGAATATAGAAACAGGCTCAACTCTCTTTTTGAGTTTTATTCGCCACGCTCTGCTCTGCTCTGCTCAGCTCTGCTCTGCTCGGCTTTGCATTGCGACCACTTTTATTGGCTCGTGCGCAGGTAGCAGACATTTACATCCCGGCACAAAGCCTAACACCTCCCTGGTAGCCTATATTTCGCAAACCCAGCAGTCGGTATCCTCTTTGCAAACTTTCCTGCTTCTGCTTGCCAGTGAATCTGTAGTAAAAGCTGTAAATTATTCAAGCTGAAACCGATTACATCTGTGGCTCATGCTCTGCAGGTACGTGGACAAGAAGTAGGTACAGCCTGCAGAGATGTTACTTGGAAGATACAGCTGGATAGGGGGGGGTCTGCATCTGCTTTAAACTATATTTTTATAGCCCAAATTTAGAACAAAGCTCCGCACTTCCAGTCAAACTAAACTTCCACTGTGTGAAAATAGCAAAACGTAAAAAAAAGCAAAACTTTCCAGGCACTAATCACACCATTAAGCTGAATCATACCATGCTACGCTTTTTTCTGCCCAGGCTTCCTCGAATTATTTAAGCGTTTCCCCGGCGTATTGGAGGCGGGCATGTGTCCAAGATCTCTGTGTCAGTGCCCGTTTGATGCTAAATCCCCCAAGCGTATCTCTTGTCTTGCACTTGACACGGCGCAGCTTGGGAAGGTATTTGGGAGCTTGTAACAGCGTGTTACGGTGGAGCCACAGACGGGGAACTGAGCAGGGATCATGTTTTAAGCAATGCCGGCACGCTGACCGCAGAGATTTGCTCTGGCGGCCAAGAGGCTGCTGACCAAGTGACACGCACAAGTGGACAAGAATGCACCATAAGCCACTGATTTAAGTGGCATTCATTCACGTGTCTCTGTCTTTGTCTCTCTGACCTCCACACGCAAATGACTACATTACACAACTAGCTGGAGTGAGATTTTAATCTCCTGATCAATAATTAGTAAATGATGAATATATGTAAGAAATACTGCGAGTTAATGTATTATTTTAGAAAAAGTGTGTTATATTATAAAATAATTATGCTTAATAAATTAAGCAATTTATTGCAAGGCACTAGAATAACCACGATTGTAATTGTAGCCAAAAAATGAAACATTCACAGGGTCTCTCTGCATAAATGTTCTCTGTGCCTACATGTGTGACACAAAGCCAACATTGTCTCTGCACAACACAGCAGGCCGGCCACACACAGGCCTCCACAAACTTCTCTTCTAAGTAGCAGATTCATATGAAAATCAATAAAACTTTAACTCTTAAATGTACTGTAAAAACATGAACGCACTTTACACTTGTTTTAAAGTTACTTGACATCACATATGGTAAAAAAAATACTGAAAGTAAACACTACTAACACACCAGACTCTAGCCTCAACAAACTTCTCCCCTAATTAACAGATTAATAATGAAAATACATCACACTTTAGCTCCAAAGCTTAAATATATCAATACATTCACTTGTTTAAAATAACTTCATGTCACATTTATAGCAAAAACATTAAAAGTAAACAGAGCTAAGAACATGCTTACCTTCCCAGGGAGGAAAAGTCAAAGAGGAAGTAAAGTTACAGGAAGTGCTACACATACAGTTTATAAAATAAAAGGATTTATAGTCTTCCTGTTGAAACAACTCTTGAAAGTATATGAATTCTACCTGAAAATATGTATTTTCTCTCATAAAAACATATGAGCAACACTTGATTTGAAGTGTAAGAAAAATAGGAACATCAGATACCCTTCAAAATAAAAGTCTGTCATCTCTATGTGGTGTGCTATGTCTTTTATTTTAAGGAATAATGTTGTGGCTTCCTTGTATTCGGCATGACATTTGGATAGCATGATGGCACAAGACTGCCTTAAAAACAGGTTTGTTATGCCAAAAGCATGAAAGTTGAAGCTTTAAAACTGGTATTAGAATTAATTAATCGCAAATTAATTACACATCTGTTCAAAATGTACCCTAGAGGGAGATTTTTTCAAGCATTTGTACTGCATTTAGCATCAAATATATGCTCAAATCATAACATGGCAAACTGCAGCCCAGCAGGCAACAACAGCTGTCAGTGTGTCGGTGTGCTGACTTGACTATGACTTGCCCCACACTGCATGTGATTATCATAAAGTGGGCATGTCTGTAAAGGGGAGACTCGTGGGTACCCATAGAACCCATTTTCATAAAAGCTATATTCGTTCAGTAAAACCATCAGGTAAAGCAGAATTAGCTTGATAACACTCTCAGTGTGAACTGTCAGCGATCTCAGAGGCATCGCTCTCAGCTTGTCTCTCTTCTTTTTTAATGATCTGCAGGTTGTTCCAAAAGAAGAAGAAGTGAAGGAGAGCGAAGAGGTGGATCTAAAAAGACCATCTGTTTTTGCGTTGAGGATCCCAAAGGAAGCTCTCCGTCGCGGAGGAAAAACCATCAAGTAGAAGACTCTTTTACTTCCTCTCTCCCTTCCAGTTTACCACCGATTACTGAGCAAATACAAAGAGAGCCGTTCGTCCTGAAACTGGTGCTTTGAAAAACAAGAGCAAGGGAGGCTGGCATCGAAAGTCGTCCATTTTAACTTTGTATTCCCTTTTATAAGTTGTTCTCCCCGAGTCTTACTGGAACTCCCTCTCTTGTGTTTTGTTGTTTTGTTTACAGTCATCCACTTTTGATTGCTTCCCGACATCCATTCTTACACCGTGGCACCTTTATGCCATTTCGCCATAGATATCATTTGTACAGTGGTGTTTCTATTCTTCGACTGGTGCTCGTGTCTCCGTGTGAATGACCATCGGTTTCTTTTTTTGTGTCCCGTTTTGGATAAACGTGAACTCTTTTTTACCTTCTATATTGTAGCAGGACAGATTTTGTATCTTGTAGGTTTAGCAATAACACACATCCTTCAGTTTTTACACTCAAATTCCCGATCGGTTACATGCATATATATATACAGAGTTTATGGGATAGGTGCACATGTGAATCGTTGTAAAGCAAAACTGGGTCTTATAAGGCAGCTTCTGTGTCCAAATCTATCCTCCGTGCCATTTAAAGAGATTATTGATTTACATGGTGGCATGGATAATTAATGTGCAATAACTGCAGACGTTGTAAGCTACTCCCAACTGAGATTTATCTAGAAAAATATATGTTACCGAGAGATTTTAACGAGGTTCAAATCAATCCTCGCAAATGTTAACTGTGTCCGCGACCAACAGAATGTCACCAGTTTTCATTCGAGCAGAATTAAATCCAAAATATAGAGCTAGAATTATTTTTCAGACTTGTCTATTTTATAGTTTATGAGATTTAACATAAAGTTTTATTGTTCCTTTTAAATATTATGTGTTCTTTCTGAGACGTGCAGATTATTATTTAAAATCTATTCCTTGTGTAACAGCTGTATACTAGTTCCTGTATGTGGAGGAGGGAACCTGCCAAAATAAATAAATGACTTAATGAATACAATTTAATAGTAAATAAATGTAAAAATCTGAAAAATAATAAATGCAAAAATAAATGCAAATATGATTATACATTTAAAAGTTAATATAAATAAATACATTACTCCATCAATGCAATTTAATAATGAATAAATAAATGTAAAATAAATGAAAAATAAATACATACATTTAAATAAATAATAAATAAATACATATAAAAATTAATAGAAAATAAATAAAAGGGGAAATTAAATAGAAGAGTAGATAGATAAGGAAAGTAATACAAAGATAAATAAATAAAGAAGAAATTTATGTCACATTTTAGCACTTAATTAATGTCTACATTTATTTTTAATATTATTTTTGGTTCATTCTATGGCATATTTATTTATTTATTTATCTATCGAGTAATTTATTTCCTTTTAATTTTGGCAGGTTCTGTCCTTCATACATGTTGACCTGCATTTCTGTTCTGACAATAATTTTTGAGAAGTTATGAGTTATCACTTCCTGTTTTCCTCTGTACCTGTTTAAGGGAAATCTGTTTTTAAATTTAATCCGCCAGGTCTGTGTTCACTTTTCTGTCTTCTTCATCTTTGGTGCTAAGCGCTCCTTGTTGTGTTTTTCTTTCTGCACTACACTTCCCAGAGATCACTTTCTTTGTCGATCTTTCTGTCTCTGATACCGTCTTGTGTTTTTTCTTTCAGTAGGTGGCGCTCTTCTCTTTGTTTGTTGAACCATGCAGGCTTTACCTCTTTTTCTTCTTATTTACCAGAAACAAATCCAAAACATAAAACGCATCATACTTCCTGTACGCCAGAGGATTTATTATGTTAAGAACAGTGAATGAAAAACTGACATGAAATGTTGCTGATTATTCCTTATTGACGGAAAGTGTTCATTTAATCTTTCGTGAGCTACATCTAATTGCACAAGTCCAGCAGAGCAAAATCCTCCTCCATGCATAACATGTGCCACGCTGCCAGATGTTCCTAAATAACCTTGTTAGCACTAAGGTCACTTAATGCCAAAGAGTTTGCATTAGGTCACCTGTGTGCTCAGGTTTTAGAGGATATTCACTCACATCTCAATACAACAGATCCCTTTTTGTATCTTTAACTCACAGGTACTCTTTCTTAATTGACTTACATTTTTGAAGCTGATGGTCCTGTACTTACCGTAAAGATAAAAAAAAAAGACAACAAACTGTTGATATGCAATTGTTATACATACTATATTTGTATAAATAAATCTATGTGCTTGTGTACAGTGAATGCTTTGTCGACCCTGACTTCATATCCCATACTACATCTTTATGGTATCATTTAGTGTTTAGTTAACTTCGATTTGTCACCTACTGAATAATTCTTTGCAAAAAAAGCAGATACAAAATATAGATTTGCAAAAACACAAAGAGATAAAAAATGATTTATTTAGAAAGGTTTTGGTGGGAACACAGAATCCAGCAGATCGTGGCAGTGTTTGCACTGCAGGAGGGAGTCTTGCAGGTCTACTTTCTTGTTCGTATGGTAGTCACATTTCAAATATATTGAGTCTTAAAGGTACAGTGTGTAGGATTTGGTTGCATCTAGTGGTGTGGTTGCAGATTGCAACCAACTGAGTACTTCTCTCCTCACTCCTCCCTTTCCAAGACTGTGGTAACGTGAGTTAGTTATTATATTTCATTTCTGCCTATAGATCCCCCGAAATGTTACACACTGTTCCTCCAAAATACTGCAATCATGTGTACGTTTTTAATTTTTAACTTTTATTTTTCCAGGGTAGTCCCATTGAGAGTCCTATAGCCAAGATTGCAGCATAAATGTTTCACACATAAAAGCACTAAAACACTAAAATAATAAATACTAATTGATAAAAACTTCTAAATTCTTACCTACTAAATTATTAAATATAGTAGTATGTAATATAATGAAGTTACTAGTTTTACAGTAAAAGCTGTGATGTGTTAATTTCTCGTAACACTGATACAACAGCTCGGCCTCCTCTCAGAGCTCTGAGTGCAGCTGCTGAAGGTGAAGTGATTAAACCTTGTGCCCTGAAATGTCCCTCTGAAGACTCGTCCAGCTTTTTAGTCCTGGAACAGAAAGTCAATGGCCTTTTGTCAGCTCAATACCGAGAGCAGACACTGGAGCTAATAAAGACTCTCTTGTAAATGGAAGGTATTAAACTCAAACGGTGACAGTAGAAGCACAAAGCTGTGCTGTTACTTCACCGGCAACGTGTTGTACACGGTGTTATGTGCAATAAAATCCCCGTTAGAGCTTTTTTTTTCCAGCAAACAGCCAATTCTACAGCAAGTGACCAAAGCCTGAAGTGACAGAAGTTGAGGGTGCAGGTGACGTTAATGCAGGTGACAAATCCCTCACCTGTCCATGGCTGTTTATCAGGAGCAAAGAGCCTGAATGTTGTTAACACCTTCTCAGATGCTGGAGTTGAAACACAGATGATAAAACAATATACTCAGTAAGTAATACTTTCTAATACATTAATGGTGTGAAAATAGTTTTCATCGCCTTCTTGATCTTTTTTGTAATCTTCTAATCTACACCTCCGCGCCCTGAAATAGTACGGAGACAAAACTATGTGTGTGTTGACACTTAACAGTGATATCACTCAGGCTGCACATTATAACCGTGTTGTCATGTCTTCAGTATGAAGTCGTCTGATGAGTTTGCGAATCAATAAAAGGTGTAAGTGACAGATGGAAGATGGATGCAGATTTCTATTTCTTTGTCACCCATAGCTTTATCATGTTTTAATAAATATATAAACAGATGTCATTGGTTTCATTCAAATAGAGAATAATTTTGCAGGAAAAAAGAAATATATAGTTAAAAAAAGTTCTCAAAAGGTGAGAAAAATATATCTATATTGTTAAAATGTGTATAAAATGCCCCATTCTGACCGTGTCAAAAAGAAATGTGCAAAAACATTTGTTTTATGCTTATCAAACTAGTAAATGACGATATCCCATAGTTTATAAACCCTTTTACTGTTGTTAAAAAAAAGAAAATATGTTCACTAGAACACAACAGGAGGATATAAAAACAAATCTGTAGATTTCCAAAAGCAAAATATTATTTGAACAAAGACAGCTTTACCTCAAAACTGGGAAAGATGGGACTATCCCAGTGTCAAATGTTTCATTTTGAGTGCTATTGAGCAAGACACTTGACCTTTAACCTTTTCCTCCAGTAGCACCTTCCTGCACTATAACCCTGTTGGCTAAGAGCACATACAAGGATGCTAAATAAATTAGTATCTACACATAAAGAATCAACACTCAAAGCTGTAGCGTTCTTTTAGCTTATTTATTAGTGCTCTTAATTATTAGCTAATTACTTTAAAGTTTTCACCAGTTGTTTTGCACTGAATTTCTGAGTGGTGGATGTAAGAAACACAATTTCGTCTTTATGTGGAGCATAAAAATGACAAATAAAGGAATCTCTTGAATCTTGTACATAATGTATGTTTGAGCTTTGCTAACAGTTGAGAAGTGTAACCACTTTTATATCATCTCTTTTGCTCAGACAGATGTTCAACATCACAGATTTAGCCAGAGGGCAGATTCAACCCTCCAAAGACCCTAGTTAAACATTCATCATAAGATCAGTATTCCCCTCAAACATGAGGAAATAAAGTACCTTCAAGACTCATAATGTTGCACTTTATATATATAGTTCCCTGTGGTTTAAACCTACTCGTTTATATTGATTAAATCCAAACACAGAAGCTAAATATGTAAAGTGTTGATGTAGGAAATAGAAGAAACAGCTCCCCCTTGTGGTCTCGCTGAGTACTACAGTAATGACTGTGCTGGTATTTGAGTCACGCTACACCAGACTCAATTTATTAATAATGTCCATTCTATGTCATGATTTAAATTCAACCAAATAGATGATGAAAATCAGATTAAAAATTCTCTCTCTTTGTGTGTCTTTAATTTTCCCCTGAGTTCATGCTCGACCTCAACGACCTTGATGTAAACTCATCGTATGTTTTTCGTGTTGACACTCCTGAGGCTCAGTGAGTGAGCGATCCATGAATCACAACCAGAGTGCAGCCATGGAGGATGACATCAGTGACATTTGGAGCGTCGTACGCAGCCATTGGTTGGTCGGTGAAACACAAGCCGCTGCTGGAATGTCCACAATGTTTCACAGCACTGAAGCACAGAGACACAACTGCTGGTATTCGCCTACGGGCAGTGTTTTACTCTGAGCTTCTCTCCAGTGGTACAATAAGAACAATAAGACTGGGCTGTATTGTATTGTATGCTGTTTTTGAATAGATGAGTTTCAATATAGACTCATTTTTGCAGACAAATGTCTCACCAGCTAACTCAAATCCAAATTCAAGTGAAGCTTCATTAACAATTTGACCATTTTTACCTGACCAGCAGTGGCACATTCACTCAAGTACTGTTCTTGACACACATTTGAGATACTTGTACTTGAAAATTTCTATTTTATGCTAAATACATTTTTGTTTGTAATCAAATTTGAATGATTTTAAAGATGTGCATTGGAAATTATTAACAAAAAATTACATAATTAAAAAACTTAATAAAAAATAAAATAATTATAAATAAATATTATACTTATTATACTTATTATTATTATTATTATTATTATTTATTTTGTATTATTATTATTATTATTAGTAGTAGTAGTAGTAGTAGTAGTACAAAAAATAAAAAAATATTATGATAATTATTATACTTTTTACACCACTACATTTAATTAACAGCTTTAGTTACTAGTTTATTTACATATTTTTCATACAAAACATGTGAGCTTTATGAATATGATCATCTGTAATAAATTAAACCACAAAACATTAAATAAAATAGTTAAAATGATCTCCACCTCAACCAGCTATAACCATAAAATGCTACTTACATATTAACACATTGGCAAAAATAATCTAATGAAAAAATATATAATAGTATAAAAATCACAGGGGCCACTTTTTGCATTATGAGTACTTTTTGTTTTGATAGTTTATATAAATTTTGCGAAAAATACTTTTTCATTTTCCATGCAGGACGTTTACTTCTAATGAAGCATTTACATTAAGTTAATTATTTTAGTTTAGTTTAAGTTTTAGTTTAGCAATTTAGAATTTGCTGTATTTGTTTACAGTTAATTTTATAGGTTATTGTTCAAAATAATTCTATCTTAGTCTAAATGTTAATATTGCTTCTTTTATTAAAGGATCTGAATACTTCTCCCACCACTACAGGTACTTGTACTCTACATGAGTCTACTCCACTACATTTCAAAGGGTATTATTGTACTTCTATTTCTGATTAAAATACAGTTAGCAGAGAGAACTTCTGTACCTTTGCTTTTGAATGCAGCACTTTTGCTTGTTACTGTTCACACATTGTGTTAATGCGACTTTTACTTAAGGATCTGAATGTTTCTTCCACCACTGCTGACCAAGGATAGCAGCAATAAACTGTCTTTACTTCTCCTATCATCAGTATTTTCAATCAATAATAAGGATCATAATGCTGAAGAGCAGAGCAAAAATGATGTTGTATTGAACCACCATAAAAAGGAATCATATCAGAGAGGCACAGGTAGATATTTTCTATTTATTTCTAATTTAACAACGAAGCACATTAGAGCGAATAGAAGACGACGTTATAGGAGAGGAAATTTAATTTAGGGAGTAGAAATGTAATCATAAGAACAATAACCACAAAGGAAATATGGATTTTCTGAGTTTGATTTTAACAAATGTACTGCCTCTATATAAACTAAAAAAAAAATGCAGCTTACTTACAGCATGGTCATGATGCAGTATCCACCCTCCCCCCTCCAGTACTATTAGAGACCATTTGTTCTCCACTCTGGTGTTGACGGTATAATCGAGGGTGTTAATGATGACTCACATTTGGAAGGAGAGAACAAACTCTTAACACACTCCCAGGCACATTTAAGTACAAAAATATACTAAAATGTCATAAAAAAAAGGACAAAAATGTGTCTGTTTCTGCAATAATTTAATTTATTATTAACATTTTTGTGTCTGTTTGTGTTTAAATTCTTGCTACGATGCAGAAAAAAACACATTTTAAGAGGATTAATCTGCTGTAATGACTCATACGCAGTAGAGTGATTACAGCAGCGTCTGATGATTAATGATATCAGCTGACCTCTATCAGTTTCTAATGTGATCTCCACACCTTGTTAGCTGGACACAGTCTAGACTGTCGTGCCACGTGAACAATAACTTGCCCTTTTATTTAGATTTTCTTTTAAAAAACACACATTTTTTGGACTCATTTTGATGCAAAAGCACACAAATCTGCTATCTTAAATGAATAATTCAGCTTTAATATTAAAAGCAGATGATGCATAAGCACTAAACTCTGACTAATCAGTGTTGTAATGACGGCAGCTGCTCGCACTATTAGATAATGTGTAAACCTGTTTTTTCAGAAGAAATGTGGTAAAAACCCAACAAAAGTGTGAGCTATACTCACCAGTTTTTGGTGTTTCTTATGGTGTTTAGTCATGTTTTAGTGTCTTAACACTCTTAAAGGAACATATTTCTTCACTATTTTAGCTAATTGCACCTCCTTATTATTAATATGTGAACACGTGGTCACGAAGAAACACAAAAAGCTCATATTTTTATACAAAACAGCGAAAGATTTAATGTTCATGACAACATGGAAAGTAAAAAAAACTGCTTAAATAGCATGTTGGAATAATGCAACATTATCATAATTAAATATGTCTCATTGGGTATAATAGCATGTATAGAATAAATGAGTATTTACATTATTTACAATCTCATGTACAGTATAAAAGCTGCAGGTCCTCCTTCAGATTTGCACTAAAACTAGTTCTTGTTGCAAATGCAAGCTGGTGTTTTGGTAAAAAGCAGCAAAGCAAAGCCTTCCTTCACAGGACGTGGTAGACGGGTCTGGACCCAGGGCTCTCCGGCGTGCACGGCTGCGAGTCGGAGCTGCCGGACGAGAAGGTGGCGGCGTCTCTCTGAGCCGGCGGTCCACAGCTGGACTCCACCGAGGACAGACGGTCCACGATGCTGGAGAGACACTCCAGACTGGAGGCTCCGAGTGCCTTATCGCATGAACTCTCTGATAGGGGAAGAAGACATAAATTGTTCTTCATCTATATGTTCGTCAGGTTTTATGGCTTTTATAATAAATCCTGGTACTCCCAGAGGCAGAATAAAACATAATCTACCATTCAGTTATTAGGTTTTGTAAAGCTGAGCACAAATATTCATATCAGGCTGCTGTCAAAAAGGTCTTACCGTTCCTCGCATATGAATAGCTGCTGCTGTAGTTTACATTCACATGTTGCCACAGTGGACTGCTGCTGTCAGCCTGTAAGGAAAAGGGGAAATTTACCCTTGAATTCATGCAAACAAAAACGTAAATTCATATATATGAGGAAGAAGCAGTGGGGAAAAAAAGGTGCAAAAACAACCGATGCCCTTCACGATATTCTGGACAGGCTAATAAATCCTAAATTCCAAAGTTATGGGGCTTCTTTATTTTCACTTCCACCTTAAAGCCAAAGTGGCAGTGTGTGCGCTCCCCTTCCCCTTCCCCTTCCCCGGGCTCCGAGCGTGCCGAATCGATTGTATCAGTGGAAGCAACACCAGTTTGTGCAAGATGACACTTTCTCCTAGTAAATCTGCAGAAAATCCTGGCAGCGGTTGCAGAACATGCAGTCAGGATGGAATGCAGAAAAGCGGCCCCGGTTTTTCTTTCCTGCCAGACTTCAGTGAGGTGGATTTAGCTCGGTTTATTAGGGCTATAAAGTGTCCGGTGGTGGGAAAGCCATTACTCCATACAGCCTGATAAGTTCTTTTTGTATTAGTTGATACACACTGTCACATTCAGACTGTTGTTGAGAATAACCTGACCTTTCATAACAAGCATCACACACACTACACAAGACTACAGGAGAGATTTTAGAGTAGAGTATGACATGCATGGAGAAGCTTGGTAATTGAAGTCTTGGGGCAAAAAACAAGCTTCTTTGATTAAAAGTTTTCTAAATTGGAAATCCAGCCTCTATTTTGAAATGAAATACTCGACACGGTAATGAGAAATGGCAACAGGGCGGTGCAGTTTCTACAAGATGAAGTTGTGACTTGCATGCAGCTGTAGTTATTTCCCTATTGAACAACCAGATGTTTGCATGAACATGTGGATGAGAGGTCTTACCATGCCGTCAGAGCAGCTGGACAGAGGGCTCCCGGGCTCCGAGCTGCTGCCTCCAGGCAGGCCGTAGTAGTTCTCCACCTGCTCTCGCAGCAGATCCTGCAGGCTCTCGATGTACTGGATGGCGTTGCGCAGGATCTCCACCTTGGGGAGACGCTGGCTGGGGTTGGCCGACGTGCATCGCCGCAAAGCCTCGAAAGCGTGGTTGACCTTCTTGAGCCGCCGGCGCTCGCGCATGGTGGCGGCCCGCCTGCGGTCCACGAAGTTGGACTTGCGCTTGCAGGCCTTGCAGGCCCACTGGAGGCAGTGACCCGGCTGGTGGGGGGCTCCCGGGATCCTCACGTGCTCGTCCTCATCGTCGGAGCCGTCGAGCTCCGGATCGGGGCCGAACTCCAGGCTGTCCGGAGACGAAGGGCACGCTCTGTCGTAGTAGATCTGAGATGGCGAGAAGACGTCCATAGTTGCTGGAGAATGGAGTCTGAATGGATGGAGAGATGGGTAGAGGAGTGGGGTGAGAGAGAGGAGACCTCTGAGTGATATGAGGGGTCTGTTGCCCCGGGCCCCCCTTATATGCCCCCAGGCCAGAGCCCAGGGCCCACATTGGCCAGATCTAATTACCATGGCCCATTGGCCCAGCCAGAAGGCAGGCTGGGGTTAGCTCAGCTCCCTCCCAACCCGCTGCCTCTCACCCCCCAGTACCCTGCAGAGTTTCCCACATCTGCACTTACTGGTGTTTTCCTACTCATCACCACTCTCTCCTTCCAACAAGGCCGCGATGAACACAATGCTCGGGAATGTTTTAGGGAACATTTGCAGCTCCAAACCACCACATGATCTCTTTTTCTTCATTTTTTTTTGCTTGATTTATCTGCAACCGGGCCTCCAGGCGTCACGTCAAGGTTGACAATGAAAGTCACTATGAAGACATTTTTAAAAAGTGTGTTTTGTTTGTAGTCAAACTGCAGAAAAAGAGGTTTGACCGCTTCTCGTAGGAGCCAGTTTTTACGGCGGAGACAACAGCGTTGCAGATGCAGTCCAGCTGCAAAGGGAAGGTGTAAAATTTCAAGCCCAGTGAATTCACATTGCAGTGGTAAGCCCCCTCTAAACACCGAAGGTGCTGCGAATGAGGTGATCCTGCCTGTTTGCCAAAGCTCATTAAAACAGTAATTACACAATTGACACCACTGCCCAACAGTTTCCCCGTGCCATTTTGCCTCCGAGGGCCAAATTTTAACCGTTAAAAGTTATTGACACAAGTCAAGTGCTTCAATTCGGCACACAACAGATGGCCATGATGGTGCAGGGGTTTACGTCGCTTTAAGCAATGAGGAATGCAGAGGTGTTTACAGTGCAGAAATCTCTTGTTCTTCTTTTAAATTAAAAGTCCTCGATCAAAGAAATTCTTAGTCGACTAACACCATTTTGTCTATTGATTAGTTGATTTAAACGACCGAGTTTCTCCACAAAGAATCACACGCACAACTTTAAATCTTGTGTTTACCAGAGATCAAAAAAAAAAGGTAATAAATGTGAAATGAAAACACAGAAATTTACAATTATATGAAACTAAGGCTGCAAAGAACGATTATTTTCATTGTTGATTAATCTGTTGATTATTTTCTCGATTAGTTAGTAATGAAAATGGGTTCTATGGGTACCCACAAGTCTCCCCTTTACAGACATGCCCACTTTATGATAATCACATGCAGTTTGGGGCAAGTTATAGTCAAGTCAGCACACTGACACACTGACAGCTGTTGTTGCTTGTTGGGCTGCAGTTTGCCATGTCATGATTTGAGCATCATTTTTTATGCTAAATGCATTAATTGATTTCCAATAATAAATATATACATACATTTGCATAAAGCAGCACATTTACCCACTCCCATGTTGATAAAGAGTATTAAATACTTAACAAATCTCCCTTTAAGGTACATTTTGAACAGATAAAAATTAATTTGTGATTAATCTTCGACAAGCATGCGATTAATCACGATTAAATATTTGAATCGATTGACGTCCGTATAGTTTCAAGCTGTTGACATCTTGTTTCTAGTAAATAAAGATTGCAAACTGCTCTGGTGTGTTTAATTGTCTCTCTGTTTTCAGAGACTTGGGGGCTTTTTTTCAGCTCACCTCTGATGGGCTTTGACTACTTTAGGTAATGATGTTGTTGACAGCTTACAAGGATACAATGCGGATATTTTCTCACAATGTGTCAAAGCGTTTGTCGAGCCCCCTTTCTCTGGGAACAACTGTGCGCACCTAAGAAAACACAGCAGTATACCTGCTGCTGCTTGCTGCTGCTGCTGCCTCTGAATTACTGCCGGCAGAGTTTGGATTAGCCACAGCTGAAGAAGACATCGGCTTGTAGCTGCTGAGAAGATCAAAGTCTGTTGAGGGCTGAGAACAACGTCGACAATGAGAAAACCTGCTATCAACTGATAGCTGATTGAGGCTGTAGTTAGATTGGAGCAGCACATGGTGTTACTGTGGCTCAGGCATTACGCACAGGCCCTGTGGCTGTGATGTGGTCTCTTGGGAACTCTCTGGGTTTGCTTTCTTGTTGTTCTCAAGGGTCAGAGACAGAGTTAAGTGAAGGGCAGGAGGTGATCTTTAATGTCCATCTCCCTCACGTCTGAAAACCTTATTTCTTCTAAACGGCCTCGTGCTTTGACTTAATATTGGTGCAACACAAACCCCCAGACAGAGAGGACATTTATCACTTTAATTACATTCCTGCAGATTCCTCTCCAAAGCTCCTTTTTGTGGAATTAAAGCCCGTATTTAATCATAATTTTATATATACTTTAACTGTCAAAATATTTTTGGGGAATTTTTTTCTGCACATTTAAAAAAAAAAAAATACACATTTATTCAGGATTTTTTTATTCTAAGGAAAATCAGTTATGTGAGTAAATAATGTTTAATAAAAAAAAAGAAAGATGCATTCTTTTTCAAAGCGAAGTGGTTTTAGATAGATAGATAGATGCAAAACATGTTAGTAAAAAAGTTAGTAGTGCAAATTACAAAGTACAAAAAAATATACCAGATATAAAAATACAAGGAGATGAAGAAAACTGTTAAAACTGAATATAGTGCAGGGTAACAGCTGTGATACACAACTATTAAAAAAGTGAATATAGTGCAGAAGAGACTGTTAAAAGTGAGTATAGTGCATTATTATCTGTCCTGCATGCTATTCCCCGCCATATAAAGTCCATTTTCTCTTTCCCCACATGAATTACTGTATAGTGAAACACAAAAAAAACATTTTGAGTGGCAACAGCATTTGTTTGGCAGAGAGCAGAAAGAGGTGCTGCCAGCAGTGAATCCTGCTCCTATATCCAGGATATTCAAGGAGAGTCTGGATAAATCAGAGCATTATCCCCCCTTCTTCCTATCGCTGCTCGCCTTTCATCAGCTTTGACTTTTAAAACACTGCCTTCACAGCCAAATGAGAATTATATGGTGTCATCAGTAACACCGAAATCCCTGTAAAGCTAGAAAAAGAGAGAGTCGGGGCTGCTTCTTTGGGATGGAGCAGCCATAAGAAACACAGCTGGATGTAGAGTTCTTACAGTCTTCTAATAGCACAAAATGCAGGTTTTTATGCATATATGTCAGCAAAATATTTAAATTTTAGACAGTAATAAGTACCAAACTGTTCTTTTTCAAGGACAAACTGTGATTATGCAGTCATCAGCAAACAGACGTTAAATTAGCGGATACCCACAGAGCTGCAGCATGTAGTGAAGTAACACTGCTACAGACTGAGTGAGTGGGCTGAAGGCCATTAAAATCACATTACTGTTTAAGGGGGATCGCATTTCTGTCTGGTTTTTACAGAAAACTGGATATTTTGTAGAAGATATGAATAGTTCTGTTGAAAAGAGGAGGATTACTGTGTTTCTCAGCTCTTAATTCAGCTCAGTGGTGGAGGAAGTATTCATTTCCTTTACTTCAATATGTCAAAATACTCCACGACAAGTACTGCTTTCAAAATTTAACTTAAAAATATAGAAGTATTTTCAGTAAAATGTATTCTATTTTATAGGCTACGTTATTGCAGGAGTGCATAAATATAATTGCATACATTTACATTTGCTTATGATGTTGTTCATACTTACTGTATATCATTCCTACAATATTTATATATTTTATAGTGAAAAAGTGAAATTGAAAAGTAAAGAAATAAAAAATAATAATAACAATAACAATGGATTAAAGAATAAAAAACAAAACACACACAGAAAATAATAATAATAATAATAATAATAATAATAATAATAATAATAATAATAATAATAATAATAATAAAAAATAAATAAAAATTGTGAAAAAATAAAAATGTACTTTAAGTGTGAAAAGTAAAAAGGACTTTGTAATTATGCAGATATAATTTATATTTTTGGATTATTATTAGTGATACTTTATCACTTAAGCAGCATTTTAATGTTGTAGTTGGTCTAGTAGGATTCTGACTACTTTACAAATACTTTACTTATTAAAGCAGAGTAGAAGAATAGCAAATATTAGATTAGTTAACTTTATTGATCCCCAAAAAGGAAAGAAAAAAAACCCTAAAAAAATGGTAATAAATATGAAATGAAACCTTAAAATTATATGAAACTAGGGCTGTAACCAACAATCATTTTCATTGTCAATTAATCCGTAATTTTTTTGATTAATTGATTAGTTGTTTGGTCTATAAAATGTCAGAAAATGTTGATCAGTGTTTCCCAAAGCTCCAAGATGACGTCCTCAAATGTCTTGTTTTGATATTCAGTTCACAGAGGAGTCATAGAGGAGTAAAGAAACCAGAAAATATTCACATTTAAGAAGCTGCAATCAGAGAACCTATTAATTGATGAACAAAATAGTTGACGATTAATTTAATAGTTGACAACTAATTTATTAATGGTTGCAGCTGTATATGAAACCTTATGAATTATGTCAAAAACACGTGTCTTATATCTCAGGAAACATACACTTATCATGTCAATTAAACGTTTCTCAGCTGTGGGTACAAAAGACCCTTCAAATGGTTCCTTTAATGTTCACTCAACGCACTTTTTAGACACTAAAACCGCAGAAAAGGGGGTGACCTTCAAACTTAAGCATGGTTTGAACTCTCCCCCTGGTTCTTTGTTTTCCTCTTGTTGGATGTTACATTGAAGCTTCTGATAAACCTGACACACACATGTGTGTGTGACACTTTGCATGTGTGTGTCTGCAGGTCTGAGAGATGAGGCCGAGTCCCAGAGGTCAATGGGGTCTCTGTGTCGTCCACAGAGATCTGAGGGAGATCAGCTCACCCCGACATCATCAACAAACGCCCCCCTCCCATGTCAGTGCACGACAAACAAGACTCCAGGATTTCCATGCCGTTAGCATCATCGTTTTAATAGCTCGCATGTAAACGCTTTGCCATGTGATGATGAATTAAGACCTAATGGCTCAGATAACTTCATTATCCCAGCGGGCTTTGCACTCACAAGCCTGCTGCCCAAGTTTCCATGTCCCCAACATGTGATAGGAGACGAGAGGCACGCTGTGTTTGGAGGGACTCGAGTTACTGTTGTGGGATCAGTCCTGCTGGAGGCCAGCTGGAACAAAGAGAGGCAGCCCGGCAGCAAACTATTCCAGGGTAGTTTAAACTGATTTTATGGACTTCTAATAGCCGTGAATGCTGGGGGAACTGGTAGACCTTGAACTGGTAATGGGTTTTTCCTCTCTTTTGGTGTAAAACAGAGATACAGTGAGGGGTAGAGTGACTTTTTATATGCAGGAAAAAGGTTTTACCCACCATTTGTCCCTGAGGGGAAACTTTAAACAAGTAATTTTTCATGACGATTGTAGTTTTGGACATTTCAATGGTGAAAAAAAGAGTAACTTAAACATACTATATGTGGCTTGAATTGATTGTCAAATACATACGACCCGAGAGGAATGGATGCACTTTCCTTTCCACTGCTCGGCCGCACTAAATGGCGTATGAATGACACCCTAAGTCATTTTGCGTGCAATAAAAACGGCGTTCTTGGTTTTGGCGTGTCTTTGTATGCAATGTAGTCTTTATTGACTGCAATGTAAACCCATCCATCGAGTGTTGAGTTATTTTGAAGTGACATTGGTGACGTGTTTTTTAGTGATGTTTGTGACATATTTTTCATACTTCTGTTACGTTGTTTCCGTACGTTTTTTACTTAGTTTACATACTTATTTTAAGCCCAACCATGATGTTTTCCCTAATACGTCAACATAATTTTGTTGCGTAGCGTAAAAATTACATGCGAAAAGAGGCGTACAAACATAGACTGTATATAAGAAGCTGACAGTCTCCGCGACGTCACCCATTGATTTGTGGACTGCCGTTTTGAAGCCTTGAGTTCAGCATTTTGCCGTTGCAATCCTGGTTTTCTGTAACCAGAAGTGACACGAGAGGGTGGAGCTAAATACAACCGAACTCTAAATAAGACATTTTTAGGCGACCAAAAAGGTAATAAGTAACTTTCACGGACTGAAAACACACTGTGAAAGGGTTAAAAGTTCTAAGACAAAAACAAGGACAACTCCCAGACCGGACAACGCCGTGGTAGCGACCTGTCAATCACAAGGTAGCCACGCCCTACAGCATACCCTGCTTTATCGAGATCATAAACTCATGTTTACAATGTTTACTGAGGTAATAAATCAATTGAGAAGTAGACTTTTTTTTTTCTTTTTCTCATAGACTTCTATACAATCAGACTTCTTTTTGCAACCAGAGAAGTCGCCCCCTGCTGGCCATTAGATAGAATGCAAGTTTAAGGCATTGCCTTCCTTTTTCAGACCCCGAAGTTGCCCACTGCGTACAAATGACACAAAAAAAAGGGTAAATTGCATTCACATAACACGTGGAATGTCCTTGGAATGTCGTGCTATTTATACGCCTTCCCATGAGATCGGGTTTCTTCCCAGCATGCCCATGAAGAATGAGAAATTACAGCGCTTTTAGAGTATTGCAAAAGTTTAATTTATTGTCTTGGTCAGTTATGTACAAATATTTAAATACAATATCAGCTTTCTTAAAAGAGTTGATCTGCTTCTGAATATAAAATAAATAAATCTAAACATCACATTATTATAAAATATGTACAAATTTGTTGCTCCTGCTGTACACATGAAGACTACATGGCAAACAGAAGCCAGAATGGCTGAATATAGTGGAAATAATTTAGAGATAAATAATGGACATTTTTTAATTTTGAAATTGTCGTTGAGTCGAGGTCTTCGCTAATGTTTCAGTTTTCGGAGACGTCCTCGCTGAAGCTGACTTTGTCGTCGTTGGTGATGCTGTCCACGATGGAGGACAGACGCAGGAGGCTGGAGGACGCAGAAGACTCACTGGTTGCTGAAAACAAAGGACATTGACTTACAAAGCGTTTTTATTTAATTTCTGTATTTATTGTTGATTTGTAAGTGAAGTTTGACAAAAGTACCTTCTCTCTGGTTTATAATTGCTGCAGTGGAATGGTCGGCAGAGGTCGGCCAGGTCTCTGAGGACTTTTTCCAGTGATACTCATGACTGGCCACCTATAACAACACAAATCACATGATAATCATACATATTTTTAGTCAGTTAACATCAAACCTAATGGATAAACACAAGTTTATTTAATCAACTTGGCATTTCCTATAGTGAAAAACATTCCAGAAACAGGCATAATAATTTTGACAGACATAAAAACTCAAATAAATGAATAAAAAAATTTATATTATTGGAAGATCAAAGGGACATCCTGACTTGAAATGATAAAAAGTGTCCAATATTAACATCAGTGACTAAGTGAATGTCACACTGTTAGTGTCAACTGCAATAAAAGTCAATAAAAGTCAAAATAATGTCATTAATAGCACCACAGACACCTTACAAGTTCATGCAAGAATATTATAGGAGATAAAAACATCATAAAGTCGTTATTATAAAATCATCTGAATACCACATGCACCCTTAGGAATACCATGGGAATACTGTGAGGATTTTATTGGTATCTTACACTGTGTTCTTTGAAGTTTTGAGATGATCCGTTTGGCGTTTTCTCCTGTTCATCCAGATCTTGCAGCAGCTCCTGTAACCTCTCAATGTAGCTGATGGCGCTGCGTAAAATCTCCACCTTGGGTAGCCTCTGGTTGGGGTTGGCCACGGTCTTCCTCTTCAGCACGTCGAAGGCCTCGTTGATCTTCTTGAGCCTCCTCCTCTCCCGGAGCGTGGCGGCCTTGCGTCTGTCCGTCGGCGCCGACTTCCTCTTGCAGATCTTGCAGGCCCACATGAGGCACCGGCCGTCGCAGTGAGCCCGGAGACCCGGGGGAGCCAGGACGTGCTCCTCTCCGCTGCTCTCCTCGGACGGAACATTATCCTGGCTCTGGGACAGAGGGCTGTCGTTGCCGTTGTACAAGGGGGAAACCCCGGACATGTCCAGGTGCTGTAGTGGTCCATGATCCCCTTCTTCCAAATAGCGCAAATCATTGAAAAGATAAGGGTTGGTCTCAAAAAGGTCCATCATATTGTTGCGGCCCCTCTCTCTCTGTGTTTTGACAGTGGGTCTCTGGCATTTAAACAGAGCAGCAGGGACACAAGTCACCAGGCTTATATATAGAATGTGAAACTCTACCCAACACTTTGGCTGTCACACTGCATCAAGCATTTTTTTTTTCAATGGCTCTTTACAACCCTACTGACTTTGTGCAGGAAACGCATATACATTAAGTTCCTATTGAAATGTCACCTCAGGTTTCATGACAGGTGCTTTAAAATATCTGCATCCGGACACAAAATGGCAGCACAGAGATATTTCTGTGTCTGGAAGTTTTTTTTTTAATGAGTTTTTAAGTTAGATGTCTGAAATAAGGTCTGTGATTAACGCAAGAGATTCATGAATGAATGAATGAATGAAAGACTTTATTCCGAACATAAAAATAAATAAAAACAGATACAAAATAATAACAAGAGTAATAGTGTCCGAAAAGGAGTAGGTAGAAGTAAAACTTATATTTCCCTACCCCTTTCTCACTTCTCCTCTAATAACTCATCATAGAATGATAATATAATATAATATATAAACTATCCCAGATTTATTTACATCCCAAATTAAATATATGAACAGCATCCCAAGTTTATTTACAACCCACATATTTATCCGGAGTTAAAAAGTAGATATAAACCAACCCTTAACGCAACCCTTATCACAACTCTTCCTCAACCATATACATCCCAAAAATATCTTTTTTGTATAGCTTTTTAAAGTGATTTATATTTGTGCTCCGAGATTTTAACGTTTCATTCTACGACATAAAATACATCAGTAAATATCCCGCTGGTGAATTCTGAAGTTTTTTATATGTCTTAAAAAGGTGGTTGCTATAACTGACCACTGCTAGTGGCTAAATGAGAATACTAAACATCATCACGCCGACTCCGGCGTCCGCCTTTACAGCCTCGTTGTGTATACTCACGTTCATGCGACTGTGCAGGGGCTTGCGCAGGCACACTGATCGCTCGTGTTGCTGGACATTCGTCGGAAAACACATGCGTAACTTTTCGTAAGATGTCTTACGAACCGTTGTGTGAGGATACGCTGAAATATTAGAGGGTAATTTATAAAGGTTCATGGGTTTTTAGCTTTTTAATAAGGCTAGTCCGCCGTTACATCGCCAATACGTTTTTAATAAATGCATTTTGATTCAGATGCCATGATGGTCAGATTAAAAGGTGATAATATGTCAGTGTTGTGTTTACTAATTGTTTCCACTGCCCCCTAGTGGCCAAAAAACAGTTTTTGCAGGTTTATGTGATTGAACTCTTGATTGTGTTACCGAAAGTGTTACCCAAGAATGACAAGCATGTTTCACAGGCTAATAAGCAATACATGCTGAACATACTGCCCAACAACTTATTTAAGGTATAACATTGTTCACATACATTAGACGTATACACACTGGTTGTTCCCGTTTTAGCCGGTGTGAGAAGGGTATGGCCCGATTGTAACATGTAGAAAATCCCAACAGAAATAGACTGGAATGTGCAGTGTCAAAACAGCTTTGTGAAACGCATGCATGTGAGGTTATAAATAGAAACGTGGCTCATTCATCTCAGATTCATAAAAGATAAAAGCCTGCACGAAGGTGATATATAGCCCTGTGGCATTTCTGCTGCAACCTGAAAGGTCTACAATCGGGAACTTCACAGGCGGGAATGTGAGGGATTCCTATTTTTGTATGGCTGCAGTTGTAGTGGGGTTTTACTTTTACCCTGGATGTCCCTCCCACCCTTCCTCACGCCCGGCTTGTGTTACGTTGTTGTGGAGTCATGGGGGCTTTTCATCATTTGTCAGGCCGGGGGTGTCTGAAATACTATTACCAGTCATTCACGTCATATTATACAGACAAGTGAGAATAACTATTCATATCAGCCGTCTGATTGTAATTCTAATTCAGAGGTATCACATCTCTGAATCATAATTACTCCAACAGCTAACTGGTGGCAACAAGGCTGCAAAGCCACCGTCGATGACAGTGTTATAATCTATTAAGGAGCCATACACGTTGTTTGTATTTGGTTTTTCTTGTGAACAAACCACTACAAATATGACAACAAGCCAACCCTGTCTAGCACAAAATTACATTCCCATACAACTATACAGTATATACACGTGGCTAACTTTGTAAATTGAAACAAAACAAAACAAAAAAAACGCAACAAAACTTCTTGGTTAGGTTTAGTAAAACAAACCATTATGAATAAAATAAGTGAACGCTGATTTTCGAAGTCGATAATTTTGAGTCGGTATTACCAGCTTCCAATCTAAATGCATCCCAGGGTATCAGCTCGGGAAAACATGGACACCCGCAGCAAACTGATGTTTGTATGGCAAGTCTCTGAGCTCCACAAGCATGTAGAGAAACTCATATATCATCAGCGAAGAGAAACTCATATAAAGTACCTTAACCATCACCATTAAATTAACAACTAGATTCATTGTGTGCGCCGCATGTTGCTGTGACGTCACGTGTGTTTATGTCAACGAACTCGGTCTAGATGAAGATCCAAGACACGAACCACTCCGGGATCCGGTGTCAAAGTCCTGCATTTTATACCCTCCAGTCCTGCAGGTGCATAATTCATGTTATTGATTACATCTGTGTGGTTCCTGCTGGTTACATTGAATTCCTGCCTCTGCTTGAAATTTATTTTTATTAATTTTATACAAACTGCATATAAATGTAAATTGCATGTGAATTGATTACAAAAACAAGAAGATGAGATCACATGAAAATGTCAGAAAAGGTCATGTTGACCTTATTAATGCTGTATATGCACAATATGTTGGTATTTGCTCGCTATTAATGCAGCGGGACAGACTATGAATGTATATTTCACTTTCAGAACATCAAAAGCTTATACAAATGATGTTGTCAGTCGTGTTAAAAATAGTAAGCACACTTTTCAAAAGATGTGTACTTCATCAAATATTGCAAATGCATGAGATTTTCCTTTGTTTTTGTTTTTACCCAGAGGGGAGATATAGCTATTCTCGTGGGCAGTGACGTGTGGAAAACAATACAGCTTTTATTATTGGTTTGCTGTTTGTGAGCTTGCCATGCAGCAGAAATCATAAAAGAGAGTGTGAGTGTGTGGGTGTGTGTATCTATGAATGTGGTGCTTTAAGTTCTCTCGAGTGGGAGGCGTCGGTATCCGAGTGTGTTTTGTCAGGTAAGATAGATTTTGCATCCCACAGTCACCGTAAAAATAAAAATAAAACTAGTATTGTGTTCCCTCTCACTGTCACTTTCTTATTTTCATGCAAACAAATCAGTCATAGTGCAAAAGAAAAACGATGATGAATGAACGATGATGATGAATATATTAGATAAACAAATGGCTTAAACATATAATATATAAAAATTAAGCTTGACTATAAAGATATATGGCCTCGATCACTGAGCTGAAATGAAGCGCACACTTTTTTTTCGAGATGAATGGCGTCGTGTCCCTGCTGTGCCTCCATCGTGTATTCTCTCCCCGGGGCTACTGTGCATCCTGAACCGGACCATAAATTCCCGTCAGTGTCAAAGGGGTTGACGCTTCAGCTGTCAGGGAGAATCATGGGATAGTCTGGGGTAGAAACTCAAACTGGAGGATCTGGCCTCTCGGGCAACGAGGCGGAGTCAGGATGGACGGCAGAACGCGTAAATCTGTCTAGAATCCAGTCGAGAGCTCTGCTGTCTGAACTCTGCGTCAAAATACTGAAAAAAATAGGATGAAATCTGACACAGTGATCTTATTTAAAGGTCCCGTATTATAAAAAAGTGAGATTTTCACGTTTTGTTATTATATAGCAGGCTTAAGTCCTATATAAATACTGTGAAAGTATCGTAACACTCCACCGCAGGGAAATACACACAGCCCGTATTCAGAAACTCTGAAACAAACCGTCAGGATTTCTGCCCATTTGTGATGTCACAAATATACAATATTTAGACCCTTGATGCAATTTAAACGTAAACATTCTAAATGTGTCCCAGTTTATTTCCTGTTGCAGTGTATGTGAATGTCATCAGCTGACAGGAAGTAAACATGGACCCAAACTGTAGCCTAGCAACGCAATTCTGTTGCAATTCCGTTGAAATGCACTAAAACGGAGTGTTTCAGACATAGGGTAAATACAGGCATATTCAGGCAGACAGTATGAGGAAAATAAAATGTTTTTTAACATTTCAGCATGTAAACATGTTCTAGTAGAAACATAAAATACAAGTATGAACCTGAAAATTTGCATAATATGGGACCTTTAAAAGTTCAGTATGACATATCACTTCTTTATATTGTGTTGCAGGCGTAAATAAAAAGGTAATTTTACAGTAATTGATCTGCACTAAAAACCAAAAATCAGTCTTACTCAATAGAATAGTAGACTGGAAACGGGGATGGCCCTTTCCCCACTTCCTAACCTTCTACTTCTGGTGCTCGGACCACACCCATCTTCAAACGCGGCCTTCATTTTGATCTCAGCTACACACCTATAAAGTTTTGTGACTGCATCGTACACGGTTGCGACACTATCATGGTCACAAAATCTTCCCACGGACAGAAATATTAACACCTGGCAAAGAAGATAAAGCCCACTATATAGGCTAGGTGTCTCCAGGTCCGCATTTTGCCATGATGACTCACACACAGACTCACAAGGTGAAAACAATAATAATAAATCCTGCAGCATTTCAGATGATAAACTCCAGAAAGAAAATAAACAACTGTAAGTTCAGGTGGGTTTATTCTCCTATACATCTCCATCATCCCAGCTTCCAGCCACATGAAATTCATGAGTAAGAAAAGTAAAAAAAAAGAAAAGAAAAAAGTCTTTCTGCACTTTGGCAGCACATCAATATACCAAACTTTAAAGTAGGACATCATGATCTCGGCAGGGACAGTCAGTATCTCCTCTTGTGGCACATTTTTTTCTGAGGTGAATAATTGATCAGGTGTTGAGGGAGAAGAGAGGAAGAGATAATGACAGACAACAGTGTGCCGCAGATGTATTCGTAGTATATTGACCGTAACCTTATTTCAAAGGTAAAAAGGAAAAGGAAGGTTTGTTTTAAGGCACTAAGATTTGCAAGAACACTATTACAGTATTTTATTTCTGCTAAATAGAGTCAAATTCATATTTGGTATTATAATGGAAAAGACGAAGATCAAGCCATGAATGTTATTTTGTATATTTAGAACTCATTTTCCTACAACCTGTCGAAGTATGTGTGATTTAATCAACAAATAATAACACTAATATATTTTCGGTCACCGCCAGGAATGTAATAATAAACTGCTGCTAATGAATGAACTTTATAATTTATCTAATACCACTTTGCTTGAAGGCCGACTTTATTTTCCTCTCTCATATTTCCAGATAGTTTACAACGCCACGCCGTCAGTATCATGTTGTCTTACAGTTCATAGCCGAGCTGGTCCATGTGGTTTTTCTCCCTCCAGCAAGTGTTAGAAGGGGGATCCAGTTAGGACCAGTGCTGACATGGGGGTCACAAACAGAACTGATAATGAACATGAACTGCAGGACCTCTCCTCTCTACGCTCTCCACGCCCCCCCTCACACACCTCCTACCCCCCCATCTACCCAGGGCTTAACAGGACCTCCTGCCTCAGACAGGCTGCACACTCATTGGGCCGTTTTAGAGGAAACTGTGATCGCCGTGACGGACACACCGTATATAACCCGGCTCCACACCTGGGATATGAATTAGCCAATAAGGGGTTAAGTACCCTGGTCATGGGCCCGATGACAATGCCTCACCTGGGATCACGACCCTTTGACCTTCAGGGCCTGCAGTCCACCGACTGCAAAGGGAAGGTTGGTGAATGAGTGGAAAAGAGTCCTCATATCTCAATAAAGTTATGGAATTTAGGAAACGATGTCGAGACGCTAATTACAAACGTTACATCGGACTTTCATCAGATTGATCCAAAAGAGAATGTTACAACATCATTTCTGATTAGACTATGAGGGCTTTGTTCAAATAGTTTTGGACGAGTTACGTGTTCAATCTAAATTGTTAAAACTTGTTTTTGTAAAAGGTGACAGCCCCATATCTTCTGGGCAGAGCATCCCTACTTACGTGTTGGAAATGCCTGCAAAAAATGGAATGGGAGACGAGCAATTCAATGCAGAGAACTACAAAACAATAAGGCATAGACTAGCAGCCATGTGCCACTGGAAGGCCAGACACAAAGACTACAACAGGTGGTTACAATGAGCAGAAACTCCTCCTCTCTAGTTACTCTGCTTATTAGTTTCATTACCAGCCAGGAATAACTTCAGATGTCATACCAGTACATGCAATTATGAGCAGAGGTAATCTTCTTCAGCTTCCTCCTGCAAAACCCATCAACTTTCCAGAGATTACTTTGCAATCATCTTGGCCACTAATGAGATGTAAAACTTGTACTTCTATTACTGCTCACACTCAAACCTAACTGCCTATTTCTTCTCAGTCTTCTTTTTTTCAAACTGCTGCCTCAAATTATGAGCAGAAAATGGATTATACGACAGTAACGCAAACTGGACATGCCATTTGCCACATAGGAGAGTTATCGGTTAAGTTTGGGGAAAGCTGGGAGGATGAGAATGCATTTTGGGGTTTTTGGCTGAGACGGAAAAAATGTCTTTCACAGCTGAAAACCACTTTGCAGGAGTTTGGGAATTAGGCCGGTTGTCAGAGTGCCATGCAGAGAGTATTTGAATTTTTTAAGCTTGCAAACCTCACAAAATTCCAGGAAGAGTACACTCCCGAGAGCATGTTGCAGGATTTTAAGAACCAAACAACAAATTTAAAAATGTTATTACGGTGCAGGAATTTCCCCTGCGGTAATAAGGATTGGCTCAACAGAGCGATATGTGATATTATTGCCATTTTTTTTTTTTGCAAATTACTTAATTTATCCTGATTTTAGTTACAAAGATGACAGAAACTAATTAAATACTTGTGTATTATTAAATGCAGAACACAGAAGGACAATGAGGCTGATGCGCTTGGTTGCGTCTGGTTGCTATGATACGGAATGTCCGCAGAAATAAAAATGTCGGCACAAGGTAGATGTTTATTAATGTCTCCTCCGCTGTTGCTGTTGTTCAGCACTATTATACTCCTCTATTGTGATTGGTCGACTGGGTAAAAAGTGACAGTGACTAGCGTGGCATTTTACCCAAAGATCATTTCTCAACTCTTAACGACCAGAAGGACACGTGCAGCGTTCAGTGCGGAATCGACACCATACCTGCCAATCCTCCCGATTTTTCCGGGAGACTCCCGTTTTTCATTGCCCTCTCCCAGTTTCTTCCCGGGGTCACAATTCTCCCATATTTCTCCCGATTTATGACAATTTTTCACCCCTTTTTTTTTTCATTTTCGGTATCTCACCCTGTTTCTGGCACAATATGGCGAGAGCATGTCGCATTGTGTCTGAAAAGGACCTTCAGTGACGGAGAGAAGGAGAGAGAAATGGAGAGTACTAAAAGAAATAAATACTGAAGCAGGGGAAAAGAAAAGAATGCATGAAAATTGATGAACTTTAGTTTATACCAGAGATTCACACAAGTTCACGCCAGAGGGGCGAATTTTTCAGTTTTCTTTCCTGAGAATTAAAAGTAAAATTAAAAGTAGGCCTATTTATCATAAAAACACTGTTGCATTGTACTTATTTGTTATTTTCATTCTTTAAAAGTCACCAGAATGCAGGAAACAAAGTCTGTGAAACTCAAATTTGTCTGGGGGAAAACCCCCAGACCCCCCGCTTTGGTTTTTAAAGGCTCCCTATTTTAAGGTCAAGGTTGGAAAGTATGATCGACGCTCAGTGCCTCGTCACGCTGCTGGCGTTTGTAGCATAGTGTAAATAAGCGGCACTCCTGTTGCAAAGAATTAAAAAAATGAAAAAAACGTGAACATAGCTGTTGTGGCGTTTATTTGCCTGCGGTTGACTTATCAATATTGCGGTTATTGCGACAGCCCTATATGGAAGTAACAAAACTCCAAGCCTGTATGCACAAACGTATAGAGGCTTCCTGCACAGGGCTGGAAGAGTGCCAGCCGAGGCTCAAGTCTTGCACAAACAATGGCTCCCCTCCTTCTCTTTGGGCCAGCGAAAGCTCTGAGACAGTCAGGAGCAGCCACCGCCGCCAGCGTGATAGCATCTCCCACTGAAAACACAGCTAATCTTTTTGGCCCGGCTCCCTCGCACTCGCGGGCCAGACTCGACGGTGGGGAGTAGCCGTCTCTGGAGCTGTGAGCTAACAGACGGCTCCTCTCACTCGTGCCCTGAGCTGGCGGGTTAGACTGGGGGGGAGCTTGGGTTTCAAAGGGGAAAAAGGGGGAGGCTACACTGATGGCATTTGCCTTCTCTCCGGTGGACGACGCAGGGATTCAGTTCAAAGGCCGAGCGGCTGAAGTACATCAATTAGCGACGGGAAAGACTTGCCCGTTTGCCAGCTAACTCTCTATGACCTCAGAGCGTTGCATTATGAGGCACGATGAGAGTGTTGCACGCCGGTCAGACAATGTCAATAGCACGCTCGCAAATGGACTGGTATTGATGGACTGGCTTAAAGGGTTGTTCCTGTAAATGGATGCAAAGAATAATAACTCGTCGCCTAGTATTGAGAGCAGAGGACGAAACAGCAACTTGCATACTTGACCACCCTCACGACTTTCCCAGGAGACTCCCATTTTTTATTGCCGTCTCTCTGGGTCACAATTCTCCCGCATTTCTCCCGATTTATGACAAATGTTCACGCCTTTTTTTCTTCCTTTTCGTTATCTCAACCTGTTTCTGGCATTGTACAGAGTGTATAAGCCCTACTGTTTCCACCCAGACGACAATAGAGCTACACCAAATGTTGTTTACCGGCAGAAGAGAGATGCTTGTGACACAACACGATTTAAGTAGCGCCCGAGGTTGGGCTTTGCTTGATGCAGCAAAAAGCCGGCGTGGCGTGGCCACAAAATTTTAAGTCTTGAAGATGCTTTTGCAGTGTACTTATTAAATTTGCCATTTTTATTCTTTAAAAGTCACCAGAATGCATTATGAAATCCTCACTATTTTTGAAGTCAAGTGGTTGGCAAGTGTGGCAACAAGCCAATAGGGTGAGCAGATATTACCAGCTGTTCACATCGCCATCGTTTCAACAGGTCTCCATTGTAACACACACTGAGGAGAGGGAGCTTATCACCTGACATCCCATGGTGATTTAGCTCGGAGTGATCTGAAGGTCCCTCCTGATTGATTCTGTCCTCATTCAGGAGAGTGATGGATTAGCCCTCGGTGTTGTATCCCTATCTGCCGGCCAGACAGAGCCACTGATGGGGACTTAGAGAGGCCGGTGGCCTTGACCCGGCGGCAGACGATAGGAGACCTCTCGTCTGGCCGAGACGTTGACCCCGTTGCCCTCTGTCTGGCCCTCTGTGTTTCACTCGTGTTCATGTACTTTTTGGCAAGCGCCAAGCGTCGCAGGGTAAGCATTATGAGAGGCATATCTCAAAAAAGTGACACAAACAGTGTGGAAATTGAATCCAAATCAAAAGAAGAGGGTTTTTTTATCGAGGCAGTTGTTGTTTTTTTTCCCCGCCGCATCGCTTTGATGTTTGCAGCCTGTAAACGATACGCCGGAACATCGCTATCATTAATATCACACTGCCTCTGGGAGTCGGGGATGTAGCCAGCGATAACACAGAGTGAATCCAATCATCAGCGAGTGTGACTGTAGCCATGGCAACCCCCCGGTGACAATGATCCCACCAATATTAGTTTTTCCTGAAGTGTCTGAGCCCAGAACAAAGCGTGTTTTGTTACAATGAAAATTAGACTGTTGAATAAAAACAACAGCAGAGTTTTTCGGTGGGTATGGGGGGGAGATAAAGTGGTCGGCTCCAAGAGAAACTAATAGGATATTGATGAATGTCAGCGTTGACGAGTGAGAAGAGGGGCACCGCTGCGCTGTATAATTGGTTATATGGGGTCTATCATTAAAACAACAGATAGCGAGGGCGCTGAAGCTTTGGCTGGATGCAGGCAATAATATGATAGCCATAAAGCCGCAGTGGGTAAAGAACACAGCCATGTCTGGCTCAGCCATTAAGGAGAGCCTTTGTTACCCAAAACCTCTGTTTTATCCTGTTGATTCACACAAAGTTAGTTAATATGAACCTTCTTCCAGAGGAGTATCATCCAGCGCCATTTGACATGGGCTGTGTGAGACATTTCAATTTCTCTAAACTTTCTAAAAGTCCGCTTTGACATGATTGGTCACTTACGTAATTAGTCAACTGACAACATTTTGATAACTGACTGATGGTTTTAGTCATTTATCAAACACTTGTTCCAGCTTCACCAGCTTCAGTGACTACAATTACATACAGGAAATGTTCTGGTTTTTGCCCCTTACTCCAAAAAAGACAATATTCCTACTAAGCTATTTACATGGTTAATAAAAAAAAGGAATATTCCACCAATATTCCTGTTTACATGCAGCCGTGCATACGTCGATTAGTGTAACCAATGCCTCCCTCTCGGCTACGCTAATCGGAGTATGCACGATTGTTTTCACCTATTTTCACTCCTAACTCGTCAAATACCGCTGTTTGGTCAGTGCCCCCTCGGCATCAGATACCGACACACGGAGGCGCCCTTTAGTGACTGTACACAAAGTCCTGTGAGTCACGTGAATGGTTAGTCACTCGGTAGTCACGCGAGTCATATGTCAGTGAAGTTAACGTCAACCACGACAATTTCCTAAACCTACCGAAGTTTTTGTTGTGTTGCCTAAACCTAACTTTATGTGAAAACGGAAGTTTATTTTGAAAGGACATGTAACAAGCGTATATTGACATGCAGTCAATGGCACGTCCAAACCAAAAAACGCAAGAGGGGTACCCCTTGTGTCGGTCTCCGATGCCGAGGGGCACTGACCAAAACGGCGATATTTGACGAGTTGGGAGTGAGAATGATCCTGTTGACGTCTACAAAAGTTGACTCAGTGCAATATTTATGATTGTCTGACTGGGCGGAAAGCAATAAATGAAATACGATTCACAATTGATCCCTATAATGTTGACAAATGGGCTGAAGGATCTGTCCATCCCTAGATACGTGTGTGGCCCACAAAATGTAAGAGAATCCCGAGATTCCCACTTTTGACACTCGCATGAATTATTCTCAACAGGTTGCTCTCCACACCCAAGACCCTCCGGACTAGCGTTACTGTCTAAACACCGGAGAGGGTAATTGAGCATTGATGATCATCATCCCTGTGTGTGTGGAATGCTGCAGGCATGGTAAGCATTTCACCCTTGCAAGTGTGATGTTGTTGTTGGTACTTTTGCTCCTTAACGTGCCACAATGAAGAGAGCAAACAAACGGTGTGAGACTGAGGATCAACTGTCCTATCTGAGGTACCATGAAGGTCATCACCACCTGTTTGATACAATAAAACATCTAGTGTTACTGTTGTGGAAGTTATTGGAGATAGAGTTTCATTGTAATGCAGGTGCACTGCAGGGAAATGGTCAGACGGGTGTAATAGTATTGATAGGGAAGCATCAGTCTGCAGCTATTTTATTTCTTTGTCTTGTGCCGGTAGATAACCAGGAAGCCGTTTATTGAGTTTTTGCAGAGAATGAGTCAATGAAGAACATAATGAGTTGTAATTCGCTTGCAGAAATGAATCGTCCGTCCAAAATAAAGGTCAGGACGAGCCCGCCAGCTTCGCTCACAGATAGAAAATCAATTGCTGTGAGAAGAGGATATCTTTTTACAGAGAAAGTCCCTGGCTGAGGTTTTAGGGGATGGTTACCCTTAATGACTTAATCCAGGTTCGGTCTCAGTGGTTTTAGCTCTTTGCATGTGTGTGTGTGTGTGTGTAATCCTGGCTGTGAGATGGGAGCCCAGAGCTGACCTCACTGTTTGGTTTCACAGGGTCTCCGGGGGCCCGGGGAGGTTCTGGGGCCGGTTCCTCGCGGCAGAGCGGTCTCTGAAACACTGACATGCAGGACGGGGTCCGCGGGGAGCGCTGGCCTCGGCTCCTGTTACCGCCGGCGTTAGTCACGCTCTGTGAGATTTATGTGTGGAACAGTAGTGAGGGTTTGGGTTGCACGATACCACCGAAGTGTCGCAATGTTAATCCCTCGCAGTATCGAACTTGCGACGCCAAAGATGCCCCAAGTATCATCGTCCGTGTATCTATTGTAAGTATTAAAAATCTATAATGGAGGATTAAGTCAATGCCAATATAAATACATTAACATTAGAAAGTGCTATCTATCTGTGGTGAATTGATAATTTACTTTACATTTAATTCACATTCAGCCCCCGCATCACTTTTCCTAGACACCATTTCTGTCATCAGATATACTAAATTATGCGAGGAAAGTGTGGTTTAATTATAGCTCCACACTTTAATTATCACCATTATAGCTGTCTCCCATAAAAGGGCCCTTGGGTGATAAAAAAAAAAAAGTTGAATTCTTCTTCTTCTGTGGTTTGCAGGGGTGGAAGAAAGTATTAAAGGAAGTACTCATTTAGCAAAAAGTAGCCTCTGTGAGTGTTATACCATCATATATCATCATTGTATTGATATTACTGGTTGGTCATTTCAACTATTTATATACTGTTGGCTAGATTAATCTTTTACAATACATCATATTTTATAAGCTCATCATGTTTTATATGTAAAATCCTAACCTGTAAAGTAACTATTAAATGTATTGTTGTAATATTTCCCTCTGAATTAAAGGTGCAATTGATAATGTCGCACAATGTTGCATAAGCCGGGTGCTTACCGTCAAACTCAATCAACGCAATTTGATGACTGATGACCCAGAATTACCAAGTGATACGTCATTATACTATTGGCTCTCAAGTCATGTTAGAAGTGGGAACCGAACGTCAGATATCTTCGAAAAAAACATGAACAAAACATTAATTTTGGACCCATCAAAAAATGTTAAAATGATTCATTCACAATTATAATATATATATACTGTATGTATATTTTGTTATTTTTTGTTTTTTTAGGAAAAGCACATACTATTTGGCGCCTTTCTAGAAGCTCTGTGGGTGTATAATTATCAAAAAATGATTTGTCTACATAAAGATGTTATCAATAAGATAAGATAAGTAGTATTAGTGGAATAAAATCAAAACGCTCAAGTAAAGTACCTGAAGTTTGTATTTAACCGCAGTACTTAAGTACAGTATTTAAAGTGTAATTCATTGCATTCCATCGCTGGTGGTTTGTTATTGTTATGACATACAGGTGTCCATCCAAGTGTTTGACTTTTTTGGGTGTCAGGAGTCGGACAGTTCAACATTTTTACATTTTGAAATCACCGCAAACTGAACTGAACATACTTGAATGTTTCAGAATTAACGTCAAATAGAGACGTCAATCTCCTGCACTGCAAAAACTTCACTCGTATCAAGTACTTTCCCTGTATAATTGAGTCAATCAAGAGAAATTATAAATCAGAAAATTAAATTACTTCTTTCTTACTTAATAATTTTACTGCACAGGCAGGTTCTTTATTATCACATTTCCCTATAGGTTAATGACAGACCTAAATAAGACGACTGTTGCATTGTAATCTTAAAAAAAAATCTGATAATGTTTTGTATCAACATGTCTGTATCGTCTAATTGTAGAGCTTTTGGGCTTCTTGCTCTAAAATTGGCCTGAAATATATTATTATTATATGATTCCAATTTTAGACAAGAACACTGGCTCCTATATGCTTCTTCTCTCCACACACCAGCACTATAAATTTTTAATGATGTCAGCGGTGTCTTCTCGACTCCGAGTGTGTGTAAATAACAACTGGCAGTACCTGATTGTGAATCATTGATTGTATAACCCCTGTAGTGTTTGCTAAGCTCGACATTGGCAGGAATGTACCTCTAAATAACACAGACGTCAGTGTCGATATATTCTCAAACATCATACATTTTGCAAGGGATTCAACCCAAATTCCTGTCCGAATCTTTATAATCGGAATAGATGTTCGATTTAATATCACTGTCCTCAGTGCGGTGATTCAGATGCTGCTCAGCGGCAGACGCTTTCACGCAGGTTACGACAACAACCCAACAAAAAAAAAGTATCTTCATGTGGAGACCACACAGCTAGATAACTGAGATGTGTGGTGGTCGTTTTTAAAGCAAGCACTTGTCCCGGCTGACATTTGGACAGGCCGCTGGTTAATGTGTTGTTTCACACTGTTTAGCGTTGATAGGGTGGGCTCGTGGTGTGGATGGAGCCAGGCGGAGGGACCACCTCTCTGGTGGCTGACCCTGGGTGCTCGGGGCAGGGGGACAGGTGGAGCGGGACCCCCCATGCTAAACCGAGGACCTCCAGTAGAGAATACTTAGTCCTGTCTCCCCAGGTGGACTATTACATTGGGATTTCTTACACATTTGATAGTTTTTTATGTGGATTTGTTCATATTTTTTACAAAGTTCAGGCTTATTTTCAGCAAAAAACATATTTTTTATCCAGACATTAAACACCTACTGGAAGCTGGATTTCCTAACTGCAAGTGTTTGCTATAAACAAAAGCTGTGTTATTACACCTCTGTGAAGGAGGTTTTTAGCATCCCCGTGCTACATTGAAGAGACATAAGGGCTGCACACACGCCCCTGCATGGATGCAGACCACAAACAGGCAGCGTAAACAATGCCTCGTGTTTTATCTCCTCGCCACCCACAGTTTTTACGCCAGCGGGGAGCTGAAACCTTGCGCTGCCCGTGGGTTCATCTGTAAGCCCCCCAGCTAATCACCCATCACAGAGCATGGCTCCAGCCCATTATATCTTAAACCACCCTCTGGCTCCCACTCAAATTATCAAAACACAAACTGTAACTTTAAACTGCTATTAGACGTTTACTTCAGTTTCCCACCAGCCCCGGTTCCGCTGCTGGCTGAAAATCAAGCTCTTTTTTGGAGAGCTTCAGACTTTGTTTTAAGGGGAGCAGCGCTGATGTTTGAGACTCTCGCGCTCATTTGGACATTCTTTGCGAGTGAGGAGTTCCTTTGGGGGCGATGTTTGAGTTTTGAGTCACGCTTCTCGAATGGAAAGAAGACGGTCATGATGAGGAACAATAGGAGGGAATGGAGTCATCTTGGACCAGAGATTCCCCTCTTTTCCCCCTACTTATGTCAAGGACTGACCTGCTTGACCCATTGCTTTGACAAAGCAATGCACATCTTCACTCTCTGCAGTCTATTAGCACCCTGAATTCATCATTGTATAGTCTTTATCTAGTCCTGTGAGATAGATTTTTCAGCACTGATTTTCCAGAGCTGTCCTCAGCGCTCCTCCCACCGTCTCTGTGCTGGATTGAAGCGAGATGAAAGGCGACATCAGTGGATGTCGGTTGTGTTTGTCGGACATGTTTTCCCTGATTGCCTCTCCCCGTGTGGTCCCCGCTGGCCTGCTTTCAAAAAAACAGCCTCCTGAGCCACTAGAGAAGAAGAAGCTCAACACGACAGCTGAGTCTGTGCATGTCAGAATGCTGATCTCACCGGGAACATGAAGAAGAATTATCCCACCGTTGTAGACAAACCCACTGGGTACTGAAACATGCAGCATGCACTGTCAAAAAATATATATTGTGCTTGGATAATCCCACAGGATGAAGGGTTTTCTTGACTAATGGAAGTTCAAAATTTGAAAGTCACAAAAAATTCTTATGTGACTACACCAACGTATCTGTTACGGGGCGATAATGCAGGTAACACCAGGGAACCAGAAAATCAGTTAAGGTCTTTTATTGCCGTCTGAAGGTATAGGGTCCGAGGCCGTGTGGCACAAATAGTGAATGAAGAGGAGGCAGGACTAGGAGCAGATGAAAAAACGCGGTTACTAGCAAGCAAAACACCAGGAAAAAGAGATCACAGAATAGTAAAAGATGGCTTGTTAACATGGCTGCACTAACTGTGGTAGCAACGACGAACTGGCAGTTTTTGAGGAGATCTTGATTATGGCGATGCAGTGCAGCTGGAGGCTCCTCCCTGACTCCGGCACACCTGCAGACAATCATACACAACACAGAGAGAGTGCAGCTCCAATGCAGACGGGTTACCATGAAACATAATGTTCAATGAGCAGATGTAACCGTATATGAACACCGACATCGACCTCCTCCCTACACAGCGCTCTTTATACTTCCTTGTTCACAATTACGTGGATTACATACAAATTCATCTCGTGGAATATATAAGAATTATTACTGAATAGGCCAAAAAAAACTCAAACATGGGCAGACTTGAGCCCACACCACAAAAACTAGGCCAACAGACGCTCACCGATGGCCACAAACCGTGTGACGGCTGACTGTCGGCTTGGTGTGACAGGGCCTTTATCACATTTTGCATGTTTTGTTGTAACCAATTTGCCACGTTTGGCTACTTAAAGGGACTGTTTGTAACTTCTTACACGTATAATTCTACCGGAGGCTGAAGCCCCTGAGGCTGAAGCAGGAAAAGCCAACACTAGGATCAGCATTGATTCATGGAGAGACCTTCATCTGGTCAGCTAACATTACTGCCAAGCAGCTGAAATATAGAGTGATATTGTGGTTTTAGCTGACGTGTGTCGCCTCACTGTGTTGAGCGATGCTCGTTCATGTCTATGTAGAGTGAGCAAGCGCGAACTCGACGCTGACTTTCGTTGACTTAACGGCCACAGGTGTCGCTGTTAACAAGCATTTCTGAAAGTTACAAATAGTCCCTTTAAGATTTACATCCCATTTACCTCAAGAAATGCAACACAAATCTGTTTTTTTACATTTGAAATAATGCGTTCGAGCATGGAGTACCAGAGATAACAAGCTACCTGGTGGGTAGAATCTGCTTGTAAAGAGGCCTGGGTGTATTCTTTCAACATTTGTCATGTAGTTTAGGAAATATTTTGCTTGTCCTCAAAGGGTCCTCACCTGGGAAATGACCGGTAGATGGAGAGGAAGGAGGTCTGGCATGGTGGGTAAAAAGGGAGGAGCGATAGGACAACCTGGGTAAACACAGCAAGGGTCATCTCGGGGTCAAACCCAGGAAAAGCTTTGGTAAGGTTCTGCTTCTGTCTTTCTACTCTCTCTGTTATTCTTCTATTTGTCAAACACCTCTGAAATTACTTTGGCCTCCACAAGGGTCACAACTCCCCCTTTTCCTCACATAGAAACTTTTTCAATTACAGTGACACAGTACTCTGCATATTATAAGTGTGCATGTGTTATTGAAACCATTGTGCCAGGTGAGATATATATCTGCAGAGACGCTCCTGGACAGAATGTGAGGAATTTCAATCTCCCCCTCTGCAATGAGTACGAAGATGATTTGCACCCATGCAGCCCCAGCTTTATATCACCAAGAAGAGCTCTTCTTCACTTCACTCCACTGTGCCCCCGGAGTTAAAGTTACATGATGAATGACGGGGCAATCAGATCGACTTTCCAATGCAGCGAGACACTGCCGCCCTTGGGACATCGCTGGGAGGAAGAATCGTTTCACGGCCAGGCCAAGAGGACATCAAGATAAAAAGAAGATATGGATTGTGAAACTTAACAAACAGATAACAAACTGATATAATACATTTCTTTAAAAGCGATCGTGCTTTATCTCCTCGGGATAAATCGATCTTCATAACCTAATTATCCTGAGGAGAATATGAAGAAGAGCGAGGAGGTGGTTCGGGGGTGGGTTGGGGTGATGGAGGTTAGAGGGGATCGGGATGTCACCGCTCCGCAGAGCCTTCATTGAGCACTTGATGGATGCTCTGTAACCAATGGAGATAGAGTGCCCCCATAGCCAGAGCGAGCACACAATCTTCTCAGCAGATTAACTTCCATTGATTTATAGAGATTTACCTCAGGAAAGAAAACAGCTGGCAAAAGGACAAATACCAGAACTGGCAAGGGATGAATTCCAGCAGGAGGAAAAGCCAGCTCATTTGTTAAAAAAGATGATTTTTATCACCGTAAAGACGAGAGAGGATAGAATTGCTGAGCAGCAGGCGGTTTATGACGTATAAACAACGGGACGGTGTGACAAAGAAAACATGCTTTTCATGAAAATCACTTTAACCTTTTGGCCACTTGGGGGCTGGCGGAAACAAGCTGGAAACACAACACTGACATAATCCTATAAAGTTGATATGGCAAACAGCAATTGTCCAATCATAGCTTAGCAACCATAACAGGCACAGCAGGTTTCTAGACATGCTGTGCATGTAAGAGTTATAACTTAGCATTTAAATGGTTTCAAGGGTGGTGTCTTTTTTTGTTTTAGTCTGTCCAAAATCAAAGAAACAAGAGCAAAAGTGTAAGAAATGGATTAAACAGTGTATTTATCTGCTCTAACGTATGCTATTCTACAATCTTTAGCATGACTAACTAGCTTACTGGGCTACCTACAGTAGTAAATTACCTCCAAGGTCAAGGAGCACATCATAAACTAACTAGGGTACATTGTTTTGGGGTTACATGTTACGTATAAAAAATAAAAAGACAGAAAAAAAACTTTATTGGAAGCCAGTCTTGGATGCTATTAGACTTTAGCATGTCTTTAGTGCCTCTTTCCTGCTCTTTATCGGATTTTGGGAAGTTTACCTTCCAACAAGCCTATAGCCAACTTTGCAAGATATGCACTATGTTTAGCAAACAAACATATTAGTTAACTCTCATCCTAAGTCATTTTTATTTGTTATCTATAAGCAGCTGTTGTTAAGAATAACTAGCTCTACATTGCAAAGGAGGAACAAAATGCTTCAAATTTACTCTTTGGGACATCGAGCTTATAGCTTCAGTCCTTTAACACTATAATGTAAAGCCATCAATTTAAAATCCCTTTTATGAGATTATTCTTTTAAATAATATTATTTCATTTGGACTTGTGTATCTGTATACCTGATGAATGTAAGTCAAAAATGTCTTTCTCCATTTTGCTTTGTTTTGGTCTCCACCACCAACTCCTGAGGGAAATATCTGTCTCTTTAGCTGCTAAATGCTCCACCGTGTTCACCAGTTAGGCTACTAACTTTGTCTGTCTGCAGTTTGGTGCTCGGCAAGTAGCGTAAAGTGGGTTTATCGAAAGCTTTTTTCGCTCTCTGCTGTTGTTGAAATGACGGTAAAGACAAAATCGAAAATCGCAAACAATCGAAAGATACTAAAAATCTTCATACACTTCAGGAGAATGGCAGAATTTGGTGATAATTTGATGTGGGTTTGTCACCAGGAGTGACTTTTGTCACACTGCACATTTGCACTGTGAATATAAAATATATTGATTAGTGTAGATGTAACCGGTATTGCGGGCACGGCTGCTATATAAAGCCAACATGTTCTAATGGGCTTTTATTCTTATCATGTGTAATGGCCTTGCTGCTTCACAATTTGATCTGGGACGCTAATAAACCTGCCAGAGGTTAGAGATGTCTGGGGAGGTTGAATAATTCACAGAGGAAGCTATTAAGATTATTTGAGAAGTTGAAATCGGCAGAGAAGAGGTGCCGTTGGAGTCTGATGGTGGTTATTAAGGAAGAAAATATGGGATTTATTTGGACCAAAGCAGAAAAAACGACTCTTTGTTCAGCCAAATAATCTCTCCCTTCCCTCTCCCATATTCGCACTGCTTCCCCTCCGCTATTAACACCCCTCCATTAAAGTGAAATATCAGATGTGGTCTAACATGAACACTAACTGAGCTCCCATGACATCAGCTCTCTGGTTTGGCCAAAAGAAAAGTCTGAATCTTTGGCACAAAAACATCACCTCAGCAAGTGTCTTATTTTTGTGTGTTTATGGGTGAAAGTATAGATCTTCTTACTGTAGCTAAGTAGCTTTTTGTAAGCTTAAATGTTTAACTTTGGGAGTAAATTTTCTTTTATGTACATTTTGACTGAAGTGCTGCACTGTACTGCATTTAAAACTGCATCCATCACAGACCAGAAAAGCTGCCAACTCTCCCGAACTTGGCAGTGTGTGAAGCTTTTTGGAGTAAACAATTTGTCAGCAAAGAAAGAATCATCTGCTTTTTTGTGCACTTTATTTTGTGCTTTTAAGAAAAATTGTTTTCTCCTTTTACAAGAGAAAAACCACATCCAGCAGTAACATCAATAGTTTTAATTTAACCACTGTATTTCTACTATTTTGGTTGGACACTACTGATGTTTCCATCCATCCACAGCTTGTGTTGTTGTTTTCCCAACCTCCAGACAAGTCAGGACAAGTCCAGTCATGTTGTGTCACTTCGGGGGACTTGCATTGAGTCATGTTACCTCACTCATGTATGGTGTCACATTAAGTCACGTTACATTAGTCCAAGACAGCCATGTTACATGCTATAATCTGCATGTTGCAATTAATTTGTCACTTAATCACATCCCATCGAGTCACAGCGTTTCACTTTGGCTGTCACTCCCTATATCAATGACCACCATTGTGAAAATCACAATGCAATGTTTTACATTTCATAGATGCGAACCTGTCAGTGATGATGATGATGATCCAAATGTGTCCAGAATCTCAATTCACAGCTCACTATAGAGTAAACTATGTCAGTCATTTAAGAAATAGCGAATGAGGGTGTGATTTCAGACACAATCTTTCATGTTTTTGCCGCCTATTTTCACGTCACGTCTCATTAAACACAGAAAACACCAACACTTGAAATACAAACAAATCAGCAGAGGTGGGAGCAAGTCATTGCTTTGCAAGTCACAAGTTAAGTCTTTGCACTCAAGTCCAGAGTCAAGACAGGCAAGTTCTGAGTCAAGTCCCAAGTCAAGTCTCAAATCAAGTCCCAAGTCCTAAATGTTTAGTTTTTAGTTTTCTTCACTAGATGTAATGCCATTTGCATCTCCATCTGTAATTTCTGATCCATACGTTTTGCATACTGCATTATTTATTTTTTTACCACTGCGTAGTTTTAGTACGCAAACAAAATTATTTTTAGTATAATTTTTCCCAACTGGCGCTCAGTAACATAATGTTAGTTCTTCATGGTTCTCTCCTTTAACTTGATTGGACGCTGCTGGGGAATTAAGTGTTGACGTGCTGGAACCAAATAGTGTTAACGTTAGTTGATTCAGGAAATTAAGGGAAATAGAGTCGCAAGTCTTTTTTGATTAAGTCAAAGTCGAGTTGAATTTGTGAATCTGACTTCAAGTCATGTGACTCGAGTCTGCACCTCTGCGAATCAGTTCCTCTAAATGAAATGCTTTAAAAGATGATCTGTACTCAAGTTGTAAGACAGCAGTTGATTCTGCTAACCTTTTGGGAAAAAGTCTGTTTCACTACAGGCGGGCATGCGTGTCCAGCCTTTCGTTCTAGACTGTGTTACGGCCCAGAGCTTCTGAACAGAAGTCCAAAGGGACCTATTTGTTCAATAGCAGCTCATACAGTAGTTTTCTCCTGTGGATGCAGCCTTGTATTAGATGCAGCTGTAGTTGTGTTTAGGTGCGCCTCTCTGGGCCTCGTGTGTAATAATGTTACACGGCTACTGCTCGACATATGTGCACCTCTCTCCTTCCCACTCACACATACAGATGTGCATGCAGAGAGAGAGAGAGAAGTCTCCTATCCCTCCTCCTTCCTTGGATATCCTTCCACACCTTGTTGATGGGACCGGAACTTTCTTGTGTTTCGCCGGGGTGGGCCCGGCTTGACTCATGGGGCTGAATGAGAGGGGTCGTGACCCGCGCCGTGAACTGCTTCCTGTTTCTGTTGAAGGGGTCTTCCGAGGCCTGCGGTGATCACAGGAGAGGCAGCCGGGACCGCATCCAGTTTGGAGTGATGCTGCCACAGTAAAAAAAAAAAAACATACATCAACGGAGCAGTAGCTGGAACAGGAGAGAGGGGAGATAGTGAAACGTTATTATTTACTGCTATGAGGACTACAGGGAGAAATATGTCAGACGTAGAAGTGTTAGACTGGAGGCTCCATGCGGCTTGAAGGGGGGAAGTTTTCCCAACCTTTTTTAATGCTATTATGGATTATTATGGTTTATTACAACCTGGGTCCTGATTTAGTTGTTTTAGCTTTTATTTCTAACCATCATCATAACATTGCATTCAAAAAAGTATTTGCTGAGGTCTGAGAATTCTGCGACATTGCTGCAACAAAGTGCAAGAAACACGAACAATCAGATGATCAGACAGGTTGTAAACAAGCTTTAAACAGTTTAGCCAGATCATCTAAACCACTTTATTTGGGTCGTGTCTAGAAGGTAACCTGCAAGTTTGGAAAAACTCTTGCAAGATGGTTTAGGTTAGGCATTGATCTCAAACAGTTAAAGGTCCCATATTGTAAAAAGTGAGATTTTCATGTATTTTACATTATAAAGCAGGTTAAAGTGATATATAAATACTGTGAAAGTATCAAACTACTCAATATACGAAGAAACACACACAGCCCGTATTCAGAAATTGCACGTTTGAAAACAAGCCGTCAGGATTTCCGTCCATTTGTGATGTCACAAATATACAATATTTAGACCATTACACGGTTTTAAACGAAAACATTCTAAATGTGTCCCAGATTATTTCCGGTTGCAGTGTTTGTAAATAACATCAGCTGACAGGAAGTAAAAATGGACCCAAACTGTAGCCTAGCAACGCAATTCTGTTGCAATTCCGTTGAAATGCACTAAAACGGAGCGTTTCAGACAGAGCGTAAATACAGGTATATTCAAGCAGACAGTATGAGGAAAATAAAGTTATTTTTAAACATTAAAGCATGTAAACATGTTCTAGTAGAAACCCAAAATACAAGTATGAACCTGAAAATGAGCATAATATGGAACCTTTAAGGTTAGGATAGGTCGTCGGGCAGCGAGTCTTGCGGGAGTTTTTGCAGATTTCAGATCAGATTTCGAAATTTACGGGTTACCTTTGATCATTTATTTGGAGGTAAAACCGAAACAGAGAGCACCTGAAATGTTGGTAATAATCCCTCATTGGACATGAAAACTGTGCATGGAAAAATGAAAGTAAGTGTAGTAGGTCAAAGTTGGTCTGTAAACTGTGATGGTGTTGACAGTTTGGATAATAATTTAATAAAAAAATTGCCTTTGTTTTCTTCCAAATAAGTCTGACTAACCTGGGGATTTGTATGATCATCTGATTGAGATCTTTGTCAGGCGTTGTCACATCTGACTGACAGATTTGACAACGCCTGACAGAGATTTGAGATGGATCAACCCGTCACTCTGTTAAATTTGCTGGGAGCTATCAGTGCAGTGTACAGATCTTTGCCTGACTTTTTACCTTCAGTTTATTTGATCTAGTACGTGTAGAAGGTTTTTGGGATGCTCTACATTCTGTTTGTCTATGATCATCTGACTCGTCTCTCTTTAGATATTGCTGCTTTCCAAGATCTCATCTATTAACTCGGTGAGTAGAATCTTATTATTAACAAGAGGAATGATGACAAAATATACAAAAATAACACCCAGGTAAAACAAAACAGTGTCTACTTGCGACCTCACAGTTTGAATATGCTGTATGAGTCGTGAGCATTCATCCCTTCTTAGACAGTGTTGCCAGATTGGGCTGGTTTCCGGCAGACCTATTCACCTTTACGTCATCATTATTGACATTGACATGGGAAGTTGTGTATTTGGTTGTGCAACTGCACTCTTTGTGGTGTGATGCAGATATGAAACTTCGTATGCTTCTGATGCATTTTTTATTGTGCATGTAAGTTATGATTTGGGCTGTTTTTTATTAAATTGGCCGGGTTTTAACTTGTGATTTGGGCTGGAAACTGTCAATCTGATCTGGCAACACGGTTCTTACATTGATTCATTTGACTAAATCATAAACAGAGCCCACGGGTACCTAAAAACACACGTTACATGACTTTGAAAATCGAGACTCGGGAGGAACAAGTATCTATTTGAGACTTTGGCCTTTTTAAATCTGTACAATTTGCTTCATCATTGATGCACGATACAAAGCAGGTGGACAAGAGTTGCCTGTTAATAATACCAAAAACAAGGGGAATAACAAAGATGTTGTTTTTGCTCCTGGAAAGTCGACTCTGAAGTGACCTGTTGTAAATCAAAATCACTAGTACGGTGTTTTTACCACCTCAATATAATATATCAAACTTGTTGTTCAAGGCATTCGTTTCAAAGTTTGTGTCGGAAAAGTGTCATGTTTAATCCAACAATGTGGCACTTTGCCGCAGACAGATTGGATCTTTAAATTCACAATGCACACAGGGTTTTATCTCTTATCTAAAAAAAAAACTAGTGTGATTTGTCTTCTCTCCTCATCCGATGGCTCCTCTGACCTCCTTATGCCCTGCTGACAACTGTCATGCGCTGATTTAGGATTATTTTTAAATCAGGAGCTGTCGAGGTTTGACGGGACGAGGATGGGGTACCCGTCTCCCTGGAGGCCTTGTAAATCTGAACAGTTTACTACGGAGAGGGGGGAGGAAATAGCCCCTTGTGCTCTCCTTCGTCCAAGCCCCGGCGTAATCCCACCACTTCCTCTCCTCCGCTCGGCTGCCCGGGCCCACGCCGTAATGCATTTTCTGTAACTAACAGCCGTTGTTTCCCGATTGTCACGCTCCCATCCCTGCCTCTTGGAATGTGTGTATGCTTGTGTGTAGCAGTAGGATAGGGTGTTGGGGTTTTAGAGCTCTCTGTGGAAATGGAGGAGAAAAAAAAGTGGTAGTAGAAGGTCTGGAATTGCAGTTAATATTAACACCACCCTCCTCCATTACCGTTTACCTCCTCCCCACAATACCTCGCCCCATGACTGAGCTCTGGCAGCCAGGCGGGGTGCTGCAACCTGGGCCTCCCGCTTCCGTCACGCTTGCCCCCTCTCTGTCTCGAAACAAGAACACATGGATGTCAAGTCCTCTCGTGCTGGCGGTGTCCAGCCCCTTTCAACAGCTTTTACTCCGTTTAATTAGCCATGTCCCCCTCCCCAACACCCCCCACCCTATCTCCACGTATAGGGGGCATGACATGCCGAAACACACACATACTCAACACAGGATGGCACACTGAGCACAGTTTGGCAGCAGTCGGAGGGCAATCAATTCACACTCTTCTCTCTCGGTAACATTCTTCACAACACTTCCTGACAGGTCCGAGTGGAGTAGCTCATGGGCTCCACAGCACTTAGTGAAGGTGACTCGGGGGTCAAACCCCTCAAAGGAGTGCAACAGGTTTTTGGGAGATTCGCCAACTTTGCCTCTTAAGTGATGAGAGCATCGACAATAAAATCCACCTGCCCCCCGCTGCCGATGTTAACGTTTTACTGGATGTTAAGTGATAAAACACGTTTCTAGTTTCTAGTTTCTAGTTTCTAGTTTCTAGTTTTCTAGTCATTATTTGTTGTTTCTTATGTGATAGCATTCAAATTATTTGGATGGCATAAGCTTTTGTTTGTTGTGTGCAAAAGTGTGCACCCGTTCTTCTGACTGTTTCCAGATCAGATCTTTGGACAGTTTAGGAGGAGGGTATAGCAGTGTGCCTTGCTGTCTGCCACTGTCTGCTTCAGTATTACCACTGGGGGATGCCAAAGTCGTAAATACTGTAAAATACCGCCATCATCATCACCATTGCAGATGAGCACAAATTAGAAATAGATTTTGATGTATGAAATCATATCTAAAGAGAGCATATCTTTTTTTGCAATCAAAATAGGTAAAACTTTTATTTTCAACTCAGTATTATTATTATTATTTTAATAATAATACCTTGTTATCTTATATGTTCTTATTTTGTATGTTTTTGTCATACATTATCTTAACCTGTTGTTTTTTTTTTTATTTGAAGCACATTGAGTCTACGCCTGTCGTATGAAATGTGCTATATAAATACAATTCGATTGATTGATTATCTCACTTTCGGCATTTTTGTCATCACCATCTTGGCTTTTGGCTGTTGCAATCTTGAATTTTTGCAACCAGATGTGACACGAGAGGGTGGAGCTAAGCACAACTGAATGCTGAATAAGACATTTTTAGGCGACTAAAAGGGTTATAATTAACTTTCATGAACTGAAAACAGACTCTGAAAGGGTTAAAGTTGTAAGACGAAAAAAAAAAACAGACAACTCCCAGACTGGACAACACCGTGGTAGCGACCTGTCAATCACGAGGTAGCCCCGCCCTAAAGCATCCCCTGCTTTATGGTCTATTTGACGCTAAATGGGACCATTATTTACTAAATGAACATCATCCTGTATCGAAGAAGACTTGAAACTAGCGATTGAAACCATAAACTCATGTTTACGATGTTTACTGAGGTAATAAATCAAGTGAGAAGTAGGATAATTTTCTCATAGACTTCTATACAATCAGACTTCTTTTTGCAACCAGAGGAGTCGCCCCCTGCTGGCTGTTAGAGAGAATGCAAGTTTAAGGCACTTCAGCATTGGCTTCACTTCTCAGAATCTGCGGATGCCCACAGCAGTAAAACCAGCCTATACATTGTAAGTTATGATCAGTTAAGAGGCACCCCCGACAAATCGAATGCAACAGAGACTCTGCAATTATATATGTGAATATAAAATTAAAGACTGGCTGCATAAAGCTGAGATAATACTAGGGATTCATTATTACTAAATATAGCTTTTAACAAAGTGTTATCATGGAGCGCCAGAGCCATTCATCTGTAAAGGACACACAGATGATGATGATGGTGAACACATTCTCCTCTCAGGTATAAGCTGACCGATCCTGACGTATTCCTTTAATCACGCCGTTAAAAGAAACAACAACAAACGTGGCAGGAATGAAAGATAACCTCTATACTTCAAAGCTGTCTGGGGGCCACTGTGAACTCTAATAATCTCCTCAGCCCTGCTGCACGGGAGGTGAGGCTCTCCTGTATGAACTGTGTGTTTTCACTAAAATAGATCCCGGCCGGGGCCACGCTGACCCCTGAGGAGGGGGGATCAGCGCAGGTCCTCTGCAGGTTGTCGCAGGGAATCAGAGCGCCGCAGAAGGAGCAGAAGGGGTAAAGGTTGGAGGGTGTGTCAGGCAGCCTATGACCTCTCGATTTGGCTCGAGCGTAACGGCCGAGCTCTCGGGGGGAAACCCCTGCGTGACCCGGCTCACCCTGTGTGCAGGACCGCGTCCAGGCAGTGCCGCACTGCCACCGCCACAAAAAAGATGGAGGAGGAGAGAAGAGGCAGATTTTAATGGGAGACAAAGGTTCGGCGATGTGAGCGCACTGGGACTAATTCCACTTTAGTTCAAGTCTAGGTTAAATGCGTTGGGAATGAGTCAACGCTGGCCGCGGAGAGTGTGACTAACAGAGCGGGTCAGTAACAGCGAGCCCTTTTCTGGCTGCTTTCGGACCAAAAACAGGCTGAGAGGAGAGGAGAGCGAGCGAGGCCTCTTTTGTGCCGAGTGAAACAGACGAGATGAATCCATCATCAGCTCGATATTCTCTCTCTCAACCCTCGACGGTAACGAAGGGTACTTTAAGGGAAAAAAGCGGGGGTTGAAACTAAGCGGAGCGTGGGATTGTGTGATAAAGACGAGGGACTTGACTTTAAAGTTGTCATCAGCATTCGTACCAGACTTCTGAAATGTTTATTTCAAACATTCAGGTGGCAAACATTTGTTTGTGATCATCGTCCTTTTTGCAGGAAAGTAGGAAAAACAAAACTATGACCATGAAGAGCCAGAGATTTATTTGCTTTTCCTCTCCAAAAATGATTCTGCAAAGAGAGAATAAACTAGCCCACAAATGATCCCAGGTGTGATCTTACACGACTCTGAAACCCCAAATCCTCACAACACCTGCGTTGTCGGTTACACCAAAGACCAAAGAGAATAGTGTTCAAAGCTGCTGCCTGCAACGAGCTGCCTTTTGCATACAGATTCACTGAAGCTGAAGATGAATGAGAAAGCATCAATGATCGCTGTGCTCTCTGTATGGAAACGCTCGTACACAGACCTCAGACCGGGAATCACTTCTTAGAAAGTCCAGAAAGTGTTAGTTTGAACCCTTCGTACAATTTATCACAGCTTAAATATGTTTTTCTCTGTCTGCAGTGTTGTTATTTTGTCCCTCGCAGTCTTTTAAAATGTTGTTTTGAACATTTAAATGTGAAAAAGGGAACTGCTGTTAAGATGTGTATGAATGTCTTGTCACTCATCATCATTTGCATTAGCTGCTGGAACACAGTGGATGTGGAGCTCGGTGTGGATCAAATACCAAAACAGGGAATTCCACACATTCTGACCAGGATTGTCTCCATTAGGGTTGGGCATCAAACCTCAATACTCTTTAATACTACTTCTTGGCCTGGAGCAGTTGCCAGGCAACCAGCGGAGATTCCAGGAAGCTACTGGCAAAGATTATAGAAGCAAAGAGATGAAACTCCGCTGCTGTCATTTTGGACAAAAAAACGCTTATTATATTTATAATATTTTATTGTTAAACACAGGCCATTTCGTTAGAATACGACAATAGAATAGAAATAATTTTGTTTTACTTTCGTACGGCACTTTGTAGGCAACGGTAGTCGCTTTCAGTCCAAAATGGTGGAAGTGTATAGCTTTTGTCAATTTAATCCATTGGCTACCTTGTGATTGACAGGTCGCTACCACGGCGTTGTCCGGTCTGGGAGTTGTCTGTGTTTTCGTCTTACAACTTTAACCCTTTCACAGTGTGTTTTCAGTTCATGAAAGTTAATTCTGACATTTTGGTCGCCTAAAAATGATTATTCAGCGTTCGGTTGTACTTAGCTCCACCCTCTTGTGTCACGTCTGGTTGCAAAAGACCAAGACCAAAAATCCCGAACTTTAGGATTCAAAACGGCAGTCCACAAACCAATGAGTGGCGTCACGGTGACTACGTCCACTTGTGCACCAATCAGAGCAGACTTGGCTTTTTCAGGAGGGGGATTTAAAGAGACAGGCGCTAAAACGGAGCGTTTCAGACAGAGGGTGAACACAGGTATATTCAGACAGACAGTATGAGAAAAATAATGTGTTTTTTTAAACATTAAAGCATGTAAACATGTTCTAGTCGAAACCCAAAATACATGTATGAACCTGGAAATAAGCATGATATGTCCCCTTTAAGTCGCGTCATCTTGGTATTGGTACCAAAACTCATCATATTGGCACGGCAGACAAATAAAAATGGAGACGTTCCTCCTCCTTCAGACACACACATGCTCACAGTGATCACCTCCCCTCAAGGACAAAGCAACAGATAAGCAGCTCATTATCACTCTCGGCTCCAAACAGCGGCGCGTCGCTTGGCTAAGCTGCACTTCCTCTCCGCTGGAGCCAACATTTGCCGCTGCCTGCTACTGTCCCCTGATCTTGAGCCGCTGGCACCCTCAACCAATTGTTGTTTACTCATTCAGGGCAATGAGGCTCGACGAGGAGTGGACCGCTGCAGGGAGGAGGAGGAGGAGGAGGAGGAGAAGAGCAGTGGTCAATATATGTTAATGAGCATCCCTCCCACTGTCTTTTTGTCTCAGCAGAGAGGAGGCTGAAATAGAAATGTACTGCGTGGGTCATGCTTGAGGCCTGTTTTGTGTGCGTGCATGTGGGTGTATTCATGTGCTTTTGTGTGTTAATTGCAGAGAGTGTGCTCGTGGAGGCGTCGTGAGGAGAGGTGGGGGATGAAGTGCAAGTGATGACAAAATGCATCCTGGCCTAAACACCTCTGTGTTTGTGTGATTTGTGGGTCCTAGAGAGGCAGAGGTGTTAACAGAGGAAAGGCAGGCGCTGGGTTCAGAGTGTGTGTATGCGTGTGTGTGCCCTTCAGCCATAAAGGAGTAAACCCTGCACACTTAATGACACAATTTAAACGGCAGAAAGAATTACAACAAGACTCGTTGTGCAACAATAATTCCGACGCCTTTGTAGACTGAATCAAATTCACTTAATTTACCATCACAGCTTTTTTAAATTACTAGAAAAAAAGTGTGACTGAATCAAAGCTGCAGCTTGTTGAGAGGAAAACAAACAAATTACAGGTGCCAACATGTTGCACGCATCCTTTTATGTGTTACATGTGGCACGTCGAATCACATTAAAACCACATACTGCACCAAAATTTCTGTTTTTTACTTTGTTTCCTGCAGACATGCATGGATTACATGAAAATAATCTAGTAATTAGTAACCGGTATCATTTTCTCATGAGGCAACTAACAACTAAAAACTTTGTTATATCAGGGTGAACCCCTTGAGATGCATCATCTCGTTTTTGAGGGTCCCAAACAAACACTTACAAAACAAATGGAAAACAGAACAATACATAACATTAACGTTATTTGTTTGGTTTACATAAAACCACATTTTTTTATTTTAAATTGTGGAAGACAACTTTTTTTAAAAAGAATTATACAGTTGACCTATATCTTAGCATTTCGTTCATGTCTGTAAAGAAAACTATATTAAATTGTTATTTTTAAAGTTTGATTATTATTTAAGATCTAAACTTAAAAATTAGAAAAAGTACACAGTTAAAACAACCAAAGAAATAATAATAATAATAATAATAATAATAATAATAATAATAATATTTAAAAAATAAAATAAAATAAAATAAAATAAAACAAATAAATCCAAAAACCAAAGGATTTGCTATCAACAAACTTATAAAAATCCCCAGTCTATAAAAGCAGGGTTTTAATATTTTTTTTAAATGTGGTACAGACTCAGCTGACCTGACAGTGAGGGGGAGGCTGTTAATAGAACAATGGCCAAGCGCCAGGGAGAAGAAAACACTGAATTAGCATATTAAGTATGTATCATTGTTAGAAATTAAAAAAAAAAGACATAATACAGACAGACAATTGCATTAAAAGTTCCTAAAAATAACATGAAAACCCATCTCTGATGCAATATTCATAGGAAATATTCATAAGATATGTCACTTAGTGAGGGGCTCGTCAGTTTACTCAATGATAGAAAAAAGGGGTCCTATGAGGAAAAAAGGTTGGGAACCACTGGGTTATGATCTAAAATTACATGTTATTGTGTTGTTTCAGTTGACACATTCCTGACACATTCCTGTCCCACTTAAATCAAAATATACACACATTATTTTGAGAAAACAAAAGGGGATGGAGACCAATTTTCCTTTCACACAGAGAAAAAACTGGCACAAACATCAATTTGGACACATTTTTGTCCCTTCTGCCAGCAGCTCGCTGCATTATCCGCATTAGTTTCATCTCTTTGCTGCAGAGTAAACATCCATTCCCACAGGTAGGGAATGTCACCGGTGCAGCATTATGGCCTTTAGAGGTGAGGCGGTAGGCAGGGGCAGAAAATAAACAGTAGTAAACAACAGGAGCTGTGGGGAGTGGGCTTCCCTGCTGTGCTGATTATTGGAGGGCTGTACACGGGCCTGATCCCCCCCCGGGAGCTCAGCGAGCGGGAACGGCTGTTGCTGGCTGCCCACAGAGAGGCCAACAACATCTGGGCCTCAGCTCAGCTCACCTCATTACACTCCTGTTGTTGTGCTGGAGAGGAGCGTGTTTGTGTATCAGTAGTAACAGCAGTAACAAGCAGAAAAATGCTGCGATTTGAAGAAAATAATCAGAAAAAAATGAACTATTTTTGTGTTGAGTTGTAGAATATCTCTCCAAGTTATTCTTATTAGAGTAGAAAATACTGAAAAATTCAATAAAACCTCCAACTGGAATAATGAAATTATGAAATTTGGGCACACAAAGTTTCATTAGACACCTGAAAAAGCATCCATCAACTCGCTGCCTGGTTACAGTAGCTTGATTTTTAATAACAAAGCCAACACAAGCCTGGAACAATAGTCAGCATCACATTAGTGTTTCTCAATATGTTCTAAGTCAGCATTGCTAGACTTTATTATTTATTATCTAAGCAAGGGTTTTATGTGGTTTGCCCAGAGGCATCATGTCAAAAATGGACACAGTGCGGCGTTGTAATGTGGTGTATATTCATTAATCATATATTTTTTTTTTCATATGTATGAGACTTCTGAAATGGCAGCAAGCCAGTTTTCTAATGGCTGCTGCTGGTGCTGGTGAGGGATTCATTAGTCTTCTGGCTCCCTCTGCTGGTAAAATGTGGTCATAAAGACAAAAACTAAAGCAAATAGATGCTGAAAGTTATAAAGTGTGACTTTAAACACCCACACAGGTGTTTTCAGTTAATCTGGCTGATTAGACCTCTGCTCAAACCCTCATCTACCATGATAAAGATGCAAGTTGTCCCACTACAACAGGTGCAACAGAGCTAACAGGAGATGTCAATCAATTAGTCTGTACACGCCCACTCGGTCTTGATCAGAGGTCTAATCAGCCAGATGAAGTGAAAACACCTGTGTGTGTTCATGTGTTCAGAGGCTTTACCATAAAATCAATGTAGAGGAAATGTCAAATGCATCAGTTTCAACTTTATATGTAGGTAAAAAGCACTTTTGCCTAAAATCAAATCTGACCTCATTTTGATATGTCACAGTAGATTAAAGCATGTATAAATAATGAACTTAATGATGGCTGAACTCCATTTATCTGCTTCAGTTTCAGAGTGTTGATATTGTGCGTGATGCGATTGTGTCATGATGGCACACCTGATTGCAATGGAGCCATCGTTAATGTGATTATTAACACTTGTGCCTTTCCTACTATAACAGGTTGAATGCTGTGCAACAGACCTATGCCTATTCATTCATTTTATCAAACATACCACCAGTGTCAAAAATACAGTACCTTAAAATACAAGAATTATTCAAAACTAACAAACCATGCTGAACTGAAAATTAAATATTGGCAAATAAAAGAAAGTATTTCCCTTATCATCCGCCCTAGAGCAGTATATAGTATTTAAGGTGTTTGCTGTATTTTTGTTTGCCCATCTGTAGCAACATTATTTCAGGTGGTAGTGTGAACTGAATGTTTTTTGTTGTCCTCATCCAGAGGTCAAAAGGTCAAGTTCAGTTAAAGAATTGCTACCTTGTCTTTTTCAGCAGGATGTTGTTCATTTAAGGGGGCAATCGAAACATAGTGAACATGAATTTATGTTGTAAATGTACATTACAATTCACTATAAAAGCCATCAGTGTTCATGCCTCAGCACTCATAACCCCATGCCAGAGAAATGTGTAGTTTACAGTCAACTGCATGTCTTTTTATGCTATGTGGCCAAGAAAAACAACTGTATTGTACTTGTTGAATTCCAGCAATTTCAACTCAATGAGCAAACCCACCTGCTCATTGAACAACAATGAACAGAGGTTATAAGCAAACTATCTGTGCAGTCTTATGAATAAAAAAAAATATGACAAATTTAATTCTTTGTTCGTCCAATTTATTACGAAAATGTACAGGGGGATTAACGGTAGGACTTCTGGTAGCGGGCACGAGCTCCAGGTCCACCGAACTTCTTGGACTCGCAGCGACGTGGATCGGCGACCAGCAGGGTCCTGTCGTACTGGATCAGGATGTCCTTGATCTCCTTCTTGGAGGCTTCATCCACATCTGCAGGAGGACATGAACGCTTCAGGTTATTCTTCATCCAAAGTGTTCCTACAGTCTGTATACTTAAGTTTGTACAGAATACTATAGGTATGTATAATGCAGTAAACACCGTACTATCTATCTATCTATCTATCTATCTATCTATATATTCAGATTCTCACATCCAAGTGACCTTTTGTAACACTAAAAATAACTTGGTTTAGTTCTCATTTAGCCATTTGCTCAAAACAAGTTTTGACCCTGTTGACATTATACATTAAATAATAAAATGGAGAACAACTCTATTGTTTAGAAAAAGTCCCATAACCAGGTAGTTTCTATGAGAACAACAAGGCACAGTGTCACAGGACTGTTAACACTTAATAACAAAACAAAATACAAAACTAACAGTGGACAGTTCATGTCCTGTACTCCATATTTATCGGTGTAGTAGACAATTCAGTTTTGGGCACTGTTAATGAATTCAGAGTGATCGCTGTGCCTTAGTTTGTTGAATTGCTCTGACAGGATATCACCATTCCTTATACAGCAAATTCAACATTTAAACTCAGCAGCACACAGCTGAAATCCTTAATACAACACATACCACTCAAAGCGACAGTTTAACACTTGCAGGTTAAAATGTTTCTCAAGACAGCAAGTTTAAGTTTGAATCTCCCACTTCAAAATAACTTAGTGTATTTTTGATGCTATAGCTTTGGACATCTCTCTTGAGTGCTGTGTTGTTTAAGATAGACTACAGTGATTTCTTATTTGACAACCTGTCAGCTATCTAGGATCTCAGTTCTGTTGCCTCAGTTAATGACCATGCATCAATGAACAGGTCATACCACCTTACAGGGGACTACTACTTTAGGCAAGCAGGTCTAAATATTAACAATTTGTCCTGGAATGCAATATGTGCTTGTAAAATACATCCCTTAATGGAAAAAAACACTTCCCATGCATCTGGCCTAGGTTCATTTGGTTGAAACATTTACAGCAAGCTTCTTCACAAAAGCACAAGTGATGTTTGTGCACTGAATACAATGTAATACTCACACTTCTGGTAGTAGGCAACCAGGGATTTGGAGATGGCCTGACGGATTGCTGAAAGACAAAACAAGAAAAATAAATGGCAGAAAAGGGAACAAATATAATCCTAAAACACACACCGTCTGCTGATGGATAACTATATGAGAAAATAAAATGTTCTGCTTACCGTAGATCTGTGCAACACGTCCACCACCCTTCACTCTGACTCTGATGTCAACTCCAGCAAAACGCTCCTTGCCGAGCAGAAGCACTGGCTCCAGAAGCTAAAAAGAGAGGATATGATGATGTCAACCACACAGTGTCAAGAAAGAAAGCCAAACGAGCATGGCAACCAGGATATCTGCAGGTGTATGCGTTAGAGATGTTTCTTAAAGCAGTTTACTAAATCCCTACTATCTTCAAAGGGCAGCAGGATTTATAATACATTTCAGAATACCTCACAAACATAAAGTACTCAAACAGATAAAAACAGCCAGACACGACGGAAACCCCAACAAACAAATGTAACAAGAGACATTTATGCAGACAGTAACAATGTTAATGGAAGGACACAGAATGATGGACACTTCAGTGAATTGGCCAGTTTGAACAGGTGTATTGAGGTGGGATTTAAATGTTGTAATAGTGTCACAGTCAGCTTTATGCCTTCATCTGCAATAAACCTTCCCTTCAAATAATCCATTATGTATAATATTGTTGTCGGCTGCTAGGCCAGGAAGGACAGTAAGCCTCCACTTTGCATTGTTTATATATGCATTATTTAGTGGACAGGTTACATCTGGCACCCATGTCATGCTGCAATGCTCATCATCCCCCATGTTACTGCTGCTACCCCATTCAATTACAGATGCTAATTGAGCATCACCCTGATGTTAACCACCTCTCTCAATGGGACTCACTTTGTACTGGAGGGTGGCAGGCTCCACCATATCCAGGGGTCTGCCGTTCACCTTGATCAGGCCATTCCCCCTCTTGCAGTGAGCAACTGCTGTGGCGGTTTTCTATGACAGAAACATCATCATCAGGTAAGGCAGCTTTATTTGTATAGCACATTTCAGCAACAGGGCAATTCAAAGTGCTTTACATAAACATTCAAGAACATTGCGACAAAGTGCAAAAGAACATTAAGACATAATTAAAACAGTTATAAAAACATTAAAGATTAGAAAATAAAAACAAGCCAATAATAAAAGCTAGGATAGAGGCTCAAATAGAACATAAGAGTAAAAGCTCTAGTGCAGTATATAAGATCATTATCTGGTTTAATGAAAGGCAGCAGCAAACAGGAAAGTTTTAAGCTTTGATTTAAAAGAACTCGGAGTTGGAGCTGGTCTTGCAGTATTGTGGGAGCTTGTTCCAGATATTTGGTGCATAAAAACTGACTGCTTCTGCATGTTTAGTTCTGACTCTGGGGACACTAAGCAGACCTGATCCAGATGACCTGAGAGGTCTGGATGGTTCAGAACATAGCAGAAGATCAGAAATGTATTTTGTCCCTGAACCATTTAGTGCTTTGTATTTGTATTTTGAAATCAATTCTCTGAGAGCCAGGGAGCCAGTGTAGAGACCTCAGAACTGGACTGATATGATCCACTTTCTTGGTCTTAGTGAGGACTCTAGCAGCATCAAAAACAACTGAAAGATCCGTCCATTTTAATCTGAATGTCAGCTGACCTGCACATACATTAAGTTAAAATAAGCACAATCCTTGCTTCAATTTTTAATTCAAACATTTTGGTTCATAACATGGGTTAGGATTGCTGACCTTTTTTCAATTAATTGTGGAATTAGTATGTTTGTATCAGGAGAAGTGAGCTCAAACTAACACTGTCATCCTCTGTAGAGTACCAGAAGCCCAAGCATTACTACCAACTAGGCTAGCTAAGCTATGCTAACTAAGCTATGCTAACAGTTAACTCTGATCAGATACACAGTGAAACCGACAGATAGCTAATCCAGCAACACTATTACAGGTGTGTACAACAGTAATAGAGCTTCAAACAACGTTTAATCCCGTCTGGAGCTGTATAGACCGACAAAACACGTGTAAAACTGACACATCATGTTAGCTACTTTAGCTAATGCGAGCTAGCAAGACAGTGTAGCCACAACACCACACGTGGAATATAAAGCTCTATTTTACTCACTTTACGTCCAAAAACCTGGACAGATTGCAGAGGACCTTTAGCAGGCATGTTTGCTGAAACACACAGAGGACAATAATGACATTAGAAACCAGTTAATAAGTGTGTTTTATGCTGTTTTAGAGGATCAGGATGAGGGACATACCGTCTGCAGCTAGGGTGCCGTACGGAGAGACCGAAACGGGGTTTCACACGCCGAACATCAGGGGCTGTTGCGCGACACTTCAGACGTGCTTTGTGGTAGGTGGTTTTACGACAGTTGCTCTTGCTCTACCTCCATTTTATATTTTGTTTTCAAAATGTTTTATACAAATAGATTTTTATTGATACAAAATGTAAATGTGATTATAAAAAACTGCCATGTTTTTGTCAATTTTTATTTTTTTATTCAAGGTTAAAGGAATACATACTTGTAAAGGGACATACAGACAGCAGCAACAACATATATAAACAAAAAAAAAAGAAACATAAGAAGAAAAATAAATTGACAATTGACTGACAGTGTGCAGGTAGCTTTGTGGGTGCACCAATAAGTCAAGAAAATTGTTTTTAAAAAATGACTTATTTTATTACTATTTTTTTATTATATTTATATGTATTTATTATATATAATTGTTTTTATTTCAAACTGTCAGTATACAGAGTAACAGAAGGAAATATTAGAAATACTCACATACAGATGAAGCAGAGTGAAAAAAAAATAAACAAAAAGCAGTGCCAAACATAAAAAGGACAACACAAATGAAACAAATCCAACATAAAATAAGTAAAAAAGTAAGATAAGATGAACCTTTATTAATCCCCGGGGGGAAATTCAGGTGTCAAAGCAGCAAAGTGCAGGTACAGAGGTACAGGTGTACAAAAAATGTATAAAAACAATAAATAGAAATACAGAATATACATAGTGAATGAACATAGTGAATGGTGAATGGACATAGCGTGTACCGTCCGTCAATAAAAAATGTAATATGTACAGTCTTTAAAATAGTATATGGGATGTAGTGTAAAGTAAGTGTAAAGTTTAAAGTGCACCAGTGGTTAGAAGATACCTCTGCCACTTATTGTCAAGTAAAACATGACAATAACTTCACGTAAAAACTATGAAGAAATTGCATACATTCATTGTTTTCGTGTCTTTTTTTGTTTTGTGAAGAAGAAATCGTTGAAACATATTGTTTCCTTTCCTTCATAAATACATAGAAATTTGGCTTCTTTTCTTTTCTTTTTTTTGTAAATTTACATTTGTGAATGTGTGAAGGCGACTTTAAGGTGTCTTCCAAAAAGGTAGTGACATTGTGTATCCACATAGATTTAAAACTTGCATATAGCTTACGAAATGACTGTGCTGTAATGTCAAATAGGCCTGCACTTTTGAGTTTTCTCTTAATAGCAAATGATAAAATATTATGCATTTTAAAAGAATAAGAATTATTAAACTGTTTATGCATTGTCATAGAACTATACCTGACTGGAACATGTTTAATTCAAGGTTTTGGATGCAGTGAAGTATTAATGTGAATGTGATTTATTTATTTATTTATTTATTTATTTATTTATTTATTTATTTATTTATTTATTTATTTATTCATTTATGCCATTTATGCCCTTAAAACAGGTCTGAATTTTGCTGTTACTTCAGGGGCTGCACAATTAATCGCAATTTTATCGAAATTGCACTATGGCCTACTGCAAATACTCCAGGCTGTTGAAATGATGAAACAACTGACTTTTTTTAGAAAGGAGCTGCAGTGGTGATGCAGCACATGTAGGGAGGAAAGAAGCTTTAAATAGACTCTTATTGTCACCTTAAAATATCTTGAATAAACTATATTAACAACTATATTAATAAACCATTATTTTGCACATCATAGTTATTTTTAGTCTTTGAATTGTGACTTTACATGGGAGCCTGTTTTATTATGACAGCAATAGAGTAAACAGACGTCCAAACAATTCATAAAACCTCATTACACAAAGCCCGTAGAAAAGTGGCATTTTATAGACATTATTTTGTATTATAACACTATCTACTATCCAAACTGTTTATAAGAAACAAAAAGCGGTCAAAACCTGGACACATTTGGAACTAGAGAATGGATTTTCTCTACGTACATACCTGGGAAGATAAATTCCATGTTCGGAGGAGGAAAAGTAGCTGTCTAAACAACAAAAAGCAGAAGAAGCAGCAGCACTGTTCTGCTGCCAACTAAAGGGGAAGGATCAGGATACAGTGGCTAAAAAAAAGTAGAAGTGTCTTACATGGATGCTCCTAGAAATCGTGATAAGCTGCGATGCTCATGCCATGAACCATGTTGATAAACATGATAATGTAATAATTTGTCTATTCAGCAGGATCTGTTGGAGCCAAATCATGACTATATATAGCCTAACTTGTATAGATATAGATTTAAAGGTCCCATATTGTGCTCATTTTCAGGTTCACACTTGTATTTTGTGTTTCTACTAGAACATGTTTACATGCTGTAATGTTAAAAAAACAACTCTATTTTCCTCTTACTGTCTGCCTGAATATGCCTGTATTTATCCTCGGTCTGAAACGCTCCGTTTTAGTGCATTTTGACAGAATTGCAACAGAATTGCATTGCTAGGCAACCGCTTGGGTCCATGTGTACTTCCTGTCAGCTGATGTCATTCACATACACTGCAACCAGGAATAAACTGGGACACATTTAGAATGTTTACATTTAAAACCGTGTAATGGTCTAAATATTGTATATTTGTGACATCACGAATGGGCAAAAATCCTGACAGCTTCTTTCAAATGCAGAGTTTCTGAATACGGGCTGTGTGTATTTCCCTGTGGATTGAGTGTTTCGATACTTTCACAGTATTTATATAGGACTTAAACCTGCTTTATAATAAAAAAACATGAAAATCTCACTTTTTTTTAATAATATGGGACCTTTAATTTACACTGAAGGTTGTTGTTTTTGAAGTCCCAGTAGTTAATGTGAGTCTCCTCTTCAACCACTTTTCTGAATCCCTACACAACAGCACCCTCTAGTGTTGGTGAAACTAATAACACCATGTTAAGTGTGACATCATTGCCCACTCAGCTGGGGGCAAGGTTGTATAATCAACCAGATGCTGTCTGGCAGAAATGAGTGCAAACTAGAGCATTCATTTCTCCTGCATTACAGGCTGACACCACAGCCTCACTGCACCTTGGTGTCATCAAACCTCAGTTTTAAGCTTGTGGTGAGACAAACCACGGAGGTCATGTGGTTCAGCGCTGCTCGGGGCTGAAGAGCTTATAGGGTCAGGGAATGGGAACGGGACATGACGTGGGAAAAAGGAAGTGGGAAACATCAAATATCAAACCATAGTCGTACACAAGAGACTTTGATCCGACCACAATGTTGGACAATGTTGATCCAACTAAACTTTGTGGGAGGAAACTGGCGTCCTCGCTCTGCTTTCTCAAGATGCACCATGGATGTCGACAAAAACAAATAGTCTTTGAGGTGATTGACTCAACCCGATTGACGTGAGGGTGAAAAATTGTAACAGGCGCCTTCTCCAGAGCCTTGAGAAGGACTCTTGTCAAGAATCTAAAGCGCACACATCCTGGAGACGAGAGAAAAGCGTCATCTTCAAGTTGCAGTCTTACCCTGAAAGGAAGGGAGGCAGCGGGGCCATTCCCAGGTCACAGGAGGACTGAAGATAGATAGCATCTTGGGAATCTGTATACAGTGGCGTGAGTCATGTGTGCAGTGCCTACCTATGCCTGACATTTACTACAGCGAGACTGGGTGTTTATAGTGTCGGCCACGGGTGAAAAGGCACCTGGCTTCTTTTATTGTCAGAGGGAATGCGTTTACTCCCCTCGAGGGCCGCGTGGTGCTGCGCCGCCGCCTGGACTTCCAAATTCAAACCTGTGCATGTGTTAGAGCAGAGATTTAAACGTTTATGTTAGATGCTCATGACATTTACCTCCCTTCTTTTACAGCACAGGTCTATAAATGTTTTTAAAATAAAGCTTTTACTTCAGTTTTTGGCCACTAGGGTGCAGTGGAACAAGCTGCAGACACAACATTGACATATTATCACCATATCACGTTGTTTTGGTGTTTTAATTAGTTATTTGATGCTATAAAAAGGGGTTGAGATGTCATGATTGACAGCTCTTAGTCTCTCTGTATATTTCCAAGAAATGATAGTCTGCTTTCGGCAGAAGAATGAGAAAAGGTCTGTGTTGAAATGAGTGATGACATACAGTACAGTAGGTGTTTGGACCTTTTCCCTAATGCTCTTGTCGTGACAAATGGAGCCTGCTCCATTGAAGAGCCATTATATGAAGGACTTAGTCCAGAGCTCTATCTGCTCTTTTCCACACAACACTCTCTGTTTTCCTCGCTCTTTCCCTTTTCCGTTTATACGTGACAAACTCTGAAGAGTTTATTAGCCAACGGATAAATGCGATAAATGCGACGGTGCCAATGTCTACAACAGAGCCAGGCAGACAGAGGAAGCACTGTGTGGGGACCCTGGGCTGGATGATAAGCTTCCAGATAAACCTGGGTTTGTGTTATGGGTCACTAGGGGCCCGCCGTCACCGTCTGCATAGGAAACATGTTAAGGACGCCGAATCGTCCGTGGTTTCCTGCTCTGTTCGGCAGCCCGCTAAAGCATACAATCCTTTTGTGTTGCTATAGCTGTCAAGTTCATCTGACAATGTCCAGACCTCTCGAACGTTTGAAGTTCAAAGAATTACTGCTTTGGGTCCGTGGTGTTTCTAAGTGCAGAGGACTGAAAACCCAACACAATCACGTTATAACTTATTCTGTTGACAATCATAATGTTCTTATAAGATCCGCTTAAATCCCATATTTTCTAAAGAGGCAGCTTCAGAGCTCACAGAAGGAGGAGAGTCTGCAGTCATCCAGTAAAAGAGCTGGCAATAAATAAAGACCACACCATATATGTGCATTTCCTCTCCAACGGGCCTTATGGAAACACATCACCTGGAGGCGCGACCTCCTCGACCTTGTCTTGTCACAGCACCGTGAGCATGAGACAACGCTCTCAGATTTACAGGGGAGGAGAAGCCGTTCCTGGCCGGCCATAGCGTCTCATTTGACCATAATAGGCCTTGCGGTGGTTGAAAACGTGTTGCCGGTTAATTGAAGTTTCCCTGAGCAGAAGGAGAGGATCTGCTAAACCCCCGTTAGGCGGGGAGGCCGAGAGGAAGGGAGCGGGGGGCGCGAAAAGGTTTTGTGAGGTATACAGAAGCGCGGTTGCCGTGGTAACGGGAGAACAACTCTTTTGGGCTCATGAGGCCGAGATAGGTGTCTTCTCTGAGAAGAAGTGAGGATCTGTAAGTCAAGAGAAATATAATTCAAGGCAACAGGTCTTACCTTTTATATCCTTGTGCGAGGAGCCATAAATAGATCTCTCTCTCTACCTCACCATTTATTTCAAAGGTCTTTTTACTAATTGTCAATAATCAATAGAACAGTCACTATACAAGGAAAGTTGAACAACACTCACCAGTGACTCAACACATCAATCAATCATACCTGACAACAACATACACACAGACAGCCACAGCTGGCCACAAAGGACCTAACTGATTCTCAATCATGGATACATAAAATTCAAATTGTAGAGAATACAACACAGGGAGAGTATCCGCAAATAAGTCATGAAATAATAATAATAAGAGAAAAAAAAAAAAAAAACATTAAAAATATACATATATATCTACACACACACACATATACTGTATACACATATATACATACATACATACATATATATACATACATACACATATATATACATATATATATACATACACACACATACATATACATAAAAATAGAAGAACAAAAAAAATAATAAAAATAATAATGATAAAAATGAATAAATAAATTTAATTAAATTTAAAAAAGGAAAAAGAAGATACTATTACTGGCTACTCAGAGATTACTGTGTCAAAAAATGACAAAAAGGGGCCCCATACTTTGTAAAATTTACTTTCTGTTCCTCGGGTGGTATAATGGATTTTCTCTAAATTCATACAGGACATAATGTCTCTACCTCACCATTTTCATGTGAAATGTTCAAAATATTCTTAATTTTATACAATTTTAGGCACAGACTTGTGTCTTAAAATAATCAAATTAAACAGGAAAATAATGCATTCATAAATACATTTCAAAACAACACACTTTGCTATACCGTACATGATAGATTGATAGATAGATTCAGACCGAATATCCTCGCTTTCTAGAATCACATATCATGGGAGCGCAACACTTTTATTTGTCTTTTTAATTTTTAGTGAGAGTTGTACATATGCCAGAATTTCCAAAACATCCCCCCCAGTACATCTGTCACTTTCAAGGTCCCAAGTCCCAAGTTGGTGGCACAAAAATGGGGGTTTCCCGCCACTGGCATCCAGTCGCCCCTGGAAGTGAGAGGTACCAAAATGGTTGCCCCCCTCCCCTTTTCTTTGTGCCTGTCGCTGTGCCATGGCAGCAGTAAATATTGACGTCTGCCTGAGTGGGTGACAGCTCATACCACTAAAATGTAGCCCGGTATTGAACCCTGGTTTGGACTTGAGCCCCTTCCATTAATTTGGCTATTTCAGCACGCATTTACCACATAGCAATGGGCCTTGCAGCTGTCTCCATGCTCTGTCAACTTCCATCCAGCCTTGGAGCTGGGGCCACAGGATAATGCAGGAGTGAGCGGGCTCAGCGGTGCAGCGGACATGTCGTCTCCGCTCCCAGAATGCAATGCTCTGCTCAGATTTAGTTGAGCTGGATTCATTAACTTAAAAAAATTATGTCAGTTTTTCTTTCTGGACTACTTTCCTTTATTAAGTGCCATGAAAAATAACATGAGGTCATAAGGAGTTAGGAAAAGTCAACAACATTACTGCACAAATCGAACTGATTTACAGTTTAATTATGCAACACTATTTATAATAACTATAATTTATTGGGGTACAATACACATTCAACATCTGGCAAATTCTGAAAGGGTAATGTGTTGAAACCATGAGTTGTGTTGTTGCAATTTAATTGGCTGAAGTGTCTTAGTCGATGATGCTTTAATGACAAATCCGCAGGTTTCAACTTTTGGCAGCCGTCAATGCATAGTCTGTTTTTGAAATCTAAAAAATGTGTGAGAATGAGGCCTAAATGTTGTCTTTTTAATTGTTTCTAGTGCTTAAGGTAACACTTAAACCAGTTGATTTGATTAGATGTCTGTTGTCATTGTCAGCGTCATGTAAAATTTAGAATGACCATCACTCAGTTTACTAACTCTTGTTGTGTTTCATGTAAAGACCGGCCCGTTCTCACGAAAAGGCGTATGAATGCCACAATAATGCACAAGGCATTTAGCGTGCAATACGAACGCCTTTCTTGCTTTCGGCGTGACATTTTACGCTATGTAGTCGGTGTTGACTCCAATGTAAACGCATCCGCATAAATAATGCCATGCTTATGGAAGACAGAACCTGCCAAAATAATAAATAAATAAATGACTCAATAAATACAGAAATATATCATTAAATGTAGCAAAAATAATATTAAAAAGTTTTAATTTGCTTCTTTATTTCCTTCTTTATTTTCTCTTCTGTTTAATTTTCCTTTTTATGTATTTATGTATTTATTTTTTAAATGTATCTATTTTTTTTTGCGTTTATTTTATATTAATTTATTTATTTCTGCATTTTTTTTTTTTATTTTGGCAGGTTCCGTCCTCCATAAAGCTCAGAGCTAGAGAAGTAGAATAAACAGAAAGAAAGACCACTTATGGCAGGCAGGAGGGGAGGTGGACGTGTCCAAAAAACACATGACTTTCAACCAGGAGACCAGTGTTTTGTTTTGTAAAATTACGTTAGTGATGTTTGTGACGTGTTTTCCGTATTTAGGTTATGTTGTTTTGTACGTATTTTACTTAGTTTACGTACTTATTTAAAGCCCAATCATTAAGTTTTTCCTAAACCTAACTAATTGGTTTTCTTGTCTTAAACTAACTGCAGATATTACCATAGTTTTGTTTCGTGGCGTACAAATGACACGTGAAAAGTAACTAAAATGCGTCCTCATGTCCATGTAATGTTGTGCTATTTATACGCCTCGCCTTCCTGTAAGACTGGTAAAACCAGTCATTTATGCAACTTCTGTGGCCTTATGTGGACTAAATGGATTGTAATAAACCGTCTGATTTGGTTTAAGAAAACAGAATTATTCCGCCCAGCTCACTCCATTATGTATTTCGGTGACGCTTATTGTTTATGGAGCAGGTTGAGGGCCTCAAAGCTGCACTTGAAACGCTGAATTCATGAAGCCTGATCTGGCAGTAGATGCAGGGCCAAACTTGCCAACATTACAGCCTTTCACTCGCCATTTGTCTGCGCTGTCACACATGCGCCCGGTACTTCCCCTCGATCAATCTCACTCACACACACTCAGCTCGCCCACACAATCTGCTTCATCAGCCTCCTTCTTCTCTTGTTCCATCTCGCTCACGGTCTCCCCTGTGGTGGCAGTTTCTGTTAAAACAAGACACAAACCAACGTAACAACTTGTCTTTCAGTGAATTTAATAAAAAGGCATACATTAATAACTAAAACATCTGCAGATGGACTGCAGATGGACTCACGAGCACAGCCACTTGTTGTGGACTGTGGCAAGTGAGCCCCGAATACAAAGAGTAGTCAGTATTTGTACATTTAAAGCATAACATGAAGATAAGTGCAAAGAAGAAAAGAAGAGGAGGATAGAAAGTATATCAATGCGTCAGCACACAGCAGACAACAGAGCATCACAAGACATAACAAGTATTTCAGCAATCTGTTGTTTGCAGTTACAGAGACCTAAAATGTCAGGTCACTGTCCTATGGTGACGAAGTTGAACATGTGAGGCCCTGGGATTATCTAAAGGTACAGTGTTAAACTGCAGATATGAAAATTGCCATTACATTCCTCCCTTTGAGCATTCTATGCTCACTATAATAATTAACATATCTGATTACTACTAGCACCGTTGTAATACACAAAATCAAAGTGTGAAGATACTATGTGATTTTGATTTAAGTATAAGAGAAAGAAGGAATTAAACTATCTCAGACAATATCATCATAAAATGGTGGCGTCCACCATGGAGGTGGAAAAAGGTCAGGAATGCCTTTCTCCAGCTGTGGTGTATGTACATATTGTCCAACAGTAGATTTGATCAAAGAGGCAATCATAGCTTTAGCACAAGGAAAAATGCATAATCAATTTAACAAGTCTGATGTACTCTGTAACACATATAAGATAATGAAAAAAAGAAATAACTAATATAATATAGGCATAGGAATGAAAATAAAAATGAAAAATAAAAAATAAAAAATAAAAAATAAAAAATAAAAAATAAAAAATAAAAAATAAAAAATAAAAAAGATAACAAGATGGCCATGTGTTTTCTCCAGGTTTGGTCAGTTTGTCGGAGAAGTTGTGCAACAGGTCTCTGTTGTCCCCCATGCTCCTGCATTAGTATTATGTCATGTACCCACCCCGGTCGTCAAAAGTCTGTGTCAATGGTCTGGTGCAGTCTGTTAGGTCCAATGTTGGAGGAGATTTAGAGCTAGCCTCAAATCAACAAAAGCTTTTTCTTCTAGGTGTCCAGATAATCTTATATTGTGTAAGGGCAAAATTTGTCAGTTTCCCACAGCAGAGAATCAGAGACCCTGTGAAAATCAACTTTGGGGTCCGCTGTTTACTCCCAACCTGTAGCATCATTACACCTTTTAGTCTAAGGTCCCAAATCTTGCCACCTTTCATCCTTCGATTTGACCAATGAGACGTTGGGATCAGAGTGTGGTATCTGAAATAGAGACTGAAAAAGTGTGTCAGGCAGAGTCACAGAAGCAGCCAGTCAAGCTTGAGTTTGTCCTTATCAAGGCTCTCTCTGTACCATTTGTTTTCAAACTCACTGTCTACTCCAAAAAGAGATAAGCGAGGTGCATTGCAAGTCATGTTTTCTCATAATATGTGTGTGGAGAGAGCTGTGGCTTGGTTTATGAGAGTTTAACAGAGTTAAGTGCAGTGTTTGGGATTTTCCATTTGTAGGCATATAACAGGTCCTCTTTACTATATTTGAAAAAAGATGTTGTTTGCTAATTCTGGTTACAACTATGCCCTGTGGTGTAGATATCAAAACTATCCCCAGTAAAACAATAAAATCTCTCCCCATCAGGTTAATCGGACAGTGTTTTGATAACAGAAAAGAGTGTTTGAAATCCCCCTCAATGTTATCCCAGCATGGTAGTGGAAATGTGTATCTTTTTACCACAGATGATGTCTTCTTTGGCATCTGTTTATACTTAGCATATAGTTCAATAGCTTTCTCTTTACCAGTTTCCTGTACAGATTCAAGATATTCAATTGCTTGTGAAATCATGAGTTGTGTGTCTGTGTTCTTACGTGTCTGATGTGCAGATAGGTCACTGTTTCCCGTCTCCGTGTCAAAGCTAGATAAATCCTTCACTGTCCTCGACCCCTCCGCTAGTCAATCAGCCTGTGTGTCCTGGTTCTCAGGGCAATTCCTTGCCCAGTGTCCTGTCTTTCCACATCTGAAGCAGGCGTCGGATCTCCCCTTGCCTCCACCACTTCTGCCATGGCGTGATTCTCGACAGTCTCAAGGTTTCCGCATTCCCAAGTGATGCAATTGCGTTTTATCATCTCACTGATCTCTGGTCTCATTGATGAAGCGGTCCCGAAGATGAGCTTGCCAGGGACCGACCTCATTGTTTCCCCTCATGGCAGCTGGTCGTAGGAGGCCACTGTGTGTTGTGAACCTCTGTGAGTCTGATAAGGTACGCAGACACAGTCTCATAGTCTCTCTGCTTGCACAGTGAGATTTTGCAAATGTCCATTCTCACTGGGAAAGCAGTCTTTACACCGTTGCAAAGTCCAGTTATGGTGTGCGAGGGGCAGTGTATGGTAACGGCTTGGTTGCTGAGCTTGTTTTGCCCTCTTCCTCCGTCATGGCTCCTTCCACTGGTGGAGGTAGAGGTGGCGATGGAGGTGGAGATGGAGCGCTGGGCAGCACTGCCTGGGCCGGCTGTTGTCGTTGCGGGGTCGAGTCCAGATCAGGATCTAGTTTGAGACACTGAGACATGGATTTTAGTAGTGCTGTCCCTGATTTTTTTGTTTTCTCTCCCTGATGGTTGCTTCTTCTACTTTGTTTTTTAAAGCTTGGAGCTGTCTTATGCTAAAACTGCCAGTGCTTAGAAATCCACACTCGTTAACCCACACGTCAAGTTGGTCAAATACCTTTTACTGTTTACTCTATTTGGTGGTCATATCTTTGATGTTAGGCGACATTAATTGAGGTGGATTATCACAATCCTACTATGATTTGCACCTATTTTAAAAAATAGTTCTCAAGATCTCTTCAATATCAATGTACTTTTTATTTAGGGGTCATGGACTAAGGAAGGGAAATCATTTTTTATCAAGATTTTTGCTTAGAGATTTCTACAGGTGGTTGTACCTTTATATACTTCAACTCCTACAGGTGGTTATGCTTTAACTCCAGTAAGGTCTTACTTCTAGTTTCTCTTTCCCCCCCTCTTTTTTCTTTTTCTTCTAGTGGGTGATCAGTCCACTGGATCAAAAGAAAAAAGATAGCAATATTATTATTATTATTATTATTATTATTACACTATGTGTGATTACAGTGTATTGATGTTATCCCTCTGAGTTCCCTGAACTCCTTGGTACCGTATTGTGCTAGCCCTGGATTCTACAGCGGTCGTCTAACACCTGCCCTGTTGACACGTCTGTCACAACCACCCTCGAAGTGGGAGAATCACTTTCTTCATTCCCACAACAGCGCTTTATCCCCCTGTACAGATACTGTATCCCCCTGTACAGACGCCGTATGAATGAAATCTTACTTGGTACCGTATTGCGCTAGCCCTGGATTCTACAGCGGTTTCCAAAACCTGCCTTGTTGACACGTCTGTCACAACCACCCTCGAGGTGGGAGAATCACTTTCTCTTCATTCCCCCAACAGCGCTTTATCCCCCTGTACAGACGCCGTATGAATGAAATCTTTTAATGTATGCCTTTTTATCAATGAATTCTTACTTACCAGAAAGACAGAGTTGTTTATTTTTTTCTTTGCCACCTGGTTCTTTGGATCACAGCGGTGAGCGAGACTTGGTCGTCCGGCGTCAGGCCCCCACTTCTACACCCTTTTTATAGGGAGGTTGAGGTTAGAGTCCCGGACTCCAGCCGTGCACGGTCTTTACCCTCGCACAGAGTTCCAGCAGTCCCGCTCACACGAGTGATCCTGCCGACAACGCCAAATTGTGGTGGCAGTTTCTGTTAAAACAAGACACAAACCAACGTAACAACTTGTCTTTCAGTGAATTTAATAAAAAGGCATACATTAATAACTAAAACATCTGCAGATGGACTGCAGATGGACTCACGAGCACAGCCACTTGTTGTGGACTGTGGCAAGTGAGCCCCGAATACAAAGAGTAGTCAGTATTTATACATTTAAAGCATAACATGAAGATAAGTGCAAAGAAGAAAAGAAGAGAAGGATAGAAAGTATATCAATGCGTCAGCACACAGCAGACAACAGAGCATCACAAGACATAACAAGTATTTCAGCAATCTGTTGTTTGCAGTTACAGAGACCTAAAATGTCAGGTCACTGTCCTATGGTGACGAAGTTGAACATGTGAGGCCCTGAGATTATCTAAAGGTACAGTGTTAAACTGCAGATATGAAAATTGCCATTACACCCCCTACTTATTTTCCTCCGTCTGAGCGTCGTATGAGGCAGTGGCAGTGGGGTGAGAACGGGGCCATGTGGGGTCTGGCTGACATCAGCGGCGATAAAGCCAGCGAGGGTCACCACTATAGCAAAGCCGTCTTTATTCCCCTCATCTCTCCAGTGTTTCTATCTGATGGGCTCTGGAACACTGAGCTCTTGACAACATCTGGGAATACAATGATGAATACGAAAACGTAGTACACTAATATCAATGTACCAGTAGTATACTTGTACTTATAAGTGTACTAATTCAATACTTCTTGTGACTACATTTTAAAAACTTTTAGAAAAGTATACTTTTAAGTATACATTAAGTGTAAGAACACTAAACTTTGAGTACACACCTAGTTTACATCTAAGTTATATTTTGTACTGCAACTATACTATATACTATACTACAAGTGAATAGGTATACAGTTATAGCCAACTTTTTAGTTTATGAAAGTACACTTTAAAGTCCTCTAAGTTTAAAAGTTTTTTATACTGTAAGTATACTTGTAGCTCTTCTTTTTAGTTCATGAAAGTACACTTTGTATACTTTAACTTATCGTACTTAGCCAATGATATATGTATTACATAAAGAAACATGCTCCTTTTGCTATTTGACTTGGTGTTTTGTGATAATAAAAAAGAAGAAATACATTTTTCTTACATGCCTCCACGGTGAACGGAGAATCCAAAAAGGTAGAAAATTCTTGATGAATTGAAGTAATTTAATTTCAAAACATTCGTTTACAAACTCTCACACATTTTAATAGGCTACTCTATCAAAAAGTCAGCACAACGACAAGCCAAGTATACCTTTCTGTAGGCCTATAAGGCAAGAGTACTTAATTATACTTTTCTGATGTATATCTCGATCAGGAAAAGTCAGTCTAAGCTAAGTAAACTTAGTATACTCGTATACTCTTATTTTAGGTTTAGGAGCACACTTGAATACACTTCTATTTGGTAAGGGTAGGATGGCTGGCAGCAACAAGCATCCCCTCATCTCTCACCCTGTGTTTGCTTGTGCCTGCACACACATTAAAATGTCCAAAAGATGATGAAGTGTGACCTTGACAACATGATAAGTGCACGTTACAACTTGTGGTCCATTTCTCTCATAAGCGCACATGACAAATGATGTTCGCGCCGTGCCGCTGTCTTGTGTTTCTTGTACTTTGTCTTCACTGTCTTTTAGAGGATTTTTTGGTGTGTTTTTAAAGTATATCCATATTGTGTTTCCTGGTGTGTCTGTGCTCAGTCACTCTGTGTTCCAGGCTCCCAGGGGGAGAGGAGACAAGGCTGGGAAGCTGTGATGGGAAAGTGGGCCAGCGCTCTTAGCCCTCCACTGGAGAGCTCCTTAAAAGGCCTGGAGAGATGATGTCGTGGACTCTCTCTTTTCCCCCCCTTATGTTTTTTTTTCTTCCCTCATAGCAGCGGGAGAAGCCCGGCAGCAGGAGCAGAGCGAGGCTTTGGCCAAACTCATCATGCACATCAGAGAAACACACGACACTGATGACTTCACTGAGCTGAAATAAGGCGTCCATCCATCAGAAGCTGGAAAGGGCTTGTTATGAAAGATAGGGTTTCCCAGATCGGGAATTAGTCTGCCTCATTGTAATCACTGGTACTATTTTGAATGTTAATGCGGAACTGCAACAAAGTTCCCTTTTATTTGCAAAACAAAAGCAGAAACGAGCAGGAAATGCAATATCACGACAGCAACAAGAGATGCAGAAGTAGTCTTTTGCAAGAAGAGTGAAACCTTTTTTATTTAGACACTTTTTATGCATGCATCGGCGCGACATCCTGGTATAGCTCTGACCAATCAGAATGTCCCAAACACATTAAATAGCGGATGTCTTCACACACAGCTGCTGGCCTCTCTGTTTCAGCAAGCCAGACTAATTTTTTCCATCACAGCCTCCGCGATGGGGGTCAACAACCACTTCATGTACACAATGCGTGGAAGGCCAAAACAGATGCCCCCTTTAACCCCACACCCAATCATTTTTGGAGCCGTGGCGTGGGCTTTTCCCAGGTGAGCCTCCAGCGCCTGGAGTGAGATGCATCAGGCGTGTGTGGGCGAGCTTCACCCCTTTCCCTCACGAGGCTTCAATCTACGAGCCATCTGCTGTTATCTGGGGAATGTTCTCCGCACACTTCATGGACATATATGTACCAGGGCTTTGACATCTTTGCTATTTTTAGCGGCGGCGGCTGCGGCCCGCCTCTGGAGGTTGTTATGATGATGTCACAAGCAGGCTTTCAAAATAAATCTGATTGTTTATCTTGGGTTACACTTCCTGCCCGCTCTCCATGTCGTGTTTGTTTGTGTGCATTCATCTGTCAAACTGGATTTTTTTTCGGGTCTGGGACTTGTTTTGCCTGACATAGGCCTACGTCTTCAGCTTTATGGCGTTGTAGTAGCCTATGATCAACACTTTCAAATCAGAGCTTCACAAAACAAAAAGTTCATTCTGTCTTCTTTATGAAAGCCAGTCTACACCTTCAAAGTGAAGATATTTAAAGGAATAATTCAAAAATTTTGGGAAATACGCTTATTTGCTTGCTTGCCGAGAGTTAGGTGAGATGATTGATACCACTCTCACATGTGTACGTTAAATATGAGTTGAGTTTAGGGTATATGTTTACGACTGGGAGACTTTAGAAAGGTTAAGGAGTTAGGACATGAGGCTGGAAAATGCCGTCTACCTTTGGGGCACCAACAGCCTTGAACTCTGAACATTTTCGTATGTTTCCAGTACGCCGGAGACAAAACCGGATTTCACTGGTGTATGCTGATCCCATGTGACAGGTGAGTTGTGCTCTGTTCTCTCTGTGTTTGGAAGCTCAGACACGGGGAAGACAAAGTCACCCTCGAGGTGTTTTGAGGGGTTAGACTCTGCAAACACCAAAAACCCCCTCTCCTGCTTTTCCCTGCCCTCCCGTCACTCCCACTCCCTCTATCATCCTCCTTCCTCTCCGGCTCAGGTAAGAGCAGACTGGGGGCTGTTGACAGGTACCGTATGTGATGAACAGCGTCAGTCGTCACCTTGTCAGCTTGCGACGCAGCCACACCTTGCTGTGAGGCCCCATGCCTATAGATAACACACGCTGAATCAAACGCTACAGTAGGTCACTGCAATTGACAGTTTCCCTGAACACCAATGAGGCTCAGTGTGTCACGTTTTCCAGGACAGGCAGCCGACCTCGTCCGCAGCGTTCAAAATGCACTTCATTTACATTCCTCCAGCTGCATCTTCGGACACGGGAGACCACGGATGTGAATATTGACACTAAAACTACCATGACCCAATTTATAGTGCACTCTAAATTTAGAGATTGCAGTTCACTAATCAGGCTCAACAAAAAAACAAAATGTATTTTCATCAAATAGTGCCATGTCTAAGCTTATAAAAGATCAGAGGAGGTCAATTAAAACTACTTTAAATGAGATTACATCTAACCTCAAAGAGTAGGACTGATTTTTCTTCTTCTCTCTCTGTTTCCTGCAATTTTTACGCCCACCAAAAAACTGTGGTCGAGGTGTCAGCTTGCAAAAATACACATCCCTTTGATGTTACATCACTGGTCATCCTGTATAACTTCCAGTTGAAATCCAAAGAGTGCTGCTCTAATGGTACATGTCCACAGCCTCCGTCCTTTCCACGCTTCCCATTCATTGTCTATGTAAGCAGCCGTGCAATGCATTCTGGTATAGCGTGGCGGTACAAGAGACGGGGCCTCACGTTGGCGGCTCCTCATTTGCATAAAGTTGAGGCATAGGCTACTTTATGCAAATTAGGGGGCGTCCGGCGCGACTAGCCGCCTCTGAAAACTCAAACTATTATATGTACTACTATTTCTCGCATTAAATGTTTTCAGAAACGCATTTCGGTGAACTATTTTCGTGAAATAAGAGTTTCCAAACGAGCCGCCACGTTGGTTCCGGTTTGAAAGTTGGGCGCAGCAGCCCACGAGGGAAAGCGTTCGTCCAATCAGGTGCCTTGTGTCCAGTGCCAGCCCATCAAGCGTCATATGTTGGGAAGCGAGGCGATCCCTCGCGATAAAAAACATCCCTGTGGACATGTATACCATCAGTAATTGATTGTGCCAGTATTGTGAGGTGAAGCAACACATTCTTGATATCTTTTTGCCTGCAAGCTTTATTCTAGCTGCATAAAGGGTAATAACCATATGTGGGTGGCTTCACTGCAAGAGGGAGAGTAGCACAAGTAACACTTATCTATTTTTAAGCTGCTGCTGCTCAAGGGGCTTCCTTTGTCAAGTGTGTGGATGGAGGCTGGAGCTTAACTGAACACCATTTCTGTGCGATAGTGGAGCTGGATTTTAATGCTGTACGCAATTTGTTTAAGTAATTCAAGTCTGAGATGGACTTGATTTGCTCAATTTAAAGACAATTATTGCCAAATAGCCTTTCATTGGTTTCCAGCACCCTTTCAGAGATGCAATCCATGTATTCAAAGATATCCCTGCGTTGAGGTTTTAACCTCTGGCTGGAACAAACTGTATATGATTGATGCTATGTCATGGGAAACACTGTATCCATTGTAACTTGTGTAGATTTTAGGATTACCGAGGTCGTGGGAGATGAGCACAGTTAGGAAATAAGATATATGACACCTGTTAATTGAAACATGAACCTGTCCACATGTGAAATGCCTTAAAGTTCTGCCCATGACAAATGAGACGGTCTGTGACCTTTGACCTCGGAGAATGCACCCCCCTGGGTTTGCACCCCCCCTGATCATCCAACAGGGTTGAGTTCAGTTCACAATGTGTAAGTGGTATTTAAACCTGATAGCGCCGAGGCTTTAAAGACTGAATGCGGCTCTGTTTTTCCCCTCGTGCTTCTTTTCATCAAGGTGAATGGAAATAATGAGGGCAGAGGGTTTCAATGGCTAAATCAAGAACTCTAAAACAGGAGAAGCAAAGCTTTAAAATGATCTAAGAGATGAATAGTGCTAATGGAAGTGTGAGATTGTCCTTTTCAGTTCACAATACGGTGAGATCATTTCGTGGAACCTCTGAAACTGCATTGTAGTATTCTAATTAAATTGATCTCCTAGTACAACCAATATGATCTCTCAAAAAGACCGCAATCATGACCATACATTTTATGAAAATATTTTTTTACAAAAAGCCCCTTAGTTCCCCTCAGCTTTACGAAGCGTTTTAGTGTCTTTTAAAGGAATACTTCACCCACAAAATTACTATTTGTATATCAATTACTCACCACGTGTTGCGTTGAATTCTTGAAGAAAACAAAGAAAAATAAAGTTTATATCTCGCAAGACTCACATGCCTCCATGGTGAACGGAAAATCCGTTTACAAACTCTTACACAGGCAGGTGCACTGCTCGTCCGGATTCGCACGGACTCGCAGGTTGTCTGCGCAAGCATGAAACGGTAGTAAAGGAAATGTTTTAAGTGGTACGATTTTGCTGTTTTTAAAACTGGACCTCATTTACTTAATAATTCAAGGTATTCCTTTAAGTAAAAGTGCAGAAGTTTAAGTTTTAGTTTTAGTTTCATTGTTTTTTGTTTTCTGGCACACAACTTTGCTGTTTTAGTTCAGTCTCAAGGCTCTCAACAACCTTGTTTCCACCTGCAGTAGGCAACTGTTTTCAGCTGATGAACCTATAATGTATTCTACCTGCTCAGCACCAAACAGCACAGAGACAAAGTTAGCAACCATCAGGTGGACACTAACATGACCCGAAATGAATGCTTATGTTGCTCCATATCCGCTGGATGTGTAAATAAGCAACTGTTTGCGACAGGACATCAGCTTCATAAGGTGATAAAGGCTGTGAAGTGACCCAAAAAAATCAATTAATGCAGGTTTAAAGGATAGGTTCACATTTTTAAAGGATGTCTTAATGCAATAATGACACCTGCCCAGTGCCCATATACACAATGAAAGACTCCTCGTGACTTCATACTACTAAGACTTTAAGACTTTTTAAGATACTTTGGAAGACACCCTCTATATTTGACTACTCATTAATCCTCATATTAACTTTGAGATTTTGACCTCCATCTCATATTGGAGTCATTTCAGGATGGGCCAGTACAGACAAGAGGAACAATTTCAGTGATAATATTATACAATAACTCTCTTTCAATATACATATGGACATGTGAGGAGTGTTTTAAGACAAAAAACAATATGAACCTATACTTTACTTACAGTTCTTGTTTTGTCATTTGTAATCTGTTTCCTTACACGCTCCTCCACAATCGTGGTCATCGGTTTAAAGATGCTCATCTTCATCCCTCTGGAACATGGTATTTATTTTTGACAGCAAAAAGTTGATGATCTTTTTTTCCATGGCTTGCTTGGCTGGAATGATTCATCGTAGCTTTTAGCACTAACCTATTACAGGCTTCGCCGCAGCTCCAGATTTTGGCCTATTATTAGCCTCTTTTTCTCTAGGAAACAAGGTCACTCAAATAGCCTTGTCTTATTAGGCTGTCACCATTCATTTGGCCTTAAAGAAACACACATACCCAGAATGAAATATGTCCGCATCAAGTCCACTGTTCAGTTCGCGCATAACGGCGTCACCATACATTTGAATTGAGTTGGCACAATCAAACATCCATTGTTATCATGCCAGCATAATGGCCTGAGATTGATCAAGTGATGCTCTGGCTGTACAGCCCCTGCTAAGTGAAAGCGACTGCCCTATTTCTGTCCGGGGTTAGAGCTCAGCTGTCGTCTGGGAGTAGATCACCTCATGAACACTCCCCAACCCTGCGATGCCCCTGCATCCAAAACACATGGAGAGGCTGCAAACAGCTCCGGTCTGCGGTCTGTTTCAGTCCTGACCCAAAAAACGCTATAGTAGTGCTTTCTTGTGCAATAATCACAGTGTGTGTGTTCTGTGCGATACATGAGGTCTTGCTGCAGTGCTTAACCTATCTGGTCCAAATGATTAGGGGACCTAGAGTGGATTTACAGTACACAGTAACACAAAGACTCAGGAACTCAGACACAACAACGCGTTCTCACCCCAACTCGTCACATACTGACCCTTTTGTCAGACCCCCTCGGCGCCACTTTTCGCAGTAAACACGTTGCTTAATGTTGTGAATTAAACAAAATCACTTGCTTAGGTTTAGGCAGCAAAACCACTTAGTTAGGTTCAGGAAGAAAAACATGGTTTGTAAAGTGAAAATGTGACTAAACGTTGTAAAGAACGAACAGCTGGTTGTAACGTGGAAGTGAAATTTAACACACAGGACATGAACAGCGGCGTCCTGGATGAAAGCCTTGTGTTTGTTGGTCTTCGTGCTTTCTCGTCTTGCAGGAATCCATGGATCAGGATCAGGTATTATCAGCCTTATTCTTATTCTCTATTATTATTAGTAGTATTTCTATTATTATTACTGCTATTATTACTGCTATTTCTATTATCACTTTATTATATCCACCGCTATTGATTATTATTAGTCCTATTTGTAATGCTATTATAGATGATGTGCTATTATTGTGGTTGCTGTGCATCTCTCTCCCTCTCTCTCACTCTCAACCCAACCGTTCGAGGCAGATGGCCGCCCAGCCAGAGCCTGGTTCTAAGGTTTCTACCCGTTAAAGGGACGTTTTTTCTTGCCACTGCCGCATCGAGTGCATGCTTATGGGGGATCTCTTGTTATAATCTGTAAATTATAGAGTATGGTCTAGACCTGCTCGATATAAGTGTCTTGAGATAATAATATAGATATAAAAATGAATTGAATTGAACTGAACTTAATTGTAGTCTCATACCGGCACTAAAGGGTGCCTTGTGCGGCGGTATCAAACGCCGCTGGCTGTGACAAAGCGTTGGTATTTGACGCCCTAGATATGAGAAACGGGCTGGACGCAAGCATGTAGCATCCACAGCTGAGAAGAAGGCCGCAGCGTGTGACCACTGGCCAGATCAGTTTGCTATTATTATTATTCGTCTTGATGAGAATGGTCTGAAACAATCCGCCCCCCTTCTTTTACCCCACCTGCCATTCATTCAACTCTCTCCGTTTCCCTGCCAATCGGTTCCTCTGCACTTCACATGATTGGCCTTGAACACAATGTGCTTTCCCCATTCCTCTCTGCCTCTAAATACTTTGACAGTTGAAGCCCGCGGTGACATTGGACGGGGACGGAGAGGTGAAGTTCTACACATAGCTAACATGCAGTCAAACGGAGGCCCGTTCATCAGCGATGGACTTGGGGTTGAGCCCGGCATACGGCACGAGATGTCACCTTGGGGCTTCACGGATGAGCACTTCTAGGAAGAATATGTTCCATTGGAATCTGGCTTTTCTGGCCGTCTGCAGGCCTGCTAACTCTCGCCTGATACCGCAGGCCGGGACAAGCTTTTCAATCCACCGGTGACTAATTGACAGGGTCTGAAAGGGCTGAGCCAGCACCATCAGGGTATTTCTCAACATCACTTTTTAGACATCCTCCGATAACATCAAAGCATGACTATTTCTATCTGCTCGATAGCGCTGCTGTCTGGACCCGTACACAGCGAGAGGAGATGAGTGTGTCAGTGTCGCAGGCGCCAACAACGGGCATTTGGGTGACACGGGAGCATGGGAGCATGGGAGCAGAGTGTCTGGCTTCTCTCAGATGCTCTGAGTTGTCCACACTTCACCAGTCACCCCTCCGTGAGTGCTGCTTGTCTGGGTCACCTGCACTGACATGCTGCTGGTGGATATGACTGGATGCAGTTACTGTATGGCAATGAATATTTGGTATTTTCCCGGTCTGATCTCAATGTTGGAGCTATTTTTGGAGAGCTTGTCAGCATCAGCCTAGACTGATAACATTGATAACTGGAATTACTGCCTCACGGTTGCATGCCTCCTCCAACCAGTCAAGTTGCAGTTTACATCCCAGATCATGTCCACGTCCAAAATCACCTCATCATTTTATCCTGTTAGACATTTGTAGGAAATTGTCATAATCAGCACATGAATTCTTGAGTTATGGCCAAACACATGTTTTGTGAGGTCACAGTGACCTTGACTGTTGACCTTAAACCAGCAAAATCATATCAGTCTACCCTTGGTCTAAGTGGACGTTTGTGCCAAATCTGAAGAAATTCCCTCCAGGCATTCCTGAGATATCGCGTTCACGAGAATGGTACGGTCGGATGGACGGACGAACAACCTCAAAACATAATGCTTCCAGCCACGGCTGTCGTCGGCACAGGAGGCATAAAAAAGGTCCCCTCGGAAACACTCAGTTAAAGCAGTAAACAGGAGTTTCCTCTGGGGGATCAGTTATAGGTGCCGAGGGATCTGACAGTGATGTCGAGCCGCTCAGAGCTCGGCCACAATGACATGACTTCTGGATCTGTCGGTGGGTTTTAATCAGCTCGCTCATGCTCGTCTCGGCGGCTGGAGACAAACAGTGAGAGTGCTGCCAGTGTAATTTTGTGGTATACTGATACACTTGACTCACTCCCAGACACTTTTATCCTCTCAAGGAACAGGAACAAGAGCAAACAGTCATAGCAGATCAAAGTGGAGGGTAATGAAAGACAGGAGTTTGTCTGGAAGTCTCATGTACTGCAGGAGAGTCACAACTGCCTGTCAGAGGCTGATAAATGTTTTTTTCTCCTGTGTTGTGTGTCATGTATTTCCTGCTGACACTCCATCAGTTATAACAAACATTAACATCCTCCATCACATCAATAACCGCAATTATTTGCACTGTACATTATGTCATCCCTGAAGTAACTACAGCTGCTGATGGGTATATGGCAGGAGGCATAAACAGGAAGCATTACTGTACATCCAAGGTATTTGTTACGGTGGAGTATGCGGATATATGTTGAAGAGTTTCCATGTCTTTCAGTGCAACAAGAGGCCCCTCTTACCTAACTATATTGACGTTGTTAAGCAAACTGCAGGGGAGATTTACATTACATTACAACTTTGAATTTTAAATTCATTCAAACGGTATTTTTTGGCCCTGAGCTGCACACAATACCTGAAAATTACAAGCATTTTTGGCAAAACCAAATTTTCATTTTGATTTTACAGCGTAGTTAGTGTAGATTTCTGACAAAATATAGCCTATTGAAGAATCCATTATTAGGGGACAATAACATAATATCATGGCGAGGTGGTGTTATTTGCATTTAACTTGGAAGGGCACTGGAGAAGGCACTTTATCACATTTTCCCCACTGGAAGGGCACCCTAGAGGACACTTCATCGTGTTTTCTCTACTGGAAGAGCATCCTAGATGGCACATCATCACGTTTTCTCTACTGGAAGAGCACCCTAGAGGACATTTCATCGTGTTTTCTCTACTGGAAGAGCATCCTAGATGGCACTTCATCACGTTTTCTCTACTGGAAGGGCACCCTAGATGGCACATCATCACATTTTCTCTACTGGAAGAGCACCCTAGATGGCCCATCATCACATTTTCTCTAATGGAAGGGCACCCTAGATGGCACATCATCACGTTTTCTCTGCTGGAAGGGCCCCCAAATGGCACATCATCACGTTTTCTCTACTGGAAGAGCACCATAGAGGACATTTCATCGTGTTTTCTCTACTGGAAGAGCACCCTAGATGGCACATCATCACGTTTTCTCTACTGGTAGAGCACCCTAGAGGACATTTCATCGTGTTTTCTCTACTGGAAGAGCACCCTAGATGGCACATCATCATGTTTTCTCTACTGGAAGGGCACCCTAGATGGCACATCATCACGTTTTCTCTACTTGAAGAGCACCCTAGATGGCACATCATCATGTTTTCTCTACTTGAAGAGCACCCTAGATGGCACATCATCACGTTTTCTCTGCTGGAGGAGCACCCTAGATGGCATATCATCATGTTTTCTCTACAAAAACTAAAATCTAAGGGTTTATGTACCTGTTACATGCAGGATATTATTAATATTCTGTGCTATCACATATTCAGCGCCTGATATTTAAAGGTTATGAAAATGAAATGTTATTTATTCAAAACAACCTTTTGAAATGTACTGAACCAATAAGATAAGCAAGCTTTTTGTCTGCAGCTCTAAAACTCACTTGTGTGTGTCACACTGATTCACAAAGGCGTACACACAGCACACTCTCATTATAGCTGGATGCAGCCCACATGGCTCGCCTTGTGCTGTCAGTCACCGTTAAGGTCGGCCCCCCTCGCCGCCGAGCAGCAGCAGCAGCAGCTTACACATCACTTTCCCTCCGGCCCTCCTGATATCAGCACGCCGAAGCCTCCGGCCAACAGCTTCCTGACACTGACGCTGTTGGTGTTCCACCGTCCCCGTGACTCAGTGGAACCACAGTCATTTCCCATGACATTTCTGTAACATTAAGGATCAGTATCAGCTGAGCTGAGCTGATCGTTCTGAAACCTCCGTGTTCTGGCTCAGAGTCCCGCGTGCTGCGGCCCAAGTCTCATTTAGTGCAATTGCAGACAATAAATTATTTAAATCTGTCTACATTCGGTGTCAGCGACATGAGGAATGGTTTTAAAATGGGAAAATGGAGGTAGCGTGACTTCACACAATGGCTCACGGTCACATACATGTTTTGGATCATGATTCTGCTTGAACAGCTTGTTATTCAGGATGTCAACTCCAAGTTCAGCTGGTGGGTGGTATCTAATCAAGCACAAGCAGCATCATTTTCACTCTTTGAAATGTCTTTAAACCCCAAAAATAACATCATTATCATCTGTAATGACACTATGTAAAAAAAAAAAGGGGGTTGCATGCCTCTTACCCACAACTTGCGTACGAGGAGGCTACACCACACCCCCTGCTGAGTACACATGGGTGTCTGCCAACAATAACACATGGCGATGCCAAAATAAAAAACACTTTATGCCTGGCCACCTTGTTTTTACTCCAGGTTGAGCCGGACCACCCCGGTGCTCGAGTCCACTAGACATTCCAGGCACTTGAAGTGTTACCCGTCAAATCATTACAGGTACTTTGTGGTCAGAAGGCTTTTTATTTTCCCGCAGAGAGCAATGTGTTTTATTAGCGGCAAACTAAACGTGTAGCATATGACACGGTTGGAATGATGATTTCATTTGATGCGTTCAGGTGTGGAAATACCTCTAAAAAGGGGAAACACCTCTAGAATGAAAGTTTGTTTAGTTGGCATGCCATTTCCTGAAACGAAAAAAAAAAAGGATAAGTCACCTCTGTGTTTAAAAATAACAATACACTAGGAACTAAGAAGAACGGGTATATTTCAGTCAGGAGGGACACAAGTTCATCTTAATCGCGACTAATGACAATACAATGAATTCTTGAGTTATGTCCAAAAATGTGAAAGAATGGGAAAAACAGACACAAAACCAGCAATAAAACTATCTATAATATGGAGATACAGTCTTTGGTTTGTCTATAATCCTATTCATAATATTTGGTTTTCACTACCAACCTGTGGAAAATGCATAGAAAGAATGAACAGGGTGCAATTCAGTCCATTAAAAATGAAGTAGCATGGACATTGCTGGATGCAGTCCATGGGAAAACTGCAGCGTTCCAGGTGGCAGCCTACCAGACTGGCACAGGAGAACCAGGTGTGTGGATTTGGCAGCCTAACTCAGTGGTTCCCAAACTTTTAAACATCAAGGACCCCTAAACTGACACAAAATAGACCACGGTGACGGACCCCCATTTAATACGATTTTGTCCCAGGGTCCTCCATCTGATAGGATTTTTACTTTGAGATGTTTTATTACGGAAATTGGATGAAACCCATGACCAAAAACAGTCATAAATTCTGTAACTGTGCTACTCATGGATGGAATTAGAGTGAAAATACATTAGTCCGCTTTTTGGACCTTGTGGACCCCTGGAGGTCCCCGGACCCCACTTTGAAAACCACCGGCCTAACAGGTATGAATGACCTCTTTCTTGTCTCTTTTGTATAGTTTTCCAATATCTTAAAACACCATATGCTTATTAAAATTGTCACCTATGGTGCCTTCAATTTGTTAGATAAACCTGATTTTCTATTCTACCATTCTATTCTGCTTTTAATGTGTAATTATTGTTGTGTGTTTTATATATTTATGTTGTTTTATGACAATTTTTACTCATGTAAAGTGTCTTTGGGGTTCTATGAAAAGCGCTCTAGCAGTAGAAGTAGTAGCAGCAGCAGTAGTAGTAGTATTATAATGGTTTTGTTGACTGATGATGACATGATTAAGAACAAACTCACATGAAACTACATGGACATGGTTGATAATATGACTTTGCAGATAGGTCAAAAATCATCTTTTGTTTTATGTAAAATGAATGAATGGAGATTTGTTTGATTGCTTGATATCTTTATTAGTTCAAACTCAGAGGGTTGAAATAAATAAAAACTCCATGATAATCACACACAAAAAACAACAACATCTATATCCACGGCTTTCAGCACTATACGGTTTATTACGAGCTTACTTCATTACATTGATGTCATGAAATGTACAAAACCAGTATCAATGAATTTCACAGGTTACATGATGAAAGAGTTCAGTATCCATAGTCTATATTGAGCTGGATGAGAATCTCCATGACAACTGAACCATCTCCATGACAACTGAGCATCTCCTACTGCTGAGAAAGGCCAGGAGATATGGTTAAAACCATTGCAAACAACAAGTAAATTGTATCTTGTGTTGAGATTTTGTAAAGCTATTCATCTAATACCCTATATTATTGTTATGAATAGCCTGCTGACCCTATTCAAGTGCTTTTAGTATACTTCTTTTAAACTTCAAATAAGAAAGTATGCTTTCAGTTTACTTTTTATGTACTTATCCGAGATATACTTAACAAAATTATACTTAAGTATACTTAGCTTATACCGACAAGTATGCAGAAAAGTTTAAGTGTACTTAGCAAGTACACAGAAGAGTCTAAGTATACTTGGCTTATATTGAAAAGTATATTTGGCTAAGTACTATAAGTTAACTTAAAGAAAACGTACAAGTATACTTGTAGTAAAAACTATTAAACAAGTAGTTTACTAACACTTTAAAGTGCACTTTCATAAACTAAAAAGTGGGCTACAAGTATATAACTAACGGTATACCTATAAGTTCACTTGTAGTATAGTTAGTTGCAGTACAACAATACAACTTGGATGTAAACTAGTTGTGTACTCAAAGTTTACTACTCTTAAATTTAATATATATATAATAAATAAAAATTAAAAAAAGAACAAAATAAAAACAAAAACATATATATACATATATACAATTCATTAAGCAAATTACAATATATATATATATTAAAAAGAACATGCATGTAAATGGAAGAAAACAATAAAGAAGTAATTAATGTTTGTTGTGTCAATAAAACAAACAAACAAATACAAATACAAATACACAAAGCGCCTGGGTCAGTCCTTCATGCTAGTAGCCATCAGGCTCCACAACCAAGGCTGACCTCCTTATGAGAACTATGAGGACTTTAAGAACTTTAAACACACACTATATCTGCAACCATCTTGGACTCTAACCACTGGCGCACTTTACACTTACTTTACATATATATATATATATATATATATATTATACTGGCTTTATAAACAGCTGCAGACTTTCTTATCGTGTTGATGGTTTCATGAACAAGTCTCAGAAATACTAATTCTTAGATGATGCCTGATCTGGGTCAAGTAATCAATAAATGTGAGGAAACGGTTGCCAATATTTTTTACATTAAAATTAAATATACTATCAGTAATATGTATTAATTTTTTGTGTTTTTTTTTTTATATTTGCACTTTTTCTAATAATATTAAAACTGGGTTTTTTGGACATATTTTACAAGGTTATTTTCTTTTCTTTCTTCCATTTCAAGTTTAAAAATGTCATTAAAATAAAGTATACTATCAGTAATATGTATAAAAAAAAAAATTAAAAAAATTCCCTCCGGGGATTAATAAAGGTTCATCTTATCTTATCTTATAAAAAACAATTAATAACAATATATTGCAATATCAAAGGATAAATGTAAAAAAAAACCAAAAAAAAAAAAACCCTCTCTATCTCTATGAATAGCTTAGCTGGATGTTATGTAATATTTTCAAGTACTCTTGTCTTATTTGGTGTACACAGTCTAATATTATGTATAATAAGATATACGATTATAATATGTCATCACTATCAGCTGCTGTACATCAATAACAGACTTAATACCTAGACTAATACCTGGGGAAAAAGGTTTATTTTTCAGATAGAAACTATTATGTTATTGGAACTAGTGACATTTGTTACAAATGGAATAAGATTATAATATGTCATCACTATCAGCTGCTGTACATCAATAACAGACTTATATTCAGTTTTGATACGAATGGAAAAGCTCCCTTGTTGGATTTGTACCTAGGATATTGCAATTATATGTACCTTCTGGAGCAATAGGACAGCCCAGGTACTTTAAATTCCAGTTGTTTAAAAGCAAGTTTTAGGAGAACAGTCATTGGCTTTATCTATAGATAATTAATTTTATTTGTGTGAATATTTGCACTACTAGTGTTGTTAAATCAACCATTCTCTGTGCTAAATCTGCTATAATGAGAAAAAAAAAAAAACTCTCTCTCTCTGTCTCTCTCTCTATGAAAGTGCTTAGCTGTATGTTATGTAATATTTTCAAGTACCCTTGTCTTATTTGGTGTCCACTCTCTATAAGAGATCACCCTGCTCTCTCTCTCTCCTCTCATAATCTGTTGATGATGACGTTATACTGCAGCTCCTGAGCTCCCAAATCTCGCGAGATTATGGAAAACAATCTCTCTCCTCCTCCTCCCTCCCTTCCCACGCCCCAGTGCGCTGGCTGTGGGATAGTGGCACTATAAAGTATATCCTCTCTCTCTCTCTCTCGGAGGAAAGATAAGAAGCAGCCCGAGACACAAGGAGGGGGATGAAGATGGCGGACGCCAAGCAGAAGAGGAATGAGCAGTTGAAGCGCTGGCTGGGCTCGGAGACGGACCAGGAGCCTCCGGTCCTGAAGAAGAAGAAGACGAAGGTGAAGTTCGATGATGGCGCCGTGTTTCTGGCCGCCTGCTCCAGCGGCGACACCGAGGAGGTGCTGCGAATGCTGGACCGGGGCGCCGACATCAACTACGCCAACGTAGACGGTCTCACCGCCCTCCACCAGGTCTGTGTTATTATATTATATTATATTATATATATATATATGTATGTATATGTGTGTGTTTACGACACAGATACCGCTTTGCTGCTAGAAACTGCTTCTCCTAGCAACACCTGTCAAATGGAAGCCATTCCCATCCTGTTGTTTACCTTCCTACCGTCCTTTTTACACATCCTTTTACATTACAACATGAACACACTGGCTTTTCTCTGAGCTTTTTAAACTCAAAACAAGTGCTAACTGTGCCCTGTAGTTTCCAGTGTGTAATCCACAACATAAAGCAAGTTAAAGGACTACTTTTTTGTAGTAAACTAGCCTGAGTCAGTCAGTGGGGTGCAGTCTAATTGCTGGTCTGCTGCTACTTCAGATTCATTTTCTATGTTGTAAAATACCTTAAAAAAGACAATCAAATAGTGTTTTTATTATGCTTTATTGATATTGTTGTCATGCTAGCATCTTAACGCAAATGTTGTCATTGATTAAGGCACTCAAAATGAACTCCATAATGATGGCTTGCAGTATAAAGTGGTTTTGTTGATAAACCCTCCACCTCCACCTTTTACATTACACATGAACACATTGGCTTCTCTCTGAGCTATTAAACTCAAAACATGTGCTAAATGTGCCCTGCAGTGTTTCAGAGTGTAATCCACAATAATAAAGCAAGTTAAAAGCTTCCAGGACTACTTTTTGCCCCTGAGTCAGTCAGTGGGGTGCCGTCTAATTGCTGATTTTCTGCTACTTCAGATTGGGTCATTTTTTGTATATGTTGTAAAATACCTTCAAGAAAGAACAACAACTAGTGTTTTATTATGCTTCATTGATTATTGTTGTCATGCTATCATCTTAACGCAAATGTTGCCATTGATTAAGACACTCAAAATGCAAAATTAACCCCATAACGAGGAAGTTAAAGCACCACTTTTTGCCCCCCCAGTAAAGTAAACTAGTCTGAATCAGTCACAGTGGGTGCAGTCTAATTGCTGGTCTGCTGCCCTTCAGATTCATTTTCTATGTTGTTAATTACCTTTTAAAAGCCAAACAAATAGTGTTTTATTATGCTTCATTGGTTATTGTTGTCATGCTGGCATCTTAACGCAACTATTGTCATTGATTAAGACACTCCTCCAGGTTAGATTAATCCCATATAACGATAGCTAGCAGTAAAAAGTGGTTTTGTTGATAAACCCTCCACCTCGTCCTTTTACATTACACATGAACACACTGGCTTCTCTCTGAGCTTTTAAAATCAAAACAGTGCTAAACATGCCCTGCAGTGTTTCAGAGTGTAATCCACAATAATAAAGCAAGTTAAAAGCTTCCAAGTCTACTTTTTGCTCCAGTAAACTAGCCTGAGTCAGTCAGTGGGGTTCAGTCTAATTGCTGTGCTGCTTCACTTCAGATTAATTTTCTATGTTGTAAATTACCTTTTAAAAAGTAGTAAAATAGTGTTTTTATGTTTAATTGATATTGTTGGGAGTCATGCTGGCATCTTAACGCAAATGTTGTCATTGATTAAGACACTCAAAATGGAAAATTAACTCCATATAATGATGTCTAGCAGTAAAAAGTGATTTTGTTGATAAACCCTCCACCTCCACCGGGCTGCGGCTACTCTCTGGAAGGAAGCTAGAAGCTAGCTCGCTACAACGTCATTCACAGGCTAATGTCATCCTTTTTAAGGCTTTAACCTGTACGACAGTTATATACATATATACATGAGTTGACAGCAGTGTTTGGTGTGTTAGTTTAAACGTGATAAAGTGGTGAATTATGTAATTGCAGTCATCAGAGAAGCGGAGTGGATGCTAACGCTACATTAGCAGGAGGAGCTAGCTGTCGTTAGCTTGTTATGGAGCTGTTTTAGCTCAGGCTTAATTCATTCTCTGTTTAGCGTGAGAAGCGACGAATTTGACGTTTGTTGGCTGTGTTTTTGGTGTTAAAGGGGATCACATGTGTGCCAAGTGCTTTTGCTATTTGGCTGCAGTGTCAGCTAACTATTAGCCTGCTAACCACGGTAGTACTCTGTACTTTGAAAGCCAAATAATGAAAATGGCAGCCAGTTTTTGCTCAGTAGTGTCAGGTGCTAGTCTATGTATGAGGCTTTTGGACACTATGCATGATCAAATGTCTGATTTACAAGCTTCTTAATACACCAATCATGTTATATAAATAGCTAGTAGGTGCAGTTACTAGAAAGGAGAGTACCTATGTGGCCAAATAGTTTGATTCAGTGATGTGTACTGTACATACAGTAGATTTGCTTAGAATGAAATTGCTGTAATTTTGGTTTGCAACCTGTGCACCAGATATGACATCTCTACTGTTAAATAAAAAATACCTGAGAAAAAGGTTTATTTTTCAGATAGAAACTATTATGTTATTGGAACTAGTGACATTTGTTACAAATGGAATAAGATTATAATATGTCAACACTATCAGCTGCTGTACATCAATAACAGACTTATATTCAGTTTTAATACGAATGAGAAAAGCTCCCTGGTTGGATTTGTACCTAGGATATTGCAATTATATGTACCTTCTGGAGCAATAGACAAGCTTCTTAAAACACAAATCAAGTGATATAAATAGCTAGTAGGTGCAGTTACTAGAAAGGAGAGTACCTATGTGGCCAAATAGTTTGATTCAGACATGTGTACTGTACATACAGTAGATTTGCTTACAATGAAATTGCTGTAATTTGGGTTTACTTAAGTGTCATTTGTGTATATGTCAGTCTAGTTAGGGATTACTACCCACTTCATTATCTGCTATTCACCAGATGTGACATCTCTCTACTATTTACTGTTAAATAAATAATACCTGGGAAAAAGGTTTCAGATGGAAACTATAATGTTATTTAAACTAGTGACATTTGTTACAAATGGAATACGATTATAATATGTCAACACTATCAGCTGCTGTACATCAATAACAGACTTATATTCAGTTTTAATACGAATGAGAAAAGCTCCCTGGTTGGATTTGTACCTAGGATATTGCAATTATATGTACCTTCTGGAGCAATAGACAAGCTTCTTAAAACACAAATCAAGTGATATAAATAGCTAGTAGGTGCAGTTACTAGAAAGGAGAGTACCTATGTGGCCAAATAGTTTGATTCAGACATGTGTACTGTACATACAGTAGATTTGCTTACAATGAAATTGCTGTAATTTGGGTTTACTTAAGTGTCATTTGTGTATATGTCAGTCTAGTTAGGGATTACTACCCACTTCATTATCTGCTATTCACCAGATGTGACATCTCTCTACTATTTACTGTTAAATAAATAATACCTGGGAAAAAGGTTTCAGATGGAAACTATAATGTTATTTAAACTAGTGACATTTGTTACAAATGGAATACGATTATAATATGTCAACACTATCAGCTGCTGTACATCAATAACAGACTTATATTCAGTTTTAATACGAATGAGAAAAGCTCCCTGGTTGGATTTGTACCTAGGATATTGCAATTATATGTACCTTCTGGAGCAATAGACAAGCTTCTTAAAACACCAATCAAGTGATATAAATAGCTAGTAGGTGCAGTTACAGAAAGGAGAGTACCTATGTGGCCAAATAGTTTGATTCAGCCATGTGTACTGTACATACAGTAGATTTGCTTACAATGAAATTGCTGTCATTTGGGTTTGGAACTTCTTTAAGTGTCATTTGTGAGTACGTCAGTCTAGTTAGGGATTCATTTGTTTTGTCTACTACCCACTTCATTATCTGCTATGCACCAGATGTGTCATCTCTCTACTATTGCTGTTAAATAAATAATATCTGGGGAAAAGGTTTCAGATAGAAACTATTATGTTATTGGAACTAGTGACATTTGTTACAAATGGAATAAGATTATAATATGTCAACACTATCAGCTGCTGTACATCAATAACAGACTTATATTCAAGTTTTAATATGAATAGAAAAGCTCCCTGGTTGGATTTGTACCTAGGATATTGCAATTATATGTACCTTCTGGAGCAATAGGACAGCCCAGGTACTTTAAGTTCCAGTGATTGCTGGTGGAAACAAGTATTTCCACAGCTTAATTCATTGCGACAGCAAGGATGCTGTCTCCACCTATTTGTTTGGATAGCAAGTGCTTAAATGATCTAAGAATTAATGAAAGGATTAATACATTACATGTTTAAATCTAGCCTAGATTTCCAGTGATATCGCACCATTACTCATGAACACATGTCCAGTGTTTGTAAGCCTGAGTACTGCTAAGTGCACCACCTTGCTACATGGCACGTTTTTTGTCCAAGACTTTGTTACTATTAAAAGTTTTAAAAGCAAGTTTTAGGAGACCAGTCATTGGCTTTATCTATAGATAATTAATTTTATTTGTGTGAATATTTGCACTACTGGTGTATGTAAATCAACCATTCTCTGTGCTTAGAATATGCTAGAATGAAATCTGGAATCAGCATGGCCCCCTGTGCAAGCTCATTGGGTGGAAACGTTGCCTTTCTTTGGGCTGATGTCCAGGGATGAGCTAGAGTGAGGAAAGAATTTGCAGTGCCGCTCTCCAGACCTAACCATCTCTGGAGACGAGAAGCAGCCGTGTGTGTGTGTGTGTGTGTGTTGTAAGCCAACATGTGATCCAGGGGTTTTGGGGTCGTATAAAGAAGGTGAGACAGGGATGTCTGTTTTAAAGTGCTAATCGCAGGATTTCAGCGAGGTCAAGGTGATGATAGTTGGGATGAAGTGAAGAGGAGAGGGATAGTCAATCAATCATTTTATGTCTTTTTTTGAGGACTTTGTCGTGATTTCCTTTTTGATTTTAGACAATAAACTCCAGAGCATAACATGACGTGATTTTGTGACACTTTTTGCAATGGAAAACACATACGTCACTGGTCATTTTTCATTGTTTCATTTTGTGCAATAAACCGCACTGCCTTATTGTGTTGAATGACTGACCTCTGGCTTTGTTGTGAAGTGTGTCATGTCGTTACATGAGGGCTCACTCCACACTGGGTGCAGCGATATCGCTCCCAGTGCTGGTGACCGTCGCAGGGGTTATAAATACCACCGCCACAAGTTCTCCAAACTGGGTTTCAGGAGATGATACTAAGTTTGGGTATGACTCAGAGTCTGTAGCTCCGCTTTGTAGTGAAGCCCTGGCATAATCTCACATCGAGGCTAGAGGTTGATGTGAGTCATGGGCCTTCTGTCACTTAAAAAATGACTTGTTGCAGAAGGGACCTGTAAACATGTTCTCTTCTGTTGTTGTCTCTATGATGTGATTCATGATGAAGACCATTACAGGCCTCCTTGCGCATATGGATGTCGTTAGGGAACAGGGATGCGGTTTGGAGAAATAACCAATAATAATCTGCAACGTCTTCAGTTTTTGACACCGGCCTGTAGAGCTGCAACAATCTGTCCAGCTTCGTTGTCCTTGTTCTGTTGCATTTGTATTCTGTGTAAGTACACTGAGAGATGCAGTCAATTTGATGGAGTCAAATTCCTTATATGTATGTACTTGGCGAATAAAACTGATTCAATTAATCGCTTAGTTGTCAACTATGAAATTAATCGGCAACTATTTTGATAATCGATTAATCAGTTTGAGTAATTTAAGGGAAACAAATTCTCTGATTCCAGCTTCTTAAATGTGAATATTTTCTGGTTTCTTTACTCCTCTATAACCATAAACTGAATATCTTTGAGTTGTGGACAAAACGAGACCTTTTGAGGATGTCATCTTGGGCTTTGGGAGGCACTAATCGACATTATTCACCATTTTCTAACATTTTATAGACAACTAATCAAGAAAATAATTGACAGATTAATCGACAATGAAAATAATCGTTAGTTGCCGCTCTACATTCCTATGTGAAGAGTGTGACTTTATTTTTCAAAATACAATCTTGTGACATGATTGACTGAGACATATACACCCAAACACAGACTGCATGCATTCAGGCGGACGGTAAAGAGGATGTACGAGTGAAGGAGGGCTTCAGTAGACATGTGGAGATTCCAGATCTTGTCGTCGGCTAAACTCGTCTCAGAGGGTAGCATTCCTAGTCCTGTCGTCCTAGCCCATGCATTCCTCACATGACAGTCGCTGGAAACCATGGCAAAGAGCGAGCAGAGCAGACATTCCTCAGCTGTCACCTAAACCCCTCCCCTCCAGTCATTCCCTCTCTGGCTTGCCTCTCTCACCATACAACGCCAAGGCCCAGCTGACTGTCGCCCACTGAGCTCCATCAAGGCAATTAGCGTGGAGGTAACCGGGGCTTGTCGCTTCACACAAGAAAATCTCCACACTGACCCACACCTGAACTTTTTGTCTTTTAGCGTGCGTGGCCTTTGCTGATCCCCGGGACCGAGGCGACAAGACTCAGCCCAGCTTAACATGTCAGAGTCGGGTATTACAATGCCTTTGCTCTGTTGACATTACACACCCTCATTACGGCCCTGAAGTCTATGAACATTATCTTGCACTGTCTCCATGACAACGACTCAGGGAAGGTTTGCTACTTGTGTTGGTGGATTTGCATGTACAGAGTGGGAGTTGCATAACAGACTGAGCAGAGAGAGAGTCTTTGGCAGCGCTGAAACGAGAATCAATTTCATGGATTTTGTAATGGAACAATTATAGCGCATGTGGTGGAAGATGGTGAGGTGGCTGTGTTTCTTTTCATCCAGACCAGTCATATTAACACATTACATAATTGCTGTGGATCTCTTCGCTACAGCCCCCAGCCCTGCAGATTCTCAGCTGTGCCCGAGGATTGCATTCGGCCAGTGAGAGGAGCAAAAAAGAAATGCCTTTGACATGTCCCTGTCCTCCTGATGGAGGCATCATGGCATCCTCTTATAGCCTCCTGACTTTCTGCCTTAAGCTGGGGACGCACCAACCAGACATCAAAAGAACTAGCGGCGACGAAGGCAGCCTGTTGCGTCGCCTCACTTCGCCTTTGTTTTGGCAAAAAAAGTTGCACTCGAACACACCGCAAAGATTACAGTCGACGGCCAACTACCACGTACGTTCTGCGCCAGCGTGAGATGAAATAACTCTCCACACCAGCAGGTCGCTGTAGTCTATATTCGTCATTCAAAAAGGGAAACCGGAAAACCAAGGGACGGCGGATATACAAGCCGTTGTTATGATACGTACATGAAATAAAGTGCAGTTTGCCGACCATTTTCACATCACTCTCACTCACCACTTAGCTCAGTTAATGCCCATACTGTCTTCAGACATTAGCACCTTTTTAGATGAAATCTGCTTTCACATTAAGGCTGGGCAATACGGACAATCTTCTTTCACGATATAGGTAATTTCATATCTTGATAACGTTATATATATATATCACAATATAGCATGTTTTCTGGTAATAAATAAATAGTCTATGTGAAATAACCACATGGTAAAGTCTATTTTTGTATACTCCTGTGTGAAATAAATACTTGACAAATGAAAAGTACTGATAGTAGATTTCAGTGAAATTATAGAGAAAAAATAAATAAATATAGGCCTAGCCTATATCACGATAAAAACGATATATAAAAATATATATGATACACATTTATATATCGTTTTGACGATATCCATCATACTGCCCAGCCCTATTTCACATCCCTCTTCTTGCAAAAGGTTGCACAAAGCCTCCAGGTTCTTTGTTATGATTTAAGGGCACCATACAGTAGCAGCTAGTCACTCATGCATTTCTAACATATTGTAATGCAGAATACATTAAGATGCAATTTAATAATTCATGGACTAGAATCTAGACAGTCTAGATGTTATTGTTCTTTGTCTAGCACGAATAGTTACCTGCCAGTCCTCCTTTTAATGTGATTAGCTATCGTCATGTTTCGGTAATTAGTTGTGGCTAATATTTTGACCTAATTACTGTTTGCGCATTACTGGTAATGACACATCTGTGTTTGATAGTCAAATTCTGGTCTTAAAGTAGAAGCCTACACTGACTCATGTAATTTGTTCACTGCATACAAGACTAATCATAATCTAGTTTCTTATTTAGCCTCTTGGTGTCATTTTGATGAATCATCTGCTTCTCAAACAGTCTTGAGGGTACAGTAGAGGAAATATTGTTGCATCATGTGTTTATTAACCACATGAGCCAAAAAAGGTCTTGATCATGCAGAAGTGAGTTGTAACCTATCTATTGAGTTCAAACAGATGGAAAAAAAAGAAAGAAACCATGTCTGGATTAATATAGATTAAAGCCAACCAAACCTTGACACCACAGCAGAAACAATGCAGTTAGATTAAGAAATGTTTTATTAGATTATCTGCCGGTAAAAATCAGTTGTAGCTAATTTGTTTGACCAGTACTGAAGGTGTTAAAATGTGTTGAACATTACACAGCAAGCACCAATGGGTGTCATGTCCCTGTGAGCTGCTTTGGGTGTTTTGAGTCAGTGTAGTTGGACTGTAGAAGCACTCATAAGAGATGAACATGATGTCCTCAATTTAATACATAAAAGTAAAGGTCATGATGCAATGCTGAATTCCAGTCTGCAGTGAATCACTGTGGCGCTATTGTAACTGCAGAATGCCTGATGACTGAGAGCGTTAATTTTAGAATTGGAGCAGCAGAACATGTATATATTACCTGTGTATAATTGGCAGGTCTCTGCTTGGCCTCGCTCCCTGTTTCATTCAGCTGTACTACCAACCCTATAATCAACAGCAGGAAGTCCTCTGCGCGCCAATGCTTTGCAACATGCCAGGTCATCTGCTGATTGTGACACGTCGGTGTTGTTTCCTTGCATAAGTGTGTCATGATAACCCGTATGATTTTTGAAAATGGACGGCCACTGTGTGAGCTAAATGGTTTGGAAGGATTGTACTGAAACAGAAACATTTCTTACAGTGTAGTTGATCTGAAAGGGGAGTTTCTCATTAGAGCGCCAACTTTTTTGATAATGAATTCATCGGTTTGAGTATTTTTTTTTAAGAAAAAAGTAAAAAAAGTTCTTAAATGTGTATATTTTCTGGTTTCTTTGCTCCTTTATGACAGCAAACTGAATATCTTTGAGTTGTGGAAACACTGATCGACATTTTCTGACATTTTATTGACCAAACAACTGATCGATTAATCGAGAAAATAATCAACAGATTAATTGACATGAAACTTTTTAAGAAAGGACTGTAGTATTGATTTCCTCTAACACTAAACTCATGCATGGCTCAGTTCTGGTCTGCACGGATCCTCTGCATCCCAACTCTCTTTATGACACTGCTGTGGTAATGCATAGCGTGTATAAAATGCCAGGCATCCCTACCAGAGGATCTGGAACAGTGATGGTTCTCTGAAGTATGTCAGGTGAGCTGTGCTGCAGGTTGAAACTGGTTTACCTGGGGTCGTAAGGAGAATTCCTCAGTAGAGTAAACCTGCTGCCACGTAGGTGATCTGCGCTGACTTGACGGCAAGGCTGTGGACACGGACTTGACCTTGCCCAAGAGCACATTTGATGTGGTGTAGGGGTGGATTTTTTTTTTTATGTCCCATGATATAATTACATTGCCATAACATGGCAGTGCTGCTGTATATCAATTTAGGATAATGAGATTGTTTTCAAACCAAAGCCTGCCATGTTGTATCTCTTCCTTTCTGCTGAATGCGTTTTGATGATGTCAGCGTGTGCCATTGTTTGTCACCCATCCATGAGGTAGTAGCTCCTGTCGCTGGATCGTAGGATGATTTGAGAGGCTGAGGAGAAATAACTAGGGCTGCTATGGTTGGGTACCCACCTTTTTTTTTTTCGGTACTTTGCTCTCTCTGTAATAAATGAATGAAATGTAATTTCAGTTGTAAAAATAAATCATAACTTCTCAATTTCAACATTATTAATTTAGAACATTTTACACACCACACAAAATGAACGTAATTCGGTCGGTACTCTTAAAGGACCGACTTCGGTACCCAACCCTACGGGCTGCCCCCTCTTAGTCGATTAGTCGACTAGTCAGTCGTTTTGGTCTTATTCAACTAAGATTTCTTTCGTATGAGCACATCTCTGGTAAACACAAGAGTTAAAGTGGTGCTTTTGTGTGATTCTCTGTGAAGAAACTCAGTTTTACAGATCGTTAATCGATTAGTCAACAAAATTGTATGAGTGTTAGTCAACCAAGAATGTCTTTGGTGGAGGACAGAGCTAGAAATAATTCCACATGCAAACATAATTGCCTGTTTGTGTAAAACCGATTGGTAAAGGAACCTGCCAGGTGCCATAACAGATTAATGCCCAACACTTGCTTTTCCCCTCTGCCCCCACTTCTCCACGCCATGCATAGTATTGAGCTGCTGTGAAATGTTTGTGTGATGACTTCAGCTAGTTTTTTTTCCCACCCCGTGGCACTATAGTGTCTGTCTTCTACTTCAGCCAGGTCTTCTCGAAGCCATCCTGCTGTTGTTTGCTTGGCGGCAGTCACATGTCTCACACTGTGAGTGTTTTTTTATGAGCTGTTTTTGAACTGAAAACACCTGGACCCAGAGACTGTGAATTCCTCATTGTCTTACAGAGCAGCGAGTACAATTAAGGCACAGAGCGCGTGTCCATTTGTTGTCTGTGGAAGGGTGAGGTTACATTCTTTCCATTTATTTTCAAAATGGCTGCATCTTCAGCTGTCGACATGACGGGTAGAGGTGAACATCTACACTTTGTGTTATTGTTAAACCAGGAGATGCACAACATGATATCCATAGCATTTTCATTGTTGCTTCCTCCTGTCTCAGAATAGCGTTCTATATAGCATATACTTTCAAAATAAAGATGTGCATTACACAATCTGGCATATATCACCAGTAAAAACAATATTGTACTGATAAAACATTGGCTTTTAAAGCTAATATCAATATATTAAGGGCACTTTCACAAGCCATATGAAACGAACCATAGCAGAGGTTGAACCGCACCGCAGAGTTTGATTAAAGCAGACTAAATGTTGGCTTGTGAAAACGCCCTTAAGTATAAGCCTCTTCCTTTACACTTAATTGCCATTGATTTTTGTTAGCGCTGATCCACGAGTGACCATGAGATTGAATGAACCTGCTGCTTGCCGAGATGCTGCTGCCCCATTAGTGTTCTTGTGAATAAGCACATGCGAGTGAAAGCTCTCCCTGCAGATAAATAGCAGTGTCAGTAAATGGGCCCGGACCATTACAGCCTGAGTACTTGAGTGGCTTGTATAAGTATGGCCTCTGTGTTAGCTAGAAGGTGATGTTTTCCCTATTAGTAGATCTGTTTTTCATATTTTGAATAATCCAAAAAGCTTTTAAATCTGGTTGCCCGACAAATGCCCCACACTGGACAAAAGATTCAACTGACAAGCTGGTGAAGGAAGATAAGTAGGCTTTTCCTTCTGGTGCCATACTACATATAGTCAAAAATATGGTTAATATGTATGATAAATTGTCAATTATACTCTTTTAATTAAATCAACTGAGCATCAAATTTGATAACAGATTGAACAAGCGCTTGTGATAGAAAATAATGATGCTTTTGTTAACCCAAAATGGATAACAAAAATCATATGTACAATTTTAATATCAAGACTGATTGCACAATAAGACACGATGTCATTACAGTGTCCTCAAACAAGATTTTATCTCCATGTTTTATAGAGCATAAATGTCAGGTCACTGAGTCCAATCAAGCTGAGATGTTAATAGACTGTTAAATGAATAATTAATGAACCACAACCACTCGTGCGACGACACAGTCTAGTTACGATCCTCAAGGTCTAGGCCCTCGGCTGTTTTATAGATCATGTTGAGTAAAATCCCGGTCCACTGTGCAGGAATCTCATTCAGTGATTGATTAATTGATGACTGATAAATCGTAGTTTTATGTTTACTGTCCGTCCAGAGTGTATCAACTGACATTATGTGTCATCTCTGAAGCATCGGTTGCATTTGATGCACGTTTTAAGTAGCTGACATTGATTATCGATCATTAATGTGGCATCACACCCATCATATGTGTCTTATTCAGGTTGTTTAGAAGGACAGTATAAATGGATTCCCTTGTGTTGTGCATTTTCAGGCCCAGATCTCAGTGAGGAAGGGGGGTATTGCTTGTCTTTGCTCACCGAGGTGGTGATGGTAGGAGGGATCGGGGTGTTGGGAGATTTCAGGCCAGAGAGGAACAGGAAGTGGCTGTTTATTTTTCTCATTTCCTCTTTGAGGCTCCACTAGTGAGCCTGCTTCTTCCACTCCCTCTGCTTTTATTTCTGACACTAGTCTAACATAGACACATGTTGTACACACATGTAAGCAATAACATACTGTATCCGCACTGCCTTGCCTAATGATTTATCCAAAACCAGGCAAACACATATGCATTCTCATCTCTTTTTTTACATGTGTTGTGGTGAATTAAATGGATTTTTTGCTCTTTTTTTTAAATTGTGTACCAGTTTCTCATATGAAGGTGACTGAGGTCTGCCGTTTTTACCTTTTTGTAGGGCTACGCAACAGATGAAAAGCTAGTAAAAATACCCATATTTTTAAGTACATTTTTCCAAATCGAATGTACATGTACAGGTTTCTTGTTCTGTTTGTTTACATATGAGTAGGTTATTATAGTTAAGGTGTAGATTACACTGTATTCATCTTATTTGAGTCCACTCAAAATTGTGGAATCAGTTTTGCTTGCGTGACAGCGTACTAGCAGTTTAGCATGCGTTAACTTGTGATTAGAGATGCACCGATCCGACTTTTTAAGTCCCGATACTGATATCTGGACTTTGGGTATCAGTCAACACCGTGTGTGGAAGTGACTGGGATCATTCTTTTATGTCTAAGGCAACCTCAGGCACAACTTAAACGTTGTTTTCTTAAATTTGTAAAACAAAATGTAACAAATAAATACACATTTTAATATTATTTATACAAATTTAATTTTTATTTATTATTCAAATAATAAATATGCCAGCAACTTGGTAAAAAATCTTCCAAATTTACAGAATTTTTATTTATGATTTAAAATAATAAATCATAGACCTGCAACTTGGTAAACAATCTTCCAAACTAACTGAATTTTTTATTTATTATTAAAATGATAATTTATAAACCAGCAACTTGGTAAAACAAAATCTTCAAAATTAACAGGAATTTCAATTCAAGTAATTATATTATTTTATTTATTATATTATTTAATTATATATCCAATCCGGTATCGATGCATCCCTAGTTGTGATGCAGTGTTACTCTGGTGACGATCCATATTTATATCTGGTAATGGCTATAAATTGGTAGAACATCTGCAACCCTCACTATCCATTTAACCTCGTGGGCTCAGAGCTTGTTGGCATGAGCGGTGACAGTGCCAGTACGCTGGGGGAAGAGGAGGGGGGGGGTGCACTCACTGTGTGGACCGTTCTCAATGCCTCTTTAGTAGACTGACTGCCAGTGACTGCTGACTGAGCTATCTACTGTCCTCCGTGTAGCAGCCTCCCTCCACATAAGGCTTCTATTATATGGAAATATCAACGGAGGTTGTATTCTGCCATCTCTCCGTGGCTATCTGACCTCTCTGCCTCTCCCCCCGGTTCCCTCTCTCGCCTTTGGACCCCTCACATGGAAACTAATTTGGCTCTCAAGTGGGGCTATTGTTTTGGCTGCCGAGCAAAAGCCCAAGTGAAACATACAGTTACAATCTCGCCGGCATTTTTTTTTTTCCTCCCGTCTTCCTCAATCCCGTTCTTCTTTTTCCATGGGAATCCCAGGGCCATATATGGTCGTCCTCGGTAGCAGAAGCAGCAGCTAGAGCACTGAAGGCAGTGTGTGTGCATGTGTGTGTGTGTGTGTGTGTGTGTAGTCTGGTTACAGCTCCCAACAGGGCTCATCTAATGGAGGGACCCAGCTGGTCGCCCTGCAGCGCTCTAACCCTCCCCCTCGTACCCTCTGGCCTCATGAACCCTGCCAATAGCACAGGAGCTGGGAGCTCTTTGTCTCAGGCGTAAACACACACTCACACATGTACACCTTACAGGAGTATAGATTCACTGATCCTCATCATGCAATCCTTTTTTTATTCGTGTCTGGATTTCCAATATGATTTTTCACTCTCATTGTATGGGCTGATCTTTGTAACACACACACATACACACATGCAAACGCAGACCTCATACTTACATGCAGGCGGTAAGAAGGAATTCCTTTTGTGGAAGTGGCTGCGCGCCTCTGAGCCGATGACGTAGCCCAACGAGGAGTGGCCAAAGCGCTGATGCCTGAAGCCCCAAGGCTAGGAGTATTACTTATCTGGGAATTTCTCCACTGGTATGCTAGTCCAGGGCCTTGCTGCTCACTGGTTAGGTGGTTGCAGATAGAAGTTGGGCTACTACAAAGAGAGAGAGGGGCAATTTCTGAGCTCCAGAAGAAGCTGCTTTGTTGTCAACACTGTTGCTTAGTATGGCAGAAAACTGGTGAAAAAGTCCTGTGTTATTAAGTTTTATTGCGGACCAACACACCTCTTTTTTCCCTCCATTTCGTACATGCAATGTTTGAGAAACCTTACACCACAATACCTAGATAATGTTTTGGCTTTCCTGACAGATACTAGAGGATTTCAGCCATCATCCATCTCACCGCAGAAATTACAGCAGTTTCACTCCCCCACACATCAAACAAACTGGAGAGAACTTACTGAAAGCACCAGATGATTGCAAGGGATGGCAAAAATTAGCAAGTGAAGTTAGAGTTTAATATGTTTTCTTTGAGAGAACGGTATCGCCCGTGTCTTGTGGTCGTGTAGGTGCTTTGATCACAGCCGAGATCACAATCGAAGTGAGAGTGACTCAAACCTTTTGCGGTTTGGGGGTTTGAACAGCTGTCCCCCCCCCATCACTGTGATAATCTCTTGGTTTGTTGCTGTTGTAGTTTAGTGAATGTAATCCACAGACATCTCTGTTGGGACTATTTATTCAGTAGAAAGTTCAGCTATCTTTATGAAAACTGTTGACAGTGAGGTCTGTAGATTATCCTGAAGAATCTGGGCATTGTTTCTAAAAAAGACGCGTCTCTGTTGAGTTGAGAATGACAGTATTAAATGATTGAGCACCGCAAACGAAATTCCATTCACCACCATTGGCAAATAAAGGCAAGATAGCATCGGGGAAAAGAGGGTGAAAGGGGTGTTGAAAGTTATGCTCAGGCCAACAACACTCACCCATATACATTACAAGATGTGGTTGTTCAGTGCTTATTTTATGTCTCTGTACACTGCTTTCCTATAATACAGCTACATAAAAGAACTAAGCAGAGACATGCAATTGTTTACAATGATGCCGTTAGTATGTTATTGTGTGTCCCGAGATTTTATAGTGCGAGTCACATGCTAATCAGCTGAATTTGCCATATGTCAGACAACGAACCTTATGTATATATGTATGAATGACTGAATAAATTAGAGAGCAGCATAATTGATGATCAGTGGTACATCCTGCCAAAATCTTCGCATAAAATACTTTGATGCAGGAGTCTATTCGAGCATTTTGAGAATAGGTGATGCTGACAAGTTTGTAATTGTGTTAGGGGTGTGAGTCCTTCGGTATCTCACAATTTGATCTGATTTTGATTCTTGGGGTCACAATTGGATTCAAAATCGATTTCTTGATTCAGTAGGCCCACATAGGGGTGCTAAATAGAGGCGGTGTGGAAAATGATGGCATGAAAGCAGAGTACAGTTTGAATAAGGTTATGGGATTTTTATATTTTAAAAATGTAAACGCACAAAAACAATTTAACATTTTAACACAGTCTGAAATAAAATAGATTGATTTGTGATGATGACGCTTCCCATGACATTCCTTGCCACACGGGCACACTGTTGTCAGTCATGGGAGTCATCGTGGCCATGCACCATTGACATTGTCATTGAATGTAGAATAGCTGCTAACAATGGGCTCAGCTGGCTGCCTGTGCCACTCTCAGCAGTAAAAACGTGCAGGAGCTTTCTGCAGGGTGCTTGAGTTGGCCATCTGAGGGTGCTACTAAAGGAAGTCAAGGAGGGGAGGGGTCTTCAAGTGTCTCCTTGATGTGGAGTGCTGCTAAATTAAGCTCGGAGCTCTCTGCACGATGGCCCAGAAGATAATAAATCTACCCTTTTCTACACACACACACACACACACACACACACACACACACACACAGTAGCTGTACTCATTTACTATAGCATGAAGAAGACTGTGCCTTTTTAGAGTGTTTTGTCTGGGGTGTCTATCTGAAGTCAGCCACTTCAGTTCCTGCTAACATTAAAATGAAGCTCATGACCTCAGTTGGTGTGATGGAAGTTTGTGTAAATGTAAAGCACACAGACAGAAACTGGTTTGATACGCTTGTTACAGTGTTGTAGCAGGGTAAGCTGGTGTGGCTTTACCATTACATCCTGTAGGCTAAGTAGCTGTGACTTTTTCTAGATATTTCTAGATGTTATTCAGTAAAATTAGATTTATAGAAGTACTTCAATAATGTAAAGTCTGATGTCATGCTAGCCATCACATCTGCGGAAACAAATGATTGAAGTAGTAGAGGATTCAGATCATATTAGTTACAGTTTTGGCTGAATGGGTTCATATCACCACATTGGCTCTTGTATTTCTTTAAGTCTAGCAGTGATGGAAGACGTACTCTGATACTTTACTTAAGTAAAAGTAGAAATGCCAGTCTAAAAATAGTCCAGTCTCGAATTTGAAATGTTACTTAAGTAAAAGTACAGAAGTATTATCAGCAAAATGTACTTAAAGTATCAAAAGTAAAAGTACTCATTATGCAGAGTGGCTCCTTATATAGTGTGTTTTTTATGTATAAAGTGTCAAATAAATGTAGTGGAGTAAAAAGTACAATATTTCCCATTGCAATGTAGTGGAGTAGAAGTATAAAGTAGCAGAAAGTATTTCAAAATTGTACTTAAATACAGTACTTGAGTATTCCGCCCCTGAAATCTAGCGTGTTTTGAATCATTTAAATCCCAAACTATAATTGGTAGTGACACCCACAGAATCGCACAACAAGACATCTTTGTTTTGCCAGAAAAGGTCATGAGAATCGCTCCAGTAATAGTGAAAAGCCATGCCCGCGAGAGGTTAAAAAAAGAAAGATGGCACCTCGAGATGTTCCTTTCAACATTAGTTTTTTGATGTTGTCTCACAGTGGTTTGCTTTTTGCGCTGCCTTCGGGGGCTATCCGAGCAACCCCCGTGTGCTTTAAAATGAAGTCTTTTCTCTATTTATTTATGTTTCTTACAAAAGCCTGACAAGGCCTGAACCCATGTTCTCTTTTTGGCTTTGTTGTCGCGGCAACAGACCGGCCTCCTTTCTTAGGAGCACGTCATGGGTGCATTTTTGGGCCCGCTCCGAGAATGGCTTAGCCCATCTTCTTTTGCGGCGCTAGTAGGGAGTAAGGGCTTGAATTCCTCCATATTATTTCAGGATTAGACTGGTGCATTTGATGGACACTGTATTGTTTCTGTCTCTCCATATTTATCCCCACTGGCTTTATTAAGTTAATCTCCTTGATAGTGCCTATAATCAGCCCCACAAGGGTGCAGTTAATTGATGTGTGTGTGAAGTAGGAGTTATATACGTGGCTCTGCTTTATTTACCTTTCTGTCTTAGGAATGTGTTGGCCAAGTGCAGCTGTACTGTTTTGAAACCTTATTTTAATATGTCAACATGACATGGTATTTGCATGTGTCAGCATTTATGGCTACTGTTTATCTAACACGGTTAGGCCTCATGACATGTTAATGTGTCCCTATGCTAACGGTGTGTTTTCCAGTTGTAAGGCCAGTTTGTGTGTGTTTTTGTGAAGTTTTACATTAACTCAAGTGCCACTGGAGGCCATTTTTTCTTGGACAAATACAGGCTGACTGTGCAGTGACGTCTGGCTGATGTTTATTTTAATGTGCTCCCCATCAGCATACACCAGCTCATAAACACAGAAGACACGTTTTGTGATTTAGAGCTAATGTTTGCTAATGAGGAGTTGGAAAAGAACAGGGTGGAAGCTGTCCCCCCCTGTATTGTGAAATAAGATGCTAAGCAGTCTGTCACAACGTCAAGGATCAAATGGGCTCTGTCGAAGCATTACAGTAGATCCTGCTACACTGTGCATTCCTACTATATAAACTTTAGACAGCCTGTGATGTTACATTTCCACTTTACAGCACTGAAATCAAGTGAATCAGATCACATTTGACCGTCTTTAGAGTTGATTCCCTGTTAGACTTGGTGGAATATTGCCAAAATGTCTCTTTTTCAAGGAAAATGTTTTAATGACGCCTATTTTATGTGGATTATGGATTTTCATTTGATCGGACCTTTTGACTCTCATTGACCACGGTTCAGATTTTTCAACTTCAATTAATTTCTATTTAGAGATGAGTGATTTTTACTGCTTTTCGTGCTCCACTGCAAACCAAATCCCACAAAGCCTAATGGATAAACAGAGCTGTGTTCAGAGGCTGGCCCGCACTATGTACATTAAACTCTATCAATCAATCAAATGGAGCATCCTGTGTCCATTGATTAGGTTAGTAGTTGATTTTTTTTTTCGCTGTGACGTCAACTTCCCAGAAGCCTCGGTTTCCATTAGGAAGGTCCTTTTATCAGAAAGAGCGGCAAGGACTCGTCCTGTCGTCCTGCCTGGCAAACTGACAGGATGCATCAAGTGATATCTGACATGCTGTGGCCACATGGGGTTTAAGCATGTCAGTATTTCTTTCTCTTTCCCGTTGCAAAAAGCAGTGACGTAGGTTACCAAAGTAAGCTAATGGAATCTAATCAATAAGGTTATGAATAATGTGAATGCTATCACTGGCTGAGTCAAAGTTAGCTGTGCTAAGTTTGGAAATAACTGAAAAGGGTTAGTTTGGATTTTTAGAAGTGGGGTTGTACGTATACTCCCATGTTCTGAGGTAAAATTATTTTTGTGAATGAAGTCTGGTGGCTTTAAAGAGAGCGATAGAACAGCTTCAGTTCCCATCAGGCATTAAGGGTGCTGTGTAGTTGTGATAAAAATCACCTTTTTTATTTCACGTCCTTGTCCTACTCTTCTTATTTTATACCGTGTAATGCCGTCCATCTTCTTGCCTACACACTTTACAAGGCCTCCTCTCTTCTCCCCCTCTACGGCACACTGGCCAAACAGGTTTAAATGGCAACGTGTCGGCTTGAGAGTGAGTCATAACATGTCTGAATGTTTCACTACGTGCTCTGCACAGCTCCTATATGTCATTCCGGGGCTGATTGTGATGTGTGAGACAGGATTAAGCCCACAATGTTTCTTAATATAACTTCAATTAATAGTTGGATCCCCCTCTGCAAGTCTGACTCACTCTCTCCGCCTGCTGTCAAGATATTAATTATTTTGTCTTTGTAGATTTATATGATGAACCATGGAGGTGAATGTTGAATGTGGTTGCAAAAGCCTATTCTGTCCCCCTTACATTACTGCTCTTTGGTCTGTTGGTGGAGCAGTGTGCTTATCCCCCCCATCAGCAGTATATCCAGAGGACACCGCAATGCTCTAGAAATAAAAGGATAGAGGATGCCATGATACTTTCTCTTCTTCTTTATCCTGACCCTCTGGCCACTACGCTACTCTTGATGCAAGCCGTCACTCTGGCACCTGTCAGCCACACACAATTACAGCCATTAAGGGATTACCTTTGTTAGGCTCCAATAGCTGCTGGGAGGAGCCAGCGGAGGAAGGCTGGTGACGCACTGAGGAGGGGAGGTCACAGCCAGCACTGCGTTGGCCTTAAGGGGCTTGTTTCCATTCTTGGAGAAGGAGAAGACTTTGAAGAGATAATAAGTGTGTGGGGGGGGGGGGATTTAGATGAGGGCACGGAGGACAGTTTTCAGATGAGAGGCAGATAGCTGAAACAATCCTTTATTTTCAGTCCCATGTTGGCAGACAGAAAAAGGAAAGTCAGCTTAGTGCATTACATGTAAAAGCTACCTGATACACCAATTCAAGGCTGACTGATTGTCTGCTATGCTTTGTGTTGCCTCGCATCACCTGATGTCCTCTGTTAAAAGTTGTACTTGAACACACCGCAAAGAATAACATATGCATTTGTTCTTTGTCTGAACAAAAAGAAACAACCAGTCAGTATTCTGTATTTATAATCTGAAAAAACAAAACCGTGCAGAGACGATGCAGAGTATAAACTAGTCTACAATTTCAAAGAAATGCCTTTACACACCGGGGCTTTTTTTCCGTGCGATTTAATAAAAAAGCAACGTAATTTTGTTTTGGTTTTTCTGAGCTTTCGCACCAGGAATAAAGGCATCAACCAATCACGTTGTGCGCAGCAGACATAATCAAAACATACACTGTAGCGTACAACAACACGGAGGCTCCGTAGTCCGAACCAAGACAGCAAACTTTGTTATTCACAAAGACCGCACAGACTTGATCCACTCCTACCGTTCTTACCCGTCACAATAAAAGCCCTAGACATATACGCTGCATAATTGTTTACAAGAGGAAAACTTAATCAGAGCATCTTGCTAAAAGGAAACTCAATAAAATAGCTTACAGTAGTTTAAGCTGTACAACAATTTACCTCAGACGCTGCTCTAGGTGCTCTCCCGGTAGTTGGTCCTCCGCCTGTGCAAATCTATTCAAATCTGTTATTGAAAAAGTGTTGAAACTAGTGCAACCAGTATGAATAGATTTGATGCGTAAAATTCGCTTGCAAGTATTTGCGTTTTTGTGTTTATTCGTCACGCTCCCGGTGTGTAACGGCCTCAAGTAATACAAATTGAAAATATTCATCCACCCATCCATTATCTGTAACCGCTTATCCTATTCAGGGTCGCGGGGGAGCTGGAGCCGATCCCAGCTGACATTGGGGCGAAGGCGGGGTACACCCTGGACAGGTCGCCAGACTATCACAGGGCTGACGCATAGAGACCGACAACCATTCATGCTCACATTCACACCTACGGGCAATTTCAAATTGAAAAGATGTCTGATTAAATAATTTTTTTTTGCTTTGCATTTGTTGTCATCTGTGGTCTTTTGCTTGTCAATAGAGAAAGCAAAAGGCAGCGGTGAAAGGCCGTACTAAGAAGGTGGAATCCCCGATTTACTTGGCTTGGAAACAGCTTATGTTCACTTACTGCCTTGGTGTCCAATTCAACACCCACCGGTGCCACTTGTCTTTATTTCAAATCCCACAAGGAAGTAGAAGGCATTATAATGAATCTCTGGAGGGCAGACACGGCAACATGGCAACACATGAATATGAGCAAAGAGTGTGATTGCATGTGAAAAATAACCACCCATCCTCCTGTACTCTCCATAGGGGAAAAAAAAATGCAGCTCATCATTACATGATAGTAGAGTTAATGTGATATGATGTAGTGGCTAACCTGTTATTATCCTGTTAAGAAGTCTTGGGTGTCCCGATACTTAATTTGAACCACAGGTCTGCCTTTGCTGACATTACCAAATTGCGGTCTTGGATGGGGACCACAAGCTTCCATGTGTTGGCACAGTGTAGCCACACCATTTGCACGTGCTGATGACGTCCAACCAGTGACATTTCACTAGTGATGAGAGCTGCAGACTGTCAAAGTAATATCTTCAGTTGCCGTCTACCCTGTAATAAAATCCGATGAACCCAGTCTATTAACAAGTCCATCTGCACCTGGAGGAACTCTGTGCCTGAGCTCCCACACACAACCAAACCCCATCATACACAAACACACACACACATGCGCACACACGCACACACCGTCAGATAAGCTCAGTGAGGCCTTTTGCAGACGCTCTTCAGCTCTGGCCATGTACGGCGTTTTAAACGGCCCAAATTTGGACAAGGATTCCAGCCAGATAGTCGTGTGCCCTGAACGTGAAGCCGCTGTGTTCATGTGTATCTGTTTCCCTTGTCAACGCTTTTGTTGTCATAGCAACCCCAGGAGAGGGAGCGAGACAGACCAGGCACAGTGTTCAGGGATGGAGGGTGAGGGGATTGGGGTGGCAAAGTTTGGTTTTGATATGTGGTAATTGTTTTGGTTTTCAGGTGTGTATCTCTACTGATTTTTTTACTACAGCAGCTGTCAGTCAGTGAATGTGCGATTCAACAGATCGTTTCATTCGTCTTGAGCATTTTGCTTAGCGTGTTGGCTCGCTGCAGGAGGAGAAAGATCTATTTTTTCCCACTTGAGGACTTTGTTTCTGACCTCTGATTTGCAGGTCACCTGCTTAACCTCAGAGTCTCTGTGTGTCCTGAATGAAAAGTGCACTGCAGGCTCTCCATTCCTGCTTTTCCTCGGCCTCGTTGTTTTCAATTGTGACCTCCTTGACAGCTTGCTCCCTCTCAGGCATGTGGCCAAGCAAAGCTGCTATTGCCCTTGCTGTGTATGAATTACATTATATGCATTTTAAAAAAAATATTAATTATGCAAATGTATCCATCCAACAAGATCTAGATCAGGGGTCTTCAACCTTTTGTCCTCTGCCACTTTTTAAAATCATTTTGTCAAATTAGCTCTCAGAGAGCTACTCATAGCACCAAGTTGTACATCGCCAAAAGCAGACCTATGTTCTGTCTTACTTTTATTGTCCTTATGGTCGCCTCTATTACAATCATGCCATAGGCGAAGGGTTTTCTGTGTTTTGTTAGGTAAACGAAGCCTCTGTTGCTGCATTGGCCTTCTTCGTCAGTTTGGTAAACAGAAACTGTTAAGCGTTCAGCTCCTTTTAAATTCTCTGTAAACAGGTTTACGTAAACAGGTTTACAAAGTGAATTTGTTATCAAATTTATGTACATATTCTTGAAGCTTTAGCGAGACATTCAGAAATGGGTAGCGACCTACTGGTAGCCGCGAGCTACTTGTTCGAGACCCATGATCTAGTTAACAGTTCCAACTTTTTGGATGAATTCAGCAGTGGCTTGGTGGTCAGCAGTATTACCCAACAGTAAGATGGTCACGGCGTGGGTGGGCTTGTTGTCACAGGAGACATTTCACAGTGGTGCAAGTTCTTGGCAGAACATTGCCAAAAACAGTGTTTTGGGGGGCATTGTCTCCTTCATTAGACTGGGGACAATAGAGAAGAGACAGGAAATGTGGAGACAAAGATTGGCGTTAACGGTGGGGATGTTGTGATTACATGGTTTGGTTAGTGTCTATCTTGACAAACAATGTAAAGTGGTTTTGAACATCCAAAACCGTAGTAGGCAGGTGCTGCACCAATAGAAGACAGCAGATACTCTTGGAGCATCTGCTCGAAATGTCACTTGAGGATGTGCAAATAAAGTGCACTTAAGGAAGCTACAGTACTTTTTTATTTATATCTTCAATGGTGTCTATCTTGGCCACCAGAATGCCCCCAAAGACACATTTTGTTTGGCTTTACGTATTTCAAATTTTAATATATCATGCAGAAATACATGGGTTTTAAACAAAGAAAATATTGCTAAAATATAATAAGCAATTTTTTATTTATTTTACTATTTATTCAATTTATAAAATTATTTATTATTGTAAAATTTGTTTTTATTTATATATTTTTATTTTACTTTTCGTTTATTTATTTTTATTTTTTTAATATATTATTTCTCCTCCGTTTTGTTTATTTTATTTAATCTTATTTTTTATTTTATTCTATTTTGTTGCAAGTTATAGCTATATAATTTCTTAAAATGCAAAAAAAATAGATCAATAAAAGTTAATAAAAAAAAAGCAGTATAAGCAATTTTATTGCCTATCAAGTACTTTAAAAATTGCTTGGTATAGAATAGAACGCCTAATAACATAATTTGCCTTTTAAGCCTAGACTGTGTAGGTCTAATAAAAATAAAACACAGATCTTACATTAATATAAATTTCTCTCATACATTTGACTGACAAACAGTCAAGTGCTGATTAAATGCACAGCTGAAAGCCAAAGTACGCCCACCCTGGTGCAAATTCAGTTTCATAACGTCGGTAAAATCACAACATCTCCCACTTCATCTGTCAGAAGATCTTAAATTAGATCACTCCCACTTGCAGCTGCTATTTATTTCTGTGGGCAGAAATGCTTTTGTTTTCACTGTGTCATCAGTCATATATGGTTTGGTTTGCTGCACTGGGGGTTAAACATTATTGACATTGTGCAGAAAATTAGACTGGTGCATCCTAAGCGCCCACATTTTGGTGACAGTCTGGGATGTGTCAATCATTATCTGACATGCATGATGTATTTGTGGGTGGTCTGCTAGATTTCAACCCAGTGTCTTGACATCCCTTTGACTGTATGCCAGGAAATTACATTAGGGAAATATGATCCTCTGCCAAAACATTTAGTGAACCTTTTCCATAGGCTGTATGCTACTGGCAGTATCACCCACTCCAGCAAGCGTAGTCTTAAGTGTCACCCTGATTTGGGTTAGCTGAGTTATTTTTAATGGGTTTTGCTTATATTCAGATTTTCCTTAAGGCACTCCAATTTCCTTCCAATTTGCCTGTTGGGGACATCCTCAGCTTGTCCCCAGCACCAGAGAATGGCCCAGTTCCTCATTAGGATTGATTAAATGAAGAGGACAAACTGGGGACAAAATGTGCTGGCAAATAAAGCTGTTTTACCGTTGCTCAACCACAGATTTAAATTGAGTGATTCATCAGCTGCTCAGTGAGAAAAACGTACGCTGTGTTTGTGGTTATTTCAGACGGTTTGGTTTTATCACACGTATAAAGTATTTGGCTACTGTGCAAAGCTGAATGCTCAAGTATAATCAGTGGATTCTCTTATATTTGTATAAAGCAGCAGCATATAGGCACACAGCACCTCAACGCCTCCATCAGCAGTACTACGCTATGTGGTATTTCAAGCACCCCCGCTATGTGCAGGCATTTTGGGAATGCTCCGGCTGCTAAAATTCCCCCAACAATTCTGGACACACGTGGCAATCTATCAGACGCCGTGCAACGCTCTTTCCATGCAAGCTGTTTGTAAGTTAACTATAGCACAGGCCAGGCTTCTTACGGTGGCTTTACTCCCCTCTTCTCTCTCTCTCTCTCTTTCTCTCTCAGGCATGCATAGATGACAATGTTGACATGGTGACTTTCCTGGTGGAGCACGGAGCCGGCATCAACCAGCCTGACAATGAGGGCTGGATCCCCCTCCACGCTGCAGCCTCCTGTGGATACCTGGACATAGCAGAGTAAGTACTGAGAGGCCAGTATATTCAGTTTCCGAGAAGCAGCAGCAGTATCTGTTTCATCGGGTTTGATTTCTGCAAACTCATCCTTACATCCTGTTTTGTATCTAGATTATTTTCTAACTGCAGTGCTCCGTTTGCGTGAGAATATCTGAGCGGTAGGGTCAGTAAGGTTCCTGTATAAAAGGTCCAGCTGATGCTGTACAATTTAATTTGGATTGTCAAGCACAAAGTGACATCGGGGCTGACATGGCGAGGCTCCAGCTGAGGTCTAACCTGTCCTGTCAACTCTCTGAGCCCCCCCATTAGTGACCTCTGTCTTTATATTGGTGCTATCAAGATTGATTGTCCACTCAGTATGGCCTAGTGCTGTGCTATAATCCTATTTTTTTTTTAGCTCAATAAAATGGGATTTGGTCTCTGTGATAATTTTAAGGTTGCACAGCAGCACTCTTTACTGACTTCACCTTTTGTCGTAACGAAATTAACAATGTTTTGACTAATTTCCTTGGAATTCCTTAAAGGGGACATATCATGAAAAACAATTTTTTTCAGTGAGTATCTCCACCCAAGGCTTGAGAACTACCGTTGCAAAGGTGCACCATATTTTTCTTGCAAGCTATCCATAGTAGATTGGGCTTTTTTTAGGAGGGGTTCTTAAAGAGACAGGCACAAATCAAACAAATAAAACGGTGATATGTACGGCTTTTGTTTCGATGGGCGGCACTAGTGTTTCCAATTTCAACACCGGCAATCTTATAAAACATTTGAAGATGCAACACGCTAAAGAGCACAACAACTTCACCTATATTCATCATGCTGGCATCGGATCGGTGCTCGGTATCGTCTGATATCGCAAGTTCAGGTATCGGGAAGGAAAAAAATGGTATCGGAACATCTCTAATTCAGACAGACAGCATGAGAAAAAAACATTTTTTGAACATTAAAGCATCCAAACATGTTCTAGTAGAAACCCAAAGTACAAGTATGAACCTGAAAATGAGCATGATATATGTCCCCTTTAACATCCTCAATGACTGCCAATTGGTGCATGTTAACTGTGTAAATGCCCACGGCCATTTCACATAACATGCCCAACACGTCAAAAGCCATCATTTTCAGTCGCACACAGTTCCCGTCACATTTTGACAGCAGCCGCAGCCCATCTGATAGCTCAGACGCACATTGTTAGAGTGATGTAATCAAATATGGAGAGATCAGGCCACTATATCTGGAATCAAGCTCTAGAGTTGCACTGTAGTATTTTCCTGCCCCTAGTCCTTTTCAGGTAAGAAGACCGCTCGCAGGGCACCGAACACAACACGAGCGATGTTATCAGAGGATATTTAAACAGGCTAAAAGGGGGCTGAAGGAGCTCAGTTGTGCTCATTGTTCAGCATATTGGGAGTGTGCTGTGACCTGCTTTACTTCTGTGTTACATTACAGGAACCTGGCTACACATTTATCCCATGTTTTCCCAAAAGTGCTACTGGAAGTAGGAAGATAAACATGTAAAAATTAGTTTCCCGGCATGGTATTTATGTTGTAATGTAGTAGGCTTTGCAGAGAAATTGTATATTAGCCGCTTCATTAAAAGATTAGAGATGTTTTAGTGTTGTTAACTTCTCAGACTCTGCAAGTCTGTGTCCAGTCATGAGCACAGCATCAGCGCTGGCCTTGTATTACAGAAAACAAGACATTTTTTGTTGTCACACAATGAATGAAAAGGTCAAGTGGCTGGCCTGATATGGGTGACTAATGGAGACATCATGTCATAGAGAGAAACTCTGCAAACCTGACGTGGGCGGTGAGCTCTCAGTAGACCCATGTTAACCCCAGCATCCCTCATCCACAGTAACGGGAACTCCAGAGCAGGACTGTATCTCTGAGCCCCTGGTGTCACCACAGCCATCTAATGGTAGGGTTGGTTAAGAATCCCACAGTGGGACTCCAGACCGCAAAGCCATCAAACCAAGTGGAGCTGACCCGAAATAGGCAGAATAGAAAGTCCAATCAGGAAGATATAAAACTTTGAGACGTAACTGCAGTCAGTCAGTTGCCATTTGGGGGGGAAGTCATAAGCACTGAGCCCGTTTCAAGTGGTGTGTTGGTCTAATGAGAAGGGCCCGAGTCTCACCGCAGCTTTAATTAGAAGCAGCTGAAGTCAAGATGTTGAATGGGCAGAAAGAATCTCTGCTGGGGGGGAGACAAAGATATATATATAAAGGGTTAAATCACTAAGTGGATACAGTGTTAAATGCCTATTTTGGTTGTCTGCTATTGTTTGTAGAGGGTTTTATGGTTTAACTCCTGGTCTATAAAGAGTCATGCAGACAAAGACTTGTGCTATTTAAACTAAATCATCTATGAAAATAAAGATTTCCATGAAATTGCCTCGTCATGTCTCGCTGGAGACCACCTAGTTGATGCTCCAGTCCCGAGCCCTCTAGTAGTAGTTATGTACTAGTATGAACAGGACGGTAGTTTAGTGTAAAACATAAATGCTACACACCCGTCTGGATTTGCGCCACTCCTTGTTCAGACTCCTCTTTTTCTTTATTTTTTAGGTGTGACATGTTCACTCTGTTTGCACAGCCTGAGGAGACCCTCTGCAACTTAAACACACTGCGTGACTTAGCCGTTGCCATTAGCATTTTACTTATTTGAACATGTACCATGGTTATTTACCTTTGTCATGTAGTGTGTGCTGTAACTTCAGTGTGTACTGAACGCCAGAAAAAGACACTTGCATAATAAAAGCTTTACCTAGGGATGTACGCAATTAGTTTGATACTAGTCGGTTAAACTTATTATTACATATTTAAATTGCATATTGAAGCATAGTGGCTGCACAGACACCCTCTGATGACGAAAGTGACGTGACACGTAAATATATATAACATATAATATATACAACATTTAACTTTATTGTTTAAATTGTGATATTTTGACTGTTTTCTGAGTATTTTTTTTTACTTTTAGACTAGTCAACACGTTTAAACGTCAGGGAAAGTCGTTAGGAACATCCCTGCTTGTCTCCTTGGATACGATCTTTTTCCATTTTTTCCCCTCTCAATATTTGTTTTTGAAAAACGTCGAAAAATGTCTTAAAGGGAATTATTTAGCATTAAAGAATAAAACGGGAACTTTTTTTGCAACAGATAATAAACATTTAATTATTGTAATTAATTTAATTCATGTAATTAGTAATTGGGCCTCGACGTGTCGGGAAGATGTGACCGGCAAAACAGGAGATGCAGACTGGTGAAATGTCAATCAATTTTGGCTCTGAATCAAAAGCAACATTACACAGCTCCTGTCCTTCAACTGTTTCCTCATCAGTTACAGGAAGTGACAGTTGCCTCTACTTCCTTTCCTTTTCACCCTGTCACAGGCTTCAGTTTGACCTCAATCTTTTCAGTACAAAAATAACCAGAACACCTCCTTTCAGAATAACACCACTTTGGAAAATCATCTTGGCTCTAAGCTATAATGTGTGTGTGTGTTGTTGTTGTTGCAGGTATCTTATCAGCCAGGGTGCCAATGTAGGAGTTGTGAACAGCGAAGGTGAAACGCCGCTGGACATCGCTGAAGAGGAGGCGATGGAGGAGCTCCTGCAGAATGAGATCAACAGAACAGGTACAGTATTAAAGACATCTTGAACTACCGGGTCATCTGTCTCTCCCAACGCAGAAATACATTTATGAAAATGTAAAAAAAAGTTTAAAGTGACTTTAACCACTGGTGATATACTGTACTTACTGTAGCCTTGACTGGGGATGTCACGGTGAGGGCATTTTCCAACCAGTTAATAAACTTGTGACAACATTGGTGTTACAGATTCCACATTTTCATTGACTTTTTTCAAGGAAAGATGACGCTCAATATATGTAGAGCTCTTACTTTGATCTTTGACGTTTGATGGCTGTGCCTGGTCTCTCCGGTCCAGCGTTCACTGCGGGGCCGCAGCTTTCCCTCTGCTGGCGTGCACACCGGATACGACCGCTCCGTCCTCCGCATGGTTTCATACCAAAAATGTACAGATTGCTTAATCAACGTTATCAGGTACCCTATTAGCATTGGGTTTAAATCTGAAGTATTGCCAAATAGGGCGCTATTGCTTTTCGCTCTGCACTGCTCTCACATGGTTACAGCTTATAACGCCGTCCCCGGCTGACGGCGTCGTCGCAGAAGCGTAGCACTTACCCTCCGGTTCTCCCTCAGGTAAACACTGTAAGCTCTGTCAGCGCTTTTGCCGTTGTTTGCAACGTTGCCACTGTTAGCTGCGAGCTGACGGCTTGCGTTCGCCATGTTGAGAGGCAATAGTTCCCAATCCTGTATTTTGCACCTTTAACTAAATGGGTTTTATTTCTATTAAATAAAGGCAAAACGACAGTGGGAGCGGCGGTCAAGTAATGTAATCGGAGTATGCCCGAACACTGTGTAACACCGACCTGAAGGTTATATATTGTTATTGTGACCATGTGCACTCTGCTTTATTTAGTGGGTTATTAACAGGGACATTAATAAACACGGCAATGAATGCACCAGAGTTGCACCAAGATGATTAGCCTATAATAAGAAGAGACAATAATAGTTTCAAGTGTCACCATGTAATTGAGCTTAATCATATCTAGAAGCACGTTAATGGCGGCATAGCTGGTAGGGACCCTAGGTGTATTTCTAGTCTCATTCTAGTCAGTGACCTGCTGTTTTGCTGCTTTCTTCCTTGAATAAAACTTACATAATATAGAAAAGCGACCCAGCTGTGAGCACTCGTGATGATTCAAAAACTGAAAAGTCGAGTCTTTTTCTATTTCGGGGCCGGGGCATTCTTGAGATGATGAAAGGCCCTCCCCTATGGCGAGAGGCCACGCACAGACGTGTTACCTGGCCTCGGGCCAGAGGGGTGCTCCTCCAGCTCACTAATAAAGGCTGGCTGGCTTGCCCTTCTCTGTGCCACCTTTTACTTTTTTAGCAAGCTTTACATTCTCTTCAGTTTGCATGCAGAGAGAAATGCTACATTTATAACCACAGTCATTGGTAGTTTACAGTACCTGCACAGGTAACCAATCATGTATAGAAATTAGGGCTGTCAAAGTTAACGCGTGAACGCACATTTGTTTTAACGCCACTAATTTCTTTAACGCATTAACACAGTCTTTCAGAGGTGGAAGCGGGCTTAATTTTAAAATTAGAGTGAAGACACTAGGTATGATGTGAAACTAGAAAACCTAAGAAATCCATTCGTACAAACATGTCATACTAGCTTGTCGCGAAGGAGGCTAAATAACGCTACAAACATGAGCTACATTTTAGCGAGGAAAAACTGGCATGGCCATTTTCAAAGGGGTCCGTTGACCTCTGACCTCAAGATATGTGAATGAAAATGGGTTCTATGGGTACCCACGAGTCTCCCCTTTACAGACATGCCCACTTTATGATAATCACATGCAGTTTGGGGCAAGTCATAGTCAAGTCAGCACACTGACACACTGACAGCTGTTGTTGCATGTTGGGCTGCAGTTTGCCATGTTATGATTTGAGCATATTTTTTATGCTAAATGCAGTACCTGTGAGGGTTTCTGGACAATATTTGTCATTGTTTTGTGTTGTTAATTGATTTCCAATAATAAATATTTACATTAATTTGCATAAAGCAGCATATTTGCCCACTCCCATGATGATAAGAGTATTAAATACTTGATAAATCTCCCTTTAAGGTACATTTTGAACAGATAAAAAATGTGAGATTGACAACCCTAATAGAAATGTAAATGATAAGCTTGTCCACAGGGTCAGAAGATGCACAGTCTCCATGTAATATACAGCATACTGCCTCCACTATATTCACAGCTCAACTGTTTTAAACGTATTGGTGTTTACTGTCTGGTATCTCTAGCAACGTTGAGAAAAAAGGCCGTCTTCAGGCTGTCAGTCTCTTCACAGATCTTTAAGTGACTGTCCAAGTGTTTGAAAGCACATGGCATCCAGGGATAATTACACCCAGAGTGCTGTTTGCATGTTACGCTCCTTGTCCGTGTTACATAACGGCGGCGAGACATCGTGCACCGAGCCGAACCTCAAGCCTCTCGGCCAGCGGCGGCTGTCAGCTTTCATTAGCCGCTGCCAGCATCCACACGCTGCCTCCTCTAAGATCCTTCACCAAATGTACATCTTCATTTACCATGCTCATAAACTTCACAAAGCTAAACTACTGAATTTGTTTGTTTTCAGCTTTGAGCCTTATTTATTTATTCTTTAATGCAGACTTTATAAAACTGCTTTTGAGATACTGAAGAGTGTATTTGCGGTGATACTCGTTGCCTCGACGAGGCAGCTGCAGACAATCCACCGCTCAGTTCTCTGTGCTCGAGGTAACAGGCAGCATTATGCAACTAGCTGTTGTGTAACGCTTCTGTATGATTGTAATGTGATTGTCTCCTCTCAAAGAGACACCAGTCATGGGGTTAAACTTGTTAGCAAGTGGCCATGGTTTCCCCCCTCGGCTGGGACAACCTCTAGATCCTCTCCTTGACCCGGGTTGGGTCAAGTGACTGGACGGCCTCCATCAGCTGCCTCATGAGGGCTGCTGCTTGTCCTTGTAATGGACTGAAGGTGGACAATCTCACTAATGTTTCCAAATCACACTACTGAGAGGACACAGGGCTATTTGGATTATAGTAGTTTACCCTCAGCTCAAAATAAAACATTTATTTTGCCCCTTTTTCTTTTGATATTTTTTCTAAAGAAAGCCAGTAACTATAATTACCTCTGAGGAGCCGTTATAGATTTCTGTACATATTTCATTTTGGCTCTACCAGACATACTGTAGGTATATTGTCAGTGAGCTGAAGGGGGAGTCTATTCCTTTTTTGGTCTATTGGATTTTCCTCTTTATCTTCTCATGTGGAAGATGTGCTGTTCTCTTGTAAAAAAGTCAACTTTGAACTGCTGCCAACTCCTCCACTCGGCTCTGGTTCTGTAGTCCTACTTAGAGGCCATTAGGCTCCCTGCTTTTTATAGACCCAGTGTAGGCTACTTCCCAAGAGATCACGGGACGTTGGCCTACCTGGCCAGCTCCCATTGCCTACATTAACTCAGATGCCCTGAGGAAGTTTAGCTTCATTTCCCTCCATAGCGTATGTGCACTGCGTTTTCTCTTACTTATAAGAAAATCCATCCCATCTAACAGCTCATGTTTGCATTATAGCATTTCTGTGTCTCACCATTAATTCTAATAATTAGAGATACTATATATATACCTGGCACTGTATGCTCTTCAATAAATTAGCATAAAATAATGTAGGTGTTGATAGAATACAACCAAACTAGGCTGGATAACATATTAAAATGATATTTATTGTAACATTATGCAGTTTTGTAATGTCTCAGTCTGATGCTGTGGAGTGAATCATGTCTTTTAATTTACATTTTCATCACATTTATCACTTGTAATCTTGTCTATTATCTATTATATCTAATGTCATATAAGTGTCATAATTCAGCTTAAGTTGTGTTGAGAGTTTTTGATTTTTGTAACCTTTTAAAGAAAGGATGTGACAATATTTTGGCGCGCTTTATTAAGTTACTGCATCACTGACCAGCCAGTGGTCCAGTCTCTGTCCCAAAGTCACTTAATTTGTAATGAAACTTGAAATCCAGTCAACCATAAACTCAGACACTGAATCATCTTCTTCCCATTTGGTTTCACTTTTCTTAGACTTCAGCCCACGAATGAGCAACATGTCCAGTTTTCAACGAGCCAATATATTACTGTCACCTTGCTCAATTTAAGCTTGTGTTGCTTGGGATGGAAAGTGGATTTTTCGCTGATATTTAAGGCTCGTAGGCCAATTATCAAAAGATTGATAGCGTAAAAAGCTTATAGTAGGTATGTAAGGGCACTTTCACAAGCCATAGTCTGTTTGGCTAGTCCGAATAAGAGTGAAATTGATGCCTTTCGTTTGTTTTCTAGTTAGTCTGGTTTGGTTTCACAGTGCACAAATTAGAGCGGACAAAATTTGGCGTGTACGAAGGAGCAGGGCTTTCGTTCTCACTGCAATCGAACCGCACTAGGGTTTGCTTGGAAACGATCCGAGACCACCTCTCGCAAGCGATCTAGGACCGGTTGTTTTGGTCCACACCAGAATACGATTAATGCGTTCACAACTGCCCAAACAAAACGCATCGGAGTTTGATTAAAACGGACTAAATGTGACTATATATGGGAACCATATAGTGTCCTCTTCTTGCTTAACATATCTCCTTGTGCTCCTCTTCAGCTAGCAGAGGCTAACCCTCTGGGTAAAGCTAGACTTTTCTTTCTGCCTGCCCTTTCCTTACGCCAAACCTGCAGACACAGATGTCCTCTTTCATTGGTTTAAAAGCCTGAGGCAATCTTAAACCTCTGTAGAGTGTCAGGAAATGAGTGATGATGTATCCTCGGGAGCAGAACAACATAAAACCTATAAGATCAGCTGAAGTTTTGGCTCCGACCCCGGAGCGCTCCTCGGATCACTGTTTATGTAGTTCGACACAGTTAACACTCGGTTGACGAGTCAACGACTCATGCAGCAGCAGCGCACATCAGACCGTCTCTTGTTCCAACCAGGTGTCAACAAGACAATACGCGCCTGTTGTCGCTGCACGCAGCGTATAGCTTATAGACATATTGACCCACTTAACCGTCTGAGGCCTGTGGTTTTGCAGACACTATATCATTGGCAAATTGACAGAATATTGGCACAAAACTGTTTTGCTGAAGCAGAACAAGTGCTTCACAACACCCTCTAGTGTTTGGAGAGGTTGCCAGAATAATGTCACGTCTATAACATTAATAAAAGCTCAGGGGTTCATGGGTCGAATCTTGTGTGACAGAGACTTCTGTTCTCTCTACTGTAATGCACAAACTAATGTAATGTATTCCAAACATTCACATACATTTATCTAAGATGTAAGACAAGTAGAAATCATTAATAAATACCTTGTTCCTCCATGCTCTGCGTTCAGTGTTACAGTTGGCAGCTTGTTCCTTAGTAGCAGGTAATCCTTGAATGCCTTTTTGACCCGTATCCGTCTCCTCTGTCTCTTACCAGGGGTGGACATCGAGGCAGCCCGGAAAGAGGAGGAACGGGTCATGCTGAGGGACGCCCGGCAGTGGCTCAACAGCGGCCAGATCCAAGACAGCCGGCACACCAAGTCTGGAGGAACGGCGCTCCATGTAGCCGCTGCGAAAGGATACGTCGAGGTTTTAAAGTAAGCCTGATTACGCAAGTAGAAGTGTAAACTTGAAGCCGCTCTCTGTCGGGACCATAGACTGTATATACACAAAAAGTGAAGCCAAAACATCTGGATCGCTGCCTGGCTGCAGTATAGGTCATAAATCCCGCCCCCTCCATGTTAGCGGATGGGACATGGGCCAAACTAAAAAGTCACGTCAAAAACATTTTCCCAAAGATGGTTTCTGTCATTTTAGATAGTTCTAATCATACTGATGTACTGTATGTTCAAGTGTTCATTTTTCTGATAAGTTGGGTTTCAATTGAGGCGATAATAACGCGGTAACACAAAACGCCACTAATTTCTTTAACGCATTAACACAATCAGTCTTTCGGATGTTGTAGCGAGCTCAATTTTAAAGCTTGTGTTGCGAAGGAGGTTGGATAACGCTCTAAACTTTCACTAAATTTTGGCGAGGAAAAACTGTCATGGCCATTTTCAAAGGGGTCCCTTGACCTCTGACCTCAAGATATGTGATATGTGTGCTCGGATCGTGATTGGCTTGTGTGGGTGGGACCTTGATACCGCGGCTCCAGTCCCCTGATCACTACTGCGCAGACTCTGGCGCCGAATGCCGACAAAATCCGGGATATTTTGGCTTGACTTTTGTACAGTGGGAGGAAGTGGAGATGCGTTGTCCATCTATCTATACAGTCTCTGGTCGGGACAAAATGTAACAACCGACTCATTTATTGCCCGTTGTTACGTAAAGGTCTTTCCAGTTTGTTATATTATATAAGTATTATTTATAGTCGAGGCCGCGGTGAGGCCGAGCTTCGTGTGTTTTCTTTTCTAATGCCAAACATATCTCCTGCTGCATCTTGTCAATGCGTTGTTCCGACATTGTCTCTGTGGGCTGTTAATACAGCTCCACTGCTCGAGGAAAAGAAACTGCAGCCACCTGTCCGTCTGGTCTGGGACGCCAGCCAGTACACTCTGCTGCCATAGATAGCTCTGAGATCTCTGATGTGTAGCACCACTACAATATACGAGACGGGGATCTAAATGTTTCCCCCCTCATCATGACAGATTTATGGGAATATTAAGACTTTTCAAATTTGCCAACCTCATTGAGCTCTCGCTTAGGGATGACTAAGATTTTCAGATTATGTGTTTAGTGTGTTGACTTTATATCTCATAAATCTGACCCGGGGTTGCAACGCTGACGCACTTCTAAAAGCCTGGACACTGTCAGCACCTTTTAAAGATTAGTTTACAGAATCAAATCCGAGAAACCCAGATTTGCAGATTCTAATAAACTGTTTTTGTGTCCCCTCTCTCTCTCTCTCTCCGACCCCTCTCCTTCATCGTGCAGGCTTTTAATCCAAACAGGGTATGATGTAAATATTAAGGACTTTGATGGCTGGACTCCTCTACATGCATCAGCACACTGGGGCAAAGAGGAGGCCTGTAGGATACTGGTGGAGAATCTATGTGACATGGACCTCATTAATAAAATGGTGAGAAACTGGAACTGTCACGAGTCCTGTCATAAGGATGCTGTGAGATCCATATTTTATATAACTTTCATTTTGTTTCTCTCCCTCAGGGCCAGACAGCTTTTGATGTAGCTGACGAAGATGTTCTGGGATACTTAGAAGAACTACAAAAGAAACAAAATCTGGTGAGTCAATGTGGCTGCGAATCATCATCATATAAGGACTCATTTCTGTACAAAACAACTTTGTCAGAAGCAGTTTTATTTTTGGCTGCTATTTTAGTCTTCAGCGGTGTTCACATCAAACACAAAGTGAATTTTTGCACTCGCGCAAGTTTGACCATCGGGATCATTTGTGTTCATTTGCATCACTCGAGGAAGAGAGGTTTACCTCCATGTAGATACAAACAACGTTTCATCAACCATGGCCGAAATAACCACTATTGCTGCTTTGTACATGTTTGTGGAAGTCCCAGATACGTCTGAAAACCAAACGCCGTCGTGTCTGGGTTCATAACATCTGGTGGCGCTCTGTGAATTTCACCCAACTGTATTCACTGTATCTAGCGGGCCACACGTCGCTACAGCGGTATGAACCCAAAATAAACAGCTTGTGCTGTGATTTAATTGCAATAAATGGATCAAAAGGAGGATGCCGAAATAACTACATCATGATGTCGATTTGTAAAAAGTCTGAATTCATGCTTCGTCAGGTCTGTCTGCAGGACGACCAGCAAAGAACTTTTAAAATGCTTGTTCTTCTCTACACTAATGGCGCTGTGATAATTGATGTAGGTCCTCTGTAGATGCCTGTGAAGCTCAGACACTTGCATACATACATAAATACATACTTTCACACATACAAACATCAGTTTGCTGCGAGTGTCCGTATTTTCCCGAACAGATGCACCGGGATGCATTTAGACTGGAAGTCGTAAATACCGACTCGGAGTTATCCACTTCCAACTTGCAATGGATTGCAACATTAGTCATGGAAATGAAGGTCGTTGACGAGCATATTTCGTCATAATTTTCGTGAACGAAATTAGCCCGGAAGCCCGTGATTGAGCAAATATGCATGAATCTCTTTTTTTATTTACAATTTTCATAGTGTGTCCAAGATGCCTTGCTGTATTTTCCTCTGTTCTAATTACTGATTTTTCTTTTCTTCATTCCAGCTGATAGGTGACAAAGACGTTAAGAAATCTCCTTTGATTGAAACGACGACCACTGGGGACAACAACCAATCACTGAAACCACTCAAGAGGTAAATAGCTTGATAATGAAAAATAATCAATGGAAACTAAATTAGTTTTAGGATTGTCAAGCCAACTATAGCACAGGCATAACTAAAAGTTTGAATATTTTATTCTGTATTTTTTTGTAGTCGCTCTTGCCGTTCAAAATCCTGTACTACACTGATGCTGTAGTTCTGCACTAACGGTGTTAAATGTGTGTTGCAGCAAAGAAACGCTGCTTCTAGAGCCAGAAAAGGTCGCCCCACGCATCGAGACCTTAGAACCGGAGAAGGTGGATGAAGGAGAGGAGGGGAAGAAGGACGAATCAAGCTGCTCCAGTGAGGAAGAAGACGACGAAGATTCAGAGTCGGAGACTGAAGCAGGTACAGTGTGACTTATTTTTAGACTTCAAAATCAGGTCTGAAGACTAAACATTTACTGGTTATCAGTTAAATAACACACGTTCTTGCTTGCTTTTCATTCATTGTTGTTTTCTTTTTGACTCCTCCAGACAAGACCAAGCCTTCAGCATCGGTGAGCAACAGCACGACGCCCGCCCCGACCAGCATCAGCGTGTCACCTCCAACTAGCCCAACCAACCAGGTGACAAGCCCCACTTCAACGGTAAAGAAGGTGCGACCTGGTGGATACATATTCATCACCTTACCCTTCGCAGACAGTTGCCACAGTACTGGCATTAAAAAAAAGACAGATTAGCTGCTGATTGGTTGTAAAAAGGCCTTACAGCCGTGATGTAACCATGTCACTATTCCACCCTCAAACCACTTCAAGTAGTAACCGCACCTCCTCCGTCTCATCAGCGTTGCTCTACTGGGACGTGTTGGTGCCTCATTCTTTACACAAATCAGTAAAAATTCACCATCTATTTAGTTTTTCTCTCCCCCTCGAACACAAACCTAATTTCACAGCCGGCTGAAGAGGTATAAATGAGTTTGCGGTTCATACTCCAGGCCATCACACAAATAGTTGTCCCCGGTTGGGATTCGCTCTTGGTGTCGCAGTACAATGAGCACACACATCCAACAAATGTCACAGAGGCCCTGAGAATGACATTAATTGTTGGTGGCGTTTAACAAAACATGGCAACGGGCTGCACAGTGGGGATGATTGGTGGCCAATACTGGATAATAACAGTTTACTATAAGAGCTGTTAAGAGGGGAACCAGGAGGCTACAGTGGAGTGAGATTGGTTTGGATGTTTGCTTGCATGGTAGTGTGTTCCCACTTTTGAGTCTGCTGCCCTCTGCTGGCAAAATGAGGCTAAACATTTAACTTCAAGTGAACCTGGTGACTTTTTCCAAGGGCATGTCTGCTTCCTTCAGTCCACTGGTTTAAATGTGACATCATGTTTCACTGTTGGAAAGGTATTTTAAGTGTTTTGTTTGGCCAAAGTTGACATGGGATGCATATAGAACTAAAAATGAAATCCCAAAATAAAAGCCTCGACGCTCATTCCATTAAGTCTGTGATATCAGACACCAACTGCATTATCATTTCACATATGTTGCTTAAATAAGAGGGTACCTTTACGGCCGTTACACACCGGTAGCGTGTTTTTTCGTGCATTTAACTTGCATTTGTTTTCGGAACGAGGTTGATTTTCTGAGTTTTTGCACTGCGAATATAGGCATCAACCAATCACGTTGTGCGGGACAGACATATTCAGTATGTACAAGCTTAAGTACTCCTTTTAACCTTGACAAAGGCAGCGCAGACCAGATCGTCTGCTTGGTGTATCAGGGCCTTACGGTGTTCTATCTCTCTGAATTTGCACCCTTTAGTCGATGTCCTGCAGTGGCCACCTATACAAGACCTTTCTACATGTTGTTTCTTTATTTTCTGCTTCTTTTCTCGCAATGATCTCCTCTGTTCCAATCCCTCTTTGAAGCCTAGCGCTCACACATCACAATGTCTTCTGTCTAACAAGAGTGAGCAAAACATTAACAACGTCCAGTTTTGACACTACCAAAATGTTTGTTGAAATCAACCGGTTTGGCAGTAAGCATTGTGTGGTGTGTGACTAGGCCTTTAAAAAAAACATCTGTCCTTGCCATAAAGTGTGTGTTTTTCTTTTGCTGCTGCTTCTGTCTTATTCTGGCTTTTTCTCTGTCTCAACCTCCTCCCTGCTCTCCCTCCCACGTCTTTCTCATCCGGGCCTCTTGTCTTGGTTGGCTTTAGTTTGATTATATTACTCCCCTCATGCCTGTGGCGGAGCCGGGCTGTCCTGCATTGTGGCGTCAAGGCTTGCGCAAAACTGGCATTTCTCTAGTGCCCAAAAAACCCATGGTGAGGCATTTGGTGTGCACCGGAGTTGTTCTCTCATCCTACATGCACCTCTTCACTGACAAAATACTTAACACCTCCCCTTAACTACCCCGGGCCGATCCAGGCGATCGCTGACTTTCACTCATCCGACCTTACATGGTGTTGTTTTCACTCGTAATCTACAAATGCACCGTCCTGGTCGTGCTTTCACCGTGTGTCTGTGTGGCTTCTGTGTTTTTGTTTAGTTGGCTATGTATGCATCTTTGTATAGTTTGTTTTAAAAAATGTATATGTGGCCAGACCTGAAAACTATCAATCAGACTCTAAAATCACAACGGGTGTAATTGCGCTCCACAATTATCATATTTTGAGATACCTTTTTGTCCAGTAGTTGTTGTAGTAGTAGTGGATGTGATCTCTTAACTGGCATGGCCTTCCTTAAAAATGTCCTTTTAATGCTCTCAACTTTGCAGCCCCCTGGAGATTAATCCGAACGGTTGACTTTTGTGTTACTCACCAAGATGACTAAAAATCTCATTTAACATCTTTTTATACTTTCAAAAAGCTTAACGTTGCACACTAAACCGCTGCCCGGTTTTTCGCCCTCAGGCCATTCAGCCTGCCGTAAAGGTCTCGACTAAAGTGGAGGAGGACAGGAAGGACGAGTCTCCGTCATCGTGGCGGCTGGGTTTGAGGAAGACGGGCAGCTACGGGGCGCTAGCGGAGATCACGGCCACCAAGGAGGCTCTGCGGGAGAAGGACACGACCGGGGTGATGCGCTCTGCCTCGAGCCCTCGCCTCTCCTCCTCTCTGGAAAACAAAGACAAAGAGAAGGTCAAATATAGTATAGGATATAGAAATATAAAAAGTAGTCATTGTCTTTCCTTCTTTTAGCCACATGTTTGTATTTGAAAAGGAATAAATCATCCATCGTATATTAGTGTTGTCACAATATCAAAATTATGACATCAATACGATACCCTGAAATGATTTTAGTAATATTTGACAAATCTTCCGTAAATTATCACTAACCCGGCTCCTTTATTGTCCCTCTGTCTACAGGAAAAGGATAAAGGAACTCGGCTCGCCTACGTAGCCCCCACCATCCCCAGGAGGCTCGCCAGTACTTCAGACATTGACGAGAAGGAAAACAGGTGAAACTCAGGAGCTTAAGTGGCTCCGTGCAAACATGCATTGGCATGAGCGGCTCCTGCTGCCCACTGCTGTGTGTTGCAGGCTTAAGGCCTCAATGCTCTGCATGGTGTGTGCAGAAAATGCTTTTTGTTACATTATGTTGTGCAGCAATTAGACTTTGAAATGACAAAAAAAGGGGTAGAATTAGGTTTATTAGGGAATTAGTATCATTTTCACATATCTGTCAGTATCTGTTTGGGGGAAGCCTGAGTTGTAGCTTGTGGTTCCCCAGGGATTCTACTGCTCTGATACGTAGCGGCTCATACACCCGGCGACGCTGGGACGACGACCTGAAGAACAGCGAAGGAAGCGCCTCCACCAACCGAACCCCCAGCTACCAGCGCAGGTTAGCCTCCAGTCTGCTGCGATCCTGCCAAAAAAAACTCCATCACCTCATCTCATCATCATCAGCTCCGTCTGATATGAAGTGTTTATCCATCGTGAGGTTGCATAGCTTTGGAACTGAAACCACAGTGTAGACAGCATTGATAGTCGTTTATCAATCATTCTACTGTGCATTTCGCTTGGATGATGTCATCAGAGATGCATGCTTTCCATGCACAGCAGCAGCAGCTACTGAGAACACTTTTTCTCTATCACTGCCACAAGAGTCTGTTGCATGACTGTACCTGTCCTGTCAGGTTGCTGTGCCGCTGAATTTGCAATGCATTACTCTTGACATTTTAACAGGCCTATATACCTGTCTGACTCCCAGATAAATCAAATTCCCAGGGTTGTTTGTGGCACAAAACCTAGACATGGACTCATGCTGCATGCATGTCATATGGGAAAAATACTACATCTATAAAAACATATTTAATCTTACCTTTTATATCTCTAAATTACCCTATTTTTAACCCTAAACTGTGTGTTGATCATCAAAAATGCACACTCCAGTTAAGAGCTGGCCCCATATGACATGAATGCACCAATAGTTTGTCAAAGCTTAATAGTCTTAAATATGTATGTTTCTTATATCTGTGTGTGTGCGCCTCCACCGCTAACATGCCTCTCTTGCCCACCCCCCCGCCTGCCAACACGCCAGCACGTCCCACACGCTAGCACTAGGGCGGAGCGGCAGCACGCGGGACGTGCCAGCCAAGTCTTCGTCCACCTCCAGCTTGGACCCTAACACCTGTAATACTAAACCCTGGCAGCCACCCACCTCCCACTACCAGTCTTACAGCATTTACCGCAGGTACACCAGCCTCCCCCGGGGGCACCACCCGTCCGTCTCTACACCCACCTGTCCTCTCTGACTGTCTGTCCTCCGCTCTGCTCAAGCGCCTACCATGTGTACTGTGTTGCATTTAATGTCCGTATGAATCTCGGAAAGGAGATGGTTGCGTTAACATTTAGAACTAGCCTCTGGATGAAGTCTGGTCCAAAGTAAAGGTTTAAATGTTTCCACAAACCCACCCACTAAATGCAGAAACTCGTCCTGCTGTTTCTTTGATTTTTAATGAAGCATTTCAGATTTTCTTTGATTGACAAGTCTGCTAAAGTTGAATACTGATGTCATCGAGTAATGAAACCTCTATACCACGAGTATGCTCATTTAGATTTTTACTGAAACAGCATATTTTATATTTTAAATTTCCTTTTTAAATCAATTATCATTATAATCAAAAAAATACATTGATCCATTCAGTCGTTTCACAAAGACAGTTAGAGCTACTTACAAATTAACACCGTAATATCACAACAGTTTCCTGTAGATTGATTCACTATTAATCTATTAAATTTGACGGCATATTAGGACCATTAAAGGTTTAAAAAAAAATTGAATTTCTGAAATTAAAGTTATAAATCTATGAGGGAAAAAAAATGGATATTCTCTGAGATTAAAGTGGTAAATCTACGAGAAAGAAAAAAGTCATCCAAATCTGTTTTTCTGAATAGGCCCACTTCACGGCAACGTCTCTTCAAAGTCTGGATACTTATGATAATATGGTGATTCTGGGCTAATATCACGAGTATTTCCTGTTTGCTAAATCTGATTGTAAAGTGTATTTGATTAGGTCATCCACTAAAGGCATAATAATACGGCAAGCGGTCTGTGGTTTGATGAGGTCGACCAAAAACCTTCTTTTCTATTGTTTTTCTCGTAAATTTGTGACCAAAATCTCAGAAAATCCGATTTTTTTTCCTCACAAATGTATAACCTTATAATCTCGGCCCATGTTCAAGTTTTTTTCTCGTTAATTTGCAAAAAAATGTATGACTTTAATCTTGGAAATTCTATGTAATACTAAATACATTTACTTGTTTACGTACAGTGGTCCTAATACGCTGTCATAATCAAGCCTAGGCTTCATTGACCTTTTCATAATGCAGTCAGAGCCGTCATCACTAGCATTCAGACTGACTGTCAAACAATGTTTCATTCAAACCTCTACAATTCAAAAAATGCAATATAGGCTCTAGAACTGTGAAGGAAATTGATGTCTGTCTCCTGCCCAATGTTTAATGCTTAAAATCATCAGAGTAAACATAAAGAGTTTCCCACCCATTTTTTCCCCTTTTTTTTCAACTAATAATCTCAGTTAATAATCAGAGCATCATCAACATAGCTTTATTTGTCTCCCGCTCTGGCTTACCGGTGACCCTGCTGTGTTTTATGTCTTGACATTTTGTCCTCCAGCGGCTCTTTTGGCAGAAGACACGAGGACCTGGGTTCCTCGACCACCTCCTCCTCCCCCACGACCACCACCACCTCCTCATCTGTTACCTCGCCCACAGGCCACCGCGGCCTGCTCTCCAGCCTGGGCTCCTCCTCCACCCGCACTGGCTCCACCAGTCTCACCAGCAGGTACATGAACAGAAAAAGGACATGCCGTACACCTGTAATACACACCTTCTAGATAGTCAACTAGTTTTGTAACTCTGTGGCTTTTCTCATAGAGGGTTTATTATCCCCAAATGACTGCCAGAAGATCTGTCAGGCTAGTCAAGTTTCTTTATGAAATGCTTGTGTTGAACAGGTACTGGTCAGAGGAGAGTGCAGAGAGGGAAAAGGACAAGGAGAAGGAGTCTGCTGCGGTCATCCCCACTATGAACACTGGCTCTACTACGACCACCACATCTACCACTACCACCCCCGCCATATCTACCACTACCACCACTGGCATCGTCACTGGCATCGTCACTGGCATTGTCACTGGCTCTGAACGACGCAGGTAACACACACACACACACACACTAGTGTTGTCACGATACCGAAATTATGACTTGGATAAGATACCTGCCTAAATAACTTGATACCGATACCATGGTAAAAACCTAAAACATCGGCTACAGTACTTTAGTGCCATATTTCGCTTTGTGCGTCTGCTTCGACGGTTGGCAAGAGCACTGGTATTTGCAGCGTGTATATGAGAGAAAACGGACAGTTGGCATGCCCGCTTTGCCTGCAGGAAGTGGAAGCAGAGCGCCGCACACACAGACTGCTCCGCTGTTATATCGACGCAACTCATAAATACGACTCTTATAAAAACACTGTCATTCTTAAAGTACTGATGCTAATAATATGGGCTGTAGTACCATTTTTAACTGCAGGGTATTGCGATATGCAACACATACATACACACACACAGCTTTTTATCTACATAACTCATGTTTGTCCTTATATGTAAATATTAGGGCTGACCTCGACCAAAGAAATTCTTAGGAAAAAGTCATTCAGAATGAAAAAAGGAAAAAATCAAAAGAAATCTTGGTCGACTAAGCCTGCAACGTCACATTCAAAATTATTTTTACCTCTAAAAATCTGAAAATGTGCACACATTGTTTAGTTATGTGCAGAAATTGAGTAGTTTTTCTGTAAAGAATCTTTCTTATATAATAGTGAATTGATGCTGTAGCATTAAAATGAGACAACGGGTTAATCTCATCTGGATTAGTATTAAATGTATATTTTAATTTGCTGATGCTGGCCTGTTATTGTCATTTTATTGTTATAAGCCTTATATATGATGGATATGATGCGTTTTGTTTGATCAATTTGTAGTTCAGATTTAGTTTATTTGGGGACGTTAATTGCTGTTGCTATTTTGGACTTTCAGCATCCCAGAGCATTATGTGTGTGTGTCTTTGGAAAAGAAGAGTTCTTAAGATGTTATCTTGTTTTATTTACTAGATTTGTTTATGTATGTTCATGAAATGTTCCAGATCAGATGGCTTGGATATTTGAACAAAGCATTAACTGTAAGCACCTTAAAGAAATATTGGCGTTAACCTTAGAAGCTGCCATCAGTCAAACAATAATCCGGATGCATTTCCTCTGTTTGAGAACGGGGTGTGTGATCTTTAACTCTGTACACAGTGTGGAGGGGAAGCAGAGAGTCTGTCCTGTGATAGATGGATAGTGTCACAGAAAGCATGTGTTTTGAGTGGGGTCAAGTGCTCGTCTTCCTGTTGCGCTGCTGAAATAAGCCACCTGTCATGGGAGTGGGGCAGAGCCGGGACCGCTCCGGCAACTTATCCTTATAAGGAAGGTGGGCAGAAGCTGCACTTTTTTTTCCTCCAAGGCCACGGCTCCGACGCTGCGCTGAATGAGATCATACCTCTGTGTGGCCGACAGAGGCACACTGAGAGAAAGAGCTAGAATAGCTCACTGTTTTATTTCCCAAACTGTGTTGCCTGTTGAGCCTAAACACAGACATAACTTAATGTAGTTTTAGCCACTGAGCAGCTCCACTGATGGTGCTCTACGATTAATATCCTCGCTCTGCAGTTTTTTATTGTGTGAGGGGAGAGCATTATTTTCTCACTTTCCCAGCTAGTCCAAAATTGAAAGCACCATCTACTGTAGCTAATACACTGACTATGGATAAGTACCTCATACATCCCCACTGCAAAACACCCAAACTATCCCTTTAAGGCACCATACTATCACAACAAAGCCAATTACAGATGTATTTATAAAAGAGATTTTAACTGAAAAAAAACTTATCCTTCCCCATCTCAGCAGTCATCTGAAGCTAGAGCTCAGTATTTTTGCTTTTATTGCCAAAATAACTAACCTTGTGTGTGTTTGCTTGTGTCTTTGTGTACGCCAGGTCATACCTGACGCCAGTCCGAGACGAGGAGTCAGAATCCCAGAGGAAAGCTCGCTCCAGACAGGCTCGACAGTCGAGGAGGTCCACCCAGGTTAGTCGACCAATATCACCTCCATCCCACCAAAAGAGTCACCATTTTTTACAAAGTACCAACAAGTAAAATGACAGAAGACTCCCGCATCAGGGTGACCTGTAGGTGCCCCTGGTTTGCATTATGGTTTTATAGCCATAGACTGTTTAAATAAATGTTATTATCTTGGTTGAAACGGCACTTTTTGTGTAAACAGGCAGCACTTAACATTAGGCCTGTACAAAGAGCTGATGATTTTACAAGCTGACAGTTTGGAAATTTATGACACTAAAAATTAAACATTGTAAAGCACCGGATTTTACTGCAGAGCTGGAAGATTAATAGTGAGATTCTGGATTTAAATAAAATAAAATAAATCCAAGCAAATAATACAACTTCTAAAGATCGTGTATTCCTCCTCTTACAGGGTGTGACGCTGACTGACCTGCAAGAGGCTGAGAAAACAATCGTCAGGAGTCGTCCCCCAAAGACCCGCGAGGAGGAGAAGGAGGAGAAAGAGAAGCAGGACAAGGAGAAGCAGCAGGAGGAGAAGAAGGAGTTGGAGACCAAGGAAGACGATTACCGGTCGAAATACCGTAGCTTCGAAGAGGTACATCTCTGCTCTGAGCTTTTTGTAATAACTTCTACACCTTGGAATATTTGACTACACTGTCCCTCTTACTTGTCTCCCCTCTCCTCTCTCCCTACCAGCGCTACCGGCCTTCGCCTTCCTCCTCTACCTCCGCCATTTCCACAGTCAGCACATCCTCCACCCCGTACTCCAGCACCACATTGTCCTCCAGTTCCAGCTCCCTCAACCGGCCCAACAGTCTGACGGGGATCACCTCCTCCTATAGCCGTTCCTCCAGAGACACGGAAAAAGGTCAGCGCCATTCCCATCCGAACACACACCTCTACAGCAGCTGGAGCTCCTCCGCACGGCGATTACCTCATTAACATTATGGTTCCCTTATAGCATTGGTTTTAAATCTGAAACATTGCCTAATAGGCGCTTTTGCTTTTCAATTTGACAGCAAATCCTCCTCCATCTCTCGGTCCGTCAACTCTCTTTCGTCCGGCGTGTGTGAAATCTGACTCCTGCTTCTCTGAGTTGTACAGAGCAGACACTTTCACTACAGTTTGTAGCATCTGTCGTCCGACTTTGTATTTATAACATGGCGCTGATACACGAAAAATGAACTAAATGGGTTTTATTTCTATTAAAAAAAAGCAAAACAACAGTGACAGCGGTGAGTGGGTAATGTAATCGGTGTATGTTTGAACACCGCGGAACACCAACTACTGTGGCAAGCACATATGTCATCTCAAAGGGCTTTACAGGCCCACAACAGGAGGGTAATTCTCATAAAATTGCCGCCACATAAGCATTGTGATCACAGTCACGATTGGGATGATGGTTGAAATGAATGACTAGTACTCCTACAGGTTACTGTATGAAGAGCGTACATATACCCGTGCTATTCGGGTGTTAGGGGCTTAGGACAGAGAAGGTAGAGCAGACACAGCTTTAACTATCATGCAAGTGAAACTGAAAGAACTTAAATGCCGTCCCTTCTGGTATAAAGCCATGTAGGAACAGCATGAGGATGATACTGGTCCACGTTCACATGGGCAAACTGCCACATGCTGATTAAGAGCGTCGAGACAGAAAGGGATTGGGTTGCGTTTAATATTAAGTCACTCCTCTCTTAACAAATAAATCCATGAAGCATCCCTGGGAAAAGGGAAAAGTCCGTTCAACTGCAGGAAACACTGACCTCTTTGTTCTCCCATGACCGTAACCTTTTTTTTTTTCTTTTCCCTCTGAACTCGAGCCAAGTCGAGGTTGTTGTCCCGATTGTGCCGTGTGAAGTCAAATCACTGCCTTGTTTTAACCTGAACTTTTCCATTTTTCACTTTGAATTAGGATTACTGTATGGGCACTTGCATTTTTTCTGTTGTGTGTAAGCAGACCCAATACAGTCCTGCCGGTGTGGGCGGGACTTAATTGCACTCTGTCTCTATGTAGTGCTAAGTTTTAACATTATTTCTTTTCTCTTTCTTCTCTTTATTGGGTCTTTTCATTTAGTTTCATTTTGGTATCTGGCCAGCTGTGTGTATGTGTAGTAAACCTGCTGTCGCTCTTCTCGATTGGACAGAAATGGACAAAAAGGAGGAGGAGAAGGAAGGAGAGGACAAGTCTCAGCCCCGCTCCATACGGGATCGCAGGCGGCCCCGCGAGAAGAGACGCTCTACCGGCGTCTCCTTCTGGACCCAAGATGTAAGACACCGATAGAAGTTTTCTTTTCTTCATCATAAGTATTCACAGCACTCTTGATGAGGTTCATAACACTCGCACAACCCCCCGAGTCTTCCTCTTTGATCATTTGGACGGTAACCCTTTTAATCTGCTCTTTTCAAATCCAGGGTGATGAAAATGACCCTGACCAGCAGTCTGACTCGGAGGAGGGCAGCACCAAGGGAGAGCCACAGGTAACGCAGATAAAAACTGATTTTCAAGCAGGAGCCCTCCAGCCAGGCCTTGTCTTGTGCGGGGCGACTTCCGTTTGATTCTTGCCCTTCTGCTTTTATTCTCTATTCTGGTCCTTCCTCATGTCTCATCTCATGAAGTCAAGGCCAAAGCAAGACTTTGATATTCACTTCTCTGCCCCCGTACAGCTCTGATTTCCTCCCCCTCCCTCTAATCTTTCCTTCTCACCCTTCTGCAGCCTTTGAATTTTTATATTCTCTCTCCCCCCTCGTTTCCATCTTCTGGTGATTGTCTGGTTGCTGGGTCGACCTTGCAAACCAAAAGTGACCTCAGCCATAGATCAGTGGGTTTTCAAAACATGCAGACGTACAAAGGAAGTCTCGGTCACCGGGGTCAGAGCGCGCACATGAATGCGAGTTTTTTCCAATTTGAAGTGAGATTTAAGAGGAACGGAAACACTTTTCGACCTTCAGTTTGTGCTCTTTTGTGCAAATAAAGTCACTGTAAATAAGAATTTCAACCAGCGAAGACCAAAATGAACGTCTTCCAGTCCCTGAAATAGAAATAGAAACTATGAATAAGCTTTTGAATCCAATTAACTGCGTTCATACTCTCCGTGGAAGTTCGCAGCCCTTCGTAGGGCAGAAAGGGCAGTGTTGTGAAAATATTGCTGGCTGGATGAACATCCTGTTTGAACGGGGAGTGTCTTTTGCAGCATTAACATAGCAGAGCAGACAGTAGTCGTTTACTTGAGAGCAATCAGCAGGGATACACAGCTTCAAGCCATCACTCTCAGTAGGACAGTAGAAAGGGTGGAGCAGCAACAACGGAGCACTAAATAGGAAACAAGCAATTATCTCTGCATGGAGATTGGAGAGCGGACAGGAAAAGCTTTCGAGTCTCTTCTTTTCCTGTCCTGGTACTCTCAATTAAAAGCACCAAAATGTTAAAATACGTTTTTGAGAATATGTTTAACAGACTCTTAAAAGAGTTTACTTTGCAAAGTATTGAGACTTATCGGATAAAATCATCATGTTTTAAAACTCAGAACACAAAGTGAGGACAATGAGGCTGTTTATCTGATCAGCTGTACTTCTCTGCTGATCATTTTCTTTGTAAGGCTTCAGGACGCCTTGACTCAGATTGTAGTATTGTTGTGTCGCCGCCCTCCGTCCACCTCAGGAAGCCGACGGCAATTTTAAAATAGCTGGAAGCCCGACCCTCCGTATCTGATGTCTGGCCCCGTTTCTCAGGGCCGCTGCAAGAAAGCCCAGCTGGCCCGGAGACGCAGTCGGCCTCCAGGCGCTCTGCTGGCACGACAGCTGTTTGGGAATATATGGATTTGCATGCAGTGCCAGTGCAGAGTGTGTGTGTGTAGGAGGCAGATTGCAAAGGAGTGAAGTTCAGGTGCTGATGCATTCAGAGAGAGGATGTAGAATTTGAATCATCCCATTTCATCCTGCTGTTCACTTTTTGTTTTTGTATGTATAATGTTATTACAAACGCACTACTGTCTATGCACACGTATAAGCAAGCAGTCCTCCAGTGTTCACTGACTGATAAGATTAAGTATATTTGACTAGCAAAAAATCATATATACGAGACTGATCAGCCGGTCACCCGTCATTGTCGATCGATCGGTGCATCTCTAGTTTCATTAAGTGCTTTTATCTTTTATTGACATTAACATTTACTTTCATTTTTGCTTTCTTACAGAGTGACAGATTGTCCAGGTATGTTTCACCCCCTTCATATTATTATTATGATCTTTCTTATTATCCTTTATACTGTAGCTTTGATTTTAAATGCCCGTTTTTTTTTTTTTACCGTTGTAGGAACGAGAGCAGCACTTCATCCTTAGACCGCAATGACACTCTTTATAGCCGTGGCTATGGTGAGAGTCGGAGGACATACTCGAGCCGACTGGATAGAGACGACACCACTGACTATAAGAAGGTACGTAATACTGCTACTTCAGCTCATTTGGATCCTGGGTTTAATTCTCAGGACTTGCAAATGATACAGCACACAGAAAAACAGATGCCTTGTTGGTGGTTTGCTCGTTGAACGTGTTGACTGTTGGACGTGTTTGTCCCCCTCCCTTCAGCTCTACGAGCAGATCCTAGCTGAGAACGAGAAGTTGAAGGCCCAGTTACGTGACACGGACCTGGAGCTGGCAGACTTGAAGCTACAACTAGAGAAGGCCACACAGGTACACCGAGCTCTCGCTGCTACGGCTGATCAGTGTTGATATAAAGACGATTAAGATGGCTGATGACTTTTAATTTATTCCCATTGTGCAGAGGCAGGAACGCTATGCCGACCGATCACAGCTTGAGATGGAGAAAAGGGTAATGACGGAGTTTAATAACTCTTATCACAAATGAACTTTACTGAAAAGATGTTTAACTTCTGTCTCTCATGTTGATCTCAAACTAGTCCTTGTGTTATAATTTGATAAATCCGACCTGCTTTATAACACTACCGATGGGTTTATGTCTGAAGGTAACAAGCAGGCCCCAATATCATCTGGGTGGTGGTATGATAACCTTAACCTGACTCTCTGTATCAGTCTACTCTCTGCTGCTGGCTGTCGTGTCACACATGTAGTCGGGGTCAAAGGGACTTCCTCCCTCCTCGCCACCCAGAACACTGCCACCTTCTCTCTCACCTGTTTTTGAACCTCAGAGGCAGCGTGTGGTCACCTCTTCTTCAAGACTGCTTATTTTGTTGTTTTTGTGTGTGTGAAAGTGTGTTTATCTCAAGTTTATGGAGGAAGTAGAACAATTGTAGACTGTTGAATTGCTGTTGAAAGAACCTGTGCATGTGTGTGTGTTTTATCACTCATTCAGTAATAATGCTGCAAAGCTGTGTAGCCATGAAACCTTAATAACCCCTCTAGATTTGTAAAATCAATCCAAAATTTTAAAGCCACATTTAAAGCTACTACGAGGAACTTTCATTTTGTGTCGCTTTTGGCCGTCGTCGTGGAAAAAAGCCGTAGTGTTTGACCTAAATGCTTCAAAGCTTTGACCGTTGCCATGGTAATCGACCTCCAGATCAGTATTCAAATGCTTAATTTTTTGTCTTTTTTATATATATATATATACTGTATGTAATAATAATGTACAAATCCCCAAATAGCCCATGAAATAAGCAATAATCCCACACAACATTATTCATATTCAAGGAGTTTCTGGTGAACCTGTAAGTCGTTTCGTCGTATGATTTTGCGGGGGAATCGGACCTGACTACACCGATGAAGAGCGTTAGGAATAACTATATAGAAACGGCCAATCTTCTCGCTGACGGTCTCGTTTACTTACGTAGGTCAAAAAGAGGAATCCGTATTAAATTGACACTGTTTCATAACCAGTTAAAAGTTCCTTGTAGTGACTTTAAAACCATTTGTCTTCACAACATCCTTTATAATACAAGAATGTCCTTTTTTTATTGTTCAAAAAAGACATTCAGACTAGAGCTGCAACGATTAATTGATTAGTTGTCAACTATTAAATTAAGCAGCAGCTATTTTTATAATAGATTTCAGTAATTTGTTTAAGAAAAAGAAAATTGCAGCTTCTTAAATGTGAATATTTTCTGGTTTCTTTACTCCTTTATGACATTAAACTGAATATCTTTGATTTGTGGACAAAACGAGACATTTGAGGATGTCATCCTGGGCTTTGGGAAACACTAATCCACATTTTTCACCATTTTATAAACCAAACAACTATTTGATTAATCGAGAAAAATAATCGACAGATTAATCGTCAATGAAAATAATCATTAGTTGCAGCCCTAATTCTGACCCTCATTAACTTAGCATCCAACACAACCTCTACATCTCCCCGCCTTCCATATAAATAATGTATAGATCACTGAAGTGTGAACTGGCTGTTGCTTGCAGACGCCTCACAAGAATTGCGTGTGTTCAAGTGTGTGCTGTCGCTACACCCTCACCATCTCCCACACCTGATTTTATGCAGCGTTGTAGAGCGCGTACCACAGTTTTCTGCTTATCGCCTCTATGAAACTGTCCTGAGTTAACCTGCTTTCCTTCCGCCCCGCAGGAAAGAAGAGCTCTAGAAAGGAAGATATCTGAGATGGAGGAGGAACTTAAGGTACCAGCACACACACACAGTCACACACACATGCATTATATTCTGTGTTCATGTAAGGTGACGTTTCAATTTAATGGAGTCGAGATCACAGCTAGTGTGTAGGTGGTACTTGTGAGTTATAGTGCTAACAGCTGTCACTTCAGTCTGAGTGTCCCTTTATATATAAATCTGGGTAGCTCACTTTTTTTTTGTTGGTTTAATAGGAGCGGTGAGACATTTCACATGCTTTGATGCTTAAAACATAATATGGATTTATTACAAAATTAGTGTTATGTGCATCGTTTTTCCATTAACTTCTATCAGATATATAACATGTGATGGCGCCTGTAATTCTTGGCTGCTTGGAAGATTATTCGGTCCGTTTCTGCAGTAATCAATCAATCAAACACCTTTCATACATGTTAGTGCAGTTCAAAGTGCTGCTTCACAGATGACTGACCAGCCGAAAAATAGACTGAACAAGGGTGAGCTGTGAAAACAACAGAAAAAGACAAAAACAATTCAGCAATTTGACAATTTGAGACCAATGCACGCGAGACAATAAGATGATAAAAATGTCACAAAATAGAATTAAAAGCTATAATAGCAGTAGTAGTAGTAAAACTGCAATTAGTCAGATTAGATTAGTAAAATAACAATAAAAAAGAATAAAATTATACAATTTAAATGCAAATAAATAAGTGATCAATAAATTAAAAAAATATAATAATAATAATAAATGATGTCTATAAACCATTCCTAACCAAAGGCATGGTTAAATAGGTAGGTTATAAATTTACGTTTTATAGATTTCAACACTTCCAGTAGCTCTCAGATCCTCAGGCAGACTGCTCCAGCGGCTAAAAGCTGAAAGATTTTAGTTCCTGGACTTTTGAAAGCTAACTGACTTGTGCCAGACGACCTGAGGGGGTTGTTCCAGACTTCAGGGGGAGACGCTTTCGACTCTTTTCTCTCGTCCGAAGTATACTTCCTCCGTAGCAGTCAACACGAACCGTCAGAAAACTCCAAAAGTCCCTATAAACTTGAAGAAACTCAATAGACTAGCAGCATTAAGGCTACAAACAACCTCTTGATGGGTCCACAGAAGGAATAATATGTAAATGTATAGTCCTCCAGTGTAATACAACATCCAATCTTGCAAATGTAATTTCCAGAAATAAACCGTTTTATATTCCGCCTCATCTGTGTCCCCCATGTTAGACTCCTTGTTTACCTGCTAAACATGCATCTCTTATTCTGTTCAGGGCAACATCTCAGGTCAGCTGCTGTAAATCTATGTCGACAAAACACTTAAGCTCTCCTACTGAGAAACTTAATGTTGCTTTTCTTGATTTTTTTGGGATTAAATTGTAGTAAGCAGCTGTTGTTTCCTCATCGCTGTGATAACAAAGTGTGTTTGTTTTTAGGCAGCTGGCTGATCTTATCAGTGTCACTTTTCCATTCTATCTACAAGCATCAACCCCGGAAAGCCTCTTAATCATTCCTTCGGTTTCCAAAAAAATCTGTCCCCATTTTCTAACAATCTTCCTTTTTTCTGTTTCCCCTTTTCTCCTTCTTTGGCCCCTCCTCTCTTATTAATTTCTATTGTCCTGTCTTTCATTAAACCTTTCTCTCCTAATTTTGTTCTTGAAACACACTCCTCCTCCTCCTGTCCTTCCTCCCTCTCTCTCTCTCTTTGTTTTCCTGTGTTGTGGTTGTTGTTTTCCCCCCCTGCAGAACCTCCCCCAGGTAAAGCAGGTTCAGGCCCTGCGGCAGGTTAAGGAGCGGCTGCAGGCTGAGAACCGGGCCCTGTCCCGCGTGTTGGCGAAGCTCTCGCGGTCCGCCTGCAGCCAGCTGCCCACCGTCGACCTCTAAGCCACGTCCGTCTGTCCACCACCATCTCCTCCTCCTCTCCTTCTTCTTCTTCCTCACCTTCCTCACCTTCCCCCTCCCAACCCCATTCTTCTCATGCTCCATTCGTGCTCTGCCCGCACCCATAGACAGGCAGGTGCCCAGCCGTAAACTCCCCTTTCCGCGCCCCTCTGCCTCCCCAGAGCTTTTGGTTTTCAGATTGGGGAGGGTGACTATTTATTTTCTTAGTTCTTACAACAGGACACTCTCCTTTTACAGTGTACAACTGGACTTTGACATATTTCAGCTCATTTAAACATCCTAAACTAACTAACATGTTTATAATAGTTGGATTAAAACGCTCTGGTAAGTATGATTTAAGGCCAGCAGGTGTCTAAATTTAGTTGAATTATTAACAAACACAAACAAGTGCTGTAAAGGAAAGTGTCCTCTTCGTAGATCCTAGTTGTGTTGCTTCTGTCAGAGGGAGCTCGGGTTGTTCAGTTTGGCTTGTTCTGGCTTCTTTGCATGAAGTGGCTTCCCTATTTTTGGCCCAAATCTTCAGAGACGGAAACTTTTTTTTTTTATTTTCTTTCCCCTCTCTCTCTTTAATCCCCAAATTTGTATTTGACAGATGACATCAACCGATATTAAAGTCAGCTGCATGGGCCGACAGCAGTGCCTGATCAATATCAACTCGCTATACTTCAGAATATGATCAAATATTTCGACTTGATCGTCATCTGTAATCAGTAAATGAGTTTGTTTTTAAGGGGGACTGGAATCTCTTGTTGGAGTGTCAGTGTTGTAGAAACATGAGTTGTCACCACCACAACAGCTGTACTTTTTTTTTCTTTTTTTTTTAAATAAGAGTCAAACACCAATTTACATAATAATATCTGTAATCATATAGTAGAATTAAAGACCTATGGATTTTTTTGTAGTCATTATGTTGTTGTTTTTTGGAGATATTTCAGTTTACAGTTGTTCAGTACCATACAGCAATCTGGCAAACTACTTAAATTCAAATCAGATGTGTTGTTTCTACAGTATGACTTAATGCTTGTGAATTCAGCCGTCATGGCTCACTATAAAGATCCAAGAAGAGGGTGTCTGCCTATCGGGCATAGTGGAGCATTACCGTGGTTACTATGGAGCCCAGCAGGTGTCATATTGGGGGGGGGAAATGCATTTTGCTCTTGATTTTTTTTTTTTTTTACACCATACTATTAATAAAATTAACAGAACTTATTGAATATTGAATCCTTGTGGTGCATTTAGATGAGCTCATCCATGGCTTTACTTTCACTTTCTATTTTGCAGCGTTAGGCTACTCAGCGGTTTACACTGTATGTACACTAACTAACCAATAGCATCCAAAGCTGAGCAGTATTGCAGAAACAAGCCGGTCTCACAGGGACACAGGAAGGCGTAGAAATGGCACAACATCACAAGGACATTCCTCGTCTCATGAAGACGCATTTTAGGCCTTTCGCGTGTCATTTGTACGCCACACAATAAAATCACGGTACAATCCGCAGTGAGGTTTAGGCAACAAAACCACTTAGTTAGGTTTAGGAAATACATCATGGTTGGGCTTGAAATAAGTACATAAACTAAGAACAATAGTACTGACACAACGTAAGAGAAGTACAAAAAACACGTCACACAACGTAACACTGGTCTCCCGATTAAAAGCTGTGTTTATTGTCATATATAACTTAAATTTGTATAGTTTGCCGTTTCAATTGCGACCGCAGCATCTTCCTCGCCTGCCGTTTTCACAAGATTCAAATAGTACACAAATTGAAACACAGCACTGCTGTTATTGTGACTTGACGGTATTTTTTCGAGAGCGTAATTTCCTTATTTGTACAACCTGCTGGGCTCTGTAGGACACCAAACAATGATCCAGATTCAAACTTTTCTATATATGCATTAGATCAAATAAAAAGTAATTTTTTATTTTTGTCTCTGCTGTGTATTTTTGTGGCTGCCGGGTGAGCAGCCGTTCAGATTCTGCATGGCTTTTCTCAGGATCTTTGGCCTGTGGTGTGCCCGCTTTGACTTCTCTCTCTTTTGAAAAACAAGGAAGAGTGTTTTTTTTAAATTATTTTGAAGGAGAAAAAAACAAAAACATGAGAGATGCTGTGTGACTCCAAAGATTGCTTACAGTACAAAAGGCTGCAATTAACAGTTTGTCAAACTGGCCTGACTGGTTTTAACGACACCGTGTATATCTTGTCGAGACTCGTCTAAGCCTTCTCTCTCTCTCTCTCTCCCTCCCTCCCCTTCTTTTCCTTTTTTTTTTTATTCCTTTTCAGACGCTCCCAGACTTGAAAGCAGACAACCAGAGACTAAAGGACGAGAACGGAGCGCTCATTCGAGTCATTAGCAAGCTTTCCAAGTAGAACAGACCCCCCCGCCCGCCCTCCTGCACCCCCTAGTCCCCCATGGCAGTGACTAATGGAATTGCACATTTAGATATTAATTGCAACAGACATCAGAGACTCCTTTTTTTTTTTTTTTTTTATCTCCTCCCAGCTCTTTATCTCTCCCTTTTTTTTTGCTCCACCACCACCACAACCGCAGCATCCATCCATCCATCCACCTCCTCCACTACTATGTGTGGCTGCTGTCCTGATAGAGTTTACAGAGCAACAGGAGAAAGGGTTGTGTGATCAGCATGTAAAAGCATTGTGGGGCGGGGAAAGCCTGAAAACTATTTAACCAATAAGCCTTAGTTGTACATAAAGAGAAAAAGAAAAAAGCAGCGATCTCTTCTCTCTCTCTTCTCTTCTCTCTCGGCTATCACTGAAGAATTATCCAACACCTGATTTTATTTGTGCCACAATCTCTGATTTATTTTTGTTTCCCTCTCCCCTGTGTTCGTGTTGTGTGCCGTGCTCCCCTCTTTAACCCCTTTAAAGTGCCACTTTTGCCCTCACATCAGCTACTCGTGGCACCTAATTTTTCACCAATGCACACACTCGCCCCCCTATTTTTTTGTTACCTCTGTGTGTCTTCCTCCAAGAGGGAAATTTTTTTGAAAAAATCTCGCTTTAGCGAAACGAGGCGGACCTGGTGGAATTTAAGCTTTCACTGTATGTGCAATATGCATTTCTTTTTTTTTTTTTTTTAATGCTTTAATGATGAGTCCATCACATGTAGGATTTTCACTCTTCCACCGCTTCCATCGCTCACCTTCCTCCTCCCTATTTTTTTTTTTTTTTTTTTTAAGTTTGTAGTGTAGTCAGTTTATACTCTGTATTTCTCACTTTGTTTTAGCAGGTACTGAGTGATGCTGTATATACCTGTATGTACTTGTTTGAGACCAGCACATGGCATGCGTTTATGGTTCCCGTCTGTTACTATTAAAAGTATACAAATTCCAGAGGACAAAAAGGTGTGTTTTAATTATTTTTCTTTTATAGTCATTGGATACAGTACAGTAGAGCCTCTCTCTTAACGCGGGACGGCTGGCAGTGCTTTTTTCTTTTCCAGTTTTAAAATAAGTGTTCACATAATTGTGAGATAAAAAAAAAGAAAGAGAAATAATCGCTTCACTACATTTCACTTTCATTGTATTCAGTATCTTGGAAGAGTGCTGTTAATTTTGTTTCCAATTTTTTTTTTTTTAAAGCTGTAGTATTATAGCCAAGGTGTTGTCACTAAAAAAAGAATATCTTAGGTATCGCTAACCCAGTCCTTTTTACAAATGTCTACATGCACTGTCAATGCCATGTGAGGAGTCTTTATGTCAGGTTAAAGCAAATCGCCACCATCAAATATTCCATGCATCTGAAAACATTTTATGCATTTCAGTGGCCTTTTAAGGATATTTTAATAAAAGAAGTTAAAGCCGATGGACTGATGACCATCTACTCTGGTTTAGACTTTTTTTTTTTCTTTTTCTTCTTTTTTTTTTTTCCCGTCATCTTGTAAAATAGGTGTGTGGCTTAATACATGCAAGCTGTGCTGTGACTACCAACCACTGAAGAGTTCATTAAAAATAAACTTGTACATTGTAAAGTTCCCACGTCTGATTATTTAATTGTTTAAATGTTTTTTTATAACTCCATCTACACTGATTTCACTTGATTTTAATTATATTATTTATATATTTATTATTTTATTTATACAAATATATATATTTAGAAAATACGGTAATTATATATATATATATATATATATATAATTACCGTATTTACCGTATAATTACCGTATTTTCTATACGGTATATATATATATATATATAATTATATATATATATATATAATTTTATATATATATATATATATATAATTATATATATATATAATTTTATATATATATATATATATATATAATTATATATATATATATATAATTATATATATATATATATATAATTTTATATATATATATAATTATATATATATATATATATATATATATAATTATATATATATATATATATAATTTTATATATATATATATATATATATATATATAATTATATATATATATATCAACTGGAATCAGTAGATGGATATTATTTATATATACTGTATATTTAATTTATTTAAATAATATAATTGAACATATATTGTAATATTAATCAAATGGAATCAGTGTAGATAGATATTTATTATTTTGTTTATATAAATATAATTAAAATATATAGTTGTATAAATTAAATTAAATCAGTGTAGATAGATGGATATTATTTAATTTTTAGCTATATATTTATTATTTTATTTATATAAATATATATATTTATCTATTGTATTGGAGCAGAGGCGGATATCTCAAGAATCTCAGCACATAAAATCCAAACTACCTGCGTGACTAAACAAGACTAGAGGGAAAATAGAAAATGCTTTTTTTGTAATTTGGGTGAATTGACCCTTTAATGTTATAAGCTTATAACCAGTCATGTATACATATGAAAATGATGTTAAAGTTAATTTCTTGTACCTGCTCTATCTCTACAGGAATAACAGAGAGACATTTGACTGTTGCTACACCATCATACCAGTAGATGGTGCACAGCTTTGCAGACTCAGTCAGGTGAACATTATTTTTTACTATAGTGGAGGGATTTCTTTTGGTACTTTTTAGAGTCATGAGTCCTATCCAGCTTCACCAGCTGCACATTACAATGTTAAATGTCTTGAACTGTCTCTTGACAGCAGGTTTCCAACTCTACATCAATAGTAAAATGTCTCCCTGTCCTCCCTGAGTTTAAAATTCCTACAGATTCACGAGTGCACCGCTTCACTGGGCTCTATTATAATCCCAGATGGCAGCAGGTTTTGATAGTAAAGTGAATATATAAGGGGCATTTGCCTGCAATTTCCACCGAAAAGTAAAACAAATTCCTCTTTATGTGATTTATAAATTCTAGTTTTAGCATGTTATTGTCAATAATAGCTCACTGGGTGTGACTTTGTCTTCAGATCTGTGATGAAGGGCTCTGATCTTCAGATTAAGCTTCGGGGGATAAGCGGTGGTATCTGCTATAATTGCCCAGTGTCATGCAAAAGTGTTTCACTCTTCTGTTTTTCCATTGCCTCAGCACAGGGTTAGGAAGTCTGGTTTGTGTCTGTACTGTGACATGGACATGCTTCTTCAACCGTCCGGGGCAGAATGTCTTCATCGAGGACCTTGACGGAAGAAAGAAAAACACTTTTTTAGACAGATTCCTGGCCTTAAAAAGTCATTATGGTAACAAATGGTTTGAATTAATGCTGCCTTTTTCGTGTCATTCTGCAGGCTCAAAGGCAAAGAAGACATCAGGCTATTAGATTCTGTCATTATAGAGAGCTATACTTGATGTTTAATATGCATTTTTTGATGATGAATGTTGCTCTGCAGGCTTTCATCTACACTTCAGCTCATTCAGTTGCAGCCACTTCCACATGTCCACTTACTCTTCGTCAGCAGAAATGTAAAGTGATTTGTAGTAAATTTGAAAAAAACTTATAGAAAACACTGGCCCTTTAAGTGTCTTAGAAACAGGGCTGGCTTAAGGCATAGGCCATATAGGCGTTTGCCTATAGGGCGCCAGATTCTAGGGCTGGTCACCCTGTAAAAAATGTATTAATTAAAAAAAGAAAAATGTTGATGGGCACCCTTCCTCATTTTCTGCATTGAGGTACCAAATTAACAAATAAATAAATACACTTTTCACCCCTGTAACTCTGTTTCTCACACTTTTTTTTTATCAGCCCGGCTGCACTTATTTGTTAAACATAAAAAGTGTGAATTGTCGTGAAACTGATTAAACACGTTTAAGATGACAATATCATAGAAATAGCATATAAATGTGACCAGTAATAAGTCTCAGCAGGAGCTTTTGAAACTCATGATTTCTGTCTGGTCTCTTTGATTCCTGACAGCAGCTCCACCACGAGATGACGTGCTGTGCTTTTCTAGGTTGGAAACCATCCATAAAGAAGGAATTAGATCTTGGCAACTGCTGTCACACACAGAGAGACACTCACACTCTTTCCACCGTGGCCTAATCTCCCTCTCTTCTCTACCGTATAAAGTGCAGCATGCAGCATACCAAACAAAACCTTCTCCCCAACTGCAAATTTTTAACAACACACACAAGACTTAGACACACTGGATGAGCAAAACCCCTCAGCGGCAAGGACAAACAGCAGCGGGGTTTCTCTACCGCTGACAAACAATGACAAATAGAGGCGTCCCGATGAAGTGACAGCTCGAGTCTGTCACTGAAACAAAGACGAACACACTCGGTTTAGAGGAGAGTGATTCAAAGCAGCGGTGGATTGGTGAGGATGCATCCTAGAAGAGAGGATACAGAGACGTCTCTCTCTGTGACTGTGGTGTCAGCATTTATATAGGAAATATCCTGCACTGCAATTGCATCATGGGAACATGCCAGAGGCTATTCAAGGAGAGGACAGATAACTGTAGTAATAAATAACATACTAATTAATCAAATAGACTGTTGACAGAATGAATCAACAGTTGTTAAACCGGTTCCAGCTTCCAAACTTTTCTGTTTTTATCGAAGTGTCTTTCGTTTTTTGGACTGTTGGTTGAACAAAACAAACAACTGGAGGACGTTACCGGGGTTGTGTGAGTTAACAGTGACAATTATGGTAATTATGAAGTGATCCCACTGAGCTGATCTGCCCACAGAGGGCTGCACTGCATCAGACTTGACAAGTCATATAGTCTTAGATTCTATAAAGATATAGAGGAGTAATGTCTAGCTGTCGAGCTCTAAATCTCACTAATTAACATATTGTATCTGTCATTCGTATTAATCCCTACAAAATCGTGTAACGTATCAATCGTCTCGACGAACTCTCTGCAAGAAAGCGTATTTCCCAAAATGTTGAACTATCCCTTTAAAGAAGAAGATAGGAGAGACTCATTTCATTGAGTCGTGTCTAGAAGGTAACCTGCAAATTGTGAAATCTGCAAAAACATGCAAAAACTCGCGCGAGACTAGCTGCCTGATGGCCTATCCCAGGGGTCAGCAACCTTTACTATCAAAAGAGCCATTTTATGCAAAAAAAAACAAAGAAAAAATTTGTCTGGAGCCGCAAAACATTTGAGGTCACATTGAGGGAAAAAAAATTAGATTTACAGAATGAAGTCACAACTTTACGAGAAAAAAATACGTAAAATTACTACTTTATAATATTGTGTAACTTTATTCTCGAAATCTCAGATTTATTTTTTTTTCCTCAATGTGGCCCTAATACTCCATCATACCGTCGTACCATAGACCTACAACAATGATAAATAAAAATGAAATGTAAACAAAAACAGTTATTCATTTCCATTATTTTTTTTAAAAATCCAAAGGGAGCCACTGGAGAGGAGCTAAAGAGCCACAGGTTGCAGACCAGTGACCTATATCCTAACCTTAACTATTCGAGATCAACGCCTAACCTTAACCACCTCGCAAGAGTTTCCCCAACTTGCGGGTTACCTTCTAAACACGACCAAAAGCAACCTTTACTAATGGCTTTATCATAGCAATATAGCCTGGAGTTTAAAGTTGTGAACTCATATAGCCAGATGAAAATCTATGTGTCTGATCTTCCAAGTGATAATCATATTATTTACCTCCATGACCATCAATATCTGATTAAATAACATGGCTAAAAACATGAACCCCCGTCTCCCTCTCCTATCCTGACTGCAGTGGAGGGTATCTGCAGACCTGCTGTGCGAACCTAACATCTGGGAGGCTCGTGAGAAACATTTCTTGAATACTTACTTACTCTTGGATAAACAATTTCATGGGGGAGTGAGCTCCTGGTGTCGGCTCCCCGCTTACAGAATTACCCACCTAATGGCTTTTGACTGAAACATTACTGTCAAATAAATGAAAACACGTGAACACAAGAGTGGCTGTTACACGGTGTTATGTTTAATATGAATTTCAGATTACTTCGGCGTTTGCTCATTTAACAGCCGGGCGAGCAATGCATTTTCCCTCTTTACCACAGAACGTGTTATGGGTTTACAAAATATACATGATATGGCCGTTAATTAAAGAGCTTTCGGAGAGGGTGAATAAATCTGGAATATAAAACACTTAACATGGAGGCTAAGCACGCTCACTATCGGGAACACATTACTGGATTTAGTTAAAAAGCAGCAGTGTTTGTGTTGGCATGGAAGGAAACCCTTGTGACCCCTTCATTCTCTTTTTTCCTCCTCATAGCAGACTGAAATATGCTAAATATGCAGCAGTGAGTCAATAGATCAGGGTTTATTTTTAGGAAAAGGCGCCTCACTCCTTTTGCTCCACCCAACTTTTCTCATTATCTGTAACACGGTTGCAAAGATAACGGCTGCTCTCCCACTCAGAAGTGAATGGGTGTCACATTTTTAGACCTGTTGGGAAATAACACAGGTCCATTAACACAAAAACAGCCTCTTTTCATATGGAAAATAAATAGATATTAATGATAACCACACCTTAAAGTCAGTGCACCCTTGGGAGCAAGTGAGACGCACACAAATCTATCACTACGAGGCTCCCACCCTTCAGCACAGTCAATTTATGGTGCTATATTACCCTCGCATGAAATGAGGCGTCTGACAGTGAGCACCTATAGCAGGTTTAAATCACAGTGAGGTAAAGAGCAGAAATGCATGCAGGGATTGAATAGCACTGGAATGAAGAGTTATTATAATGGAGCTTTGCATCATGCAGTATGTGTTAGATTCATTATATTTCCTCTAAACTGGGATCATTACGCTGCAGAAGGGGGATGAAATGCTGACTTTATGACTGCTTTTTCAGATCTATTCTGCTGTATACTAGTGAATTGCTGTTTTGGAACTTTCCATCCTTTCACACAGTCTTCCTCAGCAGAGTTTGCTCATTCGTCATCGCATTGTAAATGTTAAAATTTCCTTTTTTTGAGCCCTTCAAGAAGTTGTCGGCGATGAAGCTGCCATGATCTCTGATATCCTCAGAGAAGGTCCCGTCAAACATTCAATAAAAACAATAATCTTCATATTTGTGGAGCACCCTTCAAAATAAAGTGTGCTGCACACAAAACAAAAATTAAAAACTAACCAGTATTCATGCTACTTACAGTTTAACCTCTTCTACTCCTTGAGAGCGCCCTCGGCCGACATGACTTTTTTCAGAGGTTGCAGCGGGCTCAGTTTTAGAGCTACGTATATTGAAGATGCTGGTATCATATGAAACTAGAAAACATAAGAAATCCATTGGTTCCAACCATAGCAATTTTCAAAGGGGTCCCTTGACCTCTGACCTCAAGATATGTGAATGAAAATGGGTTCTATGGGTACCCACGAGTCTCCCCTTTTACAGACATGTCCACTTTATGATAATCACATGCAGTTTGGGATAAAAAAAACAACATGCATTTTTGAATGCAGTATAAATGTGTTATTTTCGCCTATACCAAAATGGTGTATTTGAATATTTATGCAAATGTGAGCATTTTTAAGTGTATTTCTCTGAGCTTTAATACATAAAGCCCATGTCTGTAAACTAATCTTTCCTCTTTTGTGTTTAAGTTTTGTTTTATTTCTCTCTGTTTGTTATTTTCTCTTATATAAAACACTTGGTGACCCTGTTTTTAAAAATTGCTGTAAAAATTACATGAAATTATGTAAAAAAAATGATGTGAAAATGTCTCATAAAGAACTGAATGAGGACATAAAGGCAATGTATTTTGTTTTGTCTTTGTGGCCTGTAAAGATGCAGACAAGTATTAAGGTGTACAGGAGATTTCATCTTTCAGTGTTCACATTTCTCATTAACTACATCATCATAAGTGTAATAAATAAACTTGTCAGTCAGCGTCTGAATTTAGCGCGTATACATCAGCATTAGATGAACGAGGAGGTTCTTCTCCTCTGATCAGAGCCGCTTTGATGAGTCATCCGGCGCCTAGGGGAGTCAGTCTGAGATCTGCGTGGGAGAGCTCAATCACAGACAAACGCTCTTCTGCTGAAAAGTTGCACTCAAACTGTGTGATAAGCAAAGGCCTACTGAAGACTAGAAATCAGTGACATTGTCTTTTATAAACACACACCTGTCTGTTGTTGATGGAATCAAATCTACCACCAAACTTACTGCTGAAATGCTGCTTTCACCTTAAACTTCTACCACACTCAGAGTAAAACGTCATTCTGGAGGTGGAAAATAGTCAATTATAGTGTTGTTCAGAACATTTTTTAAGGATTCACTCGGAATTGATATGATGTATCTCCTCAAGGGAATTCCTTTATGAGAAAGAACATGTGGTACACTTTAAAAAGGACACCATACTTATCACACACCTGTGTTGCTGCAACTAACCATTATTTTCATGATCAATTAATCTCTTGTTTGTATTACTCAGTTATTCATTCTGTGTATAAAATGTCAACAGCATACCTTAATATAACTTATTTTGATCATCTGACACTCATTATAATAATAATAATAATAATAGTTTAAAATTAAATAAATTAAGTAAAATAATTTCAAAATGCCTGCTAAAATGAGCTTTCTCTGGCCATCCCACACTCAATGATAATAATAATAATGATGATGATGATGATGATGATGATGATCATAATTATTATTATTATTATTATTTAATATATAGCCTATTTTGTTGGACCAACAGTCAGAAAAACTCTCATAGTTAATTCATTCTTAAAATCTTAACGCAAAATAAAATTAAAATTTGATTTCATTTTCTCTCTATACAGTAATTTCATTAATCAACTAATCCTTTCATCACTACACTCTTGAATATATCATTAAACTATATTCTGAGAGTATAAAAATATTTATTTTTTTATTCTACTGACAGCACTACAGTAATATTTATTCCTGGTTGCAGGGTATGTGAATGTCATCAGCTGACAGGAAGTAAACATGGACCCAAGCTGTTGCCTAGCAACGCAATTCTGTTGCAATTCCGTCAAAATGCGCTAAAACGGAGCGTTTCAGACAAGAGGGTAAATACAGGCATATTCAGGCAGACAGTATGAGGAAAATAAAGTTTTTTTTAACATTAAAGCATGTAAACATGTTCTAGTAGAAACACAAAATACAAGTATGAACCTGAAAATGAGCACAATATGGGACCTTTAAGCATTTCACCTCACTCAGTATGACCCTGTCTGTCTTATGTTGTCTGTATTGTTTGTTTGTTTGTTTTTTGTTATAAAACAACAAAAAATAAAGTATAAAAAAAAAAAAGTACTATAAATCACCTTAGGTAAAAGTACAAGCCCCTTTTGTGAATATTAAAAGATCATTACAGTGACTTTATTCTGGGGCTGAGCTCCACAGCTGCTTCGGCTCCACTCGGGAATGTTCGGGTGTTGTCGGAGTCGCTCGGTTGTGTGCCAGAGGGCAGAGCGCCGAGCAGCAGCAGCGAGCGGCTCTCAGCGCTCCAGAACGAGCGCCATTCATCTGAGAGAGACCGCGGTGCTCACCTGGTCGGACCTGACAGAAGAGAGCAGTTTAACGACCGAAACAAGCTCCACACAGGTGAGTTTCTACCTGGCACCTGGGCCTTACACTTCTGGACAACTTTTTACACACTTTGAGGTACTTTTTACTGGAGAAAACCTCATTAGAGATGCCCGAAAGAGTTCTCAGCTTAAATTGTTATTATTGTCGGTGAGGTTCGTTAAAGAGTAAATACGTGGATTTAAAACTTATTTTTTGTTTAATAAAAAGCCATAAAACAACACAGTTTAAACTTTTATTTAAAGTTTTATTTGTTGTGACTTTATTTCCCTTCTTACCTGTCAACAGCAACCTGGTTAATCACGTAAGGAATGCGGTGCAAGTAGGACTAAGAGCAGAGAGCCAAACTCCATTCATATTTTACGCTAATTTAAATTAAATCATCAAAAAAAGGGATCATGGCAACAGGAGGATTCAAATCAAACGCCACGACTGACTTTTTAGAGGAGTGGAAAGCAAAACGGGAGAAAATGCGAGCCAAAATGCTGGGGGATATAGCCGCAGCGACTGGTGCACCCTTAGGTGTCAGCAACCCAAACAGCACCACCAGCACCAGCAGCCCCACCGAGCATTCCAATAACGGCAGTCCGGATAGAAGCGCCTCCGCTGGGAACTGCGTCGCCTCCTCCTACGCGGTGGCTCGGTCCTCCTCCGGCTCTGCTTTAAAGAGACCCGAGGAGGAAATGCACCACCACCACCACCCTGTTGCTGCTGCTGCTGCTGCTGCTGCTTCACCCGCTTCACCCACCACCACAGCCTGCAACCTGAAGAAGGCCACGCCTCAGACTGAGCAGCAGCAGCAGCCAGCTCAGCAGTGTGCAACCCAGTCTGAGTCCAGTCCCATGGCGTGCAATGACAGTGACAAGGGAAGCCCATCAACACCATCAACACCATCATCATCGCCCAGTAAGGTGAAGGAGAAGAACAGCACCTCTGGTCCCAGTGCTAGGAAGGGGAAAGGACAGATCGAGAAGAGGAAGTTGAGGGAAAAGAGGAGATCTACAGGTGTTGTCAGCATACCATCCAATGAGGTGAGTCAGGCATGCTTGTCTTATGTGATAGTAAATGTGTTTTACATGCTGCATGGGGAAAATACCCTTTTCTCTACAGGGAAGTTTCACCTGAGTAGGATATAGGAGATTATTTTTTTGCTGTATTGGATTTTTGAGTGTTATTAAACACTCTTCTGCTGAAAAGTTGCACTCAAACTGTGTGATAATCAAAGGCCTATACTGAAGACTAGAAATCAGTGACATTGTCTTTAATAAACACACACCTGTGTGTTGTTGATAGAATAAAATGTACCACTAAACTTACTGCTGCTTTCACCTTAAACTTCTATCAAACTCAGAGTAAAACATGTCATTTTGGAGGTGGAAAATAGTCAATTATAGTGTTTGTTGAGAACATTTTTTAAGGATTCATTCGGAATTGATATGATGTATATCCTTAATGAGAAAGAATGTGTCGTACACTTTAAAAAGGACACCATACTTATCACACACCTGTGTTATCACACACCTTTTCTCCACAGGGAAGTTTCACCTGAGCAGGATAGGATGGATTATGTTTTGCTGTATTGAATTTTTGAGTCTTATTAAACACACACAGTTGCACTCAAACTGTGTGATAATCAAAAGGCCTATACTGAAGACTAGAAATCAGTGACATTGTCTTTTATAAACACACACCTCAGCTCAACATCAAATCCCACCACTTAGGAGTTTGAGGGTGGGCTCATATTCCATGATACCCTTCCTTTCAACTTAAAACTTCACATATTTTCCTGCTTATGTGATGTTCACTAATGTGAATTTGACCTGCTGCATGGGGAAAGCACCTTTTTCTCCACAGGGAAGTTCACCTGAGTGGGATTGGATAGATTATTTTTTGCTGTATTGGATTTTGAGTCTTATTAAAACACTCTTATGCTGAAAAGTTGCACTCAAACTGTGTGATAATCAAGATAATCAAAGGCCTACTGAAGACTAGAAATCAGTGACATTGTCTTTTTATAGATAGATAGATAGATAGTAACTTTATTAATCCCGAGGGAAATAAAAGTTTCCAGCATCACAGTTCCATAGTGCAAAACATGTTAGTAAAAAGGCAGTAAAAAAGTTAGTAGTACAAAGTACAAACAAATATACCAGATATAAAAATACAAGGAAAATGAAGAAAACTGCGAAAAGCAGCAAATCCTCACTTTTGGGAAGCTGAAACTAGTGAATATTTGCCTTTTTTACTTGATAAATGACTTAAATGACTCTCAAAATAGATGTTGATTAAGTTTCTGCTGATCGTATGCTAAATAAAAGTGTCAAAATATTACAAACGAGCCGTAAACTTCACTGGAATCAAAAGAAAAATATAAATATTACACAAAATTGAGATGAGAAAAATCTAAGATAAACAAAACTGAGCTATGAAAGGCTGTCATCAGACTGTCATCAATGATTAATGCGTCTTTATGTATTCATTTATCCTTCATTTAGCAGTACTCACTTGGCATGTCCTGCAATTGTTTTATTATTTATCAGGTGACATGTGCGCAGATACCGATACATTTGTGATAAGCTTAACGTCAGCTGATAAAATCGGCCCACTTCTTGCTGTATTGGTCGTGCAAATACAAGATAAGTATAGTCTATATGCTTATCAGTCATGGCTATAACACCACGGCCAGTAGGCGTTCATATAAAGTACATATTAAATATCAAGTCGTCCACATATAGAGGGACTTATAGGAGTCAGGGCAGGAGTTATCTTTGGTGCAAGGTGACAACTTATTAGTGAAAAGTTGGTTCTTTTAAGTTTGTTATTGTTGTTTTAATATGGATGTCCATTTTCGAGTTGGTTTTTTACTGCTGTAATTTGCCTTTTTTTTCTTCTTTTCTTGGCTGTGTTTCTTCTTTAACATCTTGGGACCAGGTTGGAAAACTGTTCTCACTTTAACACATTATCCCTTGGATCCTGTGTGTGTGCGTTTTTTAGATCTATAAATAATTCAAATCAAAGAAAAGCTTTCCAAAATTCCTCCCATACATGTGTCTGGTTTAATCGAAACCTCTGTAGAGAGAGAAATGTAAGCAGCTCTCAGATGTCGGGGAGGTTGGGAGACGAGAACAGAAGGGGTCGACTGGCGGTTGGTGGAGGTGTTCATTGTTATTGAATTTAAATCATGTCGCACTCTTGCCTAATTCCTGTGGTCCAGACACATGCAGGAACTCTGATATGAAGCTGTGCCTGCCAACAAGCACTCGTGGCCAGCGCTCTGATTATGTACACCCGCTTTAAAAAAGCACTAAAATTGTCCGAATAAATGTTTTTTCATGAAGGTGATGGTGGTGTTGCTCCATAACCACCCTGCTTCCCGTATCCCCTTCTCTTATAACTTGGAGTTTGACCAGCTTTTTCAGTTGGCGCTCCACATCCTGTTATTAGGTGCTCAGCAGTGCTGAGCAAAGCACTCTGGGCCGTGCCAGATATGTTAGATCGAGCCCATAGGCAGCTGATTATGTAGTAAAGTGGGCGAACGGACTATTATTGGGGGGGAGGTGGGAGGTAATCTGATGAAGTGGTGAGCTGATTTGCGTGATTGAGGTGAAGAGAAAGAACTGGAAGTCTCTGATCTCAACTGTCGGGCTGTGGTCGAGGTACAGTTTGAGCTGTGAGATACATTGAGTACATTTACATGTCCACTAATATCCCGGGTATGATCCCAGGCTTTTTGGAGTTTCCTGATTGTGTCTTTGTGCATGGGAAACATTTCAGAAACCTGGAATAGCCCTTAACCTGGTCATGAGAAACCCAAATATGTTAGTCGGAGTACTTTGATGGATGGAAACTGCCATGTAAGCAGGTCCCTTATCAGTTTGAGTTAGTCAGTAAACTAATAAAGATTATAATGACACACTGAAAAGAAAGTGAAAGTCAACGATAGTAAATTCACCAGGCGGCAACCCCAGGGTCTGAAAAGTGAAGCCAATGTCTTAAACTTGCATTCTTTCTAATAGCCAGCAGGGGGCGACTCCTCTGGTTGCAAAAAGAAGTCTGATTGTATAGAAGTCTATGAGAAAATGAGCCTACTACTCACTTGATTTATTACCTCAGTAAACATTGTAAACATGAGTTTATGGTCTCAATCACTAGTTTGAAGTCTTCTTCAATACAGCATGATGTTCATTTAGTAAATTGTGGTCCCATTTAGAGTCAGATAGACCATAAAGCAGGGGATGCTTTAGGGCGTGGCTACCTTGTGATTGACAGGTCGCTACCACGGTCTGGGAGTTGTCTGTGTTTTTCGTCTTACAACTTTAACCCTTCATGAAAGTTAATTGTAACATTTTAGTTGGCTAAAAATGTCTTATTCAGTGTTCGGTTGTACTTAGCTCCACCCTCTCGTGTCACTTCTGGTTGCAAAAAAACAATATGGCGACAGCCAAAAGGCGTCAAAACCGTAGTGAACGAACCAATGGGTGATGTCACGGTGACTAGGTCCACTTCTTATATAGACTATTGACAAAACAAGCAGTTTGACAACATTGTGATTGACATTTTTCACTATTTTCTGACATCTTATACATCAAACGATTAATCAAGACAACATTTAATCGGCAGATTAATCAATGATAAGAGTAATTGTTAGTTGCAGCCCTAAAATATTCACATTGGATAAGCTGACCATTTACTTTATGTACTTTGTTGTTTGGCAGCACCTCACACTTCACCATTTCAAACTAATGTTTAGCTAACTGTAGCCACTGACACTAAATAACAACTCAAGTTTTCTCATCTCAAATATCTTTTTATTGAGCAGTTATATTTCACCTATAATTGTAATACTCATTTTCTTAGTTCTTACAATTGTGCATGCAGCATTGGAGTCATCGGGAAATGACATAAAGTCACAGAGGTGATATCTAAATAATAATAAACAAGCAGAATAAGAACTATCTAAGGTGAACTGAGATTGTGCGAGCTTTGTAAATCAGAGAGAAACACAGAAACGCTGGCAGCGCAGCAGATATTTTATTCCTTTTGTCAAATGTTTCCCTCTCTCCTCCTGTTGCATATAAAGAGGACCAAACTATGCAAATGAAGACTCCCATCACACAAGCCCTCTTTGTGATGTGAATATGAGTGGACAGGTGTGAAAAGAGATGCCTGGGATTATCTCCCCGCTCGTTCTGCGCGGCATAATAGCTGTTGAGCGGGATTTCAGAGCATCAGGGGAACCCAATCTTCTGCCTGTTGAGGCCATAATGGCCTGATAAAAAGCTCCCTGCCTTACTGGAGAAAAGACAGTTGTGCACGGCATCAATCAATACCGACTCCTGCTCTCCAGGAAAGGTGTCTTCTTTCTCTCACCCTGCTCGCCGCCTCGGACTGGAGGGCATTGTTGTTTGCGCTGACCTTTGACCTGCTCACGACATGCTTACGCAACAGAGGAATGTGGAAATGAGTGTTCTGGAGAGCATTTCTGTGAGGTTCTCTCATCTGAAAATGTTTTCGGTCGTGATGTAAGCATGTTTCCAGTACCACTCGCCACATGTGGTCTGATGGCTCATTGTGCAGCTTTTTTTATGACCTCAGTGAGTTATGAGGCTGTGGTCAGACGCTCCAGTCCGGGAGTGTGAACTTTGTTTCATGTGGACGGCTGGATCTGCCCCAGAGTGGCTACTGCTGCTGCTGCTGCTGCTGCTGGCCGGCCCCTCGCTGCTATTTGTCTGCAGCGTCACCGAAGAGGTCAACAGGTTTAACATGCGATACTGTGCCGAGCGCTCAGGCAGTTAACACTCTGGTGATAGGAGGACACGGCAGACAAGAGGGGTCCTTGTCTAACCTGATCCTTTGTTAATATGTTTTATGTTTTATACAAACGTATCTTAAACACGCACTGTCCCACGGGTAGGTTTCGTCAGTACAAACGTATGCCTTGCAGCCAAACTCTGACTCAAACCCGCTGGCCTTTTTTTGTTTGAAGTTCTAATGGACATCCTCAAAGTTTCCAAATAAGCCAAATATGATAAGCTGAATTTTGAGGAAAAGTTTGCAAGATTATGCGCGAGTCGTGAATAGCATATTAAAATATCCGTTTGATGATGGTGTGCAGCCGTTAAAAACAAGCAGATATAAAATGTGGTGCAGTCAGAAAGCATAAAAAATTATAACTTTAATGACCTTAAAGCTACTTAAGGGAGTAATAAAAGGGAAAAGTTGTTTTCCCCCTCTGAATTACAAACATGCGTAAAATACACCAGACCTTTTGGAAAATGCTTCTTATTCAATAACGGTATTGTACAATACGCTATGAGTCCCTCCCGAGTCACGTCATGGAGACGAGACAAGAGCCCTCGTCGCCGTCGCTTATGTCGTAAACGAAACACATGCGAGGCTCGGGACGAAAGGGCCGACAGGAATCCTCTGCAGGCTGCGTTACGCACAGGCTTACAGCCGGGCACTGCCGGGATCGGGCGGTGCGTATAATGCGCAGAGACAGCAGCCTCGAAACGCCACCGTTTAGTGGGAGAGGGGCCCGCAAACGTGACTTTGAGGAACATCTACACTCGCACACGCAGAGTGATGAGGAGACGCTTAGCGCAGATACAGCAGCCTCAAAACGGCGCCATTTAGCGAGAGGGGGCCCGCGACACAATGAGCACGGACAGAGGTGTACTCAAAACAGCACTCGTGGACTCATCATGACACATTTTCATGACAAGCCGAAGCTCTAGAGCACAAAAAGTTGTATTCGGAACACCCCCTAATTCTGATATCTGTTTTTATGTCAGATTCAAATGAAAGCTCAATTTTATTTTGGAAAGTTTACATACACAATGGCCTGCTTCAGGGCATTTCAGGGTGTGTAGGGGCAATGTGTCTCATATCAAATGAGGCTCTATGCATCGTTGAATTTTTGGCGTCAACTCTTTCATCCGCTCTCTTGCATTAATCAGTGCCTTGTTTGTTGCCCACATTTGCTTCTGTTCCATTTCAGTTCAGTGAAGGGTGACGTTCTACTGTATGTTTGTGGGGCCACGCTGAGAGCAGAGTTTGGACAACATTGGATCCTGTTTTACCCTCAATGCAGTTTGCGGAGAATGCATGGATTGACACTGATTTAATGAAATGAGCACTAATGTGTGTGTTTGTGTTGCCTCTCCAAACAAGAGCAACCACATATTTGTGAGATTTTAACCTGGTGTCATGGTAGTAGGCGCCTCTTTTTTTCTGTTTAATAGCTTTCTGAAGGTGTTTAAGACTGCATTCACACTAATAACGTTTTTGTTTTAAAGCATAACTTTTGCTACGTTTCTACCTAGAGTCCACACTAGTCCGGCTGTTTTGAGCCCCTAAAACGGAGACGTTTGAAAATGCCGCTGACCCCGTTTTAGTTTTAAAACTCCAGGGTTGTGTTTTAGTCTGGATGGGCAGAAATGGAGACCTTTTAAAAACGATGACTCAGACACCCACGTTCGCTTCTTGATTGGGTTCTTATCAGTCATGACGTCTCCTTCCCTGGTTCGTCCAGAAGAAAGCAAACAACATCTGTTGTGTTTTCCACCGCATTACACCCTGTAATCGTGTGTTACTTTCAGTAACCGCTCCAAAGCGTCGTCGCTCCAAGCAAAGAGATCTCTGGTCTTACTGTTCGCCATTGCTGTTCTTCCTCCGTAGTATTTTCTGCAACTCAGCAACCAACCGTGCAGCTTCCTGTTTACGCCGGCGCGCGCATGCCCAGTGTACGTGAATGGTCATGTGATACGCATTTTCAGACGTGATAGTACGGCCCTAAAACGCTTGTCTAGATGTGGATGTAGCCTAAAAGTTGTATATTGGTGCATGGTTTTGTTCCACGCAACAAACTGAAAGTGGAATTTAAAGGTATGTTCTCTATACTCTGTAAGAAACGTATTTAATAAGCTGTCGTCACACTGCAAATAATGAGTTTTCATGACTAAGTACACTCCTAAAATCCTCACAGTTGTTTGATTAGTAAATATAAATAGGCTCTCAATTCACAGCTGTTGCAAAAGAATGATAATTTGCGCGTGGTGTAATGTGTTTCACTGGCTGTTAAAAACATTCTCCAAACAAGGTCACATCATCACAATAAATACCACAGGGATTTGATCATGGACTTAAGTAAGCAAGCAGCTATTTAGGCAGGGTGTTGTGTTTCCTTGTTTTCACTTGTTAGTCGAACAACAGGAATGCTAAACTCTTTAATTAAAACACGTGTTTCTCAAAAGTGAAGTTTCCCCAACAAGAACATGTTGTTTGGTTGACTTGCCGGAGTGAACTCTGGATTGTTTACGAGGGCCACTGTCGCTGGAAAGCTTTCAAAGGGGGGTGACTAATGGAAATAAGAGTCCCAGTTGAGCTGTTCTGAGAAATTTCAGGGAATTCCAAAGGAGGAGGAAAGAGGACAAGAAAAGAGGAAGCGTCGTCTGCTTCTGCGATGAAGTCGTTACCAGCTCGGCCCCTTTCCATACGGGTTACCTCGGGGGTCTCTCAGCACCTCGTAAAACACGCATCACCCTTGTAATGGGCCGTGGCACGCGGTTTTGTTCACTTTGTAAGAATCTTACGTAAACTTCAGTTCCCATTAAAGTGACCCCTGACTAGGTGAGGGTCCATTATGCTGTCAGATGGCATCACATCACTGGATTAGAGCAAAAGAGACTGTGGGAAGGAAATACTAGTTAGCCATCAGTGAAACAACTCACTACCTCAGGGCAGATTATCCAATCTCAATACTTTATTGGTATTGGCACTGTAGATGTAGTAAACGAATTAAAAGAACTTCTGTGTCGCGGCAAAACTTGTCCTTTCTGTTTGATATCTGCTGTTATTTGCACACAAAGTTCAAAGTCCTTCTTATCCAGGTCACTGCTCTTTAGCTATGGCTGTTCAGGAGCTTTGCGGGAACAGACTGTAGATTATTAGTGAAGAATAACGTACCCCCTGCACGGCATGCACAAGAATGCACAGTCATGCAAAAACCCGCACCGCCTCCGAGCACCGACGCCGCTCGCACACATCTCGTGACGAAAGCGAGAGCCTTGCCTGTTTTGCCTTCAGGGCGGTAACATAGTCAGCGAGGACAAGCACTGAAAACTGTGCCGTTGGTGAAGGCGGTTTCCTAACAGAGAAGCGTCAGTATTTGCGTGACACATTACTCACCTCCCTGCTACTGCTGGAGTGACACGATCGTTGTCTTTGTGGCTAATCTTTAACCGCTGAGTGTGTGTTTACAGTTCCAGGACATACAAGTTTGGCAATCAATTATCTATTGTTGTATTGTCAAATTCTTGAATAAGCCCCCCTAAATAGAGCAGAAATGATTGATGCTGTGGAATTTGCAGCAGTCAGATGTTGTAAAGGCCACGCTGAATAAACTTGTGCTTCATAACCCATGTAAATATTTAACCAAATCCACTTTGACTGTTTCTTCTGCAGGCGCAAAAACAATGTCAGAGCGAATCGCCTCGTCTTCGTCTGACCCCCCTGGATTCAGGCCATTCTTACACCTTTTTTGTTTAAGTTACACATTTTTCAGAGCCTCTGTCATTGTTCCCTTTCTCATATTTTCCCCTCCTCATTACCAGCAGTCACGCTGAGAACATTAACACAATCTGGTGTGTGTGTTGTGGTAACTGACATGCAGCTTATAGAAATGTACTGTTTGGGATTTTTTTTTAATCCTAATAGTTTATGGAGGCGTGCGGAGATAAGCGATAATCGGTTTCACGCTTCCGCTTTTTAGAAAACGAGTGTCCCCCCCGTCGTGTCGGTTGTTGGGGGGAACTTTCTGTACTTAGCTGCCGGGCGTCTCGCTAGTTTGACAGCACACAAACACACACGGCAGGGGGGTGTTGAGCAAGAGAGTGGTGGATTTAGAGGAGTGTATGTTGTGACTTTGTGCGTCTGTAAATGTGTAGCCTATTTGTCGGACATTCCTGTGTGTTCGCTGACGACTGTGGGGAATTTGTGAGTCAGCCCTAATCAGGCCACTCTGCATGATAAGGCATTTGGGAGCCTGTCTGTTTGTATTCATTAAAGTAGAATTACTTAGAGACCCAAGTCGCTATTTTCCCACTCTGTTCTATTTTAAATTCTGGTGCACGTTTTGGTATGCCTGTTTTTCACTCTTCTGAACACTCTGCTCTGCAGTGGGGGGAAGAATTCAGTTTTTTTTTTTAACATGGATCTTTTAAAGCGAGATTTTGTAACTTTTAAAATAAGAAATAAATTAATCTTCTCCTTACAAATGACATGAGAGAGAAACAAAATATTCTTGGGAAATAAAAGCAAATTCAACATGCCCTTATCCTGTAAATTCCCCTTCTGGCAACTGTGGCCGCTGTCCAGGAAAAGTTACGTGGTCTTGCTTTAAGAGTTAAGTAGAAGTTCACAATACAACAGTGTAAAAGTAAAGACTTAGCTACAAAATGTACTTAATAAACCTTCATTTCTAGAACATTTTCAAAACAATGTTACAAAGGTGCCATACAGCCACCAGAGCAAACAATAAAAAATGTATATTATTATTAATTCATGCATGTTTAAAGAGTAGTTTAATGTAAGGTATTCCAGGTGGTGCCTTGCTCTAAAGTAAGGCACCAGCTAAAAGTCCAATTTTTACTTTTGAAATGCATTGGAGAAGAAGTGTTAAGTTGCATAATCAACCATCCTTCGAAGTTGTGCCGGCAGGGAAGCTCATATATGCTTGCAAATATAAAGTTTACCATCAAAGAAATCACATAAACTCAAGTGTGTAGGGCACATCAGATTACTGCATACTATGTACTTTTTAAATTTTTTTTTTTTTTAATGTTTTTAATCACTTGTTTTGTCATCTATTATTCCCTTACCTTTCCTGATTTTTTAGGTTTTTGCCGTGGTATCGTTTCAGTATTAGTATCGATATATTCAGGCAGGGTATCATATCAAAGTCATAATTTTGGTACTGTGACAACACTACTACTAAATGATCATTTGTATATCAATTACTAATTTTTCTTGCATGCCTCCAGGGTGAACGAAGCTTCAAACAACGGAGAGAATTCTTGATGAATTTAAGTAAATGGGGGCTGCTTTAAATAACAGCAAAACTACATAGAAACGTCAATTTACAAACTCTCACACAACTCGTGCAGTAGAAGTTTCGTTAGTTGTATGCGCATTACTTCCCAAACACATGCATCTTCACTAAAATCTTACTATTTAAAACACTTCAGAATTAAAATATAGTAATCAAGCCCCACCTCTACTGAATTTACAGTATATAAGTTGAGTTGGAAATGTAGACCATTTTGAGCATCAGTTGTAGTCAATTAAAACCAGTGCCGTCTGACGCAGCCACAGTCCTCTGCTCACTCTGCCGTTTTATTGCATGAGGGACAATAAGCCTCAGTTTATATTGTATGAGTGAATGCACACCAACAGACCGATTTTGTCTGCAGTCCAACAGGTTTTCACGCACTGCCTCTGTGTTATGTCACCATGGATCTCTCTCAGACCGCTTTCTCCCCCCCGATAAGCATCACTGTTATCTGACGAGCTGGTTTGACACGTGTAACCAAACCTTCTTTTGAGGACAGATGAATAAAACATCACTTTCTTTCCTGTCGTTTGAGAGGGAAAGTGAAATACTCAGACGGAGGAATGTTGGCTAAGCAGGATGATGTTTTTGAGTCTCGCCGTTGTTTTTGTTTGACGATATTACTTCTCATGGAGAGGAGCAAACTTTAATTTTCCACAAACTGAACTGCGAGAAAAATATGTCAATACTGAACCTCAGCTCTTGTTTAAACTAAATAAAAAAAGATTTATTAGAGCAAGACGTATGAAGATTTATGTGGCAATTTAGGCCAAAATGAAAATATTTTCAACACCAGCAGTTTGATTTAATTTTCCACTTTAGACAGAATGAATATTATATTGATTGCAGGATTGTACCCCCATGGCTGTTTGAAATATTGCCACTTCAAAAGGACACAGTATTGAAAACACAGCTCGGTGAAACAGCCCAGGAATGCAGTTGAACCCTCGAAATGGAATAAATATGTGGCTCTAAACTGCCAAACGCACGAAGCCTTGATCTTTAAGCCTTTCTTCCCAACAAAGGAGCCTGAAACCTGCTTCAGTTCGAGAGAAGGGCCTACCTATTATCAAGCTCATGTCTTGAATCTCGAGTGTCTTTGTGTTTGTGCATGTACTCGTGTGTGTGTGTGTTGTGTTTACCAAGGCGGTGTGCCACTTGACACACAACACTGCAGGGAGTGATCTTATACTGTCTGTGCCACCCACAAAATGACTCCTTTTCTCATTCCAGCTCTGTCTTCCTGGCAAACTACTTTTGGCACTTTGTTTTGTGTGTAATTTCCTTCTGTGATACCATTTCAGTACAGTTTTATTTACCCCCCAAGTATTTTACGTGGCAGCTCACAGTACTGGACGACAATAAACTAGGAAACAAAACAAAAAAAACAACCAAAAAAGACATTTAAAAGCTGTATTTGGTGTTCTAGTGAGTAATTAAAAGATACATTTCAAGGTTTTTTCCACAGCGTTTTACATCAGAAATAAGGATTGCCTCTGCTACCATCAAAAAACATCAACACACTTTTACGAAGTAAAGGGAAAAGGAGCCCAGGCGCTACTTCACACAGCCAAATGCTGCATATTTAATGAATGAGGCTCCTGTTTGAACTGTCATCTAGTTCTCATACACCGTTCGCAGTTATACCTACAAAAAGTAATGCACTGTAATTCCTATATAATCCACGTAAACAGGTAATATAAAGAATATATATAGCTATGAAAGCATTGCACATTGGACATTGAATTTACATTTAAATGTACTTTTACATTGTGGAATTAAATACTAACAGAAGGCAGTTCTGGAGACACCAACCTGTGTTTTCATCTGCACTATAAAGTATTACATCATTTATATGGAGAAAAGCTGACAACCATTAAATGTACTGGGAAATCTGAGGGTAATATATTCTGTCAAAGCATTTCCATTTCCAGCATTTGGTGAGAAACACCTGAGGTAGAACCTGTTGTATTGTATTATCTCCTTCCAGCTTTTTATCAGGAGTTTGACCGACACATCTCCTCTGTTGGATGCACTTAGAATAGCCATAGTAATAATGACCAACCTCCACAGGAAGGATGTCAAGCTGTGTAACGTAGTCCAAGGCAGCAACAGTTCTGAAGCACTACATCTGTTACATGATGACGCAAAATGATGGTTTATAAGTGTTAAAAAATCTTAATTAACTGTTCACTAATTGAGAACAGTTCAGAGTGTTTATGATGGAGAGAATAGTGGATGAGTGAATGTTTCAGTCACAGCTTATCAGTGACTTGCTGTAGCATTGTGACGCCATGAGGCCTCAAGTTACATTGAGATATGAAGATGTAGAGTAAACATGGTGCTATAGCAACATGTACACAAATACAACCATAACAACCAACGCCCAGTTGTGAGTCTTGACATCGTCGACACGCCCTCTTAGTGTACACAGATACAGTACAGTGGAAAAAGAGTGTCAGGACAAGGATGTGTTTTTGATTGCTTTGCTTCTCTACACCAGCTCACTGAATTTCATATGACACAGTAAGGATTAGATAGAAGGAGAAGGGCGTTTAGGGGTATACAATGACAACAAATGAATTGGCTGAGTCAGTCAGCTGACCTCAATCCAACTGATCATGTGTTTCACAAAGAGTGTCCCTTTGCACCGGGTATCGATGTAGAAAAAGCCCATACTGCTCTGAAAGTAAGGTATCAGAAAAGCCCCTGACACAGCGTCAACAGGGAAGATACAAACTGTCTGGCAATGTTTGTGGTGCACCAAATATTAAAAGTGTATTTAATTATTCACTTTACCAACTTTAAGTTCATTTCAAACTTCAAACTGGGCTACAGTATGCAAACACACTTAAATTGCTGAATGTCAGCATGTTAACCTCATAGTCATTGTTTCATTTTAAATCCAGGATGCTGCAGTTTATTGTCAACACAACAAAAACATGTGTGGCTGTCCTATAGCTAATACCGTGCACCACACAGCGAAGATCCTGTTGCGTCTTTGTTGCACTAGACACCTGACTATTACCTGCGGAATTTTTGGCTTTGTGCTTTTCGTGTTTTTAGCTTTTCCTTTTGTGAAATCTTGTACTCTGTACACTGTTGGATATTCGAACACTGCAAACCGTGTGCCAGTCTGGCTGGTGTCAAACCTGTCCGACAACAAACAAACAAGATCTGCATCGCTTCACCGTGTTTGTCTGACTCCTATTAACCTTTGCTGTGTTTTCCTTTTCGTATTGCCGCAAATGTTAATGACTTCCCTGATATGTGGGTGTTAACCTCACTTTGATAATGAGGTCACCAGTGGTTATTCCTCCAGAATGTCCTTCATGTTGTTGGCAACCAATTTCTAAACAAACTGTAGGGTTAAGGCATGCACAGGGTTGCAGACTGATGATAAATTATGCATCTTGCTGCTCTGATTTTCTTTTTTTCAAAGTGAAACATGTTCAATATTGCAACTTGCCACCGTTATGTAGCTCTCTGTTATACAACGTGCCCTCTGCCCTTACACTGATGGCTTCTGACTGCAATAAATTAATTTAAGATGCCTGTCATGATCAGAGGGGCAAGGTCAAGGCACAGAGCAGGAACTAGACACTTTGATTTGTGTTTACTCTGATCTCTGACCTGCACACGTTGGCCCAATCAGCACCCTTTTTCATGCTGATTATTAGTTGGGATGATTTGAAGGAAAAACAACCAAAAATCCAGCCCTTACCTTTTTAAGATGCTGTATTTAAACCTCTTTACAAAGTATCAACAAATCTGCTTTTTGCTTTCCGGTACCTTCTCAGTAATTGAGAAGACGTGTCACAAACATGAGCAGCTCAGATCTCAGATCTGCAATGTTTCAGAAGCGAACAACCTCTTACAAGACTTACAGTGAAGTGCAGACAGAGCATGTCATTTCCTCTATGTTTGTTTCCTCGGGGGTCTGTTCACTAAGGACTGATTGACAGATTCTTTCAGGGCTGGTACGATTATTAACAATCAAGGAGGCCGATAACTGATATTTGCAACGATACACATTTGCAGTAGAAATGAAAATCTTAAGCTCTAAACGCACTGAAAGCGTCTGACGCGCACGTTTTGAAGTACACCTGTTGTTTTAAATGGCTGAACAAGCACCAAAAGTGTTACGGCAAACGTCGTCTTCGTTCACATTATCTAGTTAACCTCTTCCACTCCTTGAGGGCGCCCGCCCGAGTGAAGGTTCTGGTATCATATGAAACTATAAAATTTAAGGAATCCATTGGTACCAACCTCATACTAGCACGTCGGGAAAAAACGCCGAATAACGCCACAAAGTTACACTAAATTTTGGCGAGGAAAAACTGGCATGGCGGTTTTCAAAGGGGTCCTTTGACCTCTGACCTCAAGATATGTGAATGAAAATGGATTCCATGGGTACCCACAAGTCTCTCCTGTACAGACATGCCCACTTTATGATGATCATATGCAGTTTGGAGCAAAATCCTTGCAGTTTTTTGCATCCAAAAAAAAATTACAATGCTGAATATCGCAGCTGATAATCAGTCGACCCCTTTAATTTTGCATCTTCTACACTTTGCGTTGTGAAGTGTCTTCTAAGCAATGATCACAGCAATGGGATATCCCATCCCCCAGGGCTTGGATTATATGCAGTTTTTATTTATTCTCTCTGAATACTTCTGTCTGTGCTGTTTTTTCCTGCTTTCTCTCCTCACTTGATAGCAGAAACGTTGCATAATTGATGCTGCAGCTAATTGTTTTTTTCACCTGTTGCTGTTCGGCCACAAAACTGTGTCAAAACCCAAAAAGTGAAAGTTGAACGGACAAATGTAGAAGCGTTTCAGTCATGCCTTGGTGTTCAGAGGAAGAGAAGCGGAGCGGTAATATTTGTCATGGCGGTGTCTTGTAGCCCTCTCTCCTCTGTGGGTATTAACCTTTTGCCCGTGGCGCTGACGGCCTCCTGAAAGATTCATAGCCAATGAAACTTCTCAGTTCAGCGTGACAGATTGGATTCTCCTCACTGGTTGATTGTATGCTTTTCTTGCTTCACCACCAGTTCCTTGTTTGTACTTCTGTCTTTCTTTCTGTATTTCACATTTCTTCTGGTATTTGGCCTGTGGGTGCATATGGTTTATTTTCCTTTTTGTTTTCTCCTCCGATTCTAATAAAAATCCTGCCGTCCTCGGCTATCTCCTCAAACAGCTCATTAGTAATCAGACCTCCATCCTGCATCCATACTCATTTGTTTGCGTTCACAGATTTCAGCTCATAAGTAAACATGAGGTATAGCTGTGTGTGTGGCCTGTGTGCCCTCTCCTCCCTCTTTCTCCTCAGCTCTATATTTCCCTCCTTCCTCCTCCTTTTCCACCGTTGGTTCCACCAAATGTGAAGCTGTCCAGAGCAGGATGAATGGCCCGGTGTCACCAGCTCTATCTGTCCACGGGGCTGGATTTATCTTACTCGTGTCAGCCTTAAAGGTCACACAATCAAGTGCAAACAGTCGCCGGCCCACCATCATCTTCTAGAGGACGGAGGGAAAGTGTTACCTCTGGGGAAATCTTTTGAGACGTTCCTGAATGTAAACAGGATGCTTCTGGTGTGCAACTTCATGATTGTCGTGGTTCTATATTATTTGACTTTCAAGTCACGCTAGACATGATGTTTACATCCAAATACACCTGCCTTATCACAATTGTGCAGCCACAGAAGGGAGTAACACCTAGTTGAGGGCGGCACTGCAGATTGGGCCTTTACAGTCTCTCAAGGATGTGATTATTGGGCCTCAAAATAACGGCATTTGCAGCAGCTTTAAAAGGAAAAATAACTGCACTACAAATTGCTGCCATTATGTGGAAGTAAAGGGAATAACCTATTTGTGGCCACAAAATTGAACACAGTTCTCTGTATGTACACCTCCTTTTTTTCCTGGTTTGAGGCTGTAAATTAACAGTAGTGCTACTCCTTTGATACCATGGCGTGCTGCCACCCAAATGGTTAGTTTGAGGTATGATATTAGAAATGGTTCTGTTTTGGTAACCAAAATATGGGTTGGTTTGGTTGGAGCAACATCGCCTGGGGCTAAATGCTGCCTTGGAAGAAAAGTTCTTGGGAACACTCTGACCTCTGAAGTTACAAGGAAGTTTGTGGAGATTTAGTCTGGATTTTTTTGGCTCCCTGAAGTAGTTCTGAATCTGATTATTTTCATGTGGGAAGTCAGTGGGCAACCTCCTGGTCTGAGGAGTGAAGCCAATGAGGAAGTGCCTTCAACTTGCATTCTTTCTAACAGCCAGCAGGGGGCGACTCCTCTGGTTGCAAAAAGAAGTCAGATTGTATAGAAGTCTATGAGAAAATGAGCCTACTTCTCACTTGATTTATTACTATTATTATTGAATATAATAAGCGCAAAATGGCAGCAGTGGCTGTTGTTAAAAAAACACCGGAGTTTCATCTCTTTACTTCTATACTCTCTGACGTCAGTTCACAAACCAATGGGTGACATCACGGTGACTACGTCCACTTCTTATATACAGTCTATGAGAAAACTGTATTTTATCGTTTCATTGGCATTCTTCCAGTTTACCATTTTATGCATTAAATGTAGGTAATACTGTCTCCTCAGAGTACAAAGAATTTTATAATTCATCATGGGAATGCTGTGTGCATTTCTGGCTATTGAAGGTCATTTTTAGTTGCCAGTCACTTCCATTTGAGGCTTTTATTGTTTGATTGTTCATTGTCCAAGTAGATTGTTAAATAATACCCTTTTGCTGGTTACTTTTATAGATAACTTGCTGTTTTCTTGATCTTTTCTTGTGCCTCCACCAGGACAGAAGGTAGTTGCACTGTAAGAAATAACCTAAAAATCCGACGACTCAATTTCTACCGCTTACAGGGGAGCAACCATGTGATGTACCCCATGAGTGACACGTGAAATTGAATTCTTATTTGCAGTGCTCGTTCTATCACAGTTGCACGGTCTTGGCAGGAAACACTATTTACATACTGCATGCTTTTCTACTGTAAACCAGTTTTTTCATTTCCGAGCTCATGTACTTGTGTCATATCTCGTGCTCGTCTGCTGTCGCGATCGGCAGTGTAGAACCGGGCTTGGATTTAGAGCTGATTCAAAAGTGTGTGTGGCGAACAGCCCATGCTGGTAGCTGATGGTGGGGGAGTCCAGACTGTGCTTAGCATGACTCATGGTCTGGTTTGGTGTCTGCCAGCGGACAAACACAATGGCCTCTGTACACAATAGTCCAGCCTTTCTCCTGCTGGAATGCAAAACATGCTCCAACGGTTTCCGATACTGTATATCAGAGTATTGTGTTACTCTGCAACCAAGCGAGGTGCACTCCACAACGCACCCCAACCTACAAACACACACACTCTTTATTCAGAGATACTAAATATGATATGATAAGAGTGATTTTCTGGTGACTATTGGTGATATCAGTCAGTTGATGTTAAAGTTTAGTAGTTTGGTTGCTTTTGCACATTTTCATATAATTAAATGGTAAATTTTTCCAATAAGACACCCTTTAGAAATGGTTTATAAGGTGTAACTAATTACTTTCCTAAGTGCCAGAAAAGGTGTCCATTATCAAGTATCAATGGACAACGGGGAGGCCAGAACCGTCCTCTTCCATTAATTCCTGATTTATGGGTTTGCTAATACCTGGAACAATCGTTACAATCCCATAAGGTTCTTATGCAATGGAAACGTTGTTCACTACTCCAGTAAATAAGATGAACCTCAGCTACCACTTCACAACGGGAGATATTTCTAGTCCACTCAGCTCATAGAACCCTTTGGCTCAGCTACGAGCCAGAAAACTAATGTCATGCTAGCAAGATTCAATGTCAGTAACATTGCGTACGGTTGACAAACAGTAAAAACAAGACTATCCAGCTATCCAGCCATGTCATTGTCCCCAAATCAACGTCAAGAGTTTCATGAAATCTTGATTAGCATAATGTTATCTTGGTTGTAAGTCATTACTACAAACAATTCTTGGGTTGCAACAATGACAAATCTCTATGGCTGGTGTTCATCCTCCTCCAGCATTACACTTTCTTTTTTCTTTTTAGCTCTTTAGTTTATCAGGTAGACCGCTCCAGTTGACCGTTTGACCTTCTGAAAAAAGTGCTGGCAAGCATTTGGGCCAAAATCCATTCATCAGCAACTTTTTAACATTAACAAATTCTTATAAAAACATTTAATCATTAACTTATTAACATTTATTATTACATAGGACTTGTGCTGTTGGCTTATTACAAAATGAGAAGCCTGCAACCCTTATTGGTAATGACTTTTGCAGGTAATCATGCAGAGTCAATGGCTCAGAGAGGTCTTTCACAACCAGGGAACCTAAAAGTAGTTCTTATTAATGGCTTATAACTCTTCTGTAAAGCGAAATCTTATATAGTCAATGTAAAGAGTGACTTATTAGAAAGTGGTAGAAAATACAAGGGAAAACACATTTATTTTTGAGTTAAAAAGAAACCAATTCTTTAAACGGGAAGTGTGAACGTGAGGCTGATCAGTGCTTCTGATGTCAGTGCCTGGAAGTCGAGCTCCTCTGGGACTTGCGGCAACATTCATGAACATTAGCGTGATTATTGTGGCGGTACGGCCTGAAGAAGCAGCCAATCGCATGCTGACTGTCTGGCTTATCCTCATGTGCTCCAGACTTCCTGTTCTCTCTAGGAGGAAAAGAGGATACTTTCTTGGTGTTTCGGCAACAAGCTCCTCTGAAATACCACAAGAGGTGGTGACGTTGTCACGTAGCACTCCGTTTCCCGGCCATCTTTACGGCTAGTCCACCTTCCTCCCACTCACTCAGAGTTAATGGGAGGCCTGTCGTTGTTGAGAAAGTGTCCACCCTCCACTTTGATGCTTCTCCTCCCTCCCAAAGAGTTCTTTAAGTGGAGGATTCAGCATGTCTGTGTTAAACTGTGTTACGCAGCGGTAGGCGTCCCTGTTGTGCGTCTATGATGCTGCCGTCTCCTCTGAACGCCTGCCATGAAATTCCAAAGTAAATCACGACTGCCTCAGTGGAGAAAATGATTTATAATGGGGATCGATTTGCCCTCGAGATCGGTTACATAATGTCACAGTGCATGTGCTGTTACGCAACTTGCACAGGAGGCATGTTGATGCACCTCTTCTTTCATCAGAAGGATGATTTTGGATTTCGAGACAAGTTCGCGAGTGTTATTTAAAAGTCTGGATTATTATTCTCCAGCGGGAATCCGGGGATGTTGTGATGTGTTGTGACAGTGACGTGTCTCATTGTGACAAGTGTTGGTTCAGGACCTGCTGTGAGCTCTTTCGCGAGCGAGGTGCTCTCAATTAATCTGGCCGTGTTTTCCAGCCGGATTCCTCATTTGCATGCAAAGCTCTGCCGCTCTCTCTCTCTCTCTCTCTCTGTCTCATTTCAAGCTTTGAACTGCCCGTCTCTCTCCAAGCGATGCCTCAAAGAACAGATAAACGGCTTTAGTCTGGAAAAATTAAGAGAGTGCAATCAGCGGTCTGTGGTTATATATATGTTGCAGGTGTTGTAAGCGAATATCTTAGTGGTGTGTCTCTGAGGAGGCATTGCCTTTCACTTTCGGACTAGAGTGTGAAAGTGTATTGCAGGGTAGCACATTACACAGTAACTAATTTATATAAGATCATAGCTAAGGGTTCAGTATGGATAAAGGAGGAGACTCGTGGGTACCCATAGAACCCATTTTCATTCACATATCTTGAGGTCAGAGGTCAAGGGACCCCTTTTGAAAATGGTCATGACAGTTTTTCCTCACCAAAATTCTGTGTAAGTTTGGAGCGATATTTAGCTTCCCTCTTAACAACCTAGTATGACATGGTTGGTATCAATGGATTCCTCCGGTTTTCTAGTTTCATATGATGCCAGGATGTTCACTCTAGCTTTAAAACTGAGCCAGTTACAAACTGAGCCCATTAGAGGTATTAAAACGAATTTGCGTTAACTTTGACAGCCGTAATTTCTTTCAATCAAGTTTAGGCTCAACAAGCTTTGGGTTTGGCCTGCATGAGGACATGCCTGAATGCACATTCTTGTGCTTTGCACTCTTTGTCTTCATCCCTTTCTCTTCCTCCCTGCATATTTCCCCCTCCCCATGCCCTGATGAGCGTTTGGGCTTCTTCCAAGGATATCCATTATCGAAATACTGAACTAATTCCCCCACTCAATCTCTTGCTTTCCCTCCTCCTCCTCCTCCTCCTCCTCCTCCTCCTCCTCCTCCTCCTCCTCCTTCTCCTCCTCCTCCTCCTCCTCCTCACATACTCACCAAAATCCAACCCTTCTTCTCTTTACTCTGCTGAGCAAGATAAGCCACAGCAGGGCGCAGGGTCGTGGAAGACTGTAGATTGACGGCAGCATTTTCAGTCCAGCGCCAGTTCAGAAAAGCAGTTCATTTGTCCCACAGACCCCACAGTATAATTTTCCCAGAGTCTCACGAGGAGAGCCAGCGTTTCTCATGAATAACAAACAAGAGCTTTGCTCAGGGGAGAGAGTTCACACCGACTCTCTCCTTCTCTGCTTTCTCACCTTAGATCTTCAGGGCTGCTTCTGAAAGCCCCACAGAGTTTATTGCACATTTTTCTGGAGTGATCCTCTCTGCGGGGTTAGACTTAAGAAAAAGGGAGCAGCGGGATGAGCATGCTGTAAAATCAACCTGCTACAATAGAACAACAAACACAACAGAGATTGTTTAGCTTCTCACAGGAGGAAGCCGATGTGGCACGCACAAACCTTTTATTGAAAAGACTATTATCCACCTGTTGCTGACATCACACACCTTTTATGTTTCAAGACAGTGATGCTGGCTGATATCTGAAGTCCTCAGTCATATGGCAAATAACCAGAGACGTGTGCGCATGCAGAGGGGGGCAGGCAGCGATAACTATCCACATCCTCTCTCTTATTTGTATGTAAATACGGGGATGCAGCGATGCGTTGAATCAGCCCTTTAGAGAGAGAGAGAGAGCTAGAGGGGAAATGTTATTGTTGCGCTGAGCTCGTCCACTGACTGTGTGTGTGTGTGTGTGCCGTTGCACCGGGTGGGGTGGAGCGGTGAGGAATGCACTAATCACGCAAACTGGGCTGCCCTGCCCTTGCCAGCCACATTGCCTTTTGTCTGCACTTGGAAACCGAAACAAAAAAAAACGAGCAACGTTTCAACCGTTTTCTCTCTTTTCACACAAGACATGAAGATAAAAAGCCGGCTTTTGGAGTGGGACATGTTTATTGTCTTGGTCTTCCAGGAAGAGCTGAAAACCCCCCTCCTTAACTTCCCCAATCCTGCCCTCGCTATGACGGGAATGTTGTGACACCATCAGTAATCCAGGCCGAACTGTGCCACAGAGAACAATAGCTGGTATTCAGTCTCTCTACTTCTCTTTCAGCCTCACCTGTCCCAAATTTCGTAAAAAACATCCTCAGATATCAGCAACCATTCAGGCAGTAATCGTGACGTGTCCTTTTTTCTTCCTGCGAAACAGAAGTGTTTCGTAAGTGTTTACTCAAAATTATTTAATGAGTCAATAAACTTCACAGTTAAACAGAGCCAAAAAATCTGCACAGGAGCTGTGTGCATTCCTCTGGGCTGAAGCACAAGACGTTTTGTTTCCTAGGACATGCTGTGCTCCTGCACTAAAACTATACTGCAGCTCTGGTGTTTTTCATGTAATGTTGTAACCAGTTGCATTCTTACAAAAATAAATCTTGGACTGCACATGGTTTTGATGGTTTGGCCTGAAGCACAGCACATTTTTCATTAGGCTTCTGTTAAGTCCCTCCAGTGTACTCTTCAGATTTACTTTCCATTTGGGAATGAGTGATTGACAGCAGAACGCAGACAGCGGAGCTTTGAGGCGCTGTGAAGTTTCCGAGTTTGTTGCTGAAGGCACAGCCATCAACTTGACTTATTGCTTTTTTCTCACAATAACTTCATTATATTTGCTTTGTTTTGCATATTTTGTTCGCGAAGAAGTGAGTCATCCGCTGATTCATTTTACGTATGAACTTGAAAAATTATGAAAAATGTATTTACCTTCCTTTTTGATTCTCCAACATGCTGTGAAAGTATCTGGGAGTTTCTTTGCACATAGACAGATTGATTAATGCCCTCACTAACAATAGGCGACATCAAAATCTAAGAATGTATTCATGATTTTTGATTCTGTTGACGTCTTGATAACATCAGCATTGTCTGATAACACGAGAATGATTGCACAATGTCTGAAATTAAGAAACTGAGTCATTTTCTCTCGTTCATCAGGACCTGATTGTGACTGATTAGTGTGTTTGTCTCTACTTTTCCCAACTTGTAAGAAACTCAGAAATGTTTCTTTTTCTCCCGTCAGCGTGACGCGCTGCTCTGATTAGTTACTCTGAAGCAAATTTACGATGCGATCGATTAATCAGTCACCCGCTGAGCTGAATCCTGATGCATTTCATCTCATTATCAATGTAGTTAAATGACAGTCGCCTCACTAATTAAATGCCTGGCCCTTGCTGTGTGATGTAGCACCGCAGCTTGTTTTACCTAAAGCTTAATGAGGTTAATATTATATTTCATAAAAATATAATCATTTCTTATGATATAGGCAGAGGTGCTCTTTATTTCACTTGAGGCAGATGCCTCCCCTATTAAAAACGCTGCAGGAAACTTTATATTAAATATGTGAATATGTTATTTATTTCCGATTAAAATGTTATGGATTAATGGAAGATGGAACCTGCCAAAATAATAAATAAATAAATAAATATGTAATTAAATGTAGCAAAAATAAATAGTAATAATAAAATGGATAAATAATTGATAAAATGTGACATTAATTGATATTTCTGTTTTAATTTGCTTCTTTATATTTTATCTTTGTATTAATTCCCTTATTTATTTACTCTTCTGTTTATTTTTCCCTTTTATTTATGTCTGTATTTTTATTAATTGTAAAATGTATTTATTTATTTTTGCATTTATTTATTAATTAATTAATTAATTAATTTATTTTTTGCATTTATTTTTTATTTTATATTATTTCTAAATGTATGTATTCTGGGTCTGATCCAGTGCAGCATGCCCTGACAGGATGTGTATGTGTGTTTACATGCATGTGAGTAAGTGAAAATACACATCTAAACGGTGTAATACAGTCTTTTGTGTCTAAATTAAACACCGGCCTGCTGTCAACTTAGGTGAACGCCACAAAAGTATCAAATAATTAACTCACACAGGGATTTATGCTGCCTGCATCTCACTATCACTTTCACATCACTGCGTTTAACCAGCACCTTCATTTCAAGCTCCAAATCAAAGCACTTGTTTTAATTTCGGGTTAATGTGAGTTAAGTGGTCGGTGGGGCTAGAGCTCAAAAAACAAGACGATAATCATGGTATCAAATCAAGAGGAATTGCCACCTTGAACATATTCTAGATGTCCAATCAGTGTCACCAATTAAGGGTCGCAGTGTGTCTCTCTCAAGTTTCACTATTTAGTTTTACCTTCTTTAGAAAGAACCCCTAATAAAGACTGTTTACAGTCAGAGTAACTGGTACATTGTGTCTGAAAATACATTTTGGTGCTCTGATTTTCAATGCATTGAGCAGCACAAACACGTTTTGTAAACATCCATTGCATTGGGATGGTGACAGAAGTAAGTAAAGATGTTTTTATATAGCACTTTATCAAATCAAAGTGCTTTAAAATACAACAATTTAGCACAAAATGACAAAATAACGTAGTGTCAGCTGCAGATATTGTAAAATATGGGCAAGTAAATCCAAAACTACTTGCATGGCTCTCATCTATTCAGTACAATGTACAGAAAAACTGTACAAATTAAACCTTAAAGCAAGTCTTCCATACCTTTTTAAAGGTCCATTCCCAGAGGTGGACAGTGGGGGGTTAACAGGTTAGTACAACTGTTTGTCTTTCCACTTCCCTGTGGAGTTTTGCCTTTATGGTCTGTTACAGGACCAATTTAATCTGTTGGTTTTTACAGCATCTATAAATACGTGAAGCCATTCACAGAGTATAATTATGTAATGCGCAATGCAACCACATAAAATGCAGGGAAGCAAAGTACAAGACAGACAATAGCACGTTGGTGAAATAAAACCCAAATCTTTCCTTGTGTATTCAACGCCGTAAATGGACTCAAGGAAGGCTCCAAAGACAACTTCAGTGGACAAAGAATGGTAAAAACTTTGGGGGCAGCTCAAATTCAGATGGGATCTCTCTGCTGGGTTTGGCTGACCTGCAGTAAGTCCTGCAGTAAAACAGTTAAAAGGACAAAGAACATAAGATACAAAGAGGAAATTGATTCAATAGGTTTATGTAATACTAGTAACAGGGTTTCTGTGATCTGGTAATTACCGTTTTTTTTACCGGGAAGTCCGACATAAAATCTCTCCGATCATAAGAAGTAACGGTGCAGCCCAACTTTACACGACCAATTCGCATTGAAATTTGCATCCAACCTGCCGCATTGGTCGCTTATCCATCCTTCAATCCCTCCGTCCCCTTCTCTACCAGCTCCCCACAAGGTTGTTTTACTTACGAAAAAGCAACAGTACAGATTGATGATTATGACATAAATTAATGAGGGAAAAAAAGCTGTTAAAAACTGGAAAAAATGCAGAAAATTCTGGATAAGCTGAACAATTATTGTAAATAATACATTGGCTGAAAAAAATATTTTTTTACATGGATAGATTATCAACTACGATCATAAGTCTCACTTTTAGCATTTCCCGATTGTACACACAGCTGTTCAGAAGTGCAGAAGTGATTTTTTAAAACGCCCTCTCGTCGCACCAGTTTGGTCTTTATCACAGGTATCCCAACATGCTTTGTCCAGCGAATCGGTCGCTTCCCATACATACACAATGAATGGGAGCAAATTTTGTCGGCAGTCAGGTCGCGCACAGTGGGGCTGCACCGTAACAGTTTGCGGAGCGGATGTGCCGCGCAATGTATCTTACACATGCAGGTGTAGCCAGTACATTAAGTAATTCCCTGTATATTCCCCGGTAGTTTAATTTAATGAAAATATAGACACTTTATGACCTATTTCTGTCCTATACATGAAATTTGACCTCTGCATTTAACCCATCCTAGGCATTTTTTAGGAGTAGTGGGCTGCTGTAAAGCTCCTACAGCTCCTTAAAGGACGACCCGCTCTACCTACTGAGCCACAGCCGCCACGTTTAATTGACTATAGTGTAAGTGTAGTGTTGCAGCAGCTGTTAGGCGAGCAGTCTGCTTAAACACTACATGCCTTGATGATGTCAGTCTTTATATAGCCCGCCTATCAATTGTGTTTAAGCTCAGTAAACACAGATAATATTTCTCCAATATGTCCGGGACATTGAAATCTTCCAGGACACGTTGGACCGGCGGAAACCCTGACCAGCCTTGCGTGACTATTCTAATGATAGCTTGTACCTTTTAATCTATTATCATATCAAAGTATGTCGTAGTCCAATTAAAGCCATTCTTTAGTCGCGACGGTTTCTGTAACAAAATCTAATCACTGGCTAAATGTTCCAAAGTCTTTACGAAGCCTGCAATTATAATTACTAAAAGCATGTGAACATAGAACCAACAGCCTATTTCTGCGTACGTTCTTGTGCTTTAGAGAACAGCAAGTGACGTCAGTGTGATTCTGGTCGTGTCAGTGTTTACTTTGATGACGTGCTACGCTGCGTGTGAACACACATTATCAGGTCACTTTCTTTGGGACTTGTGTAACCAGTTCAGTCGCAGACTTCATTAGAAAGGAATTGAAATCACTGTAATTTGTGTAACTGTAATTTGTGTAACTATTCTTTCCACATTTACTGCTTCATTTGCTTGTTGTTGTACTAAGCATGTTGGGATATGTAGTCGACTTAAACCAAGACTCAAGGGGTTGTCTCGGTTTCTACAGTCCAAAGTCGATTTTTGTCCGCAGGGAAATCAATTTAACCAGTGTTTTATGGTTGGAATTGCAGTGTTGATTGCTCCAGAAAGTTTGCCTTGAGGAGAGCAGATGGTAGCTTGAAGTTTCCTCAGCATGTCCTCGCCCTTGAGGGAGGAGGAAGGAGGGTTGTGCAAAGTCAGCCTGCATGGAAAAACAGACCCCTGCCCCAAAAAGATAAGGGCCCGTTTTGACCCCATTAATGCCGGGAAGGATGTAATCGGTGTGGAGAGAGAGAAAGAGGGCCGCAGGCATGCAGCAATAAGAGGCAAACCATTGTTACCTCAAGTGGAAATTACATAACATAATCACAGGCTACAGCCACACACACACACAGAGTCTAGGCTTCCCCCATCCAGCTTCTTCTGCCTTTATCAAATCCCACCCTCCTCAGTGTTGAAGAGCTTCCAGTAATGTTGTGCCACATGTTTATTTTGGGGAGGAAGCGTTTGCTGTGTCCCAAATCCAGACTTCATAGGAATTCTGAGCAGGTTTTGAGTTGATTAAATTCAATTTACTCAAAGATGTCAGTGTTGCATGCTCAAGTCACAATAATTTTATGCAACAGGAGCAGCTACTGCTGGAAAAAATTAAAACAAATTGTTGAGACAGCTCCGGGAACATCTCAAGAGAGCGAAGTACAAAATCGTTGGGACAACATTCAGCCTTCTCCCTTTTATGTTTAATTAGCAGTAGCTTTCCAAACTCACCATTAAATTACGTCATGCACATGTTGCATGTTGTTTGTACAAAACCGTAAAACACGTGAATTCTTTCATAGCGAGCAATATGTATTTTTCCCAAAATCTTTTCTGTCTTTAATTTAAAATAAATAATAAAAGGTGAAAACAGAAATATACCCAAATGCTTACAGCCATCAAATAACGAATTAAAATCCCTTACTGAATGTATTTAGTTTCAACGATTTTGAGTAATTAAGTTATAAATAACCTCGTATTTATGAACTAAAACTCAATAGTACACGAATTGCATACTATTTCCGGTGAAATATTACAGTATGCAAACACTGGACACTACGGTGGCATGAATATCCCACAATGCAAAGCGGCAGTGACGACAACATTCATAACAGACGTTGACGGACAGCTCTCTAATGTCGATAACACTTCAATTTTAAGTGTAATTGTAAGATTTCACTTTGTTAGGAGTAATATATTGTTTTAAATTAGTTCAAACTTTATGATTCTTACAAATCATTGTTTGGTCACATGAGGTCGGCACGGGTTACCGTAGTTACGTGTTTCCAACCGGCCAAGGAGGCTCTTAGGAAGCTGCTCAGTGTGTCCGAAAACATACATACTACTGTTTATTTACACCAAAGTATGTTGAATGAGAGTACCCATATTGAGTATGTAGTGCGATTTTGGACGAAGCCAACGTGAATGGCATAAGCTGACAGGAGGTACATGGACCCAAGTTGTTGCCTAGCAATGCAATTCAGTCTCTCAGTCTATAAAAATACATTTATATAATATATACATATATGAAAAATACAGATCAAAGCAGACATAAATCAGCTTCCAGGTGCCACCAAGCACTGGCAGGACCTGGACTACAAAACCACATCAGAGGGAGAAGAGATGCTACGAGAGGATGAAGCAGATAATAGCAGACAACACATGACGTTATGAAACCAATCCTTTTGGAACACAATCCTGAAAACTACAAAAACAGTAGATTACCAGATAAGATAAGTTTGTTAGTATATTAGATTTTGACACAATATGTGCCACCACAGGGCCACTTTATCAGACCTTTAATCATCCCTGACTAACAAACCGAGCATCAAAACACAGAAGATGAGAAGATGTTTTATATCTGGAGTTGGTTAAATGACAATCTTGGGCGAAACATCCTTTGTTTGTCCTCAACCTGAGGGTATGTCATGCGGTGAAAGCCCACCAGTACACAAGAAAAAGTCACTCACTTTCATCTCTGCAGCATCTTTATTGTCTGGTGTTTTGATATGTGCCTGTTGACGCCAGATAAGACTGTACCTGCCAGTGAAATGACACTGCTGTCTAAGTCTGTTTATCGTGAGGCCTCAGATAATATCTCATCACTTATTGAACACCGGTTCTGTTCAGGGACCCGGCGGCATGTCTTGTCATATTAATCTCCCACCATGCATTACTCTCTGTGCAAAGTCAACACGACAGTATCTTCTAGGTTCAGAAATCTGGGCTTAGAAGTATTTTATTCTGCTCACACGAACATCTGCAATGGGATAGCAAAGTCAGTTTTTTGGCCCGAGTGGTCAGTGGCCACACAAGTTTAATCGCTCCGCCAGATGTCATTTTCATGTTCAGCAGCTGGACGGTGGGGGGGGAAAGAGGTTATTTTCCTAAGTGTCTGCTACTCATCTCTGCTGGCGAGAAGAGCCGACTCTGGAGAGAATGCGGTGTAACCTGCCAAAGCAAACCCGCAGAAACTTGATGAGTGTCCCACTGCCGTGGCTCTGGGGATCAACTCACAGTTCATTGAAATTCCTCTGATATTGGAACCTGGCTCGCCGCTCGCCGCTGACTGATTATCCTTTCCTCCCGAAGTAGACTCGCACTCGCACGCACCATCGCTACCGTGGCTCTTATTAATTTTCATATTGAAAAAACTAACTTCTGCCCTCCACATTGCATGTCTTTTTGTAGCTTTTGCTCCTGCAAATGATTATTCTGAACTTGTAGAAATCCTGCCAAAGTCCCATGGCTCTGAGTTGCTGGTTATTGAGCTCTCAAATCTTACTAATGCACTCAAGTAATCTGGTTATTGTCGGCTTTCTGTACTTATCGTTTGCGTGTAAACAAGAGACCGGGGTTCCATAATCAGGGAAGGGGATTAAGAAATTAACGTAGTTAAGCTAGATTGCTGTAGGAGATTGTAGGAGAAACCTAATGTCTGAGTCATGCGGAGGAATAACTGGGCTTGTAACAGGGTTTTTATAAGAGCTCATAAGAATTACTGTGTAAAGACCAAGAACAAGAAAAGAAGTATCCAGAGTTCAGCATTCAATCAAGTAAAAGTACAGAAGTAGTTCCAACAAAATGAGCTTCTAAGTATGAAAATAAACACATATTATTGATATACTATTGGATTAATCCATTTAATGGTGTAGCTAGTGGAGATGGAGCTAATTTTAACTACTCTATAATGTCATTTAAAGGAACAGTGTGTAACTTTTAAGGGGATCTATTGGCAGAAATGGAATATACTGGTATTAATAAGTATGTTTTCTTAAGAGTATAATCACCTGAAAATCATAATTGTTGTGTTTTCGTTACCTAAGAATGAGCCATTTATATCTACATAGAGAGCGGGTCCTCTCCACAGAGTCCGCCATGTCGAACCGCGATGTTTCAACATTTGCCCAAAAACGGATAAACCAAACGCTGTTAACTTTTCCTGTTTGGGCCAGAGTCCATAACGTTACTCACAGCCGCTCTCTCTCTCTCTTGCTTCACCACTCACTTCCCACGTACACAGACTCTACGTTCTCTACTCTAACAACAACTGGCTCTAGAGAAGGCCATTCGCGTTTTCGCATCGGCCACCGTAGCAATCCTACACGCTTGTCTTGAGTTGTTGTATTCTGCAACATCACCACTAGATACCGCCAGATCCTACACACTCTCCCCACACTTCCTTTAATCTATAACAATACTTTTAAGATGATAAAGTTTCGTATATAAAATCTAATCTAAATAAGAAAATACAAACAATATCGAGATATGAAATGAGCTTTAATGGGATAGAAGATTTTGGCCCTTGTTTACACTTTGTATAGTGTAACTTTAAACTGGATTATACTCCTGTTCTACACCTTCATTAAAGGCTAAATTTTCCTTTATTTCATTATTTACATCCTCCTAATTTGTTGGTGTTGCAACAGTTTCTGTATAGAGATAAAAAACATCTTATTGCATCTCATCTGTTGAGCTATAGGTCAAGCTATTGTACCATCTCTTTCCTGATTGGTTAGACTTTATCCACATGCCACCTGCCTCTAGCTCATGTTGACATGTCTTTGTTAACACACTGTAATTGTCTCTGTTTACGAAGGGAAGACAGAGTAAACAACGCATACTTCTGGTCTTAAATGGTACCAAATGGTGTGAGAATGTGTTGTTGAAGTGACGTTATTGCCTGGCTTGCGGGCTCACAGTATGTGCACAGCTATCAAGCATAGACGCTGAAAGAAGCATCTTATTTCCCCACTCATATCATTCATGAAACAGCGACTCAGACGGCGTCGCCCTCCTTTTTATTTTGATTGTAAATGATTTTTCGGTGTATCCATCATCCAGCTTCCCTCGCTTTCATGTGAAATGGCCCCTCTCTCAACAGGAGCCATCATGAATAGAAATGAAAAGGGCGGAATGGTATTGCATGGCAGACGTCGGGCTTTAAATAGAAGTATTCCCTCTGTTTTCCACTCATTGTTTTTCTTTCTAAGCCGTGTCGATCATAGCTACAATAGTCCCAGGGGCCCCTCTCCTGCTGCGCTGTGCGGTAGGTAGATGGTACTCAGTCCGCTGTTTGTTTGGAAGAGCTATGCTCCTATGGGCTATAACTGGGCTCAACCGTGAATTCCACATATGGGTTCAGCCACGCAGGTTGTCATGCAATATGAGGCACAAATGGGAAAGCTAAAGACCTTATATTAAGAGGCACTTTTCATTCCACATTTGATTTAATATCAAGCAAATTTGGGGTTTGGCACGGACTTCATGCACTTCTTGGATTTGATATATTCATGTATGTTTATGGCACATGAGTAAGGCAATACAGTATATCCTACCAGAGATACACCTGTTAGTGATGAACTATATGATGAACAATAGCTCTAATTCATTTCAATGAGATCCCTCTGTTGGCACAGTGGAGGCTCCAGCAAAACAATGTTGGTTTGTCCAACAAATAAGTTCAACAGTAGCCTGAATGTCAGCGTCATACAATACAATGCAATACTTCAGTCAAACAGTCATATGTGTACGCAGAATACTTACGTACGTAACATGACCGGTATAGTTCTGTTTCTAAGCTCACTATTGAAAAGATAAAATGGATCTTGGCGTGTTTTTGGAGTCTGATGAGCATTGCGACTTCCTGTTTGGTATTTTATCTTGTCACCTGTAACAGTAGCAATACGCAGAAATCGACGCAGCCCCACTCCTCTTTTTTGTTGTGGTTGTCGCCAGCGCGGAGGCTTTATGTTTTTCGGTCCATTCTCGATTCGATTTTGGTGGTCGAAGGTGAAACGTCAAGGTCACTCTGACCTCACGTCTGTCCCATTCTTGTGATATCTAGACGTCCACTTGGGCTCAAGGATGAACTGATAAGTTTTGGGTGGTCAAAGGTCACTGTGAACTCACAAAACTGTTTTTTTGCCACATCTCAATAATTGAAATATACTAATTCAGACAATGTCACACCAAATGTCTGTCGGATAAAATGATGAAATGATAACATGTTGGACACACATGGATGTAAACCAAAACTTGACTGGTTGGTGGAGGCATACAACCGTGAGGCTGTAATTCTAGCTTTTAAAGTAGTGCTCTGTTCAGTCTGACCACCAGCTGTTGGTAACAGGTTAGTTAGATTCTGATCAGATTCAGACATAGCCAAAACATCTGTCCATGCGGCTTTCCTGTACAATTAAAGTTGCATGGTGAAAGATTTCAGTGAGCAAAACATCCTTTTTAACTTGAACAAAAATTGAGAACATGGAAGAAGAACTTCAAATTGTTAGACGTGGTTGTCTTCACTCTCACTGTACCATTAGAGTGGCAAATACCTCATGTCATGTCCTATGATTGATTGGGCTGAACTGAGATTTTCCTCCCACAATAAAAGGTCTATAAACAAATAACAGAGGGTACAATAGAACAGATGTTTCTAATAGTTGTGTTCCAGATGGTATCAATTACAAGGAAATTGTAAATTCACAGACTAGTTTTTATAGTGTGTTGCTTCGTGTCTACAAACAGCACCTTATGCTTGTGGCATTCTTCTTTTTAAACTTATTACAGCTATGAAAATGCCCTTTTCTTTGACTACTTTTTTTTTCTTGAAAAAGAAGGAAACATGTCTTGGAAAATACAAAAGAGCTAACAAGGCAAAGAAGACAATTTGTTTCCAATAAAGCAGCCTAATCCCATTGCTAAATTTGATTTTTAAGAGACAGCCCTTGCATAGCGAGACGCATCGTCTGAAATAATTGAATTGTGACCTGTGCCAAAGCTGCAGGCTATGCTGCTCGCCAGATGTCTTTGTTTTGTTTCTACAAGACACTGTCTCTTTAATTAGGCTGTGATTTAAGCTTAGAAATTCCTCTCCAACAGCCCAGACCCTTTTAAAAAGACAAAAAGGAAACAATCTCAGGAGGAAATCTTTGCTTTCCAAGCCATTCTTCACTAATGACTGGATCAAGGCCCTGAGCAAACTACAATACCCCAGCGCTCTGGCATCTTGAGTGTTTTTGTGTGGTATTTGATTGGATGCTAAATTTGTCCGGGCTCTGTTTTGAACACAGCATTCCCCTCTGGCTCAAGTATGCACCTCCTATAGGAATGTTTTTACCGGAAAATTTGTTTTAAATTGGTGCCAGACTCTTCCTGTATCTAAAAGTCTGCTTTAATACCAAGCTTGGATGTAACAATAACACAAACAAGCTTGGGGAATTGTGAGCTTATTGGACATAGCAACAAAAGTACAAAGTTACAGGCACTAATCCCTGGTCCAGCTTATTTTATTGTCCATTAACCTGCCTAATAAGTTCAGTTATCGAGGCTAATTCTGGTTTGATCCTGTTTGGCAAGGTTGCAGAGGTGAATAGGTTTTTCAGGTGACGTAATAGACCTTCTGGCGACCTTATTGGAGGATGATAATTGCATAGAAATGGTTAAATGATGTGCTGCTCTCCACTAGAAACGGGTAATTTCGCCTATAAATCTGACTGATTTTCAACTACCCATAGTGTCGGATTTTGTAAGCGGACTCTTCTTAAACTCTCTACAAACAAATCCTCAAAGAGACCACAGCTAAAGGCAGTTTATGTCACTTTAACTAAAGAAAAAAGCAGTTTACAAGATCTTATCATTTGGGAGGGGACAATAACTGGTATAAAAATAAAAGAGCAAGGAATTAGATTTAAAAAACCCCCAAATAAGATCATCCAAGATCTTTTTGGCACTATAACATACATGCGTACTGACCACGTCGGTGTTTTCGAGAACAGGTTTTGATCTTTCTCCTGTGAGACTCCATGATGGCAGCACCTGTGTTTGCCGGGAGATGTGACACAAACCACAAACCTTTTTATTGCCAGGTGTGTTGTTCAGGTGCTGGTCGGGAAACAGGATGGTTAAGCACTGCCATCAGGTGCCCTCAGGCTGCTACTGCTCTCCAGCTGCATGCATGCACGCACACACACACACTGAGGCTGAGGCTGACTTACCACTTCGGTTCTCTCAACAGCTGTCTTCATACTCAGTCGCTCAGCAGGTTCAGGCCATCTCTGTTATAGTCTTGTGTGCTGTGCAGCAGAAGAGTCTCTATTATTCCACACAGGTATGTTGCAGGCGTCATAGGGCTTAGTATTCTTTTTGGTAAAAACCAAGAAGAATATACTCTCTACGTTGACACACAGCACTTTCAATGTTTGTTGCTTTACACTCTTGAGTTGGACATGCAAGCATTAGGAGATTCCGGTGCATAACGCGATAATTGGGGTCATCAGAGGCACTGCATTCTTACAGCAGCTGCAGGAAATGATTGTTGTGTTAGGACAAGGATTTCTGCTCCTTATAAAATTATTTTTAGTTCAGTTTTGTTGACATTACAAGAAGATAGACATCAAACGACACGTAGCTTCAAAAATGTCAAGTATAAAGCAAAGTCCAGGACATATTTCCATTACGGTGCTCACTGGTGGACTCGGGAGGAGGGGCCAACTCCCTTGGTGCTTGGTTCACGTTCGAACAAACCGCAGCGAAAATGCCCTCTTGAATGCGCCTACGGTAGATAAAACATGATACAGTGCCCTTCCAGTGGAGAAAACATGATAAAATGCCCTCTAAGGTGCCCGTCCAGTGGAGAAAACGTGATAAAATGCTCTCTAAAGTGCCCGTCCAGTGGAGAAAACATGATACAGTGCCCTCTAGGGTGCTCGTCCAGTGGAGAAAACATGATAAAGTGCCCTCTAGGCTGCCTTTAAATGAGGAAAACATGATGCAGTGCCCTCTAGGGTACCCATCCAGTGGAGAAAACATGATAAAGTGCCCTCTAAGGTGCCCATCTAGTGGAGAAAACATGATAAAGTGCCCTCTAAGGTGCCAGTATATCAGTATATTGGAGAAAGCGTAATGCAGTGCCCTCTAGGGTGCCCGTACAGTGGAGAAAATATGATAAACCCCACCGCGTGCAGCGTTTTTAAAATATTTTTCGCCCCTGCCCCTCTGACAGCCTGAGTCCACCACTGGTGGTGCTTGCTGTAAAGAAGGCAAAGATGCAGGAGACCAGGTGGCATCATACTACTAACAAATCCAAACAATTAATACACATATAATTACCAATAAAATTGTTACAAAAATGCCCAAAAATCGAGTTATACAACAACTTCTGGAGTGCATACCATAAACACTACATGTGTATTGATGTATGCATAATCAGCAATGTAGACAGAAGCTCAGTGAGTTCAAACTTCAGTGTCAGGAATCGTTTAGTGAAAATTTAATCCTTAACAATTCTGTGCAATTCTGGATAATTGGGAACAGGCTCCAACTGAGAACCTGACACAATACCAAACATGCCGGGGAGACTCCCAACATATCTAGCGTATGAAATGGCCTAGTTTCCCTGGACGACCAGATTTGAATCACTGTCAAGCATTTCCTTCAGTGTGGTTAACCATGTTGGTATTCCTTACTCTCCATAAAGAATATTCCACTTTCGTAAACAAGAGTGATGCTGTCGTATTATTTTCGTCCATCTGAATTGGTAAATTAATTCATTTTGAAGTGAAAATAGTGACCGAGACACAAACAACACTGAATAAACCCCAAGACTACCAATACTGATACAGAAAAACCCAAATTAAAAAAGAGAAAAAACAGAAACTTGGCTAAGCAGTGATGATGATAAACAAAAAGTGCATCCAAAAAGACACCTCGCTTTGAAATACGATGGGCGGCAAATCAGGAAGTAAATATTCTACCGGTTGTAATTTACTCTATAAACACATTAACAGACTGGAATTGGTGTACAGTAACATGGTTCATTCTTGTTTTGGTTTATTTGCGAAGGCGAGTCACTTGTTTATAGATAAATCTATTTTATACAAACCTGTTTGTGTCTGAGACAGGGATAGAGCAAGCCTTTGAAAAGTGTGTACTTGCATAAACTAGCCCATGTTGAGCCATTCTTGATAAAAAATGTTTTGAATATGGGAGTAAACTGTACTAACACGCCATTATCGCTGAAGGTTTCTCTCAGCAGCTTTTGCCTTTTTGCCAGTTGGTTCTAAAACGTCCTGTTGAGCCACGAACATGATTATGGATTGTATTGTAATGCAGTGTGTGGGGTTGTTTTGCCTCCAAAACGGGTAACTTTCTACATTTTAGAGGATGTTTGGGCAGCGTTATCATCGAGCAATCAGACAATGTGTGAAAGCCATTTGCGCTGGCTGCCACTTCCATAGCTTCCTGGATGCTGTGGACCTGGCTTTACTCCTGCCCAGCATGTCTGTGGTTCTTTTGATAGGTCTGTGAAACCTGAATAGTCCCAGAGTTGTTGGAGCTCTGAATGAGCGCGAGCCCCCGGCCAAGAAAACCCAGCGTCAGCAGCCAAAAAACACGATAGCCCAGCAGAAAAGGCACTGAATGGCACTTAGCTCTCGTTCTCATTAGATAAACCCAATCGACAGAGAGGCAGAGCAGATTTCTACTCCTCAAGTGTCAGAGCTCCACAATGGCCCAAGATATCTCCCCTCTTTGTGAGGGTGTCCGTCATTAAACGGGTTCTGCTTACACAATACCTCTCTGTCTAAACGCCGGGCTTGTTTCTCCTCTGCCAAATGGACGAGTTCAGCCCATGCCAGGTTGCAAGGTAGACCAGGGCCAACACGCTCTTTGTGAGGCTTTGTGGGTAAAATAGAAGAACGCTCTGGGATACCAGATGTTAAACAACCCATTTGGCATCGTGCTGCGGGCCAGGGCCAGGGGCGAGGATTGGCTGTACACGTGACGAGATACCAGACATTCCAAGGGGGACGTTAGTGGAGATTTGGAGGCTGTCGACCACAGCTCCGGGTCAGGGGTCACATTGTAGTCTGCTGATAAAATGCCCGTGAGATAAGGAGTTATTAACTCGGAGGTACAAGATCTCCCTCCTATCCATCTCTGAACCAAGTGTGAACACGCATACAGTCAGACATACAGTACAATGAGTACTCTGTGGGTGCTCACACAGGATTTAAAGGTGCTCTAGACAATATCCAGAGCTTTAATACGGCAGCAAACAACTATTTGCTATGTAAAGATATAGAGGAGTAATGTCTACCTGAGCAGAGAATGAAGTCGCTCTCCCTCCGTGTGTGTTTTAATCCCAGCTTTTCCTTGTTTGATATTGCCGCGCCGGCCGTGCATGCTTCTAGTTCATGTTCATATGTGCAACCGACGGCGCTGTTAGCTCTTTCAGCACTGTTGCCCCATGTTTTTTCTGTTAGCACCGTTAACTACGAGCCGCCGGCTCAGCGTCGCAACGTTGAGAACCGTGGGGAGGCAATAGAAATGCTCCTGATCTCGCATCTAGCAACTTTAAAATGATGACTTAAATTGATTTTAATACCAGTTTTATGTGCCTGTGTACTCAAAAGGTGTAATATCTCCTGCTGCACACCTCAGTTTACAGTACATGATGTCCTCTGGTAATGAGAACAGCTCATCAAATGAGTTGCTAGTTTATGCAACAGAGTCCCCTTAGGTGTATTTTAATTTGAGCTTGATTGGCAAAAACATCAGTCGTCATCAGCGGATGGAGTTTGCTTAGCGAACTGCAAACTGTACCAACTCCATCTGCTAATAAAGACCATGAGAGACAGTCTAAAGCTCGGGAAAAAGCTAGAAAGTGGACATTGAATTAAACATTTTTACTCTATCCAAACACGATCCCACGCAGAGAAATAAAAATGATGTCTTTTAGTAGATAGCCGGCAGTAGAGAGAAGATGCCAGGAGATGAGGGGAGAGGTGCCTTAGCACATAGTTCACCAGGATGTCACATTGTAAATATATTTTTAAGATAAAAACCTAAATAGCCAGACTGTGCAGGAGCAAAAGAAGACAGAGGATGAGGTATCACCTTTGAAAGCAGCAGGATGTTGGATGCTGCCTCTGTGCCCTTTTCCTTCCTGGCTTTTCATCCACCTTTCTCCTCTTTGTATGATTTTTTTTAGCTGCTTGTGTGTTTCTCTAAATCCTACCTGTATCTGGTCGATGAGCTGTAAAAGTGTTGAAACACCACCATTGTGCTGCAGCTTGGTAGGACTGGCGATTTTATCCTTTGTGTTAAGCTTTGCAAAAACATCAGGACAGGACGGAAGAAGAAGTGCGCATGCCAGCACCGGAGGGCGAAAACCGAGATTAGGAGTTAGACAAAACACCGGACCACTTCCCCTCCGCGGCCTCCGTACGGCACACAGCAGGCACCCCGTTATTACCGCTGGTTTTGCAGGAACAGGATTCATTACGGGGGACGCAGGACTCAGGAGAGGCTGCTGGGATAAACGCTCTAGCAGCAGTCGCCACCAGCCTGCCCCCGCCGTCTCCATCTAGCTTGAGTTACAGCCGTCCGGGTCTGTGGTTGTGACACACAGATGTTAAAACTATCTTACCTCTCTCAAAACAGCCTAGAGCTCCTGTTCTAACTGAGGGAGAGAGCGGTTATTACTCAATGTCAAGTATTAAGAGGATGAGTGTCAGTATGGGCCTGTCAGGATGGCTGAACGTTTATATAACATATTCATCAGATTTCAAACAGCATCTCCTCCATTCAGAAGCACGAATGGCATCTTAAGTCATTAGAAAAGCACAACAGATTTGACATTTCCCCTGCAGTTATGTAAACCAATCTGTAATGCGTAAATTCAACCACTGCCTGTTGTGAAATATTTATCAGGGATCCGAGGCAAACCCATGTAATTATACACTTTTCCATGATCTTGAATAATTTCACGGCATTAAACCTAATCAGTTAATGTCACCCATTAGCAATGTTTAACACTTCCTGTCATGTAAACCCCTTCATTTTATAGTGTTTGACTCATTAAGTGTCGCTTACGTGCAACTTTAAACTTCAACCTGCCTCTTGATGTCAACGCCTTCAATAAGCACTTAAGAACTCATCCACAGCTGGATGCTGGTTTGAATTGATAATGATTGTTTTGCTCCCGAGGTTGACGGGCAAAATACTGCTGTTTTTCAGATTGATGTGGTGATTCATTGGATTAACGTTCGGATAGGTAGCGCGATCATGCAGCGCCCGGTTGGTGTTGATAAATAATACCGTTGCTCTTGAAGCGTGTCAGTTTGTGCATGCAGAGGGGCCACAGTCGCAAGACTATTATGGTCTGCTGAGGGTCAGAGGCGCAGCTGTAGTAAGCCTGTTTAAAGCAGGGAGGAGGTTTATTTAAGGTCGTCCATTGGCCCCTTTTTACACTTCACTGTGTTGTAATCCACGTTGAAGAGCTCTCTTAGCCATACAGCAAGCTGTTCGAAGGCTTTGCGATGAATGACTGACAGTTACTGACATGAAAGAACAAGTCAAACAAAAGCTGTCAGTGGGCTGACTTGACTATGACTTGCCCCAAACTGTATGTGATTATCATAAAGTGGGCATGTCTGTCTGTTTTTGCCTCGCCAAAATTTAGCAAAAGTTTGGAGTTTAGTATGATGCCAGTATCTTCACTCTAACTTTAAAACTGAGCCCGCTACAACCCAAAAAATTGCAAGTTGCATTAATGCGTTAAAGGGACTATTTGTAACTTTCAGAACTGCTTGTTAACAGCGACACCTGTGGCCGTTAAGTCAACGAAAGTCAGCGTCGGGCTTGCTCGCTCTACATAGACATGAACGAGCATCGCTCAAAACAGTGAGGCGACACACGTCAGCTAAAACCACAATATCACTCTATATTTCAGCTGCTTGGCAGTAATGTTAGCTGACCAGACGGAGGTCTCTCCATGAATCACTGCTGATCCTAGTGTTGGCTTTTCCTGCTTCAGCGTCGGTGCCGGGGCTCTGAATCAGCGGGGCTCCGCAGCGAGATATTCTCATAGCTAAACTAACTCTTCTGCGAGTGAGCGCGCGTTCACGCCTAGAGGTGGAGCGCAAATGCGAGCGCGCACGTGTCCCGACCCGGTACATTTATACGCTTAAAAAGTTACAAACAGTCCCTTTAAAGAAATTAGTGGCGTTAAAACAAATTTGCGTTAACACGTTATTATCGCGTTAACTTTGACAGCCCTTACACATGCTTGCAATAAAACATTTACTGCTGCAGTTTACATGTTTTTTTTGCATGTCTGCCAACATGCACGCAGACACAATATCTCTGCGATAGCCTGATATCGGCCTGCTGATGTGTCGGTCAGCTCTAGTTTCACACTTCTTGCCAATCCTGACAACTCTGGTTTTCTGCGTTGGTCTGCCATGTTGGAGTGTAAAGTCCCATTTATACAGCCCCTCTCCACCACACACACACAAACACACCCACAGCCAGACTGTTCCAACCTACTGTGAAGGTTATAGACCGGAGAACAAGTTTGGCAAACTTTAAAGTTTTCCCCACATGTTTTAAAGCCTTTTCAGTCAGTCAAAGATCTCTGCCCAGCCCTGCTGAGTCTGACCGACCTGCCCTCCGGCCTCAGCTCCATCTGACACATCCAGAGGAATGCTGATTCTGCTATCTCTGAGACAACAATCGCAGCCGGACCCCTGCCGTTTGTTTGTCAAATTTCTTTCACTGCACCCCCCGGTGTAAAGCGAACTCATTTTGAGGTCTGGCTGAGTGCTGATTAAAATATTATAGTCTCACTTGGTGTGAGGGTCAAACAGACTTCAAGTTCAAAGCTAAATGGTGCAAGGCTTTCACTTGATAAACACATGATTTTAAAGAAAGCAGCCCGGGGCTTTGTGGCCAACACAAGCTTTTGATTCTTGAGAATGTCTTGTACGCCGTTTGACTCGACTCTGTCCCCAAAGAACCCTCTCACAAAAGACGCTGTTGTGCATTTTTGGGGCTTGAATGAAAAAAGGCATCAGGTTTTGGAAAGAGTGAATGAAACCAGACGCCCTAATGGTGATAAATCTTGAATGGTGGTATTCCTTGACAACGCGCGGCGTTAGTTTTTGCTGAGAAATTGTGTTTTTAATTTGCTTTAATGTCTTTTATGTTTTTTCTTCCTTCCTCGGGTTCTGTGTCTGCCTCTGTAACATACTTATGCTGCCACTTTCGATTCAACTTGAGATCTCGAGAGACTCTACTGCAGTGGTCTCAAACTCAATTTACCTGGGGGCCGCTGGAGGCAGAGTCTGGGTGAGGCTGGGCCGCATCAGGTATTCCACAAAAAAAGCTTTGTTAAAAAAAAAAACAATCTTCTCAAACGTCATTATTAACAGTTCTTTAACTTGAATGGGTTCTTCTGAACATGAACTGTCCTGAACATGAATGGAACATTGAAGAACATGAACGGTTCTTCTGAACATGGCCTCTATTGCGTCTCCCACTTTTCCTGAAATTGTCTGTGCTCGTCACCAACCTTTCTCTTCACTGCAGGCTTTGAAAAAGACATGATTGGGGCTGTGTGACAAGATATATATTCATTCCACTTGGTGTCACTCCGCAATAAAGTTGTGCCTGCTGTGTTTGTGTTGCTCTGCAATTACACCACCAAACCGCTAGTTGGCGGCGGCGTCTCTATGAGTTTCCTTCTTCTTCTTGTACTACAAACAGAAACTGAGCGGAGTTGGAGCTAATAACTGTTGAACCACAGAACTTCTACTGACATTACTGCAACGCCGAAAAGAGAAAATATATCTGAGTGGATTTGTGTGAACAAACATTGAAAAGATGGAGGCAGAGAGAAGTAGAACTTGGTCCTGGCCGCTCAGCATCGCTGAGAGACTGGACCAATCACAGCTGTTGCGGTCTGCGTCGCCGCGACGTGTAGTTACATTTCTGGAGAGGTGCACGTCAGGCTACGGCGTCGATTCAACGCAGAAGTATAAATCAAGCTTTAATCAAGCTTATGCGATGTTACACGGGCGCCGCCACAGTTGTTGTGAAATGTTTCTCTGCTTGCATCAAGCCCGGCCGATTGCCCGCCCCCGGGAGCCATATACCCCGCTGTGATTGGTAGGTTCGTTCAGCTCGGGCTCGCGCAACAAAGGGACCTTCAACGGCAAACTGCCATTCACATAAAACTCGCGGGCCGAGGGCGCCTGGTTAGCTCAGTTGGTAGAGCGGGCGCCCATGTAACAAGACTTGGTCCTGACCGCGGCGGCCCGGGTTCGAATCCGGCCTGTGGCCCTTTCCGCATCCACTCTCTCTCTCCCCCCTTTCCAAGACTCTATCCACTGTCCTGTCAATAAAAATGAAAAAATGCCTCCAAAAAAAACTTTATAAAAAACTTTATAAAAAAAAAAAAAATTTGCGGGCCGCACTAACATTAAACTTTCATATCAAGGTGGGGGCCACAAAATATCGTCTTGCGGGCCGCAATTGGCCCGCGGGCCGCGAGTTTGAGACCCCTGCTCTACTGGTTAAATAAAAGTTGAGCAAACACTCACCCACTCAAAATAGGGGGCAGACATTCAGTACCTTCCATTTCTAAACCTGTTGCTCAGACATACCAGTAACTTATTATCTCGATGATATTTTGATTAAAGAGTACTTTATCTTTTGGATAAAGGTCACAGCAGGTGACAGAACATATTAGTTTTCCTCACAGGTTTAAATGCAATAGTTCAGCCACAGGTCAGTGGAGGTCCAGTCGCACCTTTTTGAAGCTGTCAAATGATGTCTCACTCCTGCTCAGAGTTGGCGTACCCCTCCTGGACCTAACACTGACCTTGGCAGTCTGTGGCGTCCCATTAATCAGCCAGCAGCTCCGGGGTGGATGTCCTCACTCTGATCTCTGCCATACCTGAGCGCAGCGCTGTGCCTGTCTGTGCTGACGTCTGAGCTGACTGGCAGTCCCGATTAAAAAGACAGTGTGCCAGCGGTCCCCCCTCTCTAATAGATCATCTTAATGGAGTCACTGTGCTGTGGCGAGTGGCAGGTGATTAATACACACAAGTCATTAAGCCTGCTGTATAAGAGCGGGCCTCCGGCGGAGGTGCCCTTTGCTTGTTTAGAGATAAATCTGAGGGCTAAGTGGACGGAGCGCTGGCAGGGTGTCAAGGATGCTCATATTGGATCTTGAATAGGTTCTCTGAGAAGAAGATTTGGGTTTGATTCACTGAATTACTGACATCGTTTCCAAATGGAAACGCCCACTCAGCCGTGACGTAGTTTACCAAAGAAAGCCAATCCATAATGTTAGGAATAATGTGAAGCACTAGCTGAGTCAAAGTTCGCTTTGCTAAGTTTGTAAGTAACTGAAATGATTAGGATTTTTTGAAGTGGGGTTGTATGTATACTCCTGTGTTCTGCGAGGTAAAATTACTGTTTTTGTGAATGTAGTCTGGTGGCTTGACCTGCACAGAGCTAACAAGTAACGTTAATTAGCTCTCTTCATGTCGATTTCAACACGGATTTGTTGTTCGCAATGTAGCCACATCAGGGAAAAAATAGGGTGCGTCTCCTGGACGTGTCGATACTGAGTTTGCTGTATCCCCAACACATTTTCTATCGTCCTCGGGACGGCATTAGTTTCGTGCCCTGACGGTACCTGCGGTACTGTAGGAAAACAAGTACTGTCACGATTTCCGAATTTTGGCATCGACTTGGTACCGAAGTATCGTTTCTCGTGACATCCCTGTGTTGCATCGCCACACTGACTCTCTCTCTCTCTCTCTCTCTCTCTCTCTCTCTCTCTCTCTCTCTCTCTCTCTCTCTCTCTCTCTCTCTCTCTCTCTCTCTCACTACAGAGAGCCTTTCCTGTTTCCCGTTACCTGAAGGCCACCGTAGTTCTCCAACACGCTTGGAAAAGGAGGGGCGAGCGGAGGCGTATTCAGTCGGTTGGCACCGCTAAATGCCGTTAAATCCTACACAGCAAACCTTTAATGCTTCTTTTAGAGCTCCTGTTCCCATAAAATGCAAAATTCTTCAGTACATTTGATTGACATCAGCCTTTGACAGCCCATCATTTCTTACTCTTTTATATACTTTGTGTAATGCTGTTGATCTGCTGGCACACAATGTACTCACTCAAATTAACCATGCGACTTTGACAGTCACTTAAAAGGCAAATGTCAGAGTCGGGGAACTAAAGCTCACTGCCTGCTGTTGTGCAGACAAAGGATCAGATGCATGCAGATATTTGCAGCCAGGGGCTTTAGAATAGACCACTGATCATTTTCCTCCCAAAAGGGAGAGTTTCCAACCACAACAGACATCCCAATAGAGCGTGAAGCTCTGCTCCAGATGTAGCTTCTTTAATTCTTCGTGTGCACAGTGACGGACAGGACGTCTCCTGTCGGACAGTCTCTCCAGCGTGGAGCCGATCAGGATACGTGTTTTACTTGTTTTACTAAAGTAAACCGTCTTGTGAGGCCCTGACTCTTGGTCCTGCTGTAAACAGGAAGTGGAGAGGATTCTTGAAATCTGGCTGCTTCTTTTCAGCTCACGCTCCTCTTTTTAACCTCTTTGACTTGGCATGTCATAGGAATCCATGAAGTTATGCGTATCGACTTTGGGCTGCGTTTTACAGTATTAACCTAAATGTATAGCTCATTAGGGGGCAGTTAATCAGAGACAATTGTATATTGACTTTATTCCCAGGATTAATAATCATGTAATTCAGCTATATTGATGTGTTTTTTTATATTTTTAATCAATCTGAAGGTCCTGGTGTAGTATAAAACGTGCTTTCATCATGTGTAATCAGTTGCATCTGGGTAGCATGCACCCAAATAACCAAAACTGTAATCAAGTTTGAGAGTAGCAGACTTTTAAAATGACCATTTTTGGAGGCAAAAAGCCAGATGTGTTAGGACTTTTTAGTTTAGCTTGAAGATCCAGATGTTTATCTGAGTCCCACTGGTGCAAAAATGTTCTTATAAATATTAAATATACAATGCATGACATTGTTTGTTTCACTAAAACAATGTGTTCTTTCAGAATATGTCATATGAGAATGAAGTGTGCTTTCGTGCAGGAGAATGATCTGTTAAAAATGCCAAATCTGCAACCACTAACAGTGTTATTAAAGAGCAGTGCTCTGTATTTTATTTGTGCTAAAAGAAAATAATCCCTTTTGAGTAACTCTTAGTTTTGGACCTCTTTGTATCCCTGCACACATGCATCTATCCACACCTTCCCTGCTTGTTTTCATGGCCCAAGGTAAGAAATTGGCCAGCAAAATACATGTATGAATTCAGGGGCAAAAACTTCCCTTATATGGTCGCACACAGATCCCCCTTTTCCCTTTATTTGGAATAGAAGAAATGTACAGCAATTTGGAATACTAGAGGGCAAAACGGGCAGCATCTCCATCCAAAATAAACTTTGAGATTCCCAATTCCACATTTCAGGCAAGTTTGTGCATAGCAGAGTGGTTAGTCACCGCACAATTCACTTTGTGTTGACACAGACGAACTTCTGTTTAATTTCAGTTTTTAATCTCCAAAACCTCTGGCCTTTATTTCCCACATAGTGTGAACCACAAACTATGGAAATGAAAAACCTCTCTGACATAAGTAAGGTAGTATTTATTGCAGGATTGTTCCAGTTCTTGTGTGCATGCATGGTGGAGATGGAGAGAGAGAGCTGATTCAGGAGAAGGAGGAGAGTGCTATAGCATCGGAGTGAGAGTCAAAAAAGAAAAGAGGCTGGCGTTTTCCCCAAGGACAACTGATAAACCGTTTGGCAGGAAAGGCCTCGCAAATGACTGCATTCCTTGTTAACCTTGTAAGGCTATTTTTACCGCTAAAGAGCCTTTTGAGCGGGCACCTTTTGTTCTGCCTGCAGCATGAAACAGGAAAGACTGGTTTGCATTGTGACCCTCTGGGAGTTTGGCTCTCGATCTCTGTCTCTCGTCACGATCCGACCATCCATCCTAATGCTGAGCTCTGTTTACGCAATGAATCTTCGCCGCTCCCCGACAGATGAACCCGCTAACTCCGCCGCACAGTCACCGTAAAGTAATGCAAATAGGAAGCTGAGGCTGTGCACATATTTCATGATAAACCTAAGATTACAAGGAGTGAAGTTGGAGCTTTTCCCAGGCAATGTGCAAAATATCCGTCTAAATAATGAAAGCTAAATCCTCCACTCCTCTGTCTGAGGGATGTTTGCTCTCTGTATGTTTGTACATGTCTTTTATTGTGTTTTCAAGGCACATTCCACTGGTCAAAAAATCCCCTCTGACTGTCCCCCAAGAGGTCAAACAGGCCGTCTTCCTGTTGCTTGACTAAAGAGTCCATCCAGTGTTTGTGATAGTGTTTGAGCTGCATCTCCTCAGGGATTCCTAGAAGTGAATGTGATCATGTCTTAAGAGGATTAAAAGGAGACCCTGGCTGCGTTGAGCCAGAGGTCAACATCGCTGTTATGGTGGGAATGACCTCGCCTGCCACTACGCATCTGTCAACACACACTGAAGTGACCGAGGTTACTGTCAGCTCTCTATAGGGACCGGATTTCTTTACTTAGTGTAGAAGGGAAAACTTGATTAGCGAGATTTCTGTTGGAGAAAGCTGATTTTTTTTGGCCATGTTTACAGGATTAGAGCTGCAACATTGATCGATTAGTTGTCAACTGTTATCGCGTTATTATCGCGATAACGTTGACAGCACTAATTGTTATATAAACAAATGAATACATTACTTCTTCCCTTTCCCGCCTGCACTCAGCTGCAAAAGTTTATGGGTGTGTTTGCGCTGTAATATCATTAGCGCAATATCTCTAGTGAATCGGACCTTGAGACGGGGCAGATAGCGGTTGCAAGTGATGCCGAATTCATGGTGCTATCAGCGTCTCGCATGCTCATGCATGGGTTGCAAGAAGTGCGGCATTTGTTTTGATTAGTGAAATGTGTCAAAAACTTGCTATCTTATTTCTTCTTGCCTTAGTCTGGTTTCTCCCCGTAACCTGATTTCTTGTGTGCATGTAAACATAGTCTCTGTGACTATACTGATCTAATCTTCCTCTTCTCTCAGAGCCTGGATGAGCTGGACGATGACGACGGCGGGCAGAAGGACAGGAAGGAGGAAGAGCAGCTGGTTCAGGCCAACACTTTCCAGAACGAGGCCATGACGGCTGACCCTGCCACCGGCCACTTACTGGTAAGATATGACACGGCAGGAGGAAGGAGGACAGAGCCGCACACTGCTAATATTTTCTCACTTACTACCTGTGGTGGGTGGGTAGTGTTGGTTGTGTCTCTGAGCTATCAAAAGAAGAGACATGACGTCCCTGCGGTACTGCCTGTGTATTCCAGTCTGTAATGTGTCTGCCATAGACTCCGTGATATGATGTTCTACTTTTCTACTTTTACTCGAGCAGAATATTGTCCAGATTGATACATCGGTGCTGCCAAACAGAGGCACTGTTGCTCAGGGAGACACCCAGAGAGCTCAGGAGCTGAGTCTTAGTGTGAAAAAGCTGCAGTGATGCAAAACCCAAAGGTGTCTCGTTGTTTCATCATCACTGTGAAGTCAGTTAAAAGCAAAAAGAAACTCCCAAAAAGGCTGTTAAAGCTATTCAGATGGTTACTCACAGGTCTGGGGCCTTAACTTTCTTTTTCCTAAAGCTGGTTGATCATACAAAGCAGCTGAGTGTTGGGATGAGTTGTCCATTGATTGATAGACTGAAAAGGAATCTACTTGGCCGACAGACGCTCACCGACAGTCTCAAACTTGGTTGGTGTGTCAGGGCCTTAAGAAGAGGCCCAGCCCTAAAATCTACATTCATAAACTTCATTTGAAAGCCAGTATTAGGATCTGCTTTGTGTATATAAGGTGTCTGGTTCTTAACAGTGTGAATCGGATACCGTTGACATCTACAAAATTAGTCTTTTAATCATAGCGAGCAGTATTTGATAAAAGTGAACCCATGCAGAGACCGTCTGCTCTTCCTCCAAATAAGTCAAGGAGGCGTCTGTAGACTGAGGACGTAAATCAGTTAGTACAAAAGGAAACCAAATCAGAATTGACACGCTTGTAATTTGAGTCTTTTTTATTTAGGAGTTCACATTCAGTTTGTAATTTCACTTCAAATACAGTTTACAGAGTGATTTTCAATAAGAACTCGAGCACATGCAGCAGGATATGAAAAGCATCCAGCTGCGTAACAACGACTGAAAAACCTCCAGTCTGTTTTGTATTTCTGTAAAACATCATCTGATTTACATGAAAATTGCTATTTGAAAGAAAATTACAAATCAAATGTCTCTGCCGCTTGAGTGACAACTCCAGTGGATGTAGCTGGAGAGTTTGCGTTCCAGATGGATCGGCTGCTACGCATCAGCGGGCTTATTTTGTTTTGGGGGGCTCAAATATGTACACAGACGTCACGCTAACAGGAAGATTGTGACAGCACCTGCTGCGATGTGGCCCAGATAGAAAATAAAAACGATTTTGACTATTTACATAAGGCAGTCTACGCGTAAACAAATTCATTGTGATGCAGCTTTTAGGAGACATTCCCATCATTTGAAACCGAATATGTCCATTCATGCCTGCTGGATTCTATTCTTACCTTTCACAACATGAAGCAGACCAGATGTGGTTATGCAGAAACTAACCATTAGATGTCCCACTGTCACTCACATGAAACTGACAATCAGTCGTGTGCCAGCTCGCTCATGGAGAGAAATAAAGAGCCTGGAGGAGTCCAGTGTGGTCGGTGGATTTACTACAGAGCTGTCAGTTGAGACATCTGTGAAGATGGAGCATCCCAAAAATGTGCCGCTCCTCTTGAGCCCCATTTATCAACGGGAGACAAGCAATTGCCGTGTCAGGCCCGTTATGATATACAGCGTCCAGTCGGGCCTCTTAGCCAGTATCAAGATATCTGGATTAAAAGTTCTTTTAAAAAGAAGCTAAACTTCTGTTAAGTCTCCGAGGGGTCTCGGAGCATCTCCCAACCAAAACAAGCTGTAACTCTTCTGTGTTCGCCACTGGAGACATAATGGAAACTCCACGGAGCTTGAAATATTTTATCAGATGTTTTAAATTCTGTAATTAAATCATTTTTTTCCCGTCTCTTTCTGAGGACCTGTGTTCCATTTACATTTGCTTATAGAGATGGTGTGTGTATGTCTTCTCCGTGTGACAGGACACATGTATCTGATATGAGAGAGAGAGGCCCTCTGCCGGCATGTGGTCCTGGTTATCAGGCCTTACCTCCCTCTGGTATGCAAGTCCGACAAGAAAACCTGTTCCTAGTGATCCAGCAGTCAGAACCATATGGAACATTCCTCGGGATCATCTGCATTTAATGTGGCGCCAGGGCAGTTTTCTGCCTCTCTCTCTCTCTCACACATGCTGCTAACAATCCCCATCCAGCACTTTTTAACAAGCCTAATTTGCATTTTTAATTAGCACCTTTCAGTTCAAAAAACTGCTGCTGATGCAGAGCAGCAGGGATATGATCACGACCCATCACATGGCGTTTTCCAACCAGGATTAGCAGCAGCCCCGGTTGCTAAATCCAGGAAAACTGAATTTCATCTTGTGGCCTGAAACAATATTTGATCACACTCACACCTCTGTTGATTCAAGATTTTAAGGATCACTGTTATATAAGCCAACTGAACCACAGCAATATTTATCTTTGACAGGACGGCTACCTGCAAAAATACTTTAGGTAGCTGATGAGAAACTAAACCCAAGGGCAGTACAGCAGAGCCAATCGAACTTTACTCAGATATCTTTGTTTTTCTAGTACAGGCATTTTTAATTTGTCATCTGCTAAAGATGTTATGCACAGAAAGCTTGCACACAGAGTCCGATGCATTTTATTGGTAGTGAAAATTCACATTACAAGACAAAACTGAAATAATTACGTGGGCGCAATGGGTAGCGCGAGTCCCATGACATTAGCAAAAAGCTATCATTTAGCTTCCTAGAGCACAATCACACTACTGTCTAATATTTCCTACATCCTTTCTTTTGCAACCATCCCCAATTCCAAGTTGTACTGCAATCACCTGCCACAATCTATCTATTTCTTTATTGTAAAGTGTTTCGTGCTGGGAGACGATTGTTTTATCATGCCATTTTGGATGATGACCTGGTCAAACAACCCTCTTTTGTGGCTTTTGATGGATGCAAAAAGTCGGTGAGAGTCGGTGACGTGATTGACACGACGTGAGGTCGTATTTATTTTTAAACATCCGACAATTTCAGACGAAAAATACGGACTTGGTGTGCAAAGGCCTTAACAATACAGCTTTGACATTTTTGAAAAATTAGGAAAAACGCCAACATTGTGTTTATTAAATGTCTTCCACTTCATATGTGTGCATACTTTGATATTCAACTTGTTATGAGTTCATAGCTCCTTGTAGTTTCTGAGATACAGACATTTTATTATCATGTTATATTTAGTCTTTGGGCACATGGGACTACTGTTTTATCCTCAAATATAATGAAGTCTATTTCAAAAACAGTAGTCATGTGCCCAAAAACTAGATATAGTGTAATAAGGAAAACTCGCTTTTCAGCCAAACCAAGCAATTTTGAAGATGTATTCATATTTCAGAGAACACTTCCACCAAAGGAAATTAAAAAAATGTCATTTGCGGGCACAAATGGGTTAAGAACCTTAGGGAAATAGGGAAAGATACCTTTGACTAATACACATACAATAGCTGTACCGGTCATAAACAAAGCAGGAGGTTAACATGACTTTCTGCAGCTGTTTACAGTGCAGCTTGCAGGTTAGTCCTGTTTTCATCTTCAGCCTATGATTGATGTTCCTGCTTGGCATGTTGACGTCTATTTCTTCAGCTGGCGTCAAAGACTTGAGACAGCTAGGTGAGGTTAGCATCTAAATTAAAGCGGTGTGTCAGGAAAAACTGCAAAGCATTTCTGCCAACAATAGAGCAACACGTCACAGCAGGTCTAATCTTAGCCCATAATTACTAGGACTTAATGAAATAATTGCAGCAATAAGCGATGGGAAAATGATTTAAATGTTTTCACACAAGCAGGACAGGGACTTTACAGTGGCCTAGTTCTGCTGGTTTTATGTATTTGGCCTTGCCTGCTTCTTCTAAATGCCAATCATGCGTGCTTATTTGAAGAGCATCTCTCTCTTATTGAACGCCTCCAGTAAAATTGTGATCTTTATCAGCTTTGTACTGGAGCGCTGCACTGTTAGGCAGCTAGATAGAAAGCCAAAGATCACCTTTTCATGGAGTAAGACGGCGTTCCTTTAGAGATATTTGAATTTAATGAGCTGTCAAGACATAAATCATAGATCACATCGAGCCGTAAATGTCCGAGCGTGACATTTTGATGTGTTTTTATCACACATTCGTGGAGTGTTTCTTATACATACACACAGAAATGCACTTCAAGTAGCGATCTGCTGGAGTTCAGTGATAAAGTACTCGTTTTATTGTTGATATTTGTCTCTGTATTCTTAGTAGCTCTGCGGCCGGGCTTATGGGAGCTGTCAGCGCAGCTCAAGCATGATAAATAAAGTCGCACCGGCTTGTATTGTGTTGCAGGGGGAAGAAGTCGCACATGAAATTTACGCCTGACCTTGTCTCGCAGATTCATATCCCAGAGAGGAGGTGAAACACATGCCAAAAAAGCTGCAGGAGTAATGTGGCAAATGAAGTCTGGGATGTTTTCTGTAAACACAATATGATTTCATTCTCAGATTGTCGGCTGCATATCAGCCGCAGAGGGATGTGGGTGATCAGTTTATCCCTGAATAACAGAAGGAATGATGGTCCTGCAAGCTACTGCTCATCATTAAAACATGTCATACGGTACAGTTTAGCTAGTTATACCAGTCCAAAAAGTTTCTAAATGATCAATCTAGGATGCAGGAGATTAAACCCCTTTTGCTTTAGCTCTGCAGTATATACGCGGCATCATATAAGAATCATTCTGGCTCTTTTGTTTTGACTGTGTGCAAATGAGGATTGGCACAGCCTCACAACGTCTGCGGACCGCCGTGACCTCCCTTCATATTGTTGTTTTGACTCATATTTCAACCCTTTTTCACCCTCAGAAAAATAATCAATCCAGTCCACTGAACCTTGTCGGCAGGCCAACGGATGTTGAATATGAAACTCGCTCCTGCTGGATCTTACAAAACAGATGTATTAACATTTCTTGTGGAAATGTGAAACAATTGTTTCCTACAGGAGCAGCAGACTGGGTTTCCCAGGTCAATTGTATATTCAAAAGAATCCTGTTGGTTTATTCAAGTTACACTGGACTGTAGAGGCAAGAGAGTAAACACACATTTACATATAGACAGCATTTTTTTTATTGACTGGAGACTCTGTTAGAGGTGTACAACTGCTATATGCATCACGTCTCAACTCAAAATGTGTTATATGAGGCCTCTTCCTCTTTTTCTGTCTTTGCTATCCCCTTATCTAATAATTTACTCTGGGACGGGGATGTAGTAGAACTGAAAGGCAGAGTCGATCAACAGAAATATTTCATGATTATGAAATATTCATGATTGCACTACGGCTGCAACTAACAATTATTTCCATTGTCGATTATTTTCTTGATTTATCGATTAGTTGTTTGGTCTATAAAATGTCAGAAAGTGTCGATCAGTGTTTCCCAAAGGGGTCCCTTGACCTCTGACCTCAAGATATGTGAATGAAAATGGGTTCTGTGGGTACCCACGAGTCTCCCCTTTACAGACATGCCCACTTTGTGATAATCACATGCAGTTTGGGGCAAGTCACAGTCAAGTCAGCACACTGACACACCGACAGCTGTTGTTGCATGTTGGGCTGCAGTTTGCCATGTTATGATTTGAGCACATTTTTAATGCTAAATGCAGTACCTGTGAGGGTTTATGGACAATATTTGTCACTCTCTTGTGTTGTTAATTGATTTCCAGTAATAAATATGTACATACATTTGCATAAAGAAGCATATTTGTCCACTCCCATGTTGATAAGAGTATTAAATACTTGATAAATCTCCCTTTAAGGTACATTTTGAACCTGTACTCAAATTGACACTTCGCAAATCAGACACACAAGCAATTTAAGGAACCTTGGGGAAATTGTGATGGACATTTTTCCCTTTTTTCTGACATTTTATAAACTAAACTAAACAAGTTAATTTAGAAATCTTTCATTTAATCCTTAAATTATACTGTCTGTAACCCCAGTATGCATAGTCTGGTTCTACTTTTCCAACAAACCAACTCCATGGTTAAAATCCTGCTCTATAAACTTAATGGGTTTAGGCCAAGATTGAATTTAAAGTACATAATGTAGAGTAGCACCATCTGTCTGCATTTGACTGAATTCCTGATGAGCCAGTTTGTGGAAAAGATTGAACTGCTAAAGAACTGCCTTATCAAGTCCAGCTTTGGCAGCTGTTGGATTACACCAAATCCTAGTAAATGTCAGTTTCTAAAACACATTTCATCAAAGCGCTCTTAAATCCAGGTGTTGCTTGAACCAGGTCTTATGTGCAGATGATGTATTATTTAGTGTATGACCTGCTGCTGCTGCTGCACGCTGCCCTCTCACCGTCCTCCATCTCAGTAAATCTATCCAGGCTTGAGCCAGGGAAGGGATGAGGGTCGGGGGTTTCATCCACGGGTAATGGATGGATATGTCACCGAGACGGAGAGGCTGGAGCATGCTAAGAGTCGGGCACGGCGTTTCCCCCTCGCCCGCTAAAGCCGAGCTCTGATAGATCGTAGCAGAGCCGAGGCTCCTCAATCAAACCCGGGACCCTTCGCTGCACAAGACCTTAGGAAGGAGGAGATGCGTATTCATCTCACACACCTCATTTTTCCAGGCAAAACACTGTTTTACCGACGGCGGTTTTATTGGAGCATCACTGCTGTATAGATCTAAACAACCTTTAGATCATACAGTAATGGGAAAAGAAGATAAACATGCAGCCCCGTGTTGCAAAAACAAGATTGCCTTCCACAACTCGGGGCTATAGGGCTCCTGTTGAACTATTAAATGGAACAAAGCTCATCTATATATCAGCTCAGCAGCGTTCATACACAACCTAAAGGCTTTTTAGAAATGCTGCGACTGATAAATTTCTCTTATCCTGTAGATGGAGTTTTGTGTTTTTTTTTTCAACACCACCCAAGGCAGATGAATACAACAAATGATACCTGAAAACTCATTCTCATACCTACTGCTTTTTCTGAAATTACAGTATTAAGTTCAGAAATTAGAGACTGAAAAGAACTGAAAGAAATCTTAAAGTTTTAGACCAGGCCTATGCAGTCGGCGGCCCGACAGCCAAATCCAGCCCTTTAACGACCTCAATCCGACCTTTTGATATTTAACCCTCTGAGACCCGCCTTTCAGAGGTTGTAGCGGGCTTAGTCTTAAAGCTAGAGTGAAGATATTGGCATCATATGAAATTAGAAATTAAAGGAATCCATTGGTACCAAGCATTTCATGTTACCTTATCGGGAAGGAGGTTAAATAACACTCCAAAATTAGGCTAAATTTTGGCCAGGGAAAACTGTCATAGCAATTTTCAAAGGGGTCCCCTTTGAAGACATGCCCACTTTATGCTTATCCCATGCAGTTTTGGGAAAAAAACATGCAGTTTTTTACATTTATACAGGAAAAAGGAAAAACTGGGGGTCCCTTGACCTCTGACCTCAAGATATGTGAATGTAAATGGGTTCTATGGGTACCCACAAGTCTCCCCTTTACAGATATGCCCACTTTATGATAATCACATGCAGTTTGGGGCAAGTCATAGTCAAGTCAGCACACTGACACACTGACAGCTGTTGTTGCCTGTTGGGCTTCAGTTTGCCATGTTATGATTTATGCATATTTTTGTTATGCTAAATGCAGTACCTGTGAGAGTTTCTGGACAAAATGTATCATTGTTTTGTGTTGTTAATTGATTTCTAGTAATAAATATGTGCATACATTTGCATAAAGCAGCATATTTGCCCACTCCCACGTTGATAAGAGTATTAAATTCTCGCCAATTTTAATGCAACATTGTGTTTATTAAAACAACAACCTGCTCAGATTAAAAAGGTTTGTTGTTTTCACATTTAAATTCCTAGCTTTGCAGACATCAGACACAGAAATGTAAATGTACGGCCCCTTGGCACTTCACTGTTTTTTTTAAAAAATCTTTCCCTTTTAAAAAAAGTACTTGAATAGACCTGCTTAAGACTGCTGAGTTATTGTTTGTGTACTGAAAGCGATCATTTTCTTTTTGTTTCAGGAAACCCCCAGATCTGGGAGCGGCCGCCAAAAGAGGTGAGACTCGTTTTATTATCCTGACACTGAGAGTGCAGTTTATCTGCTTCAGCATCACTAGTAATGTGTCAAGAGAAGGAACAGAGGCCGGGGTGAGAAACAGCAGCTTGAGTCATTAATTAGGAGAGCAGATTCCCTCCGAAATGGTCCGAGGGCCTTTTTCCTGATGCATCGCTGTTTTTCTCCTTCAATGCTGCTCTTTTCATTCTTTCATGGCTCAAGAAAGACGACTGTCGATGGCACTTCACTGCCGTACAGTAGCTGTCAGGGCTGAAAGTAAATCATTTGCTTTGAAAGGTTTTCTAAAAATGTGCGGTTCATTTCAGTCGAGATTGAGTTGCAAGATTGCATTTGATAAAGGGCTTTCAAACTTTTTCTTTCTTTTCAAACAAACTCCAAAAACCGACCGTTTGGACCGACATCTTCTGGGCAGATGTTTTTTCTTTTTATTTCATACCTTTTTTCTGTCGGCAGAGAGCACAAAATTGTGGTGAAAATAAATGTTCTTTCATCTGCTTTTGTATCTCTGAATTGGGACCAAACGCTTGAAGAAAATTGTACTTATTGATTAGATGAATCCTCACGTGCAGCCTGAAACACACAATCAACACGACAAGTGGTGAAGTCCTTTGAGAACTCTGTGTGCATCCAGTGTGTATTTATTTTTGCTTCATTTGCAACCAAATTGTGAAGTTGCGGCCAACCTCAACATCCAAGTTCACCAGCTGACATTCAATCTGGCCGTGTAATTATGGCCGCCGCTCTCATCAGCTGGCCTGGCTACACTTGGACGCTCTGCGGTGCTGCAGCGGATGAACCCGCCAGGTGGGCCCAGGCGGCAACTTTATAGATACGTGTCTCCCTCTAATTCACTCTCTTTCTGTCAACCCTCTCCTGTCACAGTCACTTCATCTTGTTCTCACCGAGCCATTCCTCTGCACACTTTGATCCTGCTTTCCACAAATACTCATTTTGTTTTTGTAATGTTAAAAAGCCTGCTATTATGCAGCTACACTTCCAAGCCCCCACCCATAAAGTATGGTCATTTTAGCTCCTTTTTGGCTGCAGGTACTTTCCCCCCGGAACTAGGAACCTTATGAGGAACTTATTGTGTTTCGACCTGCAGGGATTAGGGTCTAAATTAAGTTCTGGGAACATTTTACCGCCCAAAAAAGGCCCTAGTCTGGGGGTAGTACTTTCTGAAAGTAGAGGAACTTTCAGGATAGGGTTTGATGGTTGCTAATTGGTGAAACACACACATAGTGCCGCTGCTTCATCTTGTGTACCCTTTCATTCATAAAACAAGGACGTACTCTAATATCAATTTAAACCATTTTAAGGACGAGGGGAGAACATTTCTCCTTGTTTGATAACATTAAAAGTGAAGTTAGGCTCTGCTGTTGGCTTCCCGATTCATTTAAAAAAAAAGACAGATTGAAAAAGAGAGATCACGCGAGGAGGCGAGACAACAAGCTCAAATAGTGGCAGAGGCAGTGGCAGCACAAGCGAGCCGAGAGGGCGAGCAGTAGAAGAATACAGTAGACAAATAAATAACCATCAAACCCTCAACAGATGAAGGAACCTTTAATCCCTTGAAAAGTAGTCTCAGGACTAAAATGACCTATTGGTTGAAAAGGTGCAAAGGGACGGGGAGATGTTGCTGATTACTTTAAACTAGCAGCTCAAAACAACTCTGAATGTCTTGATGTTTTCTAGCTATTTGGGGGAATGGCATGTATCAAGGCGAGGCGGGCTGTTCATCAGATGGTTGAGTACTGTGTGTTGTGGTTTCCAGAGTAGTTTTTGACACATTGACAACTGAGTTTGTGAGCGCCGTTGTTAAACCTGTGGCTGCTGCTGTCTGTGCTTTCTCCTTCCCACCTGCTGAGGCTCCCGAGAGGGCGTGATTGGCTCAGCCTCTCTCTCCCCCAGACCTCACGCTGCGGGGTGCTAATGGGCCACGGTGTGATATTTAGTATCGAGGCCAAGGATGTTTAGGCTTAGCTTCAACCCCCGCTGAGCACCTGCTTGTGTGTGTTGTTTGTGTGGGTGCGACCAGGGAGATAGCTCTTAAAACAAGATGACATGCATGGATGTAGACACACAAGGCACGTCATTGTGTTGTACTTGGCTGTTTTTTTTCGGCCTCACGGCGAGGGGACGTATTTGTTGTCACGTTTTTTTGATGTATACGCGTGTGTGCATGCACAAGTGTTTTGTGTTTGTGCCGATAAAGGAAGAGTAGCCTTGAAGAGCCTACAGTGAGAGAGACAAATGAAATGCACTTTATCTTGTTGGCGTAGGCGAGCGCCCAAGGAGAGCGTTTCAAGGACTCCCTCTTGATCAAAAGCGATGGCCGCTGCATTGTTTGGCTCTCTGTAAGAATGAGCTTACCCTTTTCCTTGCTCACATATTTACCACATTTTGCCAATTTTCATGTTCAAAAACACTTTCACATTAGATAAATCATGAAGCTGTGCAGCATTTCTGCGGCAATGCGGGGTTTTGTGGCAGCACAGGAGATAGATGTTACACAATTTCCAGATATGTTCTTTACCTTTAAGACCTAAGTGTTCAATAAAATCTCCATAGGACATGAATTGTTTTGTTGGTATTTTTCAACCTGGACCCTATTTTGTCTAGGTGACTAATAGGGACTAAAATGTCTGAAATTGGTCCAGTATCGAGGGAGAGCGTTGTAACCAGCGGCCGCTCACAGGCTGCAATATGGTGCTAATGGGGCAAGCTGGCACGGTCATTTACTGTACGTCCACTAAAAGTGGATTGTGAACTGATTGTTATTATAAGTGTGTGACATTGTGGAAAGAGTCTCGCTCAAGGAGAAGTCTTGTTCTGAAATCTGGTGAGGTGACATGTTGCTGGAAGACAATGGTGGACTAGTGTTTGTTGTGTTGGAGTACAGAAAGCGTAGATTTTCAATGTCATGGCTGAATATTTAGATGATTTAAACAATGTGGATGCGGTTTTTGACTTTGGTTTATTTGAGCCAGAGTATACGGATATTCAGATTTCACAGCGAGACTTCCCCTTGAGCAGGACTTGGACACAATCACAAACAGACCGGATCAAGTCAAATCTGCGCCTGTCAGTGGCAAAAACAAGGACTTTTAGTGGACGTAACGTCACATTGACGCTGCTCACTTGCCCTCGCAGCTCATTTTGCTGCTGCCGGTTACAGTGTTCTCCCTCAATACTGGACCAGTTTAAAAAATTGTTGTCTCCATTAATCACTTTGACACAAAAACATCGGAAAATAGGTTCCAGGTTGAAAAATACTGAAGTTACCCTTTAAAGCCCCTGAAAACTTGGCTTAAACTCTTAAGTATTTCTCTATAACAGTAAATATTCATGACTAAATAAGCAAGAGTTTTTAACAGTCAAAAACTCAGCTAATCTGCTTCATCAGGACTGCGTGGGTGTGATTTGATCAGATTTGATTGACAAACAACAGAAATCTCTCAATGAAAATGAACAAAACTGTTCTAACTTTGGCAGAAAATAGTGTGTTCATTAAGGATCCCATCAATCATAGTAAGAAGTTAAAGGGGGCTTTAAGAAAATTAGAAATGAGACATCAGTAAGTGCTAACATGGGGTGTCAAGGTATCTCTGAAAATTTTTACCTCAATGTGATAAAGTACCTTGACTTCACAGGTATTAAATTTACAAAATTACCCAAAAATATATATATCCTGTCTGGTTATTTAACCTATTAATGGTTTCACAATTGAATGTCCAGCATCAGAACATCCTGGTAGACTCAATTCTGGCTGGGACTCCTGTTGCATGTCATACGCCTCTCTTTCACCCCATGTTTCCTGTCTGTCTCTACATGGCCATATATCCAGTAAACGCTGCCAAGGAAAACTTTGTGAAGTAGTCTGATAATGGGAACATCATATTTGGCAGATCCTGAAAAGAGTGCAGATGGTACAAAGGAGTTATATTTGTCCTTTGTCTTGCCAGCAGCTTTCCTGTCTGTTTCAGCCGTAGAAATATGCAGACAGCCCCCCTCCAGACAATTCAGTGAAGCCTGCAGACGTACGCAGAATAATTTGATTCCCGGAGAGATTTTATAAACCTGGTATAATATCTGTTCCTATCGGGGAGCGGGTGTCGTTGTAGTCGGATGGGCGGAGGGGAGGGTGCAGAGCCAGCAACTCATTCCAAGTTTCCACGTCAATAATTATTGAAATAAGGTCAGTAAGAAAATAAACCGCACATGAATATTCTACCCCAGCTGTCCCAGAAACTGTCTCTAAGTAGCGAGAAGGTGAAGAGGAGATAAGGGTAATGTTCTTCTCGAGCTGCATACAGAAACCTTTTTTTTTTTACAGCAGCTTAAGAACAGTGACGCACAAGTTGCAGCCGCCGCCATTCTTGAGCCTATTTGAAGTTATAATATGTAAATTGTTTCTTAATCAGAATCCTTTTTGCACCAAAGTTGCAAAACCCTTCACGGCCTTTTCTCCTTTAATGGAATAAAAGGCAGAGGGTTGTTAATAATGCACACCTAATTGAAAGGGCAAACACGAAGAAGACATTCCCACCTGTTCTTTTGATGATGGATGTGTCATCCCATTGAAGTTTAATAATGTGGCTATGATTCATACCTTCAAACAGCCTCGGTGTGAATATAGTATTGGACACTTTGAATAGTAAATTTGCTGTTTTTCTATCTTTCTTTTTCATGTGAAGGATTTGAAGTAAAAAAAAAAAAGTATATGAGTTGTTTTTGGTATTGTAATGACGTTTGTATGTGTGTGTTTGTAACAGCTCTGCAGGGCCGGGATCTGAGGAAGAGGTGGGTGGGAACAGCAGACAACGACACAACCGTCACGGCAGAGATGGAGGAGCTGCAGCAACAGGGGGTTTGGAGAAAAGGATGGAAGAGCTGGAGAAAGTACGTCTTCCCACCCTGTCATTCATGTTACTGCTCAGTCGCTAGTAATACCAACTAATACTCCATAGAAACACAAGCCAGTTTTAAAGGAATACTTTGACATTTGGGAAATACACTTAGAGTATTTATTTTCTTGCCAAGAGTTGGATGAGAAAAGCAATACTCTTTCTCACAGTGTTTCATTTCATAATAAATGTCATTTATGTTCAGAAAAAAGGTTAAGAAGCGTGTGCTAATTTGTAAATAATAATAATCATAATCCACGATAAAAAGCCGATACACTATCAATTTATGGAGCTGTGCAAGTCACTGCATTTTCTACAACACTGTCCTGCAAATATTCAAAAGCCTTGTTAACAAATGAAGGAATTATGTCCATGACTCAAAACATACACAATTTATTCTTCTAATGCACTATGTTGTTGCGTTGAGTCATCTTCCAGTGTGCCCACTGTTCGACCATCAAAGTGTTGGTCGCATCCTGGAAAGAGGACATGAATTCTGAAGAAATATCAGTGAGTGAGAGCAAATCTGAGGAAGCTTCAGTGGCTTTATCCTCTGCTGCTTCGTTGTGTGTAACCAAAGCTAAATCCACCCAAACCACCATAGTAATGTAAAATCATAGGGGACGCTTCGGCTTTATGATTGGCATATGCTATCGTAACCAAATCCCATCTTTTCAGTGAGTTTTGGAAAGGTCCATCCACAACTCTTTTGGCCGACTATCAGCCGCACTTTGTTAAGGATGAATTCCCACTTTTAGGCGTTTGAGCGGTCGCCCGTGTTCTGATTTTATGGCTGGAAATCGCGGCTCAGCACTGGCAGAAATCCTCCTCAGTGTTGTTGAAGCGATGACCTTTTACAGTGCAGATATGTCTCTTCCTCCTACACCGTTCCTATCAGACGCTCAACCCCTCCATGCTGCCACTGTAGAAACTCAACTCGGAATCAAATGTCAATCGGGTGGGTTTCGGAAAAAAGCTTTTTAAAGTAAGCACCGCTTTGACCTCAGTGACTTCAGTGTGAGGTATTTCTCACGGTTAAATGACTAGAAACACTTTGAAAATCCCATTTCACACACTTCTTTTTGTGCACATTGTCTCTGCAAGAGTGCATGTCGAAGGTCTGTTTTAGAATGCTGGCAGGTAAATCTCTGAGACTTCAACTTTAGATCCTCAGACATTACTTAAAAGCCTCACAAGTACAGAGATGTATAGTTTGATCTTCAAATAGAAATACCTGTTCTACAAAGCCCAGTATTATCTTACCTCAACCCACGTTGGGAGGATGGATATAACGGAGACATGGCCTGTATTACTATATTTATGTGAAAGGAGTAGAAGAGCTGTTCGTTCAAAGCCTTCAAAGCCGCAGTTATCTATAGTAGCTTTTAAAACCCTGGGTGAATAGAGTTTCATCGGTTTGTGTCGGCAACATTAATGTTTTGTACCCTCTACTGTACCTGGTTTCTATGGAAACAATTTCATGCTTATCTGGAAAGTAGAAATCCTGGTGTGAGCTTCATTTCCATCAGAAGCACAAACAGCAGTTTCAACATGTGTGCATGTTAAAACCTCTGAGTAGAAAGTCTCTCTCTCAGTGAGGAACAATATCCATTTTTATTTCACTGTAGTTGTCGTCGGAGGAGGAGGACAGGAACCCGCTGGCTTTTAAACAAGTACAATTTGATAGAAAAGCACTATAAAAAAAAGGAACTATTAATGCATTGTTCACTGACAATCTGTTCTTTTGATTATTACAGATGGCTTGTTTTGAAGAATAAACTGTCATGCCACAAAAGTCTTAACGCCTGTCAAAAACTAGATGCTTACAGAATTAAAATGAGCTTTCGATAAAGTAGCATCATGCAAACTAGGGGTGTAAGAAAATATAAAAACACTAGTATCGCGATATTATGTTTTTTTTTTTAAAATATCGCCTTGCTTACAGTATCACAATATATTGAATCGTTATCATGATACGTATCGTATCGCCAGATTCTTGCCAATACACAGCCCTAAATGCAAGCTTAACATGGCAACAGATTAGCACAGGCCAGAATATTCTCAAACAGGTTAATGACTGGTAGACATCAGCGATATTATGAACTGTTTTTGCAGGAATTGAACATTGTATAGATAAATTACAGCACCCCCATTCTCACCTTCTCTCCCCCGCGCTGTCGTCGGCTTGTCCAGATGCTCTCTACATTGTTTTTACATTCATACAGCTAGGGGGGGGCGTAAAAACATTTAGGTGGTGCACTTACACTGTATAATTGCCGGGGTGACAGTTGGAACAAAGATCAACAGGTAAATCGAGAGCTTTGCCTTCATGCTCCACTTCCTCTTCAACCCAACAGTCTGGTACAATCAATACCCACATTACTACGGAGACCTGAGATATCCAAACTCCGACCCACAAGTTCCTTTTAAAAGTTCATTTTTAGTTTTTCCGAGATGCTTCAGTGCACGTGTTTTTGGGTCTGTAAATTACTATTTATTATCAAATCTGAAGTAATTACAGTTTTTAGTGCCACAGCAATGTGTATGAATGTAAATACAAATGTCATGCCCTGTTGTTATCTGTTGAAAAGATTTCAAATTGATGTAATCATGTTGCTAATTTGTGTGTTTTTTCAGGAGCTGGCCAGAGAGCGTCAGGTAAACGACAGGTTGCTGAGGGACCACGAGGACAAAGACGACCTCATCGTCAAGCTGAGGGAGGAAATTGACTTGCTGAACAGAGTGAGTCCAGCCTACGTGATTTTTCTACTCTGATGTCTGATATTTTGAGCGTTCCCTTTGTGATTTTGTGCGTGGGCGGCTCGCGTGGGTTGTTAAATCATCATCTGGCATTTTAGTGGAGTTTTGTGTAATAGCTGTGTGTTTTTCCACATGACGTTCTTGCAGTCCATTAGGATTTGGATAACAACAAAACATTATTTTTGGATTTAAACACTTAAAAGATGACAGCAAATATTTTAATCAGAGGCATTGTATGTGCTATTTGCATTTTTTTAAAACTCACCAGTGGTTTGATGACATTTGAGCGTCAAAAGTTTTAGCTTCCCAGTGTTGCAGGTGACATTAATGTCCTATTGATTTATCCACCAAAATCGAATTTGCTGTCTTGTGGATAAGGTTTTCAGACTTGATTGTATGTCTAAAGCAAATTGTGAAAGACTTTTTCTTTTTGTCAGCTTAAATTTGAGGGTATTTTCAGTTTTATTGGACAAACACTGTTTCAGTCCTCATCCCAGAGGGTTTGGACAGATCTTTTTGTTGAAGAAAGCAATCAATAAGTTAGAAATTGTGCTGTGGCAGCTGAAAAACACCACACAGCACCACAGTCTTCAACTTTTAAACACCCATTTTTCTTTCTACTTTCTTTTGATTTGCTCCCAGGCAGTATGTTTTATGGTAGACTCAGTACCAAAGTAACAGTGGAGTTTAAAAAACGCTCCAATTAAAACTGTCAAAAGTGAATTTTAACCTCACACATACTGTGTTATTTCAAATTCAGTAAAGTAGAGCCACAAGCCAAAATAATGATCACGAAATTACTACCTCGCCAGTTTCAGCCAATCAGCGCTGTATTGTCAATCTGCCTCTGGTGCAGATTACAGTCAGGAGAATGGCTTTATTTCACAGCTGCCTGCCAGCCGTCATTTGTATCCGAAATTGAGTTCATGTATCGGGTTCACCCTAAGAAATATTCATAGTCATAGTCCAGCTAAATGTGAAAATGTGACCCTAGTGAGACTTCTTAAAAGTCTCTCTGGAGAAGAGAACTCCGAGTCCTCCCTCAGGAAAATCAGTTACGATGAAAATGCTCAGACAGTGATGATAAGCTGCCTTACTTTCTGATTATTGTCAGAAGTGCTTTTGAGAGATTTTGTAGCCTTCACACTGGGAGCGTTTCACACTGATGTGAACCCACTATCGGAGGTCATGTGTGTTTGTTTCTGCCTCCCGGGTCGGGGTCCTGTTACCTCTTCACGCTGCGGTCAGGGTTGAAAGGTCGAGGGATATTCATGTAAGCTGATGTCTCTTTATATTCAACCGTCGGAGTGAAACCTCCTCGAACCCTCTGAACCCTCATCTCCCTCCAACCCCAGACTGTCAACAATCCCTCCTCACCTCGCAGCCTTTGCCTGTGTGTCTGGGTCAAAGAGGCTAGCGGTAAAATACATCTCTGTGTTTTTGGCATCTCCGAAGGGAAACGTGGCGGGAGGGGAGAGATCTCAAAGACTTTCATGTTTCAAATGTTCAGAGAAAAGAGACTGTAGCTCTCCCCTGCGGAGCCAATCAAATCCGAAACAAGAGATCAAGCTCTGCCGACAAACAAAGCAATCAGAGATGTGTACATTTTTCGCGTCGAATGAATGTTGCTTGATTATTATCTTGACGCTTTAGGGGCGAATTCACAAAAGGATTGCACTACTGTTCGCAGCCGCCAAACCTGCACAAATAAGACAAAAGGAAACCGTGTAATTCTCAAAGCACCAGCAAAGGGTGAAATGTGCTGCCAAGTAGATAGCGTCTCAACGCCCCTGTGCTATTTGCACGTACTTAAATGACGTGATATGCATACATTTGGAGCAAAATTGGCCCCTTTGTATGCGAATGAGTCAGCGCTGAGAGCCACACGCAGTTACAGTGAAATTATTAGCATCTTCAGAGAGTTGGTGGTAAATGAAGTGCATTTATAAAGAGGTGTCTCGCCCAGGCTTTCCAGTGATCATGACATATTAAATCTCTCTTTCACGTTTAAATTGAACGTTTAAGAATGCCTCTGAACCTTGGCGGTCACGACCTGTAGCTTGCATTTCATTTTTTCTTCTTTCTCTCTGCCATTCTGCCGACTGTGTTCTTGGTGGAAAGGCAGCATTTATGCTTTTGCCACATGGATAATTGCAATGAGACGCAAAAGTTTACGGGCGTGTTTGCGCTGAAATATCATTACCGCAATATCTTTTGTGTAGCCAGACCAGTAAGCGGGAAAAAATGTTGCCATTGTATGTTTCTGCAAACCACGGATACGTTGAATGTGGTCGTTCGGCATTCGGTCGGAGCAAGTGAGGTAATGCGACGAGCGACGCGCAGAGCAACTGACGTAGTATTTCGAGCGACTGTTATTGAAAGTTATGTGGGATAATAACAAGCATAAAAGCGAGAAATTCCACGTTGACTTTATGCTTGAAAGTTGACTAAAAGTCTGTTATGGACGGTTTATTTATTTACGGTAGTTATGGTCGTTACGTTACGATGTGACGTTACGATGTGACGTTACGATGTGACGTTACGATGTGACGTTACGATGTGACGTTACGATGTGACGTTACGATGTTACGTTACGATGTTACGATGTGACGTTACGATGTGACGTTACGATGTGACGTTACGATGTGACGTTACGATGTGACGTTACGAAGTTACGATGTGACGTTACGATGTGACGTTACGATGTGACGTTACGATGTGACGTTACGATGTGACGTTACGATGTGACGTTACGATGTGACGTTACGATGTGACGTTACGTTGTGACGTTACGATGTGACGTTACGATGTGACGTTACGATGTGACGTTACGATGTGACGTTACGATGTGACGTTACGATGTGGCGTTACGATGTGGCGTTACGTTGTGGCGTTACGTTGTGGCGTTACGTTGTGGCGTTACGTTGTGGCGTTACGTTGTGGCGTTACGTTGTCGCGTTAACACAAACCATGATCTTCTTTCTAATCTTAACCAAGTAGTTTTGTTACCTAAACCTAACCAATCGTTTCCCCATGTTAACCATGTAGCATTGTGCATTTTGTCAAGTGTGATACAGGGCTGATATGAAACATATTTAGGAAATATTTTTTGGTTCCTTAACGTAGACAATAAACGTAGACAATAAACGTAGACAATCAACGTATCCGGTTGCAAGTGATGCGCAATTCATGGCGCCAATCCACTCTTTGTGACTTTGTGCCCCTCAGAGTGTAATATTGCAGGAGGCATCGCGCTGATAGCATCACATGGACAGGAAGCCGGTCATAAGAGAAGACCTTTATGTAAGGACGGTCACCGTGGTGATAGCCATCAGAAATGTCCCCTGAGAGAGGCTACCGCAAAGCCTGATGGGAAAGAGGTAGATAACAACTGATCCAGTCTGTGCAGAGGAAGATTGAACCCTCGGTCACTGTAGAAGTTTATTTGGGAGAGAAAGAAAAAGATGAAGCTCAACTTGTGGACTTATATATCCCCCTTTGATACGCTTTGAAGAGAGAAATTGTGTCTTGTAGAGAGTTCACATCCCTGTAAGGACACACATCTGTGTGATTGAAGCTGATGAGATCGTGGAGCAACTTTTAGATATAGAACTTTCAAAGGTTTAACTTGCAATAACTTTTTTTTTAAAGGGGGTTTAGCCACTTGTGTTTATATATATATATAAAACATCCCATTATAATGCTACCATTCACATCTAAATAAGTCTGACCATCCCTCACATATCCTGATAACATCTTATTGGGTAAACCATCCCGTTGTTATCATTCATATGTCATAATATAAGTGTAACATATCCAGTTTCCGTTACCTATCACATGTCTATCTTTCATATAATAGCCATGTCTGTCCCACCCACCACTACCAACACAACATCATTTATCACTTTGCTATCAGACACTTATCATAATGATGATGACTTAAACAACAGTACGTAAGTACATGTAATCAACATACAATGCAGGCGACTCTGACACATCATGACAATGTGTTTTATTTCTATAAAAAAAAGCAAAATGACGGTGGGCAAGATATGTAATCGATCTAGCCCAGGGGTCAGCAACCTGTGGCTCCGGAGCCTCATGCGGCTCTTTAGCAAAAGAATAACCGTTTTTTGTTTTCATTTTTATTTTTATTTATCATTGTTGTAGGTCTGTGGTACGACGGTACGACGGAGTATTAGGGCCATATTGAGAAAAAAAAAAAAATCTGGGATTTTGAGACTAAAGTCATAATATTACGAGAATAAAGTCATAGGTTTACGAGAAAAAAAAGTCGTAATATTATGAAAATAAAGTCAGAATATTATAGAGTAGTAATCTTTTACGTGTCATTTTCTTTTTTCTCGTAAACCTATGACTTTATTCTTGTAATATTACACCTTCTTTCTCATAATATTATGACTTTATTCTGGAAATCTCAGATGTTTATTTCCTTCAATGTGGCCCTAACACTCCATAGCACATTTGCACTTTGGCCCTCACTGCATTAGACTTATATACTATATACTTAGACTATAAGCTGTGTTACCTTCATCACAATGCTCAAATGTTTTGTGGCTTCCGACAGATTTTTTGTTTTTTGATTTTGCCGAAAATGGCTCTTTTGATAGTAAAGGCTGCTGACCCCTGATCTAACCGGTAACAACGACTACCGCGGCGAGCCTAATAGCCGCTTTAAACACGAAAGTTTGGTCTTCAACTAGTCTTTATATCACTGTTCCTCTGCAGCGGAGACAACATGCTGCGTAGAAACTCGTGACATCATTAGTTTGACTTTCCAAATCCCTCTTAGCGCAGTAGAGCTCAATCTCAGCAGCCATGCGAGGATCGTGACCGGTGATGGAAGAAAACCAAAATGAGGAGTGTCACTTTGATGAGACGGCGCTGTGGCAACTGAGAGCCTTTCTCATTTGCAACTAATTGGAGCCGTTAATGTCTAATTTGTTGCTATCAAGGCTGGAGGGGGAAACCTGGCAGCAAGTTAACGCTGGCTTTAACTCTCAGACTCCAACCCTGACTTGGCCCTCAAGAGGTGTAGCAGCAGCAGCAGCAGGGTTGTGAATATTCATGTGTCTAAATGTGTCCAGAAAGTGCTAACCCCGGGGCTCTCTGTCTCACCCCAGGACCTGGACGACATTGAGGATGAGAACGAGCAGCTCAAACAGGAGAACAAGACTCTGCTGAAAGTGGTGGGTCAGCTGACGAGGTAGGACCCGACACAAACAACTCAGCAGCCTCCTCCTCCTCCTCCTCCTCGATGAATGGAGCGTCTCTGTTCTCTCCCCTCTCCTGACCTCCTCCTGTCCTGGGTCAAGTCCAGCAGCCTTTAATCTCTTTTGATTCTGTCTCTCTGTGTGTTAGCGGTGAAACTGTAAAGTCGTCACATCGCCCCCCCCCCACCCCGAGGAGGATTTATTCCATTTGTTGTGAAAACATCCTCCTGTCCTGACAGTCTCATGGGAATTGGTCTGTCATCGTATACATATTTAATGTAAATTTATTGTACATAGGCCATTTAGATTGTTCATTTTTGGGGATTTTTGATGAGGTCTTAAAAAGCAAAAAAAGTAAAAATGAATGTACGTGCTGCACAAACGAGCACACAAAGTCTTTTAAAACTTGTTTAGAGGTTAAAAAACAAAACTTCCCAGGTAAAATTAAAAAAACATCTCCAGTGTTTTGCGATGTTTGAATTGTGTCTGTTTCATCAGTGAACTTGAAGCTTCTGTCGAGGAACTCTTGGACCAAATTCAACATAATTATTTCTGCTACAGTACCATCAGCCAAAGTGGGCATAGTGCCTTGCAATACATGGGAGGTTTTCTTTGTCAATTCTTTAAAAAAAAAAAAATAGTTAAAGCCTGGTGCTTTATTAATGAACATTAGTGCCAGATTTACTTATTTGTATGCAATAATGTATGTCATCCTATCTTCTCAAAAGTACGTTCCCATACAACTAAACTGCATTGTTTGAGGGAAGCGTATTTTGTCATGGATTACGTTTGTTTTTGACGGATCAAAAATATGTTTCTAATGATAGTCCGCGTATGGAGGATGTCAGGGTGGCTTTCACCCAGGAGACTGCTGTTCGTGTCCGGTGTGAAACAAAAATTTAAATTTATGTCCGTAACTTAATAATGGTAAATGGACTTGCATTTATATAGCGCTTTTCTAGTCTTCCGACCAATCAAAGCACTCTACACTACATGTGAGTATTCACACATTCACACACTGATGGCAGAGGCTACTAAGGTCCCATCAGGATCTAATCTAAATACTCATTCACACACCGATGGCTATGCCTTTCGGGAGCAATTTTGGGGTTAAGTGTCTTGCTCAAGGACACATCGACATGTGACCCGGAGCAGCCGGGGATCGAACCACCAACCTTCCGATTGGTGGACAACCTGCTCTTCCCCTCTGAGCCACAGCCGCTTAAAATGACTACGTAACAGACGCAGTCATTTTAAGCCAAACCTTGATGTTTTTACTAAGTAGTTTTGTTAAACTAAAGGCTGGCCCACACCAAAATATTTTTCAAATCTTAACAGATGTTGAAAATGTGAGAGACCCCACACATAACGACATGTTATGTTAAATTTAACAGTTTGAGAAACTACGCTTCCCTCGAAACATAATTGAGAATGCGGTATCGAAGTATGGGAAAGAATTTTGTAGGAGACAGGGTTGATATTTGAATCCCGACTGGGCATCTACAAACCTGAATCAAGAGTATTTTTTAAATATTTCCAATTTAAATGATAAAGCTAACAAAAGCAAGATATGAATTATATGCTTTACGCATTTCAATGTTAACATCAGAGTATTACACTTGTCCTTAGGGTGAAACCCTTGCCTAGTATATATATGTGGATCCTTTTTTAAAAAACTCTGTAATTCGTTTACAAGTTATTATGTCTTTGCAATATTTGATAGAGGTTTAGCTGCTCTGTTTATGGCATCTAAGATGTGTGGAGTGAGCTACAGTGCATTTTTTATTTGTATGATAACCAAATGAACTGAAGGAACATACTATTTGAAATGCATCTCTTTTTGTTTACTCAAGGGAACAGGCTTGGCTGGTAGTGGCATTTTACTTTCTGTATTTAGATGATTTTTATCCCACCGGGGAGCCGCCGCCGCCGCTCAGCGAGCTCCTGCACCGTGGCGAATAATCTGTAGGTTTTAGTCGGTCAATAGATAGCTCTGCTTCCACGTACAGTCACGTATTTTTGGGGGTAAAGAAAGATCATCCCCCTCGCAGACAGACAGACACCACACACCCGTCTCTCTTTCCATGACATTATGCATGTACAGAAGATTAAGTCATTTAATAAAAGTTTGATTATCTCTCTCCTCAGTCGGCTCGCTTGTGTTCATTAAGACTAATTTGATGTGATGATACCATGCCACTGAGTCGGTAATGCAATGTGACGGTGGCGGGGGGTTCAGTTCCTCCGCCGAGCTCTCAACACACACACACACACACACTCATGATTCAACATGCCAATCAGCAACCTGACTGCATTAAGGCCATCATCCTGGGATGAGAAACCCCCATCCACTAGACAGTATTGAAACGCATTAATTCCCTCACCTAGTGACAGGGAGGCATATCATGACTAATGTCAACTAAATCTCCAGATAATGGCCTCTTCCAGTTGATGGAAAGTGCTGCAGGCTCTCTCTATAATCCCTATTAGCATTTTTATAAAAAGTTGCAAGTTCTGTCATTTTGAATAGTCACAAAAGGGCAAAAACAATTCATATCTGCCTCGATTTTGTGACAATAGACTCCTAGTTTGCTCTTACCGGCAACATCGGACCTCTACTTGAGTTCAGACAGCATCAGATCACTCTTTGAATTATAGGTTTCACTGCAGGTGAATGTAGTTTGTCAGCAGAAGTCTTTGTCAAGAGTGGATCTTGAAGGTTTGCAAGAAAATGTCATCATGTCTACGACCTTTTGAGAGAAGTGGTAGTCCATGCTGTCATCTTGTATAGTGGGTAGAGTTGATCCGATACCAGTATTGGAAATGGATCCAATACTGCCAGAAAATTCAGGATCGGGTATCCGCAAGTACGTCAGTCTACGCACCGATCCGATACCATAATTTATTAATCTAGAAAAAAAATCAACTTGTTTAACCGGAGATCAATTCTTCTTCACCGCTCCAAAACAGTAGCATTCACTGTGCTGTCGCCCTGGATGTATCATGGCTGCTGCTGGCAAGTACTGTTTTAGAGCAGCGAAGAAGAACTCATTGCAGGTAGTTTGTCACAGCTGTTAAATAATAATAATAATAATAATAATAATAAATAATAATAATAAAAAACAACAGTGGCATCATGTCAAAAACTGGAATTTAATGAGTTAAAATTCTGAAAAATTAATGAATAATTTGTGGTTATGATCAGGACTGATGTTGGTTAAAAACATTTAACTTGGTGAAAGTGAAACATAATATTAATATATAGTATTTTTATAGCAAAATAAATAAATAAAATCAAAATGCATCAAAATCAATGTTGTTGCTAATCACTGACATATCCCAGACTGTGAACAAATATAAATTACCTGTAGCATTTAATATACAGAAGATAATTACATTTTTGTGTTGTTGTTTTGATCTGTTTTGTTTTTTTCACCAAAAAATGGCATTTTAAGGGTTACATTTCTGAAAATGAATAGCTACATTGGTTGGTTAAAGGATTTAACTCAGTGAAAGTGGAAAATTATATTAATATGTAATATTAATATCACTTTATGACCGTTATATATAATTCATTTTTATTTAATTTATTTATTTCCTAATTTTTCCATGTTGTTTTTGCTGCTGTTAATACATAATTATTTTTTTTATTATTTTGCCTTCATCTATAGTGGCATTGTACCAAGTGAGCTACCGGAGAGCCCCAATATGTAATATTTTTATGGCCGTTTTTTTGTCGTTCAAGGAAAGCTGGGCAACTTTTTTAAAGTGAGGCACAAGGGTTGGATGGTCTTTTATTTTATGTCACTCATTTCTTAACTGTTCTTGCTATACTTTGTAATGACGATCATGTGTCCAGTCCGGTTTGTTTGTATGTACGGCTGCGAATAGACACGTCTTCCTCCACAAAGTGCATTAGATCCTGAGAGGCTGATAGTCGAGACAGAGATGAGAGGCAGGCCTTATCTTGTTCTTGAAGAAATCCAGCCCATATTTCATTATCAGTTGGTTTCATGCTCTTGCTTCTCCGGCCAATCTCCTCAATCTCCAGGGTCCCTGGTGCAGGGAAGCACTCATCCACGCCGAGGATGGCAGGGGTCAGGATGCCAGGGAGAGTGAGAACGGATGCGTGGTAAGATACTGAACATATTTGTGCAATTTCCTCTGCCTATTCCTTCTGGTCTACTTTATCACAGCAGAGACATTTTCTCCACCAGCAGCCTGAAAATGACTTGTGCCTACCGATGCACCTTTTATACCTCATTATCTCAAAGCTAAGTGATATCTGGGGTGACACTTTAAAGCCGGTATTCAAATTGAAGTGTCCTCGGTGATGGGAAATTATAGCGTTCAGACCTTCTATCCCAGCCTAATGTCACACTCTACTTCCAGCAAGAAGGCACAGTCTCACACTGTCTTTCATGTTAGGAAGATTTCGTGCCATGAAAGTGCTTTTTGAAGACAAACGGCGACCGTGTTGGAGCTGTAACTGCAATAACAAGACTTCATACGCCTCGCACGCCCCTCCCCCTCAACACCTGGACCACATGTGGAGCTGCCCTTTGTTGAAATGCCCTGGAAAAGTCAATGGGATACCAACACATCATCAACTAATGGCGGTCCAAATGCATGACATTTACCAAATGGCATAATTTAACTCATCAGAGGAAATATTGAGGTAGAGGATGACAAATGGGATTGTGCTATCAAGGAGTCACTACAGGAGATGTAGGGAGTCTGAGCACCAAGAGACAGCTGGATAATGAAACAGCTTGTCAAAATGTGGTAAAATACACCATTAAAATGTGATGGAAATTTAAATATTATACTGATAATGCTATATTATTAGTCAGGAATTAATAGATTAAAAGGCTGTATTCCATTTTCAACCAATTTAGAAGACATTTTAACACATTTTTGACAAGTTATTATTACTTTATCCGGCAGCTATTACATTATCAACTGCTATAAAACGCATCCGAACAATTCCCATCTGGCCCATTTTTATTACCACAGCTGTCACCTAAATCACTCTCTTCTGTCTGCCCCTCATCATAACCCATTATCCTAAAAAAAAAGAGAGATCTATTTGAGATGGCACTACAAAAGCCATATTCTGCTCTGTCCGTAGGCCTGCTGGCTGGTGTTTCCATTTGTCTGGCTCCTATAACTGTAGTTGTGGAGTAGAATAACCAATTTGTTTTCTCACACTCAGAAACCTAATCTGCCACGGCAAAAAAAACATTAGTCAGAAACACACTTTGATTTGGACTTCAATATTCATGAGGAAGCTCCGCAGGCTGGCGAAAACAAACACAAAGCACCTCCAGCTGACAGAGTATGCAGGGCGCCTTGACTTTTCACTGCATTTGGAGTTTACAAAAGAAACATTTTATCCTCTAACTTCACCTGAATGTCTCTTTTCATGCAGAACCCCCCGGGGGTGTAGAATAGTGTTATACTAACATGTTGGTTTGCCTTTATTTTGAGGTAATATTTGCTTTGTATTGAACTAGTGCTGTACCCAATAGCTTGGCCTCCAGAAGTTCTGCTTGCAGCGTTGTCAAAAACTGCGGTATGGCTGCTTGTACCTACCTCAAGTTTGAAGTTGATTGAATGAACGGATCGCGAGATATGCAAAGGGCATTCATGCATACATAGACAGATTCCTTCCTATGCTGCTACAGCGCCACCTATCGGCCAAATTGCACCAAATTTGTCATGGTTACTCAGACATTATATCTACACATTTCCACCAAATGTGGTCCCAATAGCACAAAGCGTTCAGGAGATATAAAAAATTTTTGTAATATAAAAACGGTGGAAAATCAATCGAGACGCAATAATTTGGTTTCTGAGACTTATGGTTAAAAAGTTACAGTCCAAACACGTAACACATGTTCACCAAATGTGGTCGCAATAGCACAAAACGTTCAAGAGATATACCATTTTTTGTAATAGAAGCCCTGTAAGTAATAAGTAACTATTTATGGCAATCGTCAGCAAATTTGGTACAGAATATCTCTGGACCAAGCCGTAAATCTGCAACCACACCACTAGATACTGTACCTCTTAAGTACTTTTAAAGATAAAAAAGTATCTGTATTGATATTGTTATAAATAACCCTGGTATTACTCATCCTCAAAGAGCTAAGCGATTTTTTTTAGTCATGAATTTAATTATTTTGGGTTTCAGTTTTTGTATCCTAGAATGGGCAGAAAGAATACCAATCTAAGGGAATAATATACGTACTTGTATGCCATACTTTATTTGACCTTTGCCAAAAATGTGACCTAAAAGTTACCAAAAATATTGTAAAATATTGGTACTGGCTTTTGGGATGTGTACAATTTGCATGAGGTACTTTTTTTTCCACCATCGTCTCCAATCCCTCAATTTGGAGGAAATTAAATGCCGCATAAATGCCACCTTGAAAATTGAAACAACAAAAATCCGATTTGCATTTGGTTTAAGCATGGTGAACCAACCGCGGCAGCACAACAGACCTGTTCAATTTGTTGTGCACACACACACACACACACACACACACACACACACACACACACACACACACACACACACACACACACACACTCCTTTACAGCAGCAGAGGCAGAGGATGACAGACTTGAGTGGCTTGTTTCTCCTTTGGGAATTAAGTCATCTGCTTCCAAAGATCTCTTTTTTTTCTCCCGGTCCCCGGGGGTTGCCATGGCAACGGGATGTGTGTGTGTGTATATCCCAATCAATCTTTTTTTTTTTCTTTTTTTTTTTTAAATGTGTGTCTGGTTGTCGAATCACATCCGTCTAAAGAGACACACACATAGAGAATTTATATAAAACCGTCACACTGTGCTCAAAATGCCACCCGTATTGACTGGCAGATAGATGAGTCAGACTTACTATAAATGAGATGACAGAGTGCTGCTCCACATTCGCCACCCACGGACTCTTAATGGTTGCAGGAAGCATTATCGATGCTTTATCTTTTGAGTTCACGTTTCAACTGTGCGATGATAAACAAGCATTTGTGCTCCACAGAAACTTAACCCAAGCCAGCGAGTCATCCCGGTGGAAGAAGATGGAAAGACCCTACCGCACTTCCTGTCCTCCTCCAGTGGGGGGTAGTGTTCCCAGCCTGGAGCCCATCAGTGGGATACCACGAGGTAGCCTATCATGACTCTGATGAGGGGTTTTTCTTACAGGCTTATGTGCTCAGTGGTCCTCGGAGACTAGCTCTCATAATATAATATGTAGGTAGAGGTTAGTATGGGTATCCAGTTCCAGATCCTCCTCATGTTAAGTATTATTTCATATTTCTTCAGTGGAGCTTCTTCTTAGTCAACGTGGAAGAACTTCCTGTATAAACTCTGTTAGGGATGGCTTAAAGCATAGGCCATTTAGGCGGTCACCTAGGGCGCCATCCTCTGGGTCTCTAAACACTAAACGCCGACGTACATACCGCCAAACATTGCACTTGTGTACTGTAATTATTACTGTCGCTTACCTCCGAGTCAAAATTACTTTCTGTCTCTCGGTGCTTCCCCTCGGGTCGCCACTCTTTCCATGAGACCTTTTTTTTTTTTTAGCTTTTACAAAATGATCTCTCCTATTCTTTCACAGCCTGCAGCAAAAATCCTCCTCTTTCCCCAGTGTGTTGCTTCTTTCTTTCCAAGTATTTAATGTCATGTGACTGTCCCTGTAGTCTCTGAATAAACAGCTGTAGAGATGTCTGTACAGGCCAACTTGCTCGAAGGCGAAAAAATTCAGAGGTGCAGAACCAACCGGAGCCTTTGGGCTCCAAATCTGAATTTCACTTCGGGTACCAAAAGGGCTAGAGCTGGCCCTGAAATCTGTTACATAACAGCCTGCGTCCTCACGCTAAATAGCGATAGATTAATGGTGCAACACAAAAACACCCTTTTGCTCCTGCACGTGCTACTATCACAACCTCATTTACGACGGATCTTGTTTATGAAAGATTCGTCATTGACTATCAGGTTACAGGAGCTGGAAATGCTGTTAGTCCAGTTCAGTTGTTGCTATTTCCATCATTTTTTCCCCATTTGCTCATCCATTTTAATAAGCCCAAACCTCCAGAGAGGGAGCATGTGAATCTGAATGTTGTTGATGACTCACAAAGTCCATGCCAAGCAGAATAGGAGGCGGCTCTGGGGAGCATCAACAGCCTCTGAAGGTCACTCTACGCTGTTACCATGACAGCGCCGGGCCTCCCTCCGAGAAGTTGTTGCCGTGCGTGATTTAAGAGGGATACCCGCCTTGGGAAGCGTGCGAAAACAACAACTCCTGCTCGGTATGTGCGCACGCACAAACACGAGCGTCCCCTGCCGCCCTCCTCCCCCTCCTCCTCATCATCATCAGCACTACCGAGTCAGCAGGGGAGAGGCAGAGGTGCATGTTCAGCCCTGAGCAGAGTCTCATTCTGATCTTACCCCTGGGAAGACCACACAAACACACACAAGCATCATCACGCAGGCAAAATATAATCTATCTGGGTGTGTAGAAGACAATGTGGCCGGAGTTTCACCTCTCTGCCGTGCTACATTATGTAAACAAAGTGCGTATGCAGACGGATAAGGCAGACATGTATTCTAATCATCCATCTGTCACCCTACACTTCCTTCCATTCATACGTCAGCCATCGCCACCCGCAGCTATAGCCGCCCTATCTATGGAGTATTAGCGTGGCGGCTCACAGGTGGTTACTAGTTGAGGAGGAGGCGTGCAGGGTTCATCTATATATGCATGACCATTCTCATTGCAGCTCACTGGGGAGCGAACTTCATAGGAAGTCTTAACAAGGCAATTATCCCTGTTAGGTTCCATTTGACTCCAGCTGAAGGTGTCCTGGAGGGTTTGGACTTGATAAGTCTGGAGACCTCGCCTCAAGTCTTGTAGAGAGTGAGCAAGATGAGTGTTCGTGTTTAAAGGGCCACATGGTTTTGGGTGTTTTAGGCCCAGTGTTTCATAAAGTTTTTTTCCCTGGGAACCCACTTTTTTAAAAAAGACTCAGTCTTTGGGAATGACTGTTTAGCCCATTGACTGCAAATGTATTTTATTACATACTGCCTACAGTAGCATTTTCCAAAAGTCATAGGCTTTTGTTAATTTCTCTAGCAGAGACTTTAACCTTTCCCGAGGTACGTAATCCATCAAATTAACGTATTGTTGCTTCGATTTTGTGTCAGAGTGTGGTCACCTTCACATGGGAAATCACTTTTTAGGAGCACTTGTTTTGAAAACTCATGTTTGGTGCTCTGGGATCTAAGATTTGATCATCACCATCAGTTAATAAAAATGAAAAGTTTATGGCACACCAGGAAGTCTTTTGGACAGATGCTTCAGATCAAAAACCAGTGACTGTGAAATAATGAAAACTCTGTTCTTTATTTACAGCAGTTCGGTCGGTAAATAATGTGAGTATACTTACTGGACGGACATCAGACAGTGTTATTCTTATTTCATTTCCATTTGATTTCAACCATATTGTTGGACGAAACTCATTAAACAGATGATTTAGTTCAGATAAACTGTGTGAGAAGCTGTTGCATTAATATGTTTTTTTGCGAAAACAATTTATGCATGCAATGCCTTTGTATTTTTGCCAATAAAACAACAGCATTACATTGTTACATTTAGTTTTGTGTGCAAAACTGTATAGCAGATAGACCACTGGACTACAAGAGCTGAAGGTCTTGCTGTTGGATCTCCCCAGGAAGTGAATGAAGAAAGATTTATGGTAAAAAATAAAACAAAAGATTAAAATAACAAGAAATAGTTTCATCCAACCCTTTTTTGTTTCAGAGCACAAGATACTCCAGCCTGTTCTCATTCACGGGGCGTCAAATACCGACGCCTTGTCAAGGCTGTCGGCGTTCGATACCGCCGCGCAAGGCACCCTTTAGCGCCGGTATGAGACGCACCGGGCTTTCCATTAACTACAATGTAAACCCATCTGCGGCAAGTGTCAAGTTCTGTGGTGACGTAGTTTAAAGAGCAAAAAGAGACACACAAGGTGGGCGGGTGGAGACCGCTGTTCATGTCCTGTACATTACGTTTCACTTTCACTTTCCTAAACCTAACTAAGTGGTTCTGTTGCCTCAACCTAAGCAAGTGTTTTTGTTTAATTCTCAACATTAAGCATGTCTTTACTGTGACCGAAAAATGACACCGAGGGCTCTGACAGAGCGTCAGTATGTGACGAGTTGGAATGAGAACATGCTGGATACTCACAGCGTACAGACTGCATCACCGCCTGTGCCACAACAGAGAATATTGGCCCTTTTGAGACCCGTAGCTATAAAATATATGAAATGTCTGTACGTGGTGCTGATGATCAAACCCAGAAGGCAAACAATGATAAAAACACTGATGCTTTAAAAAGAAAAATGTGAGTTTGTATTATACCTGTTTGCACCTGATTATGAATGCAAGGATTGTCCTTTTCACATTTAGATGGACTCAACAAGGTTTGATATTTCGTATGTATTGACCATGTGTTATATGTTTTGGTTTTCATGACTTTTGCCATGTGCAGCTTCAATACCAACTGTCTAAAAGCCTTCTTTCTTTTAAACTAAACACGTACTTTGCTGTGATCCTCTTTCCTTTTTCATATATTTTTTGAGTTGTAGTCGCTTCACTGGAGCGTTACAACACACACACTCAGACAAGCTATGCTGAGAGGGCCACCCAGAGCATCATGGGCAGGTGACACATGGCTGAAAAGGTCATTCTCCACGTGGCGCTGCTACCCAGGATGCCATACTAGCAGGAACCATCCACTGGGCGCACGATGGTACCGTATAGATCCTGGCTGGTATGAAGTGGCCTTCAGGAAGACATGTGACCTTTAACACAAAGAAAAGCTTCTATTGTCTATTGTATGACAACCTGCACCATTAAGACTGTTTTTCCTCAGATACGAGGGTAACCTTGACATCGTCTGAGCGATCTGAAAATCTGGCTGTCACATCAGATGTTAAAACCGCTGCCAGTCCACAAGAGACCACTGTAACTCTGGCATCCATCACCATGAAAAAGGTCATCTTGACTGTGACATATGGAGTCAGAGAGGGAGCAAGAATGGACTGGAGCAGCATATTTTCTACTCTAGTTTACATAATGGCTGGCTGCAAAGGAAGGGATATTGCAGGAAACCTTGTGAAACAGCACTGTTGATGGGTTTGAGACTCCTCTCCAAAGCCATTAGTGATTAGATAAAGAGTGTAGATGGACTTGTAATGACGCTCTCTCGCATGTTCTCTCTCTTTATCCCTCACCTCAGCCAGATGAAAGACAGCGAGAGCCTCACCAGAGGCCTTTGTTGTGGACATTATTTTACCCGTACAGGAGCTGTATGGCCACTCCACCACCTGCAATTGCACCTGTCTGCTTTGATCACTGGTTATTGATAAGAAACAGGAAGTAGAATAATGTAAGAGCTGAAATACAGTGAAGCCAGAGCTGGTTCAGGCACTTGCAATGTTGCCAGATTTGACTGAAACCAAGTAGCCCAATCAGAGCCTCATATATATATATTTTTTTTTTTGGATGGATTTTTGATCTTTTATTTTAGTGTTATTAAGTATTTTAAATTATTAAAGTAATTAAGTACATTTACTCAATTACTGTACTTAAGTACATTTAGAGGTAATTTTCTGCTACTTTATGCTTCTATTTGACTACAATTCAGAGGCAAATATTGTACTTTTTACTCCAATACATTTATTCAATAACTTTAGTTACTTTTGCGGATTGAGATAAATAATACAAACTAATCAACAAATAAATTATGATGTATTATAATAATAAATAATATAATAAATTAATTAGTTGTTTGTCTGTTGGGCTTCAGTTTGCCATGTTTAATTTTTTATGCTAAATGCAGTACTTGTGAGGGTTTCTGGACAATATTTGTCATTGTTTTGTGTTGATAATTGATTTCCAAAAATAACATATACATACAATAACATAAAGGCAATTAATTGCAATTAAATATTTTAATGGATTAACAGCCCTAATTACAAATTATGATAAGACTTTATTGATCCTTGGGGGTAAATTCACAAGCTACCCTGCAGTATGTAATGTAATTCAAATTAACCCCATCTTTACCAGCTGTAACTTTAAAGTGATGTATCAATAATTATAATCCAATATACATTATTCTGAAAAGGGCCATTCTGCATGATGCATAGGCTACTTTTACTTTAGGTATTTTAAGTATATGTTGATGCTAATACTTTAGTTCTTTTACGTCATTACTTTTATTTTTAAGAGTATTTTTACACCACTGGTGACCTGTCAATCTCGATGATACTACTACTACTTACTTCACTAACTCATGGGCTTCCTTTTTTTGGGAGGAAAATCCTAAATATAAAACGTAGCTGAAATTGTTATTAATAATAATAATAATTATTATTCAAGATTCAAGATTCAAGATGTTTATTGTCACGCCGGTTATAAAAAGTACCATCCTGTGAAATGCTTTTTGCTGGGAAGCTCCATTAAAAATAATAAGTTATATTACAATTATAAAATATAATACTTTGTACAAGGAATATTAAGAACATATACATATCAGGAAGTATGAATGTACATATATAAGAAATAATTTGTACAAGGGCATATTAACAAGCCGCCCAAAAACATGTTTGCCTGCTCAATTAAATGAAAAGGACTTAGTTGCAACATAAATCTAGCAGCACTCTTCTTGATGAGGCAGCTTTGCTTATTTCCTGCACCATGTTTTTTTCTTTTTGTTAATTGCAAGGCCTATAGAAAGAAGGTTGGGTCACAGGCAGACATGGGTCTCAGGGTATGACGCATGCGCAGTGTCACTCAAGCTGCGGTCGAGTCGGGCGAGTTTTACTGCGCATGCGGAATACCCCCGGATATGACGCATGACTAAACCTCCTTTCTATAGCCCTTGGTTAATTGAGTTATAAACACTTGTTGCTACCACTGTAGTTTATGTGGCATTTCAATAAGCAAGTATGACTACCAAGCGGAGACTACCCGAGCGGAGATTTCCTGTCCTGCTCATTTCGTGGTCCAGCTGTTGCCAATTATCCCCAAAGCATTTGTTAAGATGCTTCACAACACCAAGGTAAGAATATACTGCTTGTGCTAACACAGTTAACTTGCATAAATATTGAATTAAATGCTAGTCTTGTGTTTGGTTATTGCTCATTTCTGAGCTGGCTAGCTTAAATACTATCTACATAAACACAGTATTTGAAAGGGACTGTTTGTAAGAATCAGAAATGCTTGTTAACAGCGACACCTGTGGCCGTTAAGTCAACGAAAGTCAGTGTCGGGCTCGCGCTTGTGCTCGCTCTACATAGACATGAACGAGCATCGCTCAAAACAGTGAGGCGACACACGTCAGCTAAAACCACAATATCACTCTATATTTCACCTGCTTAGCAGTAATGTTAGCTGACCAGACGGAGGTCTCTCCATGAATCACTGCTGATCCTAGTGTTGGCTTTTCCTGCTTCAGCCTCCCGACCGCAGTCTTAAGGAACGGGAGAAACCGGAGTTTTGGTCGGAGACGATAACGTTTCTCGCTGCGGAGCCCCGTCACTTCACAAGACACGGAAAACCTCTGTTGGTCTGGAGGAGCTGCAGCAATTATTTCTGCACAAACGTCCACTGTACATTCACTAGATATTCTCAGAGCTAAACTAACTCTTCTGCAGTGTGTAGTGTGCGCGCATGCACGTGAGTTGGAGCGAGCTGAGCGAGTAACGAGCGCGCTGTGTGAATATATGAAGGCAGGCAGGCAGCGGAGCAGAGACTCCGGCCCTGGAGACCAAAGCTACGGTCTCCCACGCGTCCTTCGACCACGGCCAACACTGTTTTACAAGACGGGCTTCACTAGATAGAACTTTGCGGTTTTGGTGTTTCTGTGTAGTTTGTGTTGGAGTCTGAGTCTGAACAGCGTAGCCACATGCGAGCACGCATGGGACACCGACCCGGATTGATTTATACGTGTAAAAATTACAAACGGTTTTGCTGCAGGTTGTTTTTTTGTTTTGGTGTTTTTTCTATTGGCTTTCTGAAAACCTAGATCTTTGCATTTCCTGTAACTCGACATGGCTTTTCTCGCACATACTGTATGTAGTTATATTTACATAATCTTCATACTCCTCAGACTGTATGCAGTTATAATTAGAGAAATGGTTGTGAAGTAATTGGATTTATGTGTAAAGTTTACCTGCTGATCTTCTGCTTCACAGTACTGTTTACACTGATGCTACACTCGTAGAGAGGTTAAGTCTCTCCTCTTCTGGTTGACCCCGTGGGATATTTTGGAAACAATATGTACGGTAGTTAACGGCGAAAGAAAAGTATTTGTTTGAATTGCACCATAAATCACACATATGATGTTTGTCAATTTAAAACATCATTTTGCAAGTCAAGAAAGTCTGTTTGTCGTAGGTTTGTCGTTGTATCATTTAGTGAACTACATCTCTTGTCTTGCACAATAAACGTCACCAACACTAGCTAACTTAGCTATGATCCATGCACAAATGAAACGTTATCTGACCTGATGTGTTTTATCAGGCGACTCCTGGTCTTTTTATCAGCCGGGAAGAGAAAGAACGAGCAAGACCCGTTGCTAGTGTGAGTACATCCCAGTATAGGAAACACACAGGCATCGCAGCTTCAGCAAGCGAGACGTCACTGACGCAACTTTTTGGTGTCTTCCTATGTAGTCTTATACTTCAACAGTTTTACAACAAACGACTTTCTTGACTTGCAAGATTATCTTTTAAATTGACATGTATGATTCTCAGCGCAATTTTAACGGGATAAAACAAATATTTGTTTCTCGCTGTTGACGACTGTTCATATTTTTTCTGAAGTAAGGTCCCATGGTGGTCCACTGGATGGGGGGGGAGTTCGCCTCTCTATTGTAAACCTCATCATACATGCATGTACTGATGGTCATCTCCTCATCAACCCACATAACATTTCTGAGGAACATCTGTTACTTACATTTTATAAATTTTTGAGTATTGCTGAAGTCTGCTTTGCTCACTCGTTCCTCTGCTACCTATTTGATCATATTGCATTTTATAAGTCCTATCTCTACCTCAGAATCCACCTGTAGGCTCTTAACTCCCCTGAGTTGATGTTTTTTGTTTATCACCCTTCCACATCTGTGCTGCTGCGCTTGGTGTTTGCTTGTCGGGAGTGACGAGATCAGAGCCTCGACTCTCTATATCAACTCTGCGTATTCACATAAAATAATCTGCTCCTCGTGAATTGGCTGACTGAGCTGTAGCTTGTTCATCTTAAACCCTGTGAGGTTGAATTGCTGCTGTTAGACCACAGAGAGACGCACACCTAACTACAGATGACCTTGCCTCGTATGTGTGCTTTCACTTGCTTTTCTTCAATTTACTCTCTCAGTTCAGATATCAGTGTCTCCAAAGTAAATCTCACCAACCACTTCTCCCCGGCCTCACAAACATTGTCATTTTCAGAATCGCTTCTTTTAAAAAAAAACAAAAAAAAAACGCATCTAAAATGTTGCTATCAGGAGTTTGGTATGCACTTATACGTGGGAGGTTGTCTGCTCGAGCTGCCGTTTCTTTAGCCAGCGAGACAAGCAGATGAAAAGAAAACATTTGGAGTCGATCTGCATCTGTGCGTACTCAAAACACATTTACCGTCTCTAATTAAAAAGTCTGTAATTGAGAGGCATAATGTGATATTTGCTGCTAATTTGGTGATTTAATTTGCAACTGGAGCAATTGATGCAATATTGTAGCTCTTAGTGAAATGCCTTGGGAGCTCTGAACATAAAAGGGCATGTATTTGCCGGTTGTTGGAAATGTAGAACAGTTAAACATGCCATTGCTAGACTATGGAGTATACAGACATTTATGTTTAATGCATTCAAACGGCCTCAATGGAGCTGACCATGAGCTGATGTTAAGCGCTAGCGACGGACTTGGCGAAGTTAGTGGAAGTATACACGTGCGACTACATCCGGTTTTCAAAAAGAGGTGTTAACAAAAGGAACTGTATATACAAAATACATATATGGAACAAGCTTAATTGAATTATATTCACCAGATGTATACAAAATGCAAACAAAACTTATAAATTAAAAAGAAAAATACAACTAACTTGTGAGGGAAATGTCTTTATTCTTTGATTTTTGGGTTCAAAAACGTCCGATATACGACTGATATATTTGACTTCAGGACATCTCTGACTACATACGTGCTGAAAATCAAACATTTTTACTGTATTTATTTAGATATTTTCCAAATTAAAAGTCCCTAGAAGTGTATGATTCAGCTTTTTCCCATGGTCTAGTGTTAAAAAAGTTAATAAAAATTGCAATAAATCATAATATTGGATCGCAAATACTTAAAAATCGCAATACATATTGAATCTATTAAATGTGCTTAGTGCATTGAGATTTTATTTCGGGGCTGTTTTATGTTACTAATCGATGTTTGGCAGTACTCTCAATGTACTCCCCATGTAATGTCCGTTTTTGCAGCTGTTGCATGCGAAATGAGAAAAGTGCTTCAGCAGCTTTTAGCTCCCACAGCCAAAGTGTCGGACAAAGAGAAGGAGCGCTTCACTCTCAAACAGTTTAGAGGAGGCTGCAGATTCTCAAAGGCACTTCCATTACTTTTAATCGTGTTAAAGCAGCCAGAGCATGCATTGCAGTGCATGCTGGGAGATGCGTCTATAGGATCCAAGGACTGCAGCGGAAGTGAAGTGTGTAGGATAAGCTCAGCTTGGAGTGTATGGGGATGCAGCTATAATGGCATTGTACAATGGCACCTCGCTGCAGGCGCAGGATAGCGAGAGAGCAGCCGATCACGTGACGTGTCACAGCGTGTCCGCACACACATCGCGTTTGCCTCAGTGGGTCCTCATCTGCTTTTCAAATGATAAGCCTCTCTCAGCCTCTCTCTCACCTCGTGTTGAATGGAGGCTGTAAACAGGCAAGAGACGTGCCGACTAATCGACCGTCTTTCATCTTTTCTGCAACTTAACGGATCTCGAGACTGAAACAACAGCCGTTTGATTTGCAGTCAAGTGAGGAAAATGTGGCAGCGGGGAAAGCCACTCGACCATGGGCTTCTCCATTCAGTATGCACTTCCTGCTGACAGGCTGATGAGCTGCAATCAGGCCTCCTCCTCTCTGACTGGTCCATGCTGTGGCAATGATTGGTGAGTTATGGTGCAGGAATAGTCAGCCTGGGCTGCTTAAAGCTAAATATGAGGATGGAAGTTCAGCTGAAAACATGGACATACAGTATGTTAGAAGGTTAGAAGTCTTAATTGTACAACAGCTCATGACACTAGATGTTTAACAGCACATACTACATAGTTTCTGGTCTGCCTGGGTGAGCTGGCATTTATAGTCACAATCCTATTCTTTAAAATAAAAGGTCACGGAAAGTTGCATGTAGCAGTAAAAAACAGAGCTGCACACAATGGTCAAGAATGGTTACTGACTTCTTGGCCTTTAGATGCTTACTTTGTTAGATGATTTTTCACCAGGTGATTTCATAGTTTCAATGAAATCTAACATTGTGTCTCAGGATTTGTCATTTATTGTCATACTACAACACAGGGTTGCACAACGAAATGCAGTTGTAGCCTAAAGTCCATTTATTGGTGCCTTCAAATGGGGTTGTGTTTACTGTGTTCACGAGAAGAGTCCATATGAACGCCCTCCTCTCTTGTCATATTCACAACCTGGAACGTTTCTGAAAGCTCCGAGTTCACCAGTTATGACGTGTTTGTTGACGTTAATTTTTCAGGTGCATAATAAGTGAATATTATTGTAATTTTAGTCGTATATTGTTTTTCTTCATCATTTTATAATAGGTCTGAGGAAAATGTTGATATTCATATTCTTCCTCTGTCATTATGCCTTTGCTGCTAAATTGTTAGCCTCCGTGGCTTCTAGACGTCGACAGTAACGTTAATATTGCCGTTGCTTAGCAGCGGCGTTCTCCCGACTTAACCACTTGAACGCCAAGCATATTGCGTACACGACTTCCCATGTTATAAAACACAAGCTTGCAAGTTTCATTTGAAGGCAGCATATGTTGCACAAGAAAAATATGACGATACAAAACAAAACAAAAACATCCGGTGGCGGTGATCGTCTCCAGATCCGTTTCACTTTATCCAATCCCCACGCTTCCATTTGCGATGTTGACGAGTGTATCTCCGTCATATGCCAAACATGCTCCAGTAATAAAGATGAAAAGATAAACAAATTAAAAGAAATACTTATTGAAGTTCATGGGATCTAATGGCCACCACATCGACATGTGCTGCCGTTTGATTACGGGCCACCAGATGACAGCTCCATACACTTCACCGGGCTAAGGAGTTAATATAGCAGCCGAAGCACACTTCCATGGCAGCGCTTGAAGGCTGTAATTTCCACCTATTTAAATGTTAGTCTAAACAACGTATCATTGTTTTTCCATAGGCTGCCGGCCTCGCCAGACTGTTAATGACATTTCATAACCCGAGAGCTTCGGTGTTCATTTTTACAGCAATTTCCCGTTCACCTTTTGGCTGTAATACATTTTAATTTCCTGCAATTTTGTTTAGCCTATCTGTTGGAAAATGGGCTGAAATGAGACCTGCCTGTTATATCAGTAGTAAATGACTATGCTGTTGTTCTCCTAAAAGCCTAACGGACATAATGTTCAAAGAAAAAATGCTCCGGTATTGTCCCTTTTAATCTAGAGCATAAGGAGAGGAAGATAGTTACAGTCTATAGTTACAGTTTCGTGAGATTTAAGAATGGGGCACTACTCTTCCCATATTTAACCTGTGATGTTATGTATACATACAGAACAATACAATCTAATGCAGTCAGAAACCACAGCCTTCCGATAGATGTACTATAGTTATGAAAAGTCTGTGTTGATTACTATATTGCATGATAAGCAGGTGATTTTGTTATTTTGATCCACCTAAATATAACACTTATAATACCTATCCAGCAAACTCTAATTGATCTGCCGACAGTTAAAATATCGACAGGATTATACAATGAAACTTGATATAAAAATGTCCATTATTACTAATTCACTGATTATTGCCTCCAGTATCTCCATACTTCAGAGATGGCCTCTTTCAATCCTTCATGTTTCCATCGTGGAAGTAAACACTGTAGTATTAAAAGAAAACAGAAATCCCATACTCCTGAACGCCAACTCTCCTTACACCCGGCCAAATCACAGCTAAATTGAACTAAAGTTGCGCAACCCATTTCTTTCAACAAGATCATATTTTCTGTCCAAATATCTGAGAAAACCAGAGCTGCTCTTGAGGATGAAATCATATCGCAGATATAGTAAAACCTCAGAGGACAGAGCCAAACCCAGAGATTGAACCCCAGTGAAAAAAGCAAATGGTGAGTGTCTAAAGCCAGACATATATATAAAATGATGTAGGTTGTCAGATTAGCCAAGTCTAATAACATTCATGTCATCGTCTTCATTATATCATTCACTCAAGATCATGAGTGAATTATAGAAGAAGTCATCAGCAATCACTCTCACATCACTATGTCCCATATACGGGACATAGTGATGTGAGAGTGATTGCTGATGACGCATATAAGGGCGCTTTGAAAAGGGAACATTTAGTTTGTTTTAATCGAACCCTGGTGTGGTTCGTTTGGGCGGTTGTGAACACAGTAATCGTACTCTGGTGCGGACCAAAACAACTGATCCGAGACCACTTGTGAGCAGGCTGCCTGTGCGGGCATTTGTTGAGATCGACGCTGGTAAACGACGGGTTAACATGACTGACTTTGACTTCCGCAAGTCTGATGTTTGCTTGACATCTTGGCCCGAAGAGAACATACAGAATATGCTCAATGAAGTCCACAAAAATTGTGAAGTTTATAAAGTCGTTAAAGATGAACTGGAGAAGGGATTTGTGTGCCTAGTAGATCAGTGCAGAGTCAAAGTGAAAAAAAACATATATCAAAGTCTGCGATTCCCTACATAGAAGTGACAGCTCTCGAAATGAAAAAGATACATTTTCTTCTTTGTACGCGTCCCTCAGCAGATTAATCTTTTTATTTGGTCGGCTTTAATTTGTACGCTGTGAAACCGAAACCAGACTAAATAGAAAACAAACCAAAAGAATCAATTTCACTCTGATTCGGACGAGACAATCGGACTGTGGCTTGTGAAAGCGTCATATGAATTTGCAGGGGTATAAAACTACAGTCTGCTCAGTGCTAAAGCCAGCAAGCAGCGTAAACCAATTGAGGGAGCTTTAGGCCGACATGACTCCTGACCTCCCATTTTCTTTCCTCCTGCTGTTTTGACACTCTGTCAAAAAACTTTACGGAAAAGAAAGTTTTAGATTACAGCCTTTCGACAGAGTGATGGCTCTTCCTCTCAGTCTGACTTTCGTAAGCGGGTCCACCTCCTTTTCATTTTTCCTCCGCTCTCTGAAAGCATCGAGCCAAAGTATTTTCCTCTAAGGTGGGGGAGTTGGGACGAGGTTGACCATGACTGATAACCGTGGATGATCTGAGATGAAAATTACAGTGCAGAACCAGCAGCCGAATCAAGCAAGAAGGCGTGACAAAACGTTCCCTTCTTCAGAAAGTGGGCAAAAAAAGTACCTAAATGAGCACATTTCAGTAATGATAGAAGTCTCTGTGTGTTATGTAATGAGCAAAATTATAGATAATACTGCCCAGGAAAATTACAGGCTGTCAGTCGCTCCTGTCATCTCTTCTGAACCATCCTGTGATTAATTGTTCTGGCCTAGAGAACCGCTCTGCTCCCTACAGGTGTGGATGGATCTGCTTTACAATAAAGCTCTTTGTTCTTTAAGAGAGCTTCATTGTTTTTGCTCCGGTTTATTTAGAACACAAAACCTTAATTGCAGAGTGATACTTCGTAATTACACGACCTCCTTTGGACTTCCGGCGCCTCAAAATGTGCATCAAATTGAACTTCTTTGTTGTTAGTGGCTGCTTAACTTTCTGAATAAATTAAAAGTAATAGAAGAGATTCTAGAAAATGCTAGTGGGAATAATTCCCATTAAATAAGACTGCTTCAACGTGGCTTTTGCATACATTTTGGTACTTAAACAGCGTAATTATTCAAGCAGCAAACAGTTTCTAAATCATACTTTATTGAATGGCTAATAGTTCTGAGCCAGAACATTCCCTCTGTTCTTGGAGAATTAGTCATTACATTCACCTTTTTTTTTTTCTTTGTCACCGTTTCTCAATGACTCTCAATCAAGTGTGTGGGTTCTGGTTCACACATTATAAATTACAGAGCAGGATGAAGTCAGTGGATATTGTTAACAGATTGAACCCTTTTTAAGACAAAGAATGAAATCTAATCTTTTTAGTAGTAATAAATGCTGATTGTTGTCATTTGACACGGCGCAATTACACATCTAAAAATACTGCTGGGAACAACAATACGACTGAATGAGCCATTGTTTGAGTGCATTTGGAAAACAAATTTTTCCACTAGATGCTGTCAAAATTAAGACTAATTGCGATTAATCACACATTCATTTTTATCAAAATGTACTTTAAAAGGGAGATTTATCAAGTATTTAATACACTCATGAACATGGGAGTGGGCAAATATGCTTGCTTTATGCAAATTAATGTATATATTTATTAATTACCACCAGTATTTATAAATCCACCAGTGCGCTTGGTGGATCCTGTTGGTCTCTAAACTATGGTGTACGGTCATAGACCTGCTCTATATATAAAGCGTCTTGAGATAACTTCTGTTGTGACTTGACGCTATACAAAAATAAATTGATTTGATTTGATTTGAATTAGAAATCAATTAACAACATAAAACAATGACAAATATTGTCCAGAAACCCTCACAGGTACTGCATTTAGCATAAAACAATATGCTCCAATCATAACATGGCAAACTGCAGCCCAACAGGCAACAACAGCTGTCAGTGTGTCAGTGTGCCGACTTGACTATGACTTGCCCCAAACTGCATGTGATTATCATAAAGTGGGCACGTCTGTAAAGGGGAGACTCGTGGGTACCCATAGAACCCATTTACATTCACATATCTGGAGATCAGAGGTCAAGGGACCCCTTTGAAAATTGCCATGCCAGTTTTTCCTCACCACAATTTAGCGCAACTTTGGAGTGTTATTTAACCTCCTTCACGACAAGCTAGTATGACACGGTTGGTACCAATGGATTCCTTAGGTTTTCTAGTTTCATATGATGCCATGTATTTACACTCTAGCTTTAAAACTGAGCTTGCTACAATCTACTACTTTGACAGCCCTAATGGCAGTACAGATTTGTTTCCATCATGCAGTAGTAAACCTCAGTGGCTATTTTTTTCATAGTAGAAATATATATGTATGTAAATATGTCTGCATTATTAAGAAGAAGTTACTCAATGCATCCTGAGATCCCCATGACGCCAGCTCATTTGTTCCAGGCTGGGAGCTGTGGATCTGTAACATGTTGCACCAGTAGCCTACAGCTGTGAGACTCCACTCATCACGTGACAAGCCTGACTAAAAATAACCCTCCCTCCAACACACGATGAGAATGATACCGGACTAAGAATAGGCCCACTGGAGGGAAACGACATGATAGTAAATCATCAGTGGAAGCAATGGCTGCTCTGCAACACCGAGAGGGTTTAATAATTTGGCCTTGAAACAATACGATAGCAGCGAAGCTTGTGACAGAATAAATTGCTCGATACAGCTATTGCTCGGTGTCTGTCGGGGTGTGCATGCTGCTAATTGACTTGAGGACGGATCGGTAGAAAATGAATCTGGCTGTAACGTTGGATGGCTGGGTAAACAAAGGCGGTTCACCCAGTGACTTTTGGTGTTTAACCGCTGCTTTTATCTTTTTGTGCAACAGTAGAATAAGATTCTCTCATTTCTGTGATCACCAGATATCCTCAGCAGGTGACCTGAAAATGTTTTAGAGGACAAAACTGTACGACGAAGACCCTGTGACAAAGATAAACTGAGCGTTTTCTCTTTGTGCATTGGCAAAAACATTGTATGATATATGAGATTTCATCTTTCCAAGACTTAAGGACCACCATTTTTCTTCTAAAACATGTCATACAATACGATATCGACACAACAACGCATTAATTTATTTCATATATGGGCATGATTTGTCGCCCTTGGGTGAGCAGAGAAAAGATCTCACGTATCAAGGGGGTTATTTCACACACTGCAGAACCATCAATGTATCCAACAGCCAGACTATATATTACCTTTAAGGCACTTTATGTGGAGTTGGCTTGTCACTGGGAGGCACACAAGTAGCCATCTATGGCTCCTATAAGTGGACGATGTGCTCTCAGGCAAACATGCTAACCCCATTTATCAAGCACCTGAAAATGACAGACGGGTCGATGTATGATCAGAGGTGTTATCATGTGTTGGTGTGGAGGCGTCGGTGCATGGCTGGCCCAAACGTCTCCGGGGCAAGTCGGGCGATAAGGCTTGTTGGAGGTCTGGATGCACTGATAAGAGGAAGTAGCTCGCCTTCTACTTGAATGACCCCGGATAGGATCAGGGTTGATGGACCCAAGTGAAGGACATTTCTGTTTATTCTTAGCTGATTTTTGTAAGTGGAGGATTTGATTTGCAGACTCAGTACGTTTATCTTTAAAACTTCTTGACCCTCAGCATGTGATAAAATATTGCCACCTCTACCTGCTCCTCTGTGTGCACGTGACAGACTAGATATATTATTGTAGTCGGTGGTGCGCTTAGTGTATTTAGAGAGTTACCTCACCATGTCTCAGCTTTAAGCTAATCTCCAGAACTCAATTTTGCCATAACAATAGAAACCATTAGCAGGCTCAGTGGTGGGAAAACATTACAGGATTTCTAACCCCCTCAGGATTCTTGGATTAGTTAAGCGCCAAAACTGTTGTCTTAGTCAATTTCTAAACAGTATATAACTTGAAATGTTTTTACTAAACTAAATTTAAGTAGTTTTTGCCACGATTGGATCCAAAGATTAACAGATTCATTCAAGAACAACAAGAATCCCGGCGGAAATCTTGCAAAATCTTTCCTAATCAAATGTGACTTCCACTGTGGAAGCAGAGAGAAGATGAAGCCTCATCTGGTTACCTTCAAAAGCAGAGCCTATAATTTACTAGGCAATAAGTAACTGATGACCTCTGACAGTAATCGCTGACAGGAGAGGAGGTGAATAGTGGCAAAAGACAGTAAGGAGCACCTCTATTGATTTCCTTTTCGCCTCAAATAATTGTGGTCATTTAAAGGGGCAGTGTTTAGGATGTGGCGGCGTCTAGCGGTGAGGTTGTTCCCATGTGCCAAGAGTGTAGGAGAATTACGGTGGCCCACTGTAGTTACGCTCCATAAACGTGTCATTCTAAGGTAACGAAAACAAAATGCTTCTTATTTTCAGGTGATTATACGCTTATTATTTTATTATACGTTATATTTAGGGCTGTCAAAACAAAGTTAACGTGATTGTAACGTGTTGATGCAAATTTGTTTTAATGCCACTAATTTAAAACGAATTAACGCAATTTAAGATTTTTAGGTTGTAGCGGGCTCAGTTTATTTATATTATATAATAATATATTTGTCATTGTTTTGTGTTGTTAATTGATTTCCAATAATAAATATATACACACATTTGCAGCACATTTGCCCATTCCCATGGTGATAAGAGTATTAAATACTTGACAAATCTCCCTTTAAGGTACATTTTGAACAGATTAGAATAATGTGTGATTAATTTGGACAATCATGCGATTAATCACAATTCAATATTTTAATCGATTATATTCCATTTCTGCCAATAGATCCCCCTAAATGTCTTTACAAACTCAAAAACCTGGCTGTGAGTATTCAGCTTTCAGCAGCCATTTTTCAACAAATTTGTTTCTGCAAATGCACAAGTTTGATAACAACGTCACAAAGTAGCCGGTTCCACATCATGGAGTGTTGTGGAGCAACGTTATTGATCTCCCTCGCTGCTGTGATTGGGAGAATCACAGAGGGCGTGATTGAAAATACGTTACATAAGAAATCTTTGTCATTGGATATTGAATCTGAGCCCAATGGTCCTCTAATTGCCATCTTTCCCGTGAATATGCGGTTTGGAGGGTTTAAGTGATGGTCCGGGTAGGTAAAATCAATATAAGCAGATTAGTCCAACCAACAGCATACAAAACATTACTTAGAGCTGTTTACTCGCTTTACAGATCTGGGAAATTGGCAGACATGTCTGAGAGAGTTTAAGCTCTTAATTTGAATTTCAACGGGAGCCTATTACCCAGACTGCCTCATCAAAACGTTCATTGATTACGTCCAGTTTTATACATCGCAAAAGCCAAAATTCTAATTAAATATTGACTGTAACATGATGGAGAAATATTTCTTTAGGTTAGTTTACATGTATTGTTGTTCTTTTCGACACCCTATGAGTCATCCTGCTAATGTGACTTAACATGCAGCAGCATTGACGAGTCGATGACGGTTAGTTATGCATGACATTTTCTCCAGAGTGTGACTACAGTCTGATCTTTCAGGCGGTGTCCATTAGCTGACCGCGACGGTAGTTTTTATCCCGCCCTCGTGGGCAACTCCGTTTTCTCTTTGCAATGACATCTTGAGATGTGTAATTTTTTTGGGAGGGGGTGCTCGCTCATTTCTATGCAGATTTCATTTGGCACCCTCGTGTCCTGTCACCTCTATTTGTCACCCATCTCGTCTGCTCCTCCCCGCTCCTGAGCATCGTCATCTTCGGCGGGTCTAGGCCGTTAACAATCAGGCGAGCTGACAGCCGCCCACCATTTACCCATCAGGCCTTTTCTCTCTACAAACACACGATGCACGATTTGGAAAAAAAAAGGTGCAACTTTTAAGCTACATGCATCACATGCTCTCCTCCGTCCTCACCTCAGGCGGCGAGTGGGTGAGGGGAGAATAGAGGAGGGGGGGATGCAGGGATGACACATGGGTGTCACATCATCCATCAGTCTGTCACAGGCTGTCGCCCAGCTTCTCCCAGAGATGCTGTCGATCTGTAAACAAGAGAGAGGAACACCAGGCTTCCCGGGGCTCTGTGCGTGCAGACATACAGTCAGAGCAGGGCAAGCTTCTCTCTCTCTCTCTATGAATCACACACCGGCAAAGGGCTGATTGGACCAAAGCGAGGTTTTGATCCACTCAGCCAGGTGTGGATGACTAACGCCTCTGAAGAACACTGCTCAAAAGCAACCGGCCGTGTCGGAAGCGTGAAAACAATCAATGGCCTTTGTGACATTTTCTAATGAGGGAATAACATCGACTGGGAGAGAAACTGACAACAGGAGTTTTTCCGCTTCAACACCTTGAAAAGAGCTGTGTGATTGGTTTGTTGGACTAAATAATTAAGACGAGAGTCCTCTGATGTTTTTGTAGTGCATGTTTTATAACCATAGGCACTCAAAAATGCTCATTGTGCAGCCTTTTGAATGACTCTAGTGAGATTAATTTTATTGATTGGCACCAATGCTGTAGGGACAAAAATTATGTTGAATATTCGTTCTAAAAAAACACATAAGAACTATTCTAGTGTCCGTCCGTCCATTGGGCACAAAGCTGATGGGTAAGTGGTTTGTTGACGTGACGTGACGTGACGTGACGTTTGCCGCAAGGACACAATGCCGCTCTCTCTGCGGCCGAGTTTTCTGCCATCATTACGGTTGTTGTTGAATTATCAGCTTGACCTAACGTTACATTTCATTTTCAATTAATGAAAGTGACGTTGTGTGACTCCTGTCATGTGGTGCATTCAGTGCGTGTGAGACAGACAGCCGTGGTAGTCACAATCGAATATTAATTTTCATATTCGATTAACTGGCCACATTCAAAACCATCCCGGCACCCTTTCATCACTCACTGAGCCAAGCAGTAATGAGCTATCTGCTGTATGTTGGAAGACGGGGGAAGGAACTCCGTCCTTTATTGCCCCTCTAATTAATTTTCCCCATCACATGATTAATATTGTCACTTTGATTTTGTCCTGAGCCCATTAGATGAGAGACTCTGTGACAAAGGAAACCGCTCGTACAGCGAGAGGTCAGCGATGTTTACTGCCCCGTCGTTTGCCTTAGAGACGCCCCTGTCCTTCAGGACCGGAGGACTCTGAGCCAGGCTCGTGTAGCTGGGCCTGCAGACTGGTACAGGGCCAGGGCCCCGACTGGGGCCAGGCTATTTCTGAACAGGACCAGGGAGGATGCAGCTGGTGCTCCTGTTGTTGACAGTGTCAGTGTGCCAGTGGAGCCCCTCCAGAACCAATGAGCTCTTTCATATCAAGACAAACCGCCATTAAGGCCAGTAATCAGTGTACTACCCATGTCCGGCGTCTTGGCTGGGGACACCCAAGGACAAGGTTTTTACTTTGGCAGGATCTTTTGTTTAGGCTAGACTGATACACTGAGCCAATAACGGGCTTTACACATCCCTCAATACCTTCGTCAACTGAGGAGGTAACGTTACAGATATGACTTTCCTGAAAAGCTTCAAACTGCCTCACTCTGCCTTAAATAGTTGCTAGGCAACCTGGGTATCATTTACCAGGGGTATTAATGCAAAGCTTTAATTGCCTATAAAGGTCTAAATACTATGTCAGAAGCTCTGTACCAAACAAAGATGTTTTCTTAAGTGTGTAGAATATGATGTGTAGGTCAGGACACGACAATATTTAATTTAAAATGGTATTTTCACACACATCTCACCTTTAACAAATATTGCAATTTCCTCCTCATCCTGCGATTTGAAATTGTAGATGCTCAAATTTCCATTTTTTAGGACATATCTGCCATATTGACTTCATTTTATTCCCAATTATCACCTGTTCATGTGATATGGTCGAAAGCTCCAGCTTCCTTTTTATGTTAAAATATTTTTTTTCAGTTATCAGTCAAGTCCTTTTTTTGGTCGGGTCCAGATTATGCTCTCATAGTTGTTAATGAAAATGTTTTGTTTCTATAAACGGACTATTGATTATTTGATTCTTGTAATAAAAAACAAAGCGATGCTGGAGAGGAGGGTGACCTTTTTAGAGCTGGATATAAAGAGAGATCACCCCAGGGTGCTACAGTAGGTGACTCATCAGTGGAAACAGTCTTTTCTTGGTATTTGGACGAGGCTTGACAAGACTGATTCCACAATGATATGATGAGAAAGAAATACATCTTACACCTTATGATGAGATTGATTTAAGCTAATAACAATGTGATATGTAACTGCAGAGTAATTATTGTAAACTGAATTGTGCAATTGTTTAAGTTCATATTGATATATGAATATATTGGCATATATTATCTAACTTTAAATACCATAAAATAATGTAATTGCATCAAGGGAACCCACGCTGACATGAGACTTATTTTGTAATTTTATTTTAAGTAAATGATTTGCACTTTCATCCATCCATTATCTACACTTATATTATCATTTGCAGGGTCTCTCATCTCACATCATGTGGACTGTCTGTCTCTATGTTTTTCATGGCAAAACACAAGACAGAGAGCTCTATTCATCCTGCAGCCTGCCGGTTTCTGTCTGACATTTGAGTGCAGCTGGGCGCTGCTTTTATTCAGTTCTCTTGTGCAGCCAATAGAAAAACCTTGTTTGCTACCTGAGGCAGCTAAAAATGGCATTATCAGACACTTTCCATATTCATGAGTCCCGTGTCACATGATCACTTTGCTGGCACGTCTCAGCCGCTTCATTTCCTCCTTTGAATTTGAAGCCTTTATATAAGATTGAGGGGTTTAACGACAGTTGTATTTACATTTAACGGAGTTCATCAATTACAAGAATTGAAATTGTAATTTACATAATAAATTAACCCATATGTACAGCTGGACGTCAGTAGTTTTAAATTACAGATTGGATTTGATTTTGTCTATACTCCCTAGGGGTGGGGGAAAAAAAGCAATTCACCTATGTTTAGCGAAAAAGCTGAAAACGGCGGAGGGTCTGCGTGGATACGACCTGCACCCTCACATTTTAAGTCCAACGTGGCAAACATTACACATATAGTAAAGCATGGAAACACTTTAGGTTTCAGACATTGTCAGGAAAAGACATAACGGCTAAAAGTGCATGCTTACTCTTGGACAGGTAACGTTATTGTATTGCGGTAACGTGCGGTCAAGCCAGCCGTCACTCACGTCTCCGTGGTCAAATCGGCCGATGCTACAACTGTAGAGCACCCATATACTGACATTTATGTTAAATACATTCAAATGGCCCGATGTAGCTGACCATGGATGTATTAAGAAAACGAAGCTGACGAGCAAGAGCTATCGACGGACTTGGCGAAGTTAGCGGAAGTATACAAGTGTGACTACGTTTGGTTTTCAAAATAAGATGATAACAAAGGGAACTGTATATACATAATACATATATGGAAATAAGATTAATGGATTATATTCACCAGAAGTATAAAACATTACATGCCCCTTATAAATTAAAAAGAAAATATCACTAATTTGTGAGGGAAATTTTTTATTCTTCTGATTTTTAGGTAGCTGGGAAAAAATTGAATAAAAAAATGTCTTGCAATGACTGATATATTTGACTTCAGGACATCTCTGACTACATACTTGCTGAAAATCAAACATTTTAATATATACATATAGATATTTTTCAAAGTAAAAGTCCCTAAAAGTGTATGATTCAACTTTTTCCCGTGTTTAAAAAGTTAACAAAAATCACAATACTTGTAGAATCGCAATACATATCGAATCGGGAGATGGGCGTATCAACCCAGCCCTAATACTCACTATATAACCTCTCCATTGGTTTTGAGGTCAGTTTGACAACATATTCAATCACTCTAATGAAGGATTGTCCTCGCAGGTGTTTTGTGTGGCTTTTCTGTTGACAGGCTCAGCCCTCCTCTGGGGAAATCATCTTCCCTTCATGGACAAGTTCTTGTAGGATGTGTGTTTTGTTCATGTGCAAGGGCATGTCATGGCTTAGTATGATCTGACAAACACACAGACACACAGACATGCTGCCAGGGATCCTAAGGGAGGGGATTTTTTTGAAGTGTCCTTGAAGGTGACGGGCACCCAGAGGGGCTGAGAAACACAAATGGGGGGCATGTTAATATGTGTAGAAAGGGTCATCTTAGGTTACACTCTGTTGCCCAACATCCTTGGCGTCTCCCCACTACCCAGCCAATCACAGCCAAGGACTCAGTGATGCAGTGCCCCTCTTACTGGAGGGATTCCTAGGAACTGCCGCGTGACGATGCTGGCTTAAACAGTCTCTCCTCTTGTCTCTCTCACACCTCCTCCTCCTGTTCTCTGCCCCCAGGTTTCTTTCCCCCAGCCATCCATGAGGTGCATCCGCCGCTTGTGTTTGAACAAAAGGTGATCTAGCGCCGTCCAAACTGCTCCCACCAGACTGGCTATATAGACGGCAGACAGAGTCATCATCCAGCCCTCTTTCTCTCCTCCTCCTCCCTCTCTCCTCCAAACGAAGCTCCACCTCTCCCTCGCTCTCCCTCTCTTTCTCTCTCCCAGCCTCACACACACACACACACACACACACACACAAAACACACACACACACACACATACTCTCTCTCATCAAGACTCCCATCTCCTTCTACTCCAGATGCCTCCTTGTCAGGGCGAGCAGATTTGGAGCTGAAGGTGTTGCCAGGTAAGAGCGCACATTTTCTTCTTCGGGCTACCCCCAGAAGTTGCAAAGAAACGGGGTGTCCCTTGTTTGGTTTGTGGGTGTGTATCGTGTTGATGTATCGGTGTCTAGGTGACATAATCAGGAAGGGTGGGCGCCACAGGGGACTTTGCTACAACTCCCACCAATCTTTGGCGCCCGTTTTTCATCGCCATGTGCACTGAAAGGCTCTTTTGTGTTTGCTGGGTAAACTGCTGTAGGTACAGGGTGGAGCGCAGCTGGCACTATCAGATCAGCGACAACATATAGAGCATGTCTCCGGTTGCGAGGGGAGACCACGGTGTGGATGTGAGGGCGGATGGAGAGACTGGGAGAGGAGGGGAGGGGAGGGGAATGGAGACGGAAGACGAGCAGCTGCTTTCATCCCATGGAAGCTAATCCCTCCGTTTGTTCACCTCTCTACCATCAGATAAAATGGGCCAGCTGTGGTGCCCTGTCTTTTTTTTCCCTCTCCACTCTCCTCCATCCTTCAATTGTGATGGGTTTATCTCGGGCAGGGAGGAAAGAGGCAAGCTATTGATTCGGAAATGAGCTGTAATGCCATTTGAAAGGGGGGAACAAGACATCCCTCTCTGTCTGTGACTTTTTCTCCTGCATGCTTTTGTTCCTTTCTGTACCTCGTTGCTGATAATCTATTATACAAACTCACAATTGATAATGAATTCCCGCTCATAGTCAAAATCTTTTAAGCTACAGTGAGCAGACACAATTGAAAAAGCCACTTGAGTTGCATATTGTACCCAATATCTGCTATTTTTTGTGATTTGTGTGGAACTCCCTCTTGCTGTAAAGGAGGCTTATCACCTACCGCAGGTTTCGCTGATAGATTGCCGAATGGCTACTGCACAGTGCACATGGAATGGATGGCTCCTGGCAAACATGTCAAGCATATCCGTGGTGATTGTACCGCGGCTTCTCTGACAAATAAAGTATCGGCCTATCACCTCTCGCCTGCTCCCGGATTACCTAACATCTTGGGAGGCAGGATCAGCCAACAGGAGAGAAAGAAAAAGGGAGAGGAGGGGAGGGGGAGTGGGTTTTGAGGTTGCTCAGGTGTTGCTGTTTAGCCTAGCGCTTGCAATACATTAGCCAGGAAGCTCCCGTGTGTCAAACTGTTACCAGGTGACAGAGAGAGTGAGGAGCCAAGCAGCACTCCATGCTTCCCCCCCGCCCCCTCCACCCAAATCTAAATGACCCCTCAGCTCATTTCCCAAGGCAGAGCTTATGTTTACATACTCTCTGGGAGCTTCTGCAGATGCTCCATTTCATAAGCACTAACTGAATCAGACAGGCTGAGGCTGCGCCTGCAACTGATGGATGCAGCGTGGACTGTGGGCTGGCAATAGCTTTTTGAAACACGTAGAGGGAGATTTTTCATACTCTCGGGTTTCAGGGAGCACTGGCTGAGTGTAATCGGCGCCCCGGCACTCTTTTATTGAAATTGTGTGATATGAGTTTGGGACACGATGAAGCTCTAGAGATATTATGAATTCATCTTTTATAGCTGTTAAAAGCACAACATCTTCTGATCTTGTTTACAACAAGCTAGGGATGTCACAGTGAGGGGAATTTTCCCGCCGGTTAATAAACTTGTGACAACACCGGTGTTATTGAATACACCGGACATTTTACAAGAAAAGATGACGCTCAATATCTTTAGAGCGCTAACTTCGATCTTTAACGTTGGATGGCTGTGTGTCCGGCCTCCCTCCCCTGTAACACTGGTAGTCAGTGTTACCAGTGTTACAGGTGTTCGAGCAAGGCAAGCCTACACAAAGCTTGAGTGGACGGGCGTAGATGTTGACTCCCAAACTGATCAAGTGGCCAGTCAGCTTTTGCCGGAGGTGTCGTCATGTTTTAACAGGCGTGTTAAAGAGCTATTAATGATTTAAAGTACAGGCCCCCAGCCTGATGTCCGAGCAACGCTAACCTTTTTTCTGGCCCGAGTAATCTTGAGTAAACTTTTCAAAAAGCCAAAAGCAAGGATAAAAGGGCAACTGTCAGGCTTCCTTTTTGCATTTGGCTGAAGCCTCTCACTTAGGATCAGTTTTTATCAAAAAGATGGAGGGGAGCGTGAGTGTCACAGAAGCAGCAGGACAGAGAAATAATGAGACGTGTGTTTGTTTCTGCTCCGAATAGCAATACGAAAATGGGGGGTTATAAATAGCATCTCTCTTATGATTTGACCTTGCGTGGCCATTTGGTGGTGGGCGACTGTGAGGAGGGACGTGCCCAGATCAGTGACACTGTCACCACAGAGACGACTCATGCTGGTGGAGATGGATGCCTCTGGACTAGTTGTTTTGCTCTTCTTGGTAGTAAGGGTGTAAAAACTGCTAGAGCATAGTATCTGAATATTTTGCGTGCCAATATTGTATCGATACACAAACATCAAGTATCGATCCTGTATTATATAAACTACTAACCTCTGAGCAATCCGACAGCACGCTATTCTGGCCACTATTCTGTCTTTCAGAGGTTGTAGCGGGCTCAGTCTTAATCCTAGAGTGAAGATACTGGTATCATATGACACTAGAAAACCTGAGGAATTAGGTTAAGAATCTGAATAAGGGTTGGTACCAACCATGTCATGTTAGCGCATCGGGAAGAACGCTAAATAACGCTCTAAAGTTATGCTAATTTTTGGCGAGGAAAAACTGGCATGGCCGTTTTCAAAGGGGTCCCTTGACCTCTGACCTTAAGAAAAGTGAACGAAAACTCTGAGATGAACACTGTATCCTATTAGACAAAACTGATTTTGACAAATTGCATAATTTGCAGTTGAAAAAAGGTAATTAATCACAATACATCTTATCGCAATACTCAGCATATCGCAAAAATGTTTCAATTCCCAATCGTATCGTGATAATAACGTAACCAATCGTGTCCAAGTACCTCCCTATAATCCCCATCTTCTCATCCATGTACCATCATAATCAATATATGAATACAGTGAATGATGATGTGCTGATGGATTACATGATTGTATTTTTTTAAGGAGCTCAGTCCTGTATAAAATAATGAGGTCCATAGGAGTTGATTATTGATTGACAGTCCTGTGCCACTGCTACAGTAGGTCAAATACATTGATTGAACACTGTAAATCAAGCTAATGAAGCATGCAATCTAACTGACCTTGAAATGAGAACGAGCAAAATACACTCCGATCAATCTGTCATTTACATTTTTTAACTGCATATATTCAGCCGCACAAAGAGAGAAGCAGCTTTCTCTGTAAAACAAAAAATAACAAGAATAACACAAAGTTCATATATGTATCGCTCTTCAAGTGTACTTCTTCTATCATTAAGTATGAAATCTCGCTAAATTAACTTGCAGTGTTTCGATTCCCTCCGAATAAACATGGCTGCACTGCACACAGTTTTCTATTAACTGTGTTTGTTTTCTTCATGGAAATGAAATATTGAACACCGCTCGTTAACGAGCCGGCGTGGCACCACCGACTGAGATCATTTTCTACAATGTTTTGCAAATTAAAGCATGTACATTGGATTTAAACTTATTTTTTCAATATGTCTTCTAAATCTCTCCTCGAGCTCGTATGCAAATCTGCTTGTATCCCGTCTTTTCTATCGAAGGCTTAAAATGTGAGTCGAGTTTTATTCACATAGATTGCTTTCCAGGGTCAAAACAGAGGAGATTGTTTTGAATATTTCACACTCTAACTCATCGGTCGAACTTATTAAATAAACCAAATTAAAGAAAGCTAAATAATTTACCGAAATTGATTTTCCCTGACAATGGCAGCATATTATGTTCATCCTCAACCCAGACATTTCAATCATAATACGATTTTGGCCAGAAATGATCAGTAAGTGCTTCATGACGGAGCTACTCCAACACACTTTAGGGAGAATTTAGATCGATTTTTTTCACAGCGTCTTTTGGCACTTGTAGCACTTTGGTCGGAATCAACCTGGTGAATACAAATTAAAGAGTCTAAATGGGGGTTGTAAATTAAGATTCAGGGAAAAAGAGAATGATTGAGATGGAAATGAAATTGAATGAAAATGAATATTTGATTGTGAAAAGCAGCACTGCTGCGGCTGTCTGCCTCGCACACACTGAATGCATGGGAGTCACACAACGTCACTTTTAGTATTTGAAAATGAAATGTAACGTTAGGTCAAGCTAAGCTCTGCCGCAGAGAGAACGACGGCGTGTCCTAACAGCAAGCGTCACGTTATGTCATTATAAACAAACTATGTACCTGTGAGCTTGAGATTAGACTGACTGATGTAACCACTTAAAAGATGACTGAGTAGTACTTGTTATCTTCCAACGTTTGTACTTTATAAACAGAATAATTATATTGTGATATTAATTGGAAATGACATACAATATAGCCAACAGCATGTATGAAACTTTCAGGCGATCTCCCTCCAGCCAGCTGCCACCTTATTTAGTTTTTTTGTAATGAAATGAAGAGTTACCGTAGAGATAACTCCTCATTTCAACTTCACGAATCAGCCGTTCCTCGTCCATTATGGCACTTTCAAAGCGAGTGAGAGGAATAGCTAGAAACAGTGCGTCCGACAAAAGTTCAGTTCAAAGTTAGGACCCCGTGTCATGGACATAATGTGCAAAAATAGATATTTGAGTAGTTCAAACCGATGTGTTTTATTAGAACGAATATTCAGACTTTGGCCGATTTTGACAGCCCTAGTGTCCAGTAATAATGCACTAACAGGAGAAGGTCCTCCTCATAGCTATTATTGATAGGCTAACTAGTATCAGTGTTGTTTTAAAGGCCTGACTCTGATAAGCTAATTATCTTGGTGTAAGTCCTGATTTGAAGCTCAGTGTTTGACAGGGTGTATAGAACTCAGGACTGCTTGATCTCTGTAGACCCGCCGAGATAAGACTCAGATTACATGATCAATCCACACGCACGTGCTCTCACATAATAAACACATACACATTCTATTGACAGAGCTAAACAGAGACACATACATTATTCTTATACAAATAATGCCATTAAAGTAGGTACACTGTAAATAAAAAATAAAAAAGTTATAAAAAAGCTGTCAAATGACTGGCAGCAGTGGCTGCAAATTAAAGGGAAATGTCCTAATTCAAATAAATGTCGAAAACAATACATTTACAGAAATTTTCATTTAAGGTTTTGCAGAGAAAAACACTGTTATTTTACAGATTTTCCATAAATCATTGCAAACACCTTCAATAAAGTGACGGCACTAAAAGTTATGCAAATAAATACTGTTATTTTACGGATTTTCCCAAAATTATTACAATCAAATCCTTCAATAAAGTGATGACACTAAAAGTTCTGCAGAGAAAAAAAAATATTTGACAGATTTCCCAAAATTATTACAATCAAACGCCTTCAATAAAGTGATGGCATTAAAAGTTATGCAAAGAAATAACACTATTTTACAGATTTTCCCTAAATATTTACTATCAAACACCTTCAATAAAGTGAAAGCACTAAAAGTTCTGCAGAGTAGTTTCATCATTTTGTACTTTTGAGCTTGCAGCGACCATGGCTAGGCAAAGAAAAGAAGGAAATCTGCCAACTGTTATAAATGCAAATTTAATAGAAATGTCACAGCAACAATCATTTGATTTAGAACATTTTTTAAAAAGCATCACACAAAAGACAACTGAAGTTCAGCTAACTCCATCACAGCTTATTTGACAGTGTAACATCACATGGTGTAAAAGCTGCTGAATATAACAGAGCATGAGTGGGACATTTGCTCACAATACAACAAAGCTTATAAGGGTGTTTTCATTTGTACAGAAGAACCAAAGCATTGTTCGGTTTGCGACAAAAGCCCGACTGCATTTAAATTCATATTTATCAGCTGCAACTTGGCCAAAACAGTTATCGTTAAGTCGCAGTGAGCCGGAAAGGACCAGCGCCACCACAGCCTGAACAATGTCTAATGAATCCAGTCAAAAAACAAGTCTGTGTTGGATACGTCTGCTTAATTAAATGCACATAAGTGAATTGCTTCAGAGGAAAATTCATGTTATAATTCAGGTTTTTGTCTTCCCAAAGAAGGTCTTTACAAAATAATATAGTACAGGATGTTATTAATTTTGACTGCCTGCCATAAATGTACAATAGCCTGTACAAAGTGTATTTAAGGACGCTTTATTTCATGGCTTTGTCTGTCAGAGAGATTTTCATTTAGAGAAGTTATCTTGGGTGTACACGTACAGCGATGGTGGCAGAGGGGAGGTGTTTTCATTGTGATAGGTAAAGACGAGAAAATGATTTTATGGCAAAACTTCCAGTCTGAGAGCTGTAATTTTAAAATCCCCTTTAGGGGGAAATTGCTTTTGCCCTCCTACAATTTTTTAATATCCTGATTCATACTTAGGGCTCGTAAAACGCATCATCTCCCCGTAGCGTTTCTCCTGCCGCCGCCCCGAAGGTGCTTTGTGGGGAAGTTATTAGAGATTAATACCGTGTGGGTGTGTGGGACTGCTGAGGGACACAAGCCTTGCCCCGTGTGCTCCACGTCTGTCCTCCTGAGCCCCCAGCCTCGCCGCTACATTGTGGGCGAAACATTCCCCTTTGCCAAATGAAAGAGTAGATTAATTATTACTGAAGGGCACGCAACAGGAAAAAAAAAGAGGCCCTGGAGGACATTTTCAATGTTTCATGAATGTAATGAGGCGTTTAAAAAAGACAAAACCTTACTGTGCTTACCTGAAACACTCATGCATATCCACCCACAGGGCATCCCATGATGCACCTGCTCAACGTGCTGATATCAAGGCAGTGGCTGTATCTGAAACCGTATACTCCGCTAATTTGGCCAAACTGTTGCATGTAGTATGCAAACAAAAGCAAAATCTACAGTATACCAACAATACCCGGATGTCATACGGATTTGGAAAAAAATCTCCAGTATGCACCGGACTAGTCTGCCTCGCCTACTGTATCCCACAATGCAACGCGCTGGAACGGTACAGGCTATGGTCACAACAACTGCAGCCAAAATCGGCACATTTTTTGTCGCTATTTCATCACTAAATTCACTCCTGAAACTTTTTGAGGCGAGAAATCAACCGTGTAGATTTTGAACATTGGCAGTTTTACGATATTAGATGGCGCTTCGAACATTTGCTCCAACGTTTTCGGAGTTTAGAAGTTCCACAAACTGCCGTGACAGACTGAAAAAGCAGTTTAAGTAAATGTTGTTGATCAGTGTTATTTACCAGTATATATTTACCATCCCCCCTCGTTGATGATCCCGTTTGTCTTACTTCACCATGAGCTGTTAGAATAAATAATTTAAGGGGTAGTGGAGCTAAACCGTGCTTATAAAGTAAACAAACATTGGTTACTAACAAAAATAATTGAAGTTGTATTTTTTGATGATATGGCAATAGTTGTACGAGTTTTTTTTGTCCGGTGCTTTAAGAGCTTGTCTAAAGCCTGGCCTAGCATACTGCAAAATAAATAGCTTTAACTGTGTCATACTGCATACTACTGAGGAACGCAGTATGTACTGTATACTCAGTAGTATGTAGTAGAGGTTTGGAATACAGCCAGTAACTTGGTGGAAATGAAAATAGAGGAGGAAGTGCCACCTCACCTCTAGGGTAATGTCAGTAATGACCTAACCAACTGCTTTTCTTTGTGTAATTGTCTTTTTGGCTCACATTGTTCAGTGTTTTTGTCTGAAATGATTAGATTAGAGGTGCTCCCCTATGGTCCCCTGTTGATTTAGCCACTCTGTATTGCATTGTGTTAAGTGTCAGCACGGAGATGAGCCGGGAATCTAAATTACTGGTGTCCATTCTTCAGCCCCGTTTCCCATTCATGAGTTTGTAAGAGTAAAACAGCTGTCATTTTTTAGGTGGAAATTAAGTAATGTGGGCCGGGGTGTCACAAAGGCGAACGCATCAATTTGAGCAAAGTGACACATTCACAACTCATGCTGAGTCTCATCCGAGGCGGAAAAGGCTAATTGTGTTTTTTACAGCTTGTACAAGCTCACAATTCTCCAGAGACTCCGTCGGTGTCCCCAGAATATGTCAGCACGACGAGGGAAAAAAAAAAAAATATGTCCAAGTAAGTTGGCTCTGCTACAGTTCACTCGCTGCTCCTGGGCGCGCTCGGAGGACGCATGAGTCAACACGACACCCACTAGTGTGTGTAAGATATAGTGGCATGATAGGATAAAAAAAAAAAAACGCCAATTAGAATCAGTGTCACCCTGCGCCGCCCTGTCCGTGACACAAATGACCTTGGTGGATTTAAAAGGTGTCACAATAATTTCAACATGTGTTGGAAAGCATGAATAGTTGTCACAGATATGCAACTTTCTATCATTGTCCATTTCCCCGCCAACTGAGTGCACGTTGGAGTGAAGTGAGTGGCTTTCTCAAGCGAGTCACAATCGCTGTACCAATCAAGGTCATTGCATGCTTATTAAATTCAAAATGTACAGGCACAAAATCAGCGTTACACCCTTATAATTTTCAAGTGACCTCTCTGTGAAGATTTTATTCTTCTCTCTCTAATACAGCAAGGCAAGAGGGTGTCATTAGCTGTTGAACTAGTGAGTCCTTATCCCCCTGTTGGACAGGAACCCCCCCTGTGGAAAAGAGATTGCGTGGGAACGGCGAGCGTTGAGGGAAAAGGCGTCCCTCCCTCTGGCCCCCGACGATCCTCCATCACTGCTAGTAAGCGAGCGGCATGTGTGCCCTCCGCTGCCGACCGCTGAGATTCCCCTCTGATGCAAACATCCTCGTTTGTCGCCATGGCAACCAAGTCTCCTGCCTGCTGTAGGTTGTCATGCCAGCCGCCTCCCCCATGCTCTTCCTCGCTCATTAGCGCCGTACTGTAGATGACACGTGCGAGTGCCGTGCATCCTTCGTGACGTAGGTGGTCCCCCCTTTTTTTTTTAAGCAGCTACTCAAAAAATTCATAGTATTACACCCCTCAACTACAGGAATGTATTTCACTTGAGAGAACTGCCAACCGGCACAGCCAGAGTCGATTGCCGGGTATAATAGCACAACCAGCGAAAACCCACAGCTCAAAATACAGAGAGATATAACAGCAAGTGGCCTCAATTTCCACTCCTCTTGTTTACTCTACAAACCAATTCATCCTTGAAAAATGGAGCAGCCTGACATGTTTGGGACTCCCGTGAAGGATGATGCAAATGTGGAGGCATATAGCTCTGTGCTGTGCGGAGTTCGTTCTCAAAGCCAAGCTTCTTGGGGGGGCAGACAGAGGCCTTTCTCCCAAAACATGTCCACCCAGTCGGACGAAAAAACACTCATTACCACAGCGCCACGGGGCCAACCCGGCCCACTTGGGGATAATAACTAGGCATCTGCTTAAATTTGATATAATGCTGGCATACTGGGTAGTCTGGGGTCCGCGATAGTGGCAGAAATGATCGTGGTCTCTTAAGCTGTTTGACTCCTGCACTTTGCTGCTTAAGCGAAAGCATTTGAAGCTCGGTCATTCACACCAGAGGGTTTAATGGGATCTTTACAGCGAAGCCTAAGGGTAAACTTTACAATATTTTGAAAGGATGATCATCCATATTTACTGCTCTCTACAGCTAAAGACTATCATGATAATAAGTGACTTTTTTCCCCCTCTTGTGTTTCATAGGCCGGGCTTGAGGCTCGAGGAGCCATTTTGCTGCTGGTGAAATTTCAGAGATTACATTTGCTGTTCCTTATCTCCTAAATTAACTCATTACCTTGACATCCTGTTTCCCCTCCTTGGGAACAGATCGGCCTTGAATTTCTAATGAAACATGGCTGTCCCCTCACGTTCCAATATGCACGGCGAGAGAGTCGGCGCGTGCCTTTAACGCTCAGGCCTGTTCTTGCCATTGATTTTGACTCCACGGCCAGATAATTAACCTTGAGGAGGGGGCCGGAAAAAGACTGGAGCAAAAATAAAATGCCTCCTATGTCCGTCTGTGTCTCCTTTGAAATGAAATTCTATCAAACTGGCATCAAGATTTTTTTTTGTTTCTTAGCATGGCGGCAAAATTGGTGGTGAAATTCTTTCTCTTGGACATTTTTTCTGTAACGGGGCCCTGACGTCAAGTTGTCGATCAGCACTGTCATTCTTTATCTGCTGTAGTATCTCAAAATGGCTTGAGAGAGATACAACGTGCACAACACTTCCCACAAAGTCGACCGTGGTTACTCTCTAAATTGGGTTCAATCCGACCAACTAGGCAAAACATTTCGGTCCTGTCAATCACGCCCTTTCCTTGAAGCTTACACTAATTGCATATGCAAATTGCCTAAGATTATGAGTTTGCACCCGCTGCAGGGTTTGGTGATTGCGAGTCGCGATAATGATGGATTTCCTCACATTCATTTCACTTACACGTCGTTAATGAAGAGGCAGCCACTTAAAACTGTGGATTATGCATGCATTGTGCGTTGCAAAACAAACTGCAAGTCTGCCGCCATTAACGAGTAAGTAGTCCAATTAAAAGTGGGACCCATGCTGAATATTATTCAACCTTAATGCTGCCAAACCACAAAAAAAAAAAAAAAAAGAAAGATGGAATGACTTGTTCACATCAAGATCTGTTGATTATCCCGAGTAACTGGGACATTGTTTCCAGAAAAGCGTGTTGATGTTGGATTTTGCAAATGTAATGTTTTGGTGCTTTGGGCACCACAAACAAAATGTCATTCACCTTCATTGTATTAGGTTGAAGACAAAGTTAGATACTGCTTGGGGTATGTGAGAAAATATAATTTGGTTTGTGATTAGAGTGAACTGACCCTTAAAATCTCTATGGACCTCAGTGGTTAACTTATTGTAATGTAGCCTTTAAAAACAGGAAAAGACAACACTTATGCCATAGCACGATATTACGATATCCAAAATCTAAAACGATATGTAGTCTCATATCACGATATCAATACAATATCGATACATTGTGTGTATACTAGTGACTATGTACACTTCTTATAACGGTCTATGATGGATCTCTGTTTCTTTATATCCCTCTGTGGCTTTGGATTATTTCAGTTTGGTGTCCAGTGTACATGTTCTGGAGGATAAAGAGTGACAGTGACCGTGGAATGCTGGTGGATATCTTTTTTGTTCTTTATACTCAATGCCAGTGGGGGTGCGTGCAGATTAAAGTGGTAACTACAACCCAGGAAAACCAAGAACAGGGCACAACAACAACAACAACAGCGGTTGCAGGGGAGCGGCAACAAAGGCAGCTGAAGGAAAATTAGGATTTAGGAGCCATGTGATCAGTCGAGAGGTGCAGAGATCCTCTAACAAGCTCTGCTACTTTGAAAAGAGCAGACAACAACAACAACATGTGAGCAACAAAGAGCCATGAAGTAGAAAGCAAAAGCTTCTCCAGGAGGCAACACAACCAATCATTTTATTTTTTATTTTTTTTACAACAACAATTAGACCCATTGAGCCAGCAAAGACTATTCACACCGCGGTCCAAAATCAATTTGTTTACTTCACATTTTTGTTGTAGAAAAACATAAAGTGCGTGTCTGCAGGGAATAGAATTATTTTCCAAAAATCCATTTGATATATAAGAATTTCAACCTGTTGCGCCGTGTAACATAACGAGCCATTTTCTGACACCTCGGCGCTTGAGAAAAAAGGTGCTGAACCTTTTCGGTGGACGGCAGGAAGGGCAACTTCTATGTGTCAGAGCATCTCACGAGCAGACACAAACATCCTCGCGCCGCTCAGCCCTGCAGCACCTCTGGACCGGCTCGCAGATTATGAGAAGCTTCAATCAATAACTCCGGAGCCCGTCCTCCCACTCCGGCTGGCCAACCCGCTAAGAGCCCCCGTGGGGGCCTGAGCACCAGACAGAAATCCCTGCTCTGGCTGTGGACCTGTTACTGACACGTGTTGTTGTTTCAAATCAATAGTAAGCTTTTATGAAACCATTAAACACAACACCTTCTGCCACGGTGAGCAACCTGGAGATCATTATGATCAACCAGGGGACTGTTTTGCTATGCAGATTTGGGAGGAGCGGGTGCGATGAGGCATCACAGCCACTAGATACTGCTGCAACCTGAAATCTGGCCGCCCCTCTGGAGAATCAAGACATGACGCTTTGGCGGCCACCGAGAGCCAAGGCAGTGTTGCGTAACTCGCAACAACACCTTCATCTGTCCATCTGTAAATAGAATCAGACAAACAAGGGCGATTCCACAGATGAAACTTCATAAACACTTCAGTCCCAACCTGTTTGATTCTTATTTTGTTTTTGAAAGAAAGAATAAGTCGATGTGCAGAATATCAGCACTATTTATAAATCTAATTTAGTTTTTAAATAACTCGTTGACAAAAAAAAATGCATCACCGTTGACACATTCATTCCTGAAGCGCTGTTAACATCTCTTAATTGGCCTCAGTTCCACATTGGTGCGCACGGATTTCAATTTTGCAAAACACTAATGGTGTTATAATTTGAAAAGGCAAAAATGGAGATACTGTACTTCGATCGGCATTCCCTCCTGATCGTTCAAGCAGTGAGAAATTAATTAGACACGTTAGGAATCTTTAATGGAGAAGCTTGGGTGCCGATTTTACAAGTATTGCGATTCTATATTACAATTTTTAGCGATTTTTGTGAACTTTTTTAACCCTAGACAATGGGAAAAAGGTGAATTGATTTTTTTTCTTTCCACCCCTAATATTTATGTGATTATAAGAAGCTCCACTCCAAGGAAAATATATCCTCTCTGCCCTCTTTCCTTGCCTCCTGACTGAAAATCACCAGTTGCTGATTGCCCCCGTCTCTCAGAGGTGTGCCAGTAAATGATGTTGTCCCTCTGTGTTGTCCCTCTGTGTGTACAGTAAACACAGCCAGTGACTCATGACTCCATCCCAAGCTTTGGGGTCACTACATAGTAACTGGCTCTCTGTTTACCCTCAGTCTACCTCCTATCTCCTGCGCTCCTCTTTGCTATCTCTCCCCCAGTCTCTCTCTCTCTCTCTCTGTGGGTGAAATCCATTCTCTGGATGCATGTATAAAGAGATTCGGTGGAAAACACACACAGCCACAGGGCAGCATCTGGCTCGTTGAATTTGCAGGATGTGCTCCAAATTAATGTGTTTAGAGCAGGGAAATAAAGAAGTGCACCATCTTTCACTGGAGTACAATATCACCCATTTAACGTCTGTTAAAAAATGTCCCACAGAGGAGAAATTATTGTTTTCGGCAATCGACCTGCTTCACCAACCCTCCTTTTGATGTTTATTTGACGCCCGTTTGCGAGCTTGACGTCGTGCCTCCGAGGCATCATCGCAGACTTCTTTGAATGACTGGAACACAGGGCCAGATCTGTGTTAACATAACAGACATAACATTTATTGAATGTGACCCAGATTCTTTAACAGAATTTGTGATCATCATGGGGTCTAAACAATTACTGAAGAGTCAGTGAATCATGCTGATTCACATCCTTCACATTAACCAAACACTTCTCGTCTTGTAATCTTATTCAAAACAGGATTTGGGTGTTGTTCAAAGGCTTAAAGGGGCAGCGGCTCCCGCAATCTGATCCAGCCAGTGAACTAGTCTTTTAAATGTTGAATCGATATGTAGCTAAATACGCTGGGTCTTGGTGGTGTGCCAGCGTGTGGATCAAAATGACTCCTTGCTTGATAAAAATAACTTGATGCTCAGTTTGTCTGTGCATAGCTGTTTGTTTTGTCCTATTTCAACCTTGTAGAAAACTGCACTGCACTACTTTCTCACTTCCTATGAGGCCGACCTCCACAGGCGTGGAGATGCCGTCTGTCACGAAGAGGAAGTGCGTTAATGACATGGTGGGATGATGTTACCGGGGATAAATAGCTCCGCTTTAAAAAATGCTAAACCTCCCGAACACGCATTTATTATCTGTGACTCAGAGCAGGTGATATAATCTAATGTTTCCATATATAATATATTCATACAGATGGGTCACACATTAGGGGAAAAAAGCTGAATAAATGAGTGTGAAGTCATAATGAATGCAGAGGCGTCTATACAGGGCACGAAGGGGTCACTTTATGGTTTGATGAGTTTGAAAATGATGTAATCTCAACATTGAATATACATGTGGGAGATTTTCGCCCGACGTGTTAAACAATGCTCTCCCCCACCATCATCAAAACACCAAATGAGGAAATATCTATTAGGAAAGTGGTGTTCCAGACACTAATGCTATGTTCACACTGTGAGTGATGAGATGGCCAGCGTTGCCAGCTACATTGTCGGTGAGTCGCCGTTGAAGTGATGCTCAAGCGCTAGTTGACTTACGCCCTGTGGCCGTCCTTACGCTGCTAACTCTGTTTGGATGTTTAGGAATGAGCTGCGTTTGGACGGAAATGGTGAAACAAGCGGTGCCGTGGGAATTTCAAAATAAAGACATATCTTAAAGTTGATATGTATCGATGTTTTCACTTTGCATCGATGATATTGGATTGTTGATCATTCAATCGATATATCGATCTAGATCGATGCATCGTTACACCACTTGTGACTATGGGTCACAAGTGGAGATTACTTATGGAGGCGGCTGTCGCTCAGAGGGTAGAGCAGGTTGTCCACCAATCGGAAGGTTGGAGGTTCGATCCCCGGCTGCTCCGGGTCACATATCGATGTGTCCTTGAGCAAGACACTTAACCCCAAATTTGCTCCCAAAGGCATAGCCATCGGTGTGTGAATGAGTATTTAGATTAGATCCTGATGGGCAAAGTTGGCACCTTAGCAGCCTCTGCCATCAGTGTATGAATGTGTGTGTGTGTGTGTGTGAATGGGTGAATGCTGACATGTAGTGTAAAGTGCTTTTAGTGGTCGGAAGACTAGAAAAGCGCTATATCATTGCAAGTCCATTTACCATTTATGGTTTACCGAATGGTTTATGAAACACTGATTTAGAGACTCTGGTGCTATTTTTGTTTACTATAAACTACGACAGCATCAGCATCTTTTTCCATCTGGAAAATGCAACAAATCGTAAGTTCAAAAGGACATAAAATCTGTAAAAAGAAACTGTTTAAATGGATCGTCTCCCGTCCTGTTGATAAAAAGGTAAACAAAAGCTCTTCTGCAATATGTCCAAGTGGCTCAAGCAGCTGTGTCCCATGTTTGTGCCCTTTAGCAAACAAGACACTTCCCTGCTCATCAAGTGCAAGTCACTCTGTTGCAGAGCAGAAGCTAAATGGCTGAATAACCACAGAGGAAGGAGCAGAGTCAGATTCAGCACCACGGCCTTACAGGACAGCTCCCTCCCTGATCCACAGCAGCAGTCGTGTCCGAGTCTCGTAGCAGCAGCAGCCAACTCCACCCAAACTTGCTAACATCAAACAAGCAGAACACCTGTTTTCCAGACAGAGTTCCTCGTTCAGCTGCTGCTCAGATGAAAGGAGCGGAAAGTTTTTGACTAGGGGGGAAATTGCACCAAGATCAAAGCCGTGGCGTTGTTTAAATGGCGGAACAGAATGGTTTTCAATTGATGAATGTTTTCTGAGTCTGTGTGTGTGATGCGCAGTTTATTCCAAAGTAAGACAGCTCAGTTTGTGATGTTGGGGACGTGTGGCCTGTATTCAAAACTGTATTTTTCAACACATTTTGAGTTGTGACTAGAACATGATGTAATCTCTGCGGTGTGTATGGCAGGATATTGCATAGACTGACTAATTTTCTAATGTTTGGCTGATGATACAAAGTCTCAGTTTCCAGTGAGCATGATTTTTATCAGTGTTGGCGTCAATTGTCCTTTTATTGAACAAGTACATTTTAATCGTATCAACTTAAAGATTGATCATCTTTCTGAAAAACCTGCCTTGGTCATTCTAATGTCAGACAGAACTAGTTGAATTAAGACCAACGACTCATCAAGAGTGCTCCGTTTGTTATATAAACAGACAATAACCCACAGTCCAAGGTATCCTCATACAACGGTTTGTATATTTTATGAAAATGATTCCTAATTTTTCATGCGTTTTCCTACAAATATCCAGTTACGCTCCATTCTTTTCAAAATAAACAGTCTTCACAGGAAACAACTTGGTTAGGTTTAGGCAACAAAACTACTTAGGTTTAGGAAAAGATTGTGGTTTGTGTTACAATAACTTCGGAAGTGGTGTAACTTAAGTATGGGAGTTACGTGACAACAACTACGTAGTTAGGTTGAGGAAAAGATCGTGGTTTGGGTTAAAATAACTGGAAGTGGCAACGTTGACTTCTGGTTTCACTCGGGGTACGTACAGCAGTCTCCTGGGCGAAAGTCTGGTGTTTCTCGACCCGCTTTTTGTAGGTATAGCTACGGACGCTGTATGAGAACTGCCTGCATAGTTTGAGTCGAGAAAGTGGACACACTCGATACTGATTTTCTCCACTGAGAAAGCTGGCATCAACACGGTCTTTCTTTTGCTTTTGCATCTTTTTGATCTTGTTGGTAAAGAAAAGAAAAGCAAAGGTATTGATAACAGTCCAGTAATATCGTAAAGAAACAAAATGCTGTTTATTTAATATACTGTGATGCTTCTCGTAAATACAGTTATGTAATGTTTTAGCTGAAGGAGCACTAAATCGCAACACCCATTGTCGACATGAGTTCGCGTTGCATCATTTAATCCTCATTAATTAATGCCTGTAGCACACACCGGATGGGCCACACAGTTGTAGTAAGGTACAGTACGTGCCAATTCTGGACTTACTATGATAAAACTGCTGCTTTACTGGACAATTGACACGCATTATAGCTATATGGTTAAAATATTTTATTTCTGTGAAGAGTTGGTAAAAATACAGATCCCTTCTCTTCCATAGAGGACCAGTCTCAGAGCTCCATAGCTCAATGCTGAATTCTAAAGCCATTGAAATGTCAAAATTTCCATGTTGTCACACAGAGAGAGAGACAGACACCGGCTGAATTTCAGGGGCATGTGTTTGAAGTGCATCCCCCCAGAGAAAGATGGCCCTCACACTATCTCTCATTTCCTTTTTTCTCACTTTGTGAAGATATCAGCTGAGTGAAGAGAAGCCAGTGAACAATATCCATACTGGATTACCACACCTCAGGTGGATATCTCCAGCCTGCATTCATGATGACCAAAAAATCAGGATTGCTGAAATTTGCATCATATCCTCCCAAATGAAAAGCGAAAGAAAAAATGTTTTTGATTATGATTTTGAAATAGATTTTTTTAATGCCAGAATTTATATATTTGCTTTATTTGAGTCTACGCGGAAGTAGAAGGAAGGTGCGGCTTTTATTGTTGTAGTCTAAGTAACGTGACGTCATATCCGTTTTGTATCGTCACCAAAACAAAGGAACTATACACGTGTGACTACGTGCAATTTTCAAAATAAGGTGTTAACAAAGGGAACCTTACATACAAAATACATATATAGAAATAAAATTGATTGGATTATATTCACCAAGTTTAAAACATTACATCGTCACTTATAAATAAAAGAAAAAATACCACTAAATTGTGAAGGAAATGTCTTTATTCTTTGATTTTTGGGTTGCTAGAAAAAAAGAATGCCTGTCAATGACTGATATATTTGACTTCAGGACATCTCTGACTACATAAATGCTGAAAATCAAACATTCTTACTGTATTAATTTAGATATTTTCCAAAGTAAAAGTCCCTAGAAGTGTATGATTCAACTTTTTCCCATGGTCTAGTGTTAAAAAACTAAACACCTTTCAATAAAATGACACCCTACTGTTTGAAAATTAATTAAATTTCCAAAACAGAATGCGATAAAGAGACCAAAGAGAGAGCTTATTGGTAAAACTGCTCTTTGTTTCCACAGATAAAAGTCATAAAATCCCATGGATGGTCCTGAAAAGCAAAGAGATCAAGAGTTTTTGCTGCACCGATGAGTTCTTTTGAGAGCGTCAGAGGATTTGAAAATTGAGCAAAGACAACACACCATGAAATGCCATCGCATCAGGCGAGCACTCTGCTATGGCCAAAACATAAAATGTCCCGTCTTCCTCTAATTCACCATAAAATGATTTCCCTCCCCCCCTTTGTAGAGTCTCCACTGAGGTTAGCAGCCATGGTTCCGCAAATATTCATTAGGCATAAATACGAAATCCGAGCGATTCACTGGGACCGGCCACCTTTTGCCCTATCAATTAGAATGCATGGCATATCCGTAATTCATTCAGTTGCAGTAATGGGATTGCACCACTGTTGTAGTGGCAACCTTCAATAACTGCAACTCCAATAATGGACTGGGGTCCCTTTCATCCTCAGCATGCCCTGCACCTACATCAATGGTAATGATTTCTCCTTCATCAAAGTGTGGAAATAACTGTATCCCGGCCATGCAGTTTTCTCTTCACAATCATTAAGTCTGCTTTTAACCAACCGAAGATCTTCTTTGTACTCTTCCCTCACATATTTCTGAATATTAGAAAGCATATGCCGTGTGAGATGCATCCAAATAGAGTCGAGGACGATGCAAGGTTGGATTTTAAATTGGGCTTCTGTTGCACTATTCAGTTCATAAAAGGAAAAAAAAAACATTTTCAGATAACAATTTCAGGGCTTATTTAAGTGTATTTTTCAACTGTAAAATGTATCATTCAGTACATATCTTTGTTTGTTGAAAAAAGTGGACTCCTTTGTGGGATATGCTGATATTATTCTGGTTTTAGGAGCATTCTTTGGACATGTACTGTATACAGCGCATTTGTGTCAACTGTTTTTTTTTTATGGCAGTTTGCGACACACGGCCTCTTGCTTGTTCAGCTTTATGCGTTGTACATGAACCAACTATCTGACAGTTTGCAGAGATGCAAACACACCTACTTTTAAACATTATGAAAGACCTGGACATCAACAGGTTTTTGGATATGCGGAAATATCGCAACGCCGACCTTTTCAAGATGGTGTTGCTGTGTTTGCCGGTGGAAAACTTAAAAAAAAATGCTATTTATAAGAGTATGCGTGGCTGCATGTAAAGGGGAATATTTGTGGAATATTCATTTTTATTAACCATGCAAACAGCTTAGTAGGAATATTGTCTTTTTCGGAATACGGGCAAAAAACAGAATGTTTTTATGCATGGATATGTGCATCCATGTTGCTATCGTTGGATTAATGTTTATCCTATTAACAAGCAGGACAATTTCCCACTATAATCATCAATGTCAACTACTGTATATAAATAATTAGCATGGGTGATTTTGTGCTTTTTCATCAGTTACCACAACATTTAAACTCACATTCAGTTAATCTCCAGATGTAAACTTTGGGTTTACGAACCCATTTCAAAGTGAAGTCATTACCGGCACCAGTGCTTTTTTAATCCCTTAGGGATTTTCAAAAAAAAGTGGTCAAGATGTACAGTAGGCATCAGAAAAAAAAGACAAATTTGGCAAGTTGTTGACTCACTGAAGTGGGACAGACCACATGAGGGAGTTAGTGATCTTGTCCTCGTCCTCACTGACTGGAGGTATGTGAATTCTAGTGACAACATAGAAACCCACACAGTACTCCATGGAAATATTCTTATTTAGTTTATGTACATGTAAATGTAACCATGAGAGACGTAGCAACGACTTAAAAAAGCACAAACCAAAAAAAATCAAGAATGATTATGGTCTTCTTATATCAAAATACTCAATAAATGTCTAATAATAACGATCAAATATCAATATCTTAATGGGGCCAGTAGCGACTTTATAGAGATGCATTTGATTTGTTAGCTTGCCAGCATCATTACGCCTCAGTTGTCAGAGAAATGGAGGTGCTGCCAAAAGGGGCAAAGGGAAGGAATGGAAGATGGTGTCCATGAGCAGCTGATGATGAATTACAAGGCGGAGGGTTTGATTAGCTTTTTATCTGCTCACGGGACTCTTGGGGATGAACTGAGATTGATGGGCTGCAGAGAGCCGACATGGTGTTGTTTATTTGGACGGTGCATACTTGGCTGGAATACAGTGTGCCACAGAAAGATGAGCAGCAAAGGCTACCCTCTCAGCACGCATTCAACAGCTCTTGTCCTCTATGGTAGACTCACTAGTTATTTTGATTATTTGAAGGAAGTTGAACAGCCACAACATGTCGACACATTTTTCCATTTTTGAAATAAAATCTCTGCTGACCTAGAAAGGGCGTGGGAGTGTCTTAGTGATGTACAATCGTGATGTAAAATCCGCAAATCAATGCACTAGAACAGTATTGATCTATTAGTCCTGCTATGTACAGGTGTTATCTTTGCTGACATGATGGGAAGCACTCAGACTATGCCATAGATTTTCTTTAAGGTTCAAGGTCACCCCAAGGAATACTGCCTTCATGAAATAAAATCAAAAAAAACAGTGTAATAAGATGATGATTGATTGAAAGAAGGTTACATGTGTGACATGCGGATACATACTGTCAGGAGAATTAACGTCTCGGAACACCTAAAGCTTATTTACAGTGTGCCAGAAATAACTCAAAGATAATCACATATGAATAACAAGCTTAGACAGGGAATCTTGGCTAAGACGTCCCATTGGAATAGAAAACTCAAGTGTTGAATATTAATGAATAAATCTCAAGAATCTTAATCTTAGACAAGCGGCAAATGTTAAAGAATAAACACACATGACATGGCCAGAGTATATACATAGCTTGCAACCAGTGCTGTACCTTTTTAAAACATTCCAAGTCATGTCGTCATGACAAGACTGTACCTTTAAAAACATGACCAATCATGTCGTCACAACGAGATTGAATCATGATGTCATGACAAGAGTGTACCTTTTAAAAACATGCCGAATCAGGTCGTCACAACAAGATTGCGCCTTTAAAAACATGCCGAATCAGGTCGTCACGGCAAGATTGTACCTTTAAAAAGATGTCCAATCATGACGTCATGACAAGATTGAATCATGATGTCACGACAAGATTGCACCTTTAAAAACATGCCCAATCATGTCGTCATGACTACATAGTGAAGAATATCATATTCCATTTCTGCGAATAGATCCCCCGAAATATTACACACTGGCCCTTTAAGACAATATTCATGTGTTTCACCACCTTTTGAGTTCTAAAAAAGCCATATTGTTAACTTAGTTTCGTTAAAGATGCCAAGTCATTTAGGAAAAATTTTCTCCTGTAGGTGATGACCAAATATTTGTGCATTTGTTGCCCTGTTTGTGTAACTCTAAAGAGCTAAAACCACACAGGAGAACAAAACAGTGTGGTTTTTGAAATGTACCAATATGGCAGAACCACACTCCAGCCTGTGCGTGTGCAGTCTGTCAACATCCATTTCCTTCACTTAGAGCTAATACCCTGTATTGAGCAACAAGCAGGCGTGCTCCAAACAGAAGCCAGAGCTAAATAGCCATGCCTAATAAAGCCTAGTATTTCCAAAATGGGAATCAGTGCATCCAGAGTGTCTGAAACTGTTGGGCTAATCGGCCTTGATGAAAGTCAATGTGCAGACCGCATCTCTCCTCTTAGATTTATGGGATGGCAAACCAAAGGGCTCATATGCTGGTAAAGTGGATATGGATTGATACTATTTACGAAGCCTAAATCGCAGACACACACATGACGGGGGTGTATCAACTTCTGATCACTTTAACAATGAACAGACATTTTTTAAATCAAGTTTACTGTAGATTTAAATAGACTAGGATGCATCTTGCAGAACAATTCTGTTGTGATCATGTTTAGCTCATATACATGAATCCTTTGACTTAATGGCTGCGGGAGATCGTTGTTTGCATGATCCTGTTTAAATCGATTTAAAATAAAAACCATAATAGCTAGAGCATTCATTCTTTTTGCAGCAGAAAGCTAAGGCTTCTGTTTTTAACGTCATTGCGTTGTACGCTCGTGATGACGTCATTACGTTACTTGCGGTACAAAATACGGTGATATGCGCGGTGGCGCCCGAGTATTTCCCCGTAATGACCGTTGGAGATTGTTGTTTGCATGATCCTGTTTAAATCGATCTAAAATAAAAACAATAATAGCTAGAGCTAGTCTTTCTTTCTTCGTCATCACATTGTACGCTCGTGGTGACGTCATTATGTCACGCTACCTTGCATGCGGAATGTAACAAAACTATCCAAACGCCTTTGCACTCGATCTGCTCATAAAAATTAGTATAGCTCAAAAACTAAAAACCGTGCATAGTTCAAATAACTTATGGAGTGTTAAGAAATTACATCACAATGAGCAAAAATACCAATGTAGGCACTGGCAGACCATTTCTATTGCAGAGTTCAAAGACTTGAACACTATTCTAGTACAACTCCAACCAAACAAAATGCAGTTCCTTTGGACAGAGATGATTGCAGAGAGGCATTTAAACTGTGTGACTGTTTACTATTACAGCTAAGTTGGCAGCAACACCAGTATCTTCCCCCCGAGTCTGTGGCCTATGGGTGTGATTAAGCAAAAGCTCTACACTGGCATTTGTCGAAGCAGTGAATTTGGACACCCTCGTTACTGTTGGTTCACGTTCAAAATGGGTCATGTCTATCATGCCCTCATTGTGGTTTTCACTCATGCTGACAATGCCTGCAGCTTCATCACCATAGATGAGTTTCAGCCCTGTTGGGAGTCGTTGGCCTGCCTGCTTGATAGATGGTCATACTGGTATTCATGACATGAATTGGATGAAAGATTGAATTTCTGGGCCTTCTTTTCTGAAAATCACCACAGAGCTCACAACACCTGGAGCCTGTGTGTTTTACAGGTACTACTGAAAGTCAGTATTGGCCAGTACAATACTGGTCCAGCTTACGCATTCGCTGCCCTTCCAAAGATGGCTTCTGTGGTGCATTCAGTGCAGTTGACAATATTTACCACCTTAGTCTAGACAGCAGCTGTGTTTGGTTTGGCCAATGGCTAACATATAAGCTACTGAATCTACCTTGCAGACAGGCAGCCTATGCAACAACTCCACAAAAGTCTTCGTGAAACTCTCTTTCATAACATTTCCCATCACGGCCTTGCATTTACATGCAAATGAGGTTTTAGTTAAGTGTCAGTCTTAAATTAGTTTTACGTAATCCTGCATTTTTTCATCTCCCCGTTCATCTCATCTCTAACAGTGTTCTATTACGCACTGCTTTTTGGTTTTCTACCCGTAACAGATGCTGTTCTTAATCAAATGCGGATGAAGGAGAATCTGCAGCTTTTTGTTTTTAAAATGACTTTTTCATCATGAAATGTTGTGCTTTAACATTTGCATCAGATTGCATTGAAACGCCGCAGTTAAATATTTAGTACCAAGCTCATTTTTGGCTAAATGTGTGCCCCGAATCTTTTGAGAAAATCCTCGATAAGAAAGATACGCAGTCTCTTAGCTCAACCTTTTTAGTTGAAAAGATGAAACATGATTATTCTAGTTTTGTAGTCTGTTTGATGAGTGTTCAACCTTAATGAGCACCAAAGAGAGCCATGTTTCCTTCTGCGTAACCCAGAAAATATGGGAAGTTTTAGGTTGAAAGGAAGGTTATCATGGAATATGAGCCCACCCTCAAAGTCCTAAGTGGTGGGATTTGATGTTGAGCGCAACCCCATTTTCAAATATAATCAGCCAAAGCTGCTTTCATGGTTTGTTTATTGTGCTATAACCGAACCCCTTGACACCGAATATAATAACATAATACAATATTCATCAGACAGCATGCTGTTGACAAACTCTTGGATAACCACAATATTAATAATTGAAAAGGGCACAGGCTTCAATGCAAACATAATGGCAGAGACAGAGGCCTCGACTAGTAATGTAACGGATTATGGTGTTTTCACCGCCTGTAGAAAATAAGAAAAAGATATTTAACTCTACAATAGAAATGGTCCGCCAGTGCCTACATTGGTAGTTTTGCTTATTGTGATGTAACCCAGATATAACCCATTTCTTTGAGTATGAAATAAATGCTTCACGGCCCATTTTTTAAAGGGTTAACACGGTTTATGTTGTTCATATAATCATGTTTTAGATTTTTGTATTAAAACACAATTTCAAAAAAGGGTCTAAAATAGAAAATGTCATCTTTTTGCCATTGATCATATCTCTGAGGATGAAGGAATAAATTAACCTGTCCGATACTTCCCCATACAAAGAGTGGTCAAACACTTAACTGGTCTCTGGTAATTCTTATGACGGCTGCTCAGACCTGTCAGCATCTATAAACCCTCCCAGTCCTCCGTGACGTCCGTCCGACTCCCGGGAGAAGTAGGTGGAGGTTTGGCAAAGGGGGCGGTGATGCCAAAGAAGTGAGGTGCTTTCCAGTTCTCCACAGGCAAGAGCTTCCTCCACCCAGCCCCCTGCTCTTCTTTTGGCTCCAAAACCAGCAGTAAAAGGTCAAAGCATCCTCTGCTGCCTGCCGCGTTATTTGCCCTTTCTGCTCGCCAAGATCCCCCATTGACCTCCAGTCAGTTTCCCTCCGTCTCGGCTGAACTCGGTGGCACTCCCTGCAAAGGACATTTAAACTGTGTCCATGCTTTGTTCGCTACCTTTTTAAAACAGCAATGGACACCCTAGGTAGATTTTTTTTGTTCCATTTCAAACAGCCATTAAGTCCCATCTGGCTTCTAATTGAGATTATAGACTGGACCACAGAAAATAGCTTAATTACCTCTGATGTAGTGCTCTTATTGAATGCTGTTGTCATTAGTCGTGTCACCCCCTGCTCTCTTTATCCTTTATCTCTGTTTCATTCTCTTGTGTGCTGTATTTTTCCACGCTATGATATTTATACAGGGGGCCTTAATGAATGTATGAAACGATTGCCGTCCAGTGAAAACCGTGTACCTTCAAAATGAATGAAAAAAGCTTTTCATGAGCGAAGAAAAACAACCTTGTTTTTTTGAGCTATGAGATAATGCATGCATTGTGCAATCCAGTGTGTTATTTAGCCAATCTTTTCTTTCAATAAATAATCATTAGGTTAATTAAAAAAAATAAAAAATCACCACATTTGGAGATACTTAAATCTTGCGCAGTAATGAGGCAAATCCAGGTAAAAAAACACTAACTGTCCCCTTTTTGTTTCCCTTTACTGTATATATACATATACATATATTTGAGAAGAAACAAAAGGGCTGCACAACTACACAACTTGCACTTTTTAAGTTTTAGCGGGCTCAGTTTTAAATCTAGAGTGAAGAAACTGGTATCAAATAAAACTAGCTCCAAACTTCCGCTGAATTTTTGGTGACGAAAAACTGTCACGGCCATTTTCAAAGGGATCCCTTGACCTCTGACCTCAAGATATGTGAATGAAAATGGGTTCTGTGGATACCCACAAGTCACACACTGACACACTGACAGCTGTTGTTGCCTGTTGGGCTTGAGTTTGCCACGTTATGATTTGAGCATATTATTTTATGTTAAAGATGAGTTTGAGAAGGAGAGATTTTACTACAGTGTGTTTACTGAGCTGATATTTTTCATGTAACCAAAAGCTATTTACCAAAAGCTTTGATAAGGTTACATCCTCCTAATAAGAAACCAGTATAAGATAGCTGTGATTTATGATATACTGTACTCATCCTGTTACTGTTTCCCTCTGTCCATCTTGGATATTTGACATTTCAACAATGACAATTTTGATTCTGGTATTCTGAATTTTAAACTAAACCAGAGGGATATTATCTAGTACCCCGGATACTCAATCTACCAGCATTCATAGCACAATGTGTATTGAATGATGACGGAGATACTGTAGCCCCACCTGCTGTACAGGAGCATACATTATGTCCAAGCCGTGATTAAGACACATATCCAGGAGAGAGAGGGAGCGCATCATGGCTTTATTATTTTTAGGCTGCATGCGTCTGCTCCCCTGCTCTGTAATTATGCATGCAACTGGCACACTGCAAGTTATTTATACTGTGTGAGCGTGTTGCCCAACTGCCACGAATCTTCTGATTGGTGCAACTGCTTTTCTAGGTCAGACGGTGGATCACAATCACACACACACACACACACACCAACACACACACACAGACAAATATTCTCTTCCTCTCTCACACACACAGCCAAATGCTTCCACTGGGGAAGGTGATGTGCATTATTCGCCTGGTTGCTCCTCTTCCTCCCCAATCTAAATATAAACATGACTCACAGCAAGCGATGGCAATTGCACTGACTCAAGATGGCGGCATACCTTCAGTGGCTCTTTACAAAGTCTTGACAGGTCCTCCTCCCGACGTCGTCAGGATAGTTTTCCTTCTTTCGTTTGTCATGTGTTTGTTTATCCTTCCACTGAGAGACACACCCGAAGCTTCACAGTGTGTTCCTGCCTGTCAGGAGAAGACTGATAATTGCTGTTGCTTGGGAATAATCTATAGGTAATAAACGTGGCGCTGCCAGCTGTTGTGTGCTGCTTAGTGGCCCCCAAGGGGTGGTGATCAGGTGGGTGCTCATCTGGCGGCTGCATAGGCAGGATGAGCCTTGGCTCTGCCCCATCGCCTCTCTCAATTCTCTCTCTCTCCCTACCTCCCTCTCTTTCTCTCTTTCTCTCTTTCTCTCTGTCTCCTGGGTGTCCTGAACTCGGAGTTGGGGTAAAGGTAGCAGAGGAGAAATATATCAGTGCATCATTTTTGTTCCTCAGCATCATAAACAAATTGGATTTCGGAGGCTGTTAGGTTGCACCAGTGGGCAACCTCCAGGTCTTAAAAGTGAAGCCAATGCAGAAGTGCCTTAAGCCTGCATTCTCTCTAATAGCCAGCAGGGGGCGACTCCTCTGGTTGCAAAAAGAAGTCTGATTGTATAGAAGTCTATGAGAAAATGACCCTACCTCTCACTTGATTTATTACCTCAGTAAACATTGTAAACATGAGTTTATGGTCTCAATCACTAGTTTCAAGTCTTCTTCAATACAACATGATGTTCATTTAGTAAATTATGGTCTAATTTAGAGTCAAATAGACCATAAAGCAGGGGATGCTTTAGGTCATGGCTACTTTGTGATTGACAGGTTGCTACCACGGGGTTGTCTGGTCTGGGAGTTGTCCGTTTTTTCCGTGTTAACCCCTAACCCACAACTTTAATCCTTTCACAGTGTGTTTTCAGTTCATGAAAGTTAATTATAACCTTTTTGGTCACCTAAATACGTGTTATTCAGCGTTTGGTTGTACTTAGCTCCACCCTCTTGTGTCACTTCTGGTTGCAAATACCAACATGGCAACGGCCAAATTGCCTTCAAAACAGCAGTCCATAAACCAATGGGTGACTACATCCACTTCTTATATAGAGGCTTTGGGTTGCATTGTTGGGAGTGCAGTACAGTAAGAATTATGCCTGGATAAAAAAAAAAAAAAGTTTTTTAAACTATGAGCTATATAAAACAAAAGCAGGGTGATTTGAGGATATATTTGCAATCCTTAGAATCGGATTTTGCCTTTTCAGCGCAATTTGCACTGCATTTAAACAGTGCAAGAAGCTGGTTGTCGTCCATGTTCATTTTGGTACAAGAACACGCAACAAGTTTGTCTCAAGCTGAAGCAGATTTAGCATCGTTTTAACTAATGTTAGCTATTTCACAGCTCAAAATCCTTGATGTCCCCGTTGAGAGGTTGAGTTCAAGTTGACGAGTTTCATAAGTGAAAGATTTAGACTATTGTTGGACTATATGCCAGCTATCTGTCGTGCTCAACTACCCAGCTAACTGCTACTACAAACAATGCCACCAGATACATGTCATTTGGTCAGTCAGTGGCATTGACATTAATTGGCTACAGCTCTGCCGGCTACAGTTGTCATTATATATGGCAAAGTTGATGGTCACAGAGTAAACTTTCATTAACAGTTGTTACAGCTTGTTAAAACATGGTTAAAAATGTAAGCTATAATTCAAATTGTGGCTCTTGCAGTTTGAGAATTGCCCTCTGTCAAATCGAGATATTGATATATAAAAAAAGAATAGCCTATAGAGCTGTATCCTAGTAATTCCCACATATGGAAATCATGCGAAATGACACACTGCTTTATTTCCAGTACTGATTGGTGTGACTGGCACCCATGCAAGCCACCCAGTCTGAGCTCATTTCAGTCTTTCCTGTTGGTCTGACTGCCAGCTTTGTCACCGTATCGATCATCTCAGCTCCACCAACAATGCCTCATTGGTCATCGTTTCAACCTTGGCCGTTTTTTTTTTATATATATCTATTTTGAGCTCCTTTATCACCACCGCCATCCATCACACTTCACTGCAACACATCCCTTCTCTCTACCTCACAAAGTAGAAAGAAGATGAAACTAGTTTTTGATGAGTTTTATTCCATTTTTTCCATCTGTATTTCAGGATTGACTGAAGTCAGATTATCGCTGTTGATACCTTTGTCCGATTTTCCCAGAATACCAATGAAAACCAGACTTTCTTGTTCCCCGTAGAGAAGCTCTTGGTCACGTTGTACTCACCCGTGGCCTCTGTGGGTGAAGTCTGGTTGTTTCCAATCCAGGCAGGCTGGACAATGAAAGCCAGCCGCCTGAAGGAACTAAACCTTTAAAGTGCTCTCTGTCACTTTACATTTCCAGCCTTATATTAACATTGCAGGCTGCAGAGCGAGGGACACACTAGAGAACATTAGCTGCTACTTAAAGCAGACAGCCTCCAGGCTACAATTGAGTTCAAAGTGCTGGCTACCAGCTCGACAACCTGGAAAAGTTTCGTTCAATAAAAAAATCTTGCTGCACATTTTATTAGAACTTAATCACCACATGCAATACTTCTGAATTGAATTTCTCAGGTTTATTTGCCTTGTCTTGACCTCAACTGTATGTTGGTTCTGTTTTGTCTTGCCTTGTTGAAAAAAAAAGGATATCAGTTGATCTTTAATTATTTTTAGATATTGAATAGATAAACATTAAGATGTCCTCTGGTCTTGGTTGTTGGCTTCTTTTCTAAGGCCAATTTTGTGCTTGGTGGGACTTGCCCTTTTGATTTCTTTACTTCCAATCAATGAGTCTTGGGTCAAACTGTTGACGTGCACCAGGTCTCAATCCATTCAATGAGCAGCCACTGTAAAGCAGGAGAATGTAAAAAGGAGATTGACCTGGAAAAGTCTGAAATGGAGCATCGTATCCTCATACAACGGTTCGTACGACGTCTTACGAAAAAGATATTCCTCGTTTTTCGTCTAGCGACACGTGTCAATTTCAACTCCTTACATTCATACAGTCTTTTCAAAACAAACTTCCGTCTTCACAGGGAACAGCTTGGTTAGGTTAAGGCAACAAAACTACTTGGTTAGGTTTAGGAAAACATTGTGGAAGTGGAGTTACTTAAGTATGGAAGTTACGTGAACAAATAACTCAACGCTTGGATTAAAATACGAAAGTGGCATAACCTAAGTACAGAACATACATATATATGATTTACCATGCATTAGTTTTCATAGATATAGCTATGAATGGTATATGAGAACAGCGTCAGTGGAAATGTACCAGTGCAGTATGTTCAAGACCTGCCATCAAGCTATGAGTCAGGCATATCTACGTCTACAGTGACCACGAGTGGTGGAAGAAACATACACCTATTTGAGTGTGTTAATAAAAAAACTGTGAGTGCATGTAGCCAAAGACAATATTTAGGCTAACCGAGTCCAAGACAAGACTATGCATCAAGCTGACGTGCATGGGCTGATGTGTTCTGCACTATGTGGTTTGTGGTGTCCCACAAGCTTTCCAGAACAAACTGATGAATATGAATTTCTTTCTGGCACATAATACCGCTCCTTCACAGCGTTCCCCTCCTCACATCTCCTCTCTCTCTCTCCACTTTCTCACTGGTGTAGCAGTGCAATCTTCACATGCAAATCTCCTGGGAGGTGGGTGGGCAGTTGATGTGGCCAACTTGGGAACATAAATTACATTTGCATGTGATGTGAGGGGATCAGGGGGGCTCAGTGGGAGATGCTATGCAGGAATAACAAGTCAGAAGAGGGGCTTGATTGCACTCCTCTCTTTACTCTTCAAAATACTTGTTGTTTGTCCTCAGGCGGGCTGAGGTTTCTCTTACTGTTATCGTCTCATGGTTCGGACTTAAATTGTCACACGTTTACACTCAGTTACTAGTCTATTAGGTATACCTAGCTAAAACTAATGCAGTCTAATACAACAAGGTAATAAGTTCTACCTTATAGGATTGGGGTGAGAGTCAGCCTGATTCAGAAGCCTGTCGGGACCCAACACGCCCCAACATGCTGAGTCAATTCGGGCCGGGATTGGGCTCATTTAGGTTCTCATTTTTTTATATAAACTGGGAAAAAGAAGTTCGGAAACGTGGCAAATTTTTCTTGGGCGCTACCCACATAATCAGTTGTGCTGCTCAGTTCACAAATGCATGATCCTTACAAGTTGGACATCATTGTGAAGGTAAATAAACAGGCTTTCCAATGATGTAAAATACAATACCAATTAGCATTGTAACAACAGAGAAATAATCCACCAAACACAAGTTTCCGAACTTTTTCCCCCCCAGTTTATATACAATACACGCCAAACATAAAAACCTGAGAGTAATGCCATAGTGGAAACACTTCTTTTCTTTGTGAAATATACTTATGAGGTCAATTCGAGCAAAAGCTGATATTGCCTATTGATTTTGTTTATTAAATCTTGTCAAATTTCCCAATATTACCATATTCCCTTTGTTTAAGGAGTTTTTTTATTATTATTTGAGACAGCTGACATGTGGATTGTACACGTCAACATCAGGAAAATCTAGTTAATACTTTACACAGCCATTGTAAATGCAACCTCATTTAGTGCCAAACTATTAATTCACGCAATTTCTGTCACATACATGCACACACAAATGCCTCGGCAGCAGTTCTGTCCAGCGCAGACTAGTTCACATGACGCAACAGGCCACCTTATGTAACACACATCTCTGCTGGAACTGGAGCAGAAAACCACACAAGCCAATCATGGGACTCCCTGAGAGCTCATCCCCCTTTTTTAAAATATGACTTGTCTGTATACATGTGCAGAAAGCATAATCAGAGGAGTGATTTAACTCTCCGAGCAATGGCTGGTTACGTTTTCATCAGGCACTAATTAGTAATCAATATATGATTTTCCTGGCGAGGGGGTTTGTTATAGCACTGGTAATTGCTTCTTATAATATGCCGAAATGCAAATGGAATAGGATCAGTTCTGAAGTTGTGGGCTGAGACCGAGCATGGCAACAATGGAGGCCTTTGTTTACCAAGCATTGATAATGAATGTAGTGTGGCACTGGGAAATTACAGTCCTCATTTTGGCATTTCCTATGGACATTAAGTTCCAATTAAAAGGGGAAATTGAGCATCCTGAAATGAAAGGATTGACTGACATTGATTAAATGCACGATATAATGCCAAAGCTGAACCAATCCAATATCCCACTTCTAAATTAGCATCCAACTATACCAGCCATGATAATCAAAACAGTTTTGCATACTAATCCCACGAGAAAGATCAGTTAATGTTTATGCATGTATAGATCTGTTGTCGTAGTGTTGATATTGGCTAAATCCACAGCAAGCCGTTGATTAATTCCCATCACATATAGGCTCTATTAACACTATATTTAAATCTGATCTGAAGCACATTTTCTTCTTCTTTCATCCGCTTTCTATCACATCTCATGAATAATCTCTGAGCACTCTAGCTAGAGCTGGACTTGCTTCTTGGTAACTTTAACTCAAAACAACTCTAAAGCTGTCTTTTTTTACGTGTTGTAAGTTGCCAGCTACTTTTGAAGGAGGCTAACCCAGAGAAACCTTACCAAAACCGCACATACATAAATCGTATTAATCCAAAATGTGGTTGACTCAGATAGACCTACATAGATTCTGCATTCATACGGTATTGGAAGCGTTGTGGTTTCCGTATTTTTGCCAGTACTACTCGGACTACAATCACTTTTGAGCAGGCTTTGGTTGAATGCATGGTAAATAGTTTGCGTGGAGAGCAAAAGAGGCGCAACATATTGGCAGAAATGCAATCTGGGAACCCACCGACTATCGTGTGACGATGATTATCTTTTTATTAGTTTAAAATTAGCCTGTTAATTGGCTACTCGTGAAACAATCCAGTCGTAGATGTCGTCAATTTCGCATCTCAAGTTGCTAATTGGAATGAAATAATGAGCAGCATACAGAAGAGGAAGTCTTGGCCCGGATATCCGCTGGCTTTACTGGAGGCTTATCTGTCATCAGAGTGATAGCTGATGGTTCAGACATTGACAAAGTTGTTATTAGCTTTTAGCTGTCCAAGGCTATGTTTGGGTGGGTGAGCCGTCCTATTCACATCTTCAAAACCAAGCCAACCGTCTTATTTGCTGGGGGTGTCGGCACAGGATTTGGTTTTGCTTTCTTCGGTAACAGTTGGAGCTTTTTAATGAGGTACTGGTCCGTCGCAGCAGGCCAACTTCACTGCAGGAACAAGGCTTTTTGTGGGAGTGGTGTGTTAGAGGTGGAAATGGAAATTAAATGAATTGGAATGATGGCTTAATGTAGGATGAGGATATTGGCCTAAACTGGTAAAAAATTAATTTTTCTTCAAAATCTTCGGGGTAATTTTTGCCCCTCGATCACGTTGTTTTAGGGGCATCCTGAGATTGCTTTCCACATTTTAGCCCTTTTCCGATTTCCGACACTGAAAAAGAGAATGATTTAATTCTCAAGATCAGGGAGTCGAGACAATAAGTGCTCCTTAACGATACTTAACTTTGTTCACACTTAACTAATTTGAATGTCAACAGAGGCGGCACTTTACTACGCTGGGCACTCGTTTTCTCATTCCACCACGTTTGATTAGCTTGTTTAACGTTTGACAAGTTCTGAATGACTTGTGTTAAATGAGGCGTTGTGATGTGATGAAAAATTCCTGAAAAAAAAAATCAAATAGGTCAAATAAGCATGTAATTTTCTGCAAAAAATTAGCATGACGATCATTATTCACAAACTTTCTTGTAAATTTTGCTGGTTAAAATCTGCTCAAATCCTGACAGAGGATCTCCTTTAGTACAACCCACACTTGTGTCTCCACACTGAGCTTCTGTTCCTCATCTGCAGCCCTCTGCTCTGTTAATGAAGGATAATGGACGAGAGCTGGGGAGGTAGTGTCCCTTCTGCCAGAACAAAAACAACTGATTAGGTAAAGCAAGATGCGTCACACAGAGACGATGACGGTGGACTTTTTGTTCTTGCATCATAGCAGCGGTTGATCAGATATCACCTCTGATCCTACCTCAGAGTCTTTCTTGTCAGTCTGAATGCTACCACTTAGGTTGTACTATTACCTTTCCATTCTCAGTTAGGCTGGGGGTTTGCAAGCTCACAGAAATTGGCCTTTTCATACATCAAAACACATTCCCAGAGACTACGCTAACTTTGATTGCATCCCATTAACCTATAACTGCGCCTGCCCCCTGCTTCATTATTTCAAAGCTCTACTCTTTTCAAAAGAAGTACATGTTTGACAAATCATGGTTGACGTTTTCAGGGACCTTGGCCATTTTTGTTCAGTTTGACGTGCCGGACGCTGTGCTCTGACTTCTTAATGAAACATGAAAGGTCATAAAAGGTTGAAAATAGCGTGACTCATAGAATACTGAATATGCCATTGTGCCAGATCCTTTGTGCACCCCGCTGGCTTCACGGCTATCGTTTGATGGAGGTAGAAATAGGCTTTCAACCGCTGCTGGACTCAACACATACTGTAAAGACTTGAGAATATAATTGCATCAAGGTGAGCGATTGCCTTTTTCACAGTTCCAATGTTCCCTGCTGTGAAAACACCTCTCACATTGTATTTATTATGGTTCCAGTTAGGAGTGGATGACATGACCTAAGATTTATATCACAGTGTTGCTTTTGGTTTTTGAGATTACGGCATTATATCACGGTTTTACAAAAGTAAAAGGGGTACTCCGCTCAAAACGTGATTTTACTTATTTTCACTCTATTGGCAATGTGATGGAATATATCTTAAGAAAGAAAAAAATATCTTAAAAAACGTATTGTTTATTGGCTCCAAATAAGAACGAAAATAAGAGCGTATCTGTTGTGCGCGAGTGAAAAACGCATCTGATACACTTCCGGTCTGTTAGGACGCAATGTTTTGGTGTTTTTTAATTTTCAAAAAATAAAAGAATCCTTAGATTAATTCATTTCATTTTAATACTATGAGAAATATGGGTAAAATTGGTTTCAAAATGTTTACATAACTCCCCATGAAAACCAGGTTTTAAAAACACCATATGCAGTAGAAAATCAGTAAAAACTCATAAGAACAATTCCTCCAATTCTCATCTGCAACAGTGTATACTTTTCTTAATATCTATGGAAAATGGTCAGCGCTCGCTCTTAGGAGCAAATATTCACAGAGGTTTTACTGTATTGTCTACAGCGGGACTAATTCAATTCTTCTGTTCTTTGCTGCCAGCTGCATGTCCCAGTCTAACCATGCTCTCATCAAACAAACTTGATTAAAACAGTCTAATCTATGCGGCTGCTAGATGATGCAGTTTGTGTGTGTGTGTGTGTGTGTGTGTGTGTTAGAGTGTGTTTTTGTCCTGATGTCCTGACGTACAAGAGGACCTTCGTTGATCCATTTAAATACTGACAGCGGGCCAAAAATAAGCATGTAGGGCACTCAGGGCCACAGACAGCCACCTCCATGACAGTACCCTTGTAGTTTGTAACTGGGAAAACATGTTGCTTTTCAGTGTGAAAGGCAAAAAAAAGTTTGTTGCATTATGCACTACACTCCCAACTCGTCAGCTGACCTACTTTTGTAAGGAAAGAGGAGGATCGGAGCAGCGTTTGCGTGTTGTCAAAGACCTGCAATTCATTTTGCCATTTTATTAAACATCACCATAATCTCTCCCTAACCCTAACCAGCTATACTATACCCATGTACTGTATATAAACACGTTAGCCCCAGCATATTCCCTGATTAATAGGTCAAAAGATGTTAAAACTGCTGCGCTTGTATCCGACTCTGTGTACTTGTCAGTTCATTAACGCCATTAAAAAGTGTGTGACAGCGATCCCACAGTAAACGTATTTTCAGACAGGGAGCAATTGTAAATCATTTTCAATGAGAGGCGAGCGGGCAGATAGGGAGGCGCAGACGATCTGACAGGTGGAGCGACAAGCGGGTGCAATCCTGTGAAACTATTGTGATCATGCTCGTCTCACGCAAACGCCTTCCTGCAGGGTTGAATTGGCTTTATATACACATCAGAAGCATTGAAGTGCAACATAAATGTTTGTCAGTCACCGGAATTTGATTGCCCCACGTGGGTCCTAATGATGCAGGATGATAATCGCCAAAATTGTCCAATCAACAAGTTACCTGTCAGTCTGTATAACGGCAAGTTCATTTGTAAAAAGTTAATGTGAAACGGAACTAGAATGCATGCTAAAATATTTTTGTTCCTTCGGTGCGGAGTAATTGAACCCAACTACAGGTGTGAGAGCACCCTCAGAGTTTATAGCACTTGACTAACTAATAAATCGTGTCACCTCAAAGACCATTGTGCTCATCTGAATGGTCATATCAATTGGCTGTAAGGTAATGACTGAAAACTTCCACTTGGCAGCGTCCTCAAATTCAAATTGCCTCATTGGTGTAGTGTGTGCGCAAGCACGTGCGTGCACTAAGGGTGGAGGGGGAGCGGAGAAATAAACGATGGCTCGGACACAATGAGGTATATTGTCTGGTGTGGAAACCGAATTTCATGGGAGCTCATTAGACGGGCCACCTCAAAGATTCCCAAAGAAAGAATTGGCGAGTAGGATGAGCGCAAAATTGGATTTTCTCTACTCTCTTAACTGCAAAATAGCCAGCACTCAATCTGAAACTAATGAACTGGATCTGGATGTGATGTATGTGGTTGAGATCAAGTATGTGCAGCATCCACAGTAACAAGGGCAAAGGTACCCTTTAAAGATGGTTGGTTATTTTCTCCCGTCCAGTCTTCAAATGAAAAGAATAACTAGGCATCATTGGGGAGTATATTTAAATAAGGTCTAGTGTGTGTGTATGCTTGTATTTCGCTTGACGGCGGCTGATTTGTGCTTATCATAAGGTCACAGTTGCTCATTTCAAACACTAAAAACTGTGGATTTTCTACAATAACGCTTCAGTTGTCCAGCTTTGTATTTTCTTCTCATGTTTTTTAAGCTACTTTCACATCTGAGGCAATAAAACGGCAAATAGGCATTCCTGTCAGTAATGAAACGGCTGTGATAGAGTGAAACACTAGCAGTCGTTATCTAAATGCAAAAACACACGTTGATTGAACAGTAAAGCAATATGTGAGCAACCTAATTCCATGGTTTATAGAAAATGCTCACTCACTCACTCACTCACCCTGCCCAGGTCCATTTTGTTGAATATTGTTGTATTTTCTTTTTTTTCCTGTAGATACTGGCGCTTTATATCAAGACATTTTCAGCAGCCATAATGGAGTTTGATAGCAGAAAATGTCAAGGCAATCTGAAACGTCAGCAGTAAAACTTCAGGTTTTGGTGTCAAGTGATTAAAGGCTTCTTTCTCAACCCTGGAATTTCCTCTTGATATTCAGCAACACAATGAGACATTCCACTTTCCCTCCGCCAACCAAGAATAGACCTGAATACAAAGCAGAGAAAAGACATGCTGAGGTTTAAGTGCGAGGCATGACTTTTGCTTTTTCTTGACTGGAAAACATCTTGTACCATATCTCTCTGCAACCTCAAGTTAAACCAGTAACTAAATGAAAAAACTTCACACATTGCAGAAAATGGAGAAAATCTCCAAATGAAATAGACAAAAAAGCAAGTTGGAGTAAAGTGGAATTTTAATCCTCGTCACATTTTTGTCTGAGGTTATATAAACAATAATGATAAGGAGGCAATTGTGCATATTGTTCCATTTTACAAAAGACGATAAACAAATTTCAGCAAGCCCACATAGTATTTGTTATACCGTCAGCGATTTAAGACATCTGCACTGATTATCATTCCACATGTACTTCTTTAGTTAGATGATATAATGTCCCAGAAATAATTATGATAAACAATGTTATTGTCATTTCAAGACCATTTTATGCCACTGGTATAATGATAATATAATAGTATAATAATGCAAGGCCACCTTTTAAAAGAGCAATGAACTTTTAATTCTTAGTATTCAGTCATTGGAAATGGAATGAGAAAAAATATTGAAATAAAATAAAAGTAATACCACACACAAAAAACAATAAATAAAATGGACTAAAATAAAATATTGTGGTCAGCAAAAAAGATTGAGGTCATGTCCATACATCCTACGATAAGTCGATAACGTAAACATGATTGAGGTCATGTCCATATATCGTATGATAAATAGATAATGTAAAATTGTCAAGGTCATGTCCATACATTGTACGATAAGTCAAAAACGTAAAAATGGTCAAGGTCATGTCCATACAGCTTACAGATTTTTTAAAAAGGAACTTTAATTTCAGTTCAGTTTAATTTTTGTAATGTTCTTTTAACATAATAAATAAAAATAAATATCCAAGGCTGAAATATTAAGTACCCCAGAAGCTTTCAAAAAGCTGATTTAACTTTTGTCTACGCTACAGCAGTATGTCAGGTGTTGGCGTTCCTTCCCAAACTGTCCCTAAAGAGATCTAATTGTTAGCAGAGGTCTAACTTTGGGTTCATCCATCCCATCTCTCTGACTCCATCAGCGGAGCACACTAATGAGTGTTGCCTAGCAACCGTTAAAACAGGGCTGGTAAAGTCAGCGTTGGCAAAAAGACTCCTGCTCAGCAAGATCTTTTTTCTTTTCTTCTCAACTTGCTATTCATGTGCCATCTGCATGCAGTAACAATGCCCGTTTTCACATTGACATCAGAGAGGTTGCCTTGTTCTGCCAAGACATAATTGCGTTGCATTCTTAATTAGCTACCATCTTGAAGCCCTAATGTCATGTCTTTCATGCATGAAGATGATTTGGAGAAATCACACTGGATGCGAAGCTGGTAATTTACGTATGTAATATAGATAAATGGATGAATGATTTTCTATGTGCATTTCACCTGACTCTTTCTGCCAGAAATACCCAGCATAGACAGAATTTATTTTTCTTCTGTTTATGCAATCACACCATGTGATTATGGCCTGAGGGCTAGACAGGCTGCATATGTTTATAAGTTAAGGGTGCTACGATCAATCGACCACCAATCGTTATCAGCAAATGTTCGTTCTAAATTGTTTGATCAGTGGTCTCTATAAAGGCCGATCAGGAGAGCCAATCAGATTACGCCTCGATTCTGAATTGAAACGTTTACAATACTCAGGTTCCTGCATTCTCGTCTGCTCTTTAATTTGCTTTGAAAGCAACACAACTGGACACACTGGCTGGCTCGCCATCTGCAGCGTAGAGTTGGACGATTGGATTAATAAATCGTCTATCAGCGTTTTTTGTGGGCGATTGTTTTGGGCAATGTTTGTCATTTTATTTTGTTAATTTAACGATCTGCCTCTGAAGAACGAGCATATTTTCACATCTAACTCAGTGAAATAAGGGTTTATTTTGACCAAATTTGACCAGACTTTTGGTGAGTTTTATTTTGATTCTGTTGAGTTTTAAAGAAGTGTGTTTTGAATTGTAGTGAAATAGGCTAAAATTAAATTTCCACATGCCGTTCTATAAATGAATCTTCATTTTTTTTATGAAAGTGTAGCTGATCTATAACTCGTCAATGCGCACCGCCCTTTTCAACCACAGTGAAAATGTTTTTGAAAGGCTAAACGCCGACAAACAGTATTGAAGCAGAATATTTTGTTAGATAAAAATGTGATATTAATTTTGGAAATGATTACATCTATCTTTTATCAATACATTTTGACATTTGGACTTTACAATGCCCTGGATTTATTGGAAATGTTCACACAAGTACCAACCACCACTGGAATCTAACTCAACAATACTATAGCCTAATATTCACTACCGAGCCTGTTTGTTACCTGACCGACAATGTTATCTTCACTTCGCCTCTCCCCTGTTACGTGCTCTTTGTGTATTCCGATGCTGCCTGGCGCACTCGGTGAAAGACAAGAGTAGAGCGGTACACCGCTGCAGAATGAATATAGGGGAAACACTGATTAGTGTAGAATGAATAGACATGCAAAAATGTTGATTTAGAATTCAAATGTTATGAATGAAGTTATGAAATATTCGGTACAGCCATTCTGAAACCAAGCAGATCTAATGACAATGAGGGCGAGTATGAGATACAGTCTGAAGTCACAGAGACCGCTGATACCGTGGAGAAATGGCTTCAAATAGACCCTGTGATCGGTATCGGTGATCAGATCGGCGGATTCTGCTTCCAGCGATCGGTGATCGGCCCCAAAAATGCTGATGGGAGCACCTTTAATAACGTCCTTCACAGAATTGTTATCACTGAAATTGTACCTCCCATTACCAGACATTCAAATTTGAAGGAAGCGCTCTCATCATGGAAAAAAAATAATTTCCGTAGAGATCCATCGAGGTGAATGAGCAAAATACGATTCAAATTAGCCTCAATGGCAAATGCTCCACATTCGCTTCGCACCTGCGGAAGCCAAATAATGCAATTTGATTGCATGATTATCCAGAGTGCAGACTCTTGAGTGCTGTCATTCAGTTTGATTGTGCTACATGAGAGGATTGAGTCCTGATCAAACCTAAGCAGAGAGGAAGGGAGAGTTCAAAGAGCATCTCATCCACTTTGGAGACTGGCTCATATTGTGTGAATCTATAAAATACCTTATCGGAAACCAGCTTTTCTCGCTATCTCGCCGCCCAGAAGGTAAAGTAGTGTATCACTGAAACAAAAGACGGATCGTCTAGGTTTAACCCTAAGAGCATTGCCTTAAACAGCTTACCCAGACTGGCTGAGACTTAAGATGCTCTATTTCAAATTAAACAGCGTTTGATGGATGTTGGACTCAAAGTGGGTCATCCTGACCGGGGAGGTGACCAGTGAGCCTGGCAGTACGCCGCACATGGTCATGGTTGTCTCCTCTAATAAACAATGTGAGGCTTCAAGTTATGCAAAGTCTGCTTACCTTTCAACTCCCGCATTAAGAGGGAGTCCTGTGTCTCAGACGCAACAATGGATGCAAGGATAATACTCGTTTATTTTCCTTTCCGAGGAGAAAAGCCTGCGATTGGAGCCGAAATAACTGAGTAAATGCAAAGGGTGGAGGCTTTATCATTCAAGGGCAAAGCACAGGAGAGCTTGCCAATGCTGTGTCATCATCATGCAGGGAGACCATCTGAATGTTATTATGCTGTCTGATTTGAGTGCCAGCTTCAAGGGCATTTTACTCTACCCAGACGGTTATTGAAGTCTTTTTGCAGTCCTCAACCAGACCTGAGCAATATTTAATTTATACAAGAAAAACATTTCATTTTATTCACTCAATCCTTAATAGGTTTACTTCATTTATTTAAAGCTGAATGCTCCTGTTCCCTCCATTCAGCTTGGATGTAGCAATTTTATTATAATGGGGCTCCAAGGTAATCGCTATTTTCTGGCTCCATCAGAGGGAAACATCTACAGTATACGACGTCTACCTGCTAAATAAATCTGGCCCCTTGTGACCAATCAAAGAGCCTCTACAAGAAAACACACGCTCCGTATTAGAATAAAAATGTTTTTCAGGGAGTCAGATTCGATTTAAGGTTGGCTACTCGCAGCTTTTGTTTATCGACTCCGTTCCACCTACACCCAGATCAGTGCAAGCCTTCAGTGGTTTGAGAAGTAAACATGTGTTGCCCAAAGAAACGTATCTCCGTAATCAAAGTGACAAGTCTGTTTCATCAGCTTATATTCTCCTTCTAAACAGCCACACCGATTACGCCTGTTTTGTATATTCCTGTCACATATTCATTTTCCATTTGTATGCATTCAGTTTTGATTGTTGCTCTCGCACATTCATCTAAGTAAATGGGGCAAAAAATGCAATGTATTGTTAAATGTCATGCAGTTTAGTCCAATGACAAAGAGGCATCTCAGGCAGCATAATTGGCAGGCACAGCGTTTCTCTTTTTTTTTTTTTTTTGGCTCTTCAGCATCTGTAGCGCCGCGATTATCAAATGTTTTGATGTCAAGAGAGGGAAATGTTGACTGACAGGCCCGGCCAGACTGGAGCAACAGATCATACAGTAACTGACAGCAGAGCCCCGTCCTTTCTCCTTGGTACAAAAAAACAAAGCAAACAAAACATTTAATTATTCTTCCAGCCCTCGAAGGACGGAGGCGGAGCAGAATTGATGTGTAGAAATGAGTTTGGCTGGGCCCGTTTCTTATGTGGTTTCAGTGTTGATGCTCCAAAGAGATGGAACACTTAATACCTCAGAGAAACCTTCACAGGGATGCCCAAGCCTAGAAAACAAAAATAAATTAATAAGGTTCTATGACAAAAAGGATTATTCATCATGAAAATCCTCCAAAGGATGTCTATTCAGATCATCAGCATCAACAGTGACCTTCTCTACACTGTGTCTAGTGATGTTGACTCGTCAAGTGCTGTTTTTTTTTATGCTCAAGTATCTTTCTGTGCCTGCAGCAGAGAAAAGAATATCAGTTTTCTAAGCTTAAATGTATAACTGCTTCATGGGGAGCGTGTCTTGTTAGTCATTACCCGGTGTGGTTCTGTTTAGAAGCATGAGGATGCCTCCTGGGTCTGCTGCTTTTACATTAACTTTCATGTTGCCTGGCAGGGATTCAGATGTCTTGTCTCTCAGTTCTGATTCTGCTAAATTTGATTTTAAAATATCTGTTTTAGTTCGATGCCAGTTCTGAGAGTTCTGGCCGGGATGTGCGAATACAAACATCAAAGCCTACCTGCCTGCTTTGGCCAGATGGCGTGTTGAATAGCGAAAAAACATGCTTGACCTTCATTGACCATGTCTTGTTCATAATTGTGAAGTTTTAGGCTGTCCTTCTGTTGTTTCTCAAGGCTAGAGTACATTTATTGAGTGCTTTCAGATTGTCATTATAATAGCAACAACATCTGTTTTTAGTAAATTGAACAAAAAGGAACATTACTTCTCTTCTACTACTTAAGATTGTACACAGTTTGCTTGAAAAGGGTGTTTGTCTAAATGTGCTACTTGAATATCATTAGAACACTGACTACTATACGTATTTGTATTGTAACCCCCCAATTAATCAACACAGCATAATATTGTTGCAGTAAAGTGAGACAAGAAAATCTGACTAGAATCTTAAAGCTACAGTTGTTCATTAATGTGATGCCTTTATTTTGTTTTTGGACTCATTTGGATTTTGCATGAAATATGCAGGACTAAAGTCCTTTACACACCAGGGGCGTGACAAATAAACAACACAGATGTTGAAATACTGGCATACGAATATTATATGTCTAGGGCTTTTATTGTGAAAGGTAGTGGATCTGGTCTGCGCTGCCTTTGTGAAGGTTGAAAGGAGTAAAAAAGATTTTGCTGTCTTGGTTCGGACTTAGGAGCCTCTGAGTTGTTATAGATATAGGGCGCAACTCAACCTGTTCTGCACTATGTGATTGGTTGATGCTTTTATTGGCGGTGCGAAAGCTCCGAAAAATCGGCCTTGTTCCGGAAAAAAAATGCTTTTTCGCTGCGTCATATTTACATTCTGTGAACGTATTCATGAGCTTTGGATTTAAACTATAAAAGCTACTTATTCTGGGTTGTGGTCTTCATTAGGATCAACATACAATATTTTACAATAAAGTTGCCCTCTATACTAGATATTTTATCCTTTTAAGAGTGTGTTCCTTTCTCCATGCTCCTTGCAAGTGGGCAAAGTTGTGCCAGAAACCCATACTTAACGATTAGCAATCCTCAGATGACTAATACTCATTACCCAATACTCAAATGAGTAAAAGGACCAGAGTTTTTATGTAACTCTATTCATAACAGCCACGTCAGCAGAAACAAAACATTATATAGACTCTTTCCGGAGAAGAGAGAAGAGGTGTAAACTCCAGATGCCGTCAGTCCTGTATGATATGTAAACAGCTCAGAAACAGGGGGGATACCAGACGGTCTCATACGGCTGTCTCATTGCATCCCGCAAAAATACAAGTGCCCTTGTGCAAAGGTTTGGCAGAACGGAGGTGTATTCATCTTTTGGCTGTTTGCTAACAGCCTGGTTGGTATCCTTCTGCCAAATTCTTTTAGCCAAATTCAAGTGGGCCTTGGACCTGACTGTTGTCAAGGCTGCCTGTCTGGTGGGAAGGAAGCAACCAGCATCAGGGAAACAATGGAAGAGGCTCCATCCAGCCTTCAACTCTAAGGAGAGGATGACATGAGATTTGTAGAATGATGAAGGCTCTTCCTTCTCCGGGGGTAATATCTCCATACCGGATATTGGCTTTGTGTCGCTGCCGCTAAACAGACGGGCCACCATTGTCCCTTACACATCGGTCCCTTCAGCTTCTTATTAAATAGATGTTGAGATCTAAACACCAATATGAGCTTAATATTGTGTGTTTGTGTTTTTCATCAGACTGTATGTCCTATTCCATATGAGCTTTGTAGTGTTGTGTACACTGGAGAATATTTGATGTGTTGTCTAGAGGAGCGAGATAAATGGACAGTGGGACGGTCAGTTGTTTATCAGTTGCAGATATTTGAATCTAAGAAGAATGCGATATAGTCAGACCATTGGTTATTATGGTGACTACATGCAAACGATGCATTAGTACCTTTTTCTTTGTGTGATATATTCATTACCTATCTAGGCTAGGTAACTTAGAACTAGAGATGTTCCGATACCGATCCGATACCAGTGCGTTAAAAACATGTCACCAGTTTACTGGTTGGATTTTCCAGTGTAAAATATTGCCAAATTGCAGATATTCTGCTAGCTCTGTCTAACGTTACACTCTAGGCTAGCACCTGCCCGATCTACTACTGCGCATCTGCAACTCTCAACAGAGTTGAGAAAGAAGCGAGATGGCTAACTCGTCGGCTACTTCCACCATCGATTTGGATCGTTTTTTTTCTGAAGCTGATGATGGAAATAGCAAACGAGTGAGCCATCTCGCTTCTTTCTCATCTCTGTTGAGAGATGCACATGTACAGTACCGATCGGGCAGGCAATCTACGGATCAGGTAGCGAGTGACACGTGTTGTTTTTGTTCCAGTGTATACGTAAATGAGCTGATAAAAATAACGTGATATCGGATTGGTTCATAGACTCTCGTACTCGCCGATACCCTATCCATCATTTTAGGCAGTATCGGAGGCATCAACTTTTTTTATCTTGAAGCGCCTATTATTCACATAATTCACACATTTTTCTTTTGCATATTTACTTAAAATTTGGTTAAAATTTTTGCAAAATTTGGATCATTCCAGTTAATTCTAACTATTTATCACCATATTGTACTTCAACTGACTAACACATGCATACTCAACAGCCTTAAGGCACTATCACATAACATAATATATAATACATACATACATAATACATACAGAACATGATATGTCAATGAAACAACTCACTAAATAATTATACAAGTCATACAGTAATGTTTGTCACAGTTGATACAACAAAAAGGCCTGAAAGGACCTCGGTAAGGACACATCACAAGGAGACGATGCCACTCCGGTCCGGCTCGGTCACTCCGCTGCCGATGAGACTGCTGGCTTCGGTCCACAGACAAGCAATGAAACCTCGGCGATAATAATGTTTGAGCTCACCTCCAGCAGGCTCCCAGGATGAATGTTTGCTGGGGATATTACTGTGAAGGCAGGACAGCATAAGATGGCTCCTTTGAATATGAGAGCAGAGAATGAAAGACAGGCTACCAAACGTTGTGATGGTGCAATAGCTCTGAAAGCTATGAAATAGGATAAAACACACAGATGATAGTTTTTGGAGCATTTCCTCCTCAGGATTAGGATAATGAAAGATGAAAACCCACAATCAGCTTCAACTATACTCTGTATTTACTCACTACAGTATAGAAACAGAGCTGATTTACTTTTTAATATCCCTCCTAGACATTTTGACAAACTCTCAGAAATCTGTTGTATAGTGTAAGTATAGTGATGAACCAGTGGGCTACCTCCAGGTCTGAGAAGTAAAGCCAATGCTGAAGTGCCTTAAACTTGCATTCTTTCTAATAGCCAGCAGGGGGCGGCGACTCTGGTTGCAAAAAGAAGTCTGATTGTATAGAAGTCTATGAGAAAATTAGCTTACTTCTCACTTGATTTATTACCTCAGTAAACATTGTAAACATGAGTTTATGGTCTCAATCGCTAGTTTCAAGTCTTCTTCAATACAGCATGATGTTCATTTTGTAAATTATGGTCCCATTTAGAGTCAAACAGACCATTAATCAGGGGATGCTTTAGGGCGTGGCTACTTTGTGATTGACAGGTTGGTGCCACGGCGTTGTCTGGTCTGGGAGTTGTCTGTGTTTTCGTCTTAACTTTAACCCTTTCACAGTGTGTTTTCAGTTCGTGAAAGTCAATTATAACATTTTAGTTGCCTACAAAAGTCTTATTCAGCATTCAGTTTTACTTAGCTCCACCCTCTCGTGTCACTTCTGGTTCAGATAGCGACAGCCAAAATGCCAAACTCGAGGCTTCAAAACAGCAGTCCACAAACCAATGGGTGACGTCACGGTGACTACGTCTACTTCTTTTATACAGTCTATGTGATGAACACTGCTTTGGTTGATTTCAGGGCATTCCCTGCATGTGATTTGAGTGCATTGACATCTTATTTTCAGGACTCATACAGTGAAGTTTAGCTGTGGGACTCTCACTTGGGGTAAAAGTATTCTTGACGCTTTCACTGTAAAAATAGAAATGTCTCTTCAGGCCCTCTTCACTTAGCTTATTGGGTGTCAATGACTGTGAGTGATGCTGACTGGTATCCCCGGGCATTTGAAGCCTATTTTTGGACCATATAATCCCAATGGGCAGACGGTGAGGTGTTTTGTTTTTCAAGCTCACATGACTGTTGCGCACTCATGAAACACCTTTTCAGTAAAAGCACCGAGTTGGCTTTCAAAGCCCTCCTGCTGTCTACTGGTAAATATCAGCCTCTAATTAGCGGCTGTTTATATCTTTCACAGCATCATCTTTTTGGAAGACGGCAGAAAATCAGTAACCAGAGCCGGCCTGCTATTAGCAATCAATGGACAACGCTTCCTCTCTCTCTCTCTCCATCTGTATGTTTCTATCCAGAGATGAAGTGATCGGTAAATATTGGGGAATGTTGCTTTCATCCACATGTCGGCAAGAAAATTGCGTTCTTTTAATTGTGTCTTGTAAATTTTATGAAAAGGAACTTGGGAAAACTTTTAGACTTAATTGCTGAAGTTTGCTTCATTACATCACTGTTCTCAGTCCTGCTGGTGCCTTGCAAATCTTACACCCCCTAACATGGTGTGATATTGGTCACCCCACTTACATCTAATTTTGGAGGGTAACACCTCACCTCTCTGACGGGCCCTGGCTTCCTTATATCCAGTTATATTCCCAGATTTCTCTTTAACAGCAGCAGACTTGCCAGGGCCAATTAAAAAACACTGACGCCAATATACAGTGCAGCTTTGGCCATGTTGGAGTTGGATATGTTAAGAATCATGACCTTTCTCCAAGATTGAATTCAACTTTAACTCAACCAAGTGGTTGTGGAGAAATTGCAACTGTTTTGTGAAGTTTTTCCCTTTTTTGGCGTTACATTGCTGGTTTCCAGCAGCTGTTGAATTACCATCCCATTTCATCACACGATTGAACTGTCAAAGACCTTGCGAAGAAGTGTAGTTAGGCCGTCATTTATGAGTGTGTCGGGAGAGGTATAAATAGCGTGTCATGACTTTCTTCTGATTCATACGGCTTGTCTGTGCTTTGAACCCATTAAAGTGGCCCAACATACAGCATGTTGTTTATGTATTACTGCTTCATGGTGTGCCATCTGCTGCCTGCAAATGAGACCACCAATTCCTGTCACCAATTATTGTAAGACTTAATAACATTTTAAAATAGAGGATTGAGGTTGGGTTGATGCCAATTTTTCATAATAAAAACCTAAGTGGTTGAAACTGATTGTTAGCTTAAGTGTTTCTGCCCAATGTCACACCAACTGTGCTCAAAAAGGTACTGTAGGGCATAAGGAGAATGTTTTGTGAGGCATTTAAGTGGTAGAATTGGTTTTGGAAAGTGAAATACCGCATGATGAAAGAAGAAACAATGTAATGGTAATTTATAAAGTGTCCCATCTGTCTAATATAAATGAGATTATGTTCGTATTTTTTGATTGATGAGATCACCTCTACTTGAAAAGGATAATTTTTCTCTCTTACTGCCACAACTCAACAGCTTTTAATGCTTCAACACCAGCGAGAGCCATGGCTGGAGGCATTATGTTTTTGGGTTGTGCGTCCATCCTTCCCATTCTCGTGAACGCGATATCTCAGGAACACCTGGAGGGAATTACTTCAAATTTGTCACAAATTTCTACTTGGGACTCAAAGATGAACTGATTAGATTTTGGTGGTCAAAGGTCAAGGTCACTGTGACTTCACAAACTTCATTTTTGGCCATAACTCAAGAATTGATATGCTTATTATGGCAAATTCACATCAATTTAATGTGGTTTGAAAAAGAGATTTCAGCATGATGACATGAGGGTTTCTTCAGGTGATTTCTATATTAATACAGACACAATTAAAGGCAGGGTTGGTAATCTTGAGAAACTAGCAATGAGTACACTAGATTTTAAAAATGATCCAGCTGAAAAACCCAGCCCAGTGTTGCCAACTCATTTCCAATGAAAGTAGCTAGCAGCACTAGCTCTTATAATCCCTAAATCTAGCCAGAAAATCACCAATTCCCCAACACTCAGTCTGTCGCTTCGGGACTCCCTCCAAAGCCACTCCCTCAAAATCATCTTTATCAACATAACAAATCATAATGAACATAAACAACGAACATGGCTATTGATAGTACTCACAGCTGTCAAGCTATTTGGCCAAATTTTGGGCCAAATTAAATGATTGTGATTGCTAATTACAGTCCTGCGACAGCCAGAGATACCGGATATTTTTCTTTTTTTTTTGTCAGAGAATTTGATTTATTGATTGCTGTTGGGATGTAATGAGAATTTCAACAAATATAACAACAAAAATGCATCTGATCACATACTACCAACCCTACCTTTAAATGGATTTCATAGTGAGCAGTTTAATTACAGTATTATCGGCTATCATGCCACCTCTCTGGAGTATCAGCCTACTTCTTTTCACTTCATAGTGGACATAGGAAATAGTATTTGTAGTGAACTGTATTAATTAAAGACTACTACTTAACCACTGTAAAGTTCTGCCTCCAGGCACAAGTAGTTGTTATTTAAAACTTTAGCTAATAATTTGAGGCTAATAGTGGACATCTTTAAAAAAGACCTACATTGACCCACTTATTGTCTTCATGGACTCATTTGGCATATTTCATTTCATTGTGCCAAGCACTGTGTCGGGAATATACCGATTGAACCGCTTATGTGTTACATGATGTTGTCTTTACTCATTGGTTTATTTCTTGGCGCTAATTAATGTCTTTATGCTTATGGACACTGACACTATGATATTTTTTTTTTCAGTGAACTACCATTTGGAAAGGAAAACAAGAAAGGAAGAAACTGAAGATACTGTAAGTATAAGTATGAATCTATCATATGACCTGTGTACGTAACGGACAGTATAATGTCGGCCATTTACGACATAATACACAATCCTAAATTCCAATTTCTCCCCCCAATTTTGTAATTTGTAAAAGCAGCCTAATTATATTTACTGAAACGGACATCTTACCCTCCTGTTACACCCCGACGCACACACACAATATCAATCAAATCAGTAAATCCAACAGGGAGTCAGGATGCTTGATGGCCTCTGGTCTCATTTGAGATGCAGACATTGTCCTGTTGCTTCCTTTAATGAGATCTGGAGGCGTGCAATCTAATATTCACCACTGAGGCTCCAACATGACCCCCGAGCCTGTAGCCCAGAAGGCTGTGTGCTAATTCAATGGAGTGAAGTCAGCTGTGATCAGAAGGACTGGAGTGGTCATTCAGTCAAGAGGATGAGAGGCATTAGCCCTTTCTATACATGATGCACTAATAGTCCAACATTTGTGTTCATTCTATATTTAGTAGACTGGACTTTGAGAGGAGAACTGCTTTTTCAGTAAACAAAGGAACATAAAGCATATAAATAACAAAAAAAACTAAATGTTGCAGAGGCAGCATTTTCACACTGGTGTTAGTTCTCCCAGAACACCCTTGGGTACTGACTTTCCTCAGGCTATATTGAGTACTATTAGACAGAGAAGCTTCACATTATACTCAAGAGTAACTACCAATTGTCACTTTCTTCTTTTTTGACCAGACTTCCTTCCAAAATTTCTTTTTGTGTTGCCAACTTTAAAAAAAAAAAAAGGAGAAAAGTAGCTACTGGTGGCTCAAAGAGTTGCTAGAGGTCAGACGATAATGTCAAGTAGCAATTTGCATATTCATATATTTGCTACAGTCCCTGCTTTTGATGAATCGATGGCATCAAAGCACTGTAGCCGTAATGCAGGTTGCCATAAATCTGCATTAGTAGTGCTGGTACGTTGGAAAGTCACTAGATTTGTCAGCAACTGCTTCTCAGAAAAGTCTTCAGAGTGATCCAAAGTCAACAATGTGTGATTTCAGCTTCAGTAGTAAATCCCTATGACTTCATATATGAGGTCTGATGAGCACCAATAAATACTTGAGCTGTTAAATTGCATGATATTTCTCCTCTATCTTCATATTCAGGGTAGTTGGAGAGGTTTTGCTTGCTTCCGGGTTAGAGGCATAGATTTGCAGAAATTACTAATTAGCGCTGCCTGATTTGACGTAGTGGAGCACCCACTCCTCTCTCAGTGATGAAGCTCCCTGCGTCTGTCCCAGCTGTCACCAGTGATTGATGCACTGTGCACTTCCCACCTTCACTTGCCAGTCTTCACTGCTGTTTACGCCTCATACCTGATCTCACATCCAGAGATGTCTCAGCCTCCTCCCATTAGCAGGCATATTAATCATCCTTCATGCCATATGATTGGGTTAAAAATCCCAGCGTGCCACGGTTCCACATTTTTCCCCGAGTGAAGTCATTGCCGAGAGTCTTTATAGCTCCTTTTTAAACTTGCTTCATGTTCAGCAACCGCTGATAATCCCCAGAAAGTATGGTCGACTGTACCACTAATCCTCTGGGTTCCCTGTGGTCCACAATAAAAAAAATAAAAAAATAAAAAAGACCAGAAATGCTTTGACCAAATTATCCATGTGAATAAAAGACAAGCGCTTCCAGAATCACAATTTTGTTTTTTTTGCAAACCTGATTTATTTTTCCATCGCTTATAGTAAACATAATTACTGGGACATTTTAAAATGTTCCATTTAGTAATTTGTTAGTGTTTTGGCAGCAGTTTTTCGTCAGTGTCGGCTAATTTGCGAGTGTTTTATAGAGTCTGACCCTGACAGCTCTGTAACCTCTCGACATTTTCAGTGTGCAGAAAACAGAGAAAAAGTTTGTACGCTGAATCACTTTGAAATTCACCTTAAAAACTAATTAGTGGCTGCTGCAGAGTGCACCAACCCTTATTTAAATGCTGAAAGTGTTGTGTTGTGGTGTTTGACATTGCACAGTACTCACCTGTGACTATGTCCACTTCTTATATAATGTCTATGGTCTAAGCCTCACATGTCTTGTCACATCCTGTCTTGTTTCTTCAATGTTAATTGAGATAAAAGCCATAATGACACCAATGCACATGGTATCAAATCAGTCGTAAAGATGTTGATAAAGATGATGATAACCTCAGTTAGGTTTAATCTTATTACCTCCGCCACGGCTGAAGGCCTAGGAAGGAGGTTATGTTTTCACCGCCGTTGGTTTTGTTGGTTTGTTTCTTTGTCCGTTTGCAGGATTACTCCAAAAGTCCGCGATGGATTTGAAGAAATTTTTTTTTGAGGGGTGAATGAACAATCCATTCGATTTTGGTGGCGATTTTGGATTCCGATCAGCCTGAGCATTAAAACCACAGGGTATAACACATGCGCAGTGTTAACTGATGACGCATTGATGACGCATGACCCCGCCTCCTTCTGAGAGCAGAGAGATACTTGTGTGGATGTGTGTGCGGAAGCTGCTGGCCGTCCGCGGTGAGAAAGAAAAAAAGCGGTAGATGACAGGATGACAGCCAACGTAGTGTATCGTTATACAGACATAACACGGCTGCTGAATGAGAGAGGCATCCGCCGATACGTTACACGGAAACACACCGTGTTAATAATAAGCCGACCACCTCATGTACCCGCCAGCTGTGAGCTGTGATCTGTTTTTAAAGTCACGCGTTGGCGGAGGTCTGCGCTCTCCGAGTGCAGTTCTAGTTTGTATATACTGTATGAAGAAATGCCCAAAAATCTAATCAGAGGTGATAGATAAGTCTAATTAACATTTCCAAGCTTCAGCAAAAACTAATTATATTTTTGTTTGGTAGCAAAGTGAATTATTTAAAATTTAAAACAAGCCAAACTAAAATAAAGCTAATAATCAAGTTAAAGGGAAATTGAGTCAAAGCAGTTTTTTTATAAGAATTTCTCACCATTACTACAACTAAAATAATATTTCCCAGAACGGACTGGACCTCTATCAGTCACACTCGGTCTTTTGGCTTGTCATTGCCAGCACAAAATGAAATCCTCCTTCTCCACTGTCAAGGTTAGTATTCAGCCATGTTTCCTGTTCAGAGGAGACAGACGGCACTCCATGTTCCCCGTTTTAATCTAGCTGTGCTGCTATTTCATTTCCTGCCTTGCTCATGGAATCAATGTGAGCCTGCTCTTCAATGATGGTGGGGTGACACCAGGCAGACGCAATTTCATGTCACTAGCAGACTTGGGAATTTCTGACAGAGCAACACCTGTAGTAGTTCACATGTTAGAATCCACAGAATACAAAACCTCAACACAATCACTTTTTAATTTGTGATGTTAAATAGATAAGGCGCTATGAACAAATCAAATCTGAAAATGTAAACATACGCTAGAGAATATCCTGCGTGGTCATAGTCGCAGTGAAGTGTGTAAGATGAGCAGACCCACTCTAAACCGATATTGAAAATGATTAGCCTAATAATCATTAACCCACAGTTGCTATGGTTATGTTTCATGTGGAGGCAGTATGGGCAGCTATTCATCCAGCCTTGTTTTCCACAGGACACTATAGTGCTGCATATTAGAGAGTAAAGTGAACTTTTTCTACAGGTATCGATTTAATAGAAAAGATATTTGTTAAATATGTTAAATAATGAAAACGGAAAATGAATTACACATAATCAAAATGGGACTTAAAATACAAATGGGATGGAATTTGATGGAAGCATTACTTAAAGTAACAGCATAACTTTGCAAGGTTGTGTGTGTTAAAGGGAAAAGTACGGTTGAATAAAGCTTGGGCTTCATTTTCCCCAACTTCCATCACTGGTTCTGATAATTCTGTTTTAATTTAGGGCTGTCCTAGACCAAAGAAATTCTTAGTCGACTAACGCTCATACGATTTTGTCAACTAATCGATTAGTTTATTTAATCAACAGATCTGTAAAATTGACTTTCTCCGCAAAGAATCACACAAAAGCACCACTTTAAATATTGTGTTTACCAGAGATGTGCTCATAAGTTTATTAGAAATAATCATTCAGCATGAAAAAAGCTTAAATAAAACAACTAATCTTCGAAAGGATTCTTAGTCAACTAAGACCAAAACAACCGACTAGTCAACTAATCGACTAAGAGGGGGCAGCCCTAGTTTGAATTGAATTAATTGAGACAACTAAGATCATACAGCAGGTTACAGCCCAAATTCCTAGTTTAACTTTGAGGTACTATACCTGCTGTAGTTAAGCACACTCACGGTTGTCCTGACGATAACGGACTAGTAGCCATGTTGTAGGTGAAATCACTGATTTCCAAATAAAGTGGAAGCTAATCCGACAAAACTGCTGACTCGTACTTGTTGCCCTGTTGGATTCAATTTGAAGTATGCAGCCATGTTCCAAGATTGACGATAACTTCAGTGAATACAGTGTTATCATGATGAATAGAACCAACGAGTGGAGCGACGCAAATAAACCCCAAGTTATAATAAACTATAATTTATTTTTAAAAGACGACTTTCATGGATTTCAAGCTTCCAGGATCCAATTTTCTGACCCCATCAACACCCTGTAAATACACTGAAATATGGTTGTGTGCTATGGAGCAGTACAGTGTTACTTTAATGCATGTAAAATACAGTATTAAATTGATAAAGCAGTATATAAAGCATTGCATTCATAACTAGAATAGGTCATAAACAGCATATATGTATCTTCTTGCAACTGTTTGCTCGGTACGTCGTGTGCAGAACAGTTCCTCGGTGACTGTGGCGTGTGCTCGAGGCTGCCACGCGGTGTTTAGTAACCATCAGACTGGGTGGCTTGTCTCCGTCAGTGCGGCTCTATGATCCTTACACAGTGAGAGGAAAAAAAAGAAGAAGTCCCCTCTGGATAAGCTTAAGAGAAGACAACACATGGGGGGAAGATGGTCTGGCGTGTTCAAAATGGCCACAGGGAAGCCATTTCCCACAATGCTCCAATTCCCCTGGCTCCTTGGTGTCGATCTGTCCTTTGTGAGCCAAAGTGTGTGAGACACATTGCGGTCACCATGGGCTGGAGGAGATATGACAAACACAAAAGACAGACCCTGTTTGCTTCTCTCCCGTGAGAGAAGAACGTGCGGCTCAATGATATTGTATGAGCTTAGCTGTCGAAGACACTCCTGGTGTCTTTGGAGGACTGTCTAACTCATTAATTAAGTTCCACGAAGAGCTGCTCTCTAATAAAAGTGGATGAATTGCAAATAGTTACTGTATTTGCAGTGCATCAAGTCTTGCTTTGATAATGTGGAACGGTGCAACAATAGATGTGATAATCAGTTTATTAGCTGCTTTGCTGAATGGCAGGCTAAATTCATTTAAAGGTTATTAACATGTCAACATTACGAATGTGAAATTGTAATTAAATTACTCAACTCTCAACCCTAAGATAAGACTATAACACATGCACTGTAACAAAGGCCAACATGTATGGGTCATTCTATAATTTGGGGTACATTTCACATGAACAAAAAGGTAAAAAGGTAATGTGCTTTCTCAAAGAAGTGGTTAAAGTTTAAATATACCTCAAGCTTAAACATGAACTACTTTTTGTATATTATAAGGAAAGGGATATTTTCCCAGTGATCCCAGTAGGGTCACGTCAACTATGTTACTCATGAGTTGGCCCTACTCTTTTTAACTTAGTTGACAAGTAACATACTTGAACATATATTTGAATTGAAATCATAAAAGAATTGTAAACCATAACAATGTACCCAACATAGTTGACAATCAAGTAATATACTTGACAATGCGTTATTACGGATAAAATATTTTTTAAATGAGGGTACAGTCACCAAAATGTATTCAAAATTGCCACCATTGAGAGAAATTACATCCCGTAATACTGTTCATATGGTTTTGGAACAAACCATTTTTAGTTGCAGGGGGATGTTGTGTTTGTAACATAGTTGGCTGAACTTTTAGGGACATTAATAAACTGATGTATTTATCTAATTTAAATGTAAAAACAGGTATTTCTAAGGTATTTAGAATTTTTAAATAATTAACAAATATATAATGCTAACTTTAATGGTTTTAAATAATTATTCTGAGGTTAAGACACGCTCAGTTGAAAAATTTACATTTCCAAAAACTGTCAATTTAGGAACATCATGACAATTTCAAGCTAAATGAAACATAGTGTGCATAAAAATGTGTGTCTGATCTTATAATATGCCTTCCCTTAATCTGTAAAGTGTTATATTTTTGAAGAATAGTTCCCCCCAATTAGAGAATGACTCTTATATTTAAGGCTTAAAAAGAGATTAATGAGAGATATCTCACACTCAGGTCCACCCAGGCTCCCGTTGTCACAGCAGCATGTCATCATATAGCTCCGATGTGCCAAAGTAGTCACAACGCCTCATTTCTCCCTCACATAATCTTCCAAAGGAGATCCTCCACTGTCAAAATTACAGCTCACATTTCATTAGCAGACATCATTCAATCCAGTAAGCGCGTGTATCCATATAATGTTTTTCTTCTGTTAGAAAAGCGCTGGCAGGGCGCTGGGGAGCGCTTCATCCCAGTGTTTCTATAACAACAATATCTTGACAACATATCACCACTCTAACCACTGTTGTATGATAGACTAGCATCACCCGCTTGCTTTTTATGATCTATTTGGACCACTATCTATTTGTTTTTTCACCATGAACACCAACCGGAGGATGCTTGTCCTCATACTTTGTATGACTGAGCTTGTCGCCGTTCAATCTGACAGCGACAGAGCCAGGAGGATGATCCATCGGAGACAACACGTATGCCGATTAAAGAACAACACTCACCAGAAACTTTCAGGTCGATCTGCTCCCACAAATGGGCTTTTCAGTCTTTGTTATGAGAGTGTCTGTCTGACATTTATAGCTCACGATAGACAGACACGGCAGAAACAAGTTTCTCCATTTTCTACAGTGACGTCACAAACGCTTTTCTGAAAAGTTCAGAGATTTTCAAGCAAGAAGTGCTTGGAGCGGATGCACAAAAAGGCGAAATACACTCTCGTCATTGGGAACAATTGAAAAAAGATGCTGGTGGTCTGAAAAAAAGAAATGCTAATTGGACACCCTAAGGGAAGAGTGTGTTTTTGGAAATATGATGTCCCAAAAAAGCCAATTGGAGAGCAGAATTTGGCCCCCCCAATGTGCAGAAACTCGTACTAGTTCATAAGTTTCTTTGGGAAAAAGACTTTCAAACTTTTGAATTGGTCCATTTTCTGGTCATGACCAGGAAACAGTGTAGACGTCTCCACACTCCTGGTGTGTGTTAAATTGAAAAAATGTTTTTGTCTGAGCTCGTCTCCTGAAAGATAGTTTCATTGTTGCTGGATACTTCACTTGGACCAAACTAGATAGAAGCTTAAGATGGCTCACTAACTCACACTGAGACATTGTTATTGTCATCATATTTGGACCTCACTGGTAAAGCAGAGAGACTTTCCGGTTATATTTTTTGGTCACATTCGTTTGTTTGTTGGCATTACATCTCAAAAACTTGTGCAGAGATTTTCAATGAAGTTTATTGAAAAGTCAGGCAATGAGCCAGGGAACAAGTGTTTTGTTGTTGGTGTGGATCCAGGGATTTTCTCAAAGGTTTTTCAACATTTTGAGATAAGGCCCCCCGTCAACGTTTTTGCTATTTTCTGATAAACTACTGCATATATTTAATGAAAAGACCCTGGTACATGCACCCAGGATTGTCACTGTGTGGAGTTGATGCATATCTGGATCCTGAAGAAAGTTACTCATTCAATTTTAGGCTTTTTCTAACTTTAAACGAACAGTCTGCAATTTTACAGGACTGTGGAAGTATTCACTCTTTACGGGCTTTTTAGTTATTGTTTTTATTTTCAGTAAGAATGCCATGTTACAGTTATAGGAAGCAGCAGTTGAAGCTATATGAAACTTACTAATGATCATGTTTTCACAATATATGTCTTGGCAATCATCTTACGTACATTATAAAGCATTTTAAATGGCAAAGGACTGTCTTTGACTTAAATTCTTAGCCGACTAACACTCGTATGATTTTTTTTGGACTATGCAATTGGTTGATTTAATCGACAGATCTGTAAAACATAAAGAATCGCACAAAAAGCACCACTTTAAATCTTGTGTTTACCAGAGATGTGCTCATAAGCTACTTGGATATAAGTCATTCAGCATGAAAAAAGCATAAAAAAAGGACCAAACGACTAAAGAAATCTTAGTCGACTAAGACCAAAATGACCAATTAGAATGGGCAGCCCTAAAAACATCAAGTAGTTATTAATAATCATCATAGTGTATTTGAGCATTTCTGATGGAAGTTGGCAGTGACGTCCGGAGGGCGCTGTAAATAATGTAAAAATATCAAGACTTTGCCAGGGGGACAGTGGCTGGTTAGCCATGCGATTATGAAAAATAACACTCCATGGAGGGTCGTAGCCTCATTCGAAACAAAATAATCCAAACCAAATACAAAATACACCCCCCAAAATGCTGTTTTTATGGGTGTAAGGTCACCTTTGTTATCATGTGATTACCAGCAGTTCCTCGGGTTTTCAAAAAAGCACTCCGACATTAAAATAAATCAGTTATTTCCCCATGTTTTCCTAACTGACAATACCAAAATCAAACACGGCAGTATGACAAAAGTCTGTCCAATAAACAAGCATCTTGTTAGTGATTTGTACAATTTGTTTTCAAACCCTGATTTGCTTGAAATGAACCGAACGCAAAAGTACAACCCAAGTAATCTGTTGATGTGACGGCAATGCATCCACTATGCTTGCAGAAACACCAAACATAACTCTGATTGTAACATTTTTACTTGATGATGATGAGAGCCAGAGAACTGGTGAGAAGAAGAAAAACAAGATGCCCAGCCACCAACCCACTCTTCCTAAATGCTGGCAGGAAGATACAGATCGTCTCATGTACCGAAGGTGGCAGAAAAGATGGTAGGCATCATATTAACAGGATCAAAGCTGCTGCGTCCTAATCTGTTCCTCGACTGTGAAATATCTGGAGCAGTCGAGCATCTGAAACTGCTCTTAGATCAGCTTCTGGTGACTCACCGCGATGCCTCAGCCCAAGGCACTTTCAAACCGAGTCAATGTCAATACTAAGGAACATTTGTTTGGTGTAACGCCACAGGGAGGCCAAAACACCTGAGTTTAGGGAAATGTAATGGAGTTTGAGTGGACGGGAACGGTTGTGTGAGGTAAAGGCTGCGGGTCTAATCCCTGTTTCCACTCCCTTTTTTTTTCCTCTCGGGGGATTAAGCTATGGCTTGGTAAATATTCAAAGACTAGAAGAAGGCCACTCTTACTGCCTGAAGAACAAACAGACTTTTAACATTCAGAACAGATGAGCACAAATAACGCTCTAAACACTATCTGGTTTCCACGTTCTTCCTCTTTGAGGTACAGCCCCTGTTTTTAAATACGATAGTTTCCCATTTTTTTCTTCGCCTAATTAAATAAGAAGCTTATGCTTGACATCCCAGATTAGAGTATGAGCTAAAGTCGTTCCATGTTTTCCCCTAATACAAGTTTAACTAAGGGTTGGGGGAAAAATCGATACATCATAGTATCGCAATATTTCGCGTGGCAATATAGTGTCGATACAGGGACGTCAAGTATCGATCTTTTATCATCTAAACTATTAACTTCTTAACAATCCAACTGTGTTCAATCTTTCGTAGGTTGTAGCGGGCTCAGTGTTAAAGCTGAAGGGAAGGTACTGGTATCATATGAAACTGCAAAACCCAAGGAATCGATTGGTACCAACCATGTCATGTTAGCTTGTTGGGAAGAACTCTAAATAACACCAAATTTACGCTACTTTTTGGCGACGAAAAAGTGGCATTTTCAGAAGGGTCCCTTGACCTCTGACCTCAAGATATGTGAATGAAAACTCTGAGATGGTTATTATTTTAATCACTTTGAAGTTCAGGTTTCTGTACTTATCCGTGTGCCACTGAACTGCATCCAAAGTTCAAGCAAAGCAGACGTTAGGCCTCCTCCTGCCTGCAGGCTGCTTTGAATTGGACTAGTAATGGATTGATAGGCCGACTCTGGAGCGATTTAGTTGCCTCTCATCGTCACTGCGGCCCACGTCCATCTCTCTTCCTCAGCGATATAATGACAGCCGAGGCTAACGTAATTGCGCTGAATTGTGTGTTTAGCAAACTTAATCTGGCAGGGAAATATTTGAACAGACCACAGGGGTGAACTCAATCACACTGATGATGCCTGTTCAGCTCGTGACTTTGCATACGAGAGCTCGTGGCTCAAAACTCAGATGGATTAGACAGACTAGTGAAAATGATTACCAGTCTTAGACATGGCTTTTCTGATTTGGATGTTTTTCTCTCGGTCTTCATGGAATTCATTCTCCTCTCAGGTGCATCTGCTGTTTCTTTTCTCACAGATGTGTAATCACTTTGATATTTTGCTGAATGGCTTAATGCTTTTGGCTGTTGGTTGTTGCTGCAGCGTGTCATTCTTGTCCAGTGGTTCCCAACCAGTTAGGCTTGTGACCACTTAAAACAAAGGTTTGTGTACTTGTGACCCCTCAGTATAGGTTGTATATGTCTATTCATGGTGACGGGTTCAACCGTCACCAACTATCTTCTTGTGACTTCTTAGATTTGTTGTGCGACACTTGGGAAGGGTTGTGTCTACAAGGTAACCCCGAAATTGCTTCCAAAAACTTGCAAAAGCCTCTCGTGTGATTCACTGGCCAGCGACTTATCCCAGCCTTAACCATTTAAGATCAATGCCTAACCTTAACCATCTCTGCAAGTTAGGATCTAGATCAGACATTTCTTTGTCCCTATTTATGTTTTACATTAATATTCTAGTGTGAAATAGTATATTAGGAGACAAAACTAATTTAATCTCAATGTCATTATGGTCAATTCCTCCATGTATAGTGTAATGTACTGTGTTCTTCTTTAAAGTTCTACACTTTAATGATTGGAAACTATTACAGCACCATTAAGCAAAAATCGATTAAGCTAATGAGGTTGTAACCAACAAAGGAACAGGGAAGTTTATGGTTTTTCATTTCACATCGAGCGAGGTGCACTCAGACGACTCTGTGCCGAGCCTCAGAGAGGAAAAGGGATTTCTCCGCCTAGCTGACGGCAACCTGAGCCAAAACACCCAGATGCTTGTTTAATGCTGCGCTGGCGCACACTCGGCTGTAAATTGAACATGGAAGTATAATTCTAGGTGTCTGTTTGTTGTGTTCAAACGCCAGTGAACCTTCTGCCTGCGCGGCTTCATCAACGCTCCCCCCCACTTCACAGAGGATTTTTTAATTCCTCCCTCCTGCGCCTGACGCAGTTGTTCCCATAAAGGATGAGGCAGATTAAAGTTTTTTTTATGTTGCGTCTGCGCGGCGTCTGTTGGGACTATGTTGCAAACTCTATTTAGTTAATGAGTAACTTCACCATTAGCACTGCGTCAAAGTAGGTTTGCAGGCAAGTTGCTAGGTAACAAAACGCCTCCTAAGACTGTGCTGTTATTTCTGAAAACTACGTCAGGTTTTTTCACTCCTCCAAGAATAAACGCTGTGCTCACAAGCTGCTTTTGTTAGACAGATAAGATGAGGAATCTTGAAAAGGTAAAGCTAAAATATCAAATTTATTAGGGAAAGCAGAAGAACTTTAATTAATCCTCAAACATGCTGAGGAATCTGTCAATGGAAGTGGAAAATCAGGGACACACATCGCTCTCTTTTGCAGTCCTGTGAATATAATAAAAGCCTGCAAGATGCCAGCTCTTGCTAAAAAATTGCTTTAGTGCAAATACAAAATGACACCGTAATTGTTGCACAGACAGGTTCAAAGTGATGTGAATGACGCATGTGTCGGGAGCATCTTAGGTAGAGTCTAAACAAATTCCAGAGTGCTTTTACCTCCAGAGCATAAAAGCACCACTGTGTCCCGCTGGAGTAATTGTCACAGTGAGGGTCAACTTGACACCAGTCTATTCCTTTCAGCCGGGCCCTTTTCTGCAGCTCACTCAAACTTTCTTTCTTTTTTTTACCCCACCTAACTAATCATCTTGAAGAAAATAACAGCGTTTACAGATTCCTTTTTTGGTCGTTTCCAAGCACACCATGTCCCCTTGCACTTAAAGATGAAAAGGCATCTGGCGTCTTCCAGTGCAGCTACTCTTGGTAATAGCAGCGAGGCAGCAGGAGAAAATGAAAGCCCAGTTGGGCCCTCAGAGGCAACGGAGAGGAGCTGGAGTCAATGGACCCCCTTTTGCCCCTAGAGTCAAGCTTTTTACAGGCCTGGACCCGCTTTGATCATCTACTGGAAAGCCCAAGCTGGAGAGGTGAATTAAAGGCACTAGGGTGGCGATCTTTTTATGATGCTGATGCATTAGACTTCATTTCGTGGGCTCGGTGCATTGAAAAAGATGAATACATGAATGGATTTGACGCATGTTTTGATTGTAATTTTGAAAGTTTATATTTATTCATCTCTTGTTAAACAAATGTTTGTTTTTATACGCATGTCTAATAATTATTTTTCAACCTTAACCTGAGGTTGATCGCTGCCATGTCCCTCGATTCTTCCCCCATCCAACCCAGTGGCCGGATATTGTTTATCCAGACATCTCTACATATTTGATTGACACGTTAGGATACGTGTTGTCTGTAAATAACCGTGTTGATAGCCAACTGTTTGATCTATAGGCTAATTGGAGTAAACACTCTGATGCTGCTATAACGTTAATGTATGACTATATTACTGTAGCAGCCTCCCACTCAAGCCAAGCTAGTCACTGTCACCAGCGTCATTTGCGATTTACTACACTGACAGTGAATATTCACGTATTGTTTGTGCCTCAAATCTCAGTGTGAAAGCCGTTAACCTGTTACACAACAGCTTCTCAGCATTTTCTATTTTCTCGTCCGTGACCGCGAGTTTCCTTCCCCCAAAATGGAGCGTAGCCTTGGCGACGATACGATGCTGGTCTGGTCTATAGCTTGGAGCCATAAAGCCCCTCTTTAATACCTTTTTTATGGTAACAAATCGGAGATCAGCATTTTTTGATTTATTGTTGGTGCAACCAGCTACACAGCAACTCTTCAGCATAGCGTTATTACTATTACCGGTTTGTTTAAAGTAGAAGTTTGGAGACATGTTTCAACTTCTTCTGGTTACCCTGTTGGCGTCAACGAGAGACACAGGATTGTTTTCCACCAAAAATGGGGGTTATGTTCTACTCTGGATGACGTACTGCCGGTCTGATGTATAGATGAAACACTTTTGACTTTTACCTGAACTAAAATACTGCCAGTCTTATTGCAGAGGATCATTCTGTGGGATCATTTACCAAGGCCATTCTCATTTATACAGAAAAGAAGGACATTCAGTTGTAGTTTGCAATGCATTATGTGACAGGGTATGCTAATGCAGAGTTTCGATGTGAAGTGCAGCAAACATACAATATATGCCAATAATAACATACATTTAACATCAAGTACTGACACAGAACATGAAAGATGCTTTCAGTTCATATGTTTTGAAAAAACATCAGAAAAGGAAGAAGAAAGGACAGTTTCTATGAACCAGCAAATGGATTTAACCACTTCTGCTCTCATAATACTCGCAAAAACACTACAAGTAGCTGGCATTACACAGGTGCATCCGGCTCTTTTGCTGCCATGGTCACCATGGAGACGACCCCCCCTCTGGCCTAGTTTAGTTAGCCTGCCCTTCCTCGCACATAAACATGAATGCAGTTCATACAGTGCTCCGCAGAGAGCACACACACCTGCTCACACATTATGATTTACATTCTGCTGCGATAAACCTGAGGAGGGCAGAATACATGATCCCTTCAGACAGTCATAATGACATCTACTGCCGAGTGGGCAAAATAAGGACTCACACTACAAGGTTATTCAGACGTGATGCACAGTGTACATGAAGGTCAGTAGAGATTTATTTATGTAGCGCGTTCATGCAGTTGCAATGTAGAAGGCTTAAAAGAGTAAAACCAAATCCAATTACAAATTGTGAGAATTGTTTACATCATATACAAATTGCAACTATAATACTATGAAATATGCATATTTTCCCCTTATGTTACTAAGAAGTATAACTCAGCCTCAACAAATATGTCAAATTATTAATTTTCTTCAGTTTTTTGGGGGTTTATGGTCAAGTCAGAGTATTTTTGATAAACATAGGGCTAGGTTTTGCTAGTGGTGTAACGGACCGTAGTTGATACGTGATCCTTAGTAAGTTTTATTGCCAATTGTTGTCGGACGTTATTCAGTGAAAATATGCTATCGGGAGATCGGCATTCTAGTCGCCGATCCCTGATAATGCTACATTGTGAAAAAAACAAATCTGTGTTGAAATCGGCATTAGGAGAGCTAGTTCACGTTGGCAGCACCTGAGCAGCTAATGTACGGAGGCTCCATTGAGTTACATTATGATGTGTTCAGGCTCTATTCAGTAGAGTATTGATCGAAGGTAAATTAAATCTTGTAAGATGTAGTTTTTAGCGAAGAATTTATAATAAATACAGTTGTTTGAAGGATGTCTTCACAGCAATATAAAATAGATATTACAGAGAGATATGACCTGTTTAACTTCACAACACTCGTTCTAAGCATCTTCAATACATCATTAGAACTACTAATGCTAAGATTTTTTATCAATAAAAATATAATATTTTATTTCCTAATCATTTGAATTGTGTGTTTTATGTAAATAACCACTATAGATTATTATAACCAAGTAAAAAGATAACATTTAAATTTAAAAACAACAACAAAAATGATATGTATCGGCCGATATGGCTCATCGATGATCGGCAAACTGTATCTATGGCAAAAAAACTTAATCGGGTAATCTCTAAAAGTTATATTTGCTCCCTTTTTTCTGCTCATCTGATCTGTAACTCAAAACCGTGATACGATACGAACCATGAGTTTTGTGATCCGTTGCACACTTAGGTTTTGCCCATTGTTTCGCTTGTGTAACAGAATTGCCTTTGTAGAGACATACATAAGCTTCACTCTCCAAAATGTGGAGAAAAAAACATTTCCTACAGTATGCATTTACAAATGGTCTGTGAGATCAGCATGATACTATAGAATATAATGTAAGTATACCTCGCTTCTGTAATGGTAGTAGTCGGAGGATTTCAAAGGAGTTGAGTGACTTCCGGAGAATTCGTTGACTACACAGTAATTGTCGCAAAATTGGTGCAATTATTCAACTGGAATTAAAGGAAAAGAACCAAACTGACTTATATTGCCTGCAAATTACATGCTTTGGTTGTGCAGTCCACTGCACAGAAAATGACAATATTGCTGAGGCAAATAATGGCTTTTTTAATGTGTCATTGTTTTTGTTTTTTTACAGGTGCATGCCTTTAATCTCTGGAAGTTTTATGTGGAGTTCCTCTGTATTCTTTAAAGCTGCTGAATATCTTGAGTGAAGTGGTAGAGATCCTATCCCGGATCTTTTTATGATATATCCACCTTCCCTACTCACATACCGGTCATTTAGGGTCCCTGGGCACTATGTGATGCTTCAGGCATTTGTATGAATAACAATCTTCTTACTCCAGGTAGCTATACAAGTATTGCCTCCAGCGGATGGATAAACCATTGTGGGAAATGACAGAGAGTGAGATAAGGAATCAGCCATCCTCAGTCAAGATGGAGCCCACTCTCAAATGGCGGTCTGCCAACCAAGCGCACAGCTATCTCTCTTGCTCCGGCAGTTGCACAGCAGACCAGACACATGTCCACATCTATCATGATCATATGTGACCTAAACTGGTCTAGTCCATGAACAATGTTTAGATAGAGTGAGCAGTACAGATGTAGTGGCACTAGAAACATTGCTTGAGCAAGCATCGGGCTGTATAGCAGCATGTACGTACCACATGGGAATATGCATGTATTAGTCTGTTGAACCATCAGACAGAAACCTTTGTTGTGTGGAGGATTAACCAGCTGCAAAACTGTATTCATTTAAGTTTCTTGCAAATAACACAATTTTACAAGATTACATTTGAAGACATCATGATAACATTAGAATTTACCTTCGCCCATTGCATTTTTACTGAATAGAACCTGAATGCATCATAATGTAAATCAATGGTACTTCCCGTGTTGAAAGTGGCAAGACGAGAGCTAGTTAACCTTAGGGTATGTACTTCCAGTTATTTGAGAAGCGGGTTTACAGAAACTGAGTTTTAATTTGATTGCCTCAGATACCTGAGAGCTGCTTCTCGTCTCCAAAGTTTCTCCTCCTCACTGACAGTGAGTCACCCCCAAAGTACCTTGACACAGGGAGTAAACAAGCCTGCCTCTGTTCATCAGGGTAATCTTGTTTGCTCAGAGAGCAGTGTCTGTGCAGGACGGCGCACTGCCACAGGAATAAAGCCCTACGCTGGCGATATTGTGATTCCCGTTTTTATGTCTTTAAAGGAGACCGGGTGGAGTCTACGGAGTCATAGGAGTGCCATAAAAATAATAAATCTGTAAAAGAATAAGAAAATAAATGTGAAAATATAAAGAAGAATAAATAAAATAATAAAAACAATAATAGAAAAATGTGGAAATACCAAAAAAAATATATAAGAAAAAATACATGCGGAAGACAAATAATAAATTATAAAATAATAATTATATGCATTTTCATTTATTTTTTCATTTATTTGTTCATTTATTTCTTTATATATTTCTTTATATCTTTTAAAAATATATATTTATTTTTTGCATTTAAATTACTCTTTTTTTCTGTATTTTTTTATTATTTATTTTTATATAATGTAATTTATTTATTTGTTTGGAGCGTTATTTGGTTAAAACTGAGCTTGCTACAACCTAAAAATCGCAAGTTGTGTTAATGTGTTAAAAAAAATGAGTGGCGTTAAAACAAATTTGCGTTAACGCATTATTATCGCGCTAACTTTGACAGCCCTAATTTTTCGTCTGTATATTCCCACTTTGATTTTCTTATTCTTTTACAGATGAATTACTTTTTATGGCACTCCTATGACTCCATAGTCGCGGCCCTGCAGCTGGGCATGTGTGCCCACAAATCAGTGTGACGTCACTGGAGATGAAGGGTGACCTGGCAAGCTGCATCACAGAAACTGTGAGAGGCACAAGTGAAACGGTGGCATAGACTGATGCAATAAAAACAACAAAGTATGTTTGGATGTGTGCTTCAAAGAGGACTACAATTCAGCCTCTGACAGCTTTAAAATGTCCTTGAGCTTGAAAGAATATACAGAAAGTTTGCTTATTTCTCAAATTTACTTACCTTTTTTTGTAAAAACTAACCCCTGACTGTTGTAATGTAAAACAAGTGCCTCCGCATGTGGTGAGTTTAGCATTCAAAGTGATCTCTGGGGTTCATAATTACTCTCCCAGTGAGCAGCCATCAAAAGCGGAAGGAGAGGATTGTGTCACGACAGAATTACTCATCCACCAATGCCGCAGCTGCTACAGGGTCTGCATTTTTACCCAGGTGCAGCATTTCTCCGCCCAAGACTCGATTCAAACTCTTTGGTGTGAAGAACGGCGGGCGGGGTGTTGTGATGGAGAAAGGGGGCTAGGGGGGGTTTGTGTCACATGGGAATAATGAGTTTTCTTGCAAAAATAGACCTGTAAAAATGATAAAACACAAGTCTCAGTCTGAAGTTACAGGTTTGCTGGGTGTCTTGTTTTTCCCGTTCCTTATTCGCTCCGCTGTCGGGTGTCAATCTCTGCACCTTGTAACATTTATAGTTCACTGTAACTCCGCAAACCGAGTGCAGCGCAGAATAAAACCTCATTATGGACAACAGAACGACGCTTCTGGGTGACAGCAAAGGGTAAAAGACCGCATATGGCATAAAGAGAGGAGAAAGATCTCAAGAAATGAGTAGAAATGGAATAACAGCATGCAGAGTCTTGGTGTCAGACGTCTTATTGCACATTATATTCCTCACCCCCTGCTAACTTCAGTCTTTCACTTGGTTTTTCTTACAATTTCAAGTTAAGGGAGTCGGAGGACGCTGAAAAATAGCGGTTACATGAAGCAGTTATGATACCTAGAGACAAATTATACACAGGCATTGCAGATTAGGCTTTAAATATCTTCACTGCTTGACCAGTGGAAAGTCTTCCATAGAGCAGATGGTAAGCCTGGTGGAGACCTATGCGCGTACGTAGATACACTGCACAGTGGAGCTCGGTCATTGTGAGGCATGCTGGGGAAACAGTTGCTAAGCATTTTAGTGGCATTCACTTTGTAGTAGGAGATGCATGGATGGTGTGTTGAAGCACAAAGAATCCAGCTAAAGATGCTTTTAGTTACTTGGTCTCAATGATTTTCAGGCAAAAGTGATTTTTCTCCTTCTGTTTTGTCAAGGATACTGTAATTACGTGGAACTTTTAAAGAAAGAGGACTTCCTCTTTGATAGTAACCTTGTCCTTGTCTTGTTGCTGCAGTGTATCACATTCAAACTACAGCCACACTAATATGTTTTTGTTTTAAAACGCATCACTTTTGTTACATTTACGCCTAACGTCCACACTACTCTGGCGTTTTCGATGCAAAAACAGAAAAAACAAACAATATCAGCCTTGACTACCAGTGGTCAATCCAACACGGATAACAAAATACAGGCGTTGCTGACCTGGTCGTCTATGCTAGCAGCTGTTGTGCATTTACATTCTGCATTTTATAATGCTACATGTGTAGGAGGCAGGTTATTATTCAAGTGATTCGAGTTTCTTATATGGCTGGTACATTGGCAATCCATGCAGCTCAAGTAGTCCTTCCTTTCAAGTCCGTTGCTGCTGAAATGTGATCCAGGAAGTCCCGTTTTTCTTATCAGATTAATGCATTTAAAAGCTTATCAGACACCCAAATACTGCACAACAAGTTCGTAATACTCACAGACAGGAAATATTTGATCTGCTCCTGAGGTTTAGCATCACAGCCACCGCCATCAAACTACAGGCTGGTGTATATCTGGCATAAAGCATGCACACACACACAATACAAACCACATTTCTGCTGTTTTAAATCACACCGAGTTCAGTGTGGGAAGCGGGTGCACGTATTAGTTTTGTGTCTCCACATCATTTATACATCTGGCCCCAGCTGACATATCTGGGGCTTTGCTTTCTGCCTCGCTGCCTGCCGGAGAGGAGAAACACTCTTTTGATTGGCAGGTTAAACTCTTCAAGGTCAGCTTGCTCTACAGCTCACCCTCTCAGTGTAGATTACTGTGGTAATATCTCTCCTGTCGAGTGTCTACCCCCCCACCCCCCCTTCGGCTGGTTCCCAGATCTAAAGATTGTGCCCTTGGCTCCTCATCATGTCGTTACATAAGCTACTGCACAGGTTGTTGAGCATGGAGATTGGGCTGTACGTTACATTTGCCATATCGAGAATGTCATTTTTGCTAGTGATATCAGCGGGTTGGGGAATGGGGAATGGGGAATGGGATGTGGTTGCATGATTGCAAGCACAGAAATTGGCCAACATCTGGCTACGGTTCATATTCTTCACAGGGATTGCATCGTTCAAATTGGTCTTTGCCAAAGAATCTATCCAAATAATCTGCGCTTAAAGAGTCACTAAACTCCCAAACCACTTTTTTCAGCTGAAAATCAATGTATATGGCTATTTAGTAGTAATGTTGATGGATTCAGGTCCAAATCAAGACACAAAAAAATTTACATTTTAGTGCAAAGTACCGTAAAACTTCAATTAAAAGCCTCAATTAGACGTTGAGTCCCTTTCACTCCCTGGGTGTTTATAGTGCTGTTGCTAGACCGCACGGTTAGGTGCATGCCTCCCTTTGTGTTGTTTTTAAAGGATAAACGCCAACAGATAGTTGTGCCTTTGTGGAATAATAATAAATCTACTAAAGAAGTGTGTCAGCTTCATGTGTGGATGATTGAGATGAGAGCTATAGTCTTACGCATCCAGGGAAATGTAAGAGAGCGACCGAGAGGTGGTTAAATACCTCCAAACAGAGAGATATTGTTATTACGAGTTCCCCGTATTTTGTGGTAAAAAGTGATGAGCAGAAGGATCGGAGGAGAAAAATGTGAAAACACAGCAGGAAACAGGAACTGTGTTCTATGAAGCCTCACAAAAGGACTCGTGCAGATGGCTGCTGAAAAGCCACAAAGGCAAATACTGAGTCGCTAGCGACTAATATCACGATGACATGCTCATTGTGTTCCGATCATGCTATTTGTTATGCATGCATATTTAGCAGCTCATTTCAAGTGTATGACGCATCGTTGATTTGGGCTCACCATTTTAATGGGACTTGTTATCAGGACAGGCTGCACTCTCTGAATGTGATTTACATGTGAGAACAGCTGGAAAGTGTTGAGAGCAGCCAAACAGGACCCAATATACAGCTAATATATGACGTTATTAGGACAAATGGAAAAGGGCTGCCACTTGTACACAAGCACGAAATGTTCCTGTGGTTTGTAAATAAAATTGAAGGACACATTAGAAACTCTTTTCATATAAAAGACGCTGCACTTGGCTGACAGCTTTATTATATTAAATGCAACTGAAATGCCACTGAGTGACATAACAATATAGCCTAATCTATTATAAACTACTATATAATTCTAAACTAATATTTGATGTGACAGTAAGGAAACAAATCACACACTACCACAATGCATTTTAAATTGTTTGAATGTGTCTAGTGCTATGTAAAATGGAATTAATTTACCTTTTCACTTTCCCTCATAATTTTTCTTTTCCGATAAGGCACGACGACAGGTGCATTGAAATATGAATGAATGCGCTGTCTGCGAATACTTTTTGCTTTATACTCCTGCCAAGTAGAGGTAATGGCTATTAATCTGTGCATCAGTTGGCAGGTAAATACACTTTTCACAGTATGAGGGGGAGAATGAAAGGCAATCATCAGTAGCCCGCTCCGCATTCACACAACTTCAGTGCAGAGTGGTGTTTACAGTCTCATCTCCTCCTGTGCTGGCAGAATATTTTTTGTTATGGGTCCTCAGAACAGGAATATTGATATGTTTTGGTTAAAGACGGATATTTATGGTCCCTAACTTTTTCCATTGGAGGGCTAAAACTGCAACTTAATGGTGCTGCACCTGCATGTTGCCCAAAACTGCATGTGATTATCATAAAGTGGGCATGTAAAGGGGAGGCTCGAGGGTACCCATAGAACCTATTTTCATTCCTACCTTGAGGTTTTTTCTCATTAGTTTTTTCCTCATTGATACCTTGAGGTCAGAGGTCAAGGGACCCCTTCGAAAGTCAAATTTAAACCCAACTTTGGAGCTTTATTTAGCCCCCTTCCCGACAACCTTGCATGGCATGAATGGTACCAATTGATTCCTTAGGTTTTTTTAGTTTCATATGATACTGGTATCTTCATTCTTGTATCCATCTTCTAGCTCTATCAGAGCCTGCTACAGCCTCTGAAAGACAGTAAAGTTGGTGGTCTTTTAATAAAAAAAGAAAAATAATAATGGGAAAATCGCTAGAAACATCTGGCGGGCCAAATCAAACCGGCTAACATTATTCCACGGTCCTCTCTTTGGGCAGCCCTGCCCTCGAGGATGATCCATACTAATTTTGATATCTTTCTGAGCTTTCGTTTAGTGCTGGCATCGAGTCATAACTGACTAGGTATCTTGACCAATGGCCGAATTTCCAGTAAATTTGCGGCGGATATTAATAGTCCACAGAGGATGATTCATTAGGATTTTGGTGACGTACTGACCTTTCTTAGACCACTATCAGAACCAAATTTCCACTTATACACAAGAAATCTAATGCATATAATGCTATGAAATCTAATGGACACTTCCATGCTTTTGTTTTCTCCATTTTCTCACATCAAACCCTCAACTTTGTAGACAAACTAATGCCTGCATTAATGCTAATAGCAATAGACTTTCAGAGCATGCTGTACTGCCAAATGTTTATTGTGTTTCCAGACAAAAAAAAAAATGTATTCAGTGCTATTTTTTACTGCTCTGAGATAGGAAGTAATTGCCTCTGACATATTTATTGTATGTTCAAATGCATTTGATTGTGCACAAGCTAATACATCTAGTAAATACGAATCCCAAAGATATTTGTCAGTGCCATAAAGCAGGAAATTAGCAAATTCTCACGTTTGAGAAGCTGTCAATCAACTAATCAATTAATTAACTATTCATTCCAGCACGAAGTCAGTTGGGCTTAATTCCATTTAATAGACTAAATTAATAGCACTTTATCAGCCTTTATCAGACAGTGTAGACGTCAGCACCCAGACCCCCACATTCCCCCACCAGGACTCAACTGGAAGTCCTCCCACCGCCTCCACAGCAGGCAGCATCTGTTGGGAGGAGATCCCCAGCTGCTCTCTGTACTGGTTTTCCAACACATGGCTGGTCCCCACTGGCAGCTCCCTGAATATGGCCAATTGTCTGTGAAAGCAGTCCATCGATAATGGATATCTGCCACGCCGCCACTGACATGCACAGATTACTGAGCTGACGGAACAATCAACAGGGCCAAAAGATGTAGGCTTATTTATCCGTCCCTGGATACAGCTGTTTGAGCCCATTGTGCACTCTGATTATTCAAAGATTTCAAATGCAAAGCAGGCGTGTTGTCTTTGTCTTGTGTTCTTGTGTACCTGCAGTTTATTCCCTTCAGCATAGTTTTAGAACAGAAATGGTCAAGATTTTCAATCCCAAAGAACAGAAAGTCTATGAGGCGATGACAATTGATTATAACCAATTGGGATGTCACGATATACCGGTATTTAGGATAAATGCGATATTGAAAAATTAAATATTGATATCATGTTAAAGATATGCACATGATAATATTGTGTAATCAGTGTTAAGCACTGTTGCCTCACAGCAAGAAGGTCCTGGGTTTGTCCACTTGGATTCAAGGATGAACTGATTTTGGAGGTCAAAGGTCAAGGTCGCGGTGACCTCATGTCCGTACAATTCTTGTGAACGTGATATCTCAGGAACAACTTGAGGGAATTTCTTCAAAGTTGGTACAAATGTCCACTTGGACTCAAGGATGAGCTGATTAGATTTTGGTGGTCAAAGGTCAAGGTCACTGTGACCTCAAAAAACATGTTTTTGGTCATAAATCAAGAATTATACACATTTGTGTGACAATGTTTAATAGGCTAAATGATGACATTTTAGAGCAATATGGATGTAAACTGCAACTTGACTGGTTGGCAGAGGCATACAATCGAGAGGCGGTTATTCCAGTTCTTTCAAATTTTCTATAGACATCACAATAATGACGTTATCGCAAATTCTTTTGGCGGTGATAATCATGTAATGAAAATCTATCATTGTGACAGCTCTAATACCAAACAAAGATTGTTAGATATATTTTCTTCCAGGATACCCCTGGAGCCTACTGAGAGAACTAGCATAAAATAGATTAGTTTTCTCATTCATTCATACAAACATGGCCTTTCTTTTCATTTCCATCCCCTCTACTGTAGATCCGAGTGACTGCCGGTGAGTGTGGAGGAAGCATTTGAAGAGACGTTGCAGCAGGCATCATTGAGTTAAAGGTTAGTCTCTGTTCCGTTCAGCCAGTCGATACACTAAACATCTATTTAAACCGAAATGCCATATGTCTACAGTGGCAGGGCTCCCACTCAGTGTCACGGTCAACCTGAACACATTCAAGGGTTCTTTCTTGTTTGTATGTTTTGTACAACAACTTTTACTTTCCATTTATTTATGTTTATATTTATCTCTCATTTTCCTACTATGTTTCTTTCCACGTCACGCTAGTTTCCCCCCCTTGGTGATCATTTCAGATTCATTTTAAAGCTATTTTATTGTTGTGTTATTGCACTGGGATGATGGCTATTATGTTGTTCACGTTTTCTATTTTCATTGAGAATTTTAATGGACCACAAAATGTATTAGCGCCCCGGCAGAATATCAGTCTTTTCCTTTGGGCCTTCGACACTTTCGGTATAAACAAAACCACTCGAAATCTTTTTTGAGTGCGCTTCTAAATACAAAGTAACTAAAATGACAGCTTTGAGCTGCATTCGAATAATATATTTTACATTATAAAGATATATTCTTCAGACGAGTATGGAAGATGATGTGTCATAACCTTTTATACACCATCCACTTGGATCAAAATGGAACCGCATGTGTTTGTGGAAAAAGTTATTTGCTCCGTTTGGAATTACTGAAGCTGCTTAGTTGCATATTTGGCCGGTTTGATTAAAGCTTATTTGACTGGAACATCCTCAGCAAAGACCCAAAGTGTACAGAAAGAGGCTGACGCTGTGGCTGTGAATATATGAATAGGAAATTAGCAAGTCTGCTTTGACCCTAGAGGACAATAGTGCTGCTGCCTGGTGGACCAATTCATGGATGTGCCCACTGTTTAGATGCAGCGAGCTGTCAGTTATGCAGATTGTTCTCTGACAAGAAACATAGTTAGATTACTTACGGGTCCAATACATATGGGTTGAATAATGTTTTATTGATTTTTACTTTATCTCAGAGGGGAGTAGAATCACAAGCTGACTGTACTCTCTACATCCACCTGTCATCGTACGAGTCGTGTTATCAGGAGAGAAAGCAAAACAAGATGAATCATTTGTCATCTGGGAATCTGATGGCAACTGTTTTCTCATGCTGAATACTAAGTACGGAGGAAGACTTGGAGCTTTGTTGTTTCATATCAGCACATGCCCACATTAATATCGATATGGAAATGTGTTGAAGTCACATTTTAGAGTGTTGGAACCAAAAGTCCTCTTCATTATGAAGTTGTAAATTTACGAGAAGAAACTTGATCATTCTCTGAGATTAAAGTGGCAAATTAACGAGAAATAGAACAAATTTGCAAGATTATGAAGTTGTAAATTTACGAGAAGAAAACTCAGATATTTTCTGAGATTAAAGTGGCAAATTTACGAGAAAAAAGCGCAAAACCATCATAATGAAAAATAGGATTTTTTTGTTGAAGAACCACATTGCTTCACTTTGCAAGGTTGGTTCAACCTCATCAACCACATATGCCGCCTTTGAGCAATGTGAGTCACTGATAGGCCCTAAAACGCTGTCATAGATCAGAGTTATCAGAGTTCCCATTTTCCAGTGTGGCAAAGCTGAGACTTTATTCATGCTGACTTTGGCATATGGATTTTGACATCACCTGGTTGTTTCATTTGTATTTTATCGAGGATTCAATCCTGCACGGTGCTCCCTGCTGTCACACTCCATCCTCTCGCTCCACACTTCTATGTTAAAGTCCGTATTCAACCGTCGATGCTGGTTCAGGCAGGGTTCAGTGGCTATTTACTGAGGCATTGTGAGTGATTCTGGCCTTGTTAAATCCTATTTTGTTTTGTGAGCGCGGAGCTCAGCCTCCTCCAGGCCTGCGAAGGTGGAGGACGAAGCCGGCGTGCCGACCGGGGACCCAAAGAGCAGTCCAATTTTTCATCCTTATTGCCCGTGACATATCCAAAGTGGCAGAGTGCCGTCCACGGAGAGACAGGGGGGAAGTGAGAGAGGGAGAAAAAAGTGAGAGGCGTGCAGCTCAGATGGACTGGGAGGAGTGTCTCTCCACTTCTTCCTCCTTCTGTAGTCCTGAGCAGGGTCCCAATTTTCTTTGCTTAAACAATGCAATTCACCAGCGTTCACCAGGGCAGACGAGGTTAAGCTACAGAGTCCCAGGATTCCTGACTCTCTGCTCCGCCTTCTGGCTTGTTAGTTTAGTCAGAGAATAAATGCAGGTTTGAAGCTTATACAAACAGAAAATAAAGAGTCTATTAAGCCCCTTTCCCAGCGGACAATAACCCACTAACACCCACTAACAACTGGCTTTTGTCTTCAGTGTAATAAAAAAATAAAATCAACAGTGATTAGGACGAGTATTATAATTTATTAAAGTACAAAACATAGAATTAATACGCTCTTTTCCACCAGACTCCAGTCAGACACCAGTCATTTTATCTCACTGATCATCGTAAAACACACTTAACACACTCAAACTGGACAGAAACAAAATAAAACTCATCAAAACCGTCTTTATTAGTATTCCCACTGTTATGGTATGATATAAAAAAAAAGTAAACCACCGTAACATTTTCAGTTTACAGTTTAGGGCTGTGTATTGGCAAGAATCTGGCGATACGATATGATCATGATACTGGGGGTAACGATTCAGTATATTATGATACCGTAAGCAATATGATATATTGTGTTTTTTTTATTTTAATTTTAGGAAAACTGTCATAGAATAAAGAACACATCAGAAGTAAATCTGTCACTTTAATCACATATGAATCATTTGTCTGTAAACTATGTGGATTTTGTCTTTCAAATGATTCCAGTGCAAATTGTATTTTGATGAAGACAGATTGGTGTTGATACCAATTTTGTGCCAATCAAGTGTCATAATTTTAGCTTGATTTTAGCTTTTGGTGTGATTACATCTTCTTTTTCTTCTTCTCTCTTGATTTCATGCCCTAGTTCACATCCTGTGTTCCTATATAACAATAGACCTAAAAAAAGTGTTTTGTTTCCTCATGAAAGGAGAAATCAAGTCTTTTCATTTCAAATCGCTAAAGAGTGTATTTCCTTCCAGTGCCTCTGAATGAATTAAACAAGGCTGTGAGATCTGTTCTAGCAGTGTAGTGATGGAGGGCCGTGAAGGGCACTGTCAAGGTGACTTCTGGGGGTGGGATCCTGTGTGACACCAGGGAGCCTACGTGACTGGGAAATCTTCATGACAAAGATCCCCCCCTCCTCTCTCTTTTGCTTTCATTCTCACGATTGAGATTAAGATCTCTTGTCGTAATTATTGCTCTGCGAGGCGGCCTAATTCTGCCAAGTCGATAGCATCACCCCCGTCAGGTGGCGTAGAAGGTATCTGGCAGCAGCTTTTCATGTCCTCTACATGTTCCAGTGGGCTGCAGCGGAAGCTAATGGCGACATCATGTGATACATGTCTGTTGATCGACTACGCTTCTGGAGGGCTGCCAATCCACTTCCATTCGCTCCCCTCCAGTAATCGCAGGAAGTGGAAAAGATGATGAAAAGAGACACACAAAAAAAATTAAAGGTCTGGGATTTTTAACACCTGATGTACAATAAGGGCATCAATCATACTCCGGAGTCCCAAGAAGCATATGGCTGGCCGCCTTTCCCCCCACACACAGGTGCTTGACAGATAGAGTCAATTCCACCCTAATGAGCAATATGTGCTGCCATGTACTGCACTATCTGTTAGACACCGATCTAACCAGACTGCCTTCATCAGCACGCAGACAGAGCACACATCCACCCAAATAACTTATCTCAGTATTCATTTCTTAAAAGAAAAAGTTCCTCAAAAATAGTTGAATATGAGAGATTATATCAAAAAGCTATAGCTGAAAAATGCAGTCTGGCTGTGAGGATTTGCTGCTTTTCTTGGCACTTTAACTCCTCCTATTTACAATTTACAAGCACACTGTAAAAAAAAGAAAGTGTAAAATATCGAAAATTTTCCGGCAGCAGGGGCGCCAGAAAATGTCTGTTAAATAACGGAAAAATACTGTCCGTTAATTAACATAAATAAACTGTAAATAAAACCCAGTAATTATGTCTATATAATTAGCCTTTATTACTTATATTAAATATTTTACTTTTAACAAATATTTATTGTTAGAATAGTCATACACCGTAAATCTAAGACCATTTACATATAAATCACAAATGAAACATGTAATTTTACGTTGCAAAAGCCCAAATTTACATTAACTCGGAAGTTTTGGAAAAAAAATCTGTATTTTTACAAGAAATATTTTTAGAATTCCATGAAATCTTTTTCTTCTAACATAAATTAATTGTTAAAATAGAGTCATAAACCTCTAAAACAGAATAATTATCTCTAAAAATGATCAAGAAAAGCTTAAATACAGGTAATTACGATTGTGATTACAAAAAAATACTGTAAATCTAAGACCATTTACATATAAATCACAAATGAAACATGTAATTTTTACTTTTTTTCTGTCTTTTTTGACAAAAAATTAAAATATTTCTTGAAAAAAACTGTAAAAAAACAGGTTTTTTTTTACAGTGCAGTATAGAATATAATCATTTATTAAATGGTTTATAACAACACTCTATTGTACTTGTAAAAACAGATATAAGATGTAACTCCTCCTGTGGTGTATAAATAGTTAAATGAAGTAAGTAGTAAGTAACTGAATTACTTCAAACACTACGATCTGCTGCCTTCACTTGGCAGTAAAGTAGGATCACTACTTTGGTAGACTTCCCTGAGGTTCATGAACACAACTGTGGGCTTTCAGATAAGGGAGACATTGCCTTCATCGTAAAGCTTGGATGATTCAAAGGAAATAAAAGAGACAGAATTCAAAGAAGTCAATTAATTTCCTTTAATTGTAGAGAAATGGCATTAATTACATGTTTATACTGTGTTTCAGTGAGGCTACAATCCCTGGCAAAGAATGTATAGGTCTGTGTTTGAGCATGATGTGATTTGGTTGAGTGTGTGTAGGTGAGTCCACGTTCACATGTCAGTGTGCATTTGTGTTTGCACGGATGCTTGTGCAGAATGTAGGTAGGGTTGTGATGTTATCTTCCTGCAGCAGCTTATAGATCTATTGGACTCACATTGATGTAGCTTAATGACTGTCACACTGCACAAGTTGAGAAATGAATGAATTTAAAATAATAAACCATCAAGATGCATTTGCGTATTTTAGACTTTACATGTGCAGTGAATGTGAGAGTGCATGGGAGTTGTTGTTGTTGGCGTGTTCATATGTCAGTTTGCGCAGAAGAGCGAGTGCTGTTCAATGGTGGATCGTGACTTTCCTGCCTGTGTGGGAGCTGCTGCTACTCCCACGCATCTCTGTCTCTCTGTCTCTGTCTCTTATTTCTCTCTCTCTCTACAAATCCACTGGTCTTTAACCTCAGCTCATTTCTTCACTTAACCACAAATCTACTCTGAGTCACAACTCCCATCCATAAAAGCAACGTGTGATTGATCGCTGATGGAAGTTGAGGCTCATTACAGTCATGCGCTCAACCGTGAATCACACCACTTAACGACTGTAGTGCTTTTCTATAGGGTTCACTTATATTCATGCTAACAAAATGTGTGTCTCTACCAAAATAGCCCCGGTTGAACAATAAAAATATTATAAATATGCATACTATTATAACTAATTTACTTACTTACTTATTTATTTATTAAACTTTTTTGGCCCGGCCGCTTCCCAGAGGAGCGTAAAGTGAGCGATGGACATAAATGGAAGTTAGAAAAATCCAGCACACACATTTTGAGAGCAATCTCAACTACAACTACATTAAATTCAGTTTATGTCGTGCTACTAGCACTACTAGTTACTGGCCGATAGCCAGTTGTTTGGGAACATTAGAGACATTAATACATCCACCACGGTACAGGCTTACAGCATACAGCCCATGGGTGTATTATAAGATATAAAAGTGATGGATTACAGTCAATATTTCCATTATTACAGCCGCATACAGTTAGCAGTAAGCTGGCAGAACCGGATATGTCATATGAGTGTGAAGGGCGGTGCAGTCCCGTGGGTCTGATGCACGTTCATTATGCCGAGGAAAATAACTGTGGATTTGGCTGTTAGTGAACTTTACAACTTTTAAGACATAACAATTTAAATGAGATTTATTTAAGTAAAATATCCTCTGGTTTACCGACGTCTCTTTATACATCCATGGCTATGGACTCATTGACGTTTTCAGTCCAAAATGGCCATCTAGCGGCTGTTGTCAAAAAAGCACCAGAGTTTCGTGTCTTTGCTTTTACACTCTTAAAGCTCCCGTTATTCCGTTAATGGTTAGTTATTTACATCCCTAGTGATAAGAATCACACAAATAGAAAATATGTTTTCTGATGATGTTGTGTGACTTAAATTAAACAGAAAAATCACATATTTTCCATTGAACCTGATGCATAAGAGACGTGATACCCTCTAGAGTTTTCAGTTTATATGCTAAAAATGCAATCCTTGTGATGAGCAGACGGCACAAAAGGCGAAGCTTTTCCGACGACAATGCGAAACAAATTCTGCATATTGTGAAATTTCACTCTCGCTGACCTTGGGAGGCTCTGTGTGGCTGGCCAGTAACGGGGTTGCTAAGGTAATTTAATTACCAGACCCTCCACGGGCAAGGGTAATTACTGCTCTCTAAATCCCCGCTAATCCTCCTTCTGAGTCGCCTACACAGACTCGGCCCGGGGCGCTCTAACAGGCAGCGCTGACTCCTCCATCCCGTCCCAAACAGGAGCACTCCCAAAAACTGTTCCTGTCTGCACAAAGATGCTCCTCTGTGGCTCGATTCGTGTACTCTCCATACTGTACTGCGTTTGCTTCGGTGTCTCTTTCAGTGCAAAGGGCTCCAGTCATCCGTCCAAATGAATTCCTCTCACGTTGCTCTCCCTTCCTCATGTGTGTGAGTCAAGGGGAAGGCTCGGGTCAGAAAGGCCACTCATCTCTCCATAAGAATGTCGTAATTATCACTGCTGGGATGAATAAGATGTGACCTCTGTGAGCAGCAGCGCCTGGTGACTGGAGATAGAAGAGGAGGAGAAGAGATAGAGGCTGATGAGCTGAGTTATCAACGTACTCACTGCTGGGTTCATGTTTAGATGAAAATAATAAACAGATAAACAGGTGTGCTACTGATTTAACCACGGCCGTGTACCATGCTTTGTAAAGGTCCAAATACTTACTAAAAATTACTACACATAATATGAAAGGTGTCACGTTTTTAGCAGCTTTCAACTAACTGTTTCGGTTTTACACCGTGACGTCGCCCATTGTTTTGTGGATTACCGTTTTTTGAAGCCTCAAGATCAGCATTTTGGCGGTCGCAAATTTCTTTTTTTGGAAGTAGAAGAGGCATGAGAGGGTGGAGCTAAGTACAACCGAACGCTGAACAAGATTTAGGTCGTAAATCTTCGAGAAAAAAACTCGGATATTCTCTGAGATTACAATCAGACTTCTTTTTGCAAAACAGAGGAGTCGCCCCCTGCTGGCTGTTAGAAAGAATGCAAGTTTAAGGCACTTCAAAAGCTGCAAAAAAGCTCTTAAAACTACGCTACCAGCCCAACATCAACCGGCAAACAGACAAAGTTATGGATTAGCGAGTGAAATTAGTGGAGCATTAACAGCGAAAGAGACAGACATTTGCCTCAGGAGTTGGTAGAAACCAAAACAGAGCTAAAGGGGAACTAAATATTGAATTAACATCCGTCAGTAGGCCAGAAACACCTTATCTATTTCAGGTTTGCTCTGTTTTTGTTATTCAAACTTATGTTACCATCGCAAGGTTGCAGGTTATTCCGAAAACGCCACTTGTTGTGCATTCAAAGATGCTCCAAGATCTGAGACTTGAGATATTTTAGCATCCTTGTCCATGCAAGAAATAGCCAAACGTACATTTTGAGTTGATATTAATTTTCCAATAACAAGATGCAATGAACAGTTGCTCTAAATATCTGCTATCAGAGTGTCATTTAACACACCAGCAAGATGTTCCAAGGCATCAAATGCACACCGTGATAATATAACTCGACAAGATAATAATAATATAAGTTCTGAAATAAATTATGAATGAAAATACATGGAGAAAAAAAGCAGTTTGGAAGTTTGGAAATCACTCAAAAACACTATCCTGATGATATGCTGATTGTAGCTGATTGACTAAAACTTTCAAAACCACACTTATGGCAAATTAAGTAACATTATAACCCGCTGGAGTTGTTTACAGTTTAAAAAATTGCAAAATTTGGGGAAAACAAGCAGCTCCTCTGTCTTCCTCTGCCCCTCTTGTGACCCCCAGATGCCAGCCAAACATCTGTGTGACATCAGTGGCATTGGCAAGCGATGGTGACCCCTAGCAGGTGTTTAACTGTTTGTACTGTATGCATGTGTGTGCATGTTTGTATACAGTATCTGCAGCGTGCAATGTGAGCGAGAGAAGCCGGCTGGTGGTGAAAGGAGCACCTGTGTGTATTGAAAAGAGTTCTCTGAATAGCTCCATGTTTGAAGAGCCACTTATCCGCCGATAAAGCTGTAAGTGATTCGTGGCAGCTTCCTGCCTGCAGCAGAGAAAGAGGGGGAGACTAAATGAGAGCATCAGCTGTAATTAGGGCTACTTTCCTCCATTTGGAAGTGCATGTCTCTGTCTTAGAAAGAATTAGCACTCGATAGCCTGGGTGGGCCAAAGCAATACAAACTTGAATGCAAAAATTTGACAACCCAATACCCCAAAAAGGGGCAATAACATATCAGCGGGGATTGATATGGAGGTTGACCAGGGGTGCTAATTTTGTATATCAAAGTGCTGCCAAGTGTGCCGCGTGCACAGGGAGTGGTGGGAGTATTTTAATGTCATGTGCACCAGGGCTACACATGAAAAGCGACTTTAAAGACTCTTCATGCAGTATCAGTGGGCCATCTTTAGCCTCAGGCTGAAAACTACCCCTCGATAACCCATGCTAGGACTAAACTTGCCAACCGAGTTTGGATTCACTCATGCAAGAACATTTCTGTATTGTTGTCTTAACTTTCTCTTCCTTTTTTATTGTTTCTTGTGGTGGGCTCGTACGAGTGTGCCACGTCAGATTCAGCAAACGCCCCTAACTTCAGATAACTGTGTAAATGACCCGCGTAAACACGATGAACGCAAATGAGGTCCATGAGAATTGGAAATCAGCATAATTAACGCCCCAGAAGGCTACGCGTCCTGCCCCATTCATCTGTCTCTGCTAATATATCAGTTTGCTGTCTAAAGACATGCTCTCTTCCAAAAGCCTGATGCGCCTGGTTACGCTTCCCGTTGACCTTGTTACATACAGAGACAAATGAACCTACAATCAGTGCATAATTTCAGTTGTTTTGCAGCTTGAGATTATCATATATTATTGTATTGTGGTGTTATACAATAGCATCAATGGCCAATTTAAATGAATGATGATATCGTTAGGCTATATGAATATGTTTAGAATTCTATTATAATTGGAATAGAGTCAAGCAGGTTAATGTCATCATGATTAGGAGGTGTAATTTATATAGGATTTTCAAACTCAAAATTGCTTCAAAGTGATGAAACATACGATGCATTAGTTAAAAACTTACGTATCTCATTGGACGTACCTAGGAAAAAATCTAAATACAAGAAAAATTGGTGAATGTGGCAAGTTCTCATAAATCACTTGTATAAGCCACTTCGCACTTAAGCGAGGGGTTCTTGCATGAGGCCCATTGTACGTTTGGACAAAAGTGCAGCCCGGCGTCCCGAGGAAATACGGCCATTTCTGCACCAAATGGGTGTGCAGTGCATTTGACTTTCATGCAGGAGCCTGGAGTTTGCGTCCATCACAGTGTTTTATTTGCCATAAACACAATCTTATCCAGAAATTATTTGCGCAGATATTGTAAGAAGCTAGATTTTTTAAAATGTTGACATGGTGGATTCGTGAGATACTGCGGTGCATTAGGCTTGAGAGGGATTAGGTTCTGCCTGAGAGCTTCCCATAACCTTCCATAAAACCTGGCAACCCCTTTTTAAAATGTATTTTACTTAACGTTATCTTATACTGATGTGGGTGGGATCTACTGAAATGGGTGGTAGTGGGTTGTAGTGAGGTTTGCAGTAGATAACCACAGAACACTGTTATCACTACTGCCAGCTATGTATGTATCTATGAAGAGATTTGGAAAAAATGTTTGGCAATGGACATAACCATAACCACTGGCTTTGAACGTTTTTGTCGGAATCGTTACAATATTGACATTTTATATTCATTTATTCATACAGGAACGTCAATATTGGACGTTTTTTTCAGAATCGTCCAATACTGACATTCTTATCTGTCTGCTAAATTAATGTAATATAATGTCTAACACTTATGACCATAATCATATCACCTCATATAATTCCCTTTAATAGCAGCATACTGACATTGTGGAGAGTCCGTTTTCTTACAAGGAAACCGATATGGAGAATAGTAAGTGCAAAATATGCTGCCAAGGACAGATAATGTTTCTTTTAAAGATTGGATTCACGTTTGCAGACGTGTTGAAAATCCAGCGGTCACCTTGTTTTCCATGCATGATGCGGGTGCACGATCTTATCAGGAAAGCGTCCCTTTGCACACCGATACAGTTATATAAAAACACACCCACGACTTCATTACCTCCCCTGATATTGAGCAACGTAAAGGACATCGGTTTGGAGCTATTACAAATAACAGCACATGATATAAACACATTGGATTTACATTGTCGCCCACATATAATACAATTTGAGTGTAATAAAATGTGTGTATCATTTGCAGTTAGTTAGTTAAATGAGTTACAAAAGCTTCACTTCCTCTCTGCTGGTGGTTGAATAAGCCCAGTTATTTGCAGTGTCCAAAGGTCACCATTCAAATGCTCCTGACATTTCGGGAAATTGTCCTTTTTGTTCGCCCATCTCTCTTTATTTCACCGCCTTTTTTCTTCTAAATGCCATTTCGCCCTTTTCATTCCTCTTTCACCCTGTCGATCCCTCTTCCTCCTTTTTCCTTTCTTGTGCCATCTAGGTTCACCACTGGCAGGCTCCGGGTTTGAAAGATTAGTGCTTTTTTTAGCTTTTCTGTTCATACTGTATGCCTCGTCCGTTTCTTTTGAAAGTTAGTGTTGCAAGCAGAGGAATAATGTTTGTTTAGATTCTGTACTTAGAATGGGTTGACCTTCAGGACTTAATGCTGATGCACCGTTTTAAAACTGCTTTTTTCATTATGTTCAGTGTCATCGCTCCTTTCTCAATCAATGGCTAATTTGATGTTTTTTCTGCATTTTTGCGTCGATGAAGTTTGAGTTTTGTTGGTGGCACCCTTTACTCTGAAGGCCTTTACACACTGGCAGAGTTTTTTTATGCGATTAATTCGCACATCAACATATTTTTGTTGTTTTTGTCATGAGTACTCTCACACAGAACGTGAATATTATGCAGCGAAAAAGCGACGCTCTTTTTCCAGAGCGAGGTTGATTTTTCGGAGCTTTCACACAGCGAATAAAGGCAGGATGAGTTGCACTTATATTTATGAAACAACAAAACGGAGGCTCCGTAGTCCGAACCAGGATGGAAAATGTTATTACTTCTTTCAACCTTGACAAAGGCAGTGCAGACCAGACCGACTTCTACTGTTCTTACCTTTCACAATAAAAGCCCTAGACATATAATATTCGGTGGTTAGTATTTTGCATTTTATTCATCACGCCCCCAGTGTGTAAATGCCCAGACATACCAACCTGACATCAAAGAAGTAGCGGCGATGAAGGCCGACTGTTGCGTCGCCTTACGTCGCCTGTGTCTAGGCCGACAAGTTGCACTAGAACACACCGCAAAGACTACAGCCGACGGCCAACTACCACGTACATTCTGCACCTGCGTACTCCAGATGGCCACATCGTTGTGAAAATATCCGAGTATTGGAACGATCAGATAAGAAATGATGAAAAATGAAAAGAGCCTTCTGTGTGACTTCACTCTTGCTTTCCTCACTTCCGTTTCTCTTCTCGTGCACTGATTTGTTGAAGCTGAAAAGCCAATCAGAGTGAATTCTCTCACCGACACAGGCAGGCTAGAGCCGACGGTGCAGGACACACCTCAAAAACTAGGCCGACAGACGCTCACCGAGGGCGAAGTGACAATTTATTGGATTCTGAATACATGACGCACCATCACTCTCAAGGTTTCCATTTTATTGAGGAAATATGATACATAGTATAAATCTTCCATCTTCCAGTCCTTTAATGTAGTTTGTTTTACCATAAACAGATAAGTGCTGCACCTTTAGAGCTCAGTGACGTCCACAGAGGGCAGTAATCTGCACCCAGAGACCCAGTTCAGTCATTAGCGATTTATAGCTGCCTACATTTCTCCTGTTAAGGGAGCCATTAATCTCAAAAACAACTCATACTGTATACAGAGTGTTTACTCTCTCGGAGAAATTGTACGGCCAAAACTATTATCTATCTTCCTGCCAGTTTGCAAGGGAGATAAGCTCAGAGGTGTTGGAGGTGTGCAATTTTCAGCCGCTAGCTGTGATATAGCACCGGGATGTGTGTTTAGCCAACTTTGTTCGGGATGGGCAAATGATATTCTCCATAGCAGGGTGGCCCCGCTCCGCTCAGCATGGTCACACTGTTTCCCCTGCTCATTAGGGCTGAACCATAACACCGCTGGGTCCACAAATGTGCACCGAACCACATCACCTCACCCAGCGATCGATCCCCTCGCGGCCACACAACACAAGACACAACACAAGACACACACAGAGAGCCTTATGTGCAGAGGAGCAAGCTGTGCAGTGTCCAGGCAGGGTGTCAGTTGGTTAATCATTAACACAGACTCCCCGTTTGCTTTGCCTCTGTCCCGGTTAAATGTCTGTTAGCTTTTATGCATGTGTGTGTGTAGTCAACAGTGTGCTATCGGCCTGTGCGCTTTATTTACACGCTGGGCTCTCTCCATAGACGAGACACATGTGCGCATACAGTACACACACACACATTTGACATCTGTTCACGCCCGCTTAGTTACAGTTAGCTGCAGACTTCCTGTTCTCAAGCAGCTCTCGAATGAGCGTAGAAGAGAGATGTGTTTGTAGAGTAGAAAACGGCCTTGTAATTAATCCGTAGACAAAACAAGCAAACTCTTGGAAGGTAAATCCAAGGTTTTCCTGAGGAGAGGATTGATTGGAAGCGAGACGACCCGCGGAGGAAATGAGCGCGTGGCTGGAAGGGCAGACAGGAAGCACAGAGAGGACAAACACAACCAGCAGGGTGCTGCAGAACTCGTACTCATAGATTCCAATTTAAAAGCATAAAAAGTTCTTTTTTTTGTCAGTCTTTCATAATGGTCAAGGTTTAATGTTACAGCCTGCGTACGTCTTAGGTTTCAAATATCATGTTGGATGTGAGTCTTAGGTAAAACATTGCGAAATCTGCCTCCTCACTTATTGTAAGTCTCTGGCTGAAATGTAGCTTCACCCAATAACAAACCAGATAAATGATGTGCATCTACCATGCCACAAGATAGAGTGCTGGTTGTGGCACAAATAACATAACATGATAATGACCAAAGCACAAATACTGTGCAGGTAGTACTAATCTGAATTCAGGCCCGGTTTTCTTTTTTCAGTTTTCATCTGTAATGAGGATTTTATCACAAACTCAGTTATTAAAAAGTCTAAATCCAGATGCTGAAATAGATTTAATTTTCAAGATAAATATAAGTAAGTGAAGAGAAGCTAATTTACTCAACATTATTTGTACTGTACATTTATGAATCTAAGAAACGTGGTAGTACAAATAAATACATAGGTTGCTCTCAATTAACTCATGTACAACAACTGTTTTTTTCCAATCACTATTAATTAAATCCAATAGTTTGTGAGCGTATGATTGGCCTTAAAGAACCAGTGTGTAACATTCAGGGGGATCTATTGGCAGAAATGTAATATAATATTAATAAGTATGTTTTCTTTAGTGTATAATCACCTGATAATAAGAATCTGATTGTAAAAAGCTCTGATCAATGGCAGTAGACCAAACTACTTCTGCATTTCATGCCAGTAAAGCACCATTAAAACATCCTCACCTCCACCAAATCTGTTGCCGTTGGACCTCACTGTGTCCACTCGAGTGGTCAAACGAGACTCGACTGCTTGGCAGATTTCTGCTGCCGGTCCACCTCTGCCTTTGCATCTGCTGCCCCCTCCCTGGGAGATCCGAGCGCCACATCTGGTCGGGGCTGGGAGTCGGATGGGACGCCAGGCAAGCTCCTCGAGGCGGTGCATTAGCATATACTTACTCTGGGAATGCCCTTGAATAGCTGTCTGAAGAATGGGACGTGAGCGGCATCGAATACACCAGCGGGACCTGAGGAGAGACGGGGAAGAGGTGGAGTGAGACAGAAAGATGGGGAGGGGAGAGAATAAAGAAGAGGAAGTGTGAATGAGTGGCGGTTACGGCGTTAAAATAGGACGCTAATCATATACAGTATGAATGCCTCATTAGCATCATCCATCAATCACACCATCTGATGGTATTAGCACAACGTGCTTTGTCTTCCAAGAGAAAGTATTGACTTAAATGCTGCACAAAACAAGAATAAGTTCAAGGGTCAAGGTCAAGGAAAACTTTATTATCCCATAGGGGCAATTTGTTGTACAGTCAGCACTACCACACAGTCATCAAACAAATACAATAAACACAATAAATAGCCTATCAAAGACAATAATTACAAAAGCTTACAACATACAACATTACAGGGCATTGTTTAGGAAACAAATGGCAGTCGGAACAAAAGAATTTCTGAGCCTATTGGTCCTAAGTTTAGGCAAAGGATGGGATCAGCTGAACCTTCTTCAAGGTCCTTCTTTGGAATAGAGGAGTCAAGTCATTCAGGGTGGTGCCTGCATTTTTGCTGCACACTTTGACTATACCCTGCAACCTGTTCCTGTATTTGAGGGTAAGCAAACCCATACCAGCTGATAAAAGAGAACGTCAAGACATGGATGGATGTGTGGAAATGCATGTCTAATGGTACCTTCAATTGATCTTTGTTTTCACGGAGCAGAGGGTGCAAGTGGGTGAGGGGAAATGTCACAAAATAGTGAGCTGAGAGAGAAAGGGGATGTGTGCTTTTTGTCTGACAGAAGAAGAGCAAGCGATGGAGAGGGAGAGAGAGAGAGAGAGAGAAGTTGGGGGAGGGGGCTGGAGTAGGTGGGCGGGAAGAGAGGAGGCGAGTGTCACTGACAGACAGAGAGAGAGAGAGAGAGAGAGAGGGAAAGGAATAGCGAGCTGCTCGCTTGCCGGAGCTGTTGACTGGGTGTTTGAGTGTGCGATCGAGAGTGCTTCTTGAGCCGTTGTTTGAGAAAAAAGGGGACATTGCTTTGCTTTTTGAGCCTTTTTTCTTTTTTCTTTCTTCTCAAAGTGCCACATCGAGCTCCCTCGGCGAACGCAGAACTTGTCTGAACCCCTTTCCTGGGATTGTAAAGAGGACCCGGGGAAGACAGCGTGCTGCCAGGTAAGAGAGACACACAAGAGCATATAGCAGTGTGGGGATGATGATAACGTGGTTGTACGGAGCTCTTGTTTGTGTTGCTGCTTTGAAGTGAATACATGTCATGCCTGGGTTGAAACGGAGAGAAACGTGCTGGTTTTTTGATGTGTGTGTGAGCAAACATGGCTCGCTGCCGGACGCTGTACTGTAAGTGTGACGGGAAGAGTCAGGTCGTGTAGAGGAGGAGGAGGAGGAGGAGGAGGAGGTGTAGTGTCTTTTTGACTAGCTCATGCAAGGATGGCAGATGTCAGATTTACAATGACAGCGATTACTGAAAAGGCAAAATTTCCTAGATTAGATCAAATTTGGTGGAACTGGAAAGACTTTTTTTTCCAGTCTCACTTTCTTGTTTTGCCACAGGTTCCTTTCAAAGTTGAAATTTCTACACATATAATCAGTATTTCTGAAGTATCTGTGCATCATGTGGTTGCTTGAAAACTGGTCACAATATTGGTTTGTGATCCGTGGCATCAGTGACAGGCTGGGATAAGCGGACTCCCACGGAGGGGTTAGGCCGAGCTCCAGATCGACGGCTGCTCCTCAGGCTCAGCGTGGCAACGGTAGCAGCAGTATAGTCCCTTAAAAAGAGATTTTGCCAGTTGTATCTATAGTAGGATGGCATGGCTTCCCAGCCCAGGGCTTGCTTTCTTTGTCATTTAATAAGAAGTTTGACTGTAATCGAATCACCTTCCCCGCTGTTTGTCATTTCCTCTCTGTCATTCCTTATCTCTCTACTCTCATTATCCCAGATTCAGCTGAAATGAACTAGTCCATCTTCCAGTCCTTTTCCCCGCACGCTGACGTATACAGTAGGACTATTAAGCAAAAGCCAGAGGCTGAACAAAAGCTCCCTCTGTTCTTAATAACATTTGCACTTTTATTATGTCTTCTTCTTGTCTCATTTTAGAGACATGAAAGAGGTGGAAGGTTGGCAGATTGTAGGGGGCTTCAAATGGCCACCTGTCTATTGTCTTGAACTGGAACGAGCCATGAAAAGCCAACACGCTGCTCCAGTCTTTTCAAAACGCAAAACTAATTCAGTTGGATTTCAGCTTTCCGTTTTGACTTCATTTTTTCCCACCACCTTCCAACTCCTTTTATTCTCCTGCGAGGTCCATTAAATCCTTTTCACATCCACTGCACCCTATTTCTGCTCCACGGAAAATGGATTTTGTACAACTCATAGTGGACCCCGAACAATCTGCTCATATTGTTGCCATTGTTACCGTTTTATGGAAGCATATTTAATTCTCTTTGAGGGACAATTCACTCTTTTTTTTTTTTTCTTGAAAACGCCCACTGGCATTGTCATGAGATTCAACAACTACTGTGTGTCCATGGTGTGTGTGATGTGTATCCAGCTGTGAGATCTCCCATTGCATCAATAGTTAATGAGCGTCACTATAGCACTCATTCACACGGCTCATTCACACAGTGTTTTTTGTTTATCTAAAGCCTTGGGTGACACGCACTGTACTGTACCATTATGGAGCTTAAACACACAGCTCATGCCTGAGTTGGATCCAGGCAATATGTTGACCTTCACACGACCTTGGAGTGTTACGGTGGGTGTTTGGTTGGTTATTAAGAGGTGGCAACATTTGAGGGTTGTCTCATCAATCTTATAGAGAGAGAGAGAGAGAGAGAGAGAGAGAAACATAAAAGTGTTTTGGAGGGGATGAAAATGATTTTTTTGAATCTGTTAAATTTTTGCAAAACAAAGGAACCTGCTTTTCCTGTATTTGGGTGTGTGCAAGAGTTCTGACCGGATCGCTCCGTCCCATAGACGTTACAGTTTGCCTGCCCAGAGCGGCAGGCAGCTCCTCTCGGTCCACTGGTTGCAGTCCGCTCTCCTCCGTGACTCCGTGACTCATTGCCTCGTCCTCTCTGATTGGCTGTCTTTTCTACTCCGGGGGGAAAGACAGGACGGAGAGGGGTCAGCCTGTCATGAGCGGGGATCAGCCGTTCTTTTCACACAGCATCCCTACTGGATGCACATTCACAAAGGTCTGGATGTTAAAACAAAGGCATGAAGTTGTAATAGTTTAGAAAAGGACGGGGGATGCTTTTTTTTGTTGCTGAAAGACTGCTTTTGTGTCACCGGCTGCCTAAAACATGCACACATTTGAGCGAATAAGTATCATTCTCCTCGAGACGCTCCTCAGCCACAACCACGGTCATGTTTTATATCCATCTAAGGGGATGTATTCAGGCCTCTCCAGCCCTCCCATCCCTTTGTAGATGACGCTGTCACATGTGACAGCTCTGAAGCAAACAGGGCGTGGAGCTCCCCGCCTGCTGAGACTCTTACAGGCTGAGTGGAGGTCCAAGCTGCTCCACCCAGTAACCCAGCCAGCAGAAATCATATTTCTCCCCCCCCCCTCTGTGCTCAGCGCTGATTCAGAACCACGGACAGCGCTCCTGTTTAGACGGAGGGAGGTGGACACGAGCAGAGGAGGTTGGACATTTCAGCACCACCTCTTGTGGACAGCACCAAAAGGCCATATACTGTAGTTAAGGATCAGACAGAAATGGAGACTTTAGGATTATAAAGAGACATATTTTAAGCTCACAGTGTCAAAGCAGATACATGAAGGAGGATCTTGCCTTGTTAGTAGCTATTATTCTCATGGTGATTAGATGATGGGGACTGACATGTTTTTACATTTTGGTTGCAGAAGGCACTGTAGCTGATGAGCAGTGTTTGAATATTTATTAGCTTTAAGCTGTTTGTATTTACGAAGCAACACTGACTGTCAGTTGAGTCCACAGGCAACAATGCTCAGTACTCAACCAGGTAGCCGGGGCTAAATAATTACAATATTTGCCACTTCTTTGCCACAGTGCATGTACAGTATGTAGTTCACTGGAGCTTTACAGCTTTGTTTGCAGTCAGGGATACTTATAATGCACTTTCATATACAGTGGCTCTATAGCTGTATGCCATTTTAAAGGCCTTTTTACTCACCGGGGGGGTGTGACAAATAAACAACAAGAAAATGTGAAATTCTCGCCTGCAAATATTATATGTCCAGGGCTTTTATTGTGAAAGGTTAAAAATAGAAGGAGTAGATCTGGTGTGCACTGCCTTTGTCAAAGTTGAAGGGAGTAATACAGTTTGCTTTCAGTACATCCCAGTACGAAACACACAGGCTTTAAGAGAGACGTCACTTATTTTCACAGTCTTATACGTCCACAGTTTTGCAACAAACTACGACTTTCTTGACTTGCAAAATCATCTTTTTAAATTGACAAACATCATATGTGTGATTTATGGCGCTATTCAAATGGGATCATAAAATGATTTGTCTCTCACCGTTAACTACTGTTTGTATTTTTCCCAAAATACGGTGGTCCACCGGAAGGGGAGGGACTTTGCCTCTCTTTAGGGGAGTGACGATATTAATTTCACAAAAATAGACATAGTTGTTTGATAGATTTGTGATTTATCCTTGTATAAAAAAGCTGCTATATTACAGTAAAATTGGAACCAAATAGAAACTCTATTTATAAAAAAAAACTTCCCTTGAGCTCTCCCACTTCAGCATTTGATGACATTGCTGATTGGCACATTAGCTCTCTTGTTGCATCGACAAAGATCACGACCGCAAATACTTCACTATGCCCTGCTCAGCATTAGCGCATCATACCCAAGACGAACACTCACTCCCATAGCAACACGCTTCATTTCACACCACAAATCATTGTGATTTATCTGCTCTGGCTGTAATAAATGGGATGTATGCGCCAGTTATGGCTCTGTCGATCCATTTTATTGATTTTAATGCATGTTTTTACGATGTATATCACGGCCCCATGATTCACATTTATTGTCGATACAATACCATTTTTAAAATAACTAGGGCTGCGTGTTCTCATGGTTGCAAATCATCGTTTCATAAATTAATTAGATGTATCTTACATCTTGTGTGTGATAACGGTTAACACGGCAAGAGGGTGCGAAATCAGACGTGTTATTTCTGTAAGGGCTGTTAGATGAAAAGCTCGCTGTAGTCTGCTCTCTGATCTTTGGTTGGTGGCGTTCACAGGGAAACGTTGGATGTGGCCACTCGTCGTTGCATTGATACAGTAAAGAGAGAAACTGGAAAGATAAAGAGCCGGCTTATGCTCATGCATTTACCCTCCACACACACACACACACACACATGTCCACACAAATATGCAAAGGCGGGCTCAGCATGACATTGATTTTGTGCCTCGCTGCATGCCCTCAAAGTACAGAGCATCTCCAGCCCCCTCCTCGCCGACACAAACAATAAAAGCTGCACAAGTCGTACCCTAAGGCGTCTGTTATCACCAGCGGACGGCGAAACCACCTGTCACTCCTCTCCCTCTCTCTCTCTCTCTTCTGAACCTCCATATGCATGTCCTCTAATTGAGACGGCTAATAACTAAGCAGGGTCATTTGTATATGTATGCATTAGCATAATTGAATAGGCATGAGTTAAGTGTTTTCCACTGGTGTGTTAATAACACGGTCTGGAAAAACGAGGGTGAAACACATGCGCGGCTGTGTTTGTTCAGCTCGCCGCTGTCTTGAGCTAGGAGGCATCCATCCGTTCAGTCCCATCCCCTTTTGCCCTTCCTCGCTTCTTTTTTCCCTCGTCAACTGTCAGCGCCATAAAACTAAGGTGTGGTCTGAGACGTTCCTTGTCTCTTTCGGCTGTGTGTTGGCCAGAGCTAATAAACCAGGGGACTGTCCCCAGTGTGAAAACAGACATGTGTGGAGACGGTCACTGCAAGTTTATTTTTCGTCTGTCAAACAGACAGTGCTGGTGAGAGTTCACACATGCTTTTCCCCCTCTGACCTGACCACAGAGGCCACCGCCACCTCTGGAAGGTAGTCAGTTCTTCACCAAGTCCACACTCCCGTCAATAAAACCTGCTTCTGGCAGAGGAGCCCCACAGAAACACCGCTGGCAGGAGGCGGGACACATGAAGAGAGAGTTGATGTGAATTGGGCTTAAAAGTGAAGAAAAGGATGAAGCGAGGATGTATTTTCCATCTCGGTACGCTGCAGCTGTCGTCCTTGTCACTGCGCTGTGTAAATCAGTGTGCTGTCTGAGCGGGAAAGAAGAGCTGCTTTTTATCACTACATCTCTGACTCCACAGAAGGATGCATATTCACCAGAGACTTCTATTTACCGAGAGGGGAAGGGGTTAAAGCTGGCAGCGACAAGAAAGTGCAAATTCTTTCAGCACTCAGTGCACAGGTTTACTGAAAGGTAAAAGGAAACCTGAGAGTAGCACACCTCAAACGCATTTAATTGTTGCATAGCAACAACCTACTGGTTTTCAGAAGCACAAAGCAAAAGCCTCGCTTTGTGTTTGACGGAATATGAAATAAAGGTGACGGACAGGGGAAAAATGAGGATAAGAGAAAATCTTATCTGAACTGTGTCATGATTAGAGAATATTGACGTATACTGACGAAACTTTATCCTGTCTTTTATCATAGATTGTCTAATCTCTTGCTTTGCATCACATGGATGTAAGAGTTTTAGCCTTCAACCCTATCAAAGCTCAAATTAGTGGAGAGACAGTCCTTTAATTTCTTGGATCAGAAACATGATCATCAGAAAGATCCTGAATTTTGATATAATCAGAGCAACGTGTAAATTTAGATTATTATACAAGCATAAAAGCATGTAAGGATGAATTCACAACTGTTATACTGTGGTCAGTCTGAAAAGAAAGAGTTTGCGTGGGAATATAAACTAACTAAACAAACTATAAAAAGTTACAAGAACATGTAATACATGTATTTTTATTATAGACTGTATATAAGAAGTGGACGTAGTCTCCGTGACGTCACCCATTGGTTTGTGGACTGCCGTTTTGAAGCCTCGAGTTACGCATTTTGGTTGTCGAACTTTCATGAACTGAAAACACACTGTGAAAGGGGTTAAAGTTCTAAGACGAAAACACGGACAACTCCCAGACTGGACAACGCCGTGGTAGCGACCTGTCAATCACAAGGTAGCCACGCCCTAAAGCATCCCCTGTTTTATGGTCTATTTGACTCTAAATGGGACCATAATTTACTAAATGAACATCATGCTGTATTGAAGAAGACTTGAAACTAGCGATTGAGACCATAAACTCATGTTTACAATGTTTACTGAGGTAATAAATCAAGTGAGAAGTAGGCTCATTTTCTCATAGACTTCTATACAATCAGACTTCTTTTTGCAACCAGAGGAGTCGCCCCCTGCTGGCTATTAGAGAGAATGCAAGTTTAAGGCACTTCAGCATTGGCTTCACTTTTCAGAACCAGAGGTTGCCGCCTGATTGATATGCCAAAAACGTGACATTTTTAACAGTGTGTTAAATTAATGAAGGCATAAAATACTGAATTATCAGGCACACAAAGAAAAATACATTTATATAGATTAAGGAATTGTGTGGAGACCGCTGACCCTGTCCCACCAGGCTCCTGGTGTCCGTTAACCGCTCAAAAACCAATTTTAGATTTATCTCACCTCCTCTTGTGTTGGTTACTGTTGATCAAAGTCTTTGATTTTGCCATCCACTGAAACAACAAGGACAAAACACAGTCTTTGTATTTGTCCTCACGCTCGATTGTTTCTAAAAAATTGGATTTCCAGCGGTTCCCTCTTTCTATTTACCAGGGTCAGCGGTGTCACCATATCCCTTTAACCTTCCAGTCAATCCTGGTTTACTGCAATTAAAGGATCCATCATGTTAAAAGGCTGCCACAGGAAGGAAAAAAGCCAGGAGGTTATCTTCAAAATCAGACATTTTCTCCAAACTCTGTCCTTTGATGCATCGACATGCCCTGAAGGAGAGCAAGGCTGCGGTAAATGGAGGGTAATCACTGATCTTAGATGTCCACTTGGGAGTATATTATCAGATTCCCCACAGAGGAGGTCCACTATGGGTGAAACAGATCCCATTACAGATGGGGGGGCTTACAGTTGCAGTGACATGAATACGCACCCACGCAAACGAACGCTGCATTCATGTGCAAAATTGTGATCGATGTCGTCATGATTGCAAAAGCTGAAGGGAGAAAGAAGCGGCGTCGCGGATGCATTTCAGGGCTTTTTCAAGTTCCTTCCTCTGCCCGCTGAGTGCAGAGAGGCAAGTGGGTCATGCAAAGGGTGTTTCTTTGTGAGCGTAAATTCAACTTTTCCCCCTTGCATTCGTTCGGTGAGGGACTCGCACAAAAGCCAGGTTTGAAAAGCAATCAGTGCCTTTTTTTGCATTTCCTCTGGAGAGACACACCCTGTGATGAAGTGAGCGGAGAAACGAGAAGTGAAATGTTTAGGCAGCACGGTAACGGTTTCCTCCATGTCTTTATCTCTCGCTTTGTAACGTCTGCAACCCAGTTTCACATCACCTGCTCTCAGATCAGAGCAGAAAGGTAGAGACATAGCGATGTGTGAGATCACTGTGATTAACGGCGGCACGTTGAGCTCATGCATTATTCATCCGTCGTCACCTTCACCCACTGCCAAAAGTCGTGACTGAATTTTTTTTTGGGGAGGGAACGAGTTGTTCCTGGAAATCTGAAGCCAAATGAACAAAATCTCCAAAGCTCTTCCACATATGAGTCTATTACCTGAGACCACCTTGGAAACCGGCGACATATCATGTTAGACAGACAGCCTCTATTATCTCTCGCACAGCTGCTTGCTTGTGAAAGGAAAGTTAAGATCCAAGGAAGTTTGTTGGCAGAGTAGAGGGAGGCTGTGTTAACAAGGTTTTAGAACAAACAGCAACTTGTGGAATTAAAATAATCTTTTCCAAACACATAGTGTAAATGAAGTTTTTCTCTTTTCGTCCAGCCCAGCCCTCCCTCTCTTCCCCATAACTGTCAGTATAAATAACCTCTCTGGCTCCTTATAAACCCCCAGGAGAAACAAATTACCCAGGATGCACAGAGAGAGAGAGAGAGAGAGAGAGAGAGAACGAGCTGCTGGATTATTGTGGCTCGACTTTGACATTCACTGAATACTCTGTGCTAATTTACAGTTTCCACCAATAGTCAGTGCGTGGTCAGAGTTTACCCTCGGGACTAAACTGTCTGTAGGGAGTGAGTGCAGAGGCCAAGATAAAAAAAAAAAACAACGTTTTACAACTTTTAGAGGGTAAATCGGACTAATAAGTTGTCAGCAACTGCACCGTGGTGTTTTGCATTTTGTAAGATACCATTTAAAAGAAGAAACATTTCAGTTCATGCCTACACTGTGCTGATTGTTACAACTGCATCTCTATTTAGTTGCTTCTTTTATTGATAGTATTTTACATACATGTATGCTCACTCAGGATGTAATTTAGTGCTGAAACATTTGAACGGAAAACAAAATTAATCTGAAACTGTTTTGCAAACATTTGTTCAGCTTCTCAAATGTGAAGATTTGTAGCTTTTCTTTGGTTTTATATCATTTTAAGTTGAATATCTTTTGGATTCTTGGTCGTACAAAACGAACCATTTGAAGATGTCACCTTGAGCTCTGGGAACTTGTGATGGACATTTGATAGACTGAATGATTACTGGGTGGCATTTTACATTGCAAGCTGATTTCATACACTTTCGTAGCCATACCTACAAAAAGTAATGCACCGTTATATACTGTTGTATACATGTATATCCCACACAATCAATTTGTGCGTAATACACGTAATTGTAAACCAGGAAGTATAGAGAGCACCGTCCGCCGCGTAGGGAGGAGGTCAGGGCGGGTCAAGAAATACCGGACTTTCGTGTGGTGTCCCGTGTGAAAACAGAAATAACACCACTTCCGGAGTTATTTTAAGCCAAACCATGATCTTTTCCTGAACCCAACTAAATAGTTTTGTTGCCCAAAACTTAAGACAAGTTGTTTCCCGTGAAGATGGAAGTTTATTTTGAAAAGACTGTATGCATGGGACGAGCTGAAGTTGACACGTTACTGGACATTCGTAGGAAAACGAACGAAAAGTGAGGATTAACTTTTTTGTAAGATATCATACGAACCGTTGTATGAGAATACGTTGCATCACGATGAACAAGGACAACGTAGTTTATTCAGATCCCACGTAAACCTTCATTACATTAATCCTCGGCTCAAAATAGTCCTCAACGAATACCATTTACTCTTGTTTGAGTAAAAAAAACTGCAGTGCAAACTTTTTACTCCTTTCAACCTTGACAAAGTCAGCGGAGACCAGATCCACTCCTTCCGTTCTTACCTTTCACAATAAAAGCTGTAGACATGTAATATTCACAGGAGAGTATTTCGCAATTTCGTGTCATTTATTCGTCACGCTCAAGATGCGTAAAGGCCTTAAGATTATTATACTATCAGAAGCAGTATTCAGAAGTCACTCTGTTGTATATCAAATTATTCTACGCCCAGATTTCCTGTGGTGAAGAGCATTAATTGTCTTTCATCACCATAGCACAAATTGTTATTATGTCCAATGTGTCCAGAAAGGTGTCAGTCCAGTAGATGGAAATTACTACACTGCATAGTGATTTACTTGCAATTGCATTCTTCAAATTTGTTTTGCAAAACAATCACTGAAAATGTATTAGAAGTGACAAAAATTAATACAACGCAGATACTGACAAGAGGAAAAAGGAAAGGTGGAAAAGGTCAGTGTTTACAACGGCTGTGTAATTGGAAACAAAATGCGATGTCAGTCACGTTATTCTCTCCGTGTTTCCTCCGTCCGGACGAGAAAGTGTTGATGGTGTTGGAGCTGAAGCTTTAAGAGTTTTTTAGTGAGCTGAATTACGCCCTTGAGGCACTTTTCTTTCCGCCCCTGAATGCACCAGTCAGATCAGTGACAGTGTCTAACCTCAGGTTCTCCTTCCTGCGCACGTCTCTTACCCCACCTGCCTTTTCCCCTTTAGTCCATCAATCAATCCCGCCCGCATCACGCTCTAGTAAGCTTGACTGGCACTAAGGAGGGAATCTAACCTTAGAGCGCAGTGTGTGGCGCCAGCTAGTTCATATACATACATATCCACACATTTTCTTTCATGTGTCTCTACATATAAAAACGTTGCTTTAAATGGCAAGCAAACTTGTGACGCCTACACTGAAATACTAGATGATAGCTGCTCTTTGATTCTCAAAGATTTATCTCCTCATACGACACCGGCTCCTTCACAAGACCGGTTGCTTCAGCTGGACAAGGACCTTCCTTGTCAGGTCATTTGGCTCTTTAAATGCCCGTCTCCTCTGTGCTTTCAATGCTCATCAGGCCCCCCCCTGTATTGATTCCCCACATTGATTCCATTCAGCTATCTGTTTGTCTCTGAGCATCCAGAAAATATCCTATCATGTCTGTGTGCACGTTATTATACCACTGCGCACAGCATCTGAGCCGCATCCTCCTTTTGTGTCAGCGTGATGAGTGGTGACAGCGCTCGGAGTCATGTCTTTTGTTGTGCGCGCGGGCATATTGTGCGTCGTTGTGTTTACCAGATTGAGTCGGGAGCTTGTTTGTGGCTCCTAGGCAGCGCTGTGCAGAGCGGGTGGGGTCGAGGGTTCAGGGTCGACCCCGGAGTTGCGTTTTCCACACCACATGACGCGAGTATCGCCGTGCACCGAATGACCGACCTGGACATTCATTGTCCCTGATGATTAAATGCATCATGTCGTGATTATGTAGCTCCTGTCAGTGTCGTGTACACTTTACCAGACATTTCTGTCTCTGCTCACTGCCGACGGATGACAGCGCAATAATTACTGATATGTTTTTTTAAACCCTGGTGGTAATTAAAAAATTCTGACAACACAGTGTGGAAATCAAAATGTTCAGGCATAGTCTGTTCACTTCAATGTACGAACGAACCAGGGATGTCTTGAGAGAGAGTAATAGACAGGATGGCCATCCACAATCATAAACTGGTAGAAATTAGAGCTGCGACAGGCTCTAATTAGGTCTCAAGACACACCGGATTAATATTACACCTCTTTTGTCAGGGAAATGCAAAAGGCAAGGACAGAAAGGAAGAGTAGATGACGCATAACAAGGAAGAAGACAAAGAGAGAGACGGAGAGGTGCGAAACTAACTTTTTCAGGAGGGCTGGTAATAAGAGAGGCTTTTTTGCAGCGTGAGCTCGCAGATGGCTGGCAACCGATTATCTCCTCCTCACAGCGTTGTTTCCATCTTTCGGGACGACTCTCCCAGAGAGATGAGAGAAAATCCCTCAGACTGTCCGGCCCCTTATCTGCTTTAACAATATACGCTCATCATATTGTGGCAGAATGTTTATTCGTCTTTCACTGCTAAGTCAGACGAGACTCTCACAAAACCTCTGATGTTTGCAGATGTCCTGATTTGAACATTTACAACTTTCTGACATTTGAGGCACAATTTTCCAGTATTGTTGAAATTAATATCACACTATGAATGAAAATATGAAAAATAATCACACTGAAACAAATTGTGTTCCATTGCGATGTTTGACATCTAGCTAGAGCTGCAACTAACAATTATTTCCATTATTGATTAATCTGCAGATCATTTTCTCGATTCAGTTACTTAATTTTTAGTCTAAAAATGTAAATTTTCTAAACTATAAAAAGCTTATAGCTTGTAACTAAAATAGTTGCAAATGGTTAAAAGTGTCTGACCAACAGTCCGAAAACTAGGCCCGTCACAATAATTACTTTATTGACTTATCGTACGATATACAGTATGAACATGAGCCTCGATTATTTTTATGTTATCAACTTATCGTACGATATATGGACATGACTTCGATAATTTTTTCGTTATCGACTTATCGTACAATATACGTTATAAAAGATTTTATTTGTTTTAATTATTTCGAATATTTAAATATTTTTTTCACATTCCAAAGTCTGAATACCTTTAAGAATTAAAACTTCATTGCCCTTTATGTATGTGTGTTTGTTTACATTATTATGCTATTATAGTATCATTATAACAGTGGCATAAAATGGTCCTAAAATGTATATATCGTCCAACAAAATTAGTTAACGTGACAGGCCTACCAAAAACCCAAAGGTATTAAATTTACTATCAAGAAGACTGAGAAAACCAGAAAATATTCACATTTGAGAAGCTTGAACAAGTGGGGTTTTTGGGGCATTTTCATTTAAAAGATGTCTTAAATGATTAATGGATTATCAATTAATTGACTCATCGTTTCAACTCTACACCAGACTTAAACTACTTTGTATCCATTTGGACTAAATACCAGTAAAAGTCGACAAATGATACCGAATTATCACCCAGCTCTACAGCTTATACTGTATATCCATAAGTCATTCGTCCTCCTCGATGAGGCAAGAACAAATAGAAATTCCATATTTTAGTTTTTTTATTCTCCCATGCATGTGTTGCCTTAGCCATGCTGTGTTTGCAGCCGTCTATAGTTCCTCTAATTTGGCCAAAATCTGCTCAATTGTAAGCAGATTCTCTCTGCTTTGTGTATTAAGAAACATGTGGCATAAATTGGTGACAAGAGCTTGACAAAGGTACCCTAACATGAATCTGTTTGGAGTCTGTCCTACAGTATGTCCTCGCTGCAGCAGCTGTTGCAGCCTGTTGGCCAAAAATCACTCAGTCCCTGTTAAAACTCTTTAAAATTAGAGTATAGATTAACCCTCGGTGTATCTGTAGCCACTGCACCTTTGAATATGAGATATTTGATGCTTTGTGTTAATATATGCACAAAAAGTATTCAACAAAGTAGTGTTTCTAAAAAGAACAGGTTGTATTGCTACCACACATGCAGGTTTATACAAACAAAAACATGGTCAGATGCTTGCGAATGTGTCTCCGTACGAAAGACGGAATTTGTCACATCTTTATTTTTAAGGGAGCTGAATTTTCACACTAATTCCCAATGTTCTAGGATGTGTAAGGGATGGCTTAACACCATGCACCATCCTCCGTTTCCATGACGACTGTGATCCCTGTATGATAATCGGATTCCCACTATAGCTGTGAAAACACTCATTCCTGCCTGATCCAAGAAAATTATAACATGAAACCGCAGTGAGGAATGTGACTAGTGTGACGATAAACAGCCGAGTGAAGAAATGCTTTGTAGCCGAGCCAGCCGGCAGGGTCGGACCTCGGTGAGTCTATTCATAACTCCGGCACCAAGGTAGACCACAAAAGCTATAGCATGGTGGAGGAGCTAAGCCATTTACCGAACAAGGAGGTATTAGCAGCAGTGGCTGAACAATCCATTTTGTTTTTAACATGTGCACTTTGGTATTAGAGGAAGAAGAGCATTAACAGTAAAAAGCAATATAAAATCGCCTGCGTCTCCCATCACATAGTGGAGGAGGAAGAAGCACAGGAAGCCATTTGTTGTGTGGTTTTGTTCGGACAGCATGCTGAGAGATTATTTTTTGGGGTATTTTATGCCTTTATTTGATATTTATAATGGAGAGAGACAAGAAATGTGGGGAAATAGAGGAGGACAATTACATCAAAGCAAAACGGCCTGGCCGGGGAATCAAACCGAGGACTCGCTGCTCAGGGCTTTTGTACACATATTGTATGCGTCATAACCACTTGACTACCAGAAATTAAGTGATACAAGTGAAATTCCATGATTCTCGACACCTAATTTGATACTTCAGTAAAAAACAAGAACAAAACAATAAATAAATGTTTGCAAATTTATTATTAATCCCTGATGATTCGCCTCTGGTTTCTCGCTGAAAACTAAATTTGACAAGATTACATTTGAGCACATCATGAAAATATTATAATTTACCTTTGCCCAATAAATCACATTTCACTGAATATAGCTTGAACACATCATACTCTAAATCAATGCAACCTCCCCACATTAGCTCTGACTCAGTCTAACTCCAGCTCTCGTACTACCGATTTCAACACGGATTTTGTTGTTCACAATGTAGCATCATCAGGGCCATTTTTGTCCCCTAGACGCCAGATGTGTTTTGGCCTCTACTCGCTACTGAGGTAGCGGTTCTTGTGACATCCCTACCCCCAACAACATGCATTTTTCTGTTAGGCTCACCTATTTTCTTTTCTTTTTTCTTTCCTGTTATTTCAGCCTGGTCTCCTAAAAATTACGTTCCAATACAACGAAAGTGTATTGTCAATTATGTTTCGAGGGAAGCCTGTTTTCCCCTGGATTACGTTTGTTTTTGACATATCACAAATACATTTCTAAACAAAGACACCTACAGATGTCTCCTGGATGAAAGTCCTGTTGGTTTAACCCATCCACCACCACAACCTCCTCCCTACGCAGACTTCCGCAGACTTTCGCAGACTTTGTCTGAGATTTAGGGAACTTTCACACCTGGAGTTCAGTTAATTTGGTCCAAACCAAGGAAAACAATGTGTATGTAAATATATCATGAAGTCCTGTGGTTCATCAGTTTTGCTTTGGACTGGTTGTTTAGTCAATTGACAAACATGCCACAGTTCTTTCGAACCAAACCAGACACGTTAACCCTCGAAATTTCTTTTCCAAGAGCACACTGGCAAAAACAAATCGCATAAATACAGCATTCTTAAAGTAATTACAACACAGACAATATAAAGAGGGCGAGAACGTGCTCCACAACGAACATGGAGAAAACTCAGACATGTATTTGATTATATGATTGCATGAACATTGTTATCCAGAAGATCAATAAGTCACTGAATAACAGACATCCGCGTTCACGTCTGCCTATTTAATTGCATCCTCTTTGTTTCCAGACGCTGAGTTTTTTTTTTTCCTCTACACTGTAGCTGAGAGAGTAAAAGGCTTGACTGCATAAATTCTTTTCACTGGCACAGTCTTAGCCTTTCACATTTATCTCCAGCTCAGAGTATGACAACTATAGATCCCCTCTCCTTTGCACAAGACAAATGACCTCATTACCGCAGAGGACCATTCAAAATAGGATCACGTCAGGCACGGCAAAGCGCTTCTGAGGAAATACAGACCACTGCTTCTCAGGGAAACCATCAAAAGCACATTTGACAGACCCAGATGGGTTTTTAGAGCTTGTTTGGGCTTTCAACACACATCAAGAGGCTCATCCAGAACCACCGGTGGACTAAGCAACAGTGTCAGTTTCAGTGTAATTTAATACTGTCCAGACGTTCATAAAAGAGCAGCTTCTACTGAGGCTGATTTGCTGCTGAGGACACATTTGTTTCGCCGTAATGAAGTTTTTCTGTGTACTGACGGAGATACGCCTGCAGGGCAGCACTCCTCCTCTGGTTTACAGTGTGTATATATGTATTTCCCCCTGTGTTTTCATAGCACTAAGGGAGCAAGAGAGAGATAGCCCAGGCACACAGTGTTCTCCCTTGTGGGAAATTAGTGTCCGCATGCATAATTTGCAGGAGGGGATAGGATGCTCAGGATTCATTTCCCTCTGCTATGTACATTAAAGACCTGAAGCCCTCTACGTTATCTACAGATCACTATAACTTGCCTTGTTAAATAATTCATGTGTGCAGCTGTGTGTGAGCGAGAATGTTTGATCCAAACTGTTTGATACCAGGTGAATCCGCCGCCAACGCCTCCTGGTTCTGTTAACAATCAACCTCGAGCAATTTAAGGGGAAGTTGGCATCGCGTCGGCATCGCGTTGACCTCGCGGCTCCAAAGGTCACAGCTGTCATAGTCCTTTTTTAAAAAGTGGAGCTCATTGATTTGGATCTGGACAGAGCTGCTGGGAACCGTCGGGGCTAATGAGCCCAATATGCTCTTGTGTCCAATCACAAACCATCAAGCCTGATTCATAATGGCAGACCTTAATAGCATGACTGATAGGCTAATAGACCAATAATATTTGTGTCAGTCATCCAAAATAGGCTTGCTCTTTACAGTGGGTTCAATTGATTTGCATAAATCATAACACAGTACAGTTTATGCTTTTGTATTTATTGAATTTCTAAGAAAGAAAACTCAACAAGATATTTTAAAGGTCCCATATTGTAGAAAGTGAGATGTCTTTTTTTGAATATAAAGCAGGTCTAGGTGATTTATAAATACTGAGAAAGTATCAAAATGCTCCATCCTAGGAGAAGCTGTGCTTTTAAATGAGCCATCAGGACTTCCGTAAAGTTGTGATGTCACAACGATACAGTCACCAGTAGAAGTGCAGCTTGAGTCTAACACACACACAGTGATTCCCTGGCTACAGTGACGCCATAAAGACCAGAAAAGGCTGACCAATCAGAGCAGACTGGGCTTTTCCAGGAGGGGTCTTAAAGAGACAGGCGCTAAAACGGAGTGTTTCAGACAGAGGGTGAATACAGGTATATTCAGACAGACAGTATGAGAAAAATAATGTGTTTTTTGAACATTGAAGCGTGTAAACATGTTCTAGTAGAAACCCAAAATACAAGTATGAACCTGAAAAATTATGATATGTTAAGTTTCACTAGGGAAAAGTGAAAGAAACACAGGCTTTTTATCAACCTAAATCACTACATTTATTTGCAGTAGAGAAAAAACGTACCCACTAATTGATAAATGAATAAATATAAGGAGTCATGAGATGATAAACAAGAAGAAGGAGAAACCTATTTCTGCTACACAAGTTCTATAAACTGGATTACCTCTCCGGGCTTTTTAAAGTATTCAAATAAAACAACCCGAGAGGGTAAAAATCACTCTTTGCTCACAGCTTACAGACTTATACAAACCCACATGTGCTTCGTTTCAAAGATTCAAAAGCCAAATAGTTTGGTAAAAATCTGCTATGGATTACTGAAATTCATATTCATCTATTTTCAGCATTATCTTCAGAAGCCTCACATGTGACGCTCACATCACACCTTCCCGTTAAAATGGCTAATGCAGTGTCACTCATCATTCAAATTCCTCTCATCTCTGCACTCAGAAAGCTTTCATCTCTCTGCGCGACTGCTAACTCGAGAGATAGCCCCCTTACTAGTTTCCATATCTGCCCATCGACCCCAATAAAGTTTTGCCAGACTTTCCAGTCTGCCTTACTTGAGTGAGCTACTCCAAGCTTTTTTAACTTAAGAGATGGCAACGCCTCACTAGAGAACAGCCGCTCACAGGAAGTAACGTCAAGTTGCTTTTTTTATCATCTGAGTGGCTCTCCAGATTATTCATGCTGGCTTTTGCCCCTCAGGTTGAGCCACGCTTCTCACTCGATGTTTATGCAGGTTGTCAACACCTGACAGAGGACAAAGTAGCGCTGGCAGTTGGTTTCCCTTTGCCTGATCAGTCTGGACTGCTGGCCCACAGCTGAAGGTCAGAACAGGGCAGCCTTTCTCTCACACACACACACACACACACACACACACACACACACACACACACACACTTATGTGCATGGAAAATCAGGCCAATTTATGAGGAGATTTATGGAGGAACCAGCAGACATCTGGAGGGAGCTGGAGGATGCTGTGAGTTGTCCAATTAGACAGAAATTAAGGAAATTTGAGTTTGTGTAAAACTTAGCGGCTGATCATAATATCTGAAGATGAAAGCTTTTGCCGAAGAAAGTCCTGCTTATATTATTCAGATGGTCATATAAGTAGTTTTATGTATTTAGTATAGTAATTATAGTCTGTGTTTTTCCACTGTTGAGCTTTTCTCCTGAGATTTCAGAGGCTCTCCGGCAGCCAAGTGATGGTTTGACATTATGTCATAACAAGTAAAGCCGTGCTATTTGTTCCTTTTAGCGTTATTTTTTTTTATTCCAACCTCATTATTCAAAGCCACGACAGCCTTTGTATGTAAAGCTGACATTGATGAAGCAAGAAGGAAATAATGACACCACTTGCACATATTTCCGTCCCGGCTAGTGGTGCACTCATAGACTGCATATAAGAAGTGGACGGAGTCACCGTGTTGTCACCCATTGATTTGTGCATTGCGATTTTGAAACCTCTAGTTCGGCATTTAGGCCATCGTCATCTTGGTTTTTGGTCGTCGCCCTCTTTGGTTTTTGCAACCAGAAGTGACAAAAGAGGGTGGAGCTAAGTACAACCAAACGCTCAATAAGACATTTTTAGGCAACCAAAAATAATAATACTTATAATTAACTTTCACGAATTGAAAACACACTGTGAAAGGATTAAAGTTGTAAATCACAATGTAACCACGCGCTAAAGCATCCCCTGCTTTATGGTCTATTTGACTCTAAATGGGACCATAATTTACTAAATGAACATCATGCTGTATTGAAGAAGACTTGAAACTAGCGATTGAGACCATAAACTCATGTTTACAATGTTTACGGAGGTAATAAATCAAGTGAGAAGTAGGCTCATTTTCTCATAGACTTCTATACAATCAGACTTCCTTTTGCAACCAGAGGAGTCGCCCTCTGCTTTGCTGTTAGAAAGAATGAGAGTTTAAGAAACTTCAGCATTGGCTTCACTTCTCAGACCCTGGAGTTTGCCCACTGGGTGCACTCAAGTGCCACCACAAGATTTTCCTTTGTGTTTTCAAAGCCTGCGTGAGAGCCATACCAAATTATTCTCCATGTCTTGGCTAAGCTCTTTAACAGAGACAAAGCGGTTGTCATTTTTTCCTAACACCACCTAATTCCCTTAAATGTCACATGAACACATTCAGCTGGTGCTGAACGGGGAGCGACCTGCTGATGTTTCTTCCCTCTTTTGTATTCCTCTTTATAGATCGATACCTCGGTTTGGCCTCTGTGTATTTGTCCCTGCCTGATAAAATCAGAAGATCCGGTTGCACAAGTTCATAAATATACTCTAGTTATCCTTTGTTTGATTGTTTCCCTGGTGGCAATATCTGAAGCAGTGAGTCACAGAGCAACAACGCCTCAGGAGCGATGTCGCCTCACAAGCTGCTTCTACTTCTAATTTAAAGAAATCAAGAGATCTTTTCTGACATCTGAGACTCTTTTCTCACCCTGTTGCTTCTTTCAGAACTGATCTGTGGATCGCCCGCAGTAGTGCCTTCTTACAGGAAAGTCATTTCTGAACAAGTGCGGATATTTCTCTGCACACCCCTCATGGGATAACTAACAGCTTGTTCAGTCAAGGGTTATCAGCTGCAGATGGCTGAAGACAATAAACATGATCAAACACGGGGGTGGGTATTTTGAGGCAGTGTGTCTTAAGCCAAGTCATAGTACGATGCCGCGCCGCCCTTTTCTGGCAATCTCTCCAGATAATCTATTTTAAGTTTTCATTGTATGCATCAGTTTGACTTTTCATATAAAGCAGCACTTGTGATTGAATATCAGAGGAGGCACAGCTTCTTTACCAACTATGAACAATCTAACCTGTGTAATGAGATGTGCGGGCCGCCTCTCACTATTAATGGCTCCTATAAATCACCTATTTATCTTTAGCTCTCGACTAATGCTGAGTATCAGCCTTTTTTCTCCCTCCCTACAGTGAGCCACCTTCAAGCTATCCTGTCCAGTAATCTTGATTAATTCTGTTTACCTCAGTGCAGCCATTATAGAGAATGGGCCCTATAATTTTTAGCAGACGACGTCTTTGAGTTGAGAGGTTGACCTCGATCTCGCTCTGCTCTTTTTTTTCCTCAAGGTTGCCGGCTTTCAGGAAGTTAAAGCAGAAAAACAACATTTTACACATTTTGTGCAGTTTGTTGTTATTCGCTTCCTTCCTTTCATAATGCAGCACAAACTGGTTTCCAAGCAACGTATCCTCATACAATGGTTCATATGATATCTTATGAAAAGTTTTTTGTGCGTTTTCTTCTTCTTTTCTTTTGTGTGAATATCCAGCAACACATGACGCACATGTCAATTTCCAGTCGTTACATGCATACATTCTTTTAAAATTTTTAGGCAACAAAACTACTTAATTAGGTTTAGGAAAAGATTATGGTTTGGGTTAAAATAACTCCGCAATTAGCCTAACTTAAGTATGGAAGTTACGTTACAAAAACTACTTAGTTAGGTTTAGGAAAAGATTTTGGTTTGGGTTAAAATAACTCCGCAATTAGCCTAACTTAAGTATGGAAGTTACGTTACAAAAACTACTTAGTTAGGTTTAGAAAAAGATCGTATTTGGGTTGAAGAAACACAGGAAATTATGTAACTTAAGTTTGGAACTTATGCAACAAATAAATCGGCGTTGACTTCTGGTTTCACACGGGGTACGAACATTCATCTCCTGGGCGAAAGTCCGGTGTTTTTGGACCCATCCATCCGCCTCGACCTCCTCCCTACAGGAGGACGCGTTGTCTCTCTTTATACATCCCGGTTCACGATTACATGGATTACATACAAATTGATTTTGTGGGATATATACTAATTACCGTGCATTACTTTTCCTAGTATAGCTACAAACGTGTATGAGATCATCTTTCTCAATGTGTATCCAGGAAGATTACAATAACACTGTGTCGTTGTCATTCAAGGGAGAGCAAAACTCTGTCAAAGCAGAGATAATATAGCATGCCACTTTTTTTTGTGAATCTGAAGAAAAATCACAGCAAAATAACACTGCATGCTCTCCATCGCTGCATCTCCATTTGCCTAATGATCATGCAGGAGAGGGTCCCACTCCAACTACAATGCCTTCCTGATTGTACGGTCCTCAGCGTTGGCTTGTGCCGAGCCGGGCTTACTTCACATCAGTTGAAACTCTTTTGTGAATAGATAATACCGCGGAAAGAGAGCATTTATACTTATATAATCGTCCTGCTGCGGAGCCCCTTCATTCACCTCATCCACTCGCACGTCGCAGATGGAAAACGCGGGGAACACAAATCAGTCCACTTATGTGCCATTTTGCGCGATTAGATAAAGGTCGTTTGACGTCTCTGATTGGGCATTATGGCGGTTTCTCTGTTGTGGTTCAGTGAGCGTAAAAAAAAAAAAGTAAAGAAAAAAAGCTTGGTGCTTTTATACAGCAGCTGCAGAGCTCATAGTGTAGTAATAAAATAATTTTTTTTGCTCCATATAAGAGGTGATCCATCTCTATAATCATGGCCAGTCAGAGCTGAATGCTCTATCAGCAGCAATTTCATATATTCAATTTTCGCTAATCACAACTTGCTCCGTTCCTATTTTCTACTTAAGTCATTGAACAGAACAGGAATAAAACTGATTAAAGTGATATTGTTCAACATGGTAGAGATCTTTATGAGTCCTAAAGGAGGCTATTATAAGAATACTAGGTCATACAGCGGAATACAAGAATTACAGTTCAAATTCCTCCTTATTCAATACGGGGAATATTTTAAACTTCATGCCTGAAGGTCGCAATATTTTCTGTAACATATGCTATGCAGACTACAAAGGGAAGAGAAAGAAGAAAGCCAAAAGGGGAAAACCCTCAGTGCTTGGCCTTGCCACTCCTTCCCACACTGATCTCAAATGGAGCCCCGTAATAGACCAATTTCAGCTCTGCCTGGAGCAAACCAGTCCCTTTATTCATGTACTTCGGTCTCTTCCTCTTTGGCCAGATTGCACAGGCACAGGCAGAGAGATCCCCCCTCCCTCCCTGGCAGGATAAAATGAAAGAAGATAGTAGAGCCGCGAGGTTTCTGGATAGGCGCAGCAGAGAGCCCGCATTATGGATGGTAATGGACTGTTTGTGTGCCCGGCTCCCTCCCCGCCTCATATTGTTCGTTCGGCGGGTTCCCAGGGCGCTGCTCCTCGCCTCCAAGGTCACGGGGGCTTCAGCTAGAGAGGCCAGGAACCACGCTTACAGTATTTGGTTCCCCCTGGTGGAGCAGGGCAGGTCCAATCACAGTGAGATCTGAGGTAATAAGCGAGTGCACATATGGAGAATTGAGAGGAGGAGGAGGAGGAGGACAAAAGAGAACCTGGGATTCAGAGCATGGCAGAAGGGGATAGAGGATGTGTTGTTGATACAAAATGTTGGAGAAATACCTATAATAAATCAGAGAAACCTGGGGGAAAAATATTAGATAAATATGTGGCTGTATTATAAATGTGTAACCAAAAGGCGCAGTTTGCGTTAGTTCAGGGGGCTAAATTAACCACCTAGAAATGCATCTTTAATTTTTATAATAATGCAAAACTAATATTTTATTGTAATGATGAATAATATTATTGTGTCTTCGTATTGACAGAAAAAAACAAAACAAGATAAGAAGATAGATTTGTGGTCTTTTTATTTACTTAGTAGCCTTACTGTTAAATATTCAGTTACACCGTGTAAATAAACCACATACCTATCAGCTGTACGCTCCAGATCAGACGTATACATCAGACGTAAACAGAAAACAGGTTTTATACTGTGATATATTTACTGAAAATGACATACAATACAGCCAACAGTATGGCAATCTTCCTCCAGCCTGTTGCCTCCTCCTTCTTCAGGTGTTTGTAGTGAAATCAGGAGGTATTGTATCAGATAACTCCTCATTCCAACTTCACGAATCAGCCGTTCCACGTCCTTTGCGGTGCTTTAAAAGCGAGCGACAGGAATAAATAGAAACAGGGCGTCTGACAAAAGTTCAGCTCAAAACGTTTAGGACATTCCAAAAGAAACAATGCAATCAAACTGATTTTGTCGCTACAATACAACACTATACATTAAACCTCTTTGTGTTGTACACAGTACATTCCCTCTGGATTTTTCTTTGTGAACCCCCAACCGTAAAGTTCAAACTGTGCCTATGAACCAAAGGTTTCTATTCTGACAACCACTGATCTGTTTAGCAATCAATTCTATAATATTTCTCAGCAGATGAATAGCACTTTTTATTCCTATAGTTGTTATCTTTAATTGATTCCATAATGCCTCTGCGTGGTGTTTGCGCAGCTACAGTGTTAGAAAAGTGCTGTAAAGCTCGGTCTCTCATTGCTTACTGTTATTTATGCTCATTGGCTACTACAAGGACGCATGAAAGAAATGGAAGTAATATTTATGGCGCTCCCATTTTACAGCATGTAGTCAAACGTATACTCATTCATTACTGTTTTATGTCAAGGAAATGTAAATCAGAGGACATTGTTTTCATAATTGGCTATATGTTTGTATTTTGCAGAAAAGGTTCTGCTCCCCATTGAGTCCACGCAACTCGGTATTGAGCACAGATAGAAAAAGCTAACAGAAGCACATCTACTGTGTAAAAATACACGAAACGCAACAAGGCAAGAGATGCCCTGGGCAAGTCTGCTAACAAAGAAACGAGAGCAGGATGAGCCGGCGTGGTGGAAATCGATTGACACAGCCAGCGCAGCAGCGTGCAGCAGGTAGAAGCTGTGAGTGCATAACCAGCGCCGGCGGTACGATGAGTCACAATTTGTTTATTTGTTTGATCTTTATTTAACCAGGAACTCTCTTGAGATGCATTATTTCTAGAGAGACCTTGGCCGAAATAGCAGCGCAAAGTAGCTACAGTCACCATGAAGAATGTTTTGAATGCCTAGTGTGAAGTCTGTCTTGTGGTTTATTCCAAGAAGAGTGATAATTTAAGAACGCCTCACAGTCTTCATTAAATGACTTGTTTGAATTCAGTGTGCAAGTCTGGAAAAAGTTTAAGAATGATTGATTTCCAGAGCTTGAAACGTGTGTGTGAACGTATCTATGAGAGAGCAGCCGTGAGGATTTGGACGGCGTGCTTCTGTGTGCCTTGACCTCCGCTGGGCGCTGGAGTTTGGCTCCGTGTGGCGCCGGTCCGCCGGCCTCTTCTCTGTCTGATCGGATTGGGGCCGCAATTGAATGACACAACTGTTTGCCGGTGCCCAGCGGAGGCCGACTGGCATTAAGCTCGTGCCAAACTGGCTCTCCGCTGAGACGTCTCACTGGGAAAATATCCCTCCAATCCAGCTCCACCTCCCAAATCTCCTGCTGTTTACCAAAAATAAGAATTATCACAGCAGCGCATCCTGCCTCACATTGTCATCTCTCTAATTTGAATTATCAAATGACACATGCTTAGTTAATTAAATTTAAATTTCTAAGTCTTGATTTTAATAAGACATTTAGAAAATCAGGGCCAAAACTGACAGGGTGGTAAACAGTCAAAGACATTTGACTGCTTCTGCTGACACTTCATTTGCTCATAATAGATCAATTCGGAGTAGGGAGCTGCTAAACAAGCATTGATAGTTGTGGATTTGCAACCCCTCTGGACTTCCTCTTTGTGTTGTTGTTGAGAGTTTTTCCAGCTGGCCAGCTGCAGCGCTTTCTCACCAGAATAGGGTGAAATGAAAAGCATCAGTATGGGTTTGTTGCTGGGGACGGATGTCAGGAAGGATTGCACACTGGAGCTGGCAAGCCCTGACGTGCCGGCCTCTATAAGAAGAAAGTAATTGGCCTCCTAATTGCTCTCAGAGGCATGTTTCCACCGACCGAGCCAGTTCCTGGGCCTGCCTTCAGCCTCAGTACAAGTCCAGTGTCAGCCCTGTGTGATCTGACCTGAGCACGAGACAGACAAGAGGAAAGAAGCAGCTCTTACTTCTTTCTTCCTCTGGCTTCCTCCTATCCTCCCCTATTCCGTTAAGCCCCGTCACTCTGTGTCTGCAGCTCTGTTTATCTCCCTCAGGGGGCACTCTCTTCTCCAGACAAACACCCCAGTCAGTGAGCTGTTAAATCACACTCGGATCAATAGGAATTACATTTGTTCTGCCCGTTTTAAGAGTCATCACTGGAGACACACCTTCATGATCTTGTCTTCAGCTTTTCCCCCCCATATCCTGTCTCTTTTAACCCCATTTGTGCACAAAGACTAGTATGATAAGGGAAAATCACACATTTGTTCTTATTGATCAAAAGTCTGAAATTTGAACGGACATACTTTGGGCACGTATCTAATAGGGATGGGATGGTGAGGACATTTTCCCACCGGTTAATAAACTTGTGACACGTTAGTTACAGATTACACCGGTGTCAATATATGTAGAGCACTTACTTTGATCTTTAACATCTGGTGGCTGTGTGTCTGGCCTCTCTGGTCCAGCTTTCGCTGCAGGGACCCAGGTTTCCAACCGGCGCTGCTGGCCGCTTCGTCCTCCTAATGACGATTGCTTCAGTAACGTTTTGGTTCCCTCATAGCATTGGGGTTTAAACCTGAAATATTGCCAAATAGGCGCTTTTGCTTTTCGCTTCGACACCAAATCCTCCACTATCGTCTTGTCTGTCAACTCTCTCTCGTCCCGTGTGTGTGAAATCTGACTACTGCTACTTTGAGCTGGGCAGACACTTTCAATTTCAGATTGTAGCATCCGTTGTCAGACCATGTATTGATAACACGTCGCCGATACGCCAAAAAATGCAAATTTCAGTTGCAGACACGAATGGTTTAAACTTAAAAGTGCATTAAATAATCTCTGCTATAACGTTTGATAGGACTTATCTTTTCATCTTCCCTGCTAGATTAGAGCTGAAATCCAACAGAAACACTACAAGAAAATGTATCAGTCCGTCATCATGCAGAGCACAGTAATGGTGAGATCTCCTTTTACGCTTCAGAAATGATCTAAATCTCTTGTAATCTCATCAGTAATAAGTGTTAAGGATGATAAAAGTTTTCATTTGGAAATGGATGAAGTTTTACTTCAGAGCATAAAAAAAGGTAAGTTTGAAAACTTTGAAAAAACACATTGTTGATTGTCCCCAGGGCAGAAAACATCTTTTACTTACTGGCCCGTTAATCAACGGCCCGTTGACTTTCACAGTGTGGCTGATAGTTCTCTGTTCTGGATATGAAAATGAAGAGAAAAGGTTGAAGTGTTTGCAGCATCTGTTAGTCATCTCATAGCTTTAGTCATAGTCGTCTCTGAAAGCTTTTGCGCTGCATCTGAATGAGCAAGCATCTCATTTGAATCCTTGTGGGATCTTCATGCTTATTCTTTGTTAAAAAAGAAAAAAAAGAAGTGTTGGTGGAGCGGCTATAAATGGGGGATCGGTGAAGTCAGAAGGCTCAGTGACTCATGAGAAGCCATGACAGAGAGGTTTATACTGGCGGAGGGGTGGGGGGGGGGAGGTTTCAACAGCCCACTTTGCATTAAGACATGCAGTGGAATTGGATGTGTATGTGGTTTTTGGGCCTGATCCACTCTGACAGGGCGGCGTGTCACATGCAGTTCTCTGCAAAGTTTCGCAGATTGGAGTTTACTTACGTACAAATTCAGAGCTTCTCTGGAGGCAGAAATAATCTCAAGTGTTGTGTAACTGAGCTGGCAGAGCCAAACAAAATCACAAATTTGTGCAAGATGGCAGCTGAAACGTTTCTTGGAAGACCGGGATGTGATCTAACTCAGACATTTATCATATTTTTCACCCTTCTAATAATAATAATAATAATTTATTGGTCCTTATTTTTTAATGTTTATGTCTTTTATGATCCCTTGAAAACTAGATGGCTTGTAATAAAAGTGCTTTTCTTTTGCGTAATTATTTAAAAATTGCTTATTTTCGCTTCTTAAGAAGTAGCATAGAAAAACAAAAATAAATGTTTGCAGTCCCCTGGTTCCACTTTATAAGTATAAGTCGCCTAGCAATTAGGGAAGCAAAAGCAATAGCATTTGAGTAATATCTGGAAAGGAGAATATCCTCTGGTACTACAACGAAAACTGCAATCAAAGGAAAAAGGGTAAATTTGACACCTCCGAGAATATATATATAATATACTGTAGATGTCCAATAATTATGAAGATTTGGACAAGACCAACAAGTATTAATGAGGATCCTGTAACTGTTTTATATCTGTTGCATAAAGGAATCTGCCCCTGGATACATTTTTGCTAACTTTTCCTTTAATAGATGAAGGCATTGTAAGACTTTGAATTGTAAAATCCCATGTCTGACACAAATTGAGGAAGACTGCATTCTTTGAAGGACGGACTGACAGTTGTGAGCTGCTATTTCAGATGAAATTTCGAATTTATAAATAACGCTAAAAGAAAAGAGAAAAAGTAATTTAGTGTCCATTCAGTCTGGTTTGATTCAGCCAGGGATTATTTCACCAGAGAATCTCTCCCTGTTTGTGTAAAGTACTATTAGCCTCTTCAGCACCACGGACAGCTTCCAGTACAGAAAGAATAAGAGTCTGCAGTGATTACCATACTAGAACATTCAGTTTACTCAATGAAAAATAAGTTTACCAAATTAATCAGAGGCAGTCTTGATTTCAAATAACATACACCCCCACAGACCTCATTTATTTTAATCACAGCACCATGCAGTACCCAAAAGTCACTGGAGCGTCGAATGGACATGGCAGCATGGATGGCTTGGCCGCAGCCAGCAGTGATAATTATCATGTGGGCTGTGGGAGGTGGGGAGGGCTCTCTGTTGTTGCCTGGAGGTACTACTACAGCAGATGTTTTGGTTCGGAGCCTTGTCTGCCAATACTGGGACCGTCATGATTACGTCTCCGAGTGTCAAAACCAGTTAGTTGGTTGTTAGAGGGGTCAGAGGTCAGTGGCTGGTTGTTGTCTGAAGTGGTGCAGTGATTCATTACTTTCTAATGGATCTTTTATGTCTCCACACCGGCGACAGCCATGGCCGTAGGCATTATGTTTTCGTGCTGTCCGTAGCTAGTAATTCTAGTTTTGTCAGGTGGCAAGTGATGTCTCCCTTGTGTCTGCAGACGAGGCAAGAGAAAGTTTACAGAAAAAGGCTTTTGCATGTAAAATCACATGTAATTAATCGACTGATCGATCAACAGCAGTTTTTAATAGTCACTTAACAATTGCTTTAATCAGCGCTCAAGCTTTAGCTTCTCAAATATTCGGAAATGTTGGTTTCATGTGTGTATATCACTGTAAATTGGTTTGGCCGTACAAAACAAGCAATTTAAAGATATCAACTTGACATTTTATAGACCAAACAATAACCAGTTAATCGAAAAAATAATATTTGGTTCCAGCTGTAATTGTCGTCTTGTCTGCTTGGAGAAAGCAAGGAGCAGTAAAAAACGGTGTTATACAGGGTCAACTGTGGCGAAACACCTCTGTAAGCATGGAGGCAGTGAGCATATTGTCCCATTTTTACCCTCCGTATACCGCCGAAACATAGTGCTCTATATCCGTGCGGCACTATCATGGCTGCAGACTGTATTATTCAAGAGCAATTTCAACCCAATTCCGTGGGCTGTCTTGATATGGCTGCATCTGATCCCAATCTACAGACTTGATGCTCAAAGGAGCAGAAATCTCTTTGATGCTATCAAGTTTTTGTGCCATATGTAGGTTTCTGTAACTAAAAACACCTGCGCTGTATCCGTCATCTGAGCTATGAAGATGAGATATATCAAAGCACTAGAAAGAAATGCACGACAGACGCATCTGTCTCTCCTCACCGGAGCTCTTCACAACCTGGGGTCGCGGCGATACCAGCGCCATGCAAATGAGAGAGCCTCTCCCAAATGAGAAAAATCCGAACTCATGCTAATGCGGTGTCACAGACGCCTGATGGCGAGCGATAAGCTGAAAGATCGTCGGTCACAACGCCTGTTTATTTCAATGTCACCCTCGCAATGTTATCTATCAAGCTGCCACCGCTGTCAATGAGTTCAGTCTCACTCTTCAAGGCACTGTGGAGTATGATTTAGTTGAGGCTGTTGTGTTAAATGATAGTGCCAGTGAGATCCGATCTGACAGCTCACTCTGGTTCAATGACGGAAAATGATAGCATCTTTTATTTTGCTGCCTCTTTTCGAAAAGGTCAAATTCCCATTCACTGGATATTCATCAGGTGCTTTTCATGTTGTTTATTTTTTTTTACTTTAAAAAGAAAATGAGCACAGCTAAATTATAATTTTGTGACAATTATTGAGCTGGTTGGACTTTGGCAGGCATGCTGCTTTTCAAACAAAGTGTGTGGGTGGAAATGTTGTGAGAGGCTGTAGGCAGATGAAAGGATGCCCAGTGGGGAAAAGGCTTTCTAATGGACGGACGAGGAGAATGGGAAACCATCAAAGTGAGCGAGGAAACAGACACCATGAGGAGATGCATGAATTAAAGGGAAAAGTCAGGACGCCGATGTGAAAGCGTCATTTCCCAATCATCCCTATCATCTCATTCTCCCCCACCGCTGTGCTGTCGTGATCTATTCACATCTGCTTGAAATGGCAGATCGGTGACACTGGGACTGTTATTTTCTGAAGCTGAATTATTTGTCACCTTCTGATCACACTCTGGCAGCACTCTGCGACACCTTCGTGGGATTAGCAACCTGTCAGCGGTTGTGTGTATTAAAAAGTACGAGATCCTGTGACTCGAATCAGAGCGCCAATCTGTTGCGAGTGTCAATTGGATTCAAGAAGTGTGTGTTTACGGGTGAAAAATTCCCGAACGAGCTGATTTATTCCATCACTCAGGCGAACGCTGATGTTGTCGTGTGACCTAAAATTCACCCCACCTCAAATGGGTTCTGATACTGTGTAATTTAGCCCCTCGGCAGAAACTCTTCAAACTCTTCAAACACCATCTTTGTCAAGTAGCAAATCAGATAAGGCAGTGTTTTTTATTTTTTTCTGAAAATGTCAGTGCAAGTTCAAATTTGTTTTGGACTACTGCTGAGAAAAAAAAAGTTTGAGTCAGGCTACAGGCAAGTGTTGGATGAGATTTGCCTCTTTCTTAAACGCACAAGTTAGCCCAAATACCTCCTCTTTGCATTTTGAATCACTTTTTCAAGCGACAAATGGGATGAGACGGCGCATATTCATCGACTTAGTCACCGCTGGGTGCGTAAACCCGCAGTAGGCAGAATATTTTTGGCATCATTGGGGCAAATATTCCATAATAACCTTTCAGTATATTGTAATTCAAGTGTTCTGAGAGAGACTTCTGCTCCTCATCATGGCTCTGTTTTCAGGCTTTAAAAAAGCCTGTGACGGAAGACTTTGGCCAATCACAGGTCATTTCAGAGAGAGAGCGTTCCTATTGGCTGTTCATTCAACGGAGGCAGATGTCAATCACTCGCGAACTCCGATCAAACTAGGCGGCGCTGATCAAATATGAATCAATATTCTGTCACTGTAATGCCTATTTCTCACCTCAAATGTTTCCAGAAACATCTTGTGGTGTACTGTGTAGCTCAGTGGTCTCAAACTCAATTTACCTGGGGGCCGCTGGAGGCAGAGTCTGGGTGAGGCTGGGCCGCATCAGGTATTCCACAAAAAAAGCTTTGTTAAAAAAAAAACAATCTTCTCAAACGTCATTATTAACAGTTCTTTAACTTGAATGGGTTCTTCTGAACATGAACTGTCCTGAACATGAACTGTCCTGAACATGAACTGTCCTGAACATGAATGGAACATTGAAGAACATGAACGGTTCTTCTGAACATGGCCTATTGCGTCTCCCACTTTTCCTGAAATTGTCTGTGCTCGTCACCAACCTTTCTCTTCACTGCAGGCTTTGAAAAAGACATGATATATATTCATTCCACTTGGTGTCACTCCGCAATAAAGTTGTGCCTGCTGTGTTTGTGTTGCTCTGCAATTACACCACCAAGCCGCTAGTTGGCTTTAAACTCTATGAGTTTCCTTCTTCTTCTTCTTCTTCTTGTACTACAAACAGAAACTGAGCGGAGTTGGAGCTAATAACTGTTGAACCACAGAACTTTTACTGACATTACTGCAACGCCGAAAAGAGACAATATATCTGAGTGGATTTGTGTGAACAAACATTGAAAAGATGGAGGCAGAGAGAAGTAGAACTTGGTCCTGGCCGCTCAGCATCGCTGACAGACTGGACCAATCACAGCTGTTGCGGTCTGCGTCGCCGCGACGTGTAGTTACATTTCTGGAGAGGTGCACGTCAGGCTACGGCGTCGATTCAACGCAGAAGTATAAATCAAGCTTTAATCGAGCTTATGTGATGTAACACGGGCGCCGCCATAGTTGTTGTGAAATGTTTCTCTGCTTGCATCAAGCCCGGCCGATTGCCCGCCCCCGGGAGCCATATACCCCGCTGTGATTGGTAGGTTCGTTCAGCTCGGGCTCGCGCAACAAAGGGACCTTCCACACACAACGCGGCAAACTGCCATTCACATAAAACTCGCGGGCTGAGGGCGCCTGGTTAGCTCAGTTGGTAGAGCGGGCGCCCATGTAACAAGACTTGGTCCTGACCGCGGCGGCTCGGGTTCGAATCCGGCCTGTGGCCCTTTCCGCATCCACTCTCTCTCTCCCCCCTTTCCAAGACTCTATCCACTGTCCTGTCAATAAAAATGAAAAAAATGCCCGCAAAAAAAAAACTTGCGGGCCGCACTAACATTAAACTTTCATATCAAGGTGGGGGCCACAAAATATCGTCTTGCGGGCCGCAATTGGCCCGCGGGCCGCGAGTTTGAGACCCCTGGTGTAGCTGTAAAATGAGAAAGTTTGTAACCCGGCAGCCATGTTGACATCAGCTGAGGAAATACCAAGCACCGCCCACCAGCTGGAGCAAACTTTCTCATTTATTAGCTAAATAGTACACTACAAGATGTTTCTGAAAACATTTGAGGTGAGAAATAGGCATTACAGTAACAGAATATTGATTCATATTTGATCAGGGCTGCCTATTTTGACCGTTTGATCAGATTTTGCGAGTGATTGACAGCTGCTTAGAGACGGTAAGGCTCCAGTTCGGCTCTGATTGGTTGTTTTCCTCCGATCTGTGTAATCTTGCAGATGCGATTAGGAGCACCAGAGGACACCTGAAGACATGATTTCTTTCAGATTACCTGTCTCATGCACTACTGTCAGGATATAGTGACCGTTTTATAAAACTGACTTTTTTTTTTGCTCCAATTCTACCCACTTCTGCTTTAACCATTCATAGTTTGAGTCAATCCAGGGCGACATCATCAGTAAACGGCTCACACTCCACACTCTAAACAGAATTAAAAGGTCAGCTGCCAAGTGTCTGGAAAGAAGCACTTGAAGGGCCGTCTGTTTGAGAACATTAACAGCTCTGGGGACGTGTCTTTTTGACATGGACACCATAGAACATGACAAAAGGCTACGACAACAAATAGGGAAGTGCGGCGGCTCCATCTGCCGTCATCTGTAACCAAAGAAACAGGGAAGAACAGAGCACTTCCTCTTCATGGAAAATTTCCCAGATCTCCAAAAACATTTTCTGCTATATTTGTATTTACGAAAGCAATGAGTATTTTTAAAATTTGGAGACTTATACTTGAGGTGATAATGACCTCTCTTGGAATTAGTTGCTGCCTTTTGAAGTCGCAACTTCACGCAATAATTCCTCTCCAGATTATTTGCCTGGATAAACCGTGTCAGTTGTGATATCTGTGGCCGAGCCCTGCGGGAGGCAGGGTGCTGCGGAGGGAGGCGTGAAGGAGTGGGCGGGAAGAAGAAGAAGAATAAGCTGCAGCGTGGAAGCTAAATAAAATCAAAGCTACAGGGCATTTATTTGATGTTCTGTTCCGAACTACAGCACTCCAAAACATCCATTTCTTATCACAATTAGATGTAATGTGACATCAAAAAGAGATTATTCTACTCAATGGAATCAAGTACTCTCTGTAACCCCTTGGAGTACATCTATTGCCCTTGCTCTATAAGGGTCAGTCTCGCTCCTTGACTCACTTCCTGCCTCTCCCAGCCTGTCACCGAGCCAGTGGTTGCCGGGCAGACTTCCCTGAAGGGTGACCCTGGAGGCAGGAAGTGGTTGAGCAAATAGCCTCCCTTTATCTGTATGACTCACCTACCAGTAGTCGCGCCATGGCCCCTGGCCTCCCACATCAGACTGATTCCAACAGACATGACTCCCCAGGCACCGCTATATTAGCCCTGGTCCTCAACGGCCCCCCTCCAGCCTCGCAGCCAACTCCGCACGCAACCAGGGCTACAGGTCGCTAAATGTGGGAGGTAGGGTTTTTAAACTCCTTCAAACTGTATCTGCAAAAGTAATAGAAGACAGAACAAGTCAGCCAGCCAACTGTAGTCTTTGATCCCTGTTGCTTGCCTAATAGACGCGGGGGCTGAGAAACAGTGGACCATTAGAGATCCCCAGCAGTTACTGTACTGTGTGTACTCTAATTTGTGAGTTATAGACCTTTTGATGGCCAACTGAAGCTAAATGCTCAAATTAAACTTAGAGAGATCCTTACTATATTTTCTCTTCAATGCCGCAGGCTTTGCTTTTTTAATTGGAAATCGAGGGTGTGTGTATGGATTGGATGAAAATATGAAATAACTGGAAAAGTGCCCGCTTTTACATATCATTCAAAACAACTTTATTAACGTCAATTATACTTGGCGGTTAAAAACACAGAACAAAATGTGATAAACTAGGAAAAAAACAACAAAGACAACAGAAAAATCATGGACAAGGCACTGAAAATAAATGATGTATGTGGCGTTTCAATAATAAATCGATAAATAAAGGAATTAATATATCAACTAACGTTAACGCTATTCATTCCGAGCAAGTCGACACTTAGGGTGCTTTCACAAGCCATAGTCCGTTTCAGTCCGAATCGGAGTGGAATTTATACTTTTGGTTTGTTTTCTATTTAGTCTGGTTCGATTTCACAGTGCACAAATTAAAGCGGACAAAATTAGAGAAATTAATTTACTGAGGGGAGTTCACGAAGGAGCGAATTTATCTTCCTTATCTCAAGAGTTGCCACTTCTATGCAGGGAATCAGAGACTTTGATATATTGCTGTCAAAGTTTTTTCACTTTGACTCGGCACTGATCGACTGAGCGCACAAATCCCTTCTCCTCTAGTTAATCTCGAATGACTAAACGTCACTATTTTTGTGGACTTTATTTAGCATATTCTGTGTGTTGTCTTCGGTCCAGATATCATGCAAACATCGGACTTCTTCAGGAGTCCATGTCAGTCCTCTCCCACTCATGTTAACCTGTCTTTACCTGTGTCCATCTCAACGAATGCCCACACAGGCAGCCTGCGTTTTGGTTTGCACCAAAGTACGATTACTGCGTTCACAACTGCCCAAACGAACTGCACCAGAGTTTGATTAAAACGGACTAAATGTTGGCTTGTGAAAGGGACCTTAATTACCCAGATCCACTTAGTTTGAACCAATACAACAACATCCACTCAAGTTGCAAGAGAGAACCACGAAGAACTAACGTTACTGACCGCCAGTTGGGGAAAATGATACCACAGATAATTTCGTTCGCGTACAAAAACTATGCGGTGGTCAACAAAAAAACAAATGTCAGTATGCAAAACGAAAATTACAGACAGAGACGCAAATGGCATTATATGTGTTTAGGACTCAAAACCCAAAGTTTAAGACTCAGGACTTTGCCTGACTTGACTTGGGACTTGACTGCAAAGAATTGAGACCTAATTGTGACTTGCAAAACAATGACTTGGTTCCACATCTGGGAACTAGGCAGATTTGAGTTAATCAAGCTGTATTTGTGAAGGGTTCCTGTGCCAAAAAGATAAAGTTAAAACACTGAATGAACTAAGCTATTGAGCTTCAAGGTGTTCACATAGCAACAATGATGTTTAAATAAACCGTTTAATTAGTGTGCTCTGAATAGAAATGTTGCATTTAATGGTACCAGTAATTTGCAGGGAAAGTGTAAGTCAATTACACTTTGAAACAGCGCATCCCTAATATTATTTAATTACATACGATTGAATCCTTTGAAAAACGCTTTGAGGACTTTTGCATAAAGAAATCAGCTTCACTTTCATCGCTCATTATGCAGATAGCAGCAGCAGAAAGGCAGACGTTTTCATCTTTGACTCGCAAATCAGATCAGAGAATTCTCTTTGAATAAAGGCCACAATAGTGTCAGTCTGAGATTGATGTAAGAGCTGAAAGGTTTATTTTGCACCTGGGCTGCCTAGAGAAGGCTCTTTTAGATTATCTTAGTGTCTCAGTATTGATTCACATCATAGCAACATCATTTAATGCCCATTTCAGCATCTTAATGTATCAGGTTTCTCTACACCATCCTCTCTACTCCCCAGCCTCTCGTTTAGCCCCGGGCTGACAGACCCATTTTCCAGTGGGCGTTGCGATGTTTGCCATATAAATAGACTGAACGTATCCACCAACAACTCAGGGAGTGTGTCAGACCTTTACGCTGCGTGAGGAACAAGAGTAGATGATAAGAGCTGCTGAGATCTGGAGCCCTGAGTCCTTCCCTCTGGCAGACAACAAGGCTGCTTTTTCTAACTTTTTTTCCTCAGCGCTTTGGAAGCAGTAATTGAAAATGGGGGAATCTTTGTGCACTGGCTTAATAGAGCTGTCCTGCCCTTGCTGCAAAGCGGGGTTAATAACTTTTTCCAGTTCCATTACCCCCTGAGATTGGCTTCAGGTGAGTAAAGAGGCTGCACTGGACAAGGGGAAGTGGCCACGGGGCCTCCTCAGCCTCCTTTTATCTCTGTTCTCTGCAGGCAGCTCACCTAACAATCATTTACGTGACTTATTATATACATAAAAGACTACCCCCCCCCCACTTGTGTGTATGTGTGCATGACCACGATGTCTGGAAATACTATCCTCGCGCAAATGAGAGTCCGGCATATGGTGGTGGGTACTTGACTGACAGCCAGCAATTAATGTGCCAGTCCACTAACTCGTGTCTTCCTCATGCACTTTACCAAAGTTTAAGTGCACTGTTAGGCTTTCTTCCTGCATGTGTCAATGCAAACAGTGTTTTTCTTGGAAATTCTTATCAGTTTATTAGTCTGAATTGGTCTGATATTTGACGTGTCGCTGCCAGTTGACTTTATGAAATGGCGATTTTTCTTTTTCTTGTGAAGCAGTAATGAGACAGAAATTGGTTTGACGCTGGCTGACTGGTGAGTTTTTTTGTGATTTTCTTTGTTGGAGAGTGAACGGAGAAAGGAAAGAGTCAGAGGAATCTGGAGTGGATGGGTTGAGGCTTTACCTTAGGCTGTATGTAAAAAGTGGAAGTAGTCACCGCGACGTCACCCATTGGTTTGTTGACTGCTGTTTTGAAGTCTCGAGCAAAGAACGTACATTGCCAAGAAGTAAAAGTCACTCGTTCTACTATTGCAACATCAGCGCCCAGCAGTAAAGCTATGTTTCCACCATTTTGGACTGAAAGCTACTACTGGACGCCAGTCAAACGTGTGGCGGCAGCAGCTGTTGTCAAAAAACACTGGAGTTTTGTCTCTTTGCTTCTATACTCTTTCGGCATTTTGACCGTCGCCATCCTGTTTTTTTGGACCCCGAAGTGACACTAGAGCGTGGAGCTAAGTACATCCGAACGCTGAATAAGACATTTTTAGGCGACCAAAAAGGTTATAATTAACTATCATGAACTGAAAACACACTGTGAAAGGGTAAAAGTTGTAAAATGAAAATAACGCCGTGGTATCGACTTGTTAATCACAAGGTAGCCACGCCCTAAATCGTACCCTGCTTTATGGTCTATTTGACTCTAAATGGGACCATAATTTACTAAATGAACATCATGTTGTATTGAAGAAGACTTGAAACTAGCGATTGAGACCATAAACTCATGTTTATAATGTTTACTGAGGTAGTAAATCAAGTGAGAAGTAGGACCTCAGACCTTGAGGTTGCCCACTGGGCTTTACGCATGAATTGCTTTTTCTACTAGAATGACCCAACAGACTCATTAGTTATGTTTATATGCACAAAGTAAGCCAGCTCTTGGCTTATACTTTGGTTGTTGTCTTTTTTCTTTAACAACATGATTGCCATTAAGAAACCACTGACCACTCCATCAGTAAATTACACACGAAGAGACTCAACCACTTATTATTTGTAGTTTACTTCCAATTGGAGTGAAAATAATTACTATTCCAAAAGCAAAATAAAGTGATTTTATTGTTATTTTATTAAAAAAATACCCATAATTTTGTAGAAATGTAAATCTGTAGAGAATGTGAAATACAGCAGTGAAAAGATTGAGATATTTTCACACAAAGCAGCCCAGAACGAGTTCACTCGAACAACAGAGATAGGATCTGAACTCTCCATGAAACAAAATACTGTTGAACATTACTGCCATTAGTTAGATGGCTTTGATCACCAAGGCCAGACCTGAATGGCACTTATTCTTCTACATGTAATATTCATGCCACAAGAAAGAGCACAATTCATTCAATAAAGATCACTCATAACTGTTGGATAATGAAATAGTCTATAAAGCGCGGAATTACTTTTAAAATTCAAATTTATCTGCTGAATATCTCCCCAGTACACCATAATGGTGTTAATTGTTTGATGCAGCACTCTATTATGCATGCAAAACACAAGCTTTAATTTGCTTAGAGTTTATTTTGTGTCATGTATTGTAATTACACTGTTAGCGCTCCCTTTGGATCAAAACAGTGTCCTTGCTGTGATTATTAGTTTATCCAGGTCTATGAAGAAATCACTAAGTGTCTTCTCTGAGGATTACTTTAAACAGCAGCAATTCCCATGCTTTGAACCTGCGAGTGGTTTAACATCTCTGAGCAACTGTTCATCAGTAAATAATCAAGATGGTTACGGTTAAGTGTCGGAAAGCACACAATATGACTTCATTAGAATTTCATTGTTATGAAGGGAATGTGAGCCGCTGATTCTGGATTCAAATCAAATGTGTGCACTTGTTTCTGACTCCTGTATTTGCCTAAGACTCACTTCACTTCAGTCAAATCACTTCCCCATTGATCCAGACTATCGATCCCGGCACTACGGCAGCATTTGTGAGTCTCTCGCTGCTTTTGATTTGTCTTTGACGAAACAGTTACGCCACTATTAGTCTCCTCCTGTTTAAATAGTCCTAAACGCAACAAGTCCTTTTGAATTGTTTCGCTGTCTCTGAATGAGAGAGTTTTGAAGGATAGCCTTTGAATGGTGACCTCGCCTTTGCAATTTTGATTTATTACATTTCACTAAAGCAGAATTATTTTGTATTCATTGACATTAACAATTAACCCAACTTACTTCACTTGGACTAATATTCAATGATTTGAGAGCAGCTCTGTGACAATGGATGCTTCAGCTAATCTAATGGGGGGTTTAATGGTCTATTTATATTAAGAAGTAGAATATTTTCACCAGTAAAGGAAGACTCAATCCTACAGCTTATCGGAAAATTGCAAATCACCAATCATGGTACCAACCATGTCATACAACGTGTTTACGAAGGAGGCTTAATAACGCTCCAAATCTGCGCTAAATTTTGGTGAGGAAAAACTGACATGGCCATTTTCAAAGGGGTGCCTACATCTGTTGTTGCCAAATCTCCCTTTAAAGTATCTTTTGAACAGATAAAAAATGTGTGATTCATTTGCGATTAATTGCGATTAACTATGGACAATCATGCGATTAATCACAATTAAATATTTCAATCGCATCTCCAAATTTATACCATCCATAACATGAGGACGGCATGGGCACCCTGGCTGGTCTGCGGCTGTTCTTACATATTTATATTCATGTTTATACATAATTATGGGTCTGTCTACATTTATAAGAGTTTCAATAAATACACAGACTCTTTCCCTTATGGGAATTATGGGGAAAAAATAGCTGTAATTGCAGATAATGCTTTTAAACACATGCTTCTATTTGATCTGAATTTTAATAAGCCTCAGGCTAAGAAATGATACCAATCATTTTGTTCACGCAGATGATGAGCTCTCTCTTATTGACTATATCCCTCTTTTTTCTGTAGTGTCTGTGCATACATTTATTCAATTGGTTTAAATTAGGCTGACATATAACAACTGCCACATCATGTTGTGATGATTAGCAGATAATTCTTGATAAAATGGCTTTAATTGCTGATTTACTGGGTGATTAACTCATAAAACCAAATAAAATGACGGGAGGGTGGTGTAATTGGCAAAAAAGGCCGCCCGTGTGTCTTGCTCTCCTTACTGTACCAAGCTGTGAGCTGTGAAATATATTGAATTTGATGACGAAATGGAAACCATTAATCCAGGGATGGGCTGATTTTTGGCAGCTTTATGACCTCCTCAAACATGAGATGCAACCTTGGGAAAGCTGGCCAATACTGGAACCAGTGGGGAGCAGAGCAATCCATGTGATACCAACATGGTGTCCAAATCTGAGCTCGAGAAAGGAGTCTCCATGTTAGCTCTTAATCTATCTATTGTGTTTTTGTTTTTTTAATCTTTCAAAATTGTAGAAATGGTCATGTTAATGGCAATACGACTGCCCAGGTTGGGGAAAAACAAAAACCCATTGGTATTGGGGGGGGGGGGACATAAAAGGATGATGGAGGAGATATCAGGAAGGATAGAGGGAGGTAGAGAGCGAGGGAGCTGACCCAGTTAGAGAGGGAGAGAGAGCGAGCTCCAGAGAAAGATGGAGAGAGAGAGAGAGGTGATAGGAGGGAGCTGTGTGCCAGCCTCGCCACTGCATTGGGGACCTGCTGGGCCATCTGGCGGCCATGTAATTGGGTTGGGGTTTTGCACCTGAGCGGCACACCTCCAAAGAAATGGTTGGAGCAAAAAACAGAAAGAGGGAAACAAGCATCCTGCAGCGTAGTGAAGGTGGGAATGACTGTGAAAGTTGATAATGGGTTATATCAATTCTTAGTGTCTCCTAAATTTACTTTTTTCTTTTGTCAAATTTGCTTGAATCACCCAAGAGGTTACAATAATGCAAGATTGAATGTTATCATTGGAGTGGAAAAGACATAAGTGTAAAGCTGTCTTCCAAGTGAGTCATAATGGTGACAGGGCAGACATTAACATTTGTGTTGCAGACGATATACAGTATGATTACATAGCGATGACAACCCTTGGAAAGGGAAAAAGGTCAACAAGGCTCTCAGGTTTTCCATAAAGATAAAAAAAAAAAAGCCTGATCCACCTGCTGTTCAAGTGGACCACCTGCTGTGAGGCGCTGCAGACAATGGAGATAACACGGAAGTTGCCGTCTTATGCTTGAAGGAGCAAGTAGTCATTAAGGTGCAAATATGAGCTGAATTAATGTTTCATTTTTCGCCAGGCCTGATGCGAGAGACATAACAAACTCCGAGGGTGGTCCTCCTCGCACACACACACTGCTAACATATCGGAGATTGAGAAGCATCAGCGTTACACAACCCTGAGGAAAACGATTTAAAAGCTTGGGAACGTTATTTCATTCAGATGCATGTCTCATCCTGGAAGGTCTCTTAATTCACTGGGATTTACATAAAAATTTGCATCCACTGCCTGCCGAATTCTTCAGGGTAATTATTGTCTTTTCAAAAAAAACGTAGCTCCTTGTGTATTACACATCCTCGTACAAGCGCGTCAGACATGATCTCCCTTGGAAATATTGAGTGAAAGCCTGTGTGCAACACCCCGTCACGGCGTGATCAATTATTTTTCTATAGAGGAAGGCTCCCACATGCACTCTGCAGAGCATCATTGTGCTCCCTAAAAGTCCTCGCCCGTGTTGAAGTATCTCTGTCATTGCCAGGCGTGCCTCTCAATGGCTCAGCCCCCACACTAACCTTGCAGCGTTTCAAAGGGAAACCAAAGGGAGGCTGAGTGAACATGGACATGCGTAGGCGTCCGTGCAACAAAGGGGGAGGTTGAGAGGGCCGAGTTAACCAATGGATGCCTTGTTCGCGACAGGAGAAGGTGCATTGCCACTCTTTACATGAAGTTAAATTCATGTTTAAACTATTTAATGACTCAAGTTTTTCTTGCTTAGTTCATAGTTTTTTTTCTAAACTAGTTACTGTATTTTTTATCTTTCTTTTAGAAGTATTTTTCTCAGCAGCTAACCACATGACACGTCTTGAAATTGTCTGTTGGTGACAGACAAAAGATGTTGTTAAACAAGTGTTAGCTGAGTGTTAAAGTCACAGCTGGAGAGTGCGGTGCTATCTTGCTTTCGCAGTATGTTTGGAAGCAACAGCTGGTAAACACGAAAGTGATTGTGAATACCGTCTCATGCTAGCGACTCAGAATTGCTTTTGTTCGCAGAGTTCAGCGTCACCACAAGGGATTTAAACTTTGTTTAATCAAGCTGGTTCATCTAAAAATACATTATTGTGTCAGTTTAGTAGCATTGTTGTGCTGATGGGACATTTCTACGGCTATATACAGTCCTGAATGTCCAGTAAGGTTATGGTTAGTTCAGGAATGTGATCTTAGTAAGTTAGACAGGATAAGACGTACTTGATAAATAAAAGCAGCGCAATACTGTATGCTTGTGAAGAAGTATCACCTCGGTGATAATTGATGTAAAAGCATAAACTGTATATGTTTTGAAGCATTGAGTTCAGTATTTTGGCTGTCGCCATCTTGGTTTTTGGCCATCGCCATCTTGTTTTTAAGACACTGCCTTCTTGTTTTTTCGCCGTTGCCTTCTTGGTTGTAAGACACTGCCTTCTTGGTTTTTGGCCGTCACCTTCTTGGTTTTAAGACACTGCCTTCTTGGTTTTTGGCCGTCACCTTCTTGGTTTTAAGACACTGCCTTCTTGGTTTTTTGCCGTCACCTTCTTGGTTTTTGGCTGTCGTCATCTTGGTTTTTAGCCATTGCCATCTTGGTTTTTAGCTTTCACCATCTTGGTTTTTAGCTGTTGCCATCTTGGTTTTTTGCTTTTACAATTTAGTTTTTTGGCCGTCACCATCTTGGTTTTTGGCCATTGCCTTCTTGGTTTTTGGCCGTTGCCTTCTTGGTTTTTTGCAACAACAACAGACACGAGAGGGTGGAGCTATGTACAAACAAATGATGAATAAGACATTTTTAGGCAAACAAAATGTTAAAACTAACTATGAAGACACACCTTGAAAGGGTTAAAGTTGTAAGACGATAAAGGCCGTGGTAGCGACCTGTCAATCACAAGGTAGCCACGCCCTAAAGCATCCCCTGCTTTATGGTCTATTTGACTCTAAATGGGACCATGATTTACTAAATGAACATCATGCTGTATTGAAGAAGACTTGAAACTAGCGATTGAGACCATAAACTCATATTTACAATGTTTACTGAGGTAATAAATCAAGTGAGCAGTAGGCTCATTTTCTCATAGACTTCTATACAATCAGACTTCTTTTTGCAACCAGAGTCGCCGCCCCCTGCTGGCTATTAGAAAGAATGCAAGTGTAAGAAACTTCCACATTGGCTTCACTTCTCAGAACCGCCTGTATAAAAGCAGTATTATTATACTTGGGTGGCACCAAATGTACACAATTGAAGTAACTGAAAATTCAGAGTAAGTACAGGAGGACTGTGTAAGAAGATGGAAGCCAATTATCAGCCATTACTTACTGTACACGTAGGATAATTAAACAAGGCCATGTATCACATGTCATTTTCCACCGGTTTATTAATGTGTCTTTGGTTTCGAATGAACATCAGAGGAGGCGAAATAGGACAAATTGTGCAGAGAAGTCATTATGTTTGGCTTAGAGCAACTTTTTGGTGCTAATTACATAAAGGTACTGTCTGGGTAATTTAAAACTACAACCATAATATCTACATGTGCAAGTGAGTATCTTCAAGGCAAACCCTCAAACTTGCCCTTTTGAGTTAGCCTATAAGCTCCTTATCATGTCTCTAACAAATGTGTAAATACACTTGACATATACGTAGTCTTGCAACACGTAACAGCTGAACAATCATTAATTAAGTGTGGTTGCGAAGGTGGAGGCAAAAAAAAATGAACCTTCACCATCAACCAGCCATTCATATTAGCTTTGCTACCTGGCTACTGTTACCAAGTTATAAACAGAGCCAATGATTTACAGTATCACTGGCCATACAAACACAGATACATTATGTTACAATCATTTGTTTCTCTTGGCAACAGTTGTCTTTTTTTTCCTCCTCTAACAGTTCTTGTCATTGCCAATTGTATATTGTACCTCCTCCTACACATGAAGCTGCTTTTTTCTCACTTTGTGTCAACATTTTTTGGCCTAAATCCTTTACTATCCTCCTCAGATGTTCTCTTCCTCTGTACATGCAACCTGTCCAACCAGTTGGAGTGGCTAAGGCAGTGCCAGGATACGATCCTTCATTGGTTTTCTTGGCAAACACCACCAGTTGTGAGTGCCTGGCTAAGCCACATGCACTGCAGTTGTCAGCAGGTGTTTTTATTCCTCTGGTTTATTTCTCATTTCAAGCACCCTGTTGTCGCACACACACTGGGACTAGCACTGCGCCGGACCAGAGGTCACTCTCTACCAGTCAGCTCTAACCTGCTGGTTTCTGGCGGCTCTGATGTTAATTGTCCCAGCTAGTTTAATTGGCCACTACTGAGCCATGCTTGCTGCTAGCCTGGTGGCAGAACATCAGCAGCAGCATCCTGAGCTTCTGCCTCTCTTTGTTTCATCTCCTCAGTGGTGGATTTTAACAATGGGCATTTGGTTTCACAGGATATTTTAGTGACTGCGTTTACATGCACAAAATAATAAAAGACAATATTCCCACTAAGCTGTTTACATGGCTAATGAAAATGAATATTTCACTAATATTCCCGTTTAAATGTTCCTTCAACCACCTTCTTGAAAAGGTCGACGTCGCGATATTTGCGCATATCCAAAAACCTGTTGATATCCAAGTCTTTCGTAATGTTTAGAAGTAGGTGTGTTTCTCCTTCCGACCAGAAATGTGGGCTTTTCTTTAGGTCATGCATCTCTGCAAAAACTGTCAGCCACTCGGTTTGTGCACAACGCACAGAGCTGGTCGTAAACAGGCAAGAGGCAGCATGTCGCAAACTGCCGTAAAAACACCAATTGAGATGCATATTCTGAATGTACTGTATACATGCTCCTAAAACCTGAATAATATTGGCATATCCAACATGTCTTAATTGGAAAATGCTCCATTCGGAATAAGGCCTAATTCAGAATATCCAAACAGAATATGTTGTTTACATGACCCGTATCAAAGTGGAATATCAGTGTGCATGTAAACGTAGTAAGTTGCTTATCTGCCTAAAAAGGGTTATCAATCAAAAAAAATCAGTAGTGTTCTTTTAAGATTCAATGCAAATAGTAAATAATGTTTTGCCTCCCCTGCTGCCAATAAGTCAAACCCAGAGGAATGACGGTTTATCAGAGTCTCTCTCATTAAAGAGCTACGTGTCAGTCTGTGTGACTTCTGTTTACGAACCCTGGTTTTCTTATAATTGGGACATATGAAACAAGTCTTGTAATTATATGAACTTTTCCACTAAGGAAACCAAGACAGAAAACTGTAATGAGTCATGGTTCAGTAAATTTAGCTGTACATATACGTTTCCCAAGAATACAGACTTCAAGCCAGCAGCAGAAATAACCTCATTTTCTGTTGCGGCTGGTCGGGATTGAGGCGTCACTAAATGTGTTTAAGGATTACGCCACTATTAGTCTACTCCTGCTTCCTCTCCAGCCGCTGTTTGTATTTGAATTTGAATAAGCGTGTTGCCTCTGGTTCTTTGATGTTCTGTATTCTTTGCTCCGGTTGCGTCTCCCTGAGCGATTTCTGTTGCACACCATGTAATGTCCCGACACGTAATGTAATGTCAGTGTCGGGATTCAGATTCACAAAAGGACATCGATTTAGGTGTGGAAACATGGGCCTTTCTTGGATTGATTTTACCTTGGACTGCTGACAAATATACACCCAGAATATTACTCTCCTTATATATACCTGTGGTGGGACAATATAATTACATATTTGACATCATACATTGATGACTAATGTTGCTTTTTGCTGTTTTTTTCAACACTTTTAAAGCAGGATGTTTGTCTGATGTACACATCAAACATCCGCTGTCCGTGATATTTGCTGCGGCGAAGTCTCTCTGCTCTTTGATAGATATGCTGGATTTACTGATAGAGAAAATGTCAGTGTGTGCATTAGTGTCCATTAATGTCATTCATGGCATGTTGCTATACTTGTTGACGCACATCCATAAAAAAAACTGTAAAATCTGTAAATACCACTTTCCCAGTCCACAGTCCTTGTTCACTGTATATTCAGTTTGATGTCAATGTAGTAAAAAAGTGCTTAAACATAGTTTGTATCTTCTTTTAACACAACAATGACGTTATTCTGAAGACATTTTGACAGTGTTTTCTCTTCAACCTTTTCTGTTTTTCTGTTGTTGTCTGCCAAATAGGGCTGAATGATTTTTAAAAAATATCTAATTTTACATCATTATTCTCATTTTCATTGAAAAACATATTCAAATTATTATGGTGTGATTGTTGCGGGGGTCTGTACCAAATAAAGATGTTATCTTAAGTCTTAAGAATATGATGCGTAGGCCAGGACATCTCTGCAGCACCGCAATATTTGATTTACTGTAAAATCAGCTCAGTCGCACTAAGTGGTGTATGAAGGACACGCAAGTCATCTTGCATGCAATAAGAACACCGTTCTTGCTTTAGGCGTGTCATTTTTACACTGTGTAGTCTGTATTGCATGCAATGTAAGCGCAACCGCGTAAATAAGCTACTGCTCAGAGCTAGTGTCGTAGAATAAACAGTGAGAAAGACTGCTTATGGCGGGAGGGAAGGTGGAATGGTCCAATAGACACATGACTTTCAACCCGGAGACTGGTGTTTGTGTCCCAAAGAGTTATTTTGAAGTTACGTTAGTGACGTTTGTGACCTGTTTTCCGTACTTCTGTTAATTCGTTTCCGTACATATTTTACTTAGTTTACGTCATTATTTTAAGCCCAACCATGAAGTTTTTCTTAAACTTAACCAAGGAGGTTGGAAAGAGGAGAGGTCACACGTCATCAACGCGTCATATCTTCGGGGTACAACAATCTGGTCTGCACTCGCCGAAATTGAGCCAATCGCAATGCACGACCGCAGATCCAGTTACACTGCGCATGTGTTATACCCCATACCCCAAGACCCGTGTCCCAGTCTCTTTCAATAGGCCTTGAACCTAACTAAGGACATTACCTGTGAACGTTACTGTCGTTTTGTTGCGTGGCTCAAAACTTACACGCTAAAGAGGCGTACAAATGAATTTTTGATAAAATGTTGATTAATTGTGCAGCCCTACAGCAAACTATGAGGTCAAATATTTACCCACATGTGTTGCAATAACTGTGAATATGTCCTCTATAGTAGGCGTTTTCTCCGTGTCCTCTTGGATCCAACTACCAGGCAACAGTTTGAAATAAATATATTTCCTCCAAGTCTCCCAAGAACAATCCTTCACGTATGCGAAGGCCAATTGATTTTGCACAGATGTACTTTGTTTATTAAACCCACTGACTGCGTTTGTTGCTGGCACCAGTCTCAACAGTGGCAGTGCTAACCTAGATTTTATAGAAACGGGGTCGTGGCTGGTTGCCAGACTGAATTCCCAGATCGTTCCCTCCCTCAGTCAGAGCTACGTAAACAAGGGAATATGCTACTACACAACTACTCTGTGAAGCTGCACAGTGGCCAACAGTAACTCATAGTTTACTTTCTTCCTTGAACTGATACTCATCGGTACCACATCAACTTTGTCTATAGATGAATTCAGGAGAATGGAACGCCCAAAGTGTCCAGATGCAGCTAAACTGTATCCGAGAAGCACAAATATTGAAACGACACTTCATATCTCTGCTGTAATTCAGTCGAAATTGCCTCGCCGCCTTCGCGAACCTAATTTTATACATTCAAAGAAACACGAATTGGATTTCAGCTCTCTGAAGCTTTCCTTTCCCCTTCGTGTTTTTAAAGATTATATTAGGATGAATTGCCGCCACATTTTGTGCTCAGCTCTTTGAGGTTTCGAAACGGATATCATTAGAGGCCTTTCTGAGGGTAAGATTTCGATTTTTCAATTACATAGACGCCTTTAAAAAGTCTTTCTGTCGGCACCAGTGCAATGGTCTTTATGAAACAAAACTGTAAATGAGAAAATATGAGTTTAATGAGCACTGCAGTGTGGCAAAGGAGGTGCCATCAACCTTTGCTGTGTACTGGTGGAAAAACTCTGCACCGTTAGTGTGCCATTATCCTCTTTGATTGCTATGGTGACAGAGCCAAATTACAACCTGCACACAAAGAGTGGACAATAAATAGTTCCTGTCTGCAGTAGATTTGCCCAACAGACGTGTGTCATGACCGAGGAAAACCGAGGAAAGATGCCTGTTTTCCTATCAAAATACTTACTTTTGTGTTGAAATTACATAATAAATATATATTTTAAATGTTTATCAGCCTCCAAATTCCACACTTGCTGTTTTAATGCATGAAAAACATACTGTAGGTTCAACTAATATATGTAGGTTTACCCTCCAGGACATACTTGTTTACACAGTTGGCTTTATTCTATTGCTTGTAGAGCTGAAACAAAAAATAAAGATGATTCATCTGCAACTATTTTGATCATCTGTTAAGTGTTTTAATCATTTTTTCAAGCAAAAATGACAAACATTCACTAATTCCAGCTTCTCAAATGTGAATATTTGCTGCTCTTCTTTGTCCTATATGATATTAAATTAAAGCTCTTTGGGTTTTGGACCGCTTGTCAGACAAAACAAGAAACTTGAAGATGTCACCTCCTAGGGGCAGGGGAAAAAATCAATACAGATACTTTGGGATACTTTGTGTGGCCATATTATATTGATACACGGACGTCAAGTATCTTTTATTATATAAACTATTAACCTCTTAATAACTCCCTGGCCACTAATCTGTCTTTAAGAGATTGTAATTGGCTCAGTCTTAAAGCTAGAGTGGAGATACTGATATCATATGAAATCAAAGGAATTGACTGGTACCAACCATGTCATGTTAGCTTGTTGGAAAGAACCAAAAAATAACGCTCCAAATGTACTCTAAATTTTGGAGAGGGAATAAACTGGCATGGCCATTTTCAAAGGGGTTCCTTGACCTCTGACCTCCAAGATATGTGAGTGTAAACTCTGAGATGAACACAGTGTAAACTGTCTCTTATTAGGTAAAACAGATGTTGACAAACTGCATAGTTTGCAGTTGAAAAAAGGTAATATATCGCAATATATCTTACAATACTAAGCATATTGAAAATGTTTAAAATTAAAATTAAATCGTATTGTGACCTAAGTATCGTGATAATATCTATCACCTATCACATTGGACTTTTGGAAATTTTTAGACATTTCATAGACTAAAAAATTAAAATAAAAAAACATCAAATTAATTTATTTGAAACAGAATCCATAGTTGCAGCCCTAATTGCCTAGAATTTTGTATATTTGTATACAATCAACACACAATTCCTGCTCAATATATAGAGTACTGTATATACTGTCTTTTGGTACTTACAACACCATAAAGCCATAGAGTCTTTAGAGTCAGAGTGATATATTGTAAGGGACTGCTTTTGTTGTCCTAAACCAACCAACCTCTCAAAGTGATGTGATGACCAACATGTTCATGTAAACTGTACAGTACATTACACAGCATTACACATGCATGAACACATGACTGTATCCACAAATACAGTAAATACAAAGCACCGGTTAACATAAGCAACACATTGTTTCGTCCTCACAAAAGACCTGAATGTAAAGTAAATACACCTGCTGTGCACAAAGAGCACGGTGTGATAAGATAGTGGCTGAGTAATCTTCTCCGCACTGCAACATTATTTACTGTACCTGTTTCGTTTGACTTCTAAAAGCCCAGAATCTCAATTAAGCCAGTAGCAGTGCCGAGATTTACTGCCTGCGCTGTAAGAGAGTAATAAATAATCAGTTTATCTCTGCTCTGTGATGCTAATCTGGAGTTTAAGCAGTGAGTGAGTAGCTTTGTTCTGAATTCAGCGCGCTGGCCAATTCATTCTGGACCCCAGCTGATGTTTACCCAGGCTGAGCCAGCAGCTGCTCACACGGTCTGCGTCAACTCACTCATCTGACAAGGCGAGCGCGCTGCCTCTGACATGCATCTGTCACAGCGGCAAAAAAATAAATAAAAATCTAACCCACTCTGTTTCCCCTTTCTCTGTCTCTCCGCTTGTCCAGCATCTGCCTGGCTGCCCAGCATCGCCACGATGGCTGAGAGTCGAAGGGAAGCGCTGGCGGCGGCGGCGCCCGAGTCCACCACCGCCTCTTCCGCCACGGCTGGCTCCAACACCACCAACATGGCCGGCCCGGGCGGCGGCGAGAAGGACGAGGACTTTTCCAAGCTGAAGGACAAGTTCATGAATGAGCTGAACAAAATCCCATGTAAGTTGTGTCTACTTTCTCTGGTACAAGAGTAGGACAATTTTAGAGCTGAAACAAGAAGTTAAGAAGCAATTAAAAATGACAAAAATTCACTTGTTTGAGTCTTTCAAAATTAATTATTTGCTTTTTTTCTCAGTCTTCTGTACGGAAGCCCTGAGAGGCTAGTGAGAGAAAAAATCTGGTGATCATCTATTTTCTAAGTCTGATCTAAATTGTTTTCTCTACAGTGTTTATGAACTGATCAAAAACAGGTTTTAACAGGATAATCTTTCATGTTCCTCAATTTATTTTCATACAGTATGTGGAAAAAGTGAGAAAAAAGGTTTTGTCAGGATAATTTTTCTATGTTACTTTTATTTTTTCATCTGCGAAAACTGGTTAAAAAAAAAAAGTTTAGTTGGGTTTTTTTTTTCTTTTTTTGTCAGGTGAATTTTTTTTAAGCGTTTATTATTGTAATATTAATTTCGGCCACAAGACGCTGAGGTGCACCACTACTCCATGTTCTATATAGGACTCAAAGCATACAGGAATCTGGGAAATTTTGATGAACACTTTTCTGTATTTTTAAAAAATTTTAAACCAAATAATTAATGAATTATTCACAAAAATAATCGTCAGAACAATTGATAACGAAAATAATCGTTGCACCCTTTTTCCATGATAAGTTTGTGCCCCTGTAAACAATGGAGTGTTACGCAACAACCACATGACTCATATGTTGATTTGCCTGCATTTATTAGGATGGATGCAGTGATGAATGATGAATTGTCTGATTTGAAATGAAGTTTGATACTTGACATTTACTCTAAACCACGAAATTCATCTAAACAGATCTATTTCAGTTGTGGTTAACCATCCAAGAAGCCCAGGGAGATAAACATCTAACAATTCAAGCGTCATACAATGACAATTCAATCAGAAGTACATTAATCTCAAACAGAAAGTTTGAATTGAATATCTCAAAAACATCCATTCAAATAAAAATATCACAAATCCACTAGTTTGCAGGCTTTCATCAATGCTGTTTTTCAGTAGCCTTGCAACTACATGTGATGTGTCTATAATTACACTCCGTCTGATTCAAACCATTCAATCCATTCAGCGTGATTGTAGTGGAGCCATGACTCAAAAATGATTAAAATGCGAGTGAACTTTTGTCGATGACGCACAAGAAAACGGCAGCGTTACCCGCTGTGATCTTTGCTAAAAGACTTCCAGTCAATCAGGTGAACAAATAATTTACTGCTTCTTTCATTTTGTTACTTGAGTCAACAACACATTTGAGTATTTCATGCACCGATTGGCTCAGATGGAATTGTCTTATGGGGTTATTTGAAGTGGAGAATCAACATCTGGTAACAATAATTCAAGTGTTTGACATGATAAATTGCTAAATTATGCATAGCTGGCTTTATTATTTGCTGTTTGATTTTCATTTTTTTCTATCATACTTGTGCTTTCAGTCAAAAATGTTTTCTTCATTTCCACATAATAAAAGACATCCTGCCCTTTTTATCACCAAACCTTCAAACCTAATACTTCCACAACTGCATTTGTATTGTATTTGCCCGGAGAATATTTCAGTATTACTGTCAGTATATGAGATGTCATTGTGTCATCCGGGATAAAGCACTGCCTGGAGATCCGAGGGTATCAGCATTCAGCAGAAATCAAGACATGAATATATCCACAGGCTCATGTGGAAGTAATACTCGCAACAGGAAATGGCTGCGGTGGAAGAGAAGCCCTATTTCTTCAGCAAAGACACAAATGATATCACCAGTTATGCTCCTCTTTCCACAGGTTTCATTTATTTACTTATTTACCCAGAATCCCTGTTAGTTACCACCACAGTAGAAACTACTCTTCCTGGGGTCCGTACAAAAACAACAATTATGTAATAAAAATCCAAAGCAAAAAGAGGGAATAAAAGAAAAACAAACTTCAAACAGAGCAAAAACAATAAATCAACAACAATATAACTGCTAATGACAACAATACTGTAGTAACAAATGGAAAGTCAAAAGTTTAACAAAAGAAAAACAGGCAAACTACAAAAAAACACTAAAATTAACAACAATAAAACTACTAATGACAATAATAATAAATGACAAGTCAATCATTTAACAAAAAAACAAAAGAAAAACATTAAAATTAACAACAATAAAACTACTAATGACAATAATAACAAATGACAAGTCAAAAATTTAACAAAAAACAAGGAAACTACAAAAAAAACACTAAAATCAACAACAGTTGAACTAGTAATGACAATAATAACAAAACAACATGTAGTCACACCATAAAACATTCAATATAGCTCAAAACCAACAGCAGCACCATTCAAAAAAACAATAATAGCGCAGGGAGTCAACATGAACAATTGCTCATTCCACAGAGGAAGGTTTATTTGCACTATGTTGCATATTTACAAAATAAAAGACCTAATTTATAGTCCGATAACTCACAGTTTCAACTTTATCTTCCATGTGGGCTTGAACGACACATTTTCACTGACGGAAAATGAGATTTTGATTTTGAAACTGTGCTTTGGTGCAGAAGGTGAATAAAGAGGATCAACAATGTTCAGTATTGTGATTTCAATATGTGGTTACTGAGGTTGATGTCCCATTTGGCTCAGTATTACAAATGCATTGCTGTTCCTACCACATCTAGCCCAAGCCTGACAACTTTTTAACATCATCTTTAGAAGTAGACGATTCAGTATTGCTTTGACATTGTTATCTGGAGAAAAAAATAATTCTGGGCTTCTTTTGTGGGGCAGAAAACTTATCTGAGAGCATCCCAAAAAAATAGCCTGTCCGTTACAGAGGGTTTTAAATTACTGTTTTCTCTCCTCATCCCCTCAATCAAAAGCAATGTTTGCTCCCCGGTGCTGCCAAGCTGATGATGAATGCCCCAAGACTTGTTTACTCCGTGGAATATCGATACTGTCTGGAGAAAGTCAGGCGGCAGATTCAACAAGGAATATGCGAGAGGAGATGCTGCATGCTCAGCTATCGCGACTGGAGACGGTTTTCTTTTTGGGCTTATAACCCAGTTTAAGCCCTGCAGGCTTTGAGGCTGGTCGCATTGGGGCTGTCAGACTGGACTAACTTGTTGCAGAATTTCTGTCCATCAGGATCTGCGGGACATATCTCTGAGCTGGGGATATTGCCTCGGCCAAGAATCCAAAAACCAGCAGACTTTATCTCAGTCTTTCTGCATTTACTGTGCTTGCTTTTTTTTCTTTTTTTTCAAGGAAAAGTCCCAAAAATATGTTTACGTGCATATTTTATCCAGTAATGTCACCTCTGGGTATTCTAGTTTGGTGAAGTCTAGTTATAAAGAGATGGTTTTGTTATGGTCTTCACATTTGATGCGCTGTAGGGCTGCAACTAATATTCTTAATTATTCTGTTGAGGATTTCTCCATTAATCGGCTAATTGCTAGTCTGAAAATAGTGAAAATATGTCCATAATTAGTTCATAGAGCTCGAGGTGATGTCTTCAAATTGCTTTTTTATGTCAGTGCAACAGTACAAAAAACAAAAATATTCAATTTACTAAGATGTAAAACCAAGAAAAGCAGCAAATGCTCACATTGGAAAAGCTGAAACCAGCCTTTTTTTTGCTAGATATACACACTAAATAAAACATTAATATAAATAACATTTGAAGAAGTAGTGAAATGCGCCCACTACGGCGATGGAAATCAGAGGCGATAAGTGATAATTAGAATATATCAACAGGATTGTGTTGCACAAAACGTGTGTACAATCATTCCTTTTTTCTGCAACATAAATGAAGCCGTCTAATCAATTTGTGAATGATCCTGCACACACACACCCCCGACACACACGCTGAGGTCCGACTATGTAATCACACTAAACCATATTGTGATTGCAGCAGAGAGGTTGCCTCCAAGGAAACCAGAGTATTGAATTTCTTAGTAAGTTTTCTAAACACCCAAGGCTTGCCTTCCCCGATAACAATTAACCTCTGAGCACAGAAGCTGTTTGATCCATGACTGTTGGCTCCACCAGCCATTACTCCGAATCACACACGATTGACATTTCAGGAAAAATAAATAATGGAGTTTCTTTTTTCTTATTCTTTGTGCTTTTCAGCAACCAAAGGCACTCGCACACAAACAATTTAAAAAGCTGCAAAAATTAAATAATAATATGTATATTTTTCCCCTCTAGTGGAGCATTCTGTCATATTCTGCCTAATTTAAGATAAGAACACTTGAAACTTGTATTGTAAACAGAAACAGTTCTCTTAATCCATTTCATTTTAATTAATTTTTTTATTTGACAAACAGCATTTAAGTTCATGTTGTCTTTATTTGCTGTGTCCCACAACAGCACATATACAAGAAAGCTTTTCATGTAGCCGCGTTTTTAACATGTTTTTATGCACATTTTGTATTATTTGTATTATCGCATTAGAAAACGGCAATATTTGTTAAAACCTTCTCAATTGCGCAAAAGTTTTGATGCTTGTTTGAGGTGGTTTTTGCCTTTTTTGAAAGTGTTGATGCGCTACATGGGATATGGAAACGCCTTTGCCGAATAAATTTTGATGTAGCGAACATTTAACTCACATGACTGATCAGGTGTTTCTGCTGTCGGCATCTTCCCGGATATATATTTATATTGTCTTTGTCTCAAGTCAGCAAGGCCGCCTCATCGTAGTTGATTAGTCAACTAATCGGTCGTTTTGATCTTAGTCGACTAAGATTTCTTTAGTCGATTAGTCGTTTTTTATGCTTTTTTCATGCTGAACGACTTATTGTCAAGAAACTAAAGAGCACATCTCTGATAAACAGAAGATTTAAAGTGGTGCTCTTTTGTGATTGTATTGGAGAAACTCAGTTTTACACATCTGATGATTAAATCAAGTAATCGATTTGTCGCCAAAATCGAATGAGCGTTAGTCGATTAAGAGATTCTTTGGTTGAGGACACTTTTGGTGCTGACTGACAAGAGTGTCATACAGCTGAGGGTTGCGGCTAAAAATACAAAAATAAGACTCCAAGACAAAAAGACTTTGTGGTGTAACACGAGACAGATCTAAAGGGAATATACAAAAAGATACGTCAGAGCTTGAATCAACTTGTTTGACTTTGTGGCTGCTCACAGTCAACAGACAGCAGAGTTTATTAAGGGGGATTACGCTGGCGGATCAGCGGAGCCATTCGTCTCTGCCTGCCTGCTGCTCTGGCGACAAGCCTTGTTGTCTACTCTCTGCCCTCGCATTGCAAAAGTTTGCCTGCCATGAGACACCATTAGGGGCTGGTCAAACGCAAGCCAGATCCGTCTCAACCTGCTCCAGCTTGTCTCTGAGTCTTCAGTCAACAGATGGGAAGCATCTTCCGTCTTCTCTGAGATTTAGACAGCATTTGAGGGTCAAATATATGTGATGAGTCTCTGTGCTGGAGCTTTTGTAAACATGATGAGTTGTTTGTGCTGTCTTTCCATAATTTTCCACTCGTGAACACTCAGAAATAGCTGAATATTAGCAACAGTCCAGACAGTTTGAAATGCTGTCAGGCTATTGGATCCATCCTACATCCATCCTTATAGAGAGCTCATGTCTGTCCCCTTTTTCAAAATGTTACAAACCAAACTATGGGACAATTTTAAATTTAAACCAAATTTAATGGCAATTCATCCAATAGTTGTAGAGAAATTTCAAAACCACAAATGTCAACCATATGTTGGCACTAGAGGAACATTCGAGGGATCACCAAAGTCATTCGGATACATCCTCTGTTCAACATTTCATTGCTATCCATCCGATAGTTGTTGAGATATTTCAGTCTAGTGGGTAAAAATGGTCCTTCTGAATGACAAAATATTGAACATTAAAAGCTTGTGTAATAGAAGGTGGGATTTAGGTTCTCTGAGGTCTGACCATAGACTGTATATATAGATGGACGACGCGTCTCCACTTCCTCACACTGTACAAAAGTGAAGCCAAAATATCCCGGACACATGAGCTATCATCTTGAGATTTTTACGTCATTTGGAGCCAGAGTTCGCACAGTAGTGATAGTAGTCGCGGTCTCGAAGTCCCGCCCACACACCCACCCGAGCCAATCACGAGCCAAGCGCAGCCTCGGCTTGTTAGCGTGAGTCACCTAGCTGCTACGTTAGCACCACGGTAGCTGTTCGGCCAGAAAGACACATCAATTAACCGTAATATCTCTATAAATACATATATGATCAAATTGACACATGTTCTATTACACAGACTCGTGACAGTTATGGAAAGTTAAATTTACATCTCCTTTCTCGTACAATTCCCGAGCCTCCGCTACGCGACTACTTCACTCAGAGTAGATGTCGATCACAGCTATCAATCATGACGTCTCACCCCCTTTTTATAGCATCAAATAACTAATTAAAACCAAACTGACCAGAAAAATGAACACTAGAATATACATCAGCGTGATAAGAACTACTTAAAATGACAAAAAAACTTCTTTGGGAAAAATTTATTTGACATGTACTTTGACTTTTTAGTTTGGCCCATGTCCCATCCGCTAACATGGAGGAGGCGGGTTTTATGACCCATACTGCAGCCAGCCACCAGGGGGCGATCCAGATGTTTTGGCTTCACTTTTGGGGAGCTGTCATGTTGTCCGTCTTTATAAACAGTCTATGGGTCCAACAGTGTACTCTAAGAAGTTTATATTTGGAGTTGCCCAAGTCCGAATGGCCAAATGAGCTGAACCAAAGGTGGAACTATTACATATGTATTCAGTGTGAATACGCTTTTACTCTGAAGGCAAAAAAAAACAGTACTGTTCACTCTTCTTTACGCAGCACATTTAACTGCTCTGCTTTTCTTTGTGCCTCAAAATTACAGTCAATAAGTGCTCTTCAATCTTGTTTCATTATCCCATCTGTTGTTGTAAATCCACCTCCTGCACTGTTAAAGTAGTGTCTTAGGATTTCCTGCAAATGCATTGTGTCCATTATTCTGATAATAATCAGAATAATGGACCAGGCAGAATAGAGATAATTTAACCAAATCACAAAGAAATGGACCAGCCCATCTTTTTGTATAAGAGGAGCAACTCACACACAGGATAGCTTTCATCATGATCAGCTCTCAGTTTCTGTATACCCTGCTGCAGTCGTATTGTTTGCTTAAACAAGCCACAGCGGGGAAAGGGCGCGGACAGAGTGTCGCTCTCACGAGCATAACAAGATATAATGTCAAGGTTAATTGACCAACAGGGTCCCATCATATTGGATTAGTGCGGCCTGCTGGAAGTGGATATAACCCAGATGCAATGTTAGACACACACACTCGCTTCCCTTTTAAATCCATCTATCACACTCTATCCAGCTCATAAAAGCGTTCCGTCAAATGTAAAGTGCTCTGCATTACCAGGGATGTAGAGGAGAGATGGGTCAGAACAGAGACATCTTATAGCACAGGCGTCCATCTTAATGACATTAATTTGAAGCATTCATCAATATTAATGCTGATCAGTCAATATGAATTATTGCGTTTCTTGATCTCAATCTCAAGACAATCCAAAAGGTCCATCCAGTAACTGATCTGGAGCTTTTGACTGTATCACAAGATCTTCCTCTTCCCGTTCCTATATCCATGTTAAAATACGTGACAAGTTGTTGGTCATAACTTAGAAATGCGTCTTATATATTATAATGATGAATAATATCGACCCTGATGTGTCTTCTTATTGTCAGAATAAGAAACCAACAAGATAACAAGATAGATTTGTGGTTGTTTTATTTACATATAGCTTAATAACATCGGACACTCTGTGTTAAATATGCACTTTCTGTTACGCCATGTAAACAAACCAACGTACATATCAGCTGTACGGTCATGTTCAGACTGGAGATGTAACCGGCCAGTTAGCAGCCAGTTAAGAATCTGACATTCCAATAGAAAACAATGCAATCAAACTGATTTTGTCACCTACGCTTGTAATATGTAGGCTACACACGCATCCCAATACATTAGACCTCTCTGAGTTGTATACATCACATTCCATCTAGATTTCCTTTTTGTGAACCCCCAACCTTAAAGTTCAATCTGCGCCTATATGGTAATACCCTCGGATTATGGAGCCTCCGTGTTGTTGTACAATATAGTGTACGTATTGAATATTTCCGTTCTGCACAACGTGATTGGTTGATGCCTTTATTTGTGGTGTGAAAGCTCAGAGAAATCAACCTTGTTCCGGAAGTCGCTTTTTTGCGTTCTCATGACAAAAACAACAGTTAAAATTTTTTTTATTAACATACGAATTATCGCACGAATAAAAACTCCCCCGATGTGTAACGAATTTAAGAATCTAGACTACAGACTAGAGTTTCAGACAGACTACATCAACTTTACAGGATTATTTTCTGTGCTTTATTCCGCACACTGCCTCGTGCAAAATATGCACTCTCGGGTACTCGGTGTAATAGTCAAAAATCTGAAATTTTCCACAAAGGGCTTTTACAATACCTTCTATCATTAGACCCACTATAGAAGCAAAAACGGTATAATTTCCACAGGCAGACAGTAGAAGGGAGGGCTACAATATAGTACAGTATATGTCACTCTCAGTGTCTAAAGTACTTTGAAGGTTTCTCATTGTTTAGTGCCCTGGTGCCATACCATTTCAATGAAAGTGCTGAAGAGCGATTTGAGCCTTGAGGAACAGCGAACGTGGATCTCATCATGCGCAACCCGCCCATTAGAGAAACTCCATTTTCCATGCCATGTCGCTCGGCAGAACAAGAGATAAGTGCTGGGAGTTGAAGTGGGTTGCACATGCTGCCAATACTCCCTCTCTCTTTTACTTTCTTGCTCTATTTCTCTGTCTCTCTCTTTCTCTCTCTCTCTAGAAAAGAGTCACACAATGTAGTTAATTAGGCGATGCTTTTATTGCTTTCTGGGACTCAGGTTTCTTTAATTAAGGAGCACAGAAGTGCCTTTCACTGGAAGACACACGCTTGATGAATAAGATAAGGGGCTGGGTTCATGCATTGATTTCCACTGTAACTGGATAAATGGCGTTCCATCAGGCGTCGTGAGCTTTGATGAAATGCCAGAATTAGTGTAAAGCGACTGTAGAGCATTTAGGGGTTAAGAAAGAGAGAGTTTACGGTGTATTTATTTTGATTTCTGTTAATCAGAGCTTCTATTTTGGGGTGAAAAGAAAAGATCTCAGTTCCTTTACAGAGGTGATTGCTTATCGCTGTGGTTTGCCAGCTTGAAATACGAAGCTGTCACATCTCCGACACTTCCATTAAAAGACTGTCTCCTTACCTCACCTTGTGTTTGCATTAAGGTGCAAGGCATAAGTAGCTGTTCCAGTGCTGAGATGTGCCACAGTAGGCTCAGAAAGAAACAAATGCTTGTTTTTTTATTTAAGGTTAGAGGTCTCCGGTGTCCCGCTTTTTATATATCAGCAGGATTTTCCATCCAAAACAACTGGAGATGTAGACTTTTGACCTTCTGGAAAACATCTGCACAGCATCTGGAGTGTAAATATATTTATTAATAACTTATTAACATTTACAAGGATTTATAGATTACCAACATGTATAACTACATTACAACCAAAGGATAAACACAGTCATTTATACATTCTCATGGGTTTCTATCATAATAAACCATTCATGTCTGCAGTTATAAAGGTGAATAAGCCATTAATAAAGATGTTTTAATCTTTCTAGTCTCTAGTTTTAAATAGTAATGGTGTTAATAAATGGAGATTATGTCCAAAGCCAATGTGACACTTTTTCAGAAGGTCAGTGGTCAAACGATCCGGCGAGTCCCCTGGATTTTTCAGAACCTCGCAACCCCAAATTAAATTTTATTAATAGCTTTTAACTGATCTGTAATGCATTAAACGTTAATAAAGCCATTAGTGGCACCACAAATCTGTATGAAAACCTAAAGTTTAAGTGCAATAATTTGACTGCTACTGTCCTTTAACACTCAACATTTGACTTCTAAATAACAAGATTCACAACAAGGAGTTCAGTCTATTTTTATGTACTTAAGCCTCATGGTATATACCTTTAGGTTCAAAGGTATAAACCCAACAAACTCTGCCTGACCACACAGTTTATTCTCAGTATAGTTTCAGGGTTTCAAAGGAAATGCTGTCAGTTTTGGATGGCTCATTGTAAACGAGTCCCATCCAGTGTCACCTCCATCAGCACACCGCTCCGGGCCAAAGCTGCGGATCCTTAAGTTATTTTAGAGCATCACTCACTGTTTTTCCTTGGAGGAGAGTGCTTATTGATTTTGTCAACAGAGCATCGATTTTTCTCCTCTCTCGCTCTCTCTCTCTTTCGCCTCTCGGACCTCGGTGAAGAAACCACAGCTGAATGCTGGCGAGCAAAACCCCAGAGTGATAGACTGTAATATACTTTTCTGTTTTGATAAGTCTTTTTAGAGTTTTTCAGATGAAGTCTTCAAAGGACTTATTGTATCTATTGGTTTATTGGATATATATATAACCACCATTGGGCTCTTTCCTAAAATGAACCATGGTGTGAACTGTATTCTCAAGAAGAAGATGGATATTTTGTATTTGTTTCATCAGTATTGCATATTTTTCAGATGTGGCAGACCACATTTTACGGAGGCCCTGAGAGGCAAGTGAGAAAAAAATCGGGTGAAGTCTGATCTAAATTGTTTTCTCTCCCGTGTTTATGACTTAAGAACAAGTGAAAACAATTTTTTCTTTCTAAATTCCAAATTTTTTTCATCTGTGATACAGATGGGAAAACATTTTTTGGCAATTTTTTTAATTTTTTTTTAATGCCAGGATCATTTCTCCATGCAGTCTAAACACAAAGTACATATTTTTGGTGCCTCCAAATGGGGTCGTGGTACCGTGTTCACAAGAAGAGTCCACCAGTTTACGAGTTGTGATGTGTTTGTTGACGTTGTCAGAAATGGCGGAGCCCATGGAAGTTCATTTTTCGGCGCATAATAAGTTAATATAATGTAATTTTAGTCGGATATTTAGTCGTATATTTGTAATTTTATAATAGGTCTGAGGAAAATGTTGATATTCCCAACGGCCTCATCTTTTTCCTCTATCATTATGCCTTTGCATTTAGCTTCTGTGGCTTCTAGATGCCGACAGTAACGCTAATATTGCCGTTGCTTAGCAGTGGTATTCTCACGACTTAACCACTTGAACGTCAAGCATATTGTGTACACGACTTCTCATTTTCTAAACACAAGCTCACGTTTTTCATTTGAAGGCACCAATACTGTGTTAGCAAGTTTAATAAATTAAAACTCACCTGGAAGAAAACATGATGGTTTTTAATCCCATTTAGAACATGGGGTAGTGGTGCACTTCAGCCTCTTGTAGCGAAAAATTATTATTACAACAACAAACACAAAAATCTGACAAATCCTGATAAAAAGTTGCTTAGAAAACTTATCCTGACAAAACTTTTTTTGTTACCTGTCAAAAACTTTTTTTACCAGTCACAAACACGGGAGAGAAAACAATTTAGATCAGACGTAGAAAATGGATCACCAGATTTTTTTTTCTCACTTGCCTCTCAGGGCTTCCGTAAAATTGCCTCAGTCAGGAGTAACCCCTTTACCTTTTGAGAGTAGTAGGCGCTGACAAAACCAAAAACATGCTCCTAAAATTGGCTCATTTGTCTGTTATTCCTCTCTATTAAAATGAGGGGTGGGCTGCCAGGTGTTTGGTGTCTGCTGACTAGAATAAAGGAGCAACTATTATGACTGCTGAAGTCTGTTGCGAGCTCTCTCATTATTTTCAGCCCATCTGGACTTTATGCCGTCTCTACGCTACTTAAAGCAAACCCACGTCTCTTTCCATCGTTGTGTGAAAGCGCGTGTGTGTGTGTGTGGTGTATACTGTAGCCGTGTGAATGCACCAGGGAGCACTAGCTGTCTGCTGAGTGCCTATATACCGTAGTGGAGATAGGTGTCACTGTGTTTGCAGCAGGCTGTTAGAGCCATCACTGTGTTGTTGAGCTGAGTGTCTGACAGTCTGTAGGTGACAGAGTTGACTGCTGGTTGTCCAATTTCTCCAGTCAGGTCCACACAGTAGAGCAACAACATATGGTGGAGGAAACAACAACTCACATGCCTCTTTTAATCATGAAAACGTAACTGAGCAGCGTATCTCTAGGTCTTGCAAGGTCTTAAAATTAGGGCTGTCAATCGATTAAAATATTTAATTGCGATTAATTGCATGATTATCCATAGTTAATTGCGATTAATCACACATTTTTTATCTGTTCAAAATGTACTTTAAAGGGAAATTTGTCAAGCATTTAATACTCTCCAACAGGCAACAGCAGCTGTCAGTGTGTCAGTGTGCTGACTTGACTATGACTTGCCCCAAACTGCATGTGATTATCATAAAGTGGGCATGTCTGTAAAGGGGAGACTGCTGTGATGATGTTAAAAGACTTTGTGTTCAAACATAACTTCTGTTGGAAACACATCATAGATTGACGAATATGTCTCTCCCACTTTCCCCGCCAGCAACTGAATGCACCATCAAGGGAGAGATGGCCCTTGGCATAAACACACCACAATATAGTGACATTGTCTAAAGTAAAAGGAGACATTTTCAAGTTTCTTTTGCTGGAAGGTTAAAATACTCCTAAATCCTAAACTTAGCCTTAAGGATATAACACAGGCTCAGTTCTCTTCACACAAAAACAGTATGGCTCACCTGGAGGTCATAAAAGAAATGTTTTGACAAGGACATGATTATATGACTGTGGGACCACACAACTTTAAATTAAAGACACCCTTGCTTTTGTCCTGGACTGAACTCTAAATGTTCAGGTTTAATTTAACCACTGAGATTAGGCTTTTTTTGTATGAGGAGCAGTTCCGCCTCTGAGAAAGCTTTTTGTCTAAAACTGTAAAAAAAAAAAAGAAGTTAAGCTTTAAATCTCAGCACAAAAGACTCATTTCATACTGTTTTTTAAAGGTAATGTGGGAGCAGAGAGCGTGTGAACAATGTGTGTCAAACCCCCGTGAATCTGTTTGATTTTACTGCATCATTGGCTCGTCACGGTCGCACCGCCGCTAATGCCTCTCAAGCCCACCCTGCAAAATTTCCACTGCTCTCGGTCCCGGCAAGTTCTGTGTTGCCGGTGATAGCCGTGAAAGTGTCAGCTGTCTGAGAATCTTTTGTTTAAATGGCAAGTGGAAAATGCCAACATCTGTTACTTCCACTAAATTGGCTGAAGCTGTTCAGTCCGGGTCTTGTCCTGCTAGTCAGGACCGATCGTTAGGAGTCTGCCACTTCCTGATGGACCCGGGCGCTGGCTTGGGTGCTGATCCGGCGTGCCAACTCTGCAGACACACACATTTATCTCACCTCAGTCAGTTGGTGTAATCACTACTTTCTGGAACTTCAAATGCTACTTTGGCCCAGTTCACTGACATGTTGTTTTCTTTACTCTGCAAGACACAGCGACGTTTTATTTCTTCCCAGAAGTTTAACCCAAACTTTTTCCTGTTTCTCTCTCTCCCCAGTGCCGTCATGGGCCATCGTCTCTATCGCCTTCGTGGCGATCATTCTGGTGTTAGCGTGCTGCTTCTGCGTCTGCAAAAAATGGATATTCAAGAAGAAAAACAAAAAGAAGGGCAAAGACAAGGGCAAAAATGCCATCAACATGATGGACGTCAAAGATGGAGCCAAAACCGAGGTAAAGACTTTGAACTTTTGTTGCTTAGAATACAGAAACACATCCTTTAATATCTGCCAAAACATGATTTTTTTGGTGGCTCCTCTGTGCATGACGTTACACTAGAAGTTAAAAATGACTTGTCTAGAAATATATTCAATAATGTTTAGTGTTTTTAAGTTTTTCTGCTGTGTTCGAAATACTTTTTATATTTATTTTAGTGCTTCTAATGCTGTATCATGACAGATTTGATTGATCACATTTGCAGCAACTCCGTCAACACATTAAGTCGTGTTTTCATCATCAGTATGACAATGATGTCGCTGCAAATATGGGGATCAAAAACAATCCCTCATTTTTTGTATGCAATGGCTACTGTACTACAGTGGTGGAAGAAGTATTAAGACTTTTTACTTACGTAAAAGTAGCAATACTACAGCGTAAAAATAGTTTGTTACAAGTAAAAGTCCTGCGTTCAAAGTCTTACTACTACTACTACTCTAAGTAAAAGTACAAAAGTATTAGCATCACTTGAAGTATCAAAAGTAAAAGTACTCATTATGCAGAATGGCCCATTTCAGAATAATATATATTATATTATTGAATTATAATTAGTGATGCATGTGTTCATCACTTTAATGCTGTAGCTGGTAAAGGTAGAGCTAATATTAATTACTTTATTTTAGGGATGCGCCGATCCGATACTGGGATCGGATATCGTAGGAAAATTGTATACTACAGTGTAAAATACTAGCTACAAGTAAAAGTCCTGCATTCACAATATGAGGCTACTCAAGTAAAAGTACATAAGTATTAGCATCAACATATACTTAGAGTACCAAAAGTAAAAGTACTCATTATGCAGAATAATATATCTTATATTATTGTATTCTAATTGTTGATGTATTAATGTGTTCATTACTTTAATGTTACAGCTGGTAAATGTGTCATTTTAATGACTTATATACTGCTGGTAGTTTAATCTATAATAATACATAATCATTTATTAGTTAATTATATTTTGTATTAATAACCCGAATCTGCAAAGTAACTAAACTTATTAAATTTATTAAACTTAGTTGTTTAAGAGAGGGAAAAAGACGGTATCGGATTGGTATCGTCATTAAAAAGGGGTATCGAGCCATCTCTACTTTATATATTGTCAATCCATCATAATGTATTAGTTGATTTATTTCTTTGATTTCTTATTAATAATCATAAACTGCAAAGTAAGTAAAGTAATTTGCTTTCAAAATGGAGTAGAGTAAAAGTATAAAGTAAAATAAATTATAAATACTCAAGTAAAATACCTCATAATTGTACTTAAGTACAGTACTTAGTTACATTCCACCACTGCTGTACCGTATGTATTTATATGTCTTATGTATTATAGAGATGCATACAGTATTACTTACTATGATATTTCATCACGTTAATTAAAAACAAGAATCCAGTCTAATTACAGGAGAGTTAATGGAAGTCATTTAAATGGCTTCAGATTGAAGAGAGTGTCTCAATCTCTCTCTTTTTCTCCTACTTTTCGGTCCTGTGAGTGTTCCTTTTTTGTCATATGAGGACCCGCTCACATGTTGAAGAGTGTGAGTAACGTTTGCCGTGTAATGAAGTGGTATCCACCCAGAGAAATGACATCACCAAACGATAAACAAATGGGAGGGGAGGCGTAATTAAACCCTACCTTTCACTACGGTACAAAACGAGAAGCAGTGAAACCCTGACACTTGAAGTGGAGTTAGCACACTAATTGCACTGCCGGAGCGTCATTATACCGCCGTCCTCGGTGGAATCATGTACAAAGTGTGTTTAATTTGCTGCAACACCTCCGCTATCAGAGGCGGATCATAGACAGAAACCACTGACACTGTTTTAAGTCTTCATTATTGTAGAAGAAATTAACATTTAAATGTTAAAGCCTCATCTATTTTCTTATGTAACAACCCAGCACGGTCAATCAAATAGCTGCACATCACTTGTGCTTGTTAAATTTCCCATTAATTTCCAATATTCTGCGTTAGAACCATCCAATTTTTATTTTCGAATAGCCATTAATCAAAATAAAAGTCGCCCTAATAGCTAGTCCCTGAGTTCGGTGAATCTGCCACTTCCGAGGCGAGCGGTCATTTCTCCTGGTGAGCCCAGACTCTGGTGTGTTAACTCCTGTGTGTGGTTGTTTTAATTTGTGTTTCTTCCTTCTATGTCCTCCTTATCTGTGTTGTGTCTGATGACTGTTCGGGATGGTCACTGGCGGTAGGTTCCAAAATTGCTGTTGGATCTTCTTAAGCCTGCTGCTCTGATGTTTTTTTTTTTTATAGCCTCTTGAAAACAACGTACTCCCATAGAACCAAATATATGTAACTATGCATACAGTACATGTATATCTGCTGTATATATGTGTGTACAACCTGCATATGCACATATATATGTATGAAAGAAAACACTGGGTGCGCATCGACAAGGTTGAACCATGCTGATTTTTTTGTGCCAAGCTAAAGTCTCCTGCCTTTTTCAATTTACATTTCGAGTGGCGGCGAGCAAACATAGAATGATTGAGAGGCTCTACAAGTAAACGCTCTTTTGAAACTGGCCGATGAAAAGGAAGCTTTTGACGTACGGTTGAATTTGCATCCACATCTGTCAAAACCCAGGTGAAACAGATCTACCGTACCATTCCCGGAGCACAGATGCGGTACAAATTGGATTATAAAATCATTCACACGTTTGATAAATTAGGACATTTTTTTATTTCCTCAATCATTTTACCTGCTCCACTTTTTTTTTTTTTTTTATGTCATATCAAAGAAACTATTTGGATTTGCTCCCAAAAGGCGGAGACCAAAGTGGCTCAGCGGAAACATTTCAAAACCAATCAGTGTTGTTCAGCCTTTTTGCTTTCACAACTTGACAAACTAATAGGAGCAGGCCCCCCGATGTACATTACAACCCCTGTTACCAACACCTACCCACCCACTGCTGGCATGACGCTTCTAGCTACCCATCGATGTAGGGGATAACATAACAGCTTTAAGGGTTATGATGACAATGCGACTGTGTGTCTTGAGGGCGTAAGCGGACTTGGGGAATGGGGGAATCACACGAGAGCACTGGTTTGAACGACAGAGAATGCTCTGCATGAAAAGAGACATCTTGGAAGGCAACCTTTGACGCTGAATGAATGACCTTGAGAGCTAGTCTTTGCCTCTTCAATCGCATGTTGGTCTTATAACAAACCCCTCCTCTGCCCCCCCACCACCTGCTACCCCTTACCTCAGTGCCAGGCTAGCGAAAGGGCAACTTCACTCCTCACTCTCTGCCACTTCAGACTCTTCCCAGTTGATATGTGTTCTTGCCAGAGACTTGATCTGCCTGAAATAACATCAAGGGAATTGTCTTGATCTTTTCCGGAAGCATCTCTTTCTCTCTCTTTCTTCCTGTGCTCTCTCTATGGTCCTGTTCAGACCTGGTATTAACATGCATCCTCAGTGATCTGATCACAAGTGGACAGCTGCAAGTACAGGTGTGAACGCACTCAAGACGCATTGAGGTCCGATCGCTCAGACCACATTCAGAGGCGGTGAAGTGAGATCGGATCACAAGTGGTCACTCAAGACGCATGTGGAGACACATTCTAATGCCAGGTGTGAACAGACGTACTTAAAGCTGTCCGCTTGTGATCGGATCACTCAGGACGCATCTTAATACCAGGTGTGAACAGGGCCTATGTCTCTCTACCCTCCTCATCTTCTTCCTCTAATGCCTACCCGTTGCTCTTCGTCTCTGGCGACATCATTATGATCTTTCCTCCCTTTAGACAGAAACACCCAGAGATTGATAGGAAAGCATCATCAGGGGACCAGTCCCGGGGCTTTAGTGCATCACAGAGCATGTCCTGGTGTTAACTGCTATGTTGTTTTAGTGCTTGCTTCCCCCCCCCCCCCCCCCCCCGTTTTCCCCCCCACCATAAAACAAGTGACAGCTTTTACAGGAGTAGGTCCGCTGGCAGGACCTGGGCGGGGACCGGCTGGCTGGGTGCTAGCGCCAGCGACAAACAGGCGACACTGACTCTTGGTGGGTGTCTCCTTCAGGCCTTGAAGGATGAGGAGGATGCGGAGACAGGGCTGACTGAAACGGAGAAAGAGGCAGAGCCCAAGGAGGACCAGAAACTGGGCAAATTACAATACTCCCTGGATTACAATTTCACCGAGAATACGGTAAGGCTCTGTTCTCCGAATCTCTCTGTGTGTGTCGTTGTTGCGAAAGGTCCTCCTTCGTAAGTATGGTCACACCCAACTTCTGAGGGGGTCCAACTTTTCATCTCTCCAGAGATTAAACAGGACCCAACCCTAGGTTTAGCACAACATTTTCTTTTTGTTACCGCTGATGTTTGGTCGCTGAAGCTTGACCGCAATCTCACAGGGATATATATCACGGTGGTCGAGTTTGTGCAGTCGCTACTGAGCCTTGTAAAAGATACAGTACACTATTGGGATTTAGCTCGCCTCTGAAATTTGCTTCTTTCTTTCTACTTGATTGAAAACAGACCCGGCAGATACCCATCTGCTTTATTTTTTCCAGCGGGCTGAGTTTTAAAAAAGCAGAATGAGGAAACGCATCAACTTCCCGGCTGCCAGATGTTGTGTGACAGATAATAGACACGGTGCGTGAACACAGCTCTGTCACCCACCGGGCTAGCTAACTCCCCATTATAAACAGAACTGACAGCCAGAGATTAGACAGTAACACTGCTCCTATACACACTGGCGTAGGTACATCTACCTTATCTACACAACAAAAAAACTTTGATCGGCACAAAAATGTTCTTATGCAGTTTTTTTCCCCCTTCAGTAATGAGTCATTTTTAGTACTTCACCTGTGAAATATTCATAAATGCACAGATTGTAGAGTCAATAATGAGGTTAATACAGTTCAGCATTAGTATTCAGTGTATTTCTTTTAGAGAAAAAAAATGACAAAGTATTGAGTCATTTCATAAAAATGGATATTATATGGACACTATTACATTTCACAGAGGGATCTGTCATGTAGTGGGAGGCAATGACAGGTCTCTCTATGAGGTTCTTGATTACATTGGTAATAAGCTCCACAGTGTAATGAATGGATGACAGTTTTCACACTTTGTGACAGTGACCTGGGAGAAGCCGCCGCCCGCCGCCGCCGTGCACGGCTCATCGCCGCTCCGAAGTTAAAAAAGCTCACAACAGACAGAGCCAAAAAGCCGGGGAGGCAGCCGTTGATCTGACCCACTTTCAGCTCAGTGACGGACACGGTCCAGAGGCACCGTGGCCTTCAGGAAATGTTTATTTTTCATCCTCGGGCTTTGACGCCCAGGCGATCAATGTGAGCACCGCAGAGCTGCTGGAGGAGAACTGACACAGGTGATTGGTTTAATGCTTTCGGCTGCAGGGTTTCTTTATAAAGTAGGAGGCTGTGTGTGAAATTTCCATTATTACCGAATAGCAGTTAAAGAGAGGACATTACGGAGAACAGTGATTGCCTAGTCTTGGGATAATTTGCAGTCAAGGATGATAGTCGATCACCGCTGAAGCATGAGGGCGGTACTTTTCAGCGTTACTGTTTGACAAGATGAAATTTCATTGTTGGAACCCAGTGTCCCTAGAAATCACGGTCATATTGGACGATTCTACAGCACACGATTTAAGGCCAGAGTATGCTTAGTATGAAATACTCAACGTGTTGTCTGACCTCGTCTATAGGCCTGTTTAAGTACTTGTGGACCTCTGGAAACTGACTTTTGGTGAAACTGTAACAAAACTACACATATATTTGTCTTGAATTAGAAAGCACGCCTCGTTTAACATTCTGCCGTAAGCGCTATTAAATAATATATTATAGGGATTGCAAAAGAGATTTTCCCTTGATGGCCTAAGAGATGTGTCGCTAAATGTTCCTCCCTGCCAAGTAAAAGGAGGAAACACTGCGAGTACAGAGACTGAGGCGAGATCAGGCTGAGCGTAAGGAGACGTGCAGATTAATGTCAGGTCCTCGTGGCAAAGAGTCCCAGCTTTGTTTCTGTCTGTTAACCACCACAAATGGCTGCTTCCCCTGGTGTTGATGACTCCGGGTTTATACACTAATGAGACAAAAGGTTTTGTAAAAGATCCAAATCACTCAGGGAGCGACGATGCGGCTACATCCGGCAAATGAACCACAAAGAGCCCCCTCAGCACAGCAGGAGGAGAATTATAATGTCATTCCTACTTTCAACATCATTACCATGTGCATTGCTCTTTTTGCGGGTCAAGACCGGGCATATTGTGTTTTGTCCAGTCAAGAGTATGTGATTGTTAAGAAGGGATGAAATTCAAAAACATTCAAGTTATTTATTTCAGACAGTTCATGTCTGAACTAAAACATAAAAGCCGCTTCAGTAAATCAGGAAAAGGACTATTGGTCTTCTTTGGAAGTGTGTGTATGTGTGTGTGTGTGTGTGTTTGTGTGAAGTGGTCACAGCAGAGCCATGATGCATTCGGGACAAAGCCGTCCAAGATGAGCTGCCAAGGGCTGAATCACCATCCTGTACCCATTCTGGTCAGCGTGCTGCTTACTGGACTGGAGAGTGACACACAAACAGAGAGGGTTAATACCAGCAGCCCTCTGCTGTGACACGGCCCCGAGTCCTCAGTTAAACACAAACACACACACAGATGTGCAAACACACAGACACAGCTGCTTATGTTGTTTATTTAGTTTTAGTCTCAAAGGTGTGATGATGGTCAAAAGGCGTTCAGGTGTTAGAATTAGTGCTGAAATAGTCGTTATTTGATTAGAACTATATACAAAGTTGCCATTACTGCGGTGGTGTCTGCCTACAATACATGTGCGTTTGACTGCAAGTTGTCTTAAAAGTCAATTTTTCCCAGTATTTTACATATTGATCATACCTCTTTTTCTCTGTTTGGCAGACAAAACAAGTAGATTGAAGATGTCACCATGGGCTCACCCAGGATGTGGGATGTTTTTTCTCAATTTTTGTGACACATTTTATATGATAAATGATTAATTGAGAAAAGAATTGATAATTTAGTTGATGTAAAAAGATCTGGCTATGATATATAAACTACTCAAAGTGCATGCAAGAAATAAAACAGTTTAAATCAAAAGGTAGCAGCTGGAAAATTACCACATAACACCATATTACTCGGTTATTGTAATTTTAAGAAGGCTTTCAAAAAGTCTTTCACTAACCCAATTTTGAGAAAATTAGGAGGTATAAGTGAATTTACCAAAAGCTCAGTAAACTCACAGTTGGGGACTGAATTAAATTTGAGAATAGAAGATATGGTTCAAGCATAATTTTACTTTCAGGAGTGCTTTCTGCTTGGTTTTCTGGGAAAACCTGTCTTGAGTTGGTGTTGTGAACGTCAGCCTTAGTGTCTTATAGCATGAGGAAAGATACGAATATCAACATTTCCAACCACGTCCTGCTCTTGTCGCTCTTCTGAAGCACCAGTGGCTCTCCCAGTAAAGATGGTTTGACATACTGTGTCTGCCTCTGACTGCTGATGGATGGGTGGAAATCAGGAGGACAGCATGCACGAATGAATCGCTACGCTCAAATTCCAAGTGCCACTTCACGGCACTACAGTTCAAAAACACGCTTACATTTAAGTTCAGGTAAATGACAGCTAGAATAATCGCACGTCTTTTATTTACCCTCTGAGGTGTGTAACTATTTCGCAGTGAGTGATCCCGATGAGCTTCACGCAGATGTGCAATCATAGGAGTTATATTTATGTTAAAGTGGTCCATTTAAATCATGACAGAATCTCATTGGAGTGCGTTTTCAAGGTAACGTCAAGAAAATGTTGTGCATAACCTGGGGAGCAGTTGACTAATCGAGGATACTCCATACTTTCCATGATGTCCTCGTGTCGTGTTCACTATTGTCATGTGTGATGTTTGTGTGTGAATACAGTGAACGTGTGTGTGGTACACTCCATCTCATGAAGACCTTTCCCTGCTGGAATCTCACCACCATCCAATGCAGATCAGTACACATAGTAGTACTGAGACAGTGTAATATGGGAGATGGTAACATTAACCTGTGTCATGTCTTTAATGGCAGCAATGAAACTGGGTAGTCGGGGGTGTTGATACTCAAACACAGAGATTAAGAACAGGGTCACGTAAGGTACATTTGGTTATGTAAACAAAAGAAATGTCAGGGAAGAGCTGCTCTGAAGGCAGATATGATCATTAGTCAAATTAAACATTAATATGTTGAAGCAAATAGCTGGAGTTTTTAATGACTCTGTGCCGGCGAAAGTCACGGCAGGAGGCAAAAAGTTTTCAGGTTGTCGGTCCGTTGGTCCCATTCTCGTGATATCTCAGGAACGCCTGCAGGGAATTTCATCTTATCTGGCACAAACGTCCACTTTGACTCGAGGATGAACTGATTCCATTTTGGTGGTCAAAGGTCAAGGTCACTGTGTGTCACTGTTTTTGGCCATAACGCTATAAAGAAACTACACCACAGTCGCATGTTCATGTCACCATCACTGAGCTAAAGGCAGAGTGTTCGGCGTGATGACGTTCAGTAGTCTCATTTAACCACTTGTTAGCAACCGCCTTTTTTAAGACACGTAAAAGCTTCAAAAAAATTCACAAGTGGGATATTTAAGTATTTCAAAGTCCTACCTTTGCTCTGTAAGAAAAAAGAAAAGCATATAAATCTATAATTTTCTGTCTGTAACATTGATGTCCCTTTATATTGTTGGTTATTTGCCTTACAGCGATTACCAACCGGAGTCAATCATCATTGTTTCCTACATTGTATTTACAACTGTGTCACCGGTAACGCCACCCAGTAAACTGATGCAGCTCCCGACAGCTGTAGAGCTCCATGGCCGAGTGCCCTGGTCAGCCTCCAGATTGCTGCTTGATGGCTGCCTGATAGGAAGTTGATTGACTGACTAGCTGGGCCTCCTGAGAGGCCTGTGAGTAGAGACCCTGACTGGCAGGTCAATCAGCCTCTCGGGCACCCCATCGTGGTTATCAATTATCCGCCTTATGTGAAGAGAAACAGTCCTCTCATTCCTGCTCTGACACATCCTGACCTTTACCAACTCGTCAGCCGCTGTCAGGCTCTGCAGACGTAACCTTCTAATATCGCTGCCATATCCCAGAAAAATGACACTGAATCATCTTTAAGCCACCATTATGAAAGATTGATTGCCAGTGATATCAAAAGACAAGAAAAATCCAGTGTCCCTCGAGGTCTTTAAGATTAAGAGAGACATTTCTTCATGCTTTCTCTGTGAGGATGTTGGTGGGATGAAGGTGAACGTTATGATAATTTGGATTAGTGGACAGTCTGACGTGCCGTCTCTCACTTTTTCACCCTTCGTGTTCCTCTTTTAGCTCATGGTGGGGATCATCCAGGCCGCGGAGCTGCCTGCTATGGACATGGGTGGCACATCTGACCCATACGTGAAGGTCTACCTGCTGCCTGACAAGAAGAAGAAGTTTGAGACCAAAGTCCACAGGAAGACCCTCAATCCCGTCTTCAATGAGCAGTTCACCTTCAAGGTACACCTCACAGGAGCTTAACTCCACTTTGCTCCAAAACATTCGCTCATTTCAAGCCATTTTTTTTGTAGCTGGAGATCTTTTGGTTCCACTGACAGTCTGATTTGCATGCAGCCATGAATGCTGGGAAGGTGTGGAGACAGTAACCAGCTGGCACATTAACAAGCTCCTGACAGAATATCTCTCACACACACACACACACACACACCGAGGCTCAATGTGATTTGGATTAACACAGGCAGATGCACCGCTACACCCTGGCCTTGCCTCGGCCGTAATAGATGCACGGCTGCTGCTCAGCAGTCGGGAAAGTTTTGTTATTCAGCCGACAGTGAAGAGCGCAGGTGTTTGGTGTTAAGTTAAGCGTAATGCGATGTGATATCCATCTCAATACAAGGTTTATTTTGGTGTGTGTCTTTGTAATACTTAATTCCAGATCTGTGAAAGAACGGGGAAAGTGATTATAAGAACCGTCAACAAAAAGAGATGATTTTACGAGATAATGTCAAGGACGGTCTTATCTTTCCCTCGCTCTCTTTTTTTTTTGTGTTGTAACAAGCCATTTCTGTTTAACAAGTTTTGTCACAAAGTTGAAGGCAATCAAGGATCACAAGTACCCGTTTGTCTTTTAGCCACGCAGGTCCTGATAACACCGTCTGTCAGGGCGGGGGGCTGGAAGAGGAGTGATTGATTTGATATCACCATCTACCCACTCTAAAAACACACACACACACACACACACACATCTGACTCTGCTTGGCATTTAATTAACTTTAGCAACATTACAAACTCTTCAGTGGAAGTTAAGGACTGCCTTTATTAAATTAAATATATGAAACTAAAAGTGTATTTTGAGTATATATATATATATATATATATATATATATATATATATATAGATCAAAAAATGTTGAAACTCATTTTGATAACGATACAGCAAACCAACGCCTCTCTTACAAAGTCAATGAAACATGCACATAATAAGCTTTACAAAGATAGGAGTTACTGCATTACAGTCCACTGGTGTACCTAACAAACTGGTAACTCAGTTTAAATGGTGTTTTTGTTTTTTTTATTATAAATAAAGAATGGCAGATGTCCAAAGAGACAGATTAATGATATGGGGCCCTATCTTACATCCGGCTTACACCACTCTATTTGACTCTAAATGGGACCATAATTTACTAAATGAACATCATGCTGTATTGAAGAAGACTGGAAACTAGTGATTGAGACCATAAAGACTCATGTTTACAATGTTTACTGAGGTAATAAATCAAGTGAGAAGTAGGCTCATTTTCTCATAGACTTCTATACAATCAGACTACTTTTTGCAACCAGAGGAGTCGCCCCCTGCTGGCTATTAGAAAGACTGCAAGTTTAAGGCACTTCAGCATTGGCTTCACTTTACAGAGGTAGATTTATTTCCTTAAAGCCTACTTAAATGCTCACTAGCTAACGCTTAGGTAATCTTTTATATATCGATAGTTGGTGTGATCATTGTTTTTTTCTCTTTCTCCCAGCTTTTTTCCCATCCTGATAACACACTGGGCCTCTAAATAGGAGTCAGGGGCAGCAGAGGTTCATTAATTTCTACTGTGCATGACACGTCTATCTTTGGACAAGCTCCAACTGTCTGTATAAACGTCTGGCATTGTTAAAATACAGCCAATGTGTAGTGAACGCTGTCTGCTAATGCCCCTTTAATGAGACAGTCCGCCTGTTTTGAGCCCTTTTTGACTAATTGTCATCCTCCTCAGGTCCCCTACGTCGAGCTCGGTGGAAAGACGCTGATAATGACGGTGTACGATTTTGACCGCTTCTCCAAACACGACGCCATCGGCGACATCAAGGTACCGATGAACAAGGTGGACTTCAGCCACGTAACGGAGGAGTGGCGGGATCTGCTGAGCGCTGAGAAGGAGGAGGTAAGACTCGTGAAACCTCTGTAGGCGGACACACATGTCAAAAGTTCAATCACTACCTAGAAAATTGGAAATGAGTAGGTTTGAAATCATTTTGTGACACCCTGTCTCATGCGTCAGGGCTCAGATTTTTACATCCGGTAGCTGCCGTTTCAATATCGGTGCTTGTATAAGTGATATCACAATGATTATTTTTGCAAGTCAATTGTGCTCGAACCATAAATGTGGTGCCGTGGCTGGAGTAATCCATCTCTCCTGGAAATGTCACTTAATCAGATGTCCACACTTCCCCTTCAATTAATAGAAGTGTGACTTTCCAGGCAGCAGTTCAGGAGATTCAATTTTCATGGTAAATGTCACGGCATATAGCACATGTTGCCTGGGGAACCTCATTTTTTAGCATTACGGCGGTTTGATTTAAAGGTTAATTATAGCGGTGTCGAATGGCTGGTGGCGTTGTTTGAGCTGAAGGGCATCACTATACTTCTTGGCGTTTTGGTCGCACAGCTGCACCTGACAATTTTACGCAAGGCTTGAGACACCGGATCGATGCTGTGCAGTGTTCAAGCTCAGTGGAGAGGAGTTGTAGAGGCAGACCGTGGAAATTGCTACTTTCCAGTTTCCAACTCATGGAAAGTATTGAAATGTTTTATTATTAATTGAATACTCTGAACAGTAATTGTTAATGCATAGAAGTAACAATACATTGATCCATTTGTCAACAACCTGTTTAGATTATGTGCGATGCCAGGAGGTTTGCACAACCTGCGTTTTCCTCGGTAGCTGCAAATTACACCTGCCAAAGTGAAACGGATTGTCTTTGCAGCTCAGCAGTTGTACCTGTTGATGATTCAATTATTTTATTTTTTACAGATGATCTTGAGGTTAAAAGAAAAGTGTGATATTTTGGGAAATACAAGAAGGAGAACAAACCGTACACTCCCCCTAAAACCACTAATCAACATTTTTCACTTTTCTGTTTGTTTAGCGGTTAAACCAGAGGCAGCGCCATTAAAAGGCGCTAAATTTAATATCCAGAGCATTAATATAGCATCAAACAACTATTTGCTATGTAAAACTATAGAGGATTAATGTCTACCTGAGTAGAGAATGAAGTCACTGTCCCTCTGTGGGTGTTGTAATCCGAGCTTCGCCTTGCTTTGTTGAGATAGGCGGGCCGGACCTAGGTGCTTTTAGTGCATGTTAGTGCATGTGAGTGTGCACCATAGGCTTTTTTTCACTGTTAGCGCGGTTATCACCATTAGCTGCGAGCCGCTGACTCGCCGTCACCATGTTGAGAGCCGTTAAGAAGCCATAGAAATGCTCACAATTTCATATTTAGCACATTAAAATTGTTTCTGTTGTGGTGGCACGTAACTTACGTAACTCACGTAACTCATGTAACTCACGTAACTCACGTAACTCATGTAACTCACGTAACTCATGTAACTCACGTAACTCATGTAACTCACGTAACTTACGTAACGCACGTAATTTACATGCCACTACCACGTAATGTGCTGCTGAGAAGTCGTCGTCATTTCACGATTTTCTGTGAGATCACATTGCCAAAAATGCAAATCTCTGCTACAGGAAATTGTTTATTTTTCAGACTGTTTCTCCGTTTTTTTCTGTTGTTTTTTTTAAATACTGGATGCTACCTCTTCAAGACCTCTTGAAATATTCAAATGAAACAGTCTTAGTAGAAAAATCACTCTCTGGCTTACCTGTTCACAAACCCCATCGATATGTGCGACTTGTGATTGGGGGTCACAAGTTTGTTTTAATAGATAAGAAGCCAAACAGGTGGGAAGCCACTGGTTTTAAATACATACAAAGGAGGAAGCATATCAGTCCAAACTCACAAAGAGATTTAATAATCTACCTACAAACGGGTAGCACAATCCTCTTTACCTTTAAGGTCAACTATGAAGTAGCAAGTACCGAAAACGCCCTTTAAGTTGAAAAGGCAGCGTTTGACCTTTTACAGTTCATGGAAAATATGAGAGTTGCCGGTCAATGCTCTCGACATCATAATTAACTGTTGCTCCTTCTCTCGCTGGCCTCCAGGGGAGCGTGTATTTGTGTTGATTAAAACCCAACCCTCGCCATCAATGTCATTGGTTTTGTTGTGCAACTACCACTCATAATGGTTTTTACAGTACAAATCATACAGCAGCTATATCCAGCACTCTGATTCTGCATGAGGAAATAGGCCTTGATTGGAGCTTGATGAAAGACTCCTGGAGTAAAACAAAGGTTGATATTCAGGTCCAATTTGCCTCTGATTTATAATCTCTGGTTGAAAACGGCCGCACGTTAACGCAGGTGTGACCTGAGAGAGAGTTATTGGCGGCGTCTGCTCACAGCGTTGATAAGAGATATGGCGAGAATATGAATCGCTTCCTGCTCAGCGTGTGCGATAATGAGGCGGCGTTTGTGATGGTGATTTGTGTGCGAACCAGTGAAGTGATTGCAGTCGGTACTTTTCCAGCGAAGTGATGAGTGACAAACGAAAGTGGGAGCCGACATTAGAAAGCATTCAAACCAAAACAAGAGACCGAATCCATCGCAGAGGATTGAAAAACATGCAGGGACTTATTGTACAATTGATTAGCTATTGATCAGAGACGCAGTGTGATATGAAGCATTGCATTTGACATACTGTGTCTTTGTTTGACACTTGTTATAGGTTTTGATTTATGCATTTTGTAACATAAATGTATATTGAATCCCCTTTTCTACCTGATATATTGCAATGATGCATATTGATGAATATCTTGATTGTTAATGTTTTTTTATTTAAACTTGCAGAGTACAGTTATATAAAATACATCGATATAGGGCTGCAACTAACGATTGTTTTCATTATCGATCAATCTGTTGTATGTAAATGTAAGAAAATGGTGAAAAATGATGATGACGTCCTCAAATGTCTTGTTCTGTCCACAACTCAAAGATATTTAGTTTACTGTCATAGAGGAGTAAAGACACCAGAAAATATTCACATTTAAGAAGCTGGAATCAGAGAATTTAGACTTTTTTCTTTAAAGAATTGTTCAAACCGATTATCAAAAAAGTTAATCAATTAATCGTTGCAGCTCTACATTGATATATAATAAACAAATTCCATATAATAGATAAATTATTAAAGTCCAGTGGTCTATAGATTATAATATAACTACAGAGTACATTTTAAAAGTGGTGTGTTATGATGTAAATCGGGTCATTAGTTGCAGCTGCAGTAGCACTAGCAGGCCTTATTTGCAATATTTCTAGTTACTTTAATTATAATTTAATGAAGTTGATTGATAATTCATCGTTTTGTTGTTGTTTCTCAGTTTAGAAAAATGGCAGTAGACATGTGTTTGTTGTGATTTCTTTTATGTATACGTCAGTATTTTTAAATTTATATAATATTTTATAGTATTTATACAGTAAGCCAGCAGACAGCTGGCTCACAGGATGAGTAACCTTTTTAACAGCTTGTCCTGCAGACTGTTTCATGTGTTTCCAAAAAATCCATTCATCTTTTTTAAATTTGTATTGTGATCTGCATACGTTCCGGACAGTTGCTTTAATGTAAATAAACACTTCTCACAATTACACTGCTCATATTAGAGATGCACTGTTCTCGCAGCATTCATTGTAACATTCCTGATGAACAAGAACAAAAAGATTAATATTAGTAATGGTAATATATTGTATCTAAACGTCATCTCTCAAGGAGGATTCTGTCTGAAGGATCAGAAATTACATTGATGCAAGGATGCTTTTCCAATGTGTGTTCAATGTTCCTTTATTGCATGTCAAATCAATAATGGAAATGTTTCCAACCAAACAAATATTTCTACTGGTACCATTCATATGATAATTTTTTTACACAACTCACTACAAGAAAGAAAAATATCACTAATTCACATGCTAACTCCAAGTTAATATTAGTATTTTTGTTTTACAATTCTACATTAACCACTGAATTATGTATGCTGATCTTTCTGTGCATATTCTCCACCAGAAAGCACCGTGCATAAAAATGTATGCACTTAGAGCAATTACAAAAGCAACCTTCTGTCACTTATGTAAATTGTATGCATATATGCAACCTTATTCGAAGTGGACACTAATTACTGTAAACAACTCTATAACCTAGTGTCAGTGTACTGCACTTTAACCTTTAATACCATCACTTTTCACATAGACACTCTGGCACTTGCTGCTTCAAAAAAGTTCATAAAAAATCATTAAAAGTTTCTGTTTATGGAGAGCAGAACCAAATAAACACGTCTAACATGTTAAAAAATCCAAACCAGAGCTTCATATTTGGTTGACTGAGCAATTTCTAATGTGCTTTGGAGGGGAATTTACAAGCTATTTATAGTGAGCATCTGCTGTGAGCATGTGATGCAGTAAATTTGGATTTATTAGTTGCTGTTAAAACTCACCTCTGTTATATGTCTCTGCCTGTCCAACAGCAAGAGAAGCTGGGCGATATCTGCTTCTCTCTGCGATACGTACCCACTGCTGGCAAGTTGACTGTGGTCGTCCTCGAGGCCAAAAACCTGAAGAAAATGGATGTGGGAGGCTTGTCAGGTGAGAACAATTACAAGAGTGTGTGTGTGTGTGCCCACTGACTTTCCCTCTGACAGGCCTTTTGTCTGTAATTATACATGCAGTGCAGCACACACTTTGCCTCTCCTACAACCCTGCTAGTTTTTTTTTGTTGTTTTTTTAACAACCACCCATCACTGGTCACGAATACATGTGTCAAAGAAAAAACATGACTTTGGCTGAGCCCCCCCCCCCCAAAAAAACAACTTAAAAGTTGTACAGATGTCACAGAAACCCTGAGAGGCAAGTGAGGAAATACAATTTGCTGAGAATTTTATTTTATTTTGTTTTTTATGTGGTAAAATAATCACAGTAAAGGAAATATTCCAGACTGAGGCAATTTTACGGAAGCCTTGAGAAGCAAGTGAGAAAAAAAAATTCTGGTGATCCATTATTTAAGTCTGATCGAAATTGTTTTCTTTCCTGTGTTTATGACTTAAGGAAAGGTGAAAAAAAGGTTTTGGAAGGAGGAAAACAATGTTTTTTATCAGGATTGTATCAGGATTTGTCTGATTTTTTTAAGCGTATTTGTTGTAATTCTCATTCTGACTACTAGCTTTTTTTTCCACCAGTTTCACAGATGAACAAAATTTAAGAAACTTTCAGAGATTATTCTTGCAAAACTTTTTTTTTTCCACCTGTTTTTAAATCACAAACAACGGAGAGAAAACAATTTAGATGAGACTTAAAAAATGGATCACCAGATTTGTTTTTCTCACTTGCCTCTCAAGGTTTCCGTAAGATGTTCAGATCGAGAAGAGAAACTGCACTGTTCAGACCTAATGTCGTGTAAAAGAAACCACTAATGATGAAAAGAAGTTCAAAGAATGAAACTTATTCCTGCTGTGCTGTAGCTCCAACAGCACACCCATGTAGCATTAAGATCAATAGATGACATTTATCACAATGCAGTCCAAGTCTGAATAGTGGGTCTGATGTCATGGTAACAGAAGGTGCCACCTGTGAGGGCCGGAGAGGGATGGAAATCCTTGTACATACAAACACCCACAGGATCATGACTGGAGCGTACACAAACAACACAGAGTCTGTTTCCATCAATCAAACAGGGACCAAGGCTTCGTAAGGCTTGGTAGATGTCCGTCACTGTACCAAGATGATCACAAATCCACAGTTGTAGTCCTATTCTGTCTGCACAGAGCTAACAGCTAACGTTAACTGTCTCTCGTCCTGCCGATTTCAACACAGATTTGTTGTTCGTAATGTAGCATTATCAGGGAAAGAATAGATTGTGTCCCCTGGACGCGTCAATCGTGAGTTTACTGCGTCCCAAACACATTTTCTATCGTCTTCTATGATCCACCTCTTTGCCCATTTTTTTGCCGAGATGGTGACAGAGCCACCCGCTTTGAGCTTCACAGCGGCTCTTCAGAAACCTATGGGTGACGTCACGGAGACTACGTCCATATTTAATACAGTATATTGACAATACGTGATAAAAACACATCTTATCTTAGTTAGTCAGCATTGACTGGCCAGTTGTTTTCTATCATATCAGACACACTCATATGCAAACGCAGACACACAGAGCCCTACATGCACACACTCAGAAACACAAATCGCACAATAAGCTGCCTCCTCTCTCCCTCCCCGCTGCCTCTCCTTTGACTTTCTTCAGCGCTTTCATTTGAAAATTCCCCGGTGTGCACTTCCCTCCCGCCTCGACTCTTTTTCTGCTGCAATTACCATACACCTGTGTCCACTTGCTTTCTGCCTGACAGCCCAGTCTCTCCATATAAGCCTAAACATCCTGCAGTACAGTAACGCGGCGAACACATTAAAAGCTCACAGCTCCCTTTCATCTACCACACCAGCGCAAGCAGCCATTTGGCAGAAATAAAATAAAAAAACTCCCCCGCTGCCATTTTATGCTACTGGCATTATCTCTCACCTGTGCACATTTGCATTGTGGGATCGACAGCCACATCGACTAGCCAGTATGAAAAAGGTGTTAATGTGTTCACTTTGAAGGCCAGGTTTCTCCTCTTACAGAGGAGGGAAATAGCAGGGAAGCCAGACAGTTTGACACCGCATAGCGCAATACTGTATGTCACATTTAATTGGCGCATGCTTTATCCGTGTGCACTGGTCTGTGGGTTTCAGGGTGAATTATTAGCATACAGTAATGGCACAGTGCATGGTTCTAATTACACACAACCAGAATATACTCTAAATTGCAGTATGTGTTTTGATTTTCGTTAGTTGCGACCGCTCTTCGGCTGCGAGAATGGACTTAAAAGTGTAGCAGATGGATGAAATAATGGGCAGGTCTGTAATAACAATAATTAGCCTCCATCCACAGGGCGTCTCAGCCAGAGCTTTAGGAGGAGGACAAGTAATTGATGGCCTGGGATCAGCCTTCTCCTCTATTGTCATCCTGTTTACCATGCCTAATTATGGCTCACAGAGGAAGATGTGGGTATTTTCATTAACCAATGTATAATCAGAAATAATTCTTTTGATTGGCTCCTCATGAATCGTCCCTCCAAATCGACCTCCATGCTGCGCCTCTCACAAAAAAAAACAGACTTTTGAGATATTCGTTTTTAAAAAAAAGTAGTTAGGATTGTTGCTACTTCAGTGCGGTGATGCACCGAGCAGCATACTCTTTAGCTGTCGTCTCAAAATAATCCCAGTCTCATTGCAGACAAGTTGATTTCCTCTCTCCGCTGTAGCCGACACCACAGCAATGTCTAGTTACAATACATATCCATTATGTAGAGTTGTAGGCGATCAGATGTCAAAGAATCTTGAATCTCCAGTGGGCGGTGCATTTTACAGCTCTGCAAAACAGACTAAAGACTAAAGAGTGAGTTATAAAAGCTAGTAATTGCAACAGCAGGCAAAGTCATTAACAAGTCTTTCAACCTCGCACAGATGTATGGTGTTATTTTGTGCTAAGGGCCAGTAACAATTTCACTTATTGTCTGTTTGAAACGGTGCATTTGACAGTATTTCTGTAGCGTATCCCTGACATGGTGCACCATCAAAGGTGAGTCAGACTCAAAATTGTGTCGGCTACAAAAGCTAAGTGTCTGGAAGCGACTCAGAATGAGGACGTGTGGGTTTATAGACAGCCAAAGTGTTTTTGTCCTACCCTCTTTGTACATCTGAAGACTTCCCAGAGGGCTGTGAGGCGACACACATAACCAGGTAATGGCCCACAGTGGGGGAGGTTGTCAAAGAACACAGGCGCCGGTGTCGGCGGTAATGAAGCCGCACTGCCCCGACCTGGTGCTCCAGTTCACCATCAAGCCTCTCGGCTGGAGGGTTTATTTGTTTTGGATGGTCGGACTTGGAGGTTTTCTCCCAGTCTGTAAAGCAACGGGCCGGAGGGATCATTAAGATGATGAACGGGCCCGAGAGAAGGAAGTTAGGGAAAGTTATTATTATATTATTTCTTTCAGAGTTTTGCTTCAATATATATAACTTCAGATGTAGATAATGAGAAGCGTGAGGGTGAGTTACAGGAAGATTTCCATGCTTTGAGATAATTAACCCTCTGAGACCCACAATAGACCCGTTTTTGTCTTTTTTTAGGGGGGTCTTTAGGGGGAGATAGCAGGTCAATAGTAGATGTCACATATAAGAGGTGTACATCATCTGAAAGCTGGAAACCTGAAGATTAATGCTCAGAAAGCCATCCATCCTCTGAATGCCCTAGATCTCTAGTTTGTGGCTGTAAAGTTTCATGAGACTGTGATTATCCTAGAGGTCACCACAAGTCATTTTATACAGTGAGGTCAAGTTTAAAAAAATGATCTCACTATATGAAATGGCTACTATGGGGACTAACATCATCACACATGAATACAATTGAGCTCATTGGATCCACAAGAGTCTCAGCTTTACAGTGATACCCAATTTATGCAATTCCAAGACTGTTTATGGACCCCATTATGCAAAAATATAAAAAATAGGCGAAAATAACACATTTACAATGCATTCAAAAATGGCATGATTTTTGCCCAAAACTGTATGTGATTATCAAAACGTGGGCATGTTTGTAAAGGGGAGACTTGTGGGTACCCATAGAACCCATTTTCATTCACATATCTTGAGGTCAGAGGTCAAGGGACCCCTTTTGAAAATAGCCATGCCAGTTTGTCCTCGCCAAAATTTAGCCTAACTTTGGAGTGTTATTTAGCCTCTTTCCCGACAAGCGAACATGAAATGGTTGGTACCAATGAATTTCTTAGGTTTTCTATATCTGTTACTTCACTCTAGCTTTAAAAACTGAACCTGCTAGAGCCTCTGAAAGACAGTGAAGTCGGTCAGGGTAAAGATTGTCATTGTACAAACGAGACTACAACACAAGAGATCTCAGATTTTGTGGAGGCGGTTTCTGTGGGTCTGCGCCTCAGAGAAGAGTTCTACTGTAGACGCGTGTGTTTGCGTGGTATGTGTGCCATTCACCGCTAATATGAGTGTGTAAAACTAAACCGACAGTCACCCCTGGATTCACCCACCATGGCAAATCCAAAATGATGGGAGGAAAGCTAAGATGACAGCCGGGCTATATTTAACCCTGCTTGTGTTGGTGTTCATTTGGCACAACTCTGCCAGCGCCCGCAGAGGCCCCACTCGACGAAATATTTGAGGAAGAAACAAATGTCTGTTCACATAATATAGTATCGAGGCTTCAGCTGTGAGAGGCACTAACCCTCACCAAAGAGTCACAGCTGGCAATTATTCCCGGCTTGAAACACAAACTGTAAGTAACCACTTTAAAACGAGACAGCTTTAGTAGCTCTACTGAACTCTGCTGCTGATTTGACTCAGAGCTCATCACTTATCCAGAAACCTACTTCTAGCCTCCTGGGGGAAATGTATGGACCACTGATAGTGCATCGCCTCATAAAACCATGGCCGAGATCCAGGACTCAGATGAGTAACCCGCAGGATAGCAAAGTCGAGCCTCTTTGCTGTACACATATGCGAGGAAGCGCTGTTGCATCAGGCGCGCTGCCATTCATCCATGAAATGGGACAGATTACATCCGTCTGGGATAAGACGGTAAAAGGGGCCGGATATGAGGTACGGCGAGCCTCCCAAAACTCAATAATGCCAAACTCTCATCTGCTGGCCAGAAAGATAAGGGGCGTCTGGATAGCACTGATGTGGCGCCGTAGGTGTGTTTCCTTTTTTTCAACCTGAGAAAGGGTTATCTTGCATAATCCCATTCAGCTGTTGTATTGTGTTTGTTCAGGCACAGTTACCAATATGAGAGGATACATGACATGTACTGAACATGTTGTAGCAGTCACTGTTGTAGCAGTATTTCAGAATAGTATACAGTTCGTTAAACCCCTCCCCAGAACGGCAGTTGTCCAATTAAAGTTACAGTTTGGAGAGTGGTGTCTTTTTTTGCCTTTCCAAAAGCCATATTCTCACAGATTCATTTTCTACACCCTCATTGCCCTTAACCATTTCTCAGCTTTTGTGCTTGACTTTCTGTAGACGTCTGTGAACTTGATGAGGCAGAGGTCTGCCTACGCAAGAGTTTCTATGAGCAATAAAAGCCACCCGAGGCTGATCACACAAAGAAAACCTGCAGAAACTTCACTCAAGCAGATAATTGACGGGGGTAAATGTGACAGTAATGGCGACTGATTTGTGCGTTTTCAGTGCAGAAACACGACAGAATAACAATGAGAATTGTAAGACTTTAACTTAAGTGGACAAACCTTCCCAACCTTAAGGCTTTGTAGTGTAAATTTTGAATCTGAGACACTGCTTTGATGGATAAAATCAGTGTATGAAGGGCTCAAACTGTTGTTGAAAACATATAAGTTGAGGCTGGAGAAATTCCTCATTTAGCTACTGTTGGATAATCAAATGTTTTTATTGGGTTTGCAACATTTAAAACATCCCTCTGGCAGACTGGCCAACACACCAAAAAAATAAAATAATAATAATAATAATAATAATAAGTAACAAATATTATAAAGAATATAAATAATGAATAAATAAATTAAGCAAAAATAAAAACTAAACAGATGGTAAAATGAAATGAATAAATAAAATAAAGATTCTACAGCAATTCTATGAAGTTATCAGTTACAGGCATTAAGTTATATTTCTTATAGTGTAAACATTATTATAGTAGTTGAGGAAGTGTTGCCATACTTTTTTATAATTTATTAACCAAGGCCCGAGTGGTATGTCTGATCTTTTCCAACTTCAAATGAACCATTACCACCTCAACCCAGCGGCTATACGTATACGGGGGTAGCTAGACTTCCAATTATATAGAATGAGACGTCTCGCTAAAAGCGGCGAGAAAGCAACAGCTCGGGCCTGGACTCGAGAGAGAGAGAGAGATTCAGATCTTTATGAGCAACGCCAAAGACCTGACAGACTTGGCTCTGGGTCCTTGGCCTCGTCACACATGTACGAGAGTGTTTCAAAGACCTTAGCCCAAAATTGTCTCATATTTGGGCAGCCCCAAAATGAACGATGAAGGGTTGCTGGGTCTCGGTTGCACCGTTGACAGGTCGGGTCAAATTCTGGATAGAGTTGGGCAAGCTTTCTCCTGTACAGATGCAGTCTGTGAACTATATTAAATTGGATCAAACTGTGTCTGACACATACTGTATGGAGGTTGTGTGGATCATTGCAATGGATGATTTCCACAAGTCCTCCTCCCATTTTAATTGGAGATGCTCAAAGAAGGATGAGGCCGCCAACAGTAAAACATCATAAATCTGACATACAGAGTTGTGCTCCGTAGGGCCTTTATGAATACAGTCCTCCAACCAGTTGGTAGGAGTTTGAGAAGGTAATATAGTGAAGTGTTTTTTTAACAAAGTCCCTGGAAAAAGTGAGATTGTGGAATGCCAAATCCTCTGACTATCTCGGAGAAAGACATGAAAATAGTGTCTTTGAATAAGTCGGTCAACTTGCTCAGGCTTTTCTGGACCACTGCTGGAGTGCTGTGTCCAACATTGAGGGTGTAAATAGTGTTTTTTTTTGGTGAATTGTATACAGGAGAATGATTGCCTTATAGTCCAAAGTGGTTTCCTACGTTGGGCCCAGATGTTAAAGCAGCCTTTAAAGTGGCAGTAGGTAGAATATGTTTGGTATCATTGGGCAAAAATTCCATAATAACATTTCAGCATATTGTAATTCAAGTGTTCTGAGAGAAAACTAGACTTCTGCACCTCATCATGGCTCTGTTTTCAGGCTTTAAAAAATCTAGCATGTGACGGGAGACTTTGGCCAATCACAGGTCATTTCAAAGACAGAGCGTTCCTATTGGGTGTCAATCACTCGCAAACTCCAATCAAACGGTCAAACTAGGCAGCGCTCATCAAATATGAATCAATATTCTGTTACTGTAATGCCTGTTTCTTGCGTAAAATGTTTTCAGAAACATCTTGTGGTGCACGGTTTCGCTGTAAAATGAGAAAGTTTGCGGCAAACATTCTCATTTTACAGCTAAACAGTACAACCTTCCCATTCCTGCAACCTTCAAATTGATAGGTAGCGGAGCGCAAACTAAGAATCCTAAGTTTACAGGGTCTAGATACTGTTGGATGCATTATGACAACACACACACACACACACACAACCCTCATTCACTGTAATTCTCATCCCGGCACTCCAGCTCTTCTCAGCAGGAGAGTAATAATGGACACCCACTCTATTAGGAGCCTGTTACCTTTTCACTCATGTCTCTGTCATCTATTTATCCTCCCTGCTTTTCTCCCTCTTTACTCTGTTTGTGTGGTTTTCTCGCTATATTCATGTCAGCTGCCCTAGACGAGCCCGCCAGTCTACAATCGGGTCCTTATCCTCCTAAATTGGATAAAAGATTAAGGGAGCTAAGCTTGTTCAGTATTTGCTGTTGCTCGAAATCCTGCTAAAAACAGAGATATTTTCCAGTGCAGCTCACACATCACAAACATGTAACGCCAAAAAGACTTTGTGCATATGGGATCCAGAGATAAATCCAGATTATCAGAGCAAGCAGTGTTTCAACAGCTCATTATAAGATCCAATTCTTACTCCTTATTCATTCTGATGCACAGCTCTGAGGTTCAGTAGTTACGGGGGATATTGTTAGCCTCAGGCGAGGGACTACCTCATTAGCTTCTGTGAGATTACTGTGGTTATTTGTTTTTGTCGTTCTCAAGCAGCGTGTTGTCTTAAATGATAGATGACGCAAAGTGGTTTTTCATTATTTTCTCCCCTATAGCTCGTGTAGTCGTCGTGATTGTGGGCTGAGATCAGAGCTCACTAAGAGCCATTGTCTTTGCATGTGAAACCAGAATTTTCCACAATCTGGTTGGCATTTTTCACACTGCATACCACGGCCTGTGTTTTATGTGTTCATTTCTATTATTTCTATTCATTTATTCACAATGATAGATGTCTGTTTTTGCTGTTAAGAAGAGTTCCCTCACATCTATGTTATAATAAGCTCAAGATGTGATAAGCACAAAGTGTAGAAAACCACTGATCTATAGTTTGTGAGGGGCCAAGTGGAAGCCACCATGGCTGCCTTTTAAGAGGCTGATACTCGTGTCAATCAAAACATTGTCCTCTTTAAGTTTACATACAGTATATCCGTAGTGGAAATACTACATGATATGTAGTTACATTCTGCAAAAACAAGTGGAAATAACTACTGAGACCATCATTTATTCTGGGAAATAAATATTAGTTCTAGGGCTGTCAAAGTTAACGCGATAATAATGCGTTAACGCAAATTTGTTTTAATGCCACTTATTTCTTTAACGTATTAACACAATCAATTTTTCGGAGATTGTAGCGGGCTCAGTTTTAATGCTTCTGGTATCATGTGAAACTAGAAAACCTAAGGAATCCATTGGTACCACTTATGTCATACTAGCTTGTCGCGAAGGATAGGTTAAATAACGCTCTGGCATCGCCATTTTCGAAGGGGTTCCTTGACCCCTTAAAAATGGCGATTCATTTCTCATATACATGAAGAAATCAGATTACTGCATACAGTCGACATGCCGACTGCCGTCAGCACGTTGCACTGGACCAGCTTAGTTTTGAGGCATGTTTTTCCGGCCAACAATGTACCAGAGTAATGGTGAATAGATGCACATATACGTCCATTCCTCTACTGTAACGTGTAAATGATTGTAACACTGTTCATTTCTCACTTTCTAATAATAGATTCAATAGATTGGAATAATTGTGAAATGAATAGGAAGATTACATATTCTTTGAACCGCAGTAATTATTGAATCCTCATTCTTCTTTTGGATCCTTTTTGTTTGCCTCTGGAAATTACAGAGGAACTCATTACATTCTTCGGGCTGCCCATATTTTGGACTGATTAGGATTTCTTTGTGCAGATTTAACAGCCTTTCCTAGTCCCTCTAATGGCCCAATTAAAGCCCAAAAACATGGTGTTTCTTTCACAATTTGAAAAGGCGATTGCTGCCCGCCCTCTTGCCAGTTTTCCCCCTGAGCCCAAACAAAGACGATAACTCCTCTTTCGCCAATTTAGTTTTGATGACAATTTCGAGAATGTAAACAAATCATGAGGAGTAGCGTCACGTCATAAACGAAAGCGATGGGTGGTTTTCTGTTTTCCGACACACACTCCACCTGATTGCCAGAGAGTGGTTGAGGACGGATGAGGCAGACCACTTGGTTGGCACTTGAGATGGCATTCGGACAGATGAAAATGAGGCTCTTGAAATGGGAAGGTTAACTGAGTGATGTAAACACACAGGACTGGCCATGGCCGTGCTTTATTTGTAACCACTGCCCATTGCTTGTTTTGGAGGTATTAATCTATCTAAGATGTTGGTACTATAGGTTTGAAGGTTTGTTTAAAGCTGCTATAATCAATGTTTTTATACTAACAATGGATAAAATGTCACTTGTAGTGGCAATCTCACAGATAAATATCACCCAGCTGCAGTTCCCCTCAGCCTTACTGAGATTTTATAGCATTTTTCAGCTCATTATTTTGGTTTAACGGCCTGCAGCAGGCAGCAAAAACCTCTGATATATGCTGTATATAAGCAACTGTTTGCTGACAAGTTCACCATATCAAAGTGATTATATATCAATGTTGTGTTGACAGATTGTTCCACTGCCCCAAAGTGGCCAAAAAATCAGTTATTGCAGGATTAACTCTTATAATCTGTTAAAGGTCAGACAACTGGACGGAGATAAAAAAAAAAAGAGGGTCTTAAATATGTCTTTTAAAAAAAGTATAAAATCTTGCTTTGTCTCTGCAGATCCATATGTGAAGATCCACCTGATGCAAAACGGCAAGAGGCTGAAGAAGAAGAAGACGACAATCAAGAAGAACACCCTCAACCCTTACTACAACGAGTCCTTTAGCTTTGAAGTCCCATTTGAACAAATCCAGGTACATTCTCATCCGTTTACGATAAGATGAGCCTTTATTGATCATCAGAGGGTAAATGTAGGTGAGCAAGAGCAATTAAAGACAAACTGACAAGTAACAGGTTACAAGATAAAGTGACACGGTAAGATTAATAAACAGAGCAGCTTATAAAATATCCATTCTCTGACATTTCTAAAAAGTAATGTGTTATACTGTAGGGACAAATTGTGCCACAAGAACCAGCAAAGATTTGGTTGCATAGAAACAATTGATAAATGGAAGCTCAATTACCAAATAATCAGTTTATAGGCTTTTCATCATAACAGCTTAATCAAAGGCACCTCATTTTAAATGTCGCAATTTCACAAGCCAATTGCTCGGTGGATGTTATTCTCTGCAGGTTAACCTAACGTATGCAGCAACAACTGCAGTATATCCAAGCCGAAGAAGTGAAACATGAATCTTTTACCAGGACATTATGAAGGAAAGGATAAAGAATGCAAAAACTGTGCCAGAAAGGAATAGCAATGAACAACATTATCTCCTCATGCAAGACAGTAATTGAGTCAAATTGATTAAGCCTGTCACAGCTCACAAATCACCGGTTTGGGTCCATGAGCCTCAGATTCAATTTAGACTGTGTTGATCCCAATCAACCCCATTCAAATCAAACCCATATTTAGTGCTGCTGAAACCAATATGTTGGCTAAATTTACATGTATTATCTCATCATTAAGAGCCAGATGAAATAATTATTAGTGCCACTGATTGAATCATAAACTTGTCATTGATTAGGTGTATTGAACGCTCTCTTGAAAGCCAGGAGAGTTAAAAACATACTTGAATGACCTGATTTGACTCTGACCAATCAATCAAACGCCAACTCCTTAAAGAGGTACTAAATGTTAAACTAATTGACTGTTTAAACACTGGCAGCTCTGTAGACCTCTGGCTGCATCTGATTTTAAATAAAGACACTTAAAGCTGTGGTGATTTTTAATTACAGACTCACTCCCACAATATAACTCCGTCTGATGTTGCAGAGAAAACAGTTTAATTTGATCGATTTCTCAGAGAGACTTTTCCCATCCTGTATAACAAACTATACACACTGCTTATACCCTAGAAAGCTGCAAATTAACCGCTTTTATCTGCAGAGGCAGGGAGTGGAATTTGAGTTAAACTTGACCTTGGGACTATTTGTGTAATTAATCTTAAGCTTTTAATTGTCTCGGAGATTGTGTGGGAATTAAAATCAGTGCTTTTAATTGGTCCATTTCACCAACATAAGGATTGGAGGCTGCTCCATATCCTCCTTAGTACGCACACAATTAGCTTTGTAGAACTCAGTGACACCGTTTAGATTAATTTGTTTTAATCTATGACCTCTTACATGCTCACTTTTTCCACATAAAGACGAATGTAGACTGTGAAACTCTGTCTCTCCTGGTTTTTCGATTCGTTCATAGATGACTTAACTAAACTAGGAAGCTTAAAAACTTTTGCCTGTTGGGCTTGAGTTTGCCAAGTTATGATTTGAGCATATTTTTTACACTAAATGCGACAATAGTTGTCATTGTTTTGTGTTGTTAATTGATTTCCAATAATAAATATATACATACATTTGCATAAAGCAAGCAATACTGACTGGTCAGTCATGATTAACAAAAGAGCCTGCTAATATCCAATCAAAGAAAGTTGTGATTCAATTAGCAATTTGAAGGTGAACTGTCCCTTTTAAAGACCAACTAACCCCAACCAGCCATCTGGGAACCTTACTCAGTATTTCATTACATGGCGTGTTAGACATGCTCTTTTACAACAGTGGCTCTGAGCTCATGCAGGTGGCAGTATCTCCGTCTCAGTGTGCCAGTGGATCGAAACTTAATCAGGGCTCTTTGTGCACTAATTCATATTCTCTGCCAGAGATTGATGTTCAGGTCACTCCTCTTACAGTGTCCTGTTGAATCAACAACACATGCCGAGTCTTAGACCTCTGAGTAATCAAACATTCTGCAGTGTTTGGCTCTGGAAATAACCGAGGCCTTGTCTGGAGTGTCACTTATTGTTAATCAGCATTAATGTCTGAAGGAGCACCTCATTCTCTGCATTATTGTACTACTTAAAGTAATAACCATGAACGGTTTCAGATAGCTTAATGCACAAATACGTACATTATTTTCTGCTCTACAGTGACAGATGTTTCAGTGCAAATCTTACTTAGTTTATCAGCTATTTTAAATATACTGAAATCATTATCAGTTGCACAAACCTTGATGCTTTTCACATTTCCAGTTTGTTTGGAAACAAACACTGATTGGCAGGTGACTTCTGGGAAATGCAGTGCAGAAACACAGCATCTGTGAGCGCGTAACACAAAAAAAACAATCAATTATTAGATAAAATTATTGTTAACATAAATTGGGATTAATAGCATTTGTATGATGATATTATTTTACTACAGTTTATCAGATCTTGATATTTGTGTAGGGGACCTTAAAAGGTCTGTCGTGTTGGAAAATGCTGCTCTCTTGACTTTATTTCCCTAGGTTTTTTAATGCTCTGATGCAGTACAGCTCGTGTCTGCTGACACAAATCTAATAAAAATAACAATAAACACAATTTATAGAGCACTTTTCTAAACAAAAGTTACTAAATGCTTTACATCATGAGAAGAGGAAGAAGAGACAGCCACATTTACAAGATGAAATACAGAATAAAAGCAAGACAGGCTTTCAAACAGGCAGTTAAAAAAATGACTGGTTAAATATGCGGAAAATTGTACCATAAAATCATGACCAATATAATGAAATTATGACCAATCTCACTAGCAGGTCCATTTAGTAGCTTTCTACTTATCACACAATCTACCTCCTGACCTTGATTTATGTTCTTTCATGTTTCCCTTTCTACAGAAAATGCAGGTTGTTATAACTGTTCTGGACTATGACCAAAAAAATAAGAGACAGCCACATTAACAAGATAAAAATAGAGAATAAAAACAAGACAGGCTTTCAAACAGGCAGTTAAAAAACGACTTGTTAAATATGCAGAAAATTATGACCAATCTTACCAGAAGGTCCATTTAGTAGCTTTCTACTTATCACACAATCTTCCTCAGCAGAAACTGACTTAACAAAGTGGAGCTTTATTGTTTGACTGAAGCAAACACAGCTGTTTAGAGATGAGCATTAACCGTCTATATGCAGACGATACCTCGATTTATGTTCTTTCATGTCTCCCGCTCTTCCCTTTCTACAGAAAGTGCAAGTTGTTATAACTGTTCTGGACTATGACAAGATCGGCAAGAACGATGCCATCGGCAAGGTCTTTGTGGGCCTCAACAGCTCGGGGACGGAGCTGCGCCACTGGTCCGACATGCTGGCCAACCCCAGGAGACCCGTCGCCCAGTGGCACGTGCTGAAGCCTGAGGAAGAGGTGGATTCTCAGCTCTCCACCAAGAAATAGGCAGGGCCCTTTCAGCACCTGCCTTGTAGTACTCTTTAGCCAGTATGTGTAAATACCTCAGTGATATATGGGTCCATCCACGTAACCCCCCTCTCTTTACCTCCCCCAGCTTTACCGCTCCTAATATCAAAAAAATTATTCAAACTTCCTGCGACATCCCACCCTCTGCTTTTTTTCTATCAGGTTCCCTACTTTTCTCGCTTTCTTTTTTTTTTTTGTTCCTCTCTGATTCAGAAGTTTTTGTTTTCCATCTCCGTGCCCTTAACCGCCCCGACCAAATGCCCCCTTCTTTTAAGCAATATGATCTGTATAGATAGCGCATGACTGAAAGAATTTATTGTACCACAGTTGTATATATAAGTATGCAGACAAAAATGATTTCTAGTTTATGTGTTTGTATGTTGTTACCCGTTTCCTAATCTGTGTATATCTTGATGTTTTTAATAAGATGTTCTATTTTAAATTATGTAAATGCAGATATAGAGGAAAGCCAATATTATATATCCCAGGATTTAAAATTCTACCTTATTACCTTATTGCATTCCAGAAAAAAAAATACCAACCTGCAAGACACTCTTGGAAATATATTCACATTGTAAAGGACGATGCCTGGCTTTAAGGTCAGTAAAAGATCATCACAGGAAAGACAGATGAATATAGAAACACAAAAACTCCAAAATACAAGGCCATTAACTACTATGGTTCTGAGGGTAAAATGATGCTGCTGGAAATTATACAAGCACATGATTTCTTACGACTTTTTGTACTTATTTCTCAATCAGAGGACCTATATGTTTAGCTTGATGCACACTGTTACCAGAAACAATAGTTATTGAAACCTGTTAGCATTTATTTTCTCCATATTTGGCAGTTTGAGTGAAATAGGTCCTCATTTTTAAAGGCCATCGTTCACTTAAACTGGCTCGTTTTCTTTTCCAAAAATGGAAAATATAGCCTCCAAAAAAACAACCCTTAAAAAACAGACCCCATGTGAGAAAAGCACCAAGCTGTAGCCATTGTGTCCTTAAGCTTGTTTAACAATATTTTGTTAACTGTTTACTTTGAACAGCCTTGTCGTTGTTGGGAGTATATCGCATTTAGGCCGGGGTCCGATCTTTTTGAGAGGGAGTTAGAAAAAAAAGAAGAGTCGTGACTTTGGTTTTAAGAGGACTATTTTTTAGAGCAATTCAACGTCTTGACTATTTTTTCGTAAACTGCATGATTTTTTTTACAATCTTTACTAAAGGCTGGGACGGGTGGGGGAGATCTACCGACACCAGGGGTTGTCTCTTCTGATACGATCCCCTTGCCTTCAATCAGAGGAGAGGAAAGAAAAATAACGTCTAAACGTTGGGTCAATGTATGTGAATATGTTGACGGAGGCGAAGCGAGATTCTAAACACTGCCATTTTCAGAGGTGACTTATGTAAAGGCCCTCTCTTCATGCACACTCCCACTTGCTAGTGGTTGTAGCTTTGGTTTTTTGGGAACAATGTCTTTGGCTGCAATGGTGCCCTAAATCGCAGTCTTTGCTTTGCGTTGCCTTCTCACAGTGACAATAGAGCTAGCCATGTTTTACTGCCAATTTTACCGTTTATGTGGCTGCTGTTTTGCACTGGATGTCTTTGAACTAGCTTGTTGACTTCTTTAGAAACAATTTTTGGACAGTTGTTGGGTTGGTTTTATTTCAGGACACCTGCAGGGAGGAGCCAGAAATCCGCCTGCTCGATCGGCTTAACTTAAAAAAAAAAAAAGCAATGATGACAAATCACAGCCAACAGCAGTTACATCAGTTTTGTTTTCTTGTTGGCACAGGACTACACCAAGAGAGTGCGAAATAACCGTAAAGTTAATGGTCTGCGTAGGCTATTAGTCCATCATGTCCTTTACTACGGGTCCAATTAGCAAAGGAATAAGTTTTAATCCATGAAAACCATGAAGTCTCTTATCTTGGAGGAACCTCTTGCATATACTCGATGCTAGCTTCAGGAGGACTTTCTAAATGTTTTCAATGTTATTGTGTAGTTGATAGCACTATTATGAAAAAGCTACTTGTCATTCCATAGGAGTCTCTGAGGACTGCTTTGTGTATCACTGTGACTGCCGTGTGTGCTTAGAGATGTAGACTTATCAGTAGGTAGCGAAACCAGTTTGTTCTGTAGTGATGTCGTAGCGTTTAATGCCATTTTTCCCTTCTACACGCAGAGAAAGAGAGAGAGAGAGTGCGCGTGACGTCACCGACGGCAAAAAACAAAGGCATTTTATCTGAGCGCGAGCAGGTCGTTTCACACAGCATTTTGTTGAGCACTGTGCAATACTTGTATGTTCATCCCATAGTGTTAACGTGGGTGGTGTTGCCCGAGAAAAAAACAAAAGATTCTAACCCCTTGAGGGATGATTCCAGTCCAGAGAGATGTTTCTCCTTTCCAGTGAGATGGTTAGGACACAGCACACGTAGATTCAGCTTACAGGTATAGGAGCTTGACACCTGTCGACCTCCGTTTAGGGTTCCCTCCCTTTTCGCAGGTTCGTTTTCTCTTCTTGCACACAGTTCCAGCATCAGAAGTTTCAGGGAGTATTAGTTAAAATACCAAACGAGATTCTACATTTAAATATCCCCTTAGAAATGTATATATTTACATAATCGTGTCAAAACAATGTATATCTAGAATAAATATAAAGTGAATATGATTATTCAGCTGCAAATATTTTATCCATCTTTCATCCATATACTTACTATCTCATCATTATTTCATTTTTTATTTGTCAACTTGCCCCATTGATTCAAAACCCCCCTTTTATATTTGAGATGAAAACTCTGAATGTACAGTATGGACTGTGTTGGTGTAGATTACTTTAACCGTGAGATTAGACGTACTTTGCACTTTTTGTTGTAAAAAAAAAAAAAAAGTCCCTTTTGTTTATATTTTTTCAACTATTAGGAATTTATGTCATAACCCTTTGGGGTAAAATCTCCTGTCTGATCGCATTCCAAAATCATTGAATATACTTTAATACAGCCAGTCCTTCTTAAACCGAGGGATTATTTTATGTTTTACATACATGTAGATTCATGAATTCCAGTACAGCTTCAGGTTTAAATGAAAAAAAATGGATTAAATACAAGGTAAAGGCTCTGTAAAATGTCCTGAGCAATTTGATATTAACTCAAAAAAAGGTTGTACTAACAGAATTATCCGATAAAAACTGAAATAAAATCAGAAATATGACGTGTAAATCAGGGGATTCAGTAATAGGCAGCATTGCCATCGGTTTGTGAGGTGTGTGGAAAAAACCCACAAAGCCATTACCTTCAACGCAATGCTCCTCTTATTGCGATTTCCTACCAAAGTATGCATGCATAATCAAACCCTAAATTCTCCTCTTGTATAAAAATACGCTCTCTGTGTGACAAGGAACTCAAGTTTCTCTCCAGTGGCACTGACGAAAAGCCACGCTGACCTTTCAGAAACAAAGCTGTGTAAAGTATTAGAATCTGATGCTGTAGAAAGATCCTAGTTGCCTTTGTGCATATCAACTGCCTGCTTGAGTATTTTGTGTGTGGAACTTTTCTCTGTAATCTTGTAGAACTGTTTGGGGTGTTTTTTCCTGCCATATCGCTCGCGGTGACGGCGAGCCGCTGACAAGTTATATTTGCTGTGTATACCTTCATTTTTGACGAGGTGTTTTACAGTTTTGTTTCACTTTGTGTAGTGATTCACTCTGTGGAGTTTTCTGACTGTTGTTATATAACTTCATATACACAAATGATCAATAAAAATGTTTTATTTCCTGTTGATACAGAAGCCTATCATGTCATATGTTCAGTTAAGTGCCAACAAAGCATTAAAGTGTGACTGCCTCTAATAGTAGCTTTAATAACTAAATCAACCTTTATTGCTTTCACTACAGTGTTAGTATTGATTGGCAGAAGCAGTATGACTCACTGCAACTCCCGTCACATCAAAAAGAAGTGTCTGCGTGACAAATTCTTTTAATGATGTGTGCTTCTCAACACTTTCACTCAGCTTTGAATCATCCAGACCAGCCTGTTAACAAGGTCACTACTGCCATCTATAGGACGTAAAGGAGCACAACACAGTGTATGAGCATTGAAAAAAACAGATTATGTTTTTCCATTTTGCTGTGGGCACAGATCAATTTCTATTAGTGAATATTCACTGATGTCTACCAGAGCCAGAAAACGGGGACAAGAGTTTGTCCTCCCACCAAATGCATGATGTCACATCGATGTGAAGCTCAGCTGAGAGTGAATTTGAGGATGAGAGCACCCTGAGGTGGTAGATAGATAGATTTTAGGCTGCTGCTATGAAATGAAGCTCATTTGGGTGTTCAGGGACAAACAGCTCATCAGTAAATAATGTCATTAAACACCTTAACATCCAGTTTCCGTTAATTTACCCATATATATATTTGGTTGGTTGTTTGGTTTATACTGAGTAAAATATTCACAACATATGCTTAAAACTCAGGGAATGTTTCAAGATTCATGATGAACTTTATTGACCCCGTGATGTGAAAGTGTCACAGCCACAAACATTTTTTTACCTGAAAAGATGCACAGAACAGGTAAGTAACCTTAAAAACAACAGGATACAATTATGATAGATACATAAGATAAGATAAGATATTTCTTTATTAGTCCCGCAGTGGGGAAATTTGCAGTGTATAGCAGTAAAGGGGATAGTGCAAAAAAACAAGATGCATCAGCTAACACAGTAAAAAAAGAGCTAAACAAAGTGTAACAAAATATGAACCATTTAAATAGAAGGAAGTATATATACAGTATTGAATCTAAGTACTTTATGTGCTCCACTGGTATTATTTTTAATAGCTTACTGCAGTTCATTACTGCTGTTTTTGTGGTCTTCACTGATATAATCAAAGCTGCATGATCACATTAGGCTCTATTTCGGGTAAGGAATGAACACATGATCCACATTGTGCTAATTTGGTGTCCTTGGATAACACTGTTCCTAATGTCTGACCTCATACAACTCTTTGTTTTTGATGCAACTGTTTATTTTAGTGATGTGTAGGTTGCGAATGAGCCGACTCTTTGAGCCGACTCTTTTAAGTGAACGATAAGAGCACTCCATGCACTGACTGTGACTGAATGTTGTGTTAATGACGTCCGTGCGACCAATCCGGTGATGACAGACAAGGATCATACCATCAAGCAGGGAGGAGCGGCGCGCCGACGGTCTACGGGTACAGAGCAGGAGGGAGAGGAGGAAAGAAAGAGAGAGAGGAGTGCAGTGCGCGAATAGCAGACAAGATGAGTGACAGTCGGAAACGAAGCAGCATGTAAAATTATGGTATTCTGGAAATTATGAGGTTTAGTATAATTATATTGAATAATTTAAGTGATATATGTGCACTTAGAAGAGTGCACATATATCAGAAGAGTCGTTTGGGAGCCGAAAGAGCCGGCTCTTCTTGGTGAGCTGAGCCAAATGATCTGACTCACTAAAAAGAGCCTGAATTTCCATCACTAGTTTATTTAGACTTTTATTTTGAGAAGTCCAAGTATTTCCTTTATTTTATTTTATTTATTGAGTTTTATTCTGGAAATCCATGCGGAAGTGACGTTGAGCTTCAGCTTCATCAAATTAACCGTTATAACACCGGAAGTTGTGTTTTTACTGGTTAAAAAAATTACCAAACGGTATTAAATCAGGGTGAATAAACAAATAAAAAAACGTATATTATTTCTCATAAATAAATAAATTATTATAACTAACTTTCTTGGTGTTATTTAAAAAAAAATTACGAAACAATGCTTTTATTTTCAAAAACAGACCGGATGTGAATGTCTGCTTGACAACCACTGACAGTTGTTGCTACCGTCTCGGTTGCAGTGAACTCCTCTGGTGCTGCTTTCTGCGTTGAAAAACAACCTTGCAGTTGCCAAAACTGTCTGAAAATGCTGTCGTACATCATTGGAGTAAGTATACTTATCATGACATGTCGCCAGGTTGATTATATTGTAGTTATGTAGCTGTATTGTTGCGTTAAAGTATGCTTAACAGCAGCTAACAGTTTCCTCATCAAGTTCAGCTGGCAGCTTTTGGTCTGTGGCCCACAGACACATTGCTATGACTCACTTCTCCTGTTATGGATTAAACAACATGACTTAAAGGGGGACAACGCCCAGCAGAGGTCTCAACCAGTTGGTAGCTAATGTTAGCTGGTGGTCTGAGTCATTCTCCTGTTTGTTTGACCTTCTCACAGTTGATCCGAGGAGGCCTTGACAGCATCATCAACTTGATCTTCAGACTCCTCTTCTCCAAGAAGAGACAAGCTCTCACCTTAGAGGACCCCAACATCAAGTATGCACTGCGAATGCTGGACAAACAGGTAACCCACACTCTTGAATTTCACCATATAAAAGGTTTTTATTTAGCAAAAACTGCAGCATCAAATCTTCAGTTTCTGTGTTTAACAGCAGGTGCGTTCAATGACCCTTTTTCCCCCACAGAGGATGGCTGAATTTCACACTCTTGATTAAAGCAGAGCCATTGTTAGTGTAATTGGTAACACCTGGGCTTTTCCTACTATGACAGGTCAAAATGCCTGCTTTGAACTCAAGTAAAAGTACTGTTCCTTTGCAAAAAAAAGTACTCAAGTAAGATAAGATAAGATTTAATTAATCAATTAATCCTTTCATCACTACACTCTTGAACATATCACTAGACTATATTCTGAGTATACAAATATGTGTTTAAATACTACTGATAGTACTACAGTAATATAAATAAAGTGATATGAAGAAATAAAAGGAAAAAGGAAAAAATAAACAAATAGAGATATATAAGGTCACTATAAATTCACAATACAATCATTCCCATTATTATTAATAGCATTAAAAAACCCATGCCATTAAGATAAGATATTCCTTTATTAGTCCCGCAGTGGGGACATTTGCAGTGTACAGCAGCAAAGGGGATAGTGCAAAAAACAGGAAGCATCAGCTAACACAGTAAAAAAAAAAAAGAGCTAAACAAAGTGTGACAAATATGAACCATTTAAATACAAGGAAGTATAAAAATAGGAGTGGTATATACAGTTTTGGCAATAAACAGACTTTTGACAAAATTGCATAAGTGGAAAATGATATTGCTCAGTGAAAATGAAATGAAATTCCACCTGTAAAAATATCAGGTTATTGTCAGTTTTTGGTGTGTAAGTGGTCTACTGGGAGCAGTGCTGGTTAGAAGTAGAAGTAAAAGTAGTCATCAAAATAAGTAATTGAGTGTTAAAAAAAAAAAAAAGAAAAGATAAATCTGTCGCCTGTTCCATCTGTTATAAAATAACAAACCGAGTCCTAGTTCATTACAATATTGAGCATTTAGCAAACTTCATGAAACATAAACTCAATACACACTACATTATCCAACAGTTGCCCAGCTGAAAAACTTTAGTAGATCTACAGTATATGTAGCAGATCTTTGCTGGGATGGTGGAGTGACTGAAATATATATTTCAGTCTTCAGAAGTTTCTGTAATCCTTTTGTAAATGTTGCCTATATTATCATATCGGACACTATCTAGTCACAATGTAGTCTAATATATGATAAATGGGTACAGCAGATAGACAGAGGAAAAAAGGTTCATGAGTGTTGATTGATAGATACTGTACATCTGTATGTTTTCTGCATGTTTTTGCATACGTTAGGTACAGCTGCATGTAATATATAACATAGTTAAACATTTAACCAAGATAAAAAAAAAGCTGTATGTACTATATTTACACCATATTATCCAACATGCATCATTCTGTGACATTTTACGTTTTTGCACACATTGAAGAAGCCACTATCATCCTCTCTCTCTGTAATCCGATCTCCAGCACCTGAGCTAACTGGTATGCATTGCTCTCGGGTTGTGACCCAGGTTGTATCTGAACTGTCTTGACCAGGGATTAACCTGGGTTGACAGGCTTGGTTTAAATTGGTGTTGTATTGGTATGTTCACTTTGACCTAAGGGAAGACCGTCTGTGGTTGAAACATATCAGTCATGTCCACATGAAATGAAAGCAGTTTGTCTTTTTTTCGTGTGCATAATCTGGTCTCTACTTTTCTGTCTCTTCATCGGGCTACACAAAGCATGACTAGTTAAAAGCAAAGCTCTGTGTCGGCACGGTTCTCTGTTGTACTGACTTCAGACCAGCTTTCTCAACCAGAGCCCGCTATACTACGTGCTCTTAATTCGTCTGTAAATATAAGCTGCTGCTAACACCATTTGAAAGCCACAATGTTATCATTACTCCTGCTGTAGCTTCAGCCATGCTGCATGCAAAGGAGTCATGTGGAGGCGTGGCTGCGGTAGGATAACAGAGTGCCAGCAGACCTGGGACCAGATGACCACCTGTCTCTTAAAGCATCATGAATGTATAAACTAATAAATAAAAGTAGCGCGATGAATATAAAAGTAATGATTTTTCTCTAAATATCTACTCAAGTAACAGTTAAAAAGTATGCTGCATTAAAACTATTTACTTAAGAGTAACTTGTATCTGAGTAAATGTAACTCATTACTGTCCACCTCTGATCCTCTGTGTTTGTTTATGTTGTGCAGATTGTCAGCCATGACACGAGGAAGTTCCGCTTTGCCCTGCCTTCCCCTGAACACATCCTCGGCCTCCCCGTCGGTTAGTATCCGCACTCTTATGATCACTGTCAATATTTAATATGGAAACAAGCACTAATCACAGTCATTATACACACTTAAGAAAGAAATCACTGGCACTCACAGATAAAGTGTCTTTTTTTAGTTTATTATTTATTTATAAGCCATCATCAGCGTCACGCTAATTCATATTAATTAATTAATTATTTAATTGATGTTTATTTCTGATTTATGACTAGAACAATTTGACACACAGTGCTGAGCTGCATCTCAAATTAATCTTCAGGTTCCCAGCTTTCAGATAATGTGCACCACTTCTAAGTTGCTGTTGACCTGTTATCTACCATTGAACATCCCCTGTACGCCGCCCATACCCCTCTAAAAACGGGGCGGAACAGTAAGGGGTTAAGCACTTTATGCATTCGGTGTTTAGAAGTTTTTTTGCACTGTCTTCATTTTAAGTGATCTCGCTTTTGTACTGTCTGTCCCATTGTTTGTGTCTGTCTGGATTGTTGCATTATGTGATTTTTATGATGAACGTGTTTATACATCTGGCTGCAACCAAATTTCCCCTGGTGGGATAAAATAGTCTGACTTGACTTGATTTTGATAATGACGGCTGCTTGTTTTCTAAATTTAACTGTATTGAAAACAATCAGAAACTTTGAATACTGTAACATGTAGACATAGTGTCGTGGAATTATTAATTAAATTATATCATTACATAAATAAGTATACAGTAAGGTACTAGGATGATAGGGAGAGCTCCTTCTGTTCAGTGGAAATCAATTAATATCTACTAGGAGAGGAAAACAATTTACATACATTGTTATTTAGATGATTTGGAATAAAGCTGAATAGCATAAAGAAAATTAGTAGAGATGGCTTTTCTCTCGTTGCATTTCATTTTATGTATATGGAATTTGTCAAATTATAAACAGTTGAACTAGGAAGGTAATATTAGGGCTGCAACTAACAATTATTTTCTTGATTTACCGTTATCACAAGTTCTCAGAGCACAATGTGATGTCTTCAAATTCCTTTTTTTTAATCTGACTATCAGTCCCAAACCCCAAAATATTTCATTTTTACTATCCTATATTAGAAAAGAAACCTAGAAAATCCTCACATTTGAGAAGTTGGAACCAGAGGCTGTTAAGCATTTTTATTTAAAAAATTACTGAAATGATTAATCGATTCTAATAATTGTTGCCGATTAATTTTCTATCACGCAACTTATTGTTTTATCCCTAGATGATATATTTTTGTACATTATATTGTTTTGAAAATAAACAGTGTGCTATTAGTAGTAATCAAACTTATCTGATATGACGTTGCTGACCTCAAAAGTAAACTGAGGCACTCATTGTTGTTTTGTTTTCCTCTCCAGGGCAGCACATCTATTTGTCTGCAAGAATAGACGGGAAGCTGGTCGTCCGTCCATATACGCCAGTGTCCAGTGATGATGACAAAGGCTTTGTGGACTTGGTGGTGAAGGTAATAGCCTTGAGAAAGGTTGTTTCTGTGTATATGTGTAGGTGTGCATTTGATTTTCCTAAAACAGTTTCTCCTGTTAACAGATTTACTTTAAAGATGTTAATCCTAAATTCCCCGAGGGTGGGAAGATGAGTCAGTACTTGGAGAGCCTCAGGATCAATGACACTATCGACTTCAGAGGACCCAGTGGTCTTCTCGTTTACAAAGGCAAAGGTGAGTAACGTTACCTGAAAAGATGCAAGGTTTGTAATTGAATTAATTCAGCTGCCTGATCTGATGCTGTAACTCCCCCTGCAGGTGTTTTTGAGATTCAAGCAGATAAAAAGTCCTCGGCTGAGACCAAGACAGCCAAACATGTGGGCATGATCGCTGGAGGGACAGGTAAGGGAAATTTCTAGACTCCTCTATTAAAGTTTTTCACTTAGGAAATTGTTTAAGAGATCCTGACACATCTCATGATGAGTTTAGTTAGTAGAGCCATGCCTGAAAAAAACATACTATAACTTTTTTCGACATACTATACTATGACTTATTTATTTTCTCGACATTATATACTATGACTTTTTAAATTTTTTTGACATACTATACTATGACTTTTTTGACATGCTATACTATGAATTTTTTTGTGACACACGATACAAAGACTTTTTTTCGACATACTATACTATGACCATTTTCTTTTTCGACATAATATACTATGACTTTTTTTTATTTTTCAGACATAGTATAGTCTGACTTTGACGTTTTTTCGACATACTATACTATGGCTTTTTATTTTTTTTGACATACTGTACTAGGACTCTTTTTTCAATATACTATACTATGACTCTTTATTTTTTCAACATACTAGACTGACTCTTTTATTTTTTAAGACATACTATACCATGACTTTTTTTCAACATACTATACTATAATTTTGGGATTTTTTTCGACATACTATTGTATGACTTTATTTCATTTTTTCGACATACTGTACTAGGACTCTTTTTTATTATCTCGACATACTATACTATGACTTTTTTGATATGCTATACTATGACTTTTTTTCGACATACTATACGATGACCATTTTTTTCTTTTCGACATACTGTACTATGACTTTTTTTGTGACATACGATACAATGACTTTTTTTCAACATACTATACTATGACTTTATTTAATATTTTCAACATACTGTACTAGGACTCTTTTTTTCAATATACTATACTATGACTCTTTTTTAATTTTTTTGGACATACTATACTATGACTTTTTACATTCAAGGTATAGTAAGTCGAAAAAATAAAAAAAGTCATAGTATAGTATGTTGAAAAAAGATCATAGTATAATATGTCGAAAAAAATTTAAAACCCCATAGTATAGTATGTCGATAAATAAAATAATAGTATATCGGAAAAAATGCAAAAAGGGGATAGTATAGTATGTCAAAAATAGTGATAGTATGTTTAAAAAAAAAGTCATGGCATAGTATGTCGAAAAAATTGTGTAAAAAAAAAAAGATGTGAAGTTAAAGTATTCAGGGGCTTTAAGCTTTTTCTTTATTTGAACAAAAGACACACAGATATCCACATATTTTTGGCCACATATTGTATGCATTTACATTTCATAGTTATAAATGTAAACATTACAAATGTGTCTTAGTTTATTTCCTGTTGATGTTTTTGTGAATGACATAAGCTAACATGAAGTGAACATGAACCCAACCTTTTGCAGAGCAATGTAATTCCTTTAAAACGGTCTATAATGAAGGTAATTCCATGTCTGAAGCCAAACGTATGACCTTCCCCTCGTCTGTTTTCTTCCAGGAATCACTCCCATGTTGCAGCTCATCACAGATGTGATGAAGGATCCACAGGACCAGACAGTGTGTTACCTGCTGTTTGCCAACCAGGTCAGTTTCATCAACCAGGATCACATGATGAACTATTATTGCAAGTTTAGTTTTCCAGTGTAATTGGGAAGCAGTGGTTAATACTACAACAGAGGTGGAACATTGAGTGCTGAAAGTTTGTTCTTCCTCTCCTGTCATAGACTGAGAAAGACATCCTGTTGCGACCGGAGTTGGAAGAGATCCAGGTCAACCACCCGGACCGGTTCAAGCTATGGTTCACCCTGGACAGAGCACCTGAAGGTAATAAACTTACATCTACATAATCTACATACTAGTATATTTTAAAAAATGACAAAAAAGTCATAGAACAGTATGTCGAAAAAATAAGTCATAGTATAGTTTGCTGAAAAAATAAAAAAATTCATAGTATGTCAAAAAAATAAGTCATATTATGGTATGTCCAAAAATTATTTAATTTCTAAACGTTATCCTTTTAATTTGTTATTGTCATCTTTAGCGGTTATTTGAATAAAAACACATAATTCAAATGATTAGGAAATAAATTATTGTAATTTTACTTAAATATTTACTTTGATTAAAAAAAAAAATCTAGGCATTAGTGGTTCTATTTAAGTTATTAAGCTGTTTAGAGGGAAGTTAAACAGGCCATATTCCTCTATCTATTTTATATTGCTGTGAAAACATCTTCAAACAACTGCATTTATTCAAGTTTCTCGTCAAAAACTACATTTTACAAGTTTACATCTGAACGCATCATGATAGCGTTAGAATTTACCATCGACAAATACGCGTTTTATTGAGTAGAGCTTGAACGCACCATAATGTGCTCAGCTGGTCACTGTAATTACTCTGAGCAGCATCATGGGAATGAATTACAATATAAGTGTCTTATTACTTTAGTTGTTCCAAATATTGTTCCTTCAGTTTATTTTGGACTTGCAGTTGTTACAAATTGCAGCTTTATGTCTTCTTATCTCCGGCTTCAATCAGCTGCTGATTCACGGTGCATCTCTAACCGTTAGTTTAGTTAGCATTGATTTATGCAAAGTTTTCTATAAGCGGAACAAGTATTATAAAAGTCAATATCGCAGTCGATCATGTTCATTTAATTGTGGGAAGCCAAAATCGCGACCGTGATTAATATTCAATTAATTGTGCAGCCCCAGCAGACGGTGGTTCATTTTATGTTGATGTTGGATGAGGACTGTGATAAATGCAAATGCACATACCACAGTTCTGATCGCAAAAAAAAGAGTAAAGTCAGATTTTATGCACATGGCAGTGTGTTCTTCATACTATGACCGTTTTCCTAAAATTAGATCTAAAACACAACATATTGAATCGTATCGCCCTAATCTAAACGTTGGGACCTTTTCTGTGTTTCAGACTGGGAGTATAGCCAAGGCTTCATCAGTGAAGACATGGTGAGGGAACACCTGCCGCCTCCCAGTGACGACAGTCTCATCCTGATGTGTGGACCGCCACCTATGATCCAGTTTGCCTGCAACCCCAATCTGGACAAAGTCGGCCACTCCAACAGCCGCAGGTTTACCTTCTAGACGTCCATCCGCATCATTAAAAAGAGGTTTGGGCATATAAGGGCGTTCAGTTATTATATTCCCCACCTAGAGAGCATTAAAGCACCCGTACAGTTGCAGTGGGTATTGCACTATATATACTATATTTATGCCGTGATATATTCATCATGCAACAGAATCACAGCGCGGACCAATTCATGTAATCAGTAAGTGTCACAGAAGGGGAGGGGAAATATTTGATTGAATGAGTATGTAGCGGAGATCGATTAGCGGAGATCAAAGTGTTGACTGTTGGCTTGGAAATGAGGATGTGATTACAAAGCTGTTGCAAATAATATCAGAAGAGTTCAGGTTTACTGGCTGTTTTGTCCTGCTGAGTGCCTTAACACTTGCAAAGCTTTTTTATGCATAGTTTGTGAGTCGCGACCACTTGCTTCATTTATACAGAATTGTATTGTTATTCCTTTATTGCTGTTGCGATTGTGTTATACCTGCCCCTCTATCTGTCGTCACGTCAAAGATGTCAATATTTTGCTAAAATGCGATATGGTTACTGATGTGGCTACTTGTTTGGATATGCAACATAAAAAAATCAATTGCTATAAAATGTTTTGATGCTAACCTAGAAATCATCATTTACAAGTGTTTGATCATAACAGTTGTATCATCTCCCTAACAATGAAGACAAGGAAAAATGCATTTTCTCTTTTTTATTACCAAAAATTTAAAAACAAAGACTTTGGTTTCCATGTTGTTGTATTGCTTTTTCTGAAACGGAAGAGTTTGACATTTGGAGAAAAAACGCTTTCATGCCAAGAGTTAGAGCAGAGGATCAATACCACTCCTTAAAAGGTGCTAAATGCGAGATTGGGAGCATTTCTATTGCCTCTGCACAGCTCTAAACTCAAGTAGTGCTCAGGTAGACATTACTCCTCTTTATTTTTACTGCTATATTAATGCTCTGGATATCATAGAGATAACCTTTAAGTATGAGTTCATAAAGAATAGAAGCAGAGGGAAAAGCTAAAAAATGCACCTCTCTAAAGCCCTCATTTTGGTCAATTTGTGGTTTTAGGGAGAATTACCTACTATAACTATTTCGTGGTGAACAGCGTTTAGATTAAAGGCGCTAAATTTGATATCCAGAGCATTAATATAGCAGCAAACAGCTATTTGCTATGTAAAGAAGTAAGAAGTAATGTATACCTGAGCAGAGAGTGAAGTCACTCTCCCTCTGTGTGTTGTAATCTGAGCGTCTCCGTGCTTTGTTGACATAACCGGGCCGGCCGCTCTGCACTCATACGGCGGTTACAGCTGGTAACACCGTCCTGGAAGCGTAGCACCTACTCTCCGGTTCCCCCCCAGGTTAGCACTGTTAGCACCACTGAGAGCCATGCGGAGGCAATAGAAACGCTCACAATCTTGCATGCAGCACCTTTAAACAAAAGAGATACATGTTCATTATTGAACTTTATGATAAGCTAATCACCTCCTTGCTGTAGCTTCGTACTTAAATAGGCACAGACACATGAGTGGTATCGATCTCCTTACCTAATACGAAAGCAAATAAGCGCATTTCTCAAAATGTCAACCCATTCTTTAAAAAACAAACATTTTCTCACTTCATTTAGTGGTATCTGTCCAGGTTTTGAGATTTCTTAAACAGTGTCCTGAGTGATGCACAGAACACACTATCAACAGTTTTCATTATAGAAAGAAAGGAAACTGTTCAGAGTGAGATCTGTGGGTTATATATAATGTAACAAGAACACTTTCTAGAAGATACAGTGCTATAAAAAACAATTTTCAATGCTGTGAGCACCACACACAAAATCACGATCACCTCCATAGTACTGGAGTGGAGGCAGAAATCGCAAAAACCCAAACTATCTACGCGGCTGGATACCACTAGAAGTAAATGAGAGAATGTTTGCTGTAATTTCAATGAATTGATGTTTAAGATAACCTGAAGGTCTTTTCAGACGGGGAGCAATTGATGCGCTTTGTAATTCATTTTCATTGTAATTAGAGGCGTGTGAAACTATCGCTGTCGTTTGTATCAGATAACGTTAAGTATAGTTTTAACGACAATGCTAATTTAGCTAACTTTGGCTATCAACAATAACAGTCTGGTTGGCATCAAAGACTAGGATTGTCACGTGTCAAATCAAGCTTTTATTATGGAAATATGATGATACATACAGTAGTTCACGGAGGCCGTTACCACGCATAGCACTTGTTATTTACTCGTAGAGCGCAGTCAGAGTGTCACTCTCCATCTGAAAAGACCTTATAGCAACTTAACGTACCAATAACAAATGAATTTGACTGCAGCGGAAGGACATTAAAACTTGAGTACTACACTCAAAACAAAGGGGAGAAATACCAAAAACTAGTATGCTTACCTCACTGATTATTGAAAACACAAATGCTTGAATAATACGAAGTACATTAATGCAATAAATCTTGCATTTTCCGTTCATGCATTATATCTTGGACAGCTTCAATAAATATATATGGTGATGAAAGCTATGGCTGTACTTCTGACTGATGAAAATACTGTAAAGTGGTGGTCTCACATGTTCTTCTACAAAGGTCGGGGGGCGGTGGAGGGATTTGGTTTCCGGTTGGCACAGATTGTTCTTTTGTCACAAAGCGACTCGGGAGCCCATCGTCTCAATCAAACAGCGCGGTCGTGATCGGTTTCTGCCGCCTCGACGGAGATCTCGTGATAGAACTCATCTTCCTTCAGCATGCTCTGAAACACAAAGAGGACCAGAGAGAGAGTTAACGAAACAATCAAAAGGTTAACTAAAGTCAGTTTATAATCATCAAATAATAGTTATTTTACTGTTTACAATGAAATGATTATTAGTAATGCCACTGTTTCTGTACTTTAACAGTTTATTGTTGCATAACATAACAGTTTATATACTATATTAAGTATTTAATGATTACGAAATGATTTGTAAAACATCTAGAAGGATATTTGTAACACTGTTAATGGTTAATTGGTTTGTAAAGTATCTTTAAACATTTAGATTGATTTCTTAAAGGTTTACAAATCATTTGGTAATCATTAACAAATACTTAATACAGTATATAAAATATTATGTATAGTTTACTAGTGCAATCAGAATGTAATTGACATCTTTTCTTATCAGCTATGATACAATATGTATCATTTATAAACTATTTCATATTACACAAATTAATGATAAAATAGAAATTATAGCGTTACTAATAATTAGTAAACATTAATTATTATTTCATTGTAAACAGTAAAATTTAACTGAGTTTAAATGACTATCAATTCACCATTTATAAATGGGTAACACTGTATAATAACCATTTATAAATGGTGAATTGATAGTTAATTAAACTTAGTTAAGTTTTACTGTTAACAATGAAATGATAATTAATGTTTAGTAATTATTAGTAATGCAATCATTTCTGTTATTTTGTTATGTTTATAAATTATATATTGCATCATAGCTGATAAGAGAAAATAACACTTACATTCTGATTACATTAGTAAACTATTAACAGTTAATTGTTTTCGTACATTATAACATTATATTAAGTTTGTTAATAATTACCAAATTATTTGTAAACCTTTAATGAAATTGTTTGTAAAACCTCTATAAACATTACTTAGACAGATGGACCAAAAACCAATTATTAACCACCTAAATAACATTTATAGATGCTTTACAAAGTCTTTATTAACAATTTAAAAAGGTATTATAATCATTAGTTGCAACTTTATAATAGCCATCCAAATAATGTTTATAGATTACTTACTAATCAATTATTAACCATTAAAGTGTTACAAATATCTGGTCCATCTATCTATAACATTTATAGATGTTTTACAAATGATTTCTTAAATGTTTTTAAATCATTTCGTAATTATTAACAAATACTTAAATATATAGTATATAAAATGTTATGTCTGCAACAATAAACTGTTAAAATAACAGAAATTATAACGTTACAGTAGACATTAATTATCATTTCATTGTTAACGACGTAAAAACGAAAACTTAATTAACTATCAATTTATTATTTATAAATTATGTTATTATACTGTGTTACCAAAAACTGTTTTGTCAGGTGTGGCGGTCTCTAGTCATACAGGAGCAGGTCAGTGTCTCACCGTTAGATTGTTGATTTCCTCAGAAAACTCTCCTATCTGTCTCACGGTCCCTTCAGAGTCTTCCATCTGCCAAACAATACACAAACGGGCGAAAACAAAGAACTCATTCAAAATGCTCCAATCACAAGTCGGTGTAACTATTCATGACATTTTGTTAACAAATGCAGCTGTATGAAAGAAGCTAGAGGGGGAAGTATCTCCGTACTTGTTCCAGGTGGTCGAGGTGTTCCTCATAGATCCGGACGCCCCTCTGGAAGCTGCTGCTCTTGGGCATTTCCACGTTCATGGGGCAGACGTACTCATCGCCATCATCCTGACGTTTCTTCCTCAAAGTGCCAAAACCTCCGAATGACAGGCGTCTAGGCTGGAGGAGGAAAAGGGAGACGATTAGCAGTTGAGCAACATGGGTTTATATTCACTTCAATGCGCGTAACATAGCATCACACAGGAAAAGAGGCGAAAATTAGCGTGTCCACCCGGGTGTCATGTTTCCATCACTGCCGATTGTAACCTTTCCCACTAAAGACAAGCCAGATATTAGTGGGTGTTTTTTGTCAAGTGGGAAAGCGACTTAAGACTGAGTTTTATTAAATAATGAGTGAAACTGAATTTGATATCACCAGTGAGATTTGTTTGTGTTGAGTGGACCGGTAGTTTACCTTGACCTTGGCGGTGGCGGTGAGGACGGTGTAGTCTGGGTTTTCCAGACAGTCCTGTTTGAGCCGCTGCGCCTCGGAGCCGATGAGCAGGTGGAAGTGTGTGGCCAGGTGGCGTCTCAGCAGGGTTTTGTTGGGTGGAATGTTGAGCAGAAGGGCGAGCGCTTCCACGTTGAAGCGGGGCTCCAACACCTTCGGAGCGTGAAGACATTTGAGAAAACATCACGGTGAGAGGTCAGAGGAGAGAACAGAGTGTGATGCAGAGCGGCAGCTGGGAATGTTTTTTAATACAAAATAAACTATAGTTGTCGATCTAAAATCATGAAGTCAGGCTGCCTGAAAGTTAACTTTTTGGGTCTTATCCTGGACAATTTGTTTGCAAACAAACAATAAACCAAGTCAAATTACTGCTATGTGTTTATCAATCATTAATATAATTTCTCAAAACGTTTACAATTATTTTAAGGAGGTATAAATCATAATATCTGTCAACTTTCATCTAATCCTGCCCCCTCCCATCTCACCATCAGTCCTCCATGAACACCGCTGCCCCTCAGATTGGGAGCGTATTCGGCCAAATCCACAGACCGCAGCCACTCCATCACTCTGTGGTTGGTCCACTGGGAGATCTCTGCTGGCGTCATGTTGTTCTGGAATAAAAATAAAATAAAATCCAGATGTCAGGAGTAGATACATCCAAGAGAGTTTTAAAACAAAAAGGACGAAAAGAGTACGGGTTGCGACTTCCTGTGTGATACCTCGTCAGAGGGTCGTCGCCGGAGACAGTTGGGTTCGTAGCCGTTGAGGCGGAGGACCTGAATGGCCCTCTTGATGCTGAGGTGATGGAGAACACTGCCCACCTTCAGAGACAGCAAGTCCTCCTGGGAAACAGCCGACAAAAAGAGAGTTATCACAAAGTCATGTCACCTGTTGAATGATTTATTCAGGGCGAAAGTTCAGTCACGATATAAAAGAATTATTAGGAAGACCTTTTGCCGAAAAACAGTTCCCTGTCACTTTAATGTCAAAGGAGTTTTAAAAGCTTCCACACAGGTCCTAGTGCAACATGAAGGTTTTAAACTCACCACTGTCATGTAGTGCAGAACGCATCCATCAACACGAGACTCATCAAAGTGACTTTTGTACTGCGGGAGGCCGATGTCATCCAGCCACCCTGAAATAAACAGAAATGCATTTAATTCAAATTAAAAGCTGTGGGGGGAAAGTACAGATGTTCTTATCAAAGTAAGATGACGTCGCACTCACTGGTCACCCAGTTGTGGTCCAGTCTGCCCTTCAGATAATCCTCCTCTGACCCGAGAGCCTGCAGAGCCAGCTGCAACTTCTTCCTGTGGAGGGGCTGCTTCATGCACAACTCCTGATCAGGTAAACAGAAGGAAAAACACAAACAGCATGAAGCAGGAAACCTTTACAGAGTGCAGCAAGTAATACCATGTGGGTCTGAGAGTACTGCTGTATCCCATGTCTCCCCTTTGGACTTTTGATTTGATTTTAACAGTGAGTTTTGGAAGTCTAAACTTGGGATTGGGATGCTAAAATACATGATTTGAAAGGTAAAAACTACAATTTGTATGTCTTTAATAACTTCTTTATGTTAATAATGTTTGCAGTATAAAAAAATATTTAAATGCTGAGTTTAAGATAAGATAAGATGAACCTTTATTAATGCCCGGAGGGAAATTCAGGTGTCAAAGCAGCAACATCAGCAAACAGAGTGAAACACAGGAGAGGTAAAGGTATACAAAAATTATAAAAACAATAATAGACAAACAATAAAAGAAATCTATGGATTGCTGTGACAAAAAACACCCTAAATTATAACATTCCTACCTTCTCCAGATCATGTTGTGATGCCCGCAGTAGTGTCTGTCCCGATTTGATCCAGTTATGACCCTGGGCGACATATAACCCGAGACCCTGCTCATGCAGCCACGCGCATACTTCATCTTTACTCCACCGCGAGAAAGGAACCTCAACAGCACTGATGGAGCACAGAGAAGGAATATTGATCACAGTGAATCAACCGGTGCAACCTTGAGAAAACAATCATGACATTTTAGGAGACAACTGTTTGCTAATAAAGAAAAGCACCAACTTGTGTTTGGATTCACGTGACCAGCCGAGTCGCGGGCCGGCCGTGGCTCTGACTCCTCCCCTCCTGAACTCCATCTCTGCTGCATCATCGAGGTTGAAGGACGTAGAGTGACTCCTCTTTAGCCTGCAGGAAGATCACAGTATAAATAACCAAAGAAATCATCCTCTAATATCACTTTAAATACAGATGACACCGCTGAATGTTACCTGCCAAAGAATTTCAGGAAGCCTTTGGACTTCTTTTTGGTTTCAGGTGAGGACGGCAGAGGAGCTCCATCGTGAGATTTTCGCGGAGGAACGCCGGCCAAGTCCAAGTGCTCTGTGCCTTTACGCTCTGCCTCAGCTGTAAAAAAAAATAATTAAATACACATTAACATGACATACTTCAACAAGGCTGGGCCAGATTAGTGTTTATAACAGAAAAACTACAGACGCATCACTACGACCTAATGTTAACAAACTAAAAAAATAAGGAATGTAAGCATTACAACCAATACCACCCATGCAAAAGAATAGTAAACTACTACGACACAACTTACACATTTTCTCATTTACAGCAAATGAGAAATGCTTCACTACTGAACAGGTTAAGTACCACCAGAACGGCTTCATTGCAGATGGTTTTTAAGTCGTGGATAAGGGACAACTGGATGATTTAGTGGGAACTGCTCACAATTGTTGAAAAGTTTGTGATCATCTGACTAGAGCTGCAACGATTAATCAATTATTTGTCAACTATTAAATTAATCGCCAACTATTTTGGTAATCGATTAATCAGTTTGAGTAATTAAAAAAGAAAAGTCAAAATTCTGATTCCAGCTTCTTGAATGTGAAAATGTTCTGGTTTCTTTACTCCTCTATGACAGTAAACTGAATATATATTGAGTTGTGGACAAAACAAGACATTTGAGGACGTCATCTTGGGCTTTGGATCAACATGTTTCTGACATGTTATAGACCAAACAACTAATTGATCAATCAAGAAATTAAATCGACAATGAAAATAGCCGTTAGTTGCAGCCCTACATCAGACTGAGTTCACCGACAGTAAGTTATAAACGGTCACATTGTCAGTACGGTACTTTATCCACATCCAGCTGTATAATCCAGAGCAGCCATACTGCAGGCCAACGAGGCCACTCTGCTCTACTGTACCTAACGCAGGTGCACTGGCACTCCGGGTGCGATCTTCACAATTTACAGAGCCGTGAAAGAAACACGAGTATCAGTAACAAAAACATAAAAGACACATCTCAAAAATAGTGATAAAATGTGATAAAAGGAGCTCCAGTATCACCCAGGTTTGGAGAGCTGGCCGCCTGCTTGCCGCCACGCAGCTTGAAGAAGCCACGGCCGAAAGAAGAACGGGCCTTCTTGGTACCAAAACTCTCCTCACTTGCTCTGGAAGGAGATGAGGAACTAGGTCCTGCTCTATTTTTGGCCTATGAGGGAAAAAGTGTGTGTTAGAAAAGTCAGGATACGGCCAAAAATAAACCATTTCACCTTCAAATTCAAGCAGTAGAAGAGAAAACAAAAAATGTAGTTGCACCATTTAACCACTAGGTGTCAGAGCTGGACTATCTCATACAGCGTGTCCCTGTGACTACATGAAGACTGATAGACTCTGACAGTCATCCATTTAAAACCAAGAGAACTCGTTCACATGGATGGACTCACATTTAAAAGGTCAAAATGAAAGTTAATGAACTCTTTTGAGTGTTTAAGCTATTGGAAATAACATGATTATGTTAGACTCGTGTTATTTTGTACTGCACAGTCAACATGTTCCCATCAGCTCTTACCTGGTCAGTGCTGCTGGTTACGGCGGAGCTGCCCGGCTGTGGGACATCTAAGGAGCTGAAATAACAAGAATCCAAGTATTTCAAGCTTTTGTCAAGAGCAAGAGTCCTGAATTATCCTCAGCATCAAGTACCGTAGCAGTACTGTTACTTTGCTGACATAACACTGTCTTTCTTGTGCAAAAAGAACAAATGACTCCACTATTTGACACCAACTTCAACACAATTAAGTGATAAACAAAACAAAATTAGATGACTCCATTAGCTGCAGCTGCTTCCAAGTCCATGCACACAGGTGTTTCCACTTAAGCTGCTTGATCAGACCTCTTGTCAGGACTGTGTGGGCGGGCTCAGACTCTGTTTTGATTAACCTCTTCCTGACTCTCCCACATACGATGCATTCCTAACCCCCATACTACCATACTGTTTAGTATGCCGGAAAAAGGTTTAGTATGGTATCGTATGTCAAATGCAGTATGCTAATAAATACCAGGATGTGCTACTACATCTGGTCGCATTTTGCAGAATGCAAGCCAGCATGTCCTTTTGACCCACAATCCTCTGCATAGCCGAAGATACGTCACATGGACTGAGCCGCCGAGAGCGCACAGATGACATCGCATATGTGAGCAAGAGGGTCAAAGTTCAAGCAATGCACAATGTTATGACGAAGTATATGTCCCAATTGTATGAATACTACATTCAACAGTATGTACTAAAAGTAAAAAAAAATAAAAAATAGTATGCCATTTGAAATGCAGATTGTTGAAAATACTAGGCTGGGACAAATGTCACCTGTGTTATTCTTAGGGCTGTCAAAGTTAACGCAATAATAACGTGTTAACGCAAATTTGTTTTTTAATGCCACTAATTTCTTTAATGCATTAACAAAGCTGAAGTAAAGATACTGGCATCATATGAAACTAGAAAAACCTAAAGAATCCATTGGTGCCAACCATGTCACACTAGCTTGTCGCGAAAGAGGTTAAATAACGCTCCAAACGTAAGCTACATTTTGGCAAGGAAAAACTGGTGAATACACTCTTAATAAGGTCCAAAACATCTATAATTAATTAATATTTCAGTGTATTTAATTCTACCCATGAGTTGAAATAAAGCAGAAACAAAGAGGGTTTCATTATAACATGTTAATTAGATCTGTTTTACCTTTCGGCTGCCTGTAACAGTCGTTCTCTGTCCAGGTCATTCATTTCAGAGAGCACTGCTATACATGGAATAGACTGAGACAAACAGAGAAAAACGTGATTAATTTAACATACTTTCCCAACAGCAGCCCAACAAATAATAACCCAAACAGAAGCTCTGTGTTCGTGGGAGAAACAGTCTGTGAGTGGGAAGCAAAAACTGAGCTTTTCTAAAAGGAAGTCTCCGGTCTGGGGTTCATCCTGTGCGCAAATTGTTTTGACAGAGGTTGTGTTTACCTCGCCAGAGCTTCTTCCTGTCTCCCCTTCCAACGCCAGCGTGACCTGATCCACCTCCATGGATACGGGAAGCGAGGGATCATCTGGGATATCGTCGTAGTCGTCGTCCTTTAACTTCTCTGAGAGAGAGGACAGACAGGACACGGTTGTCAGGGATGTGCCGAAGCGTAAAGCTCCATTTATACTTTTTCTTTTAACGTTTATCCACCTTTAGAACAGTTTGTGTACGATGTTGTGATGCTCTGATAAAGTTACGGTTTGATTTATCAGGTAAAATTTGACACAGATGTATTTTTTGTGCTATATAATACTGCAAATCCCAAAACTATGATTCAACATCGAAGTAGTGACACGAACATGAATGTGTCTTTAAACACAGTCTGACCTCTGACCAGCTCCTGCACTCTCTTGCACTTTGTGAGCGACTCCTCCAGCTCCTTTATCCTTCGTTCCTGTAGATAAAACACACATGATGCTCCAGTTTACGACTGCCTTAAGTAAATCAAAGCTGCTGCTCATCACATCACACTCCATACCTTCACATCGTTAGCCGACGCCAGCGACTCCAACACCATCTTCATCTTCAACACTTCTGTATCTGGGGGGGAAAAAAACAGATACTTTATACTCCCGCTGGCTCTGAAACCAGAACTAATGAACCCACTGGGGTTCAGTGTGCCGGGCAGTAGGACTCTTGTTTCAGCTTGTTGCTGCAATGAACTCTTGATTCAATTATCGCCACAAAAACAGGGACTTTCTGTGTGTTTGACTAGAAACGCTACACAATCAAACACATGCCAACCACTTGGTAATCTAATCCAAACCGTGTTTATCTACAGGGCAAACCTCAGGTGAACTCTGAAGTGTGAGTGCACCACAGTAGAGCTGGTCATGACATTGAGGTAGACGAGCAGTGTTGGGGTTTGATACTGTTTAATCAGTTAGAAGCCAATTTCAAATTTTGCCGATGGATTATCAGTTAACTCATAAAGATTGCTGTACGATGTCCTCTCTGACCGACGGCCCCTGAGCGAGGTGAAGGTCCTGAAAGATACATATAAATTCATTCTATGTTCTTTTATGGACATTAATAAATACTAGTATAGCTAATTAATAGATTTTGTACACGGTGGCTCACGTTACCACAGTGTTTAATGGCGGCGTCTGTGGCGTGATGAGGTTGATCCAACCGTGACCAAAAAAACATGATTTTTTTCGGAGGTTTTTTTTTCTCTTAAGTTTGTGAGAATTTCTGAGTTTCTTCTTGCAAATTTATGACTTTATAATCTGAGAGTATGACCAAGTTTTTTCTTGTAAATTCAGAGTTTTTTTCTCAGAATATTATCCTCCTACCCGGCTCCGTAATTGTTTTGTTTTTCAATTCAGTGCTACAGAGTATACGAGTCCTGGTGGCCTATTGGTTGGACAAACTTAGTTTTTTAGCTCAGTGCTAATTAACCCTGTATTAACCCTGCTTAAGACTCCTTGAGCAAATAGAATATTTCTGAGTCCAAGTAATTTTAAAGTCATAATTTGTTTTCTTGCAGTAAGTTTTTTCCTCTTAAAAGCAACATCTGACCCGGTCAGTCAGGTCAGCAGATATACAGATTTGGTCTGTCTGAACAAACAACGTGAGTTTGTGCAGTGAGCTGGAAGACAAAACAAATAACTACTGTATATCAGATTATACTGTAGAACATGTGTTTACAGCAGACATGTAAAAGAGACCCCTTTATTTAAATGATGGCATTCCTCTATCGTCAGAGTGGATAAGATAAGGTCAGCAGTGGGTGGAAGAAGGAGTGAAACAGTCACATATGTTTGGTATGGAGCCTACAGACAGACAGATAAGGAGTTAAGTAAAAACAAAGGGCCTCAAATCGCCTCATTAGAGTTTAGACCGTCCGTGAAATGTAAGATAGTGAAAAAACAATTAATGGGGAAATCCAGATGAAAGTATTTGTTCAGCGAGGATGCTGGAGGGGGATCTGGTGTTGTTTGGAATGTGAAATGTCTATTTGTCTAATCCTCATAAACCCGTTTGTAATATTAGACTCCACGAAACAAGAACAAGAAGCTCCCAGACGATTATATAAACAGCTCCCAACCTCTCTCTCCTCCCTCGGCTCTGTGGTGGCTCTCCAGCCTCAGTCTGCTGTCGTCCTTCAGCCTCCTCAGCTCAACCTCTCGCTCCTCCAGATGACTCTGCAGAAGCTGCAGCTCCTCCTACAAGGAGAGATGATGGAAAGTCGTCATTCTGGGATTCTCAGCACCGTCTTTGCGAGTGAAACTTGGTAGACGGATAGAATCAATATAGGTTTTAAATTCAGATAAAAAATTCAGTTTGAACCTGGTATTACTGCACAGCTGCAGATAAAGATCAGGCTACACTAATAATAATAGTATTATACTATTTGTAGAATTACATTCTAGCGATGGCTGCGTGGGATTGTTTCCGACTAATGTAATCCAAACATTTCCAATAACTACAGGGCGCTGTTAAGTCCAAAAGTCAAAATCTATTGAAAAAAGATGTAATCATTTCCAAAATTCACAACATGTTTTTATCTAACAAAATATTCTGCTTCAATCCATATTTGTTGGCGTTTAGCCTTTCAAAAACAACTTTTTCACTGCGTCAGGTGTACCTGTTTTTTAAATGGGGATAGAAGATGACACTCTGATTGGTTTGATTCATATTACGCCAAAAACACACCTACGATTAATTAAGAGACTAAATACAACACCTTTGCACCTTATGCCTTGCTCTGCGCCCAGATTATGCAACGTTTAACTAGCAAGCGGCAAGTGGACTTGCCCTAAATGTACTTGTGCCATGCGCTATGTAAAGGATAATGTACAGCGAGCCCTGAAGGGGTTTATTTCACAACAATGACCCGCTCGCTGTACATAACCCCGCTTATTACTCAGCTACTTACTTAAGAAATCAATAATTTGACACAAAAACTGTCCTCCAGAGTCCGACATCAGAACTGCGTCCATAGCAACGGTCTGTTATACATAGCAACGGTCTGCTATAAAGAAATAACAGACCGTAGAACGCCGTGATTGACCAATCGGAATCGAGTATTCAACAAAGCCGTGTAATAATGACTGTTTAAATAGGGCCTTAAGTCTTGTTTCAAACTTTGGAAAGCTCCTTCAGAGCCACAGAAGACATACCATATATTTTTACAAGCCGAGTAGTACTCGTGACGAGTAAACTGAAATTTATTTTAGTGTTCCTTTAACACAATGTTAGTCAGTCAGTAGGTCAGTTGGTGATTTACAGTAGTTAGTTGGTTTCTATCCTCTATTTCACACGCTGTGGGTGGTTGTGACTCGATTCAGTGCAAGCTCAAACTATTCACTAAACTGTGGACAAACTTAAAAATGGACACACGTATAAAACTGCCAAAAAACGTCTCTTGAAATTAAGAAGATGTACCGATTATCAAGATGTGTAGCTTTATAACTGGAGAAAATTCATACTGTATGTCCTTTGAGTGACCTGAGCAAACAGTGTGATTCTGTAAATTCAGTATGTTGTTTCAGTCTGCAGGTGTTAAAACAAAAAAGGTTGATAGAACCAGGTACAAATCCTGAAACCGGTACAGGTGAGAGCACTTACAGCGAGTGTGGTGAAAGTCAGGAAAACAGCGTGCAGCAGTGGAAGAGGTGCAGGTTTAAAGGATCTTAAGGGTCCAGAAAGGAAGAAGAGGACAGGCTGGAGATTAAACCTCGTTCACCTCGCCTCCAGTGAACCGCTCAGCGCTCCGCTTCGGATGCTTGACAGGTTAGCATGTTGCAGAGAGATGTTAAAATCGCAGTAGAAAAAGGGGGTAAGGAAAGGGAGCAGAGAATCGATGTCATGGGGGGAAAATCACAAGGTTTTAAACATGTAATGAAGTGTTTCAAAAGGATAATTCAGATCTCCTGTCAGAGTCCAATGTAAAAGAATAAAGTGTCTGAAAAACTGGACCTTCAGCACACTCACTTTGGTAGCTTTGAGTTTCTTCTCACACAGCAGTCTTTCATTCTCTATGTCAGTCACCCTGAACCGCAGGTCCGTTACTTCCTGGTACAAGCCCTGGGGAGGAGAAAGAGAACTCCCATTACCCATTAAACTCAGAGAGAGATCTGCACTGGGGAGGTTTATGGAGACTGTGTGGGAGAGAGTTCAGTGGGAGAGTTCCTGCCAAAAGCACCAAACATTATTTTCAGACTGATGTCCCGCCGGAGGGAATATGAGAAGCTCAGTCCACACATGGAGGCAAATCCTGGAGTAAAGGCGAAACGTCATGGTCAGTTATTACGAAACTGCTTTCATCCCAATCAATCAGCAACAGTGTAGGAGCCCTGTGCTTTGGAGAAACTACCATTAGATGTAATGTAGATTGTTATTTAGGAGCACTTTAGGAGGTGCTCCAAATTTGTGTGTGTGGTCTGTGTAGGTGTCATCTGACTGCCGCTTTTTACATTTTGTCAGATCAGTACAATGAGAAGTCACGCTGCATCAGCTACTAGCAGTTCCTGTTTGAAATGTAAACATCAATTTAAACACCTGGATTTCTTTTGAAGATGCTAAATGCAAGATTGGGAGCATTTCTATTGCCTCTGCAAACCTTCTCATTTTACAGCTAAACAGTACACTACAAGATGTTTCTGAAAACATTTGAGGCGAGAAATAGGCATTACAGTAACAGAATATTGATTCATATTTGATCAGCGCTGCCTAGTTTGATCGGAGTTCGTGAGTGATTGACAGCTACCTCCGTTGAATGAACAGCCAATAGGAACGCTCTCTCTCTCTGATATGACCTGTGATTGGCCAAAGTCTCCTGGATAGATGTTTTAAAGCCTGTAAAAAGAGCCATGAGGAGGTGCAGTTTTCTCTCCAAACACTTGAATTACAATATGCTGAAAGGTCATCATAGATTTATGATGCCAAAAACGTTCTGCCTACCCTCGTTTTAATACGATTTCTTAACTGATTTATGAATGTTTATCCTAAAACACACCATGTGTGACGTCTGGTTTGACTGAGTTGTGAGAAGAAGGGTTGAGATTTTTGACACAAAATACGTAAATCAGGTGCTGAACAAATACAGAAATCAGAATGCCTTGGGACCGACATGATGTGTTTTTTAGGATTTCATTTAAAGCTTAATGAAGGCTAAATGGAAACAAAAATAAATACATGCAGTTACATTCAATTCAGTCAACTCCCTTCAGACTTCTACTGTGTGGAAACACCACAAAATATTCTACAAATATATGTCCCAGCTAGTGGACAGAGTGTATGGAAACTATAACTCTCACGGCCGTTTAGCCCCTCAGAGAGGGGAGTGGGGGAGAGGTATGGAGTAGGGGTGGGTGGGGGGGCAGGAAACAGCTGCTGGAGCACAAGGGGTGTTTAAGCCTCTTCTGTAACCCTTAAAGAAGTTCAGCCTGCACCACATGACAGATCCTCCAGTGGAGTGAGACAGACCTTTTGTAACTTTAAAACAATGACTGGGTGGCTTCCAGGATTCAGAGTCACCCATCACATGAAACGAGGTTAAGGGCTTGTACCTCATTGTCCCTGTGATCTCTCTCCACAGCCGTCAGGTTCAGCTTCAGACTGGACAACTCGGTCATCAGCTCCAGCTTCTGGGTTTCCAGTGTTGTCCGGTTAAACAGCTCCTGTGGAGCAAGGCGCACACTTCAATAAAGCTGCACTAAAATATTATGTGTGGTTTTGAAATGGGCTGGGACGAGTGTTTTAACTGAAGGTGAGGTAACTTTGGAGAGGCCCTACCTGCTGTAGCAGCTCCTCAGTAGCATTTAGTTTCTCCCGATGATGATCCAGGCAGTTGTCTAGGTCCCGAATCTTTTCACCTTGCACCTCCACCTGGTCTGTTAGAACACTTACCTGGACAACGGTGAGACATAAGTGTTAATCACATAAAAGCACCCAGAGAGCACATAACTGTAGCACGGTTGCTGCACACTTTTTGAAATCAAATTTAATGCTTTTAAAGACCTATTTAAATTTAACACTCTTTCCATAGACACACAAATGCACATCAGGGCTGAGCTTTATGTTTGAAATCAACTTGACAATATTAACAGGGATATTTTTCTGGATATTTTTGTATAACAATCATATGAAAAATATCATAAAGTAATCAAATTAATGGCAAATGAAATGTGTCCCACTGTTAATTATAATTTGCTTGAAATTGTTGCATTGTGTAAAACGATAAGGCTTTTCTGGTCGTTCTCGCACTCACAGAGTAGGCTATAGTTAATTCTCCACTTTAAAGGCTTTTACACACTGGGGGCATGAGGAATAAATAAAATTAAATAAAGTAATTGGATTTGTTTTAAACTAAGGAATCCATTTAGCCATGGTTCAAAGTTTAAAAAACTTGCTTTGTAAAGAGGCCCCGTGGTGATAATATGGATATTTTTTTTCCCATCCATCAAGCTTCCAACAAACTTTCTTTAAAATATGATAATTCGCTTTTTGAGATACTCTGTCAACTAACAGACAAACATACAAACCAACAAATGGCAGCGAGAACATGCTAATTACTCAAAAGGCAGCCCTATAGAATACCACTTAATTGCCTATTCAACAGTAATTGTTCCGCTGCCTTGTAGCCACAATGAAGAGTTGTGCTCACAAACCTGCAGAACAAGACACTCTTTGTCACTCTCCAGTCGTGACAGACGTTCTTGGTAGACTGCTCCTGAGCCGTGGCCATTAGTCTGAAATGACAAACAATATGTGACGATTTGTGTTGTCTGAACAAATTGCTGCATTTTGTTGCAATCCATAAGTTGTTTTTTTCTTCTTTTGAGTTGAGAGCTCATGAAAAAAAAGAAGGGGACGACCTTTAGCTGTCACGTTGAAATACGGGTCTTGCTGAAGAGTCCAAATGAAAATACACACCAACCTTGAGCCACATAGATTTTCTAAAGGGTGCATTACCGCTTAAGTGTATAACCTCCCTAACAATGAACTCACATGGTTCTCCCCTTGAAGAGGTTTCAGAGAAACATGTGAGGGTCAATAGTGTTCTCACATGAAAGTGATTTGAAAATTGAATCAAAAGCAAACTGTCCTCGTCTCTCACACGTGGCGAGACGAGGCCGTGAGGGAAGAAAAACAAGAGCGTCTGCACGAGTCAACGCGAGTTTGGAAGATGGAAACTATTTGCAGGACTCCTATAGAAACTCCATCATTCACAAAGCATGTCATAACAGCACTTTAGCAATAAACAGAGTCACGGTATAGGCAACGGAGCACGATCAAGAGATGCAAAGCAGAGCAGAGGATAATTCATACCAGGCTATCTCTCTTAAAGACACTGATATTATCATACACTGACATGTGCTGCAACAAAAACTTGGTTTAAAATGACAATTATTTTTGAGATCTGCAGAAAGACAAGCGCAAATTTGCAATAGCTGCACCTGAGACCACGTACATGCATGCATTCATGCGTTCAACCAACCAACAAAGCGAGCTGTAGAGCTGCTGGTCGCAGCTAATAAACTTTCGCTATAAGATTCATGATGATATTTTCTCTCTCTGGTCATTGACAAAAAGAATCAGAGACCCCATTTACACTTGGTCACTTCATTCATCTTGGGCTGATCGCATAGCTATCGGATAGATATCAAATAACTAATAAGTGTCCAAGCAGCCTAGAAGCATTGGAGATGGAAGTCCAATAACTCAAACAACCTGAGGAAGTGGAGAGCATTCTATCCAGATGTTGAAAAGGTGTAAATGCATCAATCTCTCCAAGACACATACGTAATCTTAACAGCTCCAGAGTGCTTTTAGGGAAATAGTCTCTCACAGGGTCTGCTCCTTGTGAAAACAACAGCTGAAGTTACACTGGAATTGCACTGAAGCCTGAAGACTGGCTGCTTGGTTTAATTGTTTATTATTACTAGAGGAAAGGTGACACCGGAACTTTTGGAACAATTACAGACGCATCACACTTTTGAGTGAAATGTAGTGAATGCGGGTTATGCAAGGTCTGTAGTCTGTGAGGATAATTCTGTCCTGAGGGAGTTACTCCACCACTGATCATATTTTGTTTTACTGCAACACATTGTTGATCTGTATTGCTTTAAAAAGAAAAGTGTTTTGTTCTTTCATTTATTACAGTAAGGCGTTTGATAAAGTATGGAGAGATGCACTCTGGTACAAACTATTAAAAGCAGGTATTAATGGTAAGTTCTTGGATGTAGTATTGTGTGCATCTGTTAATGGTATTAAATCTGAGGTTAGGGTGTTAATTTATCGTTGTTTGCATTATTTATTAATGACCGAGAGGCCTATTGGGGCTCCAGAGTGCGACCACTTTGGTCAGAACAGAGGCTGAAAGTTCAGTTCATGCAAAAGTGGTAAAGTGAGCTCAGAAGTATGACATCATGTGAAATTTATGTAGAATTTAAACAAGAGCTTAAATTGGAAAAGTATCTGTTGTTTGCAAACCATAAGTACAGGCCAGCTTTAGAGCGAACAACAGCCGAATTCCTAGAGTCAGTGGAAGATATAAAGGGCTGCATAGAAACCAGAGGATCTGAAACCTTTGTAATGATAATCTCCGTTTATAAACTAGGTGCCTTTTAGAAGAATGTCCTTCCTTTGTTTAAGTAACATTTGCTGTACTTTAGCAACGCCGTGTGCCATCGTTTTCTGTTTGTGCTCCATGGTCTTGAGCCAAATACCAATGAAAGGAAATCAATCTTTTAATGTTTAAATGTCTTTAAAGCACTAAAACCTGCCTTCTGTATGAATTGTGCTATAATTCTGCCTTGCCTTGTCATGCCTTAATACGATTCATCCATGCGTTTGTGTTAGTTAATGGATAATTGTTAGATTGCGAGCATAACTGTTATTGTTGTAACTAAAATGCTTTAGTGCAGAAGTTGTTGGCCGTATTAAATCTCATCTGACACAAAACACTTGAAATGAAAAGTGCCAGAGAGTGAAATGCTCCATAAGTTTACACAAATATACACAAATACCTAATCTTAACACATACAAAAAAGGCCACACATGGAGGGCTAAATAGCACTCTATAAATGGACTGTTTACCAGTCGTCCCTGCAGCCACTCCGCCAGCCCCTCTGCGGTGGAATCGGGGATCTGACATCGCAGGTTGTCCCTCTCCTCGATGTCCATGAGCTCCAGGACTCCCCGTAGGTCCTCCAGCAGGTGCAGCACCCTGAGGCCACCCAAGAAAGGTGAGCTGGGCGACTGGCAGTCAAACAACCCGTTAGAGTAGTCCATGGCCTTGGAGCCTGTGGGGAGTCGAGAGGAAGTGTTAGATGTGGGATGACACAAAGAAAACACTCTTTATTTCACACAAATCATGAAGTGAAGTTGTGAAATAGCACATTGGGCTGACATGATATCCATCTAATGTGTTCAAAATGTCATCGAAATGGCAGACTTGGCAGAAAAGGAAGGATTTATGGCCACATTTTGGAGCTGATCTGTGGGTGTGGTGGCAGCAGAATGACTACCCAAAGCTGTATATTTTAGTAATTAGGCAACTAATGACTGTGTGTTTCCTTCTTTTTTTAGAACTTGCAAGTTGTGTCTGTCGTAACATGCTACCAAACTTCTTCATCTGGTGGTGTCGGTGCCATTAAACACATAGAGCAGATACACAAAACTCTGTGCAGGTTCATGACTAGAAGTCTAGAACAGAAACATGCATTAGCACTCTTTTAGTCAGGTTTATAAAGCTATGCGTGGCTTTGTTTCATAAACCTCAAATATTAAGAAATAGGGTTCCTCTCCCACACTTAGCCATAATTGAATGCAGACAAGCCCTTAATCATATCGTTGCATAGTAATTCTTCTGTCTAATCCACCAGTTTTTTTTTTCAAAACAGACGATTAATCGGGTACACAGAAAATGATTGATCACATAAACAAAACAAAACAAAAAAAATCAAGAAAAAAAAGTGCATTCCTTACAGTAATTGAGTAGCTTATTTGTGTACTGAAATGAAAAGTCTGATGTTAGTGTTATTACTTCATTCAGTACTTTGCAGGGGAACTTTTGATATGTTATCCCCCATGTTTCTAACGTTAATGATGATTAAAAGGCAAAAAATACCTTTATTATATACATATATAAAAAATTCACACTTGATATGCAGAAACCAAGACCAATTCCTGATTTGAAGTATGTGTGTGATGAACAGGATATGTAAAACCAATGAATTTTCCCACGGCATGGTCTACAATGTAAAGAAAACTAAGCATAAAGTTGAATGAAAACTTCTTGGGCAAACTGCAAAGGGCATTGCAGCAATTTGATACTTACTGTTGTTTATTCACTTTATTTAATTAAGTATTTTAATTAAAAGATTTGTATCATCTTTCCCCCTGAACACATTCAGTTCTTCACTGAGGACATTGACCATCCATCTTTTTGCAATAACCTTACTCTTACTCAAGTTAAAGGTGCTAAATGCGAGATTGGGATCATTTCTTTTGCCTCCGCACGGTTCTCAACATGGCAACCTGGGGGGGAACCGGAGGGTGGGCGCTACGCCGCGAGCTAGCCAGTGAGGCACGAACATGCACAAACATGCGTGAAAAGCATGCGCGGCCAGCCCGGCTATGTCAACAAGGCTCAGAGAAGCTCACATTACAACAGACACACTTCATTCTCTGCTCAGGTAGAGATTACTACTCTATATCTTTACATAGTAAATAGTTGTTTGATGCTATGTTAATGCTCCGGATATCGTATAGAGCACCTTCAACGTTTTAGCAAAATAACAGTATAATAACTATACTTTCCACTCCTGCCTAAACACACACACTCCTGCAAACACACTGGGCAAGCAAATGTTTATATAGTGCTTCTATCAAACATCATGTGACATAGTATAACCAGTTAATGCCAATTAAATCTCCTCCCGTATCTGTGGAAACTACATTTTCTGATTCGTCTTGGAAGCAAATGCAGCAGCGTGTTGACTGAACTCTGTGCATGATGTTCCCACCGTGCGGTGCTGCCTACTCCTCACCATCTGTCATCTGTCTTAAATGTCAGCCATAATCAAGATGTCCAACGGTAACAAAAGTGGGAGCTAAATGAATAAATATCCAAAACAATCATGGCTTCCCCACAGCAGCGACTGAGGGAGCGGGGCTTGACGACGGCCGTGGTTTCTGCGGAAACAGAGGGGGACTGGGTGGGATGTCATGTGATCGGCTGCCTTGCTCCCATTGGAAAGGTCAGCGCTATAATTACACACATCAGCGGAAAAGTGGGCACTCTGAAAAGTGAAGCCTGCTCTGCTCATCTGCACAAGTAAAGAGTGGCCAAATGTTCCCAAAGCAGGAGTTTGTATTCCAAACGCACGGAGCTTGGATAATCATTAGTTTCCGTCACTGCGGGGACAATGGAAACTTTTCTTTCATTTCTCATGGTGGAGGAATGCGGTGGAGGCAGAAAGAGCCAGTGATCCAGCAGCACACATTCAACATTATTCCAAACTTTATGCACGTTCAGGGGGGGATTACATTAAACTGCAGGTAGAAATGGAAGGAGAAGGGCACATTGTGTTACTGTGCACTGGACGTAGTATTCCCAGCTTTCAATTCAATGGTTTCCAGATGTGGCTAGACCCCATAGTATGCCTACTATGCCATGCCCTCTTAAAAAAAAGGGCTATGGTCTTAAAGTCCAAGTGTACAATGTGGTTACCTGCTATGATCCCGTCCATTTGCTCCAAGGCTGCTGCCAACATATCGCTGGCGTCGGACATCATCTTGTGCTCAATGAATCTGAAGAAGAGAAGAAGAAGAAGAGTGTTAAGTGAAAGAAACAAGAAGGAAAAGACAAGAAGGATCCATAAAGAACTCTGCCAAAGCTCAGACATTAAAGAATAACAGAGTCCACTTTAAATTCAACTGTACAGACAGGGGGGTTCCCCAAAATTTATAGCAGTAGCAGTATTTTTTTAAACAAAAGTGAGACAACTTTGAGAAGAATGATCAAGGCCATATGATTGATTCAAACCAGAAAAGAAGCCATCCTCTAAATTAAAATTAAATTAAAAGGAGGACAAAGTATCTCCATAAGTCCATAAAGTGCTTCGACAAATGGAAATTAGATCATCTGCAGTGCATTTTCATGACTGCTGCCCAAAATCCATCTGCTAAAGAGGGATCAAAAGCTCCATAACAACCACTAAAAAGGACCTTGTGATGAGATTATCTCAATTAAATTAAACAAACCAAAGACCACAACAGCTCACTAAAGTACATCACATCAGTCAACAGCCTCTTCAGACGTAAAAAAAAAAAAAAAAGTAGCAGTAAACACAGAAGTGATAGATATTCAACTGCTAATAATGACAATAACAAGTCAGGTCATATTAATTCCAGATGTGAGGACAGCCTTCTTTTCTTTGTTTTATGAGACAGTAAATTGAATATTCTTGGACTGCTGATCAGACAAAACAAGACATTTTAAGATGCAAACATGGGATTGAGGAAATTGTGATTGTCACCATTTTCTAATATTTTATAGACCAGACAATTAACTGATCCATCAAGAAAATACTCAGCAGATTAATCATTAGCTGCAGCCCTAATCCCTATCATTTTTTACTATTCAAAGCATTGCTTCTCTCCCGTACAAGCATCAGTTTTAAACTACAAAGCCTGCCTGCATGTTTTCTACATTTCCATATGAAAAACAACAATCACTAATCCTGTTAATGGTACAAGCTCCCATTATTCCTTTTCAAACGACTGCTGCATCAAATTAACCCTGCAGTCTGCGCCACAGAAAACAAGGCTCCCTGAGAGACAAAAAACAAAGTGATCTCCGGGGCTTATTACCCAGCAAGCCGTATTTCCGGCAGTCAGGCAGTCACGGGTGCTCATGGGTAGGCTCCTATCTGGAATAATGGCACTATTCTCTCAGGGGTCTCAGGCTTCGTAGCGTCGGCATGCTCGGCATCTCAAACTTCCATAACAAAGTTGGACATGGCCGCTGAATTCAAATACTTATCACTTGTCTCTCCTTTACACTTATCACTTCCAACTAAATCTGATTTAAAGGGGCTGAGGTGGTAGACAGTATGTGGAGAGAGGAACTAAAGCCCAGAACCAACAACAACATAAAACAGTGGCTCTACTTGTTCAGAAGTCCCATGGTAAGGAGGGCAGGGTTTACTTCATTTCCTCCCTATGAGGGGTCACAGTGTCACACCCAGCATGGTAAAACATGGGCATTAGGAGCGTAATTAAACCACTGGCCTCAATATGAGCCGGGGGCTGCTGTTAAAACAAGGGGCCTTAAGTGCTCCGTTGCTTAATTTCAACGCCACAGAAAGGGGAACAAGTTTCTTCGAAAACAGCATACACACGGCTTTGTATTTGCACTACTTCATAAACATATCATTAAGATTGATTATGAACAGAATTCTGGTGACGTAGACACAAAAATGAACCATTTTATGCGATTCAAAAAGGACAAAGCAGGACTTCTGGTCAATAAGCATGTCCGAAAATTCCTCGGATTTCAAAATAAAACAGCTTTCAAATACTTTTTTAATACTTTACTGTCTTTCAGAAGCTGTAACAGGCCCAGTTTTAGAGCTAGAGGGAAGTTATTGGTATCGCACGAAACTAGAAAATCTAAGGAACCAGTCATGTTAGATTGTCGGGAATGAGGCAAAATTTCTGCATACTGGGGTCCCTAAACAGTCTTTGAATTGCATAAATTGGGTATGACTGTAAAGCTGAGACTCTTTTGGGTCCAATGAGACCAATTGTATTCATGTGTGATGATGTTAGTCCCCATAGTAGCCATTATATATAGTGTAAATATAGACAATTTTTTGGACTTGATGTCACTGTATAAAATGACCTGTGGTGACCTCTAGGATAATCACAGCCTCATGAAACTTTACAGCCCAAAACTAGAGAACTAGAGCATTCAGAGGATGGATGGCTTCCCTAGGTAGATTGACAATAAGGGGCTTTCTGATTAGTTTCCAGAACAGAAGTGCTCCCCATCCAATCGCTGAAAAATGCAATTCTTGCAGAAATCTCCAAATGTCAAAAGTTGTTGATACCAAATCACAGCATGGCTTTATCTATGGTGTTCTTCAAGGTCTTGGTGTCTTAATGTGGTATTTTGGAGGGATTATTCGTCATTTTTATCAATTCTTGAGCAGTAACATTTTTGTAAATTTAGCACCAAATCTGTGTAACAAATAGTATCAACCCAAAAATGGGTTTATGAGACATAATAGAGCATGGTAATCGCCATAATATACTTCGATCATAATGTTCTACACCCTTATACACTTTGACAATTTATTTGAATTAATTATTTCTGATTTATTTCTGATTTATGACTAGAACAACTTGACATAGTGCTGAGCTGCATCTCAAATTAATCATCAGGTTACCAGCTTTCAGATGATGTACACCACTTCTATGTGACATCTATTGTTGACCTGCCATCTCCCCCTAAAAAGACAAAAATGGGTCTATGGTAAAGACGGGTGGGGTGGAAAAGGTTGCATTTTATAGTTCTCGTGAGCTATTCAGGGTGGAAGAGCGCCACAAAGATACAAGTCTTACTACTAATAGTTTTTCCTCCACAGGTATTTCCAGAGTTTGATGGAAAACCACTCACTCTCACCGGGGTGGAAGCTGTATTTGGTCAGCTGCTTGTTTCACCCCCTGGGAGAAACCTAAAGCTTGTTCCTTTTCCCCAAAAAGAGTTTTTTTTTTGTTAAGAATCCAAATATTTTTCTCTCTGTGTGAATGCAGACAACAACAAATGACATGAAGAGAGAAACACCAGGTGTGTGCAATCTTATGCTCTACTCAACCATGTTGAACTAGTCATGGTGTAACCACGGGTGTATAGAGAAAAATAGGAAGAAAACATTTGGAAAGAGAAAAACAAATCGCAGTGTGTTGCCATAATTGAGGCTGCTCTCCTCCTGTCTCAGCTGTCTTGTGATAAAAGCCACATCAAAAGAAGAATTATGGGTTTCATGAGAAATCCAGTGGTAAACAGAACATCATATCAGCCCACGTGCATCTCAGAATCTAGGTTTACTTTACGTCGGAGAAAGAATCAAACTACATGTGCTCTCGTGCATGTGTCATAAGGCAGAAAATGGCATTGAAACTTGCCACGTAAACTAGTCGGTCTATTCCTCAGACTCCCTTTAAAATGCCAGGCTGAGATATTTTCCACTTCTTTTCGCATCAGTGATGAGCAGGTCATCCATGAAGAATTTTCTGACCACAACCTCAAGAGAAAAGCCCACATCTCTCCAGCCGTGTGATGAAGTGTCTGTAATGATGATTGATAACGCCACAGTGGAGGAGTGAGCACTGCACACATTCCTGAGCAGGTTACTTATCCCAAAAACCAAACACTAACGCCTGGTACTGACATCCCTGCTGACCTCTCTTGACCTCCCTCCCTCCCTCCATCCTTCAGACTAAACCCAGAGGACTTTACTCTCATCAGGCTGGTGGTAATTTTCCGTCTGTCTATTAATGCCCTGAAAAGACCAAAACCCACAATAAATTGACCCTACAAGTATCCAAAGCCTTATATATCCTATTCCTCTGTGCCATAGAGCTCCATTATTGTCCAAAAACTATACCACCACAACCACTATGTTTTTTTCTCAGGCGCTGAGCGTGTATTCTGCACGGAGCGCTGCATGTTTTGAGTTTTTTTCTGGTCGCCGAGAGTTGAAACAACTTTGGGTAAAAACACTGCGCTCGTCACTGCCACTTTTTACGCCGTCCAATCACAGTAGAGGAGGGGCGGGACAAATACCACAAAGACCAACGGTCACATCCTACATGTACAAGTGCTGAACAACAACAACAACAATGGAGGAGAAAGAAATACACATAGACCAGAGGGTCTATCCTCTCTCCCTACAAGAGCTGCAACAATTAATCGATTAGTTGTCAACTATTAAATTAATCGCCAACTATTGTGATAATTGATTAATCGGGTTTGGGTAATTTTTTTTTGAAAATACAATCAAAATCTCTGATTCCAGCTTCTAAAATGTGAATATTTTCTGGTTTCTTTACTCCTCTATGACAGTAAACTAAATATCTTTGAGTTGTGGACAAAACAAAGACATTTTTCACCATTTTCTGACATTTTATAGACCAACCAACGGATCGATTAACCGAGACAGATTAATTGACAATGAAAATAATCGATAATTGCAGCCCTGCTCCCTCGTGCTTCAGCCTTCCCTTCATCCAGGGCAAATACTGTACCTTGTGCCGACATTTTCACTTGCACCGTGGATGTTTCGTATCATAGCAACCAGATGCAACCAAAGTGTCTCAGCAGAAAAGAAAAGAAAAAAACACTGCTCTTCAATGGCGTTCTGTGCTCTGCATTTAACAACAAAGAAGTATTTCATTTTTACCTAATCATAGCTTAACAATAACGATTTACTTGATATAGTACGAAAATCAGGATAAATCAAGTAATTTTCAAAAACAGAACAAATACTGCCAATACCGCATATCTCGCTCGCTGTTGAGCCAATCATCAGCGCAGGGAAAATTTCTTCACCGCAACCACCCCAGTATTAATCCAACTCATAAAATATTCCCCTATAAATGCATTATTTACTCCTGTTTGAGTAAAGTTTGCTTAAAAAAACAAACAAAAAAACAACTACAGTGGTCTGCTGTTTTCAGATATTACATAGTCTTTCTTTAAATGAAACTATATATTTGTGAGCTGTTTTTAAAGATTTACATCTTCAGTAGGAATGAATGGGCTAGAGGAACGCTGTTTATTTGAGGCTTGGTGCTCAGAATTTACTTATGGCTCAGTTCCCAACAGACCATTAACACAAACCTGCTAGAAAGGCATCAATGCCATCTATCTAAATGTATCTGAGAGCAGCAATATCTCATAGTCTATTTTTATGGAAAGACAAATATGACTGAAAATCAAACTTGACTTTGCTGTAAGGTGGTTTTAACATCAACCAGATGTAGAGGAAGAGGCACGGAGGGGGAGGGACAATGCATCTGAAAAGAAAATAGGCTGGGATTACTTGACCCTACGCTGAGTGGTCGGGCTTTAAACACACACACGCATACACACACATATATACACAAACATACGCCTCTGCTGGTGCCTCAAACAGTCCAATATCTTACTTCCAGCTGTGATGCAGATGTGCTAGCTCAGAATGATAATAGTAGTTGTTGTAGTACAGTAAGTGGTCTTAGTATGGTGGACGACATTGTTGCCTGTTGGATAAAAAGTTAAATTATGTTGCACCGTTTGTGAATCTGTCTGAGGCTTTAAAGTACCAATCAAAACAAGTTTAAATAATTAGCTTTCACTGGTTTTGATTATTCTGCGTACAGCTGATTTGTCTTATTTCTCTGTTCAAACCATTAGAGCGGCAACTAACGACTATTTTCATTATCGAAGAATCTGACAGTTGTTTTCCTGATTAATCAATTAATAGTTTGGCTGATGAAATATCAGAAAATATGTTATATGCCTGCCGCGCATGCTTTTTGTGCAGGGCTGCCCAAAGATATGTGAATGAAAATGGGTTCAATGTGTACCCCAAGTCTCCCCTTTACAGACATGCCCATTTTATGATAATCACATGCAGTTTGGGGCAAAAAACATGCAGTACAAATGTGTTATTTTTGCCTATTCTAAAATGGTGCATTTCTGATGTGTTCTTCATACTGTGACAGTTTTCCTAAAATTAGATTTTAAAAATAGCTCTATATCGCAATACATTGAATCATTACCCCTGTATCATGATACGTATTGTGTCGCCAGATTCTTGTCAATACACAGCCCTGTACAACAGTAATATTTACAGTAGTGTTTGAAGAGGTAACGTGGACATGAAGCGTGACTTGTGGACGTCCGACCCATGTGAAATCCAACCACCAGTCAAACACCCTGCCTTTGTTTACACTTCCCCCCTGAGAGATGGCTCAGTGGACTTCAAGTTTGGGCCGCTGTGAGTTCAGACTGTTTGACAGGAACGACAGCCCAGATATTAAACTAGTGAGACCCTGCACAAACAACTCTTTGTCTTTCAGAGACTCACATGATAGCACCGCGACACTGATCCCAAGTTATTGCACTTTTTCCATGTGGCTCCTCGACTACATCACAGCGAGAACTCACACTGGAGGGGAAAAATAATAATAAGGAGGATTGTGGAAAGGCCCACGGGCAGGAGGAACTGAGTAAGAAATCACAGCAAGCCAAGAAAAACTCACTTTCATTGCTTTTGTTATCAAGGTCTTAGCACGGAAGCAGCCCTTTCTGAGTCTAATTTAGGGCATAATTTCACTGCTGTTGCTGCTGTAAATTGACACTCTTAGACAGATAAGTAAAATACTGCAAAGTCAAATGAGGTCTACAATGAATGAAGCCATAAACACAGAGGCATCCCTACACTCAGGAAGACCGTCACTCAGTCCTGTCAGGAAGCGTTTCCTGGCACATTGTGGAGAAATGTCTTCCTTTGAGCCGTTTCCCAGAAATCACAGAACCAAATGCACTAACAAAACTAAAAGCTGAATTATTCCTAAAGCCACTAGTGCAACTCATACATAAAACTGGGCCTATGAATTAGATTCCTGTGAGGCAAATGTTTCAGATTAAGCTACGATTTTAATTTAATTTCGGAAGCATGTAAACATCCCAATATATCATGTGACACCTCCCTTCTTTCAAAATACACCACCACCACCACAAGAGTACGATACCAAGAATGCAAGGAATGCAAATGTCAGGAAAAAAGGTGCCCGAGATAGAAAGGCCCTTGTCTAACTTTCAAGAAAAAGAAAAATCTAAAAACTAGAAAACGTTGCATGCTGATCTTGCTGCATGGCCAGGTTTGCTCCTAATACAAACTAAGGTCAATAATGGACTTTGCCTCCTCTTTACCAAGCAACAAATAAATGCCTGTTGTCTGGAAACAGGATGATTAGTGCCAGGAGATTAGATTTGTTTTAAACAATCACTGAGCAATGTGCTTTATTATGCTAGCTTTCCCCTACTGTAACATCAGTGTGCAAGCAAGTGTGCAACAGCATGGATTTTCTGAGCAGCCAGCCGCCAGCCGTGAGAGTGTGTCGGGATACAAATATGGTTATTGTCAGAGGGGGAAATAAAATCCTTTGTTATGCTTTCAGTTCTCTGCCCGGAAGCCAAGACATCATCAGACGTAGAGGAGGAGGGCTGCCAGCAGGTCATGCAGCGCCTCAGGAGGGAGGTTTTTCCTCAACAACTTTATACTACTGAGGTAGACCCAAACAAAGGCTGCAGAAGTCTGACATTAATAATGAAAAGAAGCTGACACTGGACCAGAAGCAGCTTTGCTGGCTTTGTGTTGGGCTGCTACTGCCACTTATACAGTAAATGGTGGTGTGAGCCAAACTGGAGGTTCACAGCAGTGATTCATGATCTGGCTTCTACATTAATGGACATGATGTGATGCATAAATTAGCTGTGGCTGAATTAAAAACACATTTTCATATACACAGCAAGCATAATTCAACTTACTAGGAGAAACTGTAATGAACTTAAGAGTACTTTATCATAACATATTTTCTTTGTTCTTGTCTGTGGACGGTATACGATATGAAATAGTAGGTTTTATATTTGTATTTAATGTTTCATTTCAAAAATGTATTTCAAACATGTAGAATACAAAAAAAATAAAGAAAAAGAATGATCATACCAACAAGTGGACAGTCAGAAACAAGTAGTATTTACATACAATGAAAAGCATAAGAAAAATTAAATAAGTATCAACTTATTTAATCACACCCCTTCTCCATAAGTCAATTATTAATTCTTAACCAGCTTCCTTATTGAGCCATATATATACTCTAATTAAATCCTAAATGTGTCTAAATATAATTATTCTTATTTATAATTATGTTAATATGAAAGCACTAGTGATGCCGCTAATTTATTAGATTATATTTATTATTTTTTAATGGACACAGCTTGTTTTTTTCTTTTTGTTTTTTATTTATCTTTTCCTTTCCTTACATTATATTTGATGTATTTTATTTTTATATTTTTTTTATACTGTGAAATATTTAAAAAAAAAAAAATTGTAATGAAAGATCTGAACAAGTTTATGCAACTACTGTATTTAAATTACTAAATCAAATTAAATTACATTTTTAAATTAAATATAAAAATAAAATATAAAAATAAAATAAATTAAAACTAAAATTAAATTAAATTAAAATATAAAATAAAAGTATGGGGAAAAAATAGTGATGCAGCTGTTTCCCTTTGTTGAGTAGTAAAGAGATTGTGCCATAAATAAAATACAACTATAAAATAATAATAATAAAAGTCCCAAGAATATTTAAGCTTTGGGTATTTCTTCTAATACAAGAAAATTAATAAAAATGAAACAATGAACCACAAAAATTGCACTCTAATCACTTTTAAGTCACCACAAATGCTGTATACATTGTAAGCAACGTTAGTCATTGAAATAAATGATATATTAGATATATTACTAACACATGAAAATGAGCTAAACTTCTAAAGCGTGAGCTTACGTTAGCTTTGTAGCTATAGCAACGTTACGTTCAATTAAAGGGAGCGTAACGTCATTAAGCAGCTCAACCAGACGTCGGCAAACAAACATTTAAAACTACGACAATTTCATTTAAACTTCGGTTTAACTCACAGTTTTCGACCAACGAAATGTAGAAGAAGGGATCCTGCAGTGTTCGGCGACTTTACTCCAAACTATTTCTGTACTTTTTCACAGGAGCTTCATTGTTTAGCGTCGTTCACCTCCACAGTTACTCAGTGAACTGAAGTAGTTTTCATCCAAACCAAAGTTAAACAGCCGTTTAAAGCGGCGTCAAGCAGCAACAGACGGTGACGACACTTCCGGGAAATGAGGCCTTCAAAATAAGAGCGTAAATTCTGTCTTGGGTAGTGGTCCCAAGATTAATTGAAGGGGTTACAAACAGATTTTAAAGGGACTGTTTGTAACTTCTTGTACGTATAAATCAATCCGGGTCGGTGTCCCATGCGCACTCGTGTGTGGCTATGCTGTTCAGACTCAGACTCCAAGACAAACTACACGGAAGCACCAAAACCGCAAAGTTATATCTAGTGAAGCCCGTCTGTTAAACAGTGTTGGCCGCTGCCGCTGTCGCTGACCGTAGCTTTCGTCTCCAGGGCCGGAGTCTCTGCTGTACTCTGCTCCTCTGCTCCTCTGCCTGCTTGCCTTCACTCAGCTCGCTCCACCCACGTTCATGCGCACACACTACACACTGCAGAAGACTTAGTTTAGCTCTGAGAATATCTAGTGAATGTACAGTGGACGTTTGTGCAGAAATAAATGCTGCAGCTCCTCCAGACCAACAGAGGTTTCCCGTGTCTTGTGAAGTGACGGAGCTCCGCAGCGAGAAACGTTATCGTCTCCGACCAAAACTCCGGTGTCTCCCCTGTTCCCTTCGGCGCGGTCGGGAGGCTGAAGCAGGAAAAGCCAACTCTAGCATCAGCAGTGATTCATTGAGAGACCTTCGTCTGGTCAGCTAACATTACTGCCAAGCAGGTGAAATATAGAGTGATATTGTGGTTTTAGCTGATGTGTGTCGCCTCACTGTTTTGAGCGATGCTCGTTCATGTCTATTTAGAGCGAGCAAGCGCGAGCCCGACGCTGACTTTCATTGACTTAGCGGCCACAGGAGTCGCTGTTAACAAGCATTTCTGGTTCTTACAAACAGTCCCTTTAAGGAGGAAAAGAAACATAATCCCCTGGAACTCCCTCAAAGACTACTGGGGGTCCCCGGAAAAATGGAGAATAGTTTGTTTTCAATATTTAATTCACTATAGAAGTTCAATTCAATTCAATTCAATTTATTTTTATATAGCGTCAAATCATAACAGAAGTTATCTCGAGACGCTTAGAAGTGAGTAAGAGTGATAAGAGTGACTATTCTGATCATATGTTTCACTTCCTCCATGGTTACCTCTTCACCTGTAGTAGTTCACCAACTATATAATTCTGGTCTTAATCATATCTAACAACCAAAATCATTTCAGACGGAGGTCCCTGAAGCAAAAAATCTTATTAAATGGGGGTCCGTGACCTAATCTGTATCAATTTAAGGGTCCTTGAAAACCACTGCTCCAATATATCTTGTTTCTGACCTTCAGTTTTTCACTTGTTAGTCCAGTAACAGTGTTTCTCACACCTTAAAAAAAAAGACTTGTAATGGTTATCAAACAACTTTTTTTATCCAGACAGTCAGTGTGGGTTAAAAGCATGAAGGTATTTCCATTTTGGACTGTAATTTCTGTCATTTTAAGGTTTGTTTTCTTATTTGATTGATTTTAAAGGACTGGAATGAAGGGAAAAAATTATAAGCTAACAAAATTTGAGTGTTTTTCTTTTAAGTGAGGAGTAGTTCTTTCACTTTTTATCATGTTAATTGAATGACATACGGTTTGAGAGTTTGGCATTATAATGCGCACTATTTTGAAAATCCATAACGGTAACAATATTTGTAATTCCACCGGCTTTACACTGCGCATGCGTTTAACACAAAACAAGTCTAATGTAGGCTACACTTGTGTAAATATTGAAAGTTTACTTATTGGCACTGTTTAGCAAATATGTGAACAAACCCCCAAGACAGACAAAACCTTAAACTACTGGAAAAGTGGGAAAAGTATTTGGCAAAAAAACAATGACAACAATATTTTTTCTGAATCAAACTATTTGAATGATTTAAAAGTCACTAAACGTTGAAAATTACGAGAGAGGCATCAGAGCAGAGGTGTTGTGATTAAAGTGTCTGACAGTAATTAGATGGGAAATTACCAAAACAAAGGAAATGTGGGAAAACATCTCAAGTGAGCTGCAGCCACATCTCAATTGTCTCGATGCTTTTACTTTTGAATTAAGGTGCTTATTTTCTCCACATCTCTTCATTTGCATTTTTTTATGGATTTAATTTGTATTGTTGAAGAGGCGATAATGGCTTTTTCCTGGATTCAATTCATCAGTGCATTCAATGAAAGGTGTTGCTAATTGTCTCTAATAGCAAGTGTACACACTTATAAAGGGAATCAGCTTCTGTATGGTTTAGTTCTTTTTTTTATAAATACCTTATCAGTGGTGGAAAGTAACTCAAGTACGGTACTGAATATATTTTTAAGGTACCTTCCCTTTAAGTGTTTGTATTTTATGCTATTTTATACTTTTACTCCACTTCTTTTCAAAAGGAAATATTGCTTAATTTAACAGTTTCTTAACAGATTTTCATCCAAAACGCATCAGTTTATCAAATATAATGCACTGTTGCATATTACAGGTAAATGACCCAGCAGTACATTAAATAAAAAACTAGAAGAATGAGTCGTTTTAAAACTGTTGTATTGCAACTTTCACTTGAGTTAAAGGATCTGAATACTTCTTCCACCACTGGTAAAACAAATCTAAATAATTTGCATAAACCCTCAACAGTGACAGGCTTTTCAGTGTTTGCTCCACCATTAAAATAAATACTTGAAAAATTTCAAATTTAGACAATGTTTTGACATCACATGACAGACAAAAGGTCAAGTTTACATGGAGATAAAGTGTCATCCCATACATATAAAAACAGATGCATGACTTCTCACAATCTTAATTTTTTTTTGCTCGGTTTTATCCTTTTTGTACACATTTCTTCTGCTACTGTAACACCTAATTTCTCTCCTGGGGGGGATCAATAAAGTCTCATCTTATCATGTCTTTAATGCGACAGAGAAACAAGACAGCTGTATAAAGGAAATACACTAAACACAGGACAGAATATGAACATATTGGACGACAGAAGGCTTAAAACTGTGAAAACTGGACAGATTGACTGTGCAAAAATACAATAAGTACTTATTGTAGTATCAGGAATTAACAGCTGTTACAGTGTTCATAGCATCAGCAAGAACAAGGAAAGAAGTGGTGCAATAAGCGAGAGCAGTTCGCAAAAGAGTTAGCGGAGCTCTAATGAAGTGGCCGGTGTGCGTGGGTGGTAGGGAGAAAAGTGACAGCAAATCAAATTACACAGGGTGCAAATTAAAAGGCCTATTCTTAGTGAAAAAGGTCACAGTCATTTTCAGTCCATTTTAGAAAAAATCACCTGTTGTTTTTCAGAAGATATCGCTGCAAGTCTCCTGATAAATACCATCTCTCTGCTCTCCATAGGATGGAGGTTGATGTGGGGGGGTTGAGACGTGAACACAGACCAGCAGGTGGAGTTAGAGGTGTTTTCATGATCTCTGGAGTGCATTCGGAGCAACACAACCTTATGAAGGAGCCTTGACTTTGATAATACAACAAGTGCATGAAGACATGATGTAACAGGCTGTCCCTGAAGCAGAATAACTGAAGGGAATTTGTCTCCCTGGCTGCAGTCTGGAGAAAATACTGCATGATGGTGTAACGGTATAACAGTGATGTGGTAAAACTAATTCCATTTTAGAGACATCTCTGTTTTTTAAAATGTAATCCCTGTCATGCATCAGCTGCTCTGAGGATCATTATGGTGCACACTGATCGAGGTTGTCAGCTAAAGTTTTACTCTATAGCTGAATATCATCTTCATAATGATTTTTTTTCAAGAAATATTCTTATTTAATTCATATTGATACTGTAATTGCATTCATATTCAACACACTTAATCGATCCCACTTCTCAGCATTTTGTATTTACTTACTTGCACTGGGGTTATATGTTATATATTGTGTCCTTAATGCACATATTTGTACAGATTTCTTATATTCTCATTTCTTATTCTTATTTTTATTATTTAATTGCATTTCTCTACATATATTGTGTTATATACTGTAGCATTATGTACATAATTTACAAGTAACTTACTCCTTTATTTCTATTTTCTTACATTTCTTTATGTTTATATAAGAGCAACTGTGACGTCCCAATTTCCCCCCCGGGATCAATAAAGTATTTCTGAGACTAGAAAAAATAACATTAGGGATGCACTGAGTTGACTTTTTCTCTGCGAATACCGATTCCCGTTCAGATATTAATGTAACGTATAGGGCTGTCAATCGATTAAAATATTTAATCGCAATTAATCGCATGATTGTCCATAGTTAATCGTGATTAATTGCACATTTTTTTATCTGTTCAAAATGTACCTTAAAAGGGAGATTTGTCAAGTATTTAATACTCTTACCAACATGGGAGTGGACAAATATGCTGCTTTATGAAAATGTATGTATACATTTATTATTGGAAATCAATTAACAACACAAAACAATGACAAATATTGTCCAGAAACCCTCACAGGTACTGCATTTAGCATAAAGAAACATGCTCAAATCATAACATGGCAAACTCGAGCCCAACAGGCAACAACGGCTGTCAGTGTGTCAGTGTGCTGACTTGACTATGACTTGCCCCAAAACTGCATGTGATTATCATAAAGTGGGCATGTCTGTAAAGGGGAGACTCGTGGGTACCCATAGAACCCATTTTCATTCACATATCTTGAGGTCAGAGGTCAAGGGACCCCTTTGAAAATGGCCATGACAGTTTTTCCTCGCCAAAATTTAGCGTAAGTTTGGAGCATTATTTAGCCTCCTTTGCGACAAGCTAGTATGACATGGTTGGGACCAATGGATTCCTTAGAGCACACTACAACCTAAAAATCTCTAAAACAGATTTGTATTAATGCATTATTATCGCGTTAACTTTGACAGCCCTAGTAAGGTAACAACAACTCTTGGATTACATACGAATTGATTAAGTGGGATATATACAAATTATAGTGCATTACTTTTCGTAGGTATAGCTACGAACGGTGTATTAAAACAGCCTTCTCACACACACACACACACACACACACACACACACACACACACACACACACACACACACACACACATTAGGTGTTATATTCTCCTCTAATAGTGTCTCTCTGTGGATACATCTGTGTCAGTATGTCTGGAGCTATGCGTGTTAACTGATCCCACAAATGACTCTCATGAGACGTATTCCTCTGAGCCTCCGTCCTGTTAACCTCATCATATAGCAATCAGAGCAGCAGAAGCAATTAGTACTTTTTTACAACCTCATCCAGTCTTTTATGACTTTTTCACTACAGCACTTAACTGCAGTTGATGGGAATTCTGACACATTACTCTGATCATTATGCTGCTGAAAGCTTTAACTCTGCCATCATTCTGGCTTCTTGGAAGTGTGTATAGCCTATCTAGCACAATCTCTAGAGACAATGTCCCCAGAGCAACCCATCATACAATACAGAATGATGGTTTTAGTGGCCATGGCAACCTCATTGCTTGGAAGTACCTATACGACCCTGTAACAATTTTTAATTCCGTCGCGTGGCGAGGGAGCCGGCAGCGACTCAAAAACCAACATGGCTGAATGGATGTCAAGTTGTTCTGGTTGAAGCCGGAGCCTCCAGGGGTGAGGTCAAGCGCTCTTGTTGGTGCACATTAATGGATGTGGAAGGTTACAGAAATATCCAGCAGGGCAAATGGAAATCATAATTCATGTCCGAGTCACCTGCCAGTCCTGAAAGCTGCACTGAATCCCCTACATGGTGAGAAGTAGATCTCCCAGTGGGCTCTTTTTTTCTGTAGCTGCGCCACCACTTTCAGTGCAGAAAAACATCTCCAGAGTGTAATAATCGATAGGCAAACAAAATACTGAAAACAATCATCAGTGATGACCATTTTTTTCCACAGACATGCTGTAGGACAACCTGGATTTGACCCTTCACTAAGAGGGAAGTCTAATAACTATAAAAGCCTGAATAGGATGCATGAGGACACAAACTGTAAATCCAGTTTCTACCCTTTCTATACCGTAATTGCCTCTTATCCCTCTTTGTTGCCGGCTACTACTGCAGCTCTTGCTCTCCTTTTCTATGATGCCTTACATATTATTTCCACTGCAGAAGCTTTTCTCTGGAGGGAAATGGAAAGAAACAACAACTATCTACCATGTCATACCTTGTTGCAGACAACAAACAGTTTAAAATGGCTTCATATCCCAGGCTTTGAACGCCAGTAATTCATTCTTTTGTATCACTTATTTTCTATTGCAACAACAACAGATTACAGCTTGTTGAACCCAGCTTCCCCTCGACCCCTCTCTCCACCTGCCAGACAGACTTTGCGTGTTTTGTCCGTAAGGGAAAGGTGGGAATCATCATTTAGAACAGTGTTTCCCAAACTGTTTTTCTGGCCCACTTTTTAAAAATGACAAACCATCACGGCCCAATTCACAATAGGCCTTATGTATAAATCATGAGAACTTTTTTACTGCCATTTCCACATCACTTTATTATCTTGTATAGGTAAACCATCCATTTCAAAGACATTTGGTAAATCACAGTTTTGTTTTATGCATATGTTATTGAAAACATATACACGTTAAATACTTTATAAATGAGACCAACTAAATGCATTTGGATGGAGTTAACAGGCTCTCAATTTTTTTTCCCTGCCATCAGTAAATCAAACATACTGTACACTACCCTTTCATATTAGATTCAATGTTATAAGTAGGGATGTAAATCACAAGTTTCATTACAATACAATATTATATTGATTCTGTGGACAACGATACAATATTTTCTGATATGAAACAATATCATATGCCCATTTAACACAATCAGTTACATTTATACCAACTCACAAAAAGTAACTAAAATAATGATTTGACAATTTTATTACTGGGCTCTCCCAATATTTAAATGAAAAACAATTGATTATTTTTAATAAAAAGAATGAATTTAAAGTCAGAATTTCAAAATAAAGGCATATCTCAAAGATGATATGTTTTGATATTTTCATTTTGCATCGATGATATTGAACGGTTGATCATTGAATCTATGTATTGATCCAGACTGATCTATCGTTACACCTCTAGTTATAAGTAGGCTACAATTATCAGAACAATATGAACATTCAGGCTCCCTCATGTGGCTCAAAGGTTTACTGCAGATATAAATGTTGAATAAAAGATTATGGAAGAAATTATGCGAATTTATTTGGCAACCCAAATAAAATCTCCTGCGACCCACCTGTGGGTCCTGATCCCGTCTTGGGGAATTACTGGTTTAGAAGAGCTACAGCAGGGTCCATTGGTAATTGTGAATTAGGGTTTACTAATAACCATCTCCCAAAACCAAAAAGCGGGAGGCCGCAGATGTGTCTTTTTTTCAAGAAAGTTGTTAAGGAGGCATTTTGCTCGCTGATTTGCACCAAAATCCAAGGACATCACCTGGAGTAAATACTCTGCTTTGCTTTGAATTTTATTGCCGACAAGAATAATGAGTCTAATGTTGCCAGAGCTCCGACGGAGCGTGGCTGCTCAGGTACTTGCACCACCGGAAGTCCCTGTTTACACAAATTAGCTTAAAACTCCAATTAGCAATTTCTATTTCGTATGCAACACATGAGTGTATTAGTACTGACTGTCTGCTCAGACTCTCCAGCCAAAAGAGCTTCTTTCAGTCTGAAGTGACCATGCAGAAAATAAAGAGCAGCCGAAGTGACAAAAATTCAAACTCTCCCCGTCACCGAGCCCGCAAGATTTGCCGAGATCAATTTTGAAAGGATGACTGATCCGTTCATTAGCCGAGAGTTGAGGGAAGAGACGCCGAGACGGTTTTATTTCATCATTCGACTCCCTGCTGATGAGGGCCGGGGATCACATTCCTTTTGTTATTACTTTATATCTTATGTAACACACCTGACAGGGTGATAATTAATGAGACGGGAGCTCAGGTGGCCCCGAGGGTCCCAAATCCCCCCCTCAGTGACAGGTTCAAATCCACGGCCTAATGTACGCCTGCTTGTTAAACTGGTATTCATCAAGGCACGTCAAATCTTTCCCACCCATCTGCAGTGACCCTTATCATTCTTCAAAATCACCACTGTGAGTGATTTTGTTTGATGACTATTTCTCTCTTTGCACTCTGAGCATTCATCCAGCATGCCTTACATGTTGTCTATATGGAGTTGCATAAAGAGCAAGTGGGATTTACATCGCTAATCTCATGTGACAACTGATTTACATACTGTGACAAGACACTAGCAACCGTCACCACTGACTGCAGGCTCCGAGCTCCTCGTTTCTATTCCGAGGCTGCTGAAAAGAGTCACTCAGCCCTGCGTGTCACACGGATGCCGTCCCTTCTGCCTCTTAAGTTCAAGTTGTACTAACAAAGAAAGGAACACACCACATATAGCTTTGTCCATCAGCCAGGGAGAGCCTCCTGACAGCCCATAATTATCCCCGATTGTCAGGAGGCTAATAATAAAGTCGAGGCTGCCCAGCGTAGAGCCAATTGAAATGTTGCACTCAGATGTGGAGAGAAGCCACGGCAACATGGAGAGGCCGAGAAAAATGGGCCGCAAATGAGCCGCGAAGTGCCGATGACTTTGGCTTGGCGACGTCTCAACAGCATTTAAGATGCAGAGAGAACAAAGAAGAGGACTGAACAACAACATGTGGTAGAATACAGAGCACTTTGACATGCTGGGATGCCCTGGAAGGCAGTGGTGGTCCTCAGATAAAAGCCAATTGCCTTCTTAAATGGTTTGAACAGTGTCAACATTGTCAGCAAATTGATTTGTCTATTGTTACTATTTGGTCATGGCATTTTACTCAACAGCCTCATGGTAGAGATTTGCGGTAGCCTCCTACAGCTTTTCAGAAAATAAAAAAAAAAACAGAAATAACATCAAACATTTGTCTTTGAATCCGACCACAAGTAAGATCCCAAGGAAATCCCTGAACTATATTGCACTCGTACAGCAATTAGCCACGGCCGGAATCTCTCTCCATCATATCCCTTGTCATTTTATTCTTAATATTCAAAAAACATCTTCTTGTGTTTACTACTTCTGTAGCCACCTCTGTTTCCTAAAAAGTTACATTTTTATAGTTTGCAAGGTCTGGATTAAATTTCTTATCAGCATAATTAGAAAATATGTTTTCATTAGTGTATAATCACCTGAAATCTGATCGATCTAACTGACAGCACAGCCTACGGGAGCAATTTGAGGTTCAGTATCTTGCTCAAGGACACTTCGACATGTGGACTGGAGGAGTCGGGGATCGACCCGCTGACCTTCCGATTGGTGAGCGTTGCGCTCTACCTCTGAGCCACAGTGCCCCTCATTAACATGAGCAGCAGAGTGCAAAAGTGCGGTACCGCCGTCTGACTCCCGTTGCTCCTTAAGTAGTATTATTATGGTATTTTATATCATACACACTGTACCTTTAAGTGTCGATGGTGATGCTTGTGGAGATGCAAATAAATATATAAACTTCAAACTCTTCAACTATAGTCAGAATGTCACCGGCTGCCAGTTATTGAAAAAAAGGTTGATAAAAAGGTGCAAATGTGCAAGATGTAAAACATAGAGTATAAGAAGGATTCCATAAAATCATGTCATTGACAACAGATGGATGTGGGAGAATGCATATATGTTCTTGTTCTATTTGTTATATAGTTATGATTATGTAAGCGTCATCTAATGGAAATCGTATGATTGCAGTTCACTAAGTCGTCGTATCCAGATAACAGATGACATTTAATACCTAGCAAGGGAACTATCCATAAGCCTTAATGTTGACAAAGCTCAATGAAAAATAATGTCCTTCCACAGCTGAAAAAGCCATGATTGACCTTTTCCATTCTCCTTTGATACACAGCAACCAACATCGTAGCACCTTTCCAGGGAAAATGTCTCAACTCGCAATATAAAAAGTAACAGGCATTAACACTGCAGAATAGAAGGGTAAAAAATAAAAACATACAAAGACTGCTGTCAACAGCTCCGTGGTGTCTACATTGTCTGCTAATTATAAGTTAGTGAAACAACAAGCAAGTGCTGATGAGAAAAGACCTCGGAGACCTGCCGGTGATAGATTTTTGTAGGCGGGTGCCTGATCGTGCAAAGCTCCAAAGGTGATCACAAAAATCTTCAATTGGATTCTGAATCAATGGGGCACCAGTGTAAAGAATTCATGATAAAGAATCAATGCCTCATAAATAGCGAAGCAGAGCTATCCAACACGTTAGGGAAAAGGCTGCCTGGGGTGCAAATAATAGACTTCTGTTATCAGTATTAAAGGTGCCCTGTGGAGTTTTTGCAAACAAAGTTTCATTGTTTACTCATTAAAACACATTGTGTGAGGCTTAACAAACATTTCCTTCCTCATAAAACATTTGAAAGTGAAACCAATAGTAGAAATGTGTATCACGTTACCCGTGTACTCAAAAACTCCACAGGGTACCTTTAATTTGTGGGATATTAGTTCCACTTAGGGGCAGGACTTTGTACAAGATCCTAAACTTCTCCATTTAAAGACACTTAAATTCACCAATTCAATCTTAAAGGTGCTCTATTCGATATCCAGAGCATTAATATAGCCAAAAACAACTATTTGCTATGTAAAGATATAGTGGAGTAATGTCTACCTGAGCAGAGAATGAAGTCACTCTCCCTTTGTGTGTTGTAATCTGAGCTTCTCCGTGCTTTGTTGACATAACCGGGCCGGCCGCTCTGCACTCATACGGCGGTTACAGTGGGTTACCTCCGGGTCTGCCGCCATGTTTCTACAGTAACCCAGAACGGACAAACCAAACACCGGCTCTAGATAGGGCCATTCGCGTTTTCACGTTGGCCATCGTAGTTCTCCTACACGCTTGGCACACAAGGGAAGTTTTAGTTGATTGCAATCTGCAACCTCACTGCTATACGCCGCCAGATCTTACACACTGCACCTTTAAATGGTAAACTGTGTATTAGAATTAATATTACCAGCTTCTGCAGAAACATTTTTGTTATTGCAGTGAATAAAACGTGTTTTGGAGCACAGTGTTGAGTGTTGAGTGTTTTTCATTCAAAACATCTGTTAAAACATTTCCCATGATTCCCTCCCAAATCTTGCTGTGCTTTGCTGTGCTTGCCAAGAAGCAACAACCAAACAGCATCTTTTATCTGTCTCCGTCCAGGTAATGTTTTCTAACAAGGGACGAAGAGTTAAAAGCTTCGGAACATAAACAAACGAAATGGCTTTTTTTAAGTGCATAATTTAGTTCAAGCACAAAAGGACACAATTTAACGGATGAATCATTTGCTTGCGTGCTTTTTGATTAAATACGGTTGGCTTTGCCAGACTCCTCTAACCCACGCAGTGTCATAGAAAATTGGGTCAATTTAAAAACATTGTCAGAAATATGCTCATCTGGGTTGTTTAGTATTGGAATGATCAACAGGGGGGAGTGTGCTCAGGTCAACGTGGTGTGTAATGTGCTTCCCATGGCACACCGTGTCCTGTCCACCCAACCGAGAGTTGCGAGTGATGCTCATGTGTGTGTTCACATGAGAGCGTCGTTGTTCTGTTCCTTATAATCTGAGAGCAGCAGAGAGGAGCTCGGTCTGCTGCAGCCTGTTGCTAGGTTTCCCTGCTCTCCACCTGGCAGGAGATAAAACAAGCAGATGCTTTTGTCTCAGGAAACCGTCCAATTAGTGAGTGACTGTACCAGGTACACACATAAACCTGGTCTGAATGATGTCTTTAGATTAAAGAACAGAAATCACTAACTTCTTCCAAATTTGTTTTGTTTTTTTAGCTGTATTCTGACCATTTTTATGCAACCAGAAGTGACACAAGAGGGTGGAGCTAAGTATAACCGAACGCTGAATAAGACACTGTGAAAGTCTTAAAATTGTAAGACAAGAACACGGACAACCATCAATCACAAGGTAGCCCCGCCCTAAAGCATCCCCTGCTTTATGGTCTATTTGACTCTAAATGGGGCTGTAATTTACTAAATGAACATCATGCTGTATTGAAGAAGACTTGAAACTAGCGATTGAGACCATAAACTCATGTTTACAATGTTTACTGAGGTAATAAATCAAGTGAGAAGTAGGCTCGTTTTCTCATAGACTTCTATACAATCTAACTTCTTTTTGCAACCAGAGGAGTCGCCCCCTGCTGGCTATTAGAAAGAATGCAAGTTTAAGGCACTTCTGCATTGGCTTCACTTCTCAGATCTGGAGGTTGCCCACTGAGAGGCAGTCAAGATTCGACTTCTTTCTTTTCTTTGTATTTCTTTTTTTTTTTTTTTTCACAGATTCACACATGCTTCTAGCCTGTCTGATGTGTACTTACAACTACAGTAACAATTACGTTTTGTCTTGTATGGTGGCAGAGTGGCCTTCACTCTGAGACTTCACTCTTGCCAAAGCTTCTTCTTGATTTGGCATCTAATAAAACTGTCTTGGCCAACAAGTTTGATGTTTCTAAGTTTAAACTTAATGGTGAGCACAGATTGGTAAACAAACCTCCAGTGTTCTACTCTCTGAGTAAATAATCGTGAATCAAAAGATGCATATGCTCAGTGCTATTTCCCACATGCTGTTCTATTTCTGCTTGTTTGCATACTGGTACCAGTAAACGGACACCCACATCATACTGTGTGAATAATGGATTTGGACGAGAATCAAGAATGAAGATATCGGATGTTGTTGTGTTGACTGTGCCAGAAGGGTGTGGGATTTAGTAGGGTGTGGGATTTAGCAAAGTATGAACAGTAATCACATACAGGGCACATTAATCACCCTGATCATGAAGCAAATGTTGATTTAGTTCTGCGGTTTACTTCCCGCAAAAGAAGTAATTAAAGGCTACAATACTGAAACCGTGAAGGATAAATATAATGAATCTGCGTTAATGTGGTTCCTTAAATGAGTGTATAATAAGATAAATACACAGAGTTGTATGAAGATGTGATCAGAGAGGACAAAACATTTAATATGAAAACCTTGGGAAAGGATGTGATTACAGATGAGCCCTGTGAGTGGGCGATGTGGAGAGTAGACTCTTGTGTGGCTTAAACCTTATCCAATTCATTCAATTAGCTGCAGCCTAATATGCTACAAGTGGATGAAGTGATATCCCCACTCCACTCTGTGGACGCACAACAAAACGGATCAGCCCGGCCGCTCCCTCCACCGCTGACTGATGAGATGTGGAGAGTTTCTGTCATAAATGTAATTATGTTCATATTGAGCCTCCACTCTGCTGTCTGTCTGACTATAGGAGATCACATTACTGCCTCATCCTGGAACATTTGTCCTTCTTCAAAACACGAAACACTTCATATTGTGTGTGCTTGCAATTTGTGTGTGTTATTACACAGTTTGAACGGGTACTTGAAGGTGAATGACATATTTTGAGATGGAAGAATCGATTAAACTCGCCCACCCTGACTCTGCCAGAACAACTGATGCCGACTATTGTATTTATTATATAACGGTTAGAAAACAAATATACTTTAAGCAACTGTAACTTCATGGCTGACGATAGAAAGGAGAAATGTATATGACAGATTAAAGCTCCTTTAATCTATATTTTTATATTAACAATGGATGAAAACAGCTCACATTTTTACTGTTTTGGTTCAGTCTCATTGCTCTCATCAACCTGGTTTCAGCGAAAAAGCTCTAAAAACCAACTGTGCTCATCACCAAACAGCAGACAGACAAACTTAACAACTAGCTGATGAACATAATGGAGCATTTAGCTGTTAAAGAGCCACTCCGGAGATGGTGGAGACCAAAAACAGAGCTAAAAGGAAGAGTGAATATTGGACTTATGCTGCGTTCCAGACAACTCGGAGCTCGAACATTTACGACATCCTACTACAAAAAGTACGACGACTCAAAGTATGAGTTCCTACTTGTAAACTCCAGAGAGACACTATTATAAATATCTCTACCACTACACTTCCTCCTGAATTGCTTCGGTTGAATATGAAGTGTTGATCGTTGTCTGTAAAATCCCCAGATTTAAACAACTGGTTAAGCGTGGGCGTTCTTCCGAGTCCCTGCTTCGGTAATTCTGTTCTAAATCTCCTGCAGGCTAAGCTCTCTCCGAGGGATAAACCCATGTGTACAGTAAACACCACCACTGCCTTACATTGTGATAATATTACATCATTTCTAGGGGGGGTAAAGAGCTAATATTAGCTTTGACAGTATGAAATATATTTCCTCTTAAACAGGTTCTCCTCTGCAATACCAAGTTACTAAAAACATAACAGCAGAATGCCTTGTATATTGTCCTTGCTTTACGCTGATTATACTGAAGACTAAATAATGAGTGAATGAATAATAAATCAATCAGTTCATCAACTAGAACAATTAGAAAAAGTTAACTTATAGGTTCTGTTCTTGCGAAATCAAATGACTAAAGATAAAACAGTGTTTTATATCTATTGTTAAACTAACCCTAACCAACTAGTTTAGTTGCGTTTTTGTTTTGTTTCAGTTTTCAATGTTAACCATGTGTTTAAAACTGCGACCATAATGTGAGAGAAAATATGTTTCCCTTGAAACGTAACTGAGAATGCAGTTTAGTTGTATGGGAACGTAATTTTGTAGAAGAAAGGGTTGGTTTTATGATGCTGTTAATTTTATGGTGAACACATTACAGATTGCGGCTTTAACCATAATGACAAACTGCTGCTGTTAATCAGGACTTTAATATATCAGAGCTTTCAAAGCTACATGAGACAACTTGAAGCTTGAAGAAGAGGCCAAAATCCTCTGTGCCCAGACCCAACCACAGACAAACAGTATTTGAAACTAACACCTTTGCACTATTGTCGTGTTTTATTTCTGTCCTTCGTCTGCACTTTGATTTACATTACTTTCTCTTCTTGCTGTATCCTGCAGAGAAGTGACTAATCTAAATGTGAGAGGGCAGGTTTGTAAATGTGAAATGCTGCAATAGATCTGTGATTTTTGCTGTTGTTGTTGTTGTTGTTGATGACAGGAGAGAGAACACTCCTCAGGAAATCTGGGCAGGTGGTGCTGGATTGGAGCCAGGAAAAAAGACCAACTGTAGGCGTTTCAAACGCAGCGCTGGAGGTGTTTGACACTGACATCACAAGACAAACTAACGTACGAAAATCCCACTTGACTGAGACAACAGGGTCGTGCACTGAAGCAAGTTTTCTCAGGGTTGAAGAGCAGGGCTTGCATCAAAAGATTAGATATTTTTTGTCAATGTCAATCTTCTGCTGGATAAAAGACTGCAAATAGACCTCATCAAATAATTATGATGGAATGCATTATTAATTAGTTAAACTTTCCTGTTTTTAAAAAGCTGGTTTGTGACCAGTTATGCACAAACAAGCCAAAAAAAGCCTTGAAATCCAACGAAACACTGATCGCAACAGAAAGGTCAGCCGTCGTCTAGACAGCTCGCTCCTGCTCCAGTAAAACCGGACCGCTGTGTTGAAAGAAATGCTGCATGATTCCTGCTGATAGCCTGTGTGGTGGTTTTTATAAATTGTAAGACCTTCTCTTTCAAAAGAGGTGTTTCATTTTTTCTTGTAAAGCTGTGAAACCAGCTCTTTTCAACCATTCAAACAGGACTCAAGAGGTAATCTGTCAAGTTACATGTGCTGTTTTGGATTGTTCAAGATCTCGATGGCCACATGTTGAGCTGAAAGCTCTTCTTATGGTTTTATACTGATGTTCAGGGATCCACTCATTTGTTGCAGTGTTCTTTCAGAAGCAGCAAAACTCAGAAGTCCCTCTTGTACTGTCATAAATATTCATGGAGCAACACAAACACCACTCTCAGGCCACATGGGACGGTGACGGGTAATAGGTCCCTGAAGAGTCTAATCCCAGTGGCCCTCTGTATGCTGCTTGTATGCATTTTCAGTCAGAGTCAAGGTTTGTGTCAATAGGTAAGTGTCAAGAATAAATTGAGTCTTGCTTTGTGGCTAAACAGCTCTCTTTACCACCATGGCTTAATATAATGCCTGGACGGATTATGAGATAATGGGCCTGTGGGAACAGACATATAGGAGGACCTCCACGCCGTCTACATAAGAACAAGATACCGAAACTCAAAAAGTCTTAGAGAATCTACTTTAAGCCATTTTGCATCTTTATTTCTGGTCGTGTCCTGGCTCTTTGTGGTCATTTTACATCTATTTGTAGTCGTTTTGCGTGGTTCTGTAGTAACTTTTGGCCTCTTTGTAGTCATTTTGGGTCGTTCGTAGTCGTAATGTGTATGTTTTTAGTCGTTTCGTATCTTTTTGTCGTGGTTTTTCATCTGTTTTTAGTCGTTTTGTGTGTCTTTGTAGTAACTTTGGATCTCTTTGTAGTCTTTTTGGTCATTTGTAGTCATTATGTGTATTTTTTGGTAGTTTTTGTCTATTTTCAGTCATTTTGCATGCCTTTGTAGTTGTTTTGCATCTGTTTTTGTTTATTTAGTGTGTCTTAATGGTGGTTTTTCATCAGTTTTTAGTCGTTTTGTGTGTCTTTGTAGTAACTTTGGGGTCATTTGTAGTCATGTGTATTTTTTTGTTCTATTTTCAGTCATTTTGCATCCCTTTGTTGTTGTTTTGCATCTGTTTTGGTCATGTTGTGACTCTTTGTGGTCATTCTACATCTATTTATAGTCGTTAAGCATGTCTTTGTAGTAAGTTTGGGTCACTATGCTTATTTATAACACAACATGTAGAATTTAAATACTGTTTTGGGGGTTTTAATTACACTCAGATACAAAATTAGTATTTAACATTTGATACAAAATAATAATGATAACATTGTTAATTCTAAATCAACAATTAGAAAAAAAAGGCAGCTTAACCTGTGAAAAGTCATTCATAGTGCCTGTAGCACTGCCTGGCTGCTGATTCTTAAGTAATAGTACATTGCGATCTAGTGGTATTGATGGACGAAGGTTGAGCCAATGAGTCATCTCATCCTTCCATTATATATTAATAGCTAGTAGCAGCAGCAGCATCCGGCACACAGATCGGAGGTCAGCAACACTTTCACTCCATAATGCTTTTAAGGATCGGCCTCCGGTTTACTGCGTCAATTGGGTGGCGGCCCTGTCAGCGCCTGCTGAAGCTCCCTTTGGCTTTTCCCTTTATAGCAGCTGTAGTACTGAGACAGCAGATACATTCCACGCATGGCATATCAAAAAGCCATTTCATGTGGTATTTTGAAGAATTTTCAACACTTTCTGGCTGTTGACTTTTCCCCTGTACCGGCTTCCCCAGATGTTACAGAAGCTGTCACTGCTGACAGCTGGATGCATTTCGCTGTCATCTCACTGAGCTTACTATTGCAGTGGTCACTAACCCAGCCATCGTTTCTCATGTCAAGTGTAAAAGGATTTTGACGTGAAAATATGGGAAATTCCTGTCTTTTAAAGTGTGATTTCTTTGACATGTACTGTAAGCTTGGTGCGCATGATGTTACCGACACATGAACACAGAGGACGGTGCCTACATTCCTAGAGAAATTTTGTAGAAATATCATCTCATCCCCTGCCTCTCTTTGTGTGTGTCTGAGTTGTGAATGAAACGTAACACCCTGTACTTTGATTCCAGGGACACTCAGCCGACCAGACACCTTTAAAGTTCAGTTCCAGCACTCCATTTCCTGATGTCTGGCACACACACGCACATCTGACATCAGTAAGTCACACACACAGAAGAGAAGAAACTCCTCGTCTAGCAAGATTCAATCTGCACTTCACTGTTCTGTGCCTCTCTTGCTTGAGGATTTCAGTACATCGTATTCAGCTGCCTGTACTATATCTGTCTTGTCTTTGTTTGAAGTGTTTCTTTCGCTGTCTATGCTTCATCCTAATGCACATTTCTAATCATTCTTATCACTCTGCAATGTGAATGATTTCGCAGCCAAAACCCTGAACTCTGAGCTCTATTTTACAAAACAAGCAACAAGTTCTCGTAGCAAAATTACATAATAGCTTCTCATTTCTTTCCAAAATGACACATACTGTATGTGCATTTTCTGATCTGGCACCTTTATGTCGGCAGGACAGCATGTTCTCTTTCTCTCCCTGCATTTCCTGTCTGTAGCTCTACTGACATTATCAAATAAAGGCACAATGCCAGGAAAAAAAAGCCTTGAAAAAAAGTTTTAACAGCTAAAATTACTGTTGAAAGCTCCAGAACAGATACTAAATGAATAAGATATTGCAAAAAAGGCCAATGAATCATAAAAACTTCCATTAAAATAATCTTAATTCAGAGAAGAAACCTTTTTGAAAACCTCTATTTATAGTATAAATCATTATGTCATTTAGAGGCTTTTAAAATCAATATAGTTGCTTCTCATTTCTTGTATTGACTGTACTGTAATTGCAGGTTTCCCCTCATCTTCTCCTGCACTGCTCATGCATTAATTTGCTTAATTTGCTTGGGTGTGCATGCAGCTAACTGAAGGGCATAAATATATCTCACCTAAGCTACAGACATGTCAACACAGATATGTTCGCTTCGCTTCTGTTAATGGGATTCTGCCAAAGTCGTGCATGTACTCTGTCATATTTTAACACACTTGCAATTACCCCCTAACCTCAATAATGTAATGGCTTACTGGGCTTCCCTGGCGACTAGTAATCTCCAAAGCTACTTCATTAGCAATTATACATGAAGGAGAAATAGCGAGATGTTGCGGGAAGTATACTTGTTTGTTGACACTGACGTTTGTGTAGGTAGGAGAAGGGCAGGGGGATTGCGGCATTAGCTGTGGGTCACAGACTGGATCTGGGCTCATTATTTCCACTCACGGCTTCAGCACCACACTGACAGCAGCGCGCCTCACGGACACCTTGATTAGCTTGACAACTGGCTGCCTGTCCGTCAAAATGTGCTCTCAGGTCCGATGAAAGGTTTGGGTGGTAGAGGCTGTGATGGATTTGGGAAGGACAAAAAGGGGAAGTGAGCGAACATCCAGTAATTGTATCGACTGTGTTCTCAGACCTGTTGGCAGCACTCTGGATTTGTTCAAGAGTCCAGCTGGCAGGAGACAACAAAGGAGAGGATGCAGCCCTTCTGCCACCTTTTTGTCTTCTAGAATTAAAGTTTTATTATCTAATGAGTATTTCGGTACTTTTACTTGAGTACGGCGTTGAAGACAGGACTTATTTGTAATAAATAAAGTATTTTAAATTGTTATATTGATGCTTTGTAAGTAAAGGATTTGAGCACTTCTTCCACCACCGCTCATGTACTGTAAAGTGATATGAATCAAGTTTTCGATATCCAAATATTTACAGTCCAAAAGTTAATTCTCTTAAACTTTTGGTTCAATAAAACATTAAGAAAATCAAATTCAATTCCAGGGCATTTCTAAAGGCAGAATGAGTGGGATTTAACTAAATAACTATGTTCCCTCTCAATGACCCACTAGAAGTGTGTGGCGGTGTTTTGCTTTGCTGTGTTCGGGACAATTCTGGGCATCAACTTCTATAAAAACGCGGCGACCTGCAGGTGCCAAATCGTGAGCACGCATCAGAGAGGAAGATATGAAAATGGTGGACACAGCGCCAAAAAAACCCGCAAATGTAGCGAGGCGAGACGCCACATTTATACACAGAGTTTCATCCGGTCTCTGTACAAATATGATGTACTATCACAGCTCTGGATGCCCAACAGCTCAACAGCGTCCTGTGCGCCATTTGTGTCACCCAGCGCGTCTATTTGCCTCTTGCATTGCCATTGTATGTAATCGCGTCGCACAAAAAGTTCGCTTTGCGTTTGGTGTGAATGCCCCATAACCCTTGTTGAGCAGGGGAGGAGGGGCTCACAAACCGCAACTGACAAATACTCATTGTGCGTTTAAGTCAGTGTTCACCTTTTTTCACTTTTAGAATTTATCATTATCTATCATTAAGTATTACAGTTATGATTGATGCTGTGCTGAGAGGCAAGACGGCGAATGATAATACTATACAGAAGTTGCTCTAAAACCTGATGAAACCACTTTTTTTTCATCTTCAAAAAAGGTATTAAAAGGTCAGATTTAGAGCCGGAGAGAAACACACACACACATAAATCTAAATACCAACTCCCAAAATAAAACGAAAGCAAACAACGAAAAAGAAAAAACAGTTCAAGGTACATTTTCTCATCACTGTCATAAGCAGATATAGTCACGATGAAAGTCAAATGTGCTAGACTTAAAGAAGCTGTAAAGATATAACTTTTTTAATTCAAAATGAACAATTTTGTAACCCACCTCTTATCAACTGAACATGAAAATGAATACATCTGTAATGTGACTGAGCAGCACTAATAATTACTTTATGATCGTTCCTTTATTAAGCTGAAAATCAGACAAGTGGTAAACAGTGATTTCCAGGACCAAACAAAAACGCATCAAGCACAGAACACTGCACACGGGTACAATGAGCACTTTTCTAGCCAGTGAGCAATTTTGATTATGAGCAGAGAAAAGCTTTTCAGAGATGCAGCGCACTCCGCGTCTTCGTCGCCAACTTTGTCACAGCCAAATGGTCTAACAGTGATGTGAATGTTCCTGACACAAGAACAAGAGCGTTAAAACATCAAAAAAACGGAAGTGTATTCAACAGTTTGATGACTCATGAGTCAGTTTTTAATAAAAAAATGCATGGACTGAGTGCTTTCAACACTTCCTGCTCACCTAAAGCTTTGAATCTGTGATCCTGATCTGATAATAAGTCCTCTTCTGTGATCACAAGAGGCATGTGGGTTTTAAATGTTGTAATATGCTCAGTAAAAATGGCATAAATGGGACTGACAACAAGTGTGAATCATGTCCAGCACTTCTTGTGTCATGCAACTCCACACACCGTGGAACAGTGTGGGATTTGCAAGTACCTCAAAGCTAATAGACGAATGTCTGTTAATATTTCATTTCATGTTTATTTGATAGGGACAAATACATATACATAGACAATTTCCCAGTGCAGTGTATCACAGCATATATACTGCTAATTTCCAATACCCGTCCATGGAAGGACCTTTAAAACAAATATAAAACAGTTATCCGCCTACCGCAACCGAGTTCACTTCAGGTAAGGACTGCATCCTTTCCTTGTTGACTGGCAACCAAAACCAAATACCAAATTATTTTATCAGTGCCACTTGTGCTGTGACACAGCATATAGTTAAATAATACAAACAAAAGAGCGAAAAGGACAAAAAATGAATAACTAATTGGCAGAGGATTGTGTGTGTGCGGGGGCTTTATTCAAGTTGAATAAATGAAGAATTCAATGCGTCAATCATTGATGCGGTGTATCCAAAAATAATGACAAGGACTGTAGGTCTGCAAATTACATATGAGGAGATTTAAAGTTTAGATTTAAGCATTTTCTCAAATTTGTCGGCAGTGCCACAAAGTATAAACCTAACTTCAGCTAGTTTTAAGTGCTGTGTGACATCTCTTAAAGAAGATAAGAAATATCTTATAACCTTAATGTTATAGCAAAATGTTGGACACATATATATATATATATATATAAAAAAAATAGCATACAAAAATTCAACTAATGTTTTAGAAAGATGCACTGCACACACAGTTACTGCGTGACAGCTGAAACAAGATGTGTGTAGAAGGAAGGGAAACAAGTAAACCACATTGAGTATTTATAATAAGACGATAAAGATAAAGATACTATAAAAAAAATCTTTAAAATGCCACTGTAAACCCAGTATATCATCATCATCATCATCATCATCATTACGATGATTGTTTCTCTCATCCTGTCAGGATACAATTTCTGGACTGTTGTACTAAATTATGGTTTAATGATGATGAATATCCTCCATCATCCTGTCTGTAGGTCTCATCAAATATGTATTAAAGTCATTTTCAGGTACTTTTGTTTTTCACCTCACGTATTCATGTTTCAACAACAGGAGTCGTTCAACGAGGGATGTTTGATAATGCATTATTGCCAGTGGGCAATGCTGAAGTGCCTTAAACTTTCATTCTTTCTAACAGCCAGCAGGTGGCGACTCCTCTGGTTGCAAAAAGAAGTCTGATTGTATAGAAGTCTATGAGAGAATGAGCCTACTTCTCACTTGATTTATTACCTCAGTAAACATTGTAAACATGAGTTTATGGTCTCAATCGCTAGTTTCAAATTTTCTTCAATACAGCATGATGTTCATTTAGTAAACTATGGTCCCATTTAGAGTCAAATAGACCATAAAGCAGGGGATGCTTTAGGGCGTGGCTACCTTGATTGACAGGTCGCTACCACGGCGTTGTCCGGTCTGGGAGTTGTCCGTGTTTTCATCTTAGAACTTTAACCCTTTCACAGTGTGTTTTCAGTTCATGAAAGTTAATTGCAACCTAGAAATGTCTTGTTAAGCATTTGGTTGCACCTAGCTCCACCTTCTTGTGTCACTTTTGGTTGCAAAAATCCAAGATGGTGAAGGCCAAAATGCCAAACTCGAGGCTTCAAAACGGCAGTCCATAAACCAATGGGTTCTTATATACAATCTATGATTATTGCTGACTAAAATCTGGAAATTACATTTTAAAAATGACTACCTTGAATGAAAATGCATGTCAAAATTACCCCTGAATACAGCTGTCACCCCCAAATATTGTCAGTTTAGAACCATTTGAAAGCCTAACCAGTATTGATTTTGTCTGTCATGTTGCATCTCGCGGCTAACAAGCCGTCAGTGATGTGAGACAATCATACCACGGAGAACGGTTTAATGGTGAGACTTTCCAGTGCAGAAATCCCCCCCCCGGTTTCCAGTGGCCCCATGTCTCCGACCCTGTCACTACCGATTGCTTGTGTTCAGAATTATGTGCTGTTTACTTCTGTCATTCCCTTTAGCTGTGGCAAGACGCTTATGTAACACAACATACGATGCATGATCATCAGCGCTGCTGTCTCCCTGAGAGAAATCAATTTGCCCCCATCGGTTCTCGCCTTGCCCTTTCCAATAGCTGAATCCTTTTTCTTTCTTCTCTCTGTGGCGTGTGTTCTCCTGCCTGTATGGGTGAGCAGTGGGGGTCCCTTCATGGTTACCAACCAATAAGGCTACCACCAACCTGCCCACTAACCAAACCACACAGTTTGAAGCTTATTCCTTGTGAAATATAGCGCACACTGGATGGTGCTTTGGGTAGCAAATGCAGCGTGTCTTAGTGCAGTATGTTGTGTAAATTAGGTCAAAATCTTTACATAAATCTTTACAGGTCAATCTAAGAGAAGGGTGCAGTCAAATTCCTGTCAAACACATCCTGCTTTCCACTGCATGTCTCAATTGGACAAATTTGACGCGCATGCGATATGACCATGACTCCAATCCCGGTGTGCTTCGCCGCACAAGGAGGGGCGGGAAATCTATTAACCTTTAAGGCAGCAGGAGAACCACCCAGCTAGCCGGGAGGGGTGGAATGCATCTGTATTTAAAGGTTAGTGGAGATGAGGAGTAATGAAGCACAGACATATGAAGGGATGGGAGAGGAGGGGGGGAGGATCTAGGAACATAAACACACAAATTACCATTAAATCTCACCAAAGTGTTTGTATGTATTCTCATCAGGCGTGTTTGTATTCAAACTCTAGTGGAGAGGTCTCCGAGGTTGTACCTTTTCACCTTTCCACTTCACAGATGAAACGGCGTTGATGGGAAATAAAACGACATTCAGGGGTGAGGTTAACGCGTCTATACGCAGTCTAATGCAGTCTAAAGAAATTACAGTGACATTGATTAAAACCAAGGAGATGAACGGTGATGAATTTTACACGGATAAAGAGGGAAACGATTATCCATCAACAGTCGTACAATAGAGAGTATTAACGGTCTCCCTCCCTTTACTATGATTCACAAGAATTAGATTTCACTTTACAAGACAGGGTATTCCACAGCGTCGGAAGCGTCTGCTTTGCCTCAAATAAAGAGCGCCTCCGCTAACGTCAGAAGAAATTATTCGATTTTGATGAAAATGGGCATTTTAAGCTTCAGGGAAGATGAGCAGTCGTGTTACATCATATAGCAAAGACCACATATTTAATGAGTGAGGAGGTTTTTGTTTTTTTAAGGAAATGGAAATTTGTCTTCAATATGGCTCATAAAAAACAGTAGCAAAGTGCACAATATGAGCGAGTGTTTACATTCAAAGTACTTGACTATGGAGGACGGAACTTGCCAAAATCAAATACAAATGAATAAATAAATTAATGACTCAATAAATAAATAAATGTAATTAAAAATAAATATATGTCATTAAATGTAGCAGAAATAATATTAAAAATAAATGTAGGCATTAATTATTTGATAATGTGATATATTGATATTTCTGTTTTAATTTGACCCCTCATTTGCATAATGAGGCAGAAATGCATAAAGAAATATAAACAGTGCATCTTCCAGTGCTTCCACTCACCACCGCCAGTATGGTCGGACTGCTATCACCCTGCAATCAAAATGTTTCCCTCAGGAGGGAAGTATGCAGAACTTCTCGCCTATTCAACACCTACAGTATCCCTTGCCAGTTTCTGACCTTTGAGATAATCACTTATGTAGCATACACGTTTCTTTAAACTGCTTATAAAAATGCATTTTATGTGAGGCACTTTAGAAAGGTAATTTATGCATTTATTCAGCTTGACTTCTGTACGCTGGGAACACTGTGCTGTGCACTTGGATATATTTATTATTGGAACTAAATTGGCATTTTACTGAGTACTTTAGGCATACTTACTTTCACTATGCATTAAGTACACTGAGTGTTTGGGTTGGGTTTTTATTGCATGAATGTCTGTCTCAGTTTTTACTAATAAAGCCCTGAAACTGGAGTGAATGTAAAATCTTGCAGTTTCCCTTTGCAGGTCCGTCCTGATTAACAGCAGCCAACAGACAGCTGGTGTACACAACACAAAGCTATAACGGAGCAATAACTCTTGAGCCAGACTCTGCTCATTGGCTGGTCTAACGCTATTTACCACATGCAACAGTGCAAAATGTATAATTTGGCTATAAAAAGAAGATAAATCATGTAAACATATTCATACAAGCTGACAGCATGTTGCACTCATGCTGTCAAAATTAAAAGCGACAGCTCTTGATAATGAAAACATTAATCCAGAACAATTCAGGGAAAGCTTCTCAAACATGTCGGCGTGTAAGTGAGTACAACACAACAAGCACGCCCACACAAATGTGGCAAAGACAGCTCTTTCAGTAGGGACAAGGAAAAACTCTCAGAGCATGCATACATGTACAAATTCAAATTTTTTGAAGTGGGGTTGTGTATATACTCCTGCGTTATGCAAAGTAAAATTAGTGTTTTTGCGAATGTAGTCTGGTGGTTTTGAAGAGAGCGGTATAACGGCTTCAGTTCCCCGTCGGAAAGGGTCGTCAAAGTAAAGCGGCTGTGGACGGGAGCAGCAGAAAAACGTATTTTAGCCACCTAAAAAAAATCAATAACAGGTTAAGTTTACACTATATTTAGAATATTTCTACCGCTTTACCTCGGCATCAGACAGTCTTGTCTGATGGGGAACAGAAGCTGTTATATCGCTCTCTTCAAAGCCACCAGACTCCATTCACAAAAACAGTAATTTTACCTCCGAGAACACAGGAGTTGATGGTCTACCGCTGCATTGATCGGTTTGTTTGTGTTATTTTGTGACTTTCTGATCTGAACTAGCGTGGCGTCCACACAGCAGTATATTGCTTAGCTTCAGTGCCAGTGCCTCTGTCTGCTTCTCCAAACTGGGAGCATGCTGACCGCCATCTAAGTTACTGTATGTGACGTTAATACACTGACTATAAGGATGTATATATACTGTACATGTAGCAGCGTCACCATGCAGAAACCTACGTCAGTTCAGGCTGTACTTTGACCAAAATTGAATGTTTGCCAGTGCAGCAGCCAGAGTCACGATGGACTGGATCAGAAAGAGTAAAAAGCATCCATGAGAAGCCAACAGCTACAGGTTTGCAATAATCCACCAGTGTGTGCAGGCAGAATAATGTGACGGTTTAATTAAATTTATCAGGGTCAAAATAACAAGATGCTTAAAATGAAAACTGATACTGGAGAGGTTTTTAATTCTATTGCAGTGCCTCTTCCAGATGGCACGGCTTCTGTAAGTCTGAGTGAGTCAAGATAACTCTTCTCAAAGTCAAAAGTAAAGGAAAAGTAAAGTTCTATCTATAGTGTGTGTTGTACATTACAATATGAGAATTTGTCCATGCCGGTGGTTATTTCTAGGTCCAACTATGGAGGCCAGAAGCAAAGACATTGTCATTTTGAATGGTTAATGAGGGGGAGTAAATGTCTTGATCCTCTGTGGATCCCTGCCCTGGGCCGTATTAAAAATTTAATGAGATATTTAATTGATAGCTCTGCATACCTATCTGACAAGAAGGCATGATCTCTCACACGTGCAGGCAAGGCTTCAAATGACATTTCTGCCCATTTTATGACACGCCGTGTGCAGCAGTGTGTACTGATGGCGGAAAAGTAATCAAAAAGGCCATTTTGAATCCATCATTTTAGTTATTACCACACAGAAATGCTGCAGAGGTTTTGAGGCGAGGAGCACTTACTGAGGCAAATTCAAAGGAAGCATTTAGTCGGAGTCGCAGAGTGACATCTGTATTCAGACCCAGAGAGACAGAACGATCTGGAAGAGAAACAATTATATTCAAGACAAACCTTTTACTCCCCAAGTCCATTTTTTATAACTTTACTGGCAAAGAAAACCCCACCATAATCCTAGAAGGCATACAACTGAGTTTGAGGGACGTAGAAATATGTTCACAGACGGATTTATGGCCATTTTAAGTTAAACAAGGTAATGTATCCTCATACAGCGGTTTGTATGATATCTTACGAAAAGTTATTCCTCATTTTTTGTGTGTTTTCCTACGAATGTCCAGCAACACGTGACGCACGTGTCAATTTCCGCTGCAGTCTTTTCAAAATAAACTTACGACTTCACAGGAAACAACTTGATTATGTTTAAGCAACAAAACTCCTTGGTTAGGTTTACGAAAAGATCTACTTGGGTTTGGTTTAGGCAATAAAACTACTTAGGTAAGTTTCGGCAACAAAGCTACTTATAGGTTTATGAAAAGATTGCCTTGGATTAGGTTTAGGCAACAAAACTACTTATAGGTTTAGGTAAAGATCTACTTGTTAGGTATAGGCAAAAAAAACTACTTAGTTAATTTTAGGCAACAAAACTACTTAGTTTGGTTTACAAAAAGATTGACTTGGGTTAGGTTTAGGCAACAAAACTACTTAGTTAGGTTTAGGGAAAGATTGTGGTTAAAATAACTTTGGAGGTGGTGTAACTTAAGAACAGAAGTGACGTGACAAATAAATCAATGTTGACTTCTGGTTTCACACGGTGGTACAAACACCAGCCTCCTGGGGGAAAGTCAGATGTTTTTTGACCCATCAACCCCGACGTCCTCCATATGCAACGTTTGTCGTTCTTTACACTTCTTGGGTCACCATTGCGTGGATTACATATTAAATTATTTAGTGAATATTATATGAATTATAGTGCATTAACTTTTTGTAGGTATAGCTCTGAACGGTGTATGAGAACAGCCTGAGGTTGAATTTTTTTTAATAATCAGCTTAAAGATCCAGCTGTCAATAAACTTTATTACCTTGTTTCATCCACTACAGTTTGCAGTGTTTCTAGTGGAATATTCTGCCAGGACTCAGGCCAATACGGGAACCTTCAGTCTATGAAACCTCTCTTCACCCACAGTGAGTGTTACTATTGACACAGAAAATCTCTCAAGTGCCCACCCTCTCCACAGGAGCCTCAGAGGAGCCACGGATGCCATTAACTCATCTGCAAACGACCACAGATCTGCCAAGTAGAAACTACAATCTGTCTCTAAATGTGACCTGTGCACACTTGAGGTGAACACATTTGATTTCAGAGAGTAAGAACGTGAAATAAAGTGGGTATTTTTCTCCACAGATGGACTTTTTGTTCATGTGTGCGGTCAGGTCAATCCACTGTTCACATTAATGAGCAGGTAGACCTGCTCTCAAAGGCGTAATGGACCTCTTACAGGGGGGACCGCACTTGAAAGCTTGTGGGCTTGACTGACATTTCATAGCCTACCATTTGCACCAACAATGGAGGTGGCCATTGATCTTAATGTACTTTTTGTACCTTTTCAAGTAAGAAATTACATATCACAGAAAAACCCTGTATTTACTTTTCTTTTCACAGTTTTTGGGGACAGAACATTACTTTACACAATGGAAAAAAGAGTATCATTCACTCTTTTTCCATATTCACACATAACTGTGTGGGGCGCAGCTCAATGAAGTCGACTTTTTCTGATTCAACAAGTTAGATGATAGTTGCATTGTTGGCCAAGCCGTGAAGACTTACCAAATTTACAACTAGAAATACCGCCTCACGGTTGTATGCCTCCGCCAAAACAGTCAAGCTGCAGTTTATATCCATGTCTTTCCAAAATGTCATCATTTTATCCCATTAGACATTTGTGTGACATTGTCATAATTAGCAGAGGTGTGGTCACATGACTTGGACTCAACTTGATATATGAAAAATTACTTGCAACTCAAATTGGCTGAAAAACTGACTTAGAAATACTTGATACCTTCCCCCAAGCCCAAAGATTAAAAAGTATGTTATTTAAAAAGTGTGCCACGAATCAATTAATTTCCCTTCATTTCCTGAATTAACTAATATTAACGCTATTCATTCCCAGCAAGTTGATACTTTATTCCACCGATCTGCTTACTCTAAACCAATCCCACAGCATCCAATGAAGTTGCAGCAGAAACCATGAAGAACTAATGTTACTGAGTGCCAGTTGGAAAGAATTATACCAAAGATAATTTGGCTTGCATACAAAAACTACGCAGTGGTCAACAAGAAACGAATTGCAGTATGCAAAACATGTAAATGGTATTACATTTGGTGAAGAGCGCATAATGATTTGTTTAGGACTCAAAACTCAAAGTTCAGGACTTGGAACTTGAGTGCAAAGACTTATGACTTGCAAAACAATGACTTGGTCCCACCTCTGATAATTAACATCTGAATTCTTGAATTATGGCCAAAAACGTGTTCTGTGAGGTCACAGTGACCTTTGACCACCAAAATCGAATCAGTTCATCCTTGAGTCCAGGTGGACGTTTGAGCCAAATTTGAAGAAATCGAACGCACACAAGCACGTACACACACAACCACTCCCATGCAACTTCCTGAGATATCACGTTCACAAGAATGACATACAGATGTACGGACGGACAACCCAAAAACATGATACCTCTGGCCACGGCGCTGGTGCGGGCACATAAAAATATGAATAGGAGTATTGGTAAATTGGAGTTGGTCCTGAAAAAGGAATTTAAATTCCTTTCAAAAAACAGAAAATGAAAATTGGACAGTTATCTAATCTGCACCACCACCTCGGCCCCCTAGAAGCCTGAAAGTGAAATAAAGAAGAACCTGACAACTCAGATCGCTGGTATTCACTACCCTGCCCTGTCCATTCGCCAAAACCATTAACCCCAGTCTGATAATGCAGTCCGATAAAAAGGAGATAGACCAAGACTGAAGCGCGTCTCTGTTAGCTGTGATTGCACAACAGTATTATCCCTGCCTCCTGCTTTGGCCTTTTGTCCCAGGTGATGTGCTGATGAGCTGTTTCTCCCTATAGACACGCTATCCCTGCAGCTCACCCATACAGAGCGTACAGACAGCCAGATAACATCATCGCCTGTCTGCAGGAGGCCCGAGCCAGAGGCAAGACAGGATGCTGGTTTAATCAAGGGTGCCCTTTGTCAGGTTGTTTCACAAACTCTCTGTGTGTTTGAGGCAAGAAAGAATCAACAGGTGATGCAAATATGGAGTCTGGAGTTTCAGTATTTAATAGCGAGACGTCTTGACCAGAAAAATCTGGTATCTATACAGTTAGCTAAAAATAATTTGAACCAGAGTCACAATACTGCGACGGCATATTAGGTCAAAAATATGCTCAAATCATAACACTGCAAACTGCAGCCCAACAGGCAACAACAGCTGTCAGTGTGTCAGTGTGCTGACTTGACTATGACTTGCCCCAAACTGCATGTGATTATCATAAAGTGGGCATGTCTGTAAAGGGGAGACTCATAGGTACCCATAGCACCCATTGTCATTCACAAATCTTGAGGTCAGAGGTCAAGGGACCCCTTTAAAACTGGCCACGTCAGTTTTTCCTCACCACAATTTAGCGTAAGTTTGGAGCGTTATTTAACCTCCTTCACGACAAGCTAGTAAGACATACCAGCTTATAGCTTGGTACCAATGGATTCCTTAGGTTTTCTAGTTTCATATGATACCAGTATCTTCACTCTAGCTTTAAAACTGAGCCCACTACAACCTAAAATCGCAAGTAGCGTTAATACGTTAAAAGAATTAGTGATGTCAAAACAAATTTGCGTTAACACGTTATTATCGAGTTAACTTTGACAGCCGAAATATAAAGTCATAGAAGAAGTCTCTGCTTTCCTGTAACTTCTACAATATTAATATTTACTTATGTTCATTCAAGAACACGGAAAGAAAATGGAAGAAAACATGTATATGTATCTTTCAGGACCTTCCTTCCATCCTTACAATAATAACACTACTTTAGGAAGTCAGAGGGTGGCTGGCAAAACCACAGTTTTGCGCTCCAATATTTTTCCAAGTTTTCTTTTTGTAAATTTATGATTTTATTATCTTGCAAATTTGTGAGTTTTTTCTCGTAAATTTTCCTCTTTAATCTAGGAGAATATCCATGTTTTTTTCTCGTAGATTAACGACTTTAATTAAATTTCCCCTCTGGGATCAATAAAGTAGGGTTAGTAAATCTTCTTAATCTCTGAAATTCTGAGTTTTTTCATGGAATATAACCCCCCTCCCCCGGCTTTGTAACTATTATTTATTTTTTGTACATTACAGAGGTTTAAATAGCATTTATAGTTTTTGTTATACATTATTGTCATTTGCTCGAATGATTTAAATGTTTTTTTTGTTGTTGTTGGTGGGGACTGTTTTTACTTCACTGGGCTATTGTGAAAAAAGAATATTAATTGCAAACTTAATGATCTTTACATTGCATTTTTTAAATTTTTTTAATTAACTGAATTCATGATTTAAACGCAAATTAAATCAACTAAGTTACGGCACTTTAAAAAGTGTTCAATTTATTAATTGATTAAAAACAGAAAAAGTCTGTAATCATTACCGAGGCGTACTCCAGACTCCATAAGCTAAGCTTTAATCAATCAAACACTCCTGTTATAGGACTTGTGGTGTTATTTTTCTGAGATGATTTTCACATTGTGTGAGTCCATCACAGTAGGTGCTGCACTTTGCACAACAGGTGTTACATCACACAGCCCGTGTCAACTCTTATGTAACCGCCACGGTGCATCTTGGCCTTGTCTTTTATTAATAAAAAAAACACATGCTGAAGAAGAAGAAGAGTCCTTCAAAGGAAGCTTCATTCACAGTTGTATTTTGTGCGAGGGCGAGGGTTTAAGAATAGGTCATCCAGTTCTCGTCGGGGGTTGTCAGAGTAGATCGACAATGAAGTTGCAAGTAGCTCTCCAGCCCTGTTTGTTTGGGTGTCTGCGCTGTCGATTTCTGTCAAATGTACCTCAGGATTCTAATAAAGTCGCCGAGACCTTGTGACTTTATAGGGGATTATGTGTTCCTGTCTCGTCTGCTCTCCTCTCATGAGATTTGTTCCCAGCTATTAGGGGGAAGAGCACACGCTCGCATCGATCAAATGAACAAGTTATTGTCATTTCTTTTTTTGGGATTATCTGCTCAAGTCGTTTATCTTCTAAAATGTCTGCGATGTGACTTCATAACATCATAATTAAAAAAAAAAAATCATGACATTCTTGCGTCATCTTGTATCCAATGTTATGTAAAGTTAGAAAGTCAGAGCATCAATATTTAACCAAACTGATCAAATCTTATTCCACACAATGTCTGAGACATCAACAAAAACGAGAACGCCTGCTGTTAGTTTGAGGCAACAAAACCACTCACTTAGGTTGATGCAACAAATCCTCTTAGTTAGGTTTAGGAAAAATGTCACAGGCTGCCTTAAAAAAAAAGGGGGAACAATTAATGCCACTGTTTTGACTGATGTGAGGTTATCATCATCACGCCATTCGTCTTAGCGTGCCATCGGTTTATTCTCCAGTGGATCACACTGAAGAGTTTGTCGAGTCTGCTGACACGTGTTCTCTTCACATCCCTGCAATACCTACAAATGCGAGAGAGATTAACGCCGCGGTTTCCTCTATATTGTGTTTAATTATAGCTCTGTGAGAAGTGGGGGAGTGTCTCTCCGGTCCATCCCGGTATCTATCGAACATCCAGGTAACCATGACAACAGCTCAATCAACACCACTGAAATGTGGATGTCTGAACTGGAGTAATCTCTGGACAGAGGAGTGGAAATGACCATAAAAACAGAAAATAGAGGGAGATATCTGCTTTTGCACCTTTTACTACAAATCAATAATTTATGTTACACAGTATTCAAATGCAGCTCTGGTTTCCTCAGGAGTGATATTTGGAGAGAGTCCAGGGTGAAAGAGTAGCGGGAGGTGAAAATTGAATCATCAATGTGAGGAAGGAAGAAAAAAAAAAATCAAATGCCATGAATTATACAGCAACATGTTTCATTCCCATCTCCTGGCAGCAGTGAAAGCATGGCCAACCAGTTATTGATTCGTTAATTTGAAAGAGAATACATTAGATGCAAAGCACACACTTCTGTCTGGGTGTGAGTGGGAAGAGCATGTGGTTTCTCGTAAATGACCGCAAATGAATCTCTCGTCAGCCAAAGTTTTGATGGTAAATATAGTGATGAAACAAACTGAAGTGCATGAAGTCTTCATGTTCTTTTTCCTTTCAGAACTCAGGAAAGCTGCAGGGAACACAACGCTCTTTGTTTCTGACAATCAGGCTGAGTGAAAGACACTTGAATAGCCACTGCTAACTTCGTCAAATGCCTCGCTGATACCATCCCCGCTGCAGTGCCTTTAATCAGGCAGATGCGACTGCAGACGGAACATTGATTATCATGATGACAGCGTCCTCGGGTCAGACTTGCCATGTCTAACTGAATATACAGTAAAAGGGGAAATCAGTCTGAGAAGATTAAAAGCAAAGCAAGGCTGCAATAATTCCTGATGCATTCAGCGTGTCCTTGTAATGCTCTTGATCTGAACACACGAGAATAAGAAAAATCACAAAGTACAGGGAACAGAAAAGCTGATTAAGACACTCAACACAAAGATATTGCATAGAATAAAACATGGTACAATATTATACCGCTGCATTTAGTGCCTGTGAATATCTTTATTATATCCTCTTAATCATAAGAAGTTCTATATCTGGTAACGTCTCTGAAGGAAATGAATAATAAAGTTTATCCCAGGTCCTGAGGAAGAACGCTGCCTATTTAAACATCCAGCCGATCTACGTTAGCGTTTTAACCTCTGGGGATTGCATTTTTTTTTGAAGAACAACATTTTGTCCTTCGATATAAAATATGTCGGTAATATCCTGCTCGTGAATTTTTAAGTTTTTGTGTGAAAGGTGGTGGCCAACAAGTGGATAAATCAGACTACTAAACGCCATCACGCCGATTCGTCCACCTTTACATCCTTGTTGTGTATACTGTGGCATAGTTCATTTATAGCTTTTTACTTCTGATGATTGCATTCACACTTCAAAAATCATAAAAGTTGTGTTCATTTGTGGAGATTATCTTGCTGAACAAAACGTGTAAGTATCATAAACTTTTGTTTGCCACAGAGCTTATTTTCTGCAATAATCCAAAACTCAATGGAGAAATCCCATTGGCTTTTGTGTCGAGGGAACCCGTTTGATTCTGGTACAGGTATATTCAGACAGACAGTATATGAGTAGATGAGTATGTGTGTTTTTTGAACATGTAAACATGTTCTAGTAGAAACCCAGTATGAACCTGGAAATGAGCACGATACGTCCCCTTTAAGGTTTCGTCTTCATGCTGAGATCAACAACAAAAAGGACAAGATGGAAGAGAGAAAGAGAGTCTATCAGTGTCAAATCTCCCGTGCAGCTATTTAATAATTGAACATGAGAAAATGAATGACCATCTTGTCATTACAGTCAGTGGTCGGGGTTAGAACCACATGGGATACAAGATATGTGTTCCTGTTGCAAGAGAACATAGTCTTCTCGACGCTGCTGATCTGAAAGTTGGATTTACAGGTTTAGTGCAGTCGGTGGGTACTTAGCATTGTATGAAAGAAAATACTGAAGCTAATGTATAACACCTAAACCCCCCTCACAGTCTTAAGAGGTTTTGAAGTACCAAATGAAGCAAATTACTCCTCTGAGTTAGAAGATTATACACCAACCGCACCACCTTTCCTTTTGCAAAGCAGCCTCCCAAAAGTGCTTTTACTTTATAGCTGCAGAAATAATAAAAGAAAGTCCAGATTTCGAGGACCTTTCCTTGTCCAGTAATGAGTATAATTGGAGCCATGCATCCAGATGGCCCTGGTGGCCCAAGCTCTACTGTTAATGTGAATTAATTGTGACTGTAGTGAGCAGCCTCTGGTTAAGATAATGACTTCACCTGAGGGGTCCTGAGTGGCAGCGAGGCAGAGGTAATTGTTCCGAACATCCCAGTGAGGCGCTCTCAGCGTGATCAGTCAGCGCTTACCCTCGGGGTATACTTCTGTTGGTGAGAGGGTGTGTGTGTGCACTGCAGTGTGAAACAGAGCTAAAGAGATTGGAAGATTGACACCTAAAGGATTCATTCTGGGGTTTATTATAGAACGGAGCACCATAAGGTTTGAACATAAAGCCAGTTATTAGTTTATTTGTGAGGGACAATGTACGTCGATCAACTGGAAAACTGTAAATGAGTTAGCCAAGAAGTTTAATTTCTTATAATTATTATTAATATTTTTTGCCACTTTGCCTTTATCTGATAGTCAACAGTGTAGAGAGAGACAGGAAACAACTAGTAGTTATGTGGTATGCACATTAACAATAAGGCAAGCAGGATGCTTGAAGGTTATCTTTTTAAATGTTGTCCTCGAGCTTAAAAAGCTGCATTAAAGGTGCAATGTGTAATACCTGGACACATACTCAAAACAAATAGGGGGCAGCATTTTACCTCTACTACTGGGTCCATACAATCTACATTTAAAGTCATCGGTTAAAACAAAACAGCAGGGCGAGAATACGCAAAATTCGACCAAACTGAATCTCTGAGAGTCAAAATAACACTGCTATCTCATAATCTTCACGTGTGGTGTCGGTCTACGTTAGCCATCTTTGTGTTTACAGTGCCACTGACCAGGGGCTGTACAGTCCATTTACGTTTTGATAGTATGTTTATTGGATTAAATCCAAAGTAGCAGAAACAAGAAAGTCCTCCCCACTACCAGAAGACTACTTCAACAGGAGGAGACAGGAGACAAACCTTCAGTTAGCGGAGCTGTAGTAACACAAATTCAGCCAGTGCAAACCCCATCACCAACCAGGGGTCTGGTCACATGGGATTTCCCTTACTCCCCGATGGATCAGCAAACTTTTAGTTGCAGTCGTTACACAGGTTAGACCCATCGATCCACCAGCCTGCTGTGACTCCCGGCGCTGACTGAATGTTAGTTGCAACCAGCCCGTTCTCATTCCCAGGGTGTCAAATACTGAGGCTTTGTCAAGGCTGTCGGCATGTGATACCACCGCACAAGGCACCCTTTAGCGTCTGTATGAGACGCACCGGGGGGCAACAGTAAACGCTCAGAGAAAGTGCTGTGGTGACGTAGTTTAAAGAGCGAATAGACACTAACGGCAGGTGGAAGGGGAGTTGTATGAGCCCAGCAAACAAGGCTTTCATCCAGGTTTCACTTTCACTTTACAATCAGCTGTTCATTTGCGTCCCTTGTTCACAGCGTTCAGTTTCATTTTCACTTTACAAACATTGTAGTTTTAAGCCCAACCATGTAGTTTTTTTCCCAGTGGGCAACCTGTGGGTCTGAAAAGTGAAGCCAATGTGGAAGTGCCTTAAATTGTATAGAAGTCTATGAGAAATGACTACTACTACTTCTCACTTGATTTATTACCTCAGTAAACATTGTAAACATGAGTTTATGGTCTCAGTCGCTAGTTTCAAGTCTTCTTCAATACAGCATGATGTTCATTTAGTAAATGATGGTCCCATTTAGAGTCAAATAGACCATAAAGCAGGGGATGCTTTAGGGCGGGGCTACCTTGTGATTGACAGGTCTCTACCACGGCGTTGTCTGGTCTGGGAGTTGTCCGTGTTGTCATCGTACAACTTTAACCCTTTCACAGTGTGTTTTCAGTTCATGAAAGTTAATTATGTTATATATATTATAACATTTTGGTAAAAAAAAAATAGGCAGTTTGCCCATTGAGCTATTCTCGTGGTAACAGAAATACATGCAACAAAAACATAAAAGAGATAAAAGACAATATACAAAGAAAAGTATATAAACATCACATGGAGTATAAAATATGGCTTTCTCCTATGTCATAGATGCAAAGCTGCATAGTTGCATGCTAGAAATATCTTGTAGTTAATGAATGATCGAGTAAAAAAGAAAAAGGAGCTCGACTACAACGATTTATTGCATCAGTTTAAACTATTTAATTGAATCCTGTCTTTGATACGGTGTGTGTTTGATATGGAGTGTGTGTGCACAGGTGGAGCTGGAAGGACTGGAGCAGAGGGAGCACGGCGGTGAAAGCCGGTTGTGGATGTGGGTGCAGGCCTGGCAGTTAACCTTTAAATGGCCTAATTAAACCAAAGAGCCATTAGGTAATCCGTGATTAAATCAGACCCGCTCCATGAGGGGAATCGACGATGTCTTTTTAACAGGTTAACCGCAAATCAGACTTTTCTCTCATTAACAGGAGGCTATTAAATGCATTTTCATTCTTTTTTTGCAAGATAATTGGTGAATTTGTGTGTCGATTCGTTTACAGCTGAACTTCATGGAGTGAACAGACCGTTTCGATCATATAGCTTGTGTTTTAATACAACGGGCCATGACCAGTGGTGGAATAAACACTCTTACTTTCTCCTGACTTCAAAATGTTACTCGAGTAAAAGTACTTTTAAGTAACAAAAGTAAAAGTACTCATTATGCAGAATGGCTCCTTTCATTAAAATGCCGTATTACTGGGCCCACTGGAGGGAAGGGAGGCACGGGAGAACCAGAACCAGGTCTACATGGAGCAGACCTGGTTCTGCATGTCAGACACTGCTGCAGTAAAATGAGAGGTTTTCTAAAGGGACTCTGGTACTCGGAATCACTACCGCTTTTGTCCACAGGGACCGCCAAAAATCAACACAATATGAAAGTTCCTCATAGCAGCTTTAAGTACAGTACTTAAGTAAATGTACTTTCCAGCACTGGCCATGACACTATAAGATCACTTCACATTACACTTGCCCGTGTTCCCATGCTTACAGCGGCTATAATCTATATTTTTATATTAACAAAGTATCACGGCAATGTGAAAACCATGTGAAAGGGGTCGCTCGTAGTGATGAATCTACAGAGAATTATCACCCGAATCTGTAGCTTTACAGAGCTTTATAGGGAGCTTCACATCATCGTTTGAGTGCACGTCCTATTTTAATTTTTTGTTTAGTCCACAGCACGTTGTAAAATGTGTCATTTTCATAATCTTGTTGTATAAAAGCTATTTAATTTTCATACTTCCACAACTGCTTGAGACTGAGCACTTTACTCCTTCAGTTGTTTGTTGTTTAAACAGCTCAGTGTCGTCTCATTTCAAAAAATATAATGAGCGCGGAGGCACCTCTCTCTTGATTGTTTAAACATAAGGAAATAATCCCTTGTCAAGTTGCAGAGGCTTTTAAATCTGCCCAATGGCACTCTCACTGACAACAAATCCCAGCTTCAGCGGCTTCAAGTGTTGTGAGAATAATTAACACATAACAGTCTTTTCAGGGAGCGTGCTACGGGGGCAAGCCAGGGTGTCATTAAACTGTTAAGCAACAAATTGATGGAGCCTCACACATTGTGCCTTTGTGGTTGACACAGGGAGGCAAGTCAAGAAATACAGAAAACAAACATCACACTGCACCGACACTACTGGTAGAACTTGTAAACAGCCACGAGAGTCTCCGCTCTTTAGAGACAAACACTGTGTAAAGTGCTTTTCTTCTCTATAATCGGTGTGCTTGACATTCACGGAGGACTGGCTCTTTTTCGCCAAGTTGTGCTGATGCATTCAGATTTCTGATGATGTTCTCACCGTCTCCACAATAATCAATTACGGCTGCGGTTTCAGTGTTGTGCTGGCTGTGTTTTGTTTTAGGCAGCAGCGCAGCGTGCTGGAAGCCACCCATGTTTCTCGCTCATGAATGTTAATGATTAAATCATTTCACGCTCGCAGGCTCTCTTAATGTCAGCCAATGTAACAGACCATGTTCTTAAAGCATGTCTGTCGCCACGAGGCTCCTCGGCTGCCTGCTTTCACTGAAATATCACAACAACAACATCATCCCACTGAAAATTATCAACAGCTTTATTTTTAATTTGATGATAGTTAACCCCAAAAAAACTCCGATCTACTTCACACTTGGCGGGTGTATTGCTGGGGATTTTTTGGGGATATTTGGACGTGTTCAATATTAATAAAGTTTGAATAAAAGTGCTCTTTTCAGGTGCGGGGCTCTAATGCTCAGCGGACTGAGTCGAGCATGTGCAGACCATACAAGACTGCAGCTCATTGACTGCTGTTCACTTTTGCTGCTGGATGCCGAATATACCAACATTACAAGTGAACTCGTTTTCACTTCCCTGGAGTCAACAAGTGAACAGCGGTTCTCGACAACGCTGCAAGCAGCAATACCATGAGCCAAGCAATCGGCCCGTTACAGACGGGCACACGCTCCCAACAGCCACCGCCCGAACAGGCGCTGCACTAGTCTAACTAAAATGGAAGGAGTCTCTGTCTGTCCTTCCATCGATTTTCTCGACAACCGTTCATCCGATTGACTTCACACTTGGCCGTTGAGTCGCTGAGGACCCAAGGAAGTGCAGTCTCGAGTGTGAGCTCTTCAGACCTACTAGACATATTTATTAGTAGTGTGTTTATGTACACACTGTGTAGTGTATTGAGAAGGAACCCCTATTAACACCGCCGAACAGCATGCTGGGTACAGCTCGCTCTCCGTCACTCACTACAGTACATTCAAGAACAGATAAAGAAAGACAGACTGGAGATCTACAAGATATATTTATCAGTCATTTTCTTGACAACCTTTCATCCGATGTACTTGCTGAGGACCCAAGGAAGTGCAGGATCAAGTGTGAAGTTGTTTGGATGAGCCGGTTCTCAAGAAAGCTTCAAGTCGCAATACAGGAGGCCAAGCAATCGTCCCATTCCGAACAGGCACTGCACTAGGACAATACTTAAAGAGATACTGCACACTTGAGTGTTTCTTGAGCTTTAAACTAAATGATAGGACTGTATTTTGATGAAACCCACCAATGCTGGTGTTAATGTTGACATTTCTTACCAAATTTACAACTAGAATTACAGCCTCCCAGTTGTATGCCTCCGCCAAGCAGTCAAGTTGCAGTTTACATTCATGTCTGTCCAAAATGTCATCACTTCATTATTTTATCCAGTTAGACATTTATGTGAATCATCATTAGCATATTAATTCTTGAGATATGGCCAAAAACGTGTTTTGTGACCACCAATATCTAATGAGTTAATCTTTGAGTCTAAGTGGACGTTTGTGCCAAATTTTAAGAAATTCCCTCCAGGCATTCCTGAGATATCGCGTTCATGAGAATGGTACGAACAGACAGACAACTCAAAAACATAATGCCTCCAGTCACGGCTCTCGCCCGTTGACCCTTTGGGACTAATCTACGTCATGAAATATATTGTAAAAAAATGACATTAACGTCCTCTAATCAGAGCACTCACTGAGCAACTCCTGACTCACACACCCCGCCCCCTCCTCACCCCGCACACACTTTTATTTTTACATTTTTCATAATGATGCAGTGGGTGCAGTTGGGCTCAGACCTGGGGGTGAAGTTACACTTTAAATACTAAAAAGCTTAAAGCCAAACAGTATTTTCCTCTTATATTTGCTCTGCTTGATATAACTTGGAGCCACTCCACTGTGCTGGCTGTTTACCCTCTTGTGTAAGTAGAAGGAACTGAACATAATGTACCCTCCGTCACTTTCACGCTGCCATCTCGGTGGCCGACTCCCCTGATATTTACCACGACATTTGACATTCTTTTGACAGACTCTGTCCTCGCGCAACCAAACAGACAAAAACGCAACCAAACTTTAGGAAAAGAGATATAACCTTTTCTTCAGCAGTTTTACTCACAAAATGCACATATGTTTTTACTGGCAGCATCACTGTCTGACATATTGTCTGCTGTGTTTAGCTGCGGGGTGGAATTATAGTTTTGCCTCATTGAAAGCATCGACAATGTTTGGAAAGTGTGTAATTGGCCAAAACTAACTCTGCCAAATTGGAGTAAGTGCAATTTTGTATGAGAATATTGGAAAGCAATTTTATAGTTTCACAGGCATGAAATGTAAAACAATGTGAAAGTATTGATAGATATACACACACTGAATATTAGATGTGATTTACCAAGAGAGCAAAGGTCAAGTAAAATTGTCAGAAATCCATATCAATACTAAACAATAAGCATTAAAAACTCAGTGGTGCAGTCAGGATTGATGTTATCTCTGTGAACATCTTTACAAGATAATTTAGTCTCTTCGGGACTAATTATTGAACAAATTGTCCAAGTACATTTATCTAATCAGTCATCTGCCCATGGAAAGATAGAGGACTCACAGTGTCACTGGGAAATGATCTCAGATTCAGACACAAAGGATTTATAGAAGTAATAATCCACGAGACATGATGAATGTCTGATATGTTACTTTCAGTCAATTTAAATTCTAAATTGACCAATTAGCCTAAAATAACCTCTACTGAAGCCATCACAAACACAAGAGACTCTCATGAACGTATTAGATTACTGCAGAATCATAAACATTATTATTGTCTGCCACAAACTTCCAGAGACACTTTCTCTTGAAGCAAAAAACAAAAAAAACTCAAGATAAAAGGACAAAATATGTAATTTGTAATTGCCCTCCAGAAAGATCAATGAACGTTTTCTGATTTTCTTTCCCTCGAAAACTATTCTAAATCAGCGTCTCAATCTGAAGCTGGTTTAAGCCCAATAAAACAGCTTGGAAAAGGGAAAGATTGTGGTTTGGGTCGAAATAAGTACTTGGTTAAGGTTAAAGAACGATTGTGGTCATGATTAAAAGAAACCAACATCAACGATCGGCAGGAAACTATATGAGAGGAGTGGTGTCCTGTGCTAAAGTCTAACATTTTGTTGATCCATCGGACCACCCTGACGTCTGTGGACTTTGTGGCTGAACCAGTGGGCTTCTCACTTGATTTATTACCTCAGTAAACATTGTAAACATGAGTTTATGGTCTCAATCACTAGTTTCAAGTCTTCTTCAATACGGCATGATGTTCATTTAGCAAATTATGGTCCCATTTAGAGTCAAATAGACCATAAAGCAGGGTATGCTTTAGGGCGTGGCAACCTTGTGATTGACAGGTGGCTTTACGGCGTCCGATCTGGAAGTTGTCCGTGTTTTCGTCTTTTAACTTTAACACTTTCACAGTGTGATTTCAGTTCATTAAAGTTAATTGTAAAATTTTGGTCATCTAATTTTTGTCATCCAGCCTTCGGTTGTACTTAGCTCCACCCTCTCGTGTCACTTCTGGTTGCTTTTCTTTGTCATACATAATAGTAAGCTGAATATTTTGGGGTTTTGGACTGTTGGCTGGACAAAACAAAACATCTGAATACGTCACGTGGACCTTTTTCACTATTTTCTGACATTTTAAAGACAAAATAATGAATCGGATTATTCGAGAATATGTCCATCTCCTATTGTCGATCACTTTTAAAATAATCACAAGTAGTTTTAGTTGCTCAAACAGACATTAACCATAGACGTAGCTGATCCGAAAACACTCATAATAGTCACACGGGAACTCTCAATCAATTATGTCCTTAATGTTGGAGGACTTGTCGCTCCTAGATAGTGAAATCGGTCATAAATGAGAACAAACTGTAACATTTCCTCATAATTTATCTTGACCAAACTTGTTGTGAGGACACTGCAATGCAGACATGATTACAATATGAATCAGCCCTGATGGGATAATTGCAAATTCACATCGCTAACAGGCACAGTTGGTGTTCTAAATGTTCTGCTTCTTTCTTTGTACTTGGGAGAAAATACCAGCGTGGGCAGTGATTACTTTTGTGTTCACAAGTTAGCATTAACATAATCACGCACTAACCCTCCTTACAACGTTCCAATTAGTTACCCTTTAACAATATATATATATATATATACACATATATAAAATGCATTTTGTAGTGGAGCTATTTTTCCACCAGTACTCCAATCCCCCAGCAGGCTCGTCGGTCACAGTGCAAAAGCTGTTCATTTCTCTCCACAATGCTACTCTGGACCTAAACAGATTACATTAACTCAAACATAAAGCCATTCTCCCAGACAGTTTACTGACAATACAAGTAGTGCTGTCTAGGAGACAGCCTCTTGTGGATTCATGTCCCTCATGTCAGAAGATACGAGGCTGGGAATAAACCGCCATGGGAAATAAAACACTCTGGGGGCAATTGTGTTGAATGCACAAAAGGTTGATGCAACGTTTGGCATGGAGTCTGGATATTCAAGTCATCCAGGACTGCAAAATGCCACAGGTGGCTTCCAATCAGATGTTTTAATTGTCCTTCTGTGTCCTAAAGAGCACCATCCTATTAAATGATTACATTACAGTCCACACAGCCCAGACTGCCAAACTGCTGGCTGCATGCTCATGTGGTTCATATCAATTGCATGATATTGAATTGAGTCTGCTTAGCCAACTCCAATTCAGTACAGCAGTTGATTATGTGCCCTTCTGTTGGTTAATTCCCAACTCTGGAGGTCTGCCAAACACCTTTCTGGTTTTGGCTGCATGGTGTCGGTACAATGCTCCATAAACGTGATGCATCACTGTTATGGGAGAGTGGGAACAATTGTTAACAATAAGGATGTTAATCTATAATCAGAAACAAGATTGAGTGGACAAGAGTGATGCCTACAGCCACGCTAGTGGTGATCAATTAATCGTTTTTTGAAACAAATTTCCAAAAATTCAATACTTCTAGCTTCTCCAATGAGATTAGTTGCTACTTTTCTCTGTTTTATATTATTGTAAATTGAAAGTTTTTGGTTTTGGACTGTTGGTCATACAAAACAAGCAATTTGACAATAGCACCTTGGACCAGTGCCTGAAATGGGCCAGTACTCACCAGTACTCTGTACGCCTGACTCAGAAATAGTGGTTGTGGTATAAATTTAACTCCTCTACCAGATGTGTTTTTCTTACATACTATCCTGACTTGTAATGTCCAAGAATCCACACAAGTATTGTGAGAGGTACCGCTTCAAAAGATGGAGATAGACATGCAATGTGTCAATCTGGTCATGCAAAATGAGTTCACAGGGGGTGAACGTGAAGCTGCAGAAAGACGCTCCTAATCCGAGCATGCTTTGACATTAATTCAAAATGTTGAACATGCATATGTATATCACTTTATATGCATGGAAATACTGTAACTCACTGAATTTCCATTTTTTTTCCATTCACCAAGTTGAAATATCAAATGTTTCCTCTCACGTGAGTTTTAAAAATGCAAATATGAGGACATGAAGACCAACAATTCATTGCAAAGATAAGAAAACATTTGTGGAAATACTGTAACAAAGCACAAAAACACACAAATTTCTCATCACTCCTCTATAAGTGATAGATCGTAATAATCCCAAGGCTCTGGTTGGATTGTGAAAAGGGTTTTTCTTTCTTGTTCTGGGTCATTTCCTTTGTCGACATCTTTTCTTTCAGGACATGTCCTGTAGTAACCATGGCCGTATGTCACTCTTTGATTTCAGCTGTTGTTGTTCTCTCTTTTGCCACCGCAATTTCCAGTTTCCCTTGGCTACGGTTTGTGCCCCCCATTGGCATGAGTGTACGGTAAATAATAGAAGCACCCAGTGAAAATGAGGTGGATAAGAGTTGCGCTCCCGCAGTGGAGGCAACAATGTGATGAAGGATCCTTGAACTTTCTGAATTTCTGATTTCCTCACTTTTGTTAAATGTAATTTGTGTTTTATGCAGCGGCGGTTTTTAATTTTTATGTTCTGTGGTTGAGAATAAAGTCGGTTTTACTGAAGCTTTCCACAGACACATGCACATCAAAGTATTAAGGATTTTTCTCCGTTGGTGTCTTGGTGATATTGTTCTTTTCGTGAAGCCAATTAGACATTTTACTTCTCTCTTTGTATTTATATTATAAAAATAGCCTGACATAATAACATTCAATAATAATAATTAGCCCATTTATTATGTATTTGAAGTAATAACATTTCATAAGGTAAGGGTAATTCAAAATCCGGGCCAATCCTTCAATGACTTTTATAGCTTAAAGTGATATCAGCGTTGTCAGAAAAGACAGTGATCAGTTAAGCATTGATCATACACGTGTTTTTGGTAATATACAAAATATTAAAAAAACTAGAAACACAACAGATATGCTATCATTTTAATCTATACAGATGTCTGCACCAGCTCTGTGCAGGCGTGCATCTTAGCTCCGTCTCACAGTCGCATGTAACGACTTGAAGCGTTTATTTAAGCTTCAAGTCTATTTTTTCAACTAAACACGTGTGTAGTTCTGCTAGCTATTAGCTGATGGCCTAACACACCGTCCAAAACAATAAAAGTGAGCAAACTGTTTTCCCCCACTGTGTCTCAGCAGAGCAGCGGCGGCCATGCACTCAGCTGTGTGATCACTTGTGGCCTCTATCGGCGGGGGGCCGGTTAAGAGTAGTGGGTGACGAGTCAGCAGTAAGCAGTATCAAACAGGCAATAGAAGCTGTTTTGAGAACGTGTGAGTCACTGCAACCACGAGAGGTCCTTGAGCATGCAGCCATAAATGAGCAACCAAAATATTATGCAGTCCGTTGCAGCAGCATATGAGATTAGCCGTGGACAGACACAGAGAGGCACACGCAAATACGACCAATCTCATCATCTCCTGGCAGAGATAATAACCACCGTTAGATTTGCAACTGTGAAAGATGGAGAGTTCTTTGGAGTACAACAAGCTGTGAGCAATCACACACTTTAAGTCTCAAGTGTGCCAAATGGTAATAATTGCTGTAATAATTATGATTATCATTTTCAGGCTGAATAATTAGTCATTAAGACGTGTCACAGCTGTCCCTGACATGTAATTACACCAGCTGCAACCTGATTTTTTTTAAAGAATTTACATGTAATGTTTGAGCTGTAGAGAATTGGCAGGTCAGATGATGGTGAGTGGAATTATATTCGTGAAACTGGGATGTGTTACAACTGTCCTGTACTTCCAGAACTAAATAATTATTTAAGTTAATAAAGTGATTAAAGTGATTTCTATTGCCTCTCAACTGCTCTCAACATGGTGACGGCGAACGGTGCTTACGGTGCAAACAACGGCAACGAAAGTGCTGCTAGCCCATGGAGCACACTCACATGCACGAACCTAACTAAGTCGTTTTATTTTGAAAATACTGGAGCGGAAATGGAAGTCGTGCTGAGCGTCACGAAAAAAAGGAAATTATTGTCTGTGTACACGAATGAAATAGATTCAATTTCGTGACTATTTCAAAAACTGCGACTGTGAGATTGTGTTGTATATTTACATGTATTTATATAATTATGGTCTCATTAATTTATTTCAGGATTAATTTCATAGACATATTTATTTATTTATTTATTTTTGAATGATTTTGTCTGAATATATATGTGCAAAAATATATTCTCATTGACGTATAGTGACTTGTTAAGAGTCAGTGTAGTGCATGTACTAAACATATAAAGTTATACAAGTATGGAAAATAAATGCTGTGCTATATTTAGCATGCACTATATACTGAATACACACAAGCAAATATATATATATATATATATATATATATATATATATATGGCATGCCCTTCAGGAAATTATTATATATATAATGTGAAATTTGAGAATATTGAATGAAATCCTGAATATATTGAATGAAACTGAGAATATGGAATGAAATTTGACGTCATCACGGCGCTGCTGCCATCATTCATTCCATATATTCAGGATTTCATTCAATATTCTTAAATTTCACATTATATATATAATAATTTCCTGCATGCCATAATATATATGTTATATATATATATATTATAACAATATATATATATATATATATATATATATTGTTATATATATATATATATTGTTATAACAATATGTTATATATTTATATATATATATATATATATATATTGTTATATATTGTTATATATTTCCTTGAAAGCCATACACACTATTCATTACTTTTTATGGCACCTGTTGAAACCACATCATGCCACATCATGAATAATCAGGGGCAGTACCATAGCTGTAATCACTTGGCTCTTTGACATCGAATCAATGTTCAATCAATTCATCAACTCATCAATCAATTCATCTAATTATTAGATTAGATTAAACTCAATCAGGAGGGAATAACAAAAATATGGTATTACTGTATAATGTCTTTCTAAGTTTTCAAAAATAAAAACTTATCCTGTGAACCTTTACTCCATCCATCCATTATCCCTTATATATCTACCTTCTTATGTATACTCCCTGGGTCACAGGGGACAAACCTGTTGGTGGATGGGAGGAGTCGATAAACCAGCATGTGTTGGACTCTAGTCGTTACTAGAAAAAGCAATCCCGTTACTGCCACCACCAACAAACAGGACTCACTGTAGTAAACTGATGCGCATCGCTATTGGACGCAGCCTGGTTGGACTCCAGCAGCAGCAGCATCAGTTACTCTAACAACGCAGATGAGCGCGTCTGGAACAGTCGCTCCTTGGTGCGCGCTGGAGATGGATCAGGATTATGCACTCTAGTCTGCAGCGCATAAGAGGGAAAAACAAAGAAAAGGTGCCCAAATGAACCACCGCCCTCCAGGCTCCCCCGGCGTGCAATGGCTTAACAGGAGAGACATGAGTGTCCGGACGGAGGACAGCATCACCTTGTGCCAAAGGGCTCTCCAAATCGTTACTGAACTTTGTCTCACTGGACACGTGGACCGGGACAAATGCTCGGATATATTCCCCCTGGAGAGCAACATACCAGGTAAAGGAAACGCAGGTAAATAAGCAAAAAAAGTCTTTATTTTATTTCTTTCCCTCAATTAATCACTTTGTTTCCTCCAAAGAAAGAGACTGACCTGTTGCAAGGAGAAACCAAACATTAAAAAAAAAATGGAAATTCGTGTCTATGTATAGATTAAATTTCGTGACTATTTCAAAAAGCCTTGAGACTGTGTAATACATGTATATTTACATGTATTTATATATTCTCATTAATTTATTTCAGGATTAATTTCATAGCCATATTTATTTATTTCTGAAGGATTTTGTCTGAATATATATATGTGCACAAATATACTCTCATAGTGACTTGTTAAGAGTCAGTGTAGTAATCTAATATAAAAAAAAAAAAAAAAAATGGAACATAAGAACAGTGAACTGTGCATATACATATAAAAATAAATAAATAAAAAGATAATCCCGGTAGTGTAGTGCATGTACTAAACATATAAAGTTATACAAGTATGGGAAATAAATGCTGTGCTATATTTAGTACTTTGTTCCCTGCAAAGAAAGAGACTGACCTGTTGCAGCATTTTGAAAAAAAAAAAAAAAAAAAGGAGAAACCAAACATATGCTCTCCTTTACTATTAAAACTTTATTACAACACTTAGTTGTATTTTTATTGCGTTGAACTGTTCCCAAAGTGTTTGTCGACCTGTTACGCATCTTGCTGCAGCGCCAGACTGCTGAAATAGCAACAGGTGGAAAAACAGACTGAGGTGGCCATCTGATATCCTGCCTTTCTTTCTTTCACTCCGTCTTTCTTTCCATTTTTCACTTTGCAATCTGGGGGAATTTACTCAATGTCAGTTTGATTAAGACGTTTTTGAAAAGCTGCATGTATATACAGAAAGCTGCAGTGCAAACTTTGCATTTAAATATCAATAACAGGAAATGTCATGAGCAGATGGGAGCTTTTTTTTCCCATGCATTTCTCGATGCTGAGGTTTTATATGACTTTATATTGTCCTGCTTTATCAAACAGGTGCATATGCTGCCCCCTCTTTCTTACAGCTGGCTTTCTCTCCTTTTTTCTCTTTCTCCCTTGCATGTTTGTCTGTCATATTTTGTCCCTCGCTTGCCTCTCCTCTCCTTTTCATGTGTCTCTTGTCCTCCTCTATGGGTCTCTCCATGGTTACGTGTAGACATCTCTATTAGTCTACTAGCTGTGGTCGTGGGTTTCTGTGGCCTCGCCCTGTTGGTAGTCTCTCTCTTTGTCTTTTGGAAGCTGTGCTGGCCCATTTGGAGGAGCAAGGCTCTGTCGGCCCACGCCGAAAATGGCCTCCACGTGGTCTTCCCCGAGGCGCCTCCGGCCAACTCCCCGCCGGTCACCGAGTGCAAAGCGCCGGAGGTGGAGAAGAAGTACTACCCGCTGGAAGTGAAGGCGAACGGACGGAGCACCGTCAAGCTCCTGGAGGCGGCCATGAAGATCAGCCAGACGTCTCCGGACATCCCCGCCGAGGTGCAAACAGCCCTGAGGGAGAAGCTCAGCCAGCAGGCTAAGATCCAGAGGCAGACCACCGAGCCAACCTCCTCCTCCAGGTACCCCACATGAACCCGCTGCTCTCACAACCCCTCCCTGTCTGGTTGAGAAGCTATTTATACACATGTATCTGCGATTACGGTACAATTGTAGCATTTCTGAACCCACATTGGTTTGTTTTCCTACAGTAGTACACACAAACGTGATGTCTACCCGATGCAAAATACTGCCCTGACAGTGCATGACAGTGTAGCCACTTTCCTTGAGGTGGTTTGGCACGTGTCATGAAGAGCAGCGAGGGCTATGTACCCGCTGACCTTGAAATGCTGGCACATGTTGAATTGTGTGTCTCTTGCTCTGTCTGACCAGAAAAAAAAAAATCCCCTCCTGTAGGCTCATCAGCCAGACTCACGGCGGTGAGTCTCCTCCCTCCAGTTGGAACCTTATAATCTGTTCTACGTGCGAGTCAAGCTGATGAGGTAACGGCGAGGAGCAACCACAGTAATTAAACAACCAGCTCTCGCTTCTCTTTTGTTTTGCAGCACTGTGTTTAAACAAGAACGTCCATAATTAGCAATGCTGTGGGGTGGGAGCTGTCATGGTGGAAGGTTGGTTTCTGGTGAGACGCGCCAGGCAGCTGCGCTCAGTTTCTCAGAGGAAGCCTTTATTGACATTTACTTTGGTTTATCGTTAGGCTCGTTAATTCCTTTATATTGACACCAAGGTCTTCATGAATTACACACCCACCAGGGATGCAGAACGGCCAGGTTAAAGATTGCAACGCCTACTGTCTTAATCCTTCCACCTACTCTTTTGACAGCAATTCTCGATTACCGATGAATGTTTCCTTTTTGAATGACAAAATTACAAAAACACCTACGATGTGCTCTTAGCTCAAACCCAATACCGGTGTAGAGCAGTGAAGCCAATGCAGAAGTGCCTTAAACTTGCAGTCTTTCTAATAGCCAGCAGGGGGCGACTACTCTGGTTGCAAAAAGAAGTCTGATTGTATAGTAGTCTATGAGAAAAATGAGCCTACTTCTCACTTGATTTATTACCTCAGTAAACATTGTAAACATGAGTTTATGGTCTCAATCGCTAGTTTCAAGTCTTCTTCAATACAGCATGATGTTCATTTAGTAAATTATAGTCCCATTTAGAGTCAAATAGACCATAAAGCAGGGTATGCTTTAGGGCGGGGCTACCTTGTGATTGACAGGTCGCTACCACGGCGTTGTCCGGTCTGGGAGTTGTCCGTGTTTTCATCTTACAACTTAAACCCTTTCACAGTGTGTTTTCAGTTCATCATGATTGTCACTGTTTGGAGATTCTTTCCCGATTATTTTGGGGCAAGAATAAGTCCTAGCATGATTTTATTTGTCTTATATAATCATAAGTGATGAACTCTTTATCTTATCAACCAGAGTTCTAATTGTTATCAATCATTCATTTTTTTTTTTTTTTTTTTTTTTTTTAAAAAGGTACAGTGTGTAGGATTTGGCAACATATAGTGGTGTGGTTGCAGATTTCAACCAACTGAGTACCTCTCCGCCCACTCCTCCCTTTCCAAGAATGCGATAATGTGAGACGTTGAGTGCAAAACCGTCGTAACGCCGTTCGCCTCGCTCAGAGGCCATCCTCACCATAATAACACTACTTTAGGAGCAACGGAAATCAGACGGCGGCTGGCTCACGTTACCAGTTTCACAAGCGTGTCGGAGAACTACGGTGGCCTTCAGGTAACTTAAAAATGTAAAAGCCTCTGTTCTAGAGCCAGTGTTTGGTTTGTCCGTTCTGTTCTACTGTAGTCACATGGCGGAGCAACATGAAGAGGACCGGTTCCCTATGTAGATATGAAGGGCTCATTCTAAGCTAACAAAAACACAACGCCTCTTAGTTTCAGGTGATTATACACTAATGAAAACATAGTTATGAATATTATATTCCATTTCTGCTAATAAATTCCCCAGAAATGTTACACACTGTTCCTTTAAATATTGTGAACAGGTAGCATCTGTTTTTGGAAAACTGCAAACAAAAGGATGTGTTTGTAACTTTCTGAATTTTAGAAATTCTCACATCCAACTTCTTTGTTCATGTTCATGATGTCATTATTGAAAACTGAAACAGAAAGCAATTAAATTAGAGTTTTATCTCTGGTGTTAGTAGTGGATTTGGTGTAACCCCCAGTGTATTGAGTGTATGTTACGGTTTAAAGAGGATTAAAAGTCAACAACTCGACCGCAAAAGTCAAATAGTTACTACTATTCTCTGTCCAGTTAGTATTCAATGTGTTTAGGTTGTATTTTTAATCATTTTTTACTTTTCCCTTAAGGTTTGTACTGGCAAACATAAAGCCTTCTATGTTGTTTACAATACTTGAGTGCACAGTATTTAATTTTCAGCTGTGCCTCCTGTGCCATACCATTTGTGCCGTGGCTGTCAGATCGCTGTGATTGTCTAACTGTCAGAAAGGAGGAGGGCCAGTTGCTAGGTGACAAGATTGGCGAGTCAAACAGGGCCGTCGTTTTTTTTTTTCATAAGATGTCAACTTCACAGAAATTTGCTGCATTCAGGTAATTTATATAAGAGCTTCAATCTGAATGCTGGAGATAGGTTTTTTTTCCAAAACCAAACGTCAGTACCAAAGATGAAGAAAATGTGGCCACTTGTAATGTTATTGTCTGGTACTACTTTCAGGGTAAAACCAGGTGTGTTCAGTGAGAAAGAACAAGGATGTTGAATTTACTTTGAAGTAGGTCACAGTGTCCTTAGGTTGTCTACAAAATCAAGGTTGTGGGGTCTGGATTTTAGGCAAATTAAGCCACTTTACAAGGCTCAAAGGACAATATGTGTAGTATATTAGAGTTGTCAAAGTTAACACGATAACGCAAATTCGTTATAACGCCACTAATTTCTTTAATTCAACTCGCGATTTTTAGAATGAAGATCCTGGCATCATATGAAACTAGAAAACCTAAAGAATCCATTGATACCGACCATGTCATATTGGCTTGTTGCTAAATTTTGGCAGGGAAAAACTGTCAAGGCCATTTTCAAAGGGGTCCCTTGACCTCTGACCTCAAGATATGTGAATGAAAATGGGTTCTATGGGTACCCACGAGTCTCCCCTTTACAGACATGCCCACTTTATGATAATCACATGCAGTTTGGGGCAAGTTGTAGTCAAGTCAGCACACTGACACACTGACAGCTGTTGTTGCCTGTTGGGCTGCAGTTTGAATGTTATGATTTGAGCCTATTTTTATGCTAAATGCAGTACCTGTGAGGGTTTCTGTCATTGTTTTGTGTTGTTAATTGATTTCCAATCATAAATATATACATACATTTGCATAAAGCAAGCATTTTTTCCCACTCCCATGTTGATAAGAGTATTAAATACTTGACAAATCTCCCTTTAAGGTACATTTGAATAGATACAAAATGTGGGATTAATCTCAATTAAATATGGACAATCGTGCAATTACTCGCGATTAAATATTTAAATCGACTGACAGCCCTAGCGTATATCATATGATTGGCGAGGTCATTGTGAGCATTTTAAGCTATTATTTTCCAACATGCATCAAGCATATTGAAAGATATACCTCAAAAGAATCATTACTGGTATGTCAGATGGTTGTTCAGTGAATATTTATGCTTCTCAGCTAGATTCTGCTTCTTTCCTGAAGACAAACCAAAGCTATTCTACCAGACGGTATATGTCAATGCATGTGCCATGAGTGCCACATTATTATGCATGATGCGTTTCAGATGTACTTCTCTCCTGACAAACCATTAGCGCTCATCATAACAAAGCCACTCATGCATAGCACTGACACTTGAGACGTTTATCAAATGCCCTTTACCCTTTCCAACAGGCACAATTCATTCCGGCGCCACCTGCCTCGTCAGATGAATGTCACCAGCGTTGACTTCAGCCCGGACACATTGCCTCTCCGCCAGTCCTCGACAGTGAGCATTGGAAGAATAAAACCCGAACTCTACAAGCAGAAGTCTGTGGACTCAGAGGATGGGGCCAAAGAGCCCGTGGAGACTTGCGGAAAGCTCAGCTTCGCGCTGCGCTACGACTACGAGGAGCAAGCGTTGGTGGTGAGAATCCTCAAGGCCTTGGAACTGCCTGCCAAAGACTTCACGGGCACCTCCGACCCGTACGTGAAGATCTACCTGCTACCAGAGAGGAAGAAGAAGTTCCAGACACGCGTCCACCGCAAGAACCTGAACCCCATGTTTGACGAGACCTTCTGTTTCCCCGTGGTGTACGACGAGATTTGCAACCGCAAGCTGCACTTCAGCGTCTACGACTTCGACCGCTTCACCAGCCACGATATGATTGGCGAGGTGGTGGTGGACAACCTCTTTGAACTCTCTGATCTTTCCAGGGAGGCTGTGGTGTGGAAGGATATTCACGCAGCAACTACAGTGAGTTGGCGTTCACACTAACACACTGCCAAGTCCTCACATATGTGGAAATTGTTGCTATGTGAGCACCACACTTCTGTGTTTCCAATGAGTCAATTGGGAACTTGTACTGATTTTAAAAAAGGTCTAAACATGAAGTATTGCACTGAATCACTTCTAATAGCCCAGATTCATCAACAGCGTTCCACAAAAGTGGCAGGTTGAACACGTTGCATAATTCAAACGCTCTGGGAAATGCATTTCATCAGCAAAACACCCACACAGACATTTTCCAGAAACTGCTGGGTATTCCACAGATATAAATATAGCAACAGAGAGTAAAACGATCTGATCACAAGATATACAAACTGTAGCAATATACTCTCAAACTTTAAAGTATTTATACAAACAGGGTACAGCGTACTGTAAATAATATGTCCTCATATGAACTGGTAATTTAGCCCAGATTGTATTTCACTCCTACATTAACACTGATTACAGTTTACTCAAGAGCCTCTGCGTTATTTATGAATGTTTTCATTGTGATAAACACTGGGCCATTGTTGTCAGGTTCACAATAGCTGTGGGCTAGCTATATTAATAGTAACCGAAGCTTTGCATACAGACTGACTAGAGATGATTGCAATGACCGTTGCAATGTATAACAGGCCGCTATGGGCGCAGTTCTGATGTTGGACTCTGAAGACCGTTTTGTATCAAAATATTGATTTCTTAAGTAAGTAGCTGTGTAATAAGCAGGATAATGTACAGCAAGCGGGTCATTGTTGTGAAATAAACCCCTCCAGGGCGATGCAAGAACGCTCTGTCAGGGTTTATTTCACAACAATGACCGGCTCGCTGTACATTATCGCTTACATATTTGTTAATCTGTTAAGACATTATTGTTTTTGATCACATCAATGGTGATTACCTGCTCACCTCTGCTCCAACTTTTGGGGTTTTATGGCTACCGTTAAGTGTTGGAAAGAGATGATAATGCAAAGTGAGGCCATAGTACGGTGTGCCTTCTATACCCAGTATATACAAGATCAAGAGGCTTGCTACAGTATGCTAACACGGGTTCACAAGCTAGAGTTTAGGCTACTAGGGAAGTAACCGTTCGTGGCGCAGCCGTTCGAAGCAGGCCGATTGCTTGGCTAAAACTCAAAATGAGTTAGCATTTTGTTCTACAATATAAAATATATCAGTAAATACCCCACCCGTGTGACTTTTAAGCTTTTACGTGTCTTAAAAAAGGTGGTTGCTAACAAGTGGCTAAATGAGACTATTAAACATCATCGCGCCGAACACTAGTCCACCTTTAGCTTAGTGGTGGAGACGTGAAGTCATGGGACCGTGGCGTAGTTCGTTTATAGCCTAACGTTAGCTTTTTACTTCTGCCGATTGTGTTTACGCTTCAAAAATCATGGTGTTCTTTTATGAAGATTATCTTGCTGAACAAAATGTGTAAGTATCATAAACGTTTGTTTGCCACAGTGCTTATTTTCTGCAATAATCAAAAACCCAATGGAAAAATCCCATTGGCTTTTTGTCGAGGGAACCAGTGCGATGCTAACTGCCGAGTTGGCCTACAAAAATATGTCATCCCTGCAGCACTCTATTGCTGCTGCAGCGTTGTCGAGAACCGCACATTGCCCGTTGACTCCAGAGAAGTGAAGAAGAGTTCGGTTGTAACATTAGTATGTCCAGCATCCAGCAGCAAAAGTGAACTGCAGTCATTGAGTCGCAGTTTGTAAAGGCCCGCTGAGGAAAACATGCTCACCTCAGTCTGCAGAACCCTGTAGCCTTGCCCCTGCTGCTGTACAGAGAGCTTTCGCTTGTTTATTAATATTAAATGTGTCGCAGATTGCACCAAATTCGTCAAAACACTCCCTTGGGTCCCCAGCAATACACCCGCCAAATGTGAAGTAGATTGGATGAGTAGTTCTTGAGATATGTGAAGGACACACAGACAAACAAACAAAGATTCCTTGCTTTATCCTTACATAAGCACATTATCTCGGCCTCACTGTTAACTCCACAAAGGAGATCATGTTTTCAGTCCAGTTTAGAAATTACCAGGATATCTCAAAAACTGAAAATGTGGTATTTGGTGTATAGAGGTCATTGGCCCAAGTAATTAGTTATTAATGCAGATCCAACCCCTTTTTTAAAGGATTTTAGGGCATTTTTGAACATTTGTGTTATTTTACTGCTGAACTACTACAAAATGTCGTATACATTATGCACTAGATAATGCTGATCTGAATTGAGATGCGAATTACAATGCAGATTAAAGAATATTTTACATTTTCTTTTATAAATTAGATATAAAATTTCGAGGATTATGCAGCCGTGGTGGAGGAATGATGCTCTCTAGTTACATACTGAGTTCAAGAACCACATACAAGAGGGTCTTTTTGGACATACAGTACATTACATACAAAAGGAGCTACAACAAACTGCTGCTTTTATGTGATGTGTGCTACAGTACCGAGAATGTATTGTGTATTGACATGGATAAGAAAGCTGACATTTCTTTTCAAGTAGCCCAAAGAGCAAAACTAAAAGATATATTCATTGTTAGTGCTGAAGCATTTAAATGTCTTGTTAACAGAGAGTTAAATATGTAAGTTGTTTTGTTTTTTAAGTACTTAAATCAGCCAACAGAGTATCATTTGAGCCCTTCCTTGGCCTTGATTGTGTTGGATTATATTGACCTCCTCAAACTGCAGGCCACAGATCAAGGTGAAAACTCCCTCCTGTGTCGGTACACCCCAGGGCAGCTTCAGTTACTTTGTGGATTTATACTTCACATGAAGGGGTTGGATGTGTCATTCTTAAAGTGTGTATGTGAGAGAGAGAGAGAGCTTTTATGGCATATGTAGCATTTCCAAAGGTTTGTGGGTGGATGTGAGTAATTCCACTGCAGAGTTGTGATACATTTGATATTTAAAGTCTTAATTTATGATTTTTATTACATTATTACATTAATAGGAACACTCTACTGTCAGTAAACCAGAAAAGGTAGTCTTGGATAACTCAATTAGCCAATGCAGCTCTGCTTTCAGTTTCATGTCATGCATCCAAAGTCTGTTTCAAAGCTAACATGAAGTTTTCTACATTACTAGAGTAGTGAACTTTCTTGGTTTCTTCATAAACTTTTTCATCTGTATCCTAAAACCTAAGCACGCCCATTAAACGTAATAATTACGACAATACGATCTTTAACATAATAGGCTTACTTCAACACAACTAACTGACTACCTGAAGAAAATACTAGTGTCGTCTTTTGACTAGCAGTGTTGTGGGACAACAACGAATATGTTATCTAGTTTATAATAATAACAAAATATGGTCCCATTTACAGTTTAAATAGACCATAAATCAGGGGATGCTTTAGGGTGTGGCTACCTTGTGATTGACAGGTCGCTACCACAGCTTTGTCCGGTCTGGGAGTTGGCCGTGTTTTCCTCTTAAGGTCAATCCCCACTGAAAGCGTTATAGGAAGCGTTTTTGACATCTGTCACTCGCACATCTCACGCTACATGTCCACAAGATCCGGCGAGGACGCTAGGGGACATGGGTGACGTAACCTATCGTGGAATGCACTTGATTGGTCCCTGGTTTTCTGCTTACTGTTTCAAAAAGGGAACAATAAGCCTTCTGTTAATTCGTCCATACAATCCACCAAAATCTACATCTGAAAACATTTTAAGCGAGAAATAGGCTACGCCACTGCTGAATCTCGTTTCATTTTAGAACTAGATCGCCTAGTTTTGACAGCTTGGTCCAAGTTTCATGAGTTAGACGCATCACGCTGGACGGGCTCATTTGCATAAAGTTGCATGAAAGTTGAGTTCTTTTTCAACATTATGCAAATACAGACCGCCTCCAACTTGTCGCAACACTCCCACCATAAGAAATGAATGGAAAGCATTAAGACGCCCTCTGTCATCGGATGATGCACGTCTGACGGAGACTCCCTGTTTTTACACTTCAGGTCTATTTGTCTAAAAAACAAATAATTCATTACAACTATTAAGAAACTAGTGACAAACCGCCTACAACATACTACACTGAAGGAGATACACATCACAACAGCTTGCCATGCCACACAGATAAAATGTGAAGTACCGGCGTTGGCATTTAGATTCACAGAATGTGGTCAAAGCCTTTAAAATTCATGTCTTTCTCTTTTTTTGTCCTCCAGGAGAGCGTTGACCTGGGAGAGATCATGTACTCGCTGTGCTACCTCCCCACAGCGGGGAGAATGACCCTAACAGTCATCAAATGCAGAAACCTCAAAGCCATGGACATCACAGGCTCTTCAGGTAACCTGACAGCAAATAAGATGTGGCTCGCATCAAAAGCACACACTGAGGCCATAAATCGAACTTAGCTGAAACGAGACAGCAGGTGGCCACTTAGATTGGAAATAGGGAAGAGACCTGGGGAGGCCTTTGAGGGCAAATTATTCAAAGTATTAAAATCTGTCAGAATACGTGTCTTATTTCTTATTTTAACTGTGAAAAAGGAAGTGGTTTTGTATTTTGTGGCGCTTCTGAACACCTGAATGTTTAAAGACAGGCGCATAAAACATTCAGCATAATCGCCTTTAACATTTGTATTGTTAGTTTTGGTTGATATCATCATCATCATATGACAGTAAACATGTCTCCCAGACCCGTACGTGAAGGTTTACCTGATATGTGACGGACGGAGGTTAAAGAAGCGAAAAACAACTACCAAGAAAAGCACGCTCAACCCAGTGTACAACGAGGCCATCATCTTCGACATCCCCCCGGAGAACGTGGAACAAGTCAGTCTGTCCATCATGGTGATGGATTATGATCGGTGAGTCAAGCAGTCACTAGCTACTGTATATACACCATAGAAATAGGATAGGAATAGAACGGACATTCACATTCAAATCAACTTCCTCTAGTCAACTACTAGAAGCTTTACAATGTGCATCCAAATGTGTGTTAATGTGTGTGTGTTTTACTACTCACAGGGTTGGACACAATGAGGTGATCGGTGTGTGTCGCACCGGGCCAGATGCCGAGGGTCTTGGACGAGATCACTGGAACGAAATGTTGGCTTACCCGCGGAAGCCCATCACACACTGGCACGCTCTGGGAGAGGTACAGACAATTCTTTGATTCATCCCAAGTCTCAAAGAAATCATATTTACAGAGCTTTCTAAAAGCTCCTGAATGTGACATTGAACAGAACAGATGCTGTGATATGCAGCACAACACGTCAGATTATCACATTCAGCTCTGTGTAGTTGAGCTTTTTCCTTCATTTGCTTCATGGAGATTACATTATTTTTCTTATTAAAAAAAAGAATAAAATCCATCAATGTACCTGTATTTTTTTTATATTAGAAATCACAAAAAAAATCTAATGAAACACATAAATGATACAAAAAGAGGTGAAATGCAAATAGTATAAATGCCATTAGCTGTACAAACATTCCTTCACAGTTACGTTTAGTTTGTAAAATATTTCTCAATTTTGAGGGCCGCTCTGTAACATAATCAGCAGCTGATTTTCTCCTGACTTACTATTACTTAAAGCATATTCTGAACAGTCCTCCTTCACTACCAGTAGGTACATGGTTTGGTACCTGGGGTCACACAAATCCAGGTTACAATGATTTTAGTCCAATCTACTCCTTCTAAAAAGTCAGGGTATTTTTCTCACATAAAATCATAAACAAGGAGATTTTGAGATTTTGGGAAATTTATTAACTGTCTTGCCAAGAGTCAGATGGGAAGATCAACATTAATTTCATCTCTGTGCATTCAGCTAGTTTGGTTAAAAGTGCTTTCTAACAACTCCAATACTTTTTTGTTTTTGTTTTTATTAACAAAAACATGACATAAATCACCGAAAAACATACAAAACAATAAACACACTAAAACAGACCAAAATACAAAATCAAACTTAAACATAAAACATACTGTATATCAGCAGGCCTAACAACCTCAATAAGTAATATTTAAGATATAATAAAACAAAAGAAAAGAATAAATAAATCAAATTAAAAAGGAATGAAAAAAAGGTTGATCGCACTTCATATATATAATTATTTTATACATGTAATGTTCTTTTTAATCAAAAACAAGCTTCTTACCAGCCTTCAGCTTCAATGAAGTTTTCCTATTTGCAATACATCCTTCCAAAATAAAGTAAACTTTCTAAATTGATTGATATTCAAGGAGTCCACACCATTCAAAAAGAAATCTTATTCTAACAAAATAATCATATTAATAATATAACTGTCTGTCTCTATAACATCACCCAATATCGCAGAGAAAAAAAGTCTAGTTGAAAGCACAGCTTCATTGCATTACACATCTTTTGGTCTTTTTCTATGAAAATCCCCCCAAAAAAATTATAAACAATGAGCTTAAAGGGATATTTTGAGAATTTCTTTTAACTGTCTTGATGAGAAGATCGACTTTAATTTCATCTCTGTGCCTTCAGCTAGCCTGGTTTGGTTAAAGGTGCTTTCCAACAACTCCAATACTGTCTTACTTACATATTCGTGTGTGTATTTTACTCATGTAGAAAATTAAAGAGAGATATGTAGTTGTTTAATGAGCACAATAGAGCTTGTTTCTGGAACAACAGCAGCAGCAGGACCTAAGTGCCTAAACGCAGCATCTCAGAAGTCATGTGCTCATAGAGAAGTTGCCAGCTTTGCAAACTGCAAACAAAACCCAGCTGATGGTGCTTTGGTGTCTAGTAAATACTGTAAGGCAGTTTTACAGTTGCTGGAAGGCTAACTGTGTCCCCCTTCCCTTTTAATGTAATTTCATATTTACATGTTATAAATGTTTCTTCCTCTTTTGCCCTACCACTCTCCATCTGACGAATAGGAAAAAACAGGTGATTACCCGTTTTCAGTGGTGAATCTACTTTATAAGCTTTGGTAAAAACAAAAACTGTGATCATAAGCAAAAACCAGACATGTCCTCTGTGCTCTTGTCAAAACATTGTTCTCTAATAAACACTGATTGTGACATCAAGTGAAACCACAAGGAACAGGACTCAGACGCACGACTCTAAATTACTAAAACAAGACCGAATGAATGCTCTCGCCAAAGCCACCAGACTCCATTGTAAAATACAGTGATTTTACCTCGCAGAACGCGGGAGTTGCTGGTCTACCGCTGCCTCGATTGGTTAGTTAGTTTGCGTTATTGTGTGACTTTGGTGAATCCGAACTAACCAAAGTCACACAATAACACAAACAAACTAACCGATCAACGCAGCTGTAGATCAACAACTCCCGTGTTCTGCAAGTTAAAATTACACTTTTTTTCAATGGAGTCTGGTTGCTGTGGCGACAGCAAAGATAACGACTTCAGTTCCCCATCGAAAACACAGACTATAAAGCGGTCTCACAGCAAAGTAAACCGGCAAAAATATTCTAAATATAGCATACACTAGATCTGATATAGATATTTTTTAAGTGAGTCTTTCTTTTAGATGGCTAAAATACGTTTTGCTGCCGACCCCGTCCATAGCGGTACATTACTTTGGTTCAGTGCGGTAACTCCTGTCTGTTTCTCCAAGATAGGAGCGTGCCGACCGTCATCTACTGTAGGTAATACACTGACTATGGATATGTACCTCATATAACCCCACTTCAAAACACCCAGACTATACTATAATGAAAGTATAAGTGTGAACATGCACACAGAGAAGAGGATTTTGCTGAAAGAGTGGTTTCTAACAATGTTTTGATAGTTTGGTAAGTTTGTGAAGGTGAAAATCCCACTTTTGGATCAATGCAGTCTTATTCTACCTTTATCTTTTTCCCCCACTGTGCAAAATGCTGAAATCTGTCGTAATTGCCCAACAGCCACTGCTCTCCATAAAGGAGCACATTTTTTTACAGTCAACTTTCAGGCCAGACGGATCTAGCTCTGCTGGGTCAATACCACTTTTTTTTTGCCTATGATCACAGTACATCCTGAGGACTAGAGAAATAACCTGTTTATTTACCACAAATTGACGACAAAAGCCTCTATAATGTGTTGCGTTTTGTGATATTTTACCTTGTAGTGCCCGGGAAGAGCAGCAAGCTTTGAGAGTCAAGGTTCGTGTCCTTCACCCAAACCTCCGCAGACGCCCTGAGGACCGCAGGGAGAGTGACAACAGCACCGACCCTGTAAGGAAGCAGGCGTTAAGAGTTGCTGAGAAGTCGTGTCGAGTCTCTTGTGAGCATGTCGTACGAAAACTCATTCCGACGCGCTTCTTATGTGTTTCTAAAAAACAAGGTTGTATTGAAATTGTTCTTATTCATTCATTTGAACTCGGGTCTTTCAAGTGCTCTACAGAGCTGGCTATGCACAGCGCTCACTGTCATTTCATTCAAGAGTTTGTGTTTCATACATCCGCTTTGAAATTCTCAGAAAGGCTTTACATTTACAAAGACCATATGAATGCTATAGGCCTCACTGCAAGACATACCCGGTGAGTCACTTGCAGCTGTATGAACCTTTCCAGCAACATTTTGTTCTGGCCCTAGAGCTCCGTAGTGAGGTAGTATTTTACTTTGAAATGGCACGAAGTTAAAGGGCTCCTCAATGCCATGAAAACATTTGCTTGATAAAAAAAACTCAATAAATCCAGTGAGTTTCGATCCAGGTTTTAGCTGAAGAATGCAGGTAATGGAGCATCTACAAGGGCTGGGTAAATCTCTCTTAGAAATTCATCAGTCACAGCGGTCACGATTGTGTAAAATCAGCCATTAACCCGCCACTGTTACCTGCAGATATTAGACACAACAACAGGACTCAGATCTAGTGGAAGTGTAGCAGATACATGTAGCAGACTACGGAGCCCCTCTGGGGTCACATGGTAGAAAAATGCCCTCGGATTCTATCAAAGAAGAACGAGTGCGTCACGTAAGCACATTTGAGATGCTCGTTCTTTGTAGCCAACTTTACTGTAACGTTGCAACCAAACAGCCGAGTTGAACGGAAGCCTGCCTGCACAGAGCAGCTCGTCTGTTTTCCCCACCACGTTTGACTAAAAGCACAGTATCTAGCGCCCAATAGAGAGCTGCAGGACAGAGTCCTAAAACCCGGAAGTGAGTTTGCATTTTATCACATCGCATTTGAATAGGTTTTTAATTGGATGCCTAAAATAAGGTCTGTGATTAACACAAGCTGAAGAGATTTTAACATTTTGTTCTACGGTTTAAAATATGTCAGTAAATATCCCACTTGTGAATTTTGAAGCCTTTATGTGTCTTAAAAGAGGCGGTTGCTAACAAGTGGCTAAATGAGACTACTAAACGTCCAAATCGTCCGCCTTTATAGCCTTGCTGTGTATACTCACCGATTGCATTCACGCTTCAAAGATCATAAAAGTGGTCCGCACGTTTTCTTTATCTACCATGTGACCCCGGAGGGGCACCATAGAAAACATATGTACAGAGAGATAAACAACAGTCACATTAAAGTGTGTTTGAAATAACTTATTACATGTTTCCAAATAACCTGGCAAAACTTTGACTACAACATATTCAGATTTATTTTTGTACACACCAGATCGATTTCAGCACATGATTGCAAATTGAAATAGCAGCACATAGAAAGTAGTTAGAGTCATACTTTTATTACTCATATAACTTTATTAAATATAATTCAACTGCAAAATTTCCCTCCTGATAATGCAATGTGCCAATGATTCAGAAAATAGTGTCCAATCATAGTTTAACAATCGTAACAAGGCACAGGAGGCCTGTCAAGCTTTGGTTTCTTTTTTTTTACCCTCTCAAAAATTGAAATTTACAAGACCAAAAATGTAAGGAATGGATTTAAACAGTGTGTTTAATTGTACAAATGTTAGCATGTCTGGCTGACTAGTTTATTACCTTCAGTTGAAACCTAAACCAGCCTTGCATCCAGGGCCAGGAGCATTTTATACTGCATTTTCTTAGGTTACCGGGCAAAATACAAAGAAGTCACATTCACAATCTGCACATTGACTCTGTAGTATTTCCCAATGTGTAAAAGCTGGGATCCTGGATGCTACTATATTAGAGTTTAAGCTCTGTCCTGCCGTATTGGATCTGGGGAAGGTTAAATTTGCTACCTGATTTAGCATCACATTCACCAAACACATTGGTTTGACCAAATAGTCCGATATTACCTTTTTTCCTTATCATACTTATAACACTAGAACTAACTAGTTGGCCGGTTAAAGCAACCAAAGCGCTAATAGAACAATGGCCAAGCGTCAGGGAGAATATAACACTGAATTTGTCCCAAAAAAAGCCTATTAATTATATATGATTGTTAAAAGATAAAATAAAAAATAAATACATAATACAGAGATTTGTATTAAAAGTTCCTAAAAAAATAAAGGAAAATCATCTCTGATGATTTACTCACAGGAAATAATCTGTTCAAAATGCATCCAAATCGCTCGTTTTACACAAACTTCCTGTATTGTTATGAATTTAATATAACATGAAATATCCATATAATATGTCACTATGTCAGGGGTCGTCACTTAACTCAATGATAGGAAAGGGGTCTCTTAAGGGAAAAGGTTGGGAACCACTCATGATATCGTGTACTGTATGTAGAAATCAGGTTCCTCGGTTTGAAACAAGTCAACTTGTCGACCGGAGACAGCATTTCCAATTAACTCACGAAACTAACGTTTCAACGTTTCATTTGTTAGCTAGCTGATAAAATCATCATTACTTCAGCCGACAAAATTGAAGGTTACCAGACAGAAATGAAAGGCTGCTTTTGTCAACCTCTGACTGAAATAAAGGACCCATTGTTCCGAAAATGACTGTATTTTGAGTGGTAAATCTGCCACCAGTTCATAAAACTGCTTGATTTGAAAATGGAAGGCTTGAAAGGCATAGCAACAGTGACTAAGGACGAAGCTTAGCATACACTCAATTGGCCAAACATCACCAAAAACATAAAGTAGAAACAGATAGTAATCTCAATTTAAAAGCTATAAAAGCCTAACTTTATCGTACAACAATTTTTCCTCACCAGTTACAAATTCAGGGAATTATAATCCATAAAACATTTGCAAATGTTATGTATGTTTGTTTTTTTTACATCAAGCCATATGAAATTAAGTTCAATGCATTTAACACAGAACTCAGCTTCTCCTCACATGTGAGTAATAAGAAACTAATAAGAAACCAACATAGCAAATAGAGAAAAAAAAGGCTATGTACTGTTATATTACTTGCACATGAATATAATGATGCTTTTTCCCTGCGCTGCCCTTAATATTAAAAAGAAATATTTTTACTTCTAGCATGCCTCTCACCACTTTAAAAACACACCTATTGAGGGAAATTAATATGTCGGAGTATTTCAAATTTAAAACGTTTGTATATAGTATACTTGTTTGTATTCAAAAGTGAAATTTAAGAAGTTGTCGTGAACTTATGGAGATAGAGACATCACAATGTATTTCTATTGTTTGGTGATAATTTGAACAGCTCAGACTTGTAATTGAGTGAAATTTATACACGTTCTGTAATAGTTGTGAACAATTAGTCAAACTGGAGACCCAGTGAAGCCAACTTATCGAGTTATTCCATGTTTAGGAGTTTAGAGCTTTGATCTGTACTTGTTTGCATAATGGTTGAATCTATATTGAGCCAGAACAACTGCAACTGCTGTCATGATGTGTACAGTTTGTGATAACTTTTGTAACACTTTAAAGTAAACATTTGGAATATGATTTATTGTATCTGTTTCATATGTATTTTAACTAAATAAAGAAAGAAAATGACAGTCACAGCATGTCTCTCTTTGTCTGGGTGGGCAGAATTAATATTTCAAAACAGCATCTATTAACAGCATTGCTTGAGTCTCCTACGTCTTTTCCCTTTAGCGTTTGGTCCATTAGCGTCTCTAACTTTAGGTTCATTTCATCTGTCGTTTTGACAAAATTAAACATGTTCATTGGGTTTTATGTCCAAATTTCAAGTTACATGGGCATCTAGTAGTGTGCTAGACAGAAAAATTTGAGCACTTTGTCATTTTTTATAAAATAAAATTAGGATTATTTTGTTAACGTTCAACAACAACATATCATGTGGACCTTACGTGCAACACACCGACCGCACACTTTGACAACCAAACTCCGGTTCTGAAAAGTGAAGCCAATGCTGAAGTGCCTTAAACTTGCATTGTTTCTAATAGCCAGCAGGGGGCGACTCCTCTGGTTGCAAAAATAAGTCTGCTTGTATAGAAGTCTATGAGAAAATGACCCTACTGCTCACTTGATTTATTACCGCACTAAACATTGTAAACATGAGTTTATGGTCTCAATCACTAGTTTCAAGTCTTCTTCAATACAGCATGATGTTCATTTAGTAAATTATGGTCCCATTTAGAGTCAAATAGACCATAAAGCAGGGGATGCTTTAGGGCGTGGCTACCTTGTGATTGACAGGTCGCTACCACGGCGTTGTCCGGTCTGGGAGTTGTCCGTGTTTTGGTCTTACAACTTTAACCCTTTCAGAGTGTGTTTTCAGTTCATGAAAGTTAATGGTTACATTTTGGTCAACTAAAAATTTATTTTTCAGCATTCGGTTGTAAGTAGGTTCACCCTATTGTGTCATTTCTGTTTCCAAAAAAAACAAGATGACGAAGGCCAAAAATCAAGATGTTCATGTTTATCCCAGAGCTATAAAACTCCCCTCCAAGAGCAAGATAAAACTCAAACACAAGAAGAAAAAAAAGGGGACAGGTTCTGGAGAAAAATAACGAAAAAACACGAGTTCCCGGTAAGCTTTGAAATTGGCCACAATTATAGCACGCATACAATGGTACACTCGCCCTCCACACACAGGGTGAGTGTGTTTTGTTAAAGCTAACATCAGTACTGTTGCTGCACTGGTTGTTCATGGTGAACAAACAAAGGCTACAAAAACACTCAAAATAGTTTGAATAAAGCGAGGTGAAAATGAACTTCACATTCAGTCTGTGAGTGATAACTGGATGTCACCTGAACTCTTCACACCTGTTTCATAAACAGTGGACAGAACACACACACACCGTCAATCAATAGGGTCCGTTTAACTACAGTTATGTCACACTTACTGGGTTTTTCTTTTGCTGCTTTTTACTCTGAGTGTTGTCTGGTGCAGCCTATTGTAAATGGCTTCTCAACATGATGCCAATACAATAATTAGAATAACTTTTCACTTTCACTGGAGTGCAGGGAGTCTGCATTCAAAACGGCATAATTACTCGACTAGACTAGGGTGACTTTGACCTCTTTAAAGTGCCGAACAGCATGAAATAAAATAGTAGAAAGTGAACATTTCTTGTTAGCTTTTTTTCCGTAAATGCAGAGCAGTGTTTAATTTTATAGTCATTACAAATAGTGACATTTACAAGTGGGATAAAAGGCAACTAAACTGTATATAGCCCGTTCTCCAAAACACCTGTTATACGTCTCTGAGGTGGGCTGGCACCATGCTGCCTCCATCAGCCACTGCTACTGTAGCACTCAACCTAAAGCAAATAATAAATGTTACAAAAGCACTCAGGCAATACGACGCTCTGAGTTTGTGAAATGCTTTTAAGAAGCTCGTCAGATAGATGGTTCTCATCTTGCATTCGTTTGATGGTGAAACATGAAGAGAACATTTTGATCTCTCGTGCAGCGTGACACAACTTCCTTTTGATCCGCGATGTTGGACAAAAAACAGACAAAAGGGGGATGTTGCATTAGTTTCCCTGGCAATGAAGGCTGCCCACTCTCCGAACCCTAAACCCATATTTAGAGTGGAGTTGTATCTCTAGTTAGCAAGGGCTAATAGCTCCGTGTGGTGATGCATGTAATTAAAGCTTTTGTCATTTCCTGAATGCTTGTTTGAGATGGGTATTTAACACGACTGCTCTATGGAGATTTAGAAGGAGATTGGACCGGCCTCGTGGCTCAACAATGCACCTGCAGGATTAGTCATAATTTGGGGGAAATTGTCCGTCCCAGTTTCAAATTGTCAACACAGAAGATTTAGAATAAAGATGAGCGCTTCTTTCAAATGCTACTCTTTGAAGACATATCTTGTTTTGAATAATGGCATCTTCAATTAGCCATCACTAACTTATCAAAGAGCCTCAGTAATGCCAATATGATAGAACCTTTTCATTTAATCAAAAAATATGCATTAAAGCTGAAGTAGGCGAGATTGGAGCAAATATGATTAAAAAAAGTTTTATAAAACAGTCGCTATGTCCTGACAGTAGTGCATGAGACAGGTAACCTGAAAAAAAAACATGTGCCTCTGTGTCCTCCGGTGCTCCTAATGGCATCTGCAAGATTTCACAGACCGGAGGAAAACAAACAGTCAGAGCTGACCTGAGATCTGCTGTCCAGCAACCGTCTATGCTGATCGAATATGAATCAATATTATGTTGCCTTTTTCTCGCCTGAAATGTTTTCAGAATCATGTAATCATCATGTATCATGAATCATGTAATATGAGAATGATATGTCCCCTTTAATCAAGTTGTGTTATCTTATCCGTCTGGTATCACCAATGCTTGTACACACGTAGGCAAAATTGTTGGTACCCTTCCGTTAAAGAAAGAAAAACCCACAATGGTCACTGAAATAACTTGAAACTGACAAAAGTAATAATAAATAAAAATTCACTGAAAATTAACTAATGAAAATCAGCTATTGTTTTTGAATTGTGGTTCAACAGAATCATTTTAAAAAACAAACTAATGAAACTGACCTGGACAAAAAATGATGGTACCCCTAGAAAAGATGTAAAATAATGTGACCATAGGGACATATTAAACTAAGGTGTGTCCTGTAATCAGCATCACAGGTATCTTCAAACTTTTAATCAGTCAGTCTGCCTATTTAAAGGGTCAAAAGAAGTCACTGTGCTGTTTGGTATCATGGTGTGTACCACACTGAACATGGACCACAGAAAGCTAAGGAGAGAGTTGTCTCGGGAGGTTAGAAGGACAATTATAGACAAGCATGTTAAAGGTAAAGGCTATAAGACCATCTCCAAGCAGCTTGATGTTCCTGTGACTACAGTTGCACATATTATTCAGAAGTTTAAGGTCCATGGGACTGTAGCCAACCTCCCTGGATGTGGCCGCAAGAGGAAAATTGATGACAAATCGAAGAGACGGATAATACGAATGGTAAGCAAAGAGCCCAGAACAACTTCCAAAGAGATTAGAGGTGAACTCCAAGGTCAAGGTACATCAGTGTCAGATTGCACCATCCGTCGCTGTTTGAGCCAAAGTGGACTTAATGGAAGACAACCGAGGAGGACGCAAATCATAAAAAAGCGAGACTGGAATTTTCCAAAATGCATATTGACAAGCCACAAAGCTTCTGGGAGAATGTCCTTTGGACAGATGAGACAAAACTGGAGCTTTTTGGCAAGTCACATCAGCTCTATGTTCACAGACGCAAAAATGAAGCATACAAAGAAAAGAACACTGTACCTAATGTGAAACATGGAGGAGGTTCAGTTATGTTATGGGGCTGCTTTGTTGCATCTGGCACAGGGTGTCTTGAATCTGTGCAGGGTGCAATGAAATCTGAAGACTATCAAGGCATTCTGGAGCGAAATGTGCTGCCCAGTGTCAGAAAGCTTGGTCTCAGTTGCAGGTCATGGGTCCTCAAACAGGATAATGACCCAAAACACAGCTAAAAACACCCAATAATGGCTAAGAACAAAACATTGGACTGTTCTGAAGTGGCCTTCTATGAGCCCTGATCTAAATCCTATTGAACATCTGTGGAAGGAGCTGAAACATGCATTCGGAGAAGGCACCCTTCAAACCTGAGACAGCTAGAGCAGTTTGCTCACGAGGAGTGGGCCAAAATACCTGTCGACAGGTGCAGAAGTCTCATTGAGAGTTACAGAAATCACTCGATTGCAGTGATTGTCTCGAAAGGTTGTACAACTAAATATTAAGTTAAGGGTACCATCATTTTTGTCCAGGCCAGTTTCATTAGTTTGTTTTTTAAAATGATTCTGTTGAACCACAATTCAAAAACAATATCTGATTTTCATTAGTTAATTTTCAGTGAATTTTTATTTATTATTACTTTTGTCAGTTTCAAGTTATTTCAGTGACCATTGTGGGTTTTTCTTTCTTTAATGGAAGGGTACCAACAATTTTGCCTACGTGTGTATTTACCACATGTCCCAGACAATAACACTTCACAGCTAAAGATACCAGTATGCACAGAAAGGTCTACTTTATTATAGCTCAATTGTCCATGCCGCATTGGATACAAAGGATCAAAGGTCAGCTCATTAATGCCGAGGTAGCTGGGGCTAGTTCTATTCTAAGAACAATTACAGTTAAAAGAGTAAATGGACAGACAGTTATGTAATGCCACCACCCATTACAGCCTAACGGTCATTTTTATGGCCTTCGAGGCCACCATTAAAAAAAAGCATGGCTCTCAGGCACATGTTCGTGCTTCGACTGCATCTGTCAGGAGCTGGATTACATCATTCATATATAAAATGTTATGGTTTAAGAGATTTCCAGAAAATATGCAAATTAATGAAAATAAATGATTATAGTGTTAGATATGATTGCTTCGTAGTCATGGAAAGCATGAATACAAAGTTTGCTATTTGTTAATTCAATACCCAAAAGAGATGAAACATCCAGTATTACTATCTTGATAGGTCATCTTCATGGAGTGATGTAACCCCGCCTGACATCCTGGAACAGACAGGCGAAGCCTCATGGTTGCTTAATGATTTCAGAGTATCAGAAGCTCGTCTTCATCTCGACACTGATCAGACATTAACAGTCCTCTCTTGTCTTGGTATGGAGGGGAATGAATAAAGAGTTGAGAGGTTGGGTTTTGCCTGGAGGGCGTTTAGTCGAGGGATCAAACACAAAAACTGTTTGAAAACTTATTTCAGGTGTCTTACGAATAGTAATTCCTAATTTTTCGTGCGTTTACCTACAAATGTCCAGCAACACGTCAATTTCCTCTCGTAACATGCATACAGTCTTTTCAAAATAAACTTCCGTCTTCACAGGAAACACCTCGGTAAGGTTTAAGCAACAAATATACCTAGTTAGGTTTAGGAAAAGATCGTGGTTTGGGTTAAAGTAACTGGAGAAGTGGCGTTACTTAAGTACGGAAGTTACGTAACAAAGAAGTCAATGTTGAGATTAAAATAACTACGGATGTGGCATTACTTAAATACGGAAATTACATGACAAATCAACGTTGACTTCTGGTTTCACAAGGGACATGAGCAGCGGTCTCCTGGGCGAAAGTCCAGTGTTGTTGGACCCACCCATCCACCCCGACCTCCTCCCTACGTGGCGTTTGCCGCTCGTTATACTTCCTGGTTCATGATTTTGTGGATTAAATAGAAAATGATTTTGTGGGATACATATATATAAATTACAGTGCATTCATTTTTCATAGGTATAGCTACCAACGGTGTATGAGAACAGCCTCCTGTGGTTGAATTTTAATCAAGTAGCTTGAAGAATACAAGTTTGGATGCGTCTCTGGTTGCATATTTGTCTTTGCTTTTAAGATCACATTTTGATTTAAATTATCTGTAATTTTCAGAATAAAATACCCAGCAAGCATCTTGTTTAAATAGTTGTGACTGTATAACCTGTTGAAGCATTAAAAACAAATGAAGAGATCAGAAACAGAAAGCTGCTTACTGCCAACTGGAACAAGCCATCAGCACCACTCGCAGAGAGGAGATGAAAGGCTTTCTTTATGAAGCGTTAGACAGAGGTGACACAGACGTATTGATGCAAGTGACTGTAAATAGATGTTTCTCCCCATGGGTAACAGCACAGGAATCCTCTCTCATTACTCTCCCTCCTTGAATTGATTTGTCTTGACAGAGACCTACTACTCATGAATAACCATGACGTGGCATTCATATTTAGACCAGCAGTGGAACTCTTGAACCTAAAAGTGTGAATCTTTTAATTGTGGCATTCAGAATGCCCCTGAAGCATCGGGTGTTGTAATTATTACTATATTTGACACATAAATCTGCAAAGTGGGAGAAGACCAGAAGAAGTTTTTCCCCATCCCCGTTCATGTTATGACAATCGTTTTTTTTATTATTTCCACTTTGTTTCTGATAAATCATGTTTTGTTCTTCAGTTTGGCAAGGTCTGAATACTACAATAACCATAAGCTCCGGTCACCATTCCTATGTTTCTTGCCGAAATGCACCTTGGGAGTCGTAGTTATCTCTCTCAAGTTTTTATAATCACAAGCTTGTGCCTTAACTTTTTACTGAAGAACCAGATATTTTCAAAAGCAGTTGTTAATTTGTTGTAAGTGTCCCAGGTGAATCATCAGTACATGTCCATTGAAGTCCAAGATTGTCACTTAACCATAGACTGTGTATAAGAAGTGGACATAGTCACTGTGCTGTCACCCGTTGGTCTGAATCATACTTGCATTGAGCCACGTTTCAAAATGAGTCTGAAGGTGGTAATTAAGACATCGTGAGCGCCACTGATGGGAAATAAGGAGCTTCATTGTGGCTCCAACAGGTGTGAGCGTCATCACAGTGGCGGGAAGACGTGGTAATAACCGGTTGTGTGTGCGAACGGGCCACTTTATCTACTCTGCTGATTTACATGGTGAGCAGAGGTGGAGGAGTCGGCATGAATCACCCGAGAGACAGAGAGGACACCGCGGAGGATGTGAGCTTGAATCTAAATGCAGCCGTTTATCAAATGCCGCTCATGCCGTCACAGGTATGGCTCATCCAGCAGCGCTGCGATTCATAACCGGAGACACATCCAATGTCCAAATGAAACAGGTGGGCCGGGATGTACTGGGAAACGTTTGCCAACAGAACACATTAAGCTACAGATGTCACATCCACTGACTATACGGGCACAAACCTATTATAAAACATGCATGACAAACACACAGAAACATCGCCTTCAGGTGTACTATTCAGTAAGCTTAGACACTGACATAATGCTCATAATTTGTAACCATCTTGCAAAGACAAATTCCCAAACTCACAATTTAGAATCTTAATATTAAAAATAGAGTTTGCAGCTAAACTTTGGTGGACTGACATTTGTTATCAATAGAGCCATGCTGCAACCAAACTTAAGTGATGAGTAATTATCACACTGAATAATCACTTGAATTGGAAACCAACATTATATATTCTAAGGGCGCTTTCACAAGCCAACATTTAGTCTGTTGCGGTTCATTTGGGCAGTTATGAACAAACCAAAGGTATCAATTTCACTCTGATTCAGACTAATCAAACAAACTAAGGCTTGTCAAAGCGCCCTAAAACGCCAAAGTCCCACATTAGAGCCATAAGGCCTCCACAACTGAACAAATTACTACCTTCTTCCTGATGATGGCTTTAGAGTGCAACTGAAAGCTTGAAACAGCACATGCCTTTGTCAAATTAACTTGCTGTCAAACTAAGGTGCTTAATGTGAGCTTGGGAGCACTTCTATTGCCGCCGCACAGCTCTCAACATGGCAACGGCTGAGCCGGCGGATCGCAGTTAACGGTGCTAACAGTGTTAGATTGGGGGGGAACCGAAGGGTGTTATCTGGACGGTGTTATCAGTTGTATCCACCGTATGATCGCAGTGCGGAGCAGCAGCCAGTAGCTAGCCAGTGGGGCACCCTCACATGCACAAACATGCACTAAAAGCACACAGAGCCGGCCCCGGCTGGGTCAACAAAGCACGGAGAAGCTCGCATTACATCACAAACAGAGGGAGAGTTCATTCTCTGCTCAGGTAGACATTACTCCTCCATATCTTTACATAGAAAATAGTTGTTTTCTGCTATATTAATGCTCTGTATATTGAATTTAGCACCTTTAACACTGTAAAAATTGTAAAAGACTTCCACTCAAAGCCACCATTAAGTATTCAGTGAGTTTCAATGTTGGATCCTAGTTGCTTGTCCACTCATGGACCTGATATTGAAACTCTATGTTCAAGACTTTCACTCTATTTAAATTCTGGCATCGTCACGACACGTCATTAACACATAATCAGCCCCAGAGCTCTTGTAGATACATCAGGTTTGTGATGTCAGTGTTGTGTGTGAATTGTTTCTCCATGAATGAACAGCCTGAGCTCCTACACTCCAGTTATGAGTCATAGTTTTGACCTGCGTTCTTACAAAGTGCCTGTGGGCGCCGCCGTGTCTTTATATTTATAGTGTTTCCCCTCGACACATGACAAAACAAGGAATGACACACGCACACTCACTCAAAATGACTCACTCACAGGCCACGTGTATTCTACATCCTATAGTCCAATTCAACCGCATTTCCCACACTTAAATGAGCATGAATGCAATTACTAAACACAAGCAGGAACACAACCTAAGAGCAACAAGTGATTAATCTTGAGATAGGATATATTATGGCCTTCATTGTACTGCTGTTTAAGCATGAAGCTGGTGCTCTCCACTGCTTCACTAACCTTTTGATTAAATTAAATCTGTACCATTCAGAGAGCCCACTCTGACCTGCAGTTTGGTTTGATGATACAACATGATGAAATTCAGCATGCACTGTTTCTTTTTGGGTGCCACAAATGAGGTTTGTATCCTGCCACTGCCTCTGTCCAAAATGTCATCACTTCATCATTTTATCTTATTAGACATTTGTATGCAATTGTCATAATTAGCATATAAAATCTTGAGTTGTGGCAAAAAAACGTGTTTTGTGAGGTCACAGTGACCTTTGACCAGCGAATTCTAATCAGTTCATCCTTGAAATTTGAAGAAATCTGCTCAAAGCGTTCCTGAGATATCACGAGAATGGGACGGTCGTGAGGTCACAGTGACCTTGACGTTTGACCTCCAAAATCGAATAAGTCCAAGTTAATGTTTGTGCCAAATTTGAAGAAAATCCTGAGATATTGCACTCACGAGAATGGATCGGACGGATGGACGGACAACCCGAAAACATAATGCCTGCGGCGACGGCTGTCACCTGCGTGGAGGAATAAAATAGGAAGAGGTTGACAAACACTGAAAAGCAGGTAAGTAAAATGTGGGTAAACAATGTCACCAGCACATCATCTTTAAGCAACAGGTGCCACGCAATGCCAGGTGCATTATGGTCAGTCAAAATCACCCAATAAAGGAACCGTTTTTACCCTAGAGAGGAAGGCTTTAGATTGAAATACAACTTGTTAAATTGGATTTTCTATGGGAGTCTCCAAAGACTTATTACGGTTGCTGTTTTCAGGTTAAGGTCATATGTGTACACTATAGGCTAATATGTATTTATGAACTACATGTGTTGTTCTATTTTCAAAACCTGCTGCAAGGTGAGTTTCTCTTGGGGACAATAAAGTACAGTGAATTCACTGAAGCTATTGTGGCTCATGAATGACAACTTTTATGTTAATGAACTCCAAACAGGCTCTTTTACTAGTGCGGAGCTCTACAAACCAATTACATGTTTGTCACAAAACGCAGAGTAGTCATATAAATTTGTCATAAAACAACAAAATAAAAATTTCAATTAAGCAGCAGCAGTGATCAGAGAGCATAGACAACATCTTCAGAATAAGTCACTTGATAGATGAGCCTCCACTTAAGAGGGTCTGGTTAAATATCACTGTCATTTAAGATTCTCTGTTACATTCCAGTACTCAGGATCTCACTCTCAAAGGGTTGCTGATGGGATGCATGGCGACATCAAATCTTTATATGGCCAGAGGGATCGGGGCTCGAAAACTTGCAGGTTGCTGAGGAGGTGCGGAGATTAATGCCCTGTCGGATAAGCTAAATCTCCTTTATACCTCTGGCTGCCACCAACTCCCACCTCAATTTGGTGGAGGTTGGAGATAAGCCCACACAGCACTGTCTCCAGGGAAGGCTAATATTTCCACAGGCTATAGGCATCCAGAGCATTTCTCTGAACTGGTTTCCCCACTGGTATTCTGTAAGCATGTGTGTCTTTATAATAGGACAACACATTGAAGTCTGTTTGCCATAAAGAAACCACCTGCCAGAAAGGAAACACTACTTACTGTGTGTTCCAATACCCATACTGTCATACTATTTAGTATGCCAGAAAAAGATTAAGTATGTCCCAATACATATGTTAAATGCAGTATGCCAAAAATACCAGGATGTGCTACTACATCTGGTTGCATTATTCTGACCCACAATCCTCTGTGCAGCAGATATATGAGCAAGAGGGTCAAAGTTCAAGGCACAATTATGACGAAGTAGTATGTATGCATACTGCATGCAACAGCGTGTACTTTGTAAGGGCAGCTGCAGTATGCACTAAAAGTAAAAAGAAAAGGTATGTGATTTCGAACGTAGTGCTATTGTTTTTGATTCTTACTTCTGTGAATTTAATCTAATAAGGTGTCGCATTGCATAAATGAGCACCTGGGTTAAAGGAGGATTATTACTTGAGTACCCAATTCTCTGCCTAATTAGTAATATAATAACCACTTCAGTTAACTGAAGTGATTTATGTGCCAATTTAAGTCCAGCCAGAGGAGGAAGACGTATTCAGATCCTAAAGTGAAAGTAAACTGTTGTGTTTTGGACATTTAATAGACTAAACACCAGGGCTCAACAAGAAGGATTGCCTGCTTGCCAAGTAAAATACCACATCGGTGAAGAAAATCTAGCAAGTGGTAAAAAATATTTAAACATTTTTGTTTTTCCGGAGCTGATGATGGAAGTAGCCAGATGGCTCACTTCCTTCTGATCTCTGTTGAGAGTTGAACATGTACAATATCAATCAGGCATGAGAGTACGAGAGAAAATGACGGCAGGTAAAGACAAAGTTTATGAGCTGAAGCACAAAAGAGCATTTCAATTATCCTAGAAACAGGAGTTTAGTGGTTAGAGGACATGGGTAAAACTCCAGATTAATTTACTTAAATTAAACATTAACTTTGGTCATAGTTATTTGATAACCGCTAATAAACCAATTTGTATAGAGGCAAGTAAAAAATCCTCCGGAAAAGTAGATTTCTGAATTCTGACCCAAAAAAACATTAATATTGAACCCGAAACAGTCAATTCAAAGAATAATCAATAAACTAATTGATAATAAAAATACTATTAGTTTCAGCTCTAGTTTCATCTTTAACAATTGGCTGTAGTTTATAATCTCATCGTATGTTTTTCATGTAAAATTATAATCTGCAAAGTACCTAGTAACAACAGCTGTCAAGTAAATGTAGTGGAGTAAAGAGTACAATATTTGCCTCTGAAATGTCCATCGAATGGAAATACTCAATGTACAAATACCTCAAAATGATATTTAAGTAAAGTACTTGAGTAAATGTACTATAGTTACTTTCCACCACTGATCTGAAATGTCAAATATCATATAATAACTTTCTTCTCTGAACAACTTTAATGTCTTAATTTGACTTCTACACTTTATTTCCTTGTGGACTGATACAAATATTGTCTGCCTGAATTCATGACATAAAACTGAGATAATGTGACAAGCTGTTGTTGTTTCTTTGTTATATTTTACCAATTCCATCATATAACACAGATGTTTCTCTTTGCTGTCGTTAGATGTTAAGAGAACAAGAGAAAAACAGAAATGCTTAGAATCTAAGAAAAATGGAAAAACACACAGGGGTTTGCTGCATCACATAGCAGAGTGTAAATGTGTTTTTATATCTTCCGTGGTGCTTACCAACAGGCATAATCTAATTTAATTCTCATTAAAGAAAGTCATGAATAATTAATAGGAACCATGAGCGACTACACCACACAGGCTCATGACAGCCATTATTTTGGATACTGTGGAGTTAAATACACACGGAGGCACACAGATATACGGGCGATTCAGACATTATGACTGAATCAAGAGAGCCATCACTTGTATTGTTTTGCTCCTCCATGGCTGCATTTACATGCAGCTGCTGTTTATATTCTGGTTAGAGTCTATATGTGTTCATATATTTACATGAATTCTTAGTTGGGTGAGAATCAACTAATCAAACCACAGATGGAAAAAAATAAATGAAACCTACAAGGAGTCGATCTTCTTCCTTCCTTTATGACTGAGAAATCTTCGTTGTTTCTTCTGTAATACAAAGAAATGATCCTTTTTAGACAGAGAACACAGAAAGTAAAAGCAGTAAGACATTTCCATGCTTTAGCCACCTGTTGAAGGGTAGAATAAATTAAGCCTCTCCGTGATCTTAGCAGGTTTTCCTAACAAAGCCCAACAAAACATATAAAACACTTTTTATTGTGAATGGTTGAAGGAATTATAACAAACACTATTAAAGCAGTATTTAATGGGTGTTTTGGCCATTTGGGGGCAGAAAAACTCCACAACAACCTTAAAAACACAAACATAATATGGCTTTATGAAGATAAAACTACTTCTTGTTCTACTTTATGCTCAGCTTTGCATCAACTTCTGAGAAAAATCTTGCACTTCGGCCGTTAGATTTTCTTCATCAGCTATATCTGATGTTTGGTGCTGTGTGGGTAGTGAACAGCGGGTCTGTAAACCGTCTGCTGCAAACCGGGTTGGTTCAGAGGAATTTGCAGCCGGTAAAACCAAATCAACTAACTAAGAGAAGCTAAAAATGTTGAGTAAAACTGCAGCGTTGGGTGATAAATTCTCTCTGCCATCCTCATTATAAGCAACCCTTTTCATGTTAATCATTTGATCCATTATAAAAAAGTGTGAACAAATGACCATTGGAGCTTTAAACCACTATACAGACGTGAGTTTGGTAAATGAATGCTTGAATACGGTTTTTGTTCGTCATTTTTTTCACACAAAAAGGGCCTGAAAGAGAGCACTGTCGCTGGCTTTTCAGGGCCTGAAAGACATCTCTCTCTCTCCCTCTCGCTCTGAATATATTCATGTACATAACAATCTGTCACATACTAATTATACATATGCTTCACCCTGCTGCAGCACCAGATCTACAAGCAGTTGTTTCATTAACAGTTACTATAACATTGGTCGCTGAAGGAATGAACCTGATGCATACAAGATGAAAGAAACTAAAGACAATAATGCACATGTAATTGGGCCACTATACAGTACAAGACCCCCGAATACAAGCAACCAACAACGACACTCTGGGGATTTCAACCTTTTTGTTCTATGTGGTTAACATATACTTATATCTATAACTATTTCAACAACATTAGGCCTACCTGTACAGGAGAGGATGTCAGGGAAACCCACAGGAGGAGTAACGGGGAATGCTCCAAAACCACCACCAGTACTGTGAGAAACACACTGCAAGACAGAAGCACGCAGGGGGTTATAAAGTCGCAGCAAAATAGCATGCAATACAAATAAACCCAAGAAAAAGAGAAACTTCCACCCACAGTTTGGGTCCATGTTTACTTCCTGTCAGCTGATGTTATTCACATACACTGCAACAGGAAATAAACTGGGACACATTTAGAATGTTTACGTTTAAAACCGTATAATGGTCTAAATATTATATATTTGTGACATAACAAAATGCAGCTCAAACTATCCCAGTTTAATTGCACAATACACTGCAGCTACTGGATTACACACAGTAACGTTACAGCATCTCAAGTACAGGTATAGCAACACCAAGGAACGCTATTTGCTCTAATTGATTGTAGACAGGAGTTAATTGCTGCAGGCTGAGCCAACATGGCTGCTAGTTTACACACACAAACACTCTCTAACTAAGCACGAAAATATATTATAAAGTCACTTAATATCAACTATAGTAGGTAACGAAATGTTGACAAACCTTGTGCCCTTATCAGCCAGGTGCTCTTCACACAAAAAGGTAACTCACTTCTCGTTTTGGAGGACACACCTGACGGTTTACCGGCATTACCCTTTCAAAATAAAAGCACCCACCCTTTATAATGTCAAAGGATAACAAAGGTAACAAAAACACAACAATTCTTATTTTCAGGTTATTATACACTAAAGAAAACGTACTTTTTAATATTAATATTAAATTCCATTTCTGCCTATAGATTTTAACGCCACTAATTACTTTGACGCATTAAAGTGGCAGTAGGCAGTATATTTTTGGCATCATTGGGCAAAAATCCCATAATAACCTTTCAGCAAATGTAATTCAAGTGTTCTGAGAGAAAACTAGACTTCTGCTCCTCATCATGGCTCTGTTTTCAGGCTTTAGAAATTCTAGCCCTTGACAGGAGACTTTGACCAATCACAGGTCATTTGAGAGAGCGTTCCTATTGGCTGTGCTCCGGTCATGTGACCGGTACTTGGCGTTCCTTCACCATCAGCTTTACAGCTAAACCGTGCACTACAAAATGATTCTGAAAACATTTGAGGTGAGAAACAGGCATTACAGTAACATAATATTGATTCATATTTGATCAGCGCTGCCTATTTTGACCGTTTGATCGGAGTTCGCGAGTGATTGACAGCCGGCTCTCATAGACGGCAGCTGGACAGCAGATCTCAGATCAGCTCTGACTGCTTGTTTTCCCCTGGTCTGTGAAATCTTGCAGATACTGTTAGGAACACTGGAGGACACAGAGGCACTGTCATGATAGCACTGCCTGTAGGCTAGTGTTTCCTTTTGTTTCCTCTGTTTCCCTGCCCTTTTGTATCTTGTGTGTTTTCCCTGGTTTGTCTAGTTTGTCAGTGTGTCGGGAGGTGTGGCCTTCCTCCTCCCCCTCCTCCTGGGCAGGCAAGGCAGGAGCAGCTGCAATCATTCATTCCAATCACCAGCAGTATATCTACCCCGGTCTTCCTGCAACTCATCGCCAGATCGTACCGTCACCCACAGTGGTATAGTATTCTAAATCAGGCTCCCTTAGATTTTGGCTCTCGTCTTTGTTGTTGCTCTCGTGTTTTGATTCTTGGACTTATCTCGTGTTTTGTTGTTTGCTCTGTGCTCAGGTCTGTTACCTGCCAGCTGTGGCTGCTACCTACCTGCCTGCTCACGCCTGCACTCTGCTCCTGGATCAACCTGGAACCTTTGCTTGTTGCAAAATAAATATTATTTTGTTCACTTTAAAGACTCTCGTTTTGTGTGCTGCACTTGAGTCCACGTTTTGGGAACTAGAACACAACAGGCACATGATTTTTTTTTAGGGTACTACAATATAGGGACCGTTTTATAAAAATAACTTTTTTGAATCATATTTGTTCATGCTAAATACAGTACCTGTGAGGGTTTCTGGACAATATTTGTCATTTTTTATGTTGTTAATTGATTTCCAATAATAAATATATACATACATTTGCATAAAGCGGCATATTTGCCCACTCCCATGTTGATAAGAATATTAAATACTTAACAAATCTCCCTTTAAGGTACATTTTGTGTGAGGAAGCAACAACTCCCTCACTAACTGTTTGGTAAAGCCAAGTGGGGTTGATCACAGTTATCTTTGTTTTTCCTTATGTGGGTAGTTAAGGGGTTAATTGACTGACAGGGACTGAGTGGCTCCAAGTGTAATCAGGTGTGCTCTGATTTCCCAGGTTCTCACTGCAGGTGTCTCCAGTCTGAGCTGATGGCAGCACTCGCCTGATAAGCCAGTTTGAACTGGAAAGGCGGGCTGTTAGGTTATATGACCATGTGTGAAAGTAGAGTTTGAAAAGAAGAGTGGTAAAAAGAGCAGCACCAGGCATGTGGTGAGCTGTGAAACTGAATGCAGAGGATGATTTTCCCTCCATGTGTTTTTTCCTTTGTTTGATGGAATTTTTACAGACTGAAAATAAAAGTCTGCCTTATTTTTCAAGCATACTTACCTGCCAGTGTGATGATTTCTCTTCGTGACTTTTCACCTTGCTCTCCTGCACCTCACCTTGCAACATTTTGAACAGATAAAAAAGTGTGATTAATTTGCCATTTATCCCGATTAACTATGGACAATCATGCGATTCATCACGATTAAATATTTAAGTCGATTGACAGCCCTAATAGATACCAAATACTTGTGGTTTCTGAGATACAGGCATTTTGTTATCATACTACATCTAGTCTTTGGGCATATGGCACTACTGTTTTTTCCTAAAATATAATGATTGCAAAAAAAAGTAGTCATGTGCCCACAGACTAGACATAGTATGATAAGGAAAACTCACTTTTCAGCCAAACGGTTTGACCGGGAACACTTCCACCAAAGGACATTACAAATTTCAGTTGGTCAAAATGGGTCAAAATACAAACATCCTCTGGATAACTGACCCACATAATAAGTTCCTGGGTCAGAGTTGAAATTGAGGCCCGGAAACCGTCAATCATGCAGCGCTTACATGATCCTCTCGTCTCTGCTGGGTACTAATGAGCAGACAACGCCCCCCTGATGAGCCTGCAGCTGCTGTTCTTGGTACAAACACACACATATAGCCTTTTTGATATGAGCGGACACGTTCCAACTCCACGTGCATCACCATAAAGTGCATCTCAAACCTAAATGGGATCCATCACAACAGAGGCAGTAGCAGATGCGGATAAATTGAATCCAGCAACAGCTTGTTTTCAAATTAACTTCAGAGTTTTCGGAACATGTTGTTCCCTGGTGTGATAGTCGATTGATGCACCGGTATGTCAAGACGCTGTCAAGTCGGGCATTTTTCACAACATCATCAATACAGTGGGCGTGTTGAGGCTGGAGGGAGGGAGGGGGATCACATAAATGGCTTCTCCCAGTCTCTATGGCAACCTGTTGGCATAGTGCCGTGTCGGGAAGGCTTTAATGGCTTGTCACGGCCATGAGAGCAGAACAGTGGTACGGCATCTACAGTCCAGCTGAGTGGCAATCAAGAACCACAGGGGAGACAAATGTCCCCATACCTTGTTCTGACATATGTTTCACTGAAGTTCACTGTTCATAAAGAGGCTGTTCCACTGAAAAAGTCTGTCTGAATGTATGGACAATTGGATAATTGGCACGCCTGGACAGAGACAAGACGTCTGTTCCCACTATTTCAGTTACATACTAATAATAAAGTTTGCTTTTGTTTGCAACATGTAGAGAAATTTGGCTGTCTGAGTTAATTTTATCATTTAATGAATCAAAAATACTTGTTGCATGCACACACATTTAATTATGTAATGTACTTTTGTTCCACAAGTGTGTGTATTAAAAGCTACAAACTGGTGCTCTAGTGCCACCTAGTGGATATAACACTTCAATACTGTACACTTTGACATTCATTGGACCCACAGCAGGGGGATATTTTAGCACTACACTAGACTAAAACTGAATAGATGTTGTTGCAAATCACGCCACGTGTGACAATTCAGATCATAAGCCTTTAGATGATCAAACTGGATATATAAATTGGGCTTTTATAGTATAGTTTTGCATTCATTTATTCAAATTTTAATCAGGTTTAAATGTTGTTTTTTCAAAGATTAAGATACATTTTATGCCAAAAAATGAGGATAGTAGTGATTCTAGATGGTTTTAGAACACATAACACTTTATAAAACATAAAGAAATTGTGATAGAGGATGTGAGGATAATACTGCCAATGTATATAAATCAAAAGAACCTTTTGATGTTGTTTAGATTAACAAGATCCTTGTAAATTGTGTTTACTAGCATTTCTGGTGGCCTATTGTTTGCTGTAGAATCCTGATTTGATTAGAAATAGGACGTTTGTTATGCATGAATTGTATTTTGCACTTTCTCATTTAGTTTATATGTCACTTTGGTCAATACAGTAACATTAAAGGGCAACTAGGACGGACTTCCAAGCCGATCGGGGGATGTAAAAAAAACCTCTTAACATACTTCACACCACAGGAATTTCTGGATCATCAAAAAATCGGGGCTTTGCTGACTGTTGTCGGGAGGAGAAATCCGGCCCCAAATCATCTTGATTCTCGTCTGTGTACCCGGCATTACGTCTCTGGTTTCTGGTTTTGAGAGAGAGTAGCTCATGTTCACAAATATTGACTGAGCTTTACTAAGCAATGGAGATAACATATTGGAATTCTTAATTTAGGTGGTGCTCCCCTTTAATTATTCAACTGATGTTGAGTTAGAGGTCAATGATCTGATAATTATTTAATATAAAATCTGTCTTTCATTGCAAAAGGATGAGTGAGGAAAAAAAACTGGGTGTTGCTGCTTGTAGTTAAATACCTTTAAGACATCAAACCCTCCTCTGTAAATCCTCTTCCACTCTGCAGACTCTCGGGGTCGCGAGCTTCACCTGTCAGTCAACAGTTGGGTCTTTTTGCTAAAAACACTGCAGGCCCACACAGCCAGTCCTGAGCCTCAGAGACTAAATTAGCTCTTTAAAAAAGTCAGCTATGCAACACCTGTTAGATCTTAACACAACCAAAATTACACTCTTTACCAGTCATTCAATTACGTATCACAAAAAAAAAGTTCTGCCTTGAGAGACACCTTTTTTTTAAAAAAGGGACATCTTTAAATTAAAGATTAAACTGCATTTTTCAAGAGTGTTTGAGTTAGAATCAAGTATCAAGAATAACTTGATTCAAGACCGATTATTTCATAATTATGAAAATAATGTCACTTGACTCAAAGATATCAAAATATGTTTTGATTTATTACAAACAAGTGAAATATTGGCACTTTATTTGAAGACTTTTAAATCCTTGATCACAAATGTTAGAATATCTGAGTGGTTTGTGTGTGTCAGATCAAACAAATCCTTAACAACTGTAGCCTACAAGTAAAAATACCGTTGGTATGCAAAGATAAAACACCCACAAAGCGCTGCATAGTCTAGTAGAGTCGTGAAATCAACACCACCACACGTCCACAAAATCCATCCATCCACAAAGCATCATTAACCCATTTGAGCCCAAAGGCTATATTTAGTATGATAAGGAAAAATGCCACAACATTTGTTCTGATTTGTCAAAAGGTTTGGAATTTGGTACGGGCGTACTTTGGGAAAGTATCTAACAGTACAATTGAATGAAATTTTTAGATCACATGAAAAATCACACTTTTACCAGTGGACAAAATCTGATCAAAATTAAACTAAAATTGTGTTAATTAAATGTCTTCCATATTATTTTTTTTACACTGCAAATATATTAATATCTTTTTTATAATTTGTTTTATTCAGCTTGTTATGAGTTCATAGATACCAAATACTTGATTGTGCTCCTTGTAGTTTCTGAGATACAGCCATTTTCTTATCATACTATATCTAGTCTTTGGACACATGGGACTACTTTTTTTTTTTTTTTAATGGTAGAAATTGCCCTAAAATAAGGAACAAAAATGTATGGATTTTTATTATTTTCTGTACATGCATGCAAGAGGCACCTCTCTACATATTCCATATAAATACAAGTTGCACAGATCTATTATAAGTCATACAGCAGGTAAAAACATTCGCTTGAGGAGCCATTCTCCATTAGTTTCAATGGGTTTCAATGCACTTTCAGGAAGTATGTTTGCTTCTATTAAGTTAGAACAATCAGATATTTAATCATCATTCAAGATTAACTTCATGTACTTCAGTTCCCCCCAATAAGGAGTTCCCACTCAAATCCACACACAATCCCTGGGATAGCTTTATTAAAAATAGGAGACAAATAGTCCAGAAACGTGGCGGTCCAGTTACTTCCAGGAGCCAGACTTGGCCTTGGCCCCGCGGGAGGTCTTGGATGCCTTGGAGCCCCTCTGGTGGTCGCTGACTCGGTTTCGGAGCACGTGGATGTCGTACTTCTGCCTCTTGAGCTTCTCGGCCAGCTCGAACTTCTCAGCGTGCAGCTGCTGGAGCCACTGCCACAGGTCCTGCGCCTTCTCCGCCAGCTTCTCCTGGTTCAGGTGGTCGATGTTGAGCGGTTTCCGGCGGTCCATCAGGGCCTTCTTCTTCTCCTCCCGCGCCGTCAGCTTCTTGCCCTTCTTCTGGTCCACCTTCTGCAGGTAGCCGCCAAAGGACTTGTTGGTGAAAATCATCTTCTTCTTCGCCTCCTCGTCGGCACGCAGCTTGGCGGCCTCCTCCTCGCGCCTCGTCCTCTCCTCGGTCAGACGTGCTTGGCGCTCACGGTCTTGCTCGGTGCGGACGCGCTGCTGTTCCGATCTGTCCGATCTTCGACGTTCGATGCGGCTACGCAGAGTGACCAGCTCTTCCTCCTCTTTCTGTCGGGTGGAGAAATGCGACTCGATCAGGGTCTGGAGGTCGTTGAAATCCTTCTCCACCCTCTTGCGGTGGAGGTCATCGAAATCCACCTTCTCGCCATCGGGGAGTTTTGGAGGAGCGATATTTGGCACATAAGTTGTCTTCGGACGCCATTTGGAGTCCTCCTCTTGCTCATTCTCCTCTGCGTGCTTTTCTTTCTTCTCCGCTTCATCATCCTCTTCTTCTTCAACTTCTTCTACCTCCTCTTCTTCCACTTCCTCCTCGTACTCCTCCACAATCTCCTCAGTGTCTGACATGATGGTACCTCGGAGGCTTTCTAGGGAAGAGATGAACACCAAGACCAGCTGGTGCTTTTGCACAGAAGAGATGACTGGGGTCTCAGGCGTGCAGCTTGGGGGGTTTTTAAGGGTTTGTGTTTACCATGTGACCTTAAGGCTGACTAAAGTCTCCAGAGTGGAGGTCAGCAGCGGGGCGGATTTTGAGACAGATGGAAGAGTCTATTTTCTCCTCGCCAAACCTTCAGCCACACTCAGCCCCCCTCCTCTGACCCTACAGCGCCTCCTCATTCCTTTGTAAGGACAAGATGAGGGACTATTTCAGATGCACAACAGATGCGCACACACACTTGTGCTTTCCAGTCCCACAAAGGTCCCACAAAGCAACACGTAGTACTTTTAAAAGGCCTACTGAGGCTCTGGCGCTGACAAGAGACAGAGATGTGGAAGCACGACTATAGAGAACAATGCACCACTACTCATCTAGTCAACAGATATTTCACACGCAATTTGCGGGAACTTTCTAATCCATCGTGATAGTTTTAAAGCCACTGAAGTTCCATTAACAAAGCAAATTGCAATCCCTTAAGTGCGTCAGAGCTGGTGAGGATTTTAATGACGGGAGTTACAGCTGTCACATTTTCCAAAATGAGCTTCCTGCGCCCCGTAGCATCAACAAACTAACATGTTATTCTTGAGTTAGACAAAATAACACAGTAAAGATGAGCTATATTTACACTCTTTATTCTGCACATAAAGGACTATCTATTAGAGGTAGACCGATTAATCTGTTTGGTCGATTAAACCTGCAGTAGGCAGAATGTTTTTGGTATCATCGGGCAAAAATCCCATGATAACCTTTCAGCATAATTCAAGTGTTTTGAGACAAAACTAGACTTCTGCACCTCAACATCTGTTTTCAGGCTTTAGAAAATCTAGCCCGTGACGGGAGACTTTGGCCAAATCCGATCAAACGGTCAAACTAGGCATTTCTGATCAAATATGAATCAATATTCTGTTACTGTAATGCCTATTTCTCGCCTCAAATGTTTCCAGAAACATCTTGTAGTGTACTGTTTAGCTGTAAAATGAGAAAGTTTGCTCCGGCTGGTGGGCGGTGCTTGGTATTTCCTCAACAGATCTCGACATGGCCGATTTATTAAAAATGGCGTATGCAAAAGTAGCCGACGAGGCTGCTGCAGAATCAAAGAAGATATCAGTCGATTAATCGGCCTTTTCCTGCTCCAAACTACTGTATTATATCAGCCTTTAAAAAGTCCAATATCGGTCAACCTCTACTATCGTAATTCTTTGTCTTAGTCTTTTTTTATATCTGTAAAACACTTTGTAAAGTCAGTCTGTGCGTTATAAATATTGGTATTTAGTTATTTCTGTAAAGAAAAACAACGAGAGCACCACAAAAAGACCCTCAATGATGTGCAAGATGAGCTTTACTGCTCCGTCCATGTCTCCACTTTGGAATGTAATTAAAACATTCTTGCTATTGGAGGCTTTCGGCTTTCAGCGCTGTGCGGATTAAAGTGTAATTGCTCCCAGGCCGCAACACTTCAACGCTGATGTCAAGAATTTATGATCCCAAGTCTTGAGTTATCGGTGGAAAGGGAACAAACGTAGTCGAGGATGAGATGAACTGACGGGGAGAGACAGGTGCTCTGTTGTGTCTGAGAATCCCAATTAAACTGCTACCCGCGCCTCCTTAGGATAAAGTCTCTGACGTTATTCTGCAGCACATGTATGTGGCCGATGACACATTTTCTCCAGGGGGTTCAATTTCAGTCTTAATATAAGTCTTCTGGGAGCTCTGGGTGATGATAGGCTAATTGTGGCGTCAAAATAACAAATATGAATGCTTATGAGAAGGTCCCATGCCTGTCTTATCCCACTAAAACATGCCTGTGGACAACCCGAGGACAGCAGCTGGTTCCAGTATAATCAAGGCACTCTGGGGTGCTGGTGGCGAGGGACAACTGTGTCTATCAGCGAAGAAAGGCAACAAATGACGAAGGCTATAAATAGCCACACCCTGTGCTGTTTAACACAGTCCAAAATTAACAAGTAGAGTGATACGGTAAAACTCAACTGGTTTGTGATCAAATTAAGAAGTTCTTAACATCCTGGTAGGACATTTTCAAATACAAGTTGTTTAACCCCCTGAGACCTGCAAACTAGGAAACATAAGGAATGCATTGGTAACAACCATGTCATTGCTGTCGGGAAGAACGCTGAATAACGCTTCAAAGTTAGGCTAAATTTTGGCGAGGAAAAACTGGCATGGCCATTTTCAAAGGGGTCCCTTGACCTTTGACCTCAAGATATGTGACTTTGATGAAACAAGTGGGGTAAACTATAGCTAACTAATTTCTTAGTGTACCAATTTGATCTTAAAATAGCTATCTTCTAGCAAGCAATTAATAATATTGTAATGATGCTGGTAGCAAAACGTTAATTGTCTATTTTTAGCTACGTAGAACGATTTTAAAGGAAGGAGCTGCCTCGGCTACTGGAGGCAAATCTCGGGTACGGCTGCACTTTTTGCCGAAGGCGAGGTGGCTATATAGATATTCACAATATCCAAATGTGTGTGCTTGAACTGCCACCATCAACCTTATGTCCTCACATAACCTACACAAGACAATGTCATAACATGTGAATAAAGCTCATCTTGGTTTACTGTCGTCTGCTGTATTTTGTGTGTCTTTACGGTGAAGCACGTACAGTAATAACAGCCAGAACCATCTGTGCATTGAGAAAGTACAGGAACGCCCCTCTGTGACTGCTATCAGACCCGCCTCCCCAGGTTGGGAACCAGTGATATAAATAATGAAGCAGCATCCAGAGTAAAGGATTTGTTGTCATGACCTAATCATACCAGTGCTTCTCTCCAGATTAAATCAGCAAATTAAACCTTTTATTAGACTGGAAAAGTCTGCAGTTCATGGACAGAAGCAGTTACACTTCGGTAGGAAACACTAGGTCCACAGTGACCTCGTCTGGTCAAAATCATGCAGTACAGGCACATGTGTCCCACAGTATTCATCTCCAGTTAACAGTAAATATTGTCACCATTCCTGCCAGACTGAGGGCTGATCAAGGCAATAGATTTATAGATTATAGCATATATATAGCTAATATTCTTTTTCAATACTACGCATTATTATGTGCCTGTTTTGTTATAGACAGTCACCAAAATATTTAAAGGCTTATGACCTGACACAACTGATCTTATCAAAAGAATATATCTAAATATGCATACACTAAGAATACAAATGAAAAAGGAAGAGAGATTAAATCCATATTTACTCACCCGTCAATCTAAATTTTGATTGCAAAAGCCAGGAGCTCACGTTTTCTTCTTTTTCCAGAGTTGCCTGTGTGCTACCAAAAGAAAAAATAATAATTTAGACAGTTGAACTAATTATTTTGTATTTTACTGACTTTAAACTTTGAGTTTTCCTTGTTTTTTTTTTCAATGTTTGGACTCCCACAGACCCCACTGTGTGTAAAAATTACATTTTTTCCTTTAAAAATATTTTTCGTTTAGACTTTATTAGACAAGTATTGAAGTGGTGACCCTTCCCTTTGCCACAACCTGGGCTTGCACATTTAGTGAAGGAAACAAAATATGGAAATTACCATTAAGCTTTGTTTGTTTGTGTGTTTGTTTTTACATCAAATTAGGTAATATTTAATGTTTTATATGGGCTATGCATAAGGCTGCCTCGAGCAGGTCCCTTTAGGTTTTATAAAGCTGGATCATATATTGACTTTTTGTATCATGCATAGAAATGCAGACATGAAAGCATCTTTCTATGCTATATTTGTTTATTTATGCCTCGTTAAATGTGTTTTTAAAAGGCTATGATAACAGATGATGAGCTCAGCATGATGCAAATGCATTATAATCATAATGTGAGCACATGCTGCAGTTGTTAGAAGTAGTCCATGTTGTCTTGGAGGAATAAGAGCCCACATTTGTTATAGCAAAGCAATAAATGTATCATAAATTTATACCTACCTTACAACTTCACTTATCTGATCTCAGACCTGCGATTGATCTGAGGGATATTGCTCTAAAGGGGGAAAATATCACTACACTGCCGCACTCCGCATACCTGTATAGTAGGGCTGCAACTAACGATTATTTTCATTATCGATTATTCTGCTGATTATTTTCTAGATTACTTGATTAATTGTTTGGTCAATAAAATGTCAGAAAATAGTGAAAAATGTCCATTCTAGTTTCTCAAAGTCCAGTAAACCCTTCAATCTTGTGCAATGGTGTATTCATCTGCATTAAAAAATGTTTTCTTTAACACATTTATTACTTAACTTCCTGTGAGTTCAGTTACAATACCATTAATATAAAGGTAATAGAGACATTTGTATGAGGGAGGTTGTGGTAATTAATAATAATATCACAAAATTATGTTTTATTATACACCAATAAACTTTATTGTACAAAACTATGAATCTCAGTTGATCTCAGTCAAATGTGTTTTCATTAAATCCTGTATCACATTGTGTGTCATCATCGCTCCCCATCTTAGTGTGCATTTCAAAATATAAATATAATACAACGCTTTTTGAATTTCCAAACTTGTAGATTTGAAACCGTCCAACATTTTTGGATCACATCTGTCCGTTTGGTTTTCTCTGTGATTCGTCGGATACGTCTGACAGGTTGGTGGCCTCCATCTGCTCCTCTAGCGTCCCGCCGTCTTCTGGTATCTGGCTGTTCTGATTGGCTCTTATCTTGAATTTAGAGATGAACTCGTTACTGGCCAGTGCTCCTTCCTTTTTAGGACATGGGCGTGTTGATAATAGGCGATGATTCGAATTTTCTACAAAAAAAAAAATGTTTTATCTTTGTGACATCCACTGACACATTTCACTTTTAGGTTAGGACTGCAAACATATTTTAGGTGCTGTTTGTTTGTTAGTTTGTTAGCTGAATATCTCAAAAACATGTCAACAGTTTTCAATAAAGTTTAGTGAGAAGTTAGACCATTGTTCAGGGAACAAATGCTTAGTTTTTGATGCAGATCCAGATCAATTTGAAATGATTTATTAAAAGTGCAATATTGCACTTCTTAATTGCAGTTGCAAAGGGAAAATTGTGCATAAATAAATAAATAAATAAATAAATAGACAAATAAATTCCGAAATAAATGCACACATTTAAAAAATAAATATAACATAAATACAAAATAAATAAATGCAAAAAATAAATACATTCAAAAAATAATAAAAATAAATACATAAATAAATAAAGACGCAAATTAAAGCAGAAATATCAATTTATGTCACATTTTATCAAATAATTAATGGCTGCATTTATTTTTTATATTATTTTTGCTGCATTTCATGACATATTTATTTATTTATCAAAAAATGTATTTATGTATTCATTTATTTTTAATCTTGGCAGATTCCGTCCTGATTCTAATTTAGACCCAAACAGACCAGATTAAGAGCATACTGCACCTCCAGGACCGATGGGTGTCATCAGGCGGTTCAGCTGGACGTTCCAGTGTCGTACGTGTTGACTGGCATATCTCAGCTTCTCTTGTACCTCCTGGAATAAGAAAATCAAACAAGTAGTTTCCAATGAGTGTTTTTATAGTATTAAACATGCTGCACATTGAGCAACACACTGTCTCTTTCTTACCTCCAGGTGCTGGTGGCTCCTCTGGCGAGAAGCACGCAGATGCTGGAGCTCCTGAGAGGCCGAGTGAAGAGCCGAGGGGGTTTCTTCGTCCGGACTGCCGTCGGAGGCAGTCCCTAACTCCAGTATGGGGCTGAGGCACTCCAGGGCTCTCTGCTGCTCCTGGAGGAGCTGGAACTGCTTCTTCTTCGCTTCTTCCGCCTGCAGCAACCTGGAGAAGAGAAGAAAGAGAAAAAGCAAGAACTGAAATCGAGTTACCACTAAGTAGTTTGGTGACTATGGTGACTACGGTCAGCAGTTGCAGCCGCAGCAGCTGTGACACATCAGCTCAGAGGCAGTTAAGGTAGTTAAAAAACCCTCAGCGCCCGATTGCTGCAATTTGCGTCAAAAATCATGCTCTTTCTACAAGTCATATCTCAGTCAAATCTGAACACACAGACATGATACACATATTTTTAGATTCAGTATTAAGTCTACTCAATGATCTTATCATTATTTATGACGTCCGTTGCGAATAAACATCCACAAATGTGCTTAGAAATCATAGATCCCTCCTTCTAACTACAGAACTTGCCTGAGAATTGTCATGTTTATAAGTTTTCCTCAGTATTACAGTAATCCATTCATATTTGCGTATACATTCATGGGTACATTGCAAACAGGGACGGCTTATAGCTAATTCGGCATACTGTTAAAGGTACAATTTGCCAAAATGTAAACAAATATAGGCTTGACACATTGCTAACTAACTCCTTGGCAACATTATACTTCCTGTTTACAATTCCCAAAACATTATGGGAAGTAGTCCCAGATTTGAAGAGCATGATTACCCCAAAATAGAAAAAAAAGACGAATAATAGATGTTACAAAATTCATTAATATTGTTTGTATTGTTTTCATGTTGCACTATGAATATTTTTTGGACATTAATGAGGTTCATAATTTTATATTTCTTTACAAATATTTGCTCTGTGTTGAAAATCTGTGGATACATAGACAAAAAAGTCAACAATTTTGAATTTGGGTCACAATTGTGTGTCTCATGTTGGGTCTCTGTAAATTATAGAGTAAGATCTAGACCTAATTATACTCTAAACCCAATGTTTGACACTGTGGTTCATGCCTAGCAAGCACTGGGGCGACAGTGGCAAGAAAAAAATCCCCTTTAACGGGTAGAAACCTTGGGCAGAAGCGGGCTCTGAGTGGGCGTTGATCTGCCTCAACCGTTTGGGTTGAGAGAGAGAGAGAAACTATAATAATGGGAATACGTTGGGTGTGTTTGTTTATTACCTCTCCAGCTCCTGTCTGGCCCTCTCCTCCTCCAGCCGAGCCTGGATCTCCAGTTCGAGAGCAGCCTCCAGTTTCCGCTGCGTCAGCTCCAACTCCTGGATCCTCTTCTTCTGCTGCTCAGCCTCTCTATCCTTCTCCTGCATCTCTGCCTGCATGCTGTCTCTCAACTAGGAGGACACACACACACATATATATATATATACACACACACCAATTGAGTGGAAAGGACTGACCTATTCCTGAATCACCTTTTCCAGGAATGTCGTAACCATTTCTCCACCACTAAAACTCACTGAAGGTTTTATAATGCCAATGTTTTTGTGCTCATGACCCATTTCAGCGAATTGTAAATAAACGTTGTCATCTGGAAAACTTTCTCTTACCGTCTCAGCCTCCTTTAGCTGTCTCTCCAGCTCCATCTGCACCTCCCTCTGTTTCTTCCTTTCTTTTTCTTCCGCCTCCCTTCGTTTGGTTTCTAATTCACGTGCGTGCTGCGAGACACAAATAAAGGTTAAAGGTTAAAACTGAGCTATGATTGAACGTCCCTTCACTGATTCCTTCCAGTCTCACCTGTATGATACTTTCTATTTCTGAATCCTGTCTGTCTTTCTCTTTCTCCATCTTCTCCATCTCCTGGATACTGAAGTCGTCTGATTGGCTGCTCCGGCTGCTCCGGCTGCTGCAGCTGCTCCGGCTGCGCTCCCGGTGGCTGTGTTCCCGCTGAACCCGTCTCTTCAGTTTCAGTTCGTGGTGAAGGGAGGACTTGCCCTCGCTCTGGAGACGCAGGGCTGTCTGAATAGCTGGAGAGGTAGCAAAAAGACAAACTATAGATACTGTAGATACTGTTACCATCTAACTTCCCATAATGTCAAACTATTCCTTTAAAATGTCTCATCTGAAACCAGTGAATGAAACAAGAAGCCACTGATGACCACACACACACACGATAAATCACTGCAGTCAAAATGTAATCTCTGACTCTGCATGCTAATACTTATACACACCAACACACCTTGAGTCCACTCCACTTTCTGTCTCTGGTCAGACGAGCTCATCTCAAAGGTTTTATTGTGAGTTTTCACACAGAACATACAGCGCTTGCCTTCCCTGTCTGCAATAGGCTGAAACACAAGAGGAAAAGGATCTAAATATGAGGAATAGATGATTTATCTGCTGTAAAGGACTTTGTCTGAACACACCCAAAGCACAGCATTAGCCTACCATATAATTAAACATGCAGCGTTTACATTTTCCTCACCCACCTCTATGATACAGCTCTTATCCAGCTGGATCTCGCCTTTCTTGTCTTTTAAGTCCTCGCCGGCGTAGTAAGCCATGGAGGAGGGCTTCAGCATGAACCAACGCTCAGTCCAGTTCCTGCGTACGTGCCCCTTTTTCCACATGTAACCCTGGAAAAACAAGGGGCAGAATTTAAGAAGGACGAAAGACAAAAAAAAGACAAGAGACGACAAACAGAAACAGGAGATTCTCTCTCTACCCTCTTGAGGACGTTGTGATATATCTCCAGGAAGACCTCGTTCAAAGCCAGACTGAAGGCCTCAGCGCTGGTGACCCTCAGCAGCCGACCTGCACCCATGTGCTCCAGGAAGGTCCATACAGACATGTCGCATGAGGCATCCTGGGATATTAAATCCTCCAGTGGCTTCCCATCCCACTCCTGGCTCATTGCTGTGGAGATTTTCTTGAGGAGATACTCCACCTAAAAGCATTAGAAACAATCATTAGAACACGCCAAGTGTTTCCAGAAAAGATCACCAAAAAGGACTATTTTGCATCAGTGAATATCAGTACATATGTCTTTACAGTGGAAAGCTACTGTGCTGATAGCACAAAAGCAGTTTATTTTCGTCTCTGTCGACAGGAAACTGAGAGCATTGTGGAGGAAGTGGCGGAAGGAAGAGACTCATTAACTCACTTACTTGCACTTGCTTTTTTCTGCTCAGACAAAATGTAAAACAGTCTGACTTTGTTGGGACACAAGCTGGGTTTATATGGAGCATGATATGTCTTTCTAGCAATTAGGAGATCAAAGTGAAAGTGCCTGGAAAGCCTTGTTTTTTCCTTGATTCCCTGTGTGATTTGTTAATCTAATAATCTTTATTAGTCTTGTGAATGTTAAGGAAGGAATTGCTGCTCTTGTTGCGCATTTTTGATCAAACTGTGACCCTTTTCTTTTGTTGTACGATGTCAACATTTTTGCATTTTATACTTAGATGCGTAAAAATTCAAATCCCTAAAATCAAGTCGCTCCCGACCCAAATGTTCTGTTTCACACCATCATCAGCATCTGTTACCTCCTCTGGTATCATCACCAGCGGGTAGCGGTCCTCGGACATGAGGTTGAATAAACAGAAGAGCTTGAAACAGTCTCTTTCCGATAGCGGCGCCCCCTGTGGTAACCCCTTGAAGTTCTTCTTCATGGTCATCATCCAGCACAGGTCGTCGAACTTCTCCTTGTCAAACATCCCCGCTTTGACCTGAAAGGACAGAAAAAGACTCATAGTGAAACTCCATGTGACGGAAACAGTTATAATTATATTTACAGACATATATTGACAGGGTATGATAAATAACTCAACCAATGAGATGATTTCTTTCTCCTAACCCCAAACACTAAATACACTCTACCTGTCATACTGTATGTATATTTCAGTTTCTAGACGTATCGGTACTGTCAACCTAATTATTTGAATTACTGAAGAGATCCTATAAATTTTATTTTGTCTCTTAATTTATGTATTTATTTATTCTTTTTGTCCAATTATTTTCTTTAATTTTTTTGTGAGGTTATATTGTCATGTCATCATATTGTCATGTTTGTAATGTCTATTATTTTGCCTGTATTAAATTAAAAAACAACATTTGCAAGATATTACAAGATATAAAACAATAGTTATTGTATAACATGTCAAAAAGAAAAAAGTATAAAATAAATATATATTCACATAGGGCTGGGCAATAAGACAATATATATCGTCAAAACAATATCAAAATTTCTATTGTATTAATTTTTCTATATCGTTTCTATCGCGATATTATTTATTTCTCTATAATTCCATTTGAAAATATTATGTTCATGTAAAATACTCAGTACTTTTCATTTGTCAAGTATTTAATTGACACAGGAGTATACAAAAATAGGCTTTACCATGTGGTTATTTCATATAGACTATTTATTTATTTATTTAATTATCAGAAAACATGCTATAGTGATATATATACATATATATATATATATACATATATATGTATATATATGTATATATATATATATATATATATATATATATATATGTATATATATCGTTATCAAGATATTAAATGACTTGTAGCCATATTGCCCAGCCCTATATTCACATAAAAAATAAACAAAACATAATATATAAGATTCTGTAACCTACTTATATAAGAGAAGCCACAGTACCTTATCCAGTATATATTTGTTGAGGTAGGGCATGTAGCCATGATTAGACACCGGCCCGTCATCATCATCCTGGAAGTGCTCCTCCAGAGCCACCGGGTCGTGTGGGATGTTCAGCACTGTGTACAGGTTGTGGGACAGCACCTGAAGAACAGACATAATAGACTGATATCAATACAGTATATAGATAAGCACATAGTCTCAATGTTTCTTCAGTGCCCTTGATGTTTCATCATACACCATAAACCCACACACACACAACCACAGACAGCTGGTTCTCAGCATGTCAGGACAGCTTTCTGCTATGTCCCTGGATTCTTGTCTGCTATGGAGACTCAGGAGTCAGGCGTGTAGGAACTGGATGGAAAGCAACATAGCAGACACTCACTGAGGGGGAAAATAGCTAAATCACATAATATACTTGTTGTTCTCTGTCTTGCCTTTTATTTTAATCACACAGAGTGGCTGTTACATTATGTCACTATTGATGTTTCTGGGCCACAGAGAGGACTTTGAGCTTGAAGCTTGAAGCTGAACTCACACTCTTCACCTCCAGTATGAGCCAGTTATAGTGTGTGTGTGTGTGTGTGTGTGTTAGAATAAAGCTTTTACAAATATTTGGACTTGTGCGTGCGTGTGTGTGTGTGTGCGTGTGTGTGAGCGACCTTGTTTGTGTGTGTTTTGTTCCTCAGATTACAACATTGATTCACATAGTACAAGTTTCACAACATAAAAAGACAAACTATAGAGACTATAGAGGAAAAGTAGCAGAGTTAAAGTGTGTTTCTGTCTCTCTCTTGTTTCCTGGTGTTAAAAATGACCACATAACATTCCTTGCTTACCTTTAACTGCGACTTGGACACTTTGCCACACTTCTCGACGTCCAGCGACGTGAAAGCATACCAGATGGACTTGAGGAGTTCGGATTTTAAGTCCATTGTTTTGGAGAACCTCTCTGTGCGTCAAAACAACTACATTTCCAAGCGCAGAGTGGTGGCTTTTACGCAGCGACGGACGGTCGGTGCGAGCTAGTGGTGGTGGTGGGAAAGGAATTGCCAAATAAAAAGTGCAGGGCAGAGTACAGGCTGCTGTGCAAACTGCAAAGGACCAAAATGAGTCAGATGCAGGACAGACTTAAAGAGGCAGAGAGCACACTGTAAAGAATTTCCCAGTAAAATAACAGTAAGCAGGGTTGCCTTTATGTTACTGTAAAATTAACATTATTATACTGTCTGCTGCTGAAATGTAAAGCTTTGTACTGTTAATGAAAAATACAGTTTGTACTGTTTATTAATTTCACAATATTTTACAGTTAATTTACTGTTTAAAGATACATTATATAGCACCTTTATTTTACATTATCTTACTGATTTGTTTTAATGCACTATTTATTTTTTACATACATTTTAATAAACATTATTATATTATATTCCCAGAATAAAAAAAATACTGCATGAAGCTGTTACTTATACTTTAGACAGTTGATCAGCAGTAAAGTGCTGTTTTCTTAAGAATGCATTATAGTTCAGTTAAAAAACGGCCTATGAGCGTAATTTAACAGGTTTTCTTTTGTATTAACTGTAAAGCACTGTTTTTAGCAATAACAGGTTAATACTGTTGAAATCCTGCTGTAAATTAACAGCAATTGTTTACAGTGTAGAGATAAAGGCCTACACTTTCCTCCATAGTTCAGTTTTAAAACTGTTTTCACAAATGTTAAACACCATCACAAGTCTGGTTTACATTCTTCCCTGATATATTTTGGATAATTTTCCTTTTCAACAAACATGAATCTGAAAAAAAAAAATGGGCAAACTTACAGGGCAAATCCAAGATAAAATACCCGAGGTCTAAGACATGTTATCCAGACTATAGGATGGATTTCCTCAAAGTGCTGCCAGACAAAAACCAAATAAGAGGGATCTGTGTTATCAGATTCAGGAGGCTTTAGAGACACACCCATATTGGAATTGGAGAGCCTGAAGCTATATTTATTTATGCAACTTCAAAATCTGAAAAGTTTTAATACATATTAAAGGATTAATTACATATTTAAGGTCTTTAAAATCAATCATCATAATTAGAGAACTATGATTTTCATAAATAAAGTGTGTTTTCAAGGTTGTAATGTAGGTTTGTATCCATGTAAAAACCTTTAATATTCCCATTTAAGTGATTATATACTGCTCTTCGTCTTTTGGAGACCTGATAATGACCATATATTTGCACCACTCTGCAGCTATTTTGTGTCCCTTCCACTGAACATTTGTTTTGGTAGAATAGAAGCCATAAATAGTGCACATTAAAGCGCCAAAACCCCAAACAGTTTTCAAATGCCCCTTGTGGTTTCCCTGACTGAAGGTGTTGCTCTCAGAGCTCCTCTTATTAGTGTGATGAAACTGCTGGTGGGGCTGTAGCAACCTCTGGCAAAAATAGGTTAAACAAGGACAGTGTAATCAGACAGAAAAGCATCCGCAAGCCTTGTTAGAGCCCAATGTAGGCTAATCAATACCATAATTAGGTCATGAAAATGGTAGTCATTGTTCAGACGCCACAGCCCACAGCCTCTCAGTCTCGAAATGTAGATATATGTTGGTTTTAAGGTAATCTTTGTGATTAATTGTGAGCTTCATATTGCCCAATTTGAGCAGACGATCATGATTTTCTGCTCCATAAAGTAATCAATAATGGCTAAGGTCACACTGTTGTGTTGCGTCACGCTCACTAGTGCGTCTGTGTCTGTTGTCTCCCTTTCAAGGGCAGATCTAATCACCGGCGTCTCAGGTGGTAGAAATGAGACGTCGTTCAGTTTAGCTATAATTCAGAATTACCGGCCGGAGGATCGACTACTCCCCCAGCGCTGAGAGTTTACAACTCTGGCACACTTCCAGCATGGCTTCTCTCATAAAATAAAAAAACCTAGAGCTGTTTCAAAAGGTCTTTAAAATGCAGACAGCAGCTTTGAACCTGCCACCTGTCAGGATGAGCGATATAATCTTCACTTATTGAGGAAAAAGCTCTAAAAAAACCCCCCAAAATGCTCTTTTTTTTCCAGATTTCACAAGATGTTTATTATAGGCTACATTACATATTTCATATTTGCCTTTACCAATGCTCTCCTGTATGTTGTTTACATCAACATATCATTACATGATCATTAAAATATTCAAGGGCAGCAGACCTTGACGTTCCCATTCCCAGTGTCCAATCAATATCATATCATGTAACGAGGCAAAGATTTTCTGTTTATTGTTTGTCAGATATAGTTTACAGTTCAGTCATGCATGTCGGTAATTATTAGAATACATCATACACATACAGTATATATATAGGCCTATCATACATTACAATTACAACAGCAATAAAAAGGCCTATCCTGAATAGGAGAGGTGGGATGAATGAGGTGGAGACTGCAACGAAGGCAAATGGACTTGTATCGTCTCGGTGCATATAGTAATCTTAAAACAATCTCATATGAATCACAAGTTCATATGAGAGAAAAAACACACTTTCACATTCATCTAAGGAATAGCTCGACATTTTGGGAAATGTACTTATTTGATTTAGATGAGAAGATTGATACCACTTTCATAAGATTGACATTTTGTTCACTTAAAGTTCACCTCTGGAATCTAAAAACACAATAATACAAAAATATTAACAGGCCTATAGCTACATAATCACACATATCTTGACAATATCTTTTTTATTAGCTGAATTTATAATTCAGTATGCTGCCTGAGAAACACCAAAATCTGACAATTTTGTGATTCTTATAATTAGAGTTTGGTTTTAGTCTGTTCTGTCTTAATTTGATTAATTTCCTGATATTAAAATATGGATCCTACGTCTGTGTTTACGCATCTCTGGTCACATGACCTCTTTCCAGCCAACCATGCTTGGTGTTGATGAACTTGTAATTATTTTTATAGTAGTATTACAAAAATTGTCAGACTGATGGACTTATAGACACATAACTCCTTCCACGCATCATAGCTATACGTCAGCTTTCTTTACAAGAAAAGTCATGTCAAATAGTCGTTTAGATATGTGTTTTACATATTTTACGCCTATTTGTTCTCGTGGTTACGACATCTGTACGGCAATTGTCCTGAAAATACCAACAGGTAACAGAATCCACCTACCAACACCTCTAAAACTCACTAATTAACATGTTATATGTTGTTTATTTAGCACTTCATTTCTTGTAGAGATTGAATAAAATGTAGTGTATCAAGTAGCCAGGCTCGCTGCTGCATTAGCGTCATAGTTACGAGAGTGGTATCATCTCATCTAGCTCTCGGCTAGAAAGCAAATCAAGATATTTCCCAAACATGTTGAGCTATTTATTGTCAACTTGAGTTTGATGTTGAATAAGAGCAAGTTTCATGCTAGTAGTAGGTGTGGTTGCACAGCATCTGGGTCATGCCAACATGGGTGATGTTTTCACAATATTCAGTGATTTAAAACTATTTTGTGCTTCAGAATATACAAACTCTAGCAACACTGAGACATATGGAAGGAACTATTTTAAAGTGTCTTACCTAAACACCTCAACATTACAGCCGGTCAGATGTGAACAGCACAAAATATCACAGCAATATTTGAATAAGCTCTTTTTAAAAAAGCACCATTCTAGCACAGTGTAGTCTTTGTGATGGAAGAACTAAATGATGCAGATGCGAACATCTGTTGAACGCAGCCAGACGAAGTGGAAAACTGCTGGTGAACATTCCTGTGCATTCGGGGGTGAGATGTACTAAATCCCAGTGTCAACCAAAAGGAGAGTAGTTTAAGTAAGGGATAATGTAGGCTACAGCGAGCAGGTCATTGTTGTGAAAGAAACCCAGACAGGGCGATGCAGGGAGGAAGGGAAGGGTCTTGCATTGCCCTGATGGGGTTTATTTCACAACAATGCCCCACTAGCTGTACATTATCCCGCTTATTACACGGCTACTTACTTAAGAAATCAATAATTTGACACAAAAAATGGTCCGCTAGAGTCCGAGATAAGAACTGTGCCCATAGCAACGGTCTGTTATACATAGCAACGGTCTGCTATAAAGAAATAACAGACCATAGAACGCTGTAATTGACCAATCAGAACTGAGTATTCAACAAAGCCGTGTAATTACCCTAAATACCCTAAATAATGTTTTTACATTCTATATAATGAAGCATATTAATCCATGCTGATAATTAAATATTTCTGAAACAAAATCAGAGAGCAAAGTCTCATTGTACTGTCATCTACTTTTTGAGATTTACAGTCTGCTGCCCAATCTGGTCCCAACCTAATTTGAGATGTCAGACTTCCCCTTTGCAGGTATCAAATGGGCACAACTCCCACCCGTACTAAATCAAAGAAGCTTTTCATAAATTGTGCATGAGAGAAAACCAGGCAAACAAGTGTAAAAGAGTTGCAAAGTGTAAGGAGTTGCTGGTTCCTTAAGTATTTCTTTTTTTTTTATGTTGCTCAACATAGAAACAAAGGAGTCTTTTGGATAATTCAAACATTACTATAGGTTTATGTTACGACGATCAGTTTTGATTATTTGCGTAATTATCACAATCATATTTCTACAAACTGTCAACTTTAGCTTCAGCTTGCTGTGAGCCAAGTCTGCAAAACAAAATGTAAAGCTCTGTAATGTTTCTTACCAAAATGCTCAACAGGAGTTGTAGCTGATTTCTCTCTTAATGTTTTGCACACAGGCAAAGTCAAAGAACCATATATTTCATAAAGCAGTTGCTGATTTTGTGTGGATGAAGTTTTCATGCCCATCCAAGCCATGGAAGACCTCCAAATGCCGATCACCTTGTCTATGCAGAAAATGAACAAGACCTTTAATCTCAGAAACCTGTATACGTGGACTCCCAACACTTTGCAACTCTATTACTCTTTAAGGGCATAGTTCATTCCCAATCCTAACTATCTACAAATTGGTCAATCCTTGGTGTAGGTTGCCTATTTTTTAAAACAGACCATTAATGTGCTACTACACGTCGATGTTGTCTTGGTGCCAGTTTGTTGGCCAGCAGACAAGCCAGGGCGATGCCTCCGATCTGGGTGAATGCCAATCCCAACACAGTGGCGGCAATGTGGAAGACGTTGTCGTTGACCAAACTGAAGACTTTGCGGAAGCAGCCGTGTGGATGGATTCCTGCAGCTGCTACTCCTTCAAGATCATCCGACAGAAGAGGTCGATTCCTGCAGCCCTTTCGCCTCGCGCAGCAGCTGTCCGGAAGGGATACCGAAGTGCCGTTCTCGTTGGGAAGGAAGGTCATATGTTGGATAGCCCAGTCCGAAGCGAGCCAGTCACGCCAACCCTCAGCTCCACAACACTCCAGGGCCCTCTGCAGGCTGTCTAACGCATCGGCACGGCCTTCATCCTCGGTGTAGCCGGCCACCGCACGCTGTAAGCCGCTGCGAAATCCTCCGGCAATGTCTTCGCGATAGAAGAGACCTGAGAGTCCAGCCGCCAAACCAGCTATGAGTGCGGCAAGTTGAAAGAACCCGTAAGCCCTGAGCACGCTGGGCAGGTTTGCCGCCACCCCTAGACAACCCAGGAAGCCCCAGGCGGTGACGGCTGCACCTGTGGCCAGAAGGATGATCGGAGCGTTGGGGTAGCGATTGGCAGACAGCAGCATGTAGTCTGCCAGTGAAATCTGCGCCCACACACCCAGGGTGAAGATGGCCAAGCCGGCTGCCCAGAAGAGGCAGCTGAAGGCCAGGAGACCCAGGCGCAGCAGGTGCATGACTCCCACTGGGCGGCAGCAGGGTGGGGCAGCGCCCACAGGTGGAGGTGCAGGGGGCGCCAGGGAGGCCTCTGAGCACACGGACAAGGATAGTCGCTGCTGCTGCTCGTGCAGCTGCTCTTCCTGCTCTTGGTAGGGTGACAGCAGGTAGCCGGGGATCGCCGAGGGTCGACGAGGAAGAGGCGGTGGAGTGAGCAGGTCGAGACCCCGCGGAGAGGAAAGTCGTCGCACAGCCAGCTGCTGGCGTTCCCAGTCCAGAGCTTGTCTGCTGGGACTCGGCCGAGCGGACAGCGAGTCGTAAGGCAATGCAGAGCTCATGATCACCGGCTCCGGTTTTATGTACCCCCACTCTCTCTCTTAAACACCTTCCTCTCTCTTCCTTCCTCTATCACTCTTGTTCTCCTGCAACACACAATCCCCCGACTTCTTTATGACTGCTCATTAATCCGCCATCAACACCACCAACGCCGACTGGACTGTAAATCAGACCGATGGGTGTTCGCGTCGTGCCGTTATCTGCATCCGCAGCCTCCTTGTCTCCACCGTATTTATTCGTTTATTTCGGGCGTTCTTTCCACCTGCATGGTCACCGGCTCTTCAAATTCCTCCGCTGATGGTCACATTCAGACATCTGGCTGCTCACTGCTGCACCTCGCTCTGGTCAAGGCGAGAGGTGATTGCAGTGGGAAGGACCTGAAATCCTCCCATGCACACCCTCTCTCGGTGTGGAGGAGACATCCCTTTGAGTTTTACTATGATCCATTTGGGGAATTAATAAACTGTGGAAATCTCAACTATTGTCTATACAGTGTGTGTTTGTGTATGTGTGTGTGTGTGTGTGTGTTTCTTTGTAATATGTAAAAACTTTCCTCATGTTTAACTTTTATAGTGACAAATGAAAATACAAGCTAGTAGCCCAACAATGTCAGTCAACGACGTTTTATGTGTGACGTCTATTTAAAAGTCAATTACTGTACATTACATACGATTTCTTAAAAGTCTACAAATCATTTGGTAATTATTAACAAATACTTAATATAGTAGATTTAATCGTATGTGTTATGTGTGCAACAATAAACTGTCAATAGATAGTGTACTAATGTAATCATAAGGTAATGTTAATGTTATATATAAATATATAATTTATAATAATTATTTATATTATACAAACTAATGGTAAAATAACATAAATTATAGTATTATTAATAATTAGTAAACATTATTAAATATAATTTATTTGTTAACGGTAAAAGAACTATTAATTAACTATCAATTTACCATTTATAAAAAAAAAAAAATTAAATTATGGACCTTTTTTATTACTATATTAAGACATGCAAACCCTAAATTATGTAGTCTAAAATCTTGACTGCACACTAAATGCTCAATGCAAAACTGCATTACACAAATTAGCATGCTCTTTTGTTCTTTTGTGAAGCATTTTATGAAAAGTCTTTAATTATTAATAGCAATACTGCAGTGCAGGCAACTTACAAAGAAGCAAGAAAGCATAAATTAGTGAATTTTGGCCCTTCAAAAACAGTTTTTTAATCACTGTGGTATCACTCAAATAAAATGTGAAGTGGAATCATGACCCAAGATATGGACTTCAATTCATACATCAACTCTAGTTACTATATTGTGGATTGTCTTGTAGCAATGCTCTTTTTGTCACTAATTTAAAATAAATTTAGAAACATATACAATGCTAAAAATAGATTTTCCTCCACCCCCTTTAGACTGCTCTTTGTTGGTCCCCTGTTAAATGATGCAGCCAGTTTAATGCTGGTGATTCCTGCTCGGCATCGGCTTCCCTCCCATCAACCCTCCCCCTCATATCAGAGCTAATTAAAGCCTCTCAGTTAATTAAACTCATTCATATGGCTCTTTTTATAAGGACTGGCATGATAGTGACATGGAGACAGAGAGGGGGGAACTCAGATAGACTGCCTGGGGAAGAGGAAGGGTGTGCAGAACTGCAATAGTCTCATACTGTATACATACTGTACATACAGCCTTACAACATATACTGGATTTAAAAAAATCACAAAAATGAGGTGTGACCGGCCACAACAGCTGTATGGATTTCTTAAGTGTTTGCCAGGCTACACAGGCAGATTAAAGGAGCCTGTTCTCCACTCAGTAGCCTGAGTGAAGAGCGAGCTAGGGTGAAGACAGAGGGATTTTTACCAGACAGTCGAAGGTGTAGAGGAAATGAGGTTATGTTTATGATGTTTATAATTAATCTTTGCTTTATAACCATCGGCTCGCCGGGTTTTATGTGCACTCTGGGGCAGAAATGAAGGGAATACATCACCTGACACATGCAGGATGAGATTTCAAAGGCAGCTCCTTGAAAATACAGCCGGGCGGAGAAGAGGTGTGGGGAAACCACTCCTTTGTTTTGGTGGCTGCAGGGTTGCCCTTTTGAAACAGACACAATAAAATCAACATCTAGGGAACACCTTAAAGCAGAGTTCCCCAACCTTTTCTGGCTTGTGACCCATGAAACAAAGCCATGTCTACTTGCAACCCCTTGTTACAGGTGACATTATGTTAAAATGTTGTAAGCAGCTCCACCAAAGAGTAATTATTCCTTCTTAATTTGTCATGTTTTATAATTTTTTACAGGCCTGAAGTGATAAAAACAAGACGGAGTCTACAGGTATCTATAGACATAAACCAAAGTATTGTGCAAATTAAAAGTTTTACCTGATGATGGTGCTGGAGGGAGCGTTATTACAGTTCATCCTGAGGAGTACTGACATGAATGTCTGCACCAAATCATGGCAATCCATTCAGTTGCTGTTGAGACTTTTCATGCAAAAGCAAAACTGTCAACCTCATGGTGGTGCTAGAGGGGGGAAAAAAAAGAATTGAAGATTAGAAAAATAAAATTCTGTGCAGCATAACTGTATTTTGGTGGTTTTCTATCCTTGTTAATCATTCAGTGACCCATTGGTGGGGCGTGACCTCAGGTTGAGAACCATTGACCTAAAATATAATGCACTACAAACACTTCAGAAACAATGTCGTCAGCAACAACAGAACATTATACACTTCATAAAGCTAAGTTTTATTGCATGGCATTGGATATTATACAGGCTTCAGTTTTATGGCTTACCACCAGTGCCCTGTCTAGTGTAGATCATACGTTTTTATTTTTACAATATCCATGTGTTCTCCATTATACAGCCAATAAAACCAGGAAACTTAAGAACTACTTGGAGTTGTAAATTGGGCTTGATAATAATATTGATTTTCACCTCTTTTTTTTTATTAAATTAGTTACTGTGATTTAAATCTGAAACTGAATCTATGCACCCCACGGACACACAATAACATAGTATACAGAAAATCAAACAGACAGTGTATGGAATGAAAAAAAAATTATTTAATGAACAATTTTGTTCACCTGTGACTTCCATTTCAAACAAACATCATTGTAACTTCCGTGTTGCAAACTTGAAAGCAAAGTGGAGAAGAGAGAGGAGAGCTGCACGTATAAAACACTGATATGTCAAAAATGATCTGTCAGAATAATTTACTCAAAGGTTGAAGGATGCAACGGTACCAAACACTCCTTGTCCACACTTTATAATAAAGTCGGTACAGTCAAGACATGTTTCTCTCCTGATTAGAACTTGTTCAATTTGATAAATAAATATCCAAACTCAAGCATACATTTTCACAATTCTACTAATTTAACCGCTGAGATTGTCTCCATTATTAATTTCTTGATTTGTTTCATCAGGCTGTATAGAGTCCACAGACTTTGCTGTTTCTCCCTCCTCCCTGTGTTTCTCCATGTGCTTCTTAAGCTTGGCCTTGGACGGGAACGTTTTCACGCACTGCTCGCAGAACGGCTTCAGCGGCTTCAACCCCGAGTGGCTCCGCTTGTGTCGCGCCAGCTCCGACGAGCTCTTGAACTTGAGCTCGCAGACGTCGCAGTGGTACGGCCTCTCCCCCGTGTGAATACGCTGGTGCAGCTGAGCCTCGCTGAGGGTGAGGAACGTCTTCTCGCAGTGTCCGCAGGGGAACGGCCTCTCTCCTGTGTGGATGAGGTTGTGCCTGGTCAGTGCGTACGGTTTGGTGAAGCCCTTCCCGCAGTAGGTGCAGGGGTACGGGCGGGCGCCGGTGTGGGAGACGATGTGTTCCTGCTGGGTTTTCTTGCTCTTGAAACGTTTCTCACACTGAGGGCAGGAGTAGGGCCTGTCGTCCACGTGTGACCTGTGATGTTTGGAGAGCTCTCCCTGCGATAAAAAGCCCTTCCCACACTGAGAGCAGAGGAAAGGTTTCTCCCCGGTGTGCATCCTCTCGTGTCTGGCCAGCACAGACACAAGCGTGAACCTCTTGGGGCAGTGGGAGCACTGGAAAGGCCGCTCCCCTGTGTGAACACGGAGGTGTTTCATGAACATAAAGCGGAGCGAGAAGCGTTTGCTGCACTGGCTACACTGGTACGGTCGCTCCCCAGTGTGTGTGGATAGATGCCTCTTTACATCAGATCTCCGAGTGTACGTTTTGTCACAATGCGGACACTTAAACTGACTCTTCACTTGGTGCATCTGCCGGTGCTGGGAGCGAGCGAGCAAGGAGTCGAAGCCTTCGCCGCACTGCCGGCAGATGTAGCGTTTGGCGGAGACGTGAGCCTTCCTGTGCTCGAGCAGCTCGGAGGAAGTGGAAAAGCTGTGGCTGCAGATGGAGCAGATCTCGGGGAGCTGGCTGTCCTGCGAGTGAGACTTCTTGTGATGGACGGTCAGTGCGCGGAGGTTAGCGAAGGAGCTCCCGCACAACTCGCAGGAGAAAGAAATGGCCACGCCGTGGTGTTTGCTCTCGTGTTTGGCCAGATCCCACGAGTGCTGGAAGGTTCGGTCACACTGCGAGCAATGAAACGGTCTCTCTCCGGTGTGCGTGAGCTGGTGTCTCCTCACGTCTGACGACCGGGTGAACGTCTTTCCGCACGTTTCACACGTGAGGGCTTTCTGTCTGCTTTGGGACTGAGCCACTTCGCTTTGATCGTCAGATTGTTCTGTTTTTCTCTCCTCTGTTTTTCCTTTGGGGAAAAGTTTAATGGATGTAAATATTTCATCTGTGCTGGAAGGCGACGGCGTATATTTGGCTCCTGAGAGAGTCCTGTATACTTCAGTGCGAACACTCTGCATGTGGAAGTGAGAAGGGCTGTTTTCCTCTGAGCTGTGGAAGGGACACTGTGAGCAGGTGAAGATGATGGATGTCATCTCGTCCGAATCACCTGCAAATAAAAAAACAGACATAATTGTGAGTAAAATAAGTGGATTCTTTTTTAAAAAGGTCCAAGATGTTTCTCGTCTTCATATCAAAATATTACCTTTGTTGATTCCTTTGATGGCTATAACAGAGGGGGCCACTGATACATCAGCTTTGCACCTGGTGAAATAAAAATGTACATCAATCATATTTTTGGGAACAATTGTATGTCAGGAAATAACTGCATTCTGGGAAATAGTATGTTAAGTGCTGCAGCAAATACTTGGAAATTAATTCCCGGTAATTTATCTGAAGAAACAGTAACAGGAAGCGATAGATTTGGTTATAATCCCATCATTAGAAAGTAAAAAAAAAATATTAAAGTAGTAGTGTGATATTTTGGGAAATACACTTATTTGCCTTCTTGCTGAGTTAGATGGAAAGACACCGTTCTCCTGTCTGTATGGTAAATATGAAGCCGGCTGCTGGCTGTAGCTTCAGATTTAGCATACAGACATGAGAGTGGTATTGATTTTTTCCCGTCTAATTAATTAATTTCCCAAAATGTCAACTAATTCCTTTAAAGAAATCTGCTTAATGGAAAACTGACACATATTTTGAGACCAAAAAAAGCACAAAAACAAAGCAAAAATGATCAAAATTGACATCATTCAAGACTCAAAACAGCAAAACAAATTAATTCACCAACAGGAGGGCATGAATAATGAGAAATACGATCATAGATGCATTTCCCAGACTGTTTTTGTTACTGTTATTATGTTAAGTAAAATCCCCTGCTAATAACAATGTGTAAAAATAAATAAAGCTGATCGAATAGGTGATGTTGATGTATAAAAATAGTATCTCAAAAGAGGAAAGAAATTACAGTATAAATATTTTTTGTACATTTTTGGTTCTTCTCCACTTTCTCTGGATGACATCTGGATTTCACACGTCTCCTGGCGACTGGGCGAGGTCTTCCCTTGTAGACAAGTGGATCGTTGTGCAGCTGAACTGGGAGACTGTTGTGTTTCAGAGACTGGATCCTCACTGGGGGCGTCTGTCATGTCTTCATGGACAGAAAAGGATTCATGGTCATCCTTCAAGTCTGTGCAAGAGTTCAAACTGAAATCCTCATTCACCTCTTCAACATTTTCTCTTTTCTCCTCAGTTTGGTCACTTGTTTCATGTCCCTCGTGTGTTTTTCCTTCATCTGTTGCATTTGCAGACCCAAGCTCATCATTAAGTGATGAATCGTTACTCTTTCCTGTCAGTACATCCTGACCAAGGCTCTCCTTCCTTAGTGCAAAAGTTTTGGTCAGAGTCTCCAGAGCTTTAGCGACATCCACAGTTTCGCTTGTTTCTTCTACCCTCAAGCTGGTCGCCTCCTCACCGCCGGCAGCCACTATCTCCTCTTCATAGAAATCAGTTTGAACTTGCACTTCAGCTGACTCGATCATTTCTTCATCTACTTCAGACGCTCCGACTTCCACTTCGGTGTAGACGGCAACGACGCTGTACTGGTCCGTTCCGACAAAAGTAACTGGGTTCAGCACGTTAGCATAGTTGTGGATTGATTCCAGTCCGACAGAGATGTTTGTCTTTTGCGAAGGAGGAATTGATAAAGCAGACATGATGCAGCTACCAATGGTGGACGAAGGGCCATCTAAGAAAAAGAAAACAGGGAGTCACTGGTTGAAAAACTGTACTTTTAAGGCACTTTCCCGTAACACCTTAAGGTACTTACAGGTAGTGCTGTAACTAAAGATCACCGTTATTTGTTATTACTTTTAGCAATTAATCATCTACTTATTTAGTCAATAAAACATCAGAAAACAGTAAAAATGCTTGTCATGTTTATGTTTCTCAGAGCCCAGACATCTTCAAATTATTCGTTTGGTCAGACCAACAGTCTAAAACCCCAAAATATTTAACTTACAATGATTTATAGAGCTGGATATTTGTACTGATTTCCAGATTTGATTAAATTAAGAGTTAGATTGATCGATTTCTTCATTTTCGGGTCATGCACACAAAGTGCCCAACCCTCATGGGTTTAACAAGACACCAAAAATACAGTTGCAGTGGTCAAACATTTCATTCAATTACAAAATTACAGGATATTTTACCGCTCGGTCTTAAACAAAATATTCTGCCTACTCTCCCAAAGTTGGCAAATTAAATTAATTTGATCAGATAAATAGCAGTATTGCATAAATATAAAAATGCTTCTCAGAATTTATTCTGGGAACTTGAATCTCTTTTTATTCCACAGATGGGCAACAATGGTGTTTTCTTTTGCATATAAAAGCGCCAATTATTAGCTAAATGTAACACACATGTAAACACATTTCGCTATTATAGTATTATGGGTCAAAATAGCGTGTATATATAAAACTATAAAATGAATAACAAGTGCACACAAAACATTCTGTGCAAGTTAACACATATTCACTGAGAAAAGATATGGATGCTAAGATTGATCTTGGAATTTTAAGACCCATTTTTTGGTCGTACAACTGAAAATCAGTTTTTTTTTACTCCATCTGACTGATATAACAAAAAGAAAAGCAGCAAATCCTTACGTTTCAGAAGCATTTTTGCCTGATAACTGACTTAAATTGACTGCAACAACATCATCTCAGCTCTACTCACATGGCATTTTCAGTAGTCCTGAACTTCTGTAGTGCTCGAAGATTAAGCTCAGCTCTTCAGGTGAGGACTGAACACATTCCTTCAACAGAGATGGAGCAGAGCCGAGCCAGGCTGCAGTCTGTAATCACAGTTTGTGGTAAATGGCACATGGTTTGCAGAAGAAAAACAACCTGAGACATCTGGATGGACAGACTGACCTGTTTTAAGTCTGGTACTGGAAGCAGCTTTTCCAGTTTTGAGAGCAGCTCCCACAATAAGACGTGCAGAGCAGCATCGTATTGTGGCCCATATTCCACTGGGAACACTTCCTGTGAGACATAATTAAATGTCAATTCACTATAGGACTTCTTAAGAGTATTCTCAGACTAAGAAATTATATAAATCTGTCTGACCTGGAAGAAATACGCTCTCTCAACTGCGTCTTTCAGCAGGCTCTGAACAAGTGCAATGAAAGTGGATTCTGTTGTTTTCACCTCTGCGTCCCTGTACTGCCACAGATAGGATTCATGTCACTTAAGAATGATCATTATTTGTTATAAAAAATGTATTCCTTCGTTGTACTTACATCTGAGGTTATTGGTAGTCGATCCAAATGGCTCTGGATCGCTTGACAATCGACAGAACCCCGAGCCGAGCCTTTGCAAAGCTCCAGAATCAACTGAAATATCAACAAATTGTTACTGCAAAATCATTAAAAAAAGAAAGAAAATAATACGATACAACACACAACTTGTGCTCACCCTTGCTCTTAGACCCAGGATGAGCTGGGCTCTCTGTCTGTGGTTGATCAGTCCAGGGACTGCCTCAGTAACCATGAACACAAACTCCTGGAGCTTCTCATAATTCATCACATCTTTCTGCTTCGCCAGCTGCCACATGGCAGCAGACAGGAGCTGCAGTGGGGGCACCAGGAGGCGGAGAGATGACAGAGGGAGGCTTGGCTCTGAAAACATAAAGGTGTAATGTGAGAGATGGTCTGTAGAGGGAATCAATGAGCTGTATATTAAATGGAGCACTTGCAAACAAACTCATCAACATGAATTTAAATTAAACTTTTAAAAGGCTATAATTTGCTCTTTCTTTAAAAAGGTCTTTTTATTAATTGTCAATAATCAATAGAACAGTCACTATACAGGGAAAATTATTTTTTGTTTTTCTGAACAACATCAATCAATCATACCTGACAACAACATACACACATACAGCCACAGCTGGCCACAAAGGACCTAACTGATTCTCAATCATGGATACATAACATTCAAATTGTAGAGAATACAACACAGGGAGAGTATCCACAAATAAGTCATGAAATAATAATAAGAATAAGAATAAGAAGAAGAATAAGAAGAAGAAGAAGAAGAGATGTAAAAATGGCAAATATACATACATATATATATATATATATACATATATACATACATACATACAAACGTATACACATACATATATATATACATACATACATACAAACGTATACACATACATATATATATACATATATACATACATACATACACATACATACATATATATATACATACAAACATACACACATATACACATACATATATATACACATACATACATACACACACAAACACACCTACATACATACACACACACATACATATACACACATATACATACATATACATACATATATATAAAAATAGAAGAAAAATAATAATACAAATAATAATAATGAATAAATAAATAAAATTAATAAGGTTATAATTTGCTAAATGAATGAAAAAACAAATAAATCTATATTTTATTGTATATATATTAACTATCCCTTGAAAACCTGCCATAAGCAGATGAACCAGTATAATTGCTGGATAAACATATTTAATGTGAGTTTTAAACTTGCAACCTGATAGTATCTGTAGCTGTACTTTAGGTATCTGAACAATTAACTGTATTTCTTGATGTTAATATTTAGGATCTGACTATAACCAGTTAATTTCTAATGCAGTAGCACCAGTCTGACAGCTCCTCACTGTGATGACTCCAGTAGTTAGACGGGTCCCGCTAGCTGTCTGACTCACATAAACATAAACATAGCCTGTTTTAAACTACAGAGGGAGAAAATCATTAATATACGTACCGTTTATTTTCTCTATTGACATAATAACCTCCATTAGTGCAATATGTCTCCTGTAGCGTTGAGAAATAGATGTTAAATGGTGTTTGTTTGGTTGTTTTCAGCTAACATGCGCTGTTAGCCCGCAAGCACCCATTACTCAACTCTTCTCCTGCGCTTCCGCTTTTCAAAATAAAAGTCTCACAACTCTGCTGTGACTGTGACCTGTAATAAGACAAGCAAGCTTTTATTTATAACATTTTAAACATTAAGTTGTATTCAGTTCACCTAGATCAGGGGTCAGCAACCTTTACTGTCAAAAGAGCCATTTTAGGCAAAAAAATAAATTAAAAAAACAGTTTATAGTCTACACAGTTTATAGTCTAGGTAGATAATATATAATATATAAGTCTAATGCAGTGAGGACCAAAGAGCAAATGTACTACGGAGTATTAGGGCCACATTGAGGGGAAAAAACATCTGAGATTTACAGAATAAAGTCAGAATATTACAAGAAAAGTAAGTCGTAATATTACAAAAATAAAGTCATAATATTACGAAAATAAAGTCATAACTTTACGAGAAAAAAATTGTAATATTATGAGAATAAAGTCATAATATTACGAGAAAAATAAGTCGTAATATTACGAAAATAAAGTCATAATATTACGAAAATAAAGTTATAACTTTACGAGAAAAAAATTGTAATATTATGAGAATAAAGTCAGAATATTACGAGAAAAATGTTTTAATATTATGAGAATAAAGTCATAATATTACAAGAAAAAAGTCGTAATATTACGAGAATAAAGTCAGAAGTTTACGAGAATAAAGTCATAATATTACGAGAAAAAAAAGTTGTAATATTATGAGAATAAAGTCATAATATTACGAGAAAAAAAAGTTGTAATATTATGAGAATAAAGTCATAATATTACAAGAAAAAAGTCGTAATATTATGAGAATAAAGTCAGAATATTACAAGAAAAATAAGTCGTAATATTACGAAAATAAAGTCATAATATTACGAAAATAAAGTCATAACTTTACGAGAAAAAAGTCGTAATATTATGAGAATAAAGTCATATTACGAGAACATTTTTTTTAATATTATGAGAATAAAGTCATAATATTACAAGAAAAAAGTCGTAATATTACGAGAATAAAGTCAGAAGTTTACGAGAATAAAGTCATAATATTACAAGAAAAATAAGTCGTAATATTACGAAAATAAAGTCATAATATTACGAAAATAAAGTCATAACTTTACGAGAAAAAAGTCGTAATATTATGAGAATAAAGTCATAATGTAAAATACTCAGTTCTTTTCATTTGTAAAGTACTTAATTTACAAAGGAGTATAAAAAAATAGGCTTTACCATGCGGTTATTTCATACATATAAAAATAGGAAATTGTCAAACATAGCTGGCAAGACATAACCGGATGTTGTTATTTTCCACAGACAGGAACGTGGGACTTCAAAATAAAAGATTCTAACGTCATGACGTCACGACGCAATCACGCAGTCCGTAGTCACATGAGACGTTTCCCAGCAGCAGAGCTCTTCATGTAGCTAACTAACACTTTCTGTCGCTTTGCAGTGAACATTCTCGCTATTAGAAACTGAAACTTGCTCTGTAATCTGCAGGAAGTTTAAGAAACCGACATGGACGAGGACGGGCTGCCTATAGTTGGGTCTGGTGTCGATCTGACCAAGGTTAGTGATGTTATATCTAGTTAATGTTGGCTAACTAGGTAACTAGGAAATGAGCAATAACAAGCAGTGCTGCAAAACAGATGCTGCAACATCACTGTAATATCTATAGTAAAAGTACTGCCTTTAACATGTGTTTTACTGGCATTCATAGCAATATAACTGTTACTTGGAGCAGTCTTTCTTTTTTTTTGTTTAAACAATATTTTTATTGAATTTTACATATAAATATATAAACATATATACACATCTGCATATATATATAAAACTGCACAAAATCCAGTCAATGAAAAGAAACAAGATGTGTGTCAGGAGAGGTCAAGAAGCCACAGGCTTATACAAAGGACCCCCACCCCCCTTGCTGTATGTGAATTACTCAATTTCCTCACTACATCACACCCATTGCTCCTTCTTAAAATAGCTCCATCTGTGTTTCCTTCAGGTTCCTGCTATTCAACAGAGGAGAGTCGTTGCCTATCTCAATCAGTTTGTTGTGCACACGGTCCGGTTCCTGAACCGTTTTTCCACAGTTTGTGAAGAGGTTTGTAAAGTACATCTATTTATACTCACTCTTTATACTCTTTGATCTTTTATCTTGCTTCTGTTGTCCCGATCAGTTCACACAAACAACCCCAGTAACAGATCCCTGTCAAACTTCTTCCCCACAGAAACTTGCAAACATATCTCTTCGCATACAGCAGATTGAAACAACCCTGTGCATTTTGGAAGCAAAGGTGAGTTCTTGAGTCTGCAGTTTATGACACTCTGTATACACGTCATGCCCGTGCACTGATCATATATCACGTTTTGTAATATTCTGAGCAGCTGTCCTCCATTCCCGGGCTAGAGGACGTCACAATAGATGGAATCAGTCAGCGGCAACCTGCTCAGGCCAATGGACCCACTACCGCCAGTCAGAGTCAAACGGATGGTCCACCAGCAGGGACCCTGCCTCCACCAGTGGTGAATACACTGACATGCACACAAACAAGTATTTTTCAGCCACACTGTACCGCAGAACAGTTTTTCTTTACAGCCTTGTATATGCATTTTATGTAGATGCACCGACCAGTTCCTATTAAAAAAGCTCTGCCAAACATGTTTATTTAAAGGATAGTTTGAGATTTTAAGAAATATGCTTATACGCTTTCTTGCCAAGAGTTGGATGAGAAGATTGATACCACCCTCCAATGTCTGTGCGTTAATTATAAAGCTTAAGGTAGGAAATGGTTAGCATAAAGACATGGAAACATGGGGAAATTGCCAGTTTAGCTCCGTCCAACAGTAACAAAATCCACCTACCAGCATCTCATAAGCTCACTAATTAACACATTTCTGGTTTGTTTTGAATTAGTACTCAATTTGGCAACCGAGTCTCAATGAAGTTACTGTGCCCAGAGAGATGTAGTTCCACCACATAACTCCCTTTTTTGAGTTTTGGAGTGAGCCAGGCTAGCTGTTTCCCTCTGTTTCCATTCTTTATGATAAGCTAAGCTAAGTTAACCAGCTCCAGGCTGTAGTTTCATATTTAGCGTACAGACACAAGTTGTATTGATGTTCTCATCAAATTCTCTGCAAGTAAGCAAATTTCCCAAAATGTCACACTATTCCTCCTACGATTACAAAAAAAGTATAAACTGAAACCACAAACTCTGCAAGTCTACAACCTACAAAGAGTACCTACTCACCTACTAAAAATGCAAAATAAGGTACCACATTTGATATCCTGTGCCGTCTAAACCACTTGCTACTTCACACGGTGTCAGTAATTTGAATATTTCATGTTGCAGCCCGCTCAGACTGCACCAGAACCTGCAACGACACCAAAAGCAGAAGCAGAGAATGTCATGACAGTGGCCAAGGACCCAAGTTACGCCCGATACCTGAAAATGGTTCAAGTTGTAAGTCATCACTAACATCTGCTTATGGACTATAGGGATTAAAAAAACATAATATTCTGTATCTCAAAGCATGTTTTGTCTGTCGCAGGGAGTTCCAGTTATGGCTATAAAGAATAAAATGGTCCTGGAGGGTTTGGATCCTAACTTGCTTGAGTGAGTGTTTTACTGTTACCTCGTGATGATCTTCTATTATCTTTTTATGACACTGACCAATAACGTTTCCTTCGCTGCTGATGACAGCACACCTGATGCCCCCCTGCCTGACGGAGGAAGGAGGAGCGCCGAGGATCAAGACGTCGCCGCCAACAGCTCTGACAGCGAGTCATCTTTCAGCGACTGACGTCTGTCCCCGTGACCCGCAAAGCTTCCTGTAAAGGCCACCCATATCGCTACTCTGAGAAAGAGAAGTAGGTCGCAGGGTGCCTGTAAAGGAGTACCAGTGAGAAAGGTGCAAATGTAAGTGCCTGAAACAGGAAACTCCCACCACAGGGATTGTAATTTCAGTGTAAAAGCGCTGAAATTGTTTCGCTTACGGTCAGTCACTGACCTCATTTTTGATACATTTACATGGATTATGTTAGTCATCGGAACGTGGCAGTAGCAAGTCATTTTTGTACAAAAAGTGATTATATACTGTAAAAGTTTTTCTTTTTGGTTGTCACACTACAATCACAGTCTAATGCCTTTTAAGAGGAACACTCATCAGTTGAAAGTTATTAAAAATGTATGTTGGATACTTTGAATGTTTAATACATACATTATAATTCTGTGTGTTGAGGCCGGAGAGGAAAATATCACAATCATTTTTCAGTGTTGATATACTGTCATAATACCAGTTAACTGGGAAGGATAATCACATGTCGGTGAGCATTTGGTTTTCCTTCCTAAAAATCAGCCGTCATGCTGGAGGATTTCGCAAAAACGATTACAGGAACAGTTTGACTTGTTGTATTTTAACAGTAAGCTTAATACCACTTTGTTTATTTCGGAGCAGCAAAAAACTGCGTTGACATATGAATAATATCCAAACGGGAGTTCTAAATTGGTGTCTTATGATATAATATAATAAACAAGTTGCAGTTGAGGAGCATCATCCTTGTTTTACCTTGTTAACCACTACAGAGAAAGTGGATCTTATCTTTTTTTCGCGGTGATAGTTACAGGTGGCAATGTTGGAGGAACAAAAACTGCTTTGTATTGTTAATTTTAGACTAAATTCCAGTGACTTCGGAAAGTATTCAGACCTCTTTGCTTTAGGCACACTTTATTTGTATCATATATTTTAAATGGATTAAAAAAAAAATTGTTGCCATTAATTTCCAAACAATAATCTTGAAGCAAAAACACAGAAGTTTTTTGCAAATTTATTATAAATCAAAAATTGATGTGAATACTTTCCAAAGCTGCTGCATGTGTCAGAAAAAACTCCCTTATGTCACCAATAAATGATGAATAGTAATATATTGTCTGGCTCTGCTTTAGGTACTTGCATAGCTAATATTGGCAATGCAAGTACCTAATCATATTATAATTTCCATTAACATTTCTCTTAATCTTTAATTGCGTTTGTAGAGTTTAAATGTTAATACACTGATATTAGGATATCAGTGTATTATGCACACTAACCTCAGCTGGAATGAAGAGTGAATAAACTTGCACTAAGAGGTAAATCGGTGATAAACACCACTTGTCAGAACAATGTAAACTGCAGGTTTTTGTGTGTTAATTGTCAGTTGTATCAACTTATCATCACATTGATCAGGACTTGTGACTACATGCCCGAAAATGTAAAAAAAAAAGTCAAGAACGCTTTCGCACAAAAGAAATATTCATGAGATTTCTATGAATGGATATTATACTATGATGTCTGTGAAATAATTGAGAGTGGAGAAGAAGCCTGGAAAGCACTTTGTGTACAAAAGCAAGAATAAACTCAAACAGTTTGCTTAAAAAAAAAGTGTATCTTTATTTTTTTCAGCTCAGCAGCGCACCATCATCTGTGCAGTACATTAGGTCATAAGCAAAACTACCAATACAAAGTCATTGAATAAAAAAAAAAGAATAATCTCCATTGTAAATACAGTATCTGTAGTGGACGTGATCTGTGTTCATGTGACCACCGTTACAGCACAGGATTTTATTTTTGGAATTACAGTATGTTAGTCCCACCTCCTTATTGCCAGTAATACACAAGGTCTATAAAGGGAAGCTCCAAAAGTACAGGAAACACATCAGCTGATTCTCAAATGTGATAGTGGTTTTTAATTTGGTTACTAGCTTCAGCCAACAGTATGACACAAACAGTTCTCTCAGCATATCAGATGTCACATGCTTTCTCAGCATGTGAGAGGAATATGACGAAGGTAATTAAAAACCTATCAAGCAGCCTGACAGTATTTCATCTACTTTCCCATGTGTCAAGTCTCGAAGTCACAAATTTGTCTGAGAGGGCTTCACTGCCTCTAACCTTGTGTGCTTGGCTTTTTTTGTGCCCTCATTGATATACAAATTAAAACATAATGGTAACATAACAGTATTGACAGTATGCTTTAAATTAAGTAAAGCAGTGGTTTAGAATGTTTATGTTTAAAACTGTGTAATATTGCATATTTGTGACATCACAAATGGACGGAAATACGGACGGATCGTTTAAAGGCACAGTTTCTGAACGCAGGCTGTGTATATTTCCCTGTGGATTGACCGTTTCAATACCCTCACAGTATTTATATATCATTTAAACCTACTATATCTCTGAATTGAGCATCCATAGAAAGAGTTTTTTCTACATAATTTGTTGTCACAACAGTCTAACGGTCCAAAGAAAACCTGGTTACTTCCATACAGTACATCAGTGTAGTCTCACAAAACATCAGCCAGCATGTGCTCACAGATGAACGTGTTGTTAGTCCGAGCGGTATTCTCATTTAACCACAAAATGTGAAGCTATCATGTGTTCACTGTGTGATGAACTTCTCTTATTACTGGCCTGACAGGATGTGTCACGCTGGTTCGGCAACAAGTGGGCAACAGTCAAGAGCAAAGTGCAAAGTGGTGTTTGAACACAGCAATAAGTACACTTGTAAAAATGATTTGAGACCGTATAAAAAGGTATAAAGATACAGGCTATGATCAGTTTTTTCCTTCTATTTAAAATGTATAAATAACAATGCACCTTCTGTAATCTACCAATGAATTCGGTCAGGTGATACAAAACACTTATAAAAGCCTTGCAGTGTAAAATGCAAATGTACAAAATGTGCGTAAAAGCGTTACAAAAACATATGCAGCACGTTTAAACATTAAAATACTGATATCCATACTAAGTTTGGCTGGCAGTTGCAGACTCATCAAGACTACTCCTCATATTCTGTTCTCATTCGTAAGGTAAACAGCTGTAGGACAAAAGAAATGGAGAGAAATAAGAACCTCTTCCAGCAGTAAGTTAAAGACAGAGTTTCCGTTTGATGGTGTGATACTCACCTTGAAATCGTCGATGTATGTGAGGAAGAAGCAGATGAAGCTGAAGGCAACAATCCACTCGCATACAGCGCTGGTTAAATGGAAGGGATAATCCTGAAAGAGGGACACATTCAACATGTGAGTGTTAATGTCAAATGATGATATTCATTATCGATTAATCTGATTTTAGAGATTAATCGATTAATAGTTTGGTCTATAAATGTAGGAACATTGCGGTGGCTTCTTACTTTTTTTGTCCATTTTATTTTTGTAATAATGTTATTTTGTTTTTTATTGGGGTTTTCAGAGTGAAAATTACAGTACAAAAATAGGAAGAATTTCATTTAGGGAATAATTTTAAGTTCAGGTATTAAAAATGTAAAAAAATAAACATATGTATGTATGTATATGAAAAATGAAAATAAAACAACAACATATTTGCATGAAAAATGACAAATGATTAATTAATTATAGCCAAACAATTGCTGATTATGTATCTGTCCATTGACAAATGATTTCAGCTTTAAACTGATGCAGATAACATAGTGACAGCCTACCTGGTCCCAGGAGTGTCTGTGCAGTATGGTTTGTTTCACAAAGAACGCACAGATGAAAGCTGAATTATCCATTAAGGAAAATGGCATTTAACATTAGTTGTCACTTGTAATTGTGTGCCTTTACTCTTCATGACTCTAACAACAAGAGAGTAATGTTGCAACCATAAAAGTGAAGTGGTTAAAAAAATCAAGTCATGCTGGTTAACATGGTAGGAAGTTCATGAGGAAACTGTGTTTTAACAGATTAGACTTCTGTGAAAGGATACTGGGAAAGAATGCCAAAGAGGCAATGATGGCGACGCACAAACGTGCTCGACACACACCCACGGAGGACCCGAATGGAAAGGCACAATACGATATAACGGTCTGGAGGATTGTGTATAAGATGCCAGGGACAAAGAACAGCAGAGCTCCCATATCATGAACTACTCTCACTGCTAATTCCTGCAATCAAAAAGAAGAAACATTAGAAGAAGAAGAAGCATTAAATTATTTTCATGTGATTTAAATGTGCGCTACATGTGTGTGAAGACGTACCTGGAACGTGGCAACAATGCACATGCCCAAAATGGACAACAACCCAATCACAAGAGCAGCTTTATTGAGACGTGGGTTCACCACCCTCGTGTCCTCACTCAGCTTCTCCACATACTTGTACCTGGCATAGATGGTGGCTATTCCTGTGTGAAGGTGACAAAGTACATTAATGATGATTTATTTGGTAACACTTTCTATGACGCCCATGTCTATTATGCATTACAAACATACTTATAATGCGTTATAATCTGCTTATAGCGCTGTATGATTATTATTATAAGCACTAATAAATAAGGGATAATGTACAGCGAGCCGGTCATTGTTGCGAAATTAACCATGACTGGGCGATGCAGGGAGGACGGGTGAGTCTTGCATCACCCTGAATCGGTTTATTTCGCAACAATGACCGGCTCAATGTACATTATTCCGCTTATTACACGGCTACATACTTAAGAAATCAATAATTTGACACAAAAATGATCCGCCAGAGTCCGACATCAGGACTGCGTCCATAGCAACGGTCTGTTATAAAGAAACTACGAACCTTAGAATGCCGTAATTGACCAATCAGAATCAAGTATTCAACAAAGCCGTGTAATAAATATTATCATATTATCATTTATTATCTCGACAACGATATATATGACAATATAGTATGTTTTCTGTCAATTCAATAAATAAATAGTCCACATGGAATAACCACAGTAAATAGTAAAGCCTATTTTTGCATACTCCTTAAAATGAACTTAATCAATTAAAATGAACATAACAGTTTTAACTAAAAGTATAGAGAATAAATAAATAAATATAGGCCTAGCCACATCGTGATAGAAACAATATAGAAAAGTATATACGATAGATTTTTATATCGTTTTGACGACATATATCGTCATATTTCCCAGTCCTAGTTAGAATACATTATAATGTCATTATAAGTCACTATAAATGGTCATTGTTTGCTTTAAGTGAAGTGAAATAAATATAATTAAATCTATGCAAGAACAACACACGTAGAATTAAATTGTACTTTACTTAAAGCAAACAATGACCACTTATAGTGACTTAAAATTACATTATGACAGTGATTATAATGCATTATAAAAAGATAATGTATAACAACTATGGGAATTTTAATACACTAGATACCTTGCTAAAAAAAAAAAGAAGAAGTATCTTTATAATGCATTACAGACATGGGCATCATAGAATTTATCTTGCATCCTAACAAATAAATTCTGCTTTCATTTTCTTAAAAAAGAGGAAATGTGACAATGTGATCATCATATGAAGGTTTGGTTTCTCCCTTGGGAAAGCCCAAAGTTGCCAAACAAGAGTCACAGTGACATTGCAGATGTTGATACAGATGGAAGTGAAAATACCTGCACATGCAGAAATGAATGTCATCAGGCCAAATACGCAGCTCTCTGGGGGGTTTGCACCTGTGTCACTGGGGAGGGGAAAAAGAGAGTTTACAGTAGTCCTCATAATACAGACTCATGTGTAAGTAAAGAACAACTTCCTGTTCTATAGATGTAGGTTTTATTTTTGTGGCATTTCAAACTTTAGTCGTCTCTTCTTAAAATAAAACTTTAAAGAGAGAAGTGAAAAGAAGAGCTGCACCAAACAACAGATGTGTGGACGCGCAGCAGCTGGAGTTTGGATATCAGCCAAGTTACCACTGCAGGAAAACGAAACTAAACTTTTCTGCCTCTCAAAATCACTGACAACAAAACATCGACATGCATTATTATTTTTCACCTCATTTGGAATTGTTAAAGATCAAAGAATAACTTTTCTAAAAAATAAAAAAAACATATGAATACAACTTACCTTATGTATGGGAAGATTATGTCGACATCGTTTCTGAAGAGAGCAATAAGGTAGGAAATAATGAAGGTGCTGGAGGACCAGATGACCAGGAACACTGGCAGAAAGCACAGTCCTTGAGTGAACCACCACATCTCTGAACTTCACACGGATAAAATAGTGCCATACAATGTAAAAAGATCCAATGCTGGTCCAGGATGAGTGTCGAGTGTGCTGCTGCTGCTGCTGCTGGTGTTGCTGTGAGGTCTGATGAAGTTACAGACAGTCACATGGTGCAGCTGTGTGTGAACACGACTGAACTTGGCTCATCTACAGTATACAGTAACCTCTTCCCCTGAAATGACTCCTGTGGGCTGGCCCAAGCAAATACAAACACCCCTTCTGATCACCCAGCTTCCTTCCTTCCTCCTTTCATCTTTCTGTCTTTCTTTGTTTCTTTGTTTCACTCCCACATAAAAATACTTAAATTCCCAGAAATGTGTCAGTGTGCCAGTAATCAACAATAAAAGTATTAGTAGTATTTTTACAAGTTTCATTTAGTATGAGCAGCAATAATAACTATTTACTCGTATACTGTAAGCTTGTCAATCAAAAACAATACTTTTGATCAGAAAAATGAACTTTTATTATCAAAAGTTAAAGTAATCATTGTGCAGAATTTTAATAGGCTATATAAATATTATTCAATAATAAAACTAATACAAATACTACTGCTAAAAATAATAACAATAATAATGATTCTTAATGTTATTATTACTATTATTATTATTATTATTATTAATAATAATAATAATAATAAAAATAATAAAAATACTACTTCTAATAATAACAATAATAATGATTCTTAATGTTATTAATAATAATAATAATAACACTGCTAATAATAATAATAAATAAAAATAATAAAAATACTACTGTTAATTATAATAATGATAATAATTCTTAATGTTATTATTATTATTATTGTTATTATTATTATTATTATTATTATTTGTATTTGTATTTTTTTTTTATATACTTTTACCATTTAACCAGCATTTTTGGAGCTGCTATATGATGTTGAGTAGTTTGCATTATGCAATGCATAATATAGAAAATCATATATATTTTTTAAAATCTCAATCTGTAAAGTATAGCTATTAAAAAAATGGAATAATAATATTTACTGTGGAATATTTAAGTGGAAAATAGGTAATTAGTAAAATAGAGAAGTCTAAAAGCTGTTATAAAGTACAGTACTCTAGTACTTTGTTACTTTCACCAGCAATAATTACATTATACAGTACTTTACTGTAGTTTAGTTATAGTTTTTTATTTATTTATTTACAATCTGATTTCTTAAAACTACAGTTGTCAGTACTTGGATTAGTACCTCTCTTGCAGGGGTGGGAAGTAAAAGTACAGTTTTGAAGTACTTTACTTGAGTATTTCCATACCTCATACTTCTACTGCAAATTTCAAAAGGGATATATTGTAGTTTTTACTCCACGACATTTATTTTACAGCTGATTACTTTGCATAATAGGCTATATAACACATTGTTATAGCTTAATACCCAGCAGTATAATGTACTCCACCTTGACCCACCACAACAGGGAAATGCTACTTACATTTTATTAATACACAGCATTAATAATACAAAAATATAACATATAATAATATAATACATACAGGGGGCATTTTTATGCATTTTAAGTTCTAAGTACTTTTGAAGCTTTAAGTAAACTTTGCTGATAATACACCTGAGCTTTTACTTTTTTTAATAAATTGAGTATATTTACTACATTATGGTATTGGGATTTGAGTATCTGTATACTGTATTTATTCCACCACTGCTCTCTGGTGGTGAAGGAGCTGGATTGTCCCAGATAGAGAATACACGGCCTCTGGCTGGGATCCTAAGGACGGGTTCACCTGGGGACACCGTGGTAATATTAGCTGAGAAACAAAGCTGGCCAAGTTGTCATGGAAGTCAATCCCTAAGCCAAATATTCCAGTGCGTTACTCTCTGTGTATACTTTCAGACTTAAGAGACAAAAGTTTGAAATAATTCATGCAAAAATCATGTTTATTTGGAAAGCTGGAGGAGGCTTGCACAGCTTGCCATGATATACCATATACATGTAAAGTTACAAAAGTCACATCTATAGAAAATATAAGCCTGGAACAATAAATGAATCAAAAATACAATTGAACACTCAATAAAGAGGCAGAACACGGTGCAAATTTCCAAATAAATTTGCTCAAATTACCACAGTCTTTGCCACACTGTCAATCTTGGGATTTTTTCAGGTCCCTGATAGTGCAACACGTTCTCATCCCAACTCGTCACACACTGACGCTTTGTCAGACCCCTCCGCGTCACGTTTCGGTCGGTTCACTGTTGCCGCGGACGGGTTTACATTGTAGTTAATGGAAAGCCCTATAGGGCGGCGGTATCTACGGCCGTGACAAAGCGTCTGTATTTGTCACCCTGGGAATGAGGGCTGGATAGTTTGGGGTCCTGGGGAAGTTACCACCTTTAACCTGTTGGTATCTAGCTTTTTGATGTGTGGCTGCTGGTTAAATGGTTAAATAAAGCTTTCTACCACTGTAATTTATTGGATTAGATGACTGGGAAAACGATGGGACAGAGCCAGATGTATTGAGGGTGAACTTGGAACATCTGGTGGCTCATGTTCAGAGGTCTTTCAGCTCAAATCTCTGTAGAGAGATTTAATTGTTGATGTGGCAGTTGAAGCTTGCCAGGGCTCGACTTGGCAGCAATCTTAAGAAATTGCTGGTTGAAAAGGCCTTTTCTCTCTGGCTTGGTGGGAATCCTGATTCAGCAGAGAATGAGGCTATACTGCAGCCTGGTCTCAGGAGAGGACGCCATATAGAGAAAAGGACTTTTGGATTGTCTGAGAGGAGTTCGGGAAAACTGTCAAATGACTCACAATAGGATTATGCCCATAGTTCAACCATCCACATCCAAGGTCAGAAACTATCATTGACCCGACGCAGATGTTAAAGATCCCCCCACGCACACATACAACCACCAGTTATCACTTGACCAAAGTCCTGTGCTTATGTCATGTGATGGCACTTGAGCTAGTTCCACTTTTCTTTCCTAGTAGTTTCTTGTTCTCTCTGTTGATCTGGGATGTAAAAGGCTAGTTCTGAGCAGCTGTATTTCTGTTTTTCTGTGGCCAGAAACCAGGGGTGGCTTTAGTCCTTTTGGTGGCCGAGGCAAAATTCGGATTTGGAGCCCCCCCCTCATGGCGGCAGCGCTCTAGGGTTAGGGTTCAACCCCCCAGAACCCTAACCCTAGCCCATTAAACCACAACAAACATAAGACATAAGACAAAAATTTGAATTTTCAAACAAGTGGTCCCTGATATTGTTGGCTTAAAAGTGTTTAGTCAGTTTCACTGCAATTTGCACTTTTATTAACAATTAATAGCGGCCGGGCAGATGAAAAAGTGTGATAAAGAGAGTTACAGGGGTGAAAAGTGTATTTCTTTCTCTATTTATTTATTTATTTGTTATTTTGTTACCTCAATGCAGAAAATGAGGAAGGGCGCCCACCGACTTTTCAAAAAATATATTAATTTTTTTTTTTTTTTAGAGGGCAAACCATCGCCCCCCCAGAAGGTGGCGACCACCTATAAGGCCTTTGCCTTAAGCCGGTCCTGCCAGAAACAAATGCTTTTGTTACAGAGCACATTTGGTGCACTTTTGATGTTGATTGTGGGATTTACAAAGAGATATGAAGGGATTAGCATTCAACCTGTTGATAAACACTTCTTTTGAAGGTGGCTCCTGTCTCCAGACAATCTCAGATAATGTTTAGGCCATTGTTTTGTTTTATCAGAAGGACCTTTTGAATTTAGCAATGAGAAATCTTAAAGCTGCGGATTTAAAGATAATAATGATAATAACAATGGAGCAAATGACTGTAATGTGAAGTGGTTGCTGACCCACAGAGAATTATAAACCAACTTTGAGCTTTTTATCGTCTTTCAGCTCATTGTTTTGGTTTTATAGCTCAAAACTTTACTGTTTTGATTCAACAAACACTGTACACAACCTATTCACCACTAAATTGCACATAAACAAAGTTAGCAGCTAAGTTAAGTAAAAAAGTAGCTTAGCAACATATCTAACTAACGCCAGTGGGGCATTTAGCAGCTAAAGAGACAGATATTTGAGTGAATGTTGGACTTACATTCGTCAGGAGGACACAAACACGACCTCAACTGAATGATAATGTTGCTCAATATAAATAGTTATAAACCACCTTGGAGATTTTAGCGTCTTTAAGCTAATTGTTTTGGTTTTACAGCCCAAAACACTAAACACTAAAAAAACACTGTACATAAGCCTGAAGGCACCACATCGGAGCCTGAAGGCACCACGTCGGAACCTGAACGCACCACGGGCCTTGCTCCTCCCCGCCAGAGGGCGACCGCGAGTCCGAAGTGTTAGAAGCAGCAGCAGCAGCGTCACCGCCGCCAAGGAAGCCGTCAAATGTCTTCTCGTCGCATGGGTTGTCGTCATGCAGTCTGAGTGGTGGTCAGCTGACAGATCCGGGTCTGTCTGTGATGTTTACTTTCTTTGTTTTAGTTTAGTGCGTTAAAACCTGCGTTTCTGTGAATGAATGCAGCGGTATGCGTCGCCCAGGACAACCATGGTAGTCGTCAACTCGGTGCTCAAGCTGTTGCAGCGGCAGACCTACACCTGTCTGTCCCACCGGTACGGGCTCTACCTCTGCTTCGGGGGGATCGTCCTCATGATAGTTTCCGCCTTTCAGTTCGGAGAGGTGAGTTTCTTCTTTTCTTAAACTCCTGCAGCTTTACTGGCTGCTTTGATGCTGAATTAGCTAATCCTAGTTGCTTGACAACTGTGTCCTCGTTCTGCTGAACCAGACTCCACTCAAAAAAGTGGTTGTTTAAAGGGGATCTAGCTAGTTTATAAACATACTTCATCTTTAGTTCATTAATCCTGATGTTTTAAGAATGTTTAGGGTGTTCATGCTACTTCGGCTTTATTAATAATCACAAAAAAAACCTTCAAATCTCAAATTTCGTCATGAAATGACTCCCAATGGCTTTGCTAACTAAACTGACAGTCCATGCCTTACAGCTGTGTCCTCGTTCTGCTGAACCAGACTCCACTCAAAAAATTGGTTGTTCAAAGGGGATCTAGCTAGTTAGTAAACCTACACATCTTTTAGCTCATTAATCCAGATGTTTTATAAATATTTAGGGTGTTCATGCTACTTCGGCTTTATTAATAATCACAAAAAAAACCTTCAAATCTCAAATTTCGTTAAGAAATGACTCCAATTGCTTGCTAAGCTGACAGTCCAACCATGTTGTAAGTTAACCATGTTTTTTGTGGAAGATTTGTGAATATCATGCAAAGCTTTAAAAGAAGTTTTGATATGTTTTTGTTGTGGTATTCGGGCATATTTGTTGAATTGACGAACCGTAACTAAAGATCTCCTAAATACTCAAAGTCTTGCTGTACAGAGTGCACCTGTGCAGAAGAGTGAGCAAGTAAACTGACCTGTTTTTTGAGTGTGGTTTGGTGTGGCCTTGGTAACTACTTGTCCTGCAGCATTGCATGATGTTGTGCACCCTATTTTCCATACAGGTGGTGGTGGAGTGGAGTCGGGACCAGTATCATGTGCTGTTTGACTCCTACAGAGACAATGTGGGTGGGAAATCATTCCAAAGCAGGTGAGCAAAAGACAGTATTTAAGCTCCCAATAAAGGGTGCCTTGACACATCACAACAAAATAAATACATGCATTATCACTCCTTCATTTAGGCAAGGGTTCAGAAGTCATATCCTATTCACAAATATGAATGCCAACTTTCTGCAAAAGCCTTCTTTGGTGCCACACAGGACTGTTTGCACCCTTCCCTTGAGAGGAATCTGTGTAACCATGCATTAACAAATACTAATCCAGATTCTTCGGAGGAGGGAAACGGGGTCACGGCTTTGCAGTTTGAGTACTGTCTTGAGTGATATGAGTGTTTCTTTTCTTTCTTTTTTGCAGGCTCTGTCTGCCCATGCCTATTGATGTGGTGTACACATGGGTGAACGGCACAGACGTGGCTCTGCTGAAGGAGCTGAAGACGGTCAAAGAGCAACTGGAGGAGGAACAAAGAGTTCTGAGGTAGCTGTGACTCCACTGTCTGTGCAAATACAGTGTGGCAGTGAAGCTTGATGGTTAGGTAGAATAAATGTAGGTTGTAACCCATTCCGGCAATTAAATATAAACCTTTATTGTTCTGCATAAAGTCTTATCCTGCAGTATGTGGACACAGGGTGCAAACACACTCAAGTTTCTATCTGCATACAGTCTGATTTGGCTGCAGCATTATCATTTTCACTCTGATTGGCTTTGTTCAGACATTGATCCAGAGGAAGAGGGAATCAAAGGTTAGAATAACTCTGAGGAAAAAAGTTCCTGTTCCATTAGTCTCTGAATTTTTTGTTCTTCTCTCAGGTGTTGGCATGAAAAACATGCTATATAACATGCAGCTATAGTACAGTGTTACTACTCTAGGTTAATGAAAATAACATGATTTCACTGTTTTGTTGCACACAGGGAACATCTGGGGGAAAATGCAAGCGAGGCAACTGAAGTGCCAAAAGAGAGGTGAGCCTGACGATATGTTGATGGGTGTTTGACAGTCCTTATAGGTCACAAAGTTAGAACAAAAACTTGAGAAGGGGTGGGCTTATATGGTATGGATATAGATCATGGCATATGTCTTTCATTTTCCAGAAAATAAACAGAGAAACTGTTTCTCGATCAAATTGCCATATGAAATGTCTGATTTGCGTTAAATCAGAACTAAATCTCCCAACAATAGTCATATGCAAATCCAATATTTCCATACAGAATTCATGTTCACGGATTTACATTGCCCACAAAGGCAAGAGATAAGAAAAGGATAGCTGGGTACACCTATACAACATAATGCAATCCAGCTCTGCCACATATTCTACTTTTATGAAGCTTATAATGGCCAGTTTTTGTTCAAACGTGTCTTTTTAGAGATCATTTGCAGACTCATTGGCCTTTCAAAACACTGGGAAATGACAGTTAAAGACACAATGAGGCAGCAGTGTGAGAATTTAATGTTGAAACAGGAAGTTGGGGTGGTTTAAACCACAAGGGGACCTAACTGAAGTGAAACGTGGTGGGATAACCGTTACTTGATGGAGACAAAAGAGGCCTAACATTGTTAAAGAGGACCTATTATGCCCATTTTCAATGGGATATGAATCTAAAATTCAATAATTTCTTGCATCCTTTTGTAAAATAAGTGTACGTAGTTGCTTGAAAGACATATCTAATGAGGTGGAAGAGTCCTTTTACAATTTGAACTGACTCAAATGATCGACGTTGGTGACGATGTGAATCTTAAAGCTGACCCACGATGAAGATTCGAGTTCAAGATCAGGATTTCCTGTGTTAAACCACCAGAATGTTAGGCTGACAAAGGGGGCCCTATCTCTCTCGCCTTCTCCCTCCTCTCTTTGGGTCGAGATTAAAAACCCATCTGTGAGTTTTAACCGCAGACACCAAGAGAGACTCAACGTTTCCACAAGGGAGGCTGTTTGCAGAACGTGTGAACTTGACTAATTTCACGCGTACGTATGTTTGAGTGCAAAAACCACAAAGTTAGAAGAGGCGGTTTTCTGAGTGGGAACACAAGGTGAAGATGCATTAAGTATTATTCTTTTCTGTTTTCAGTGTTAAGCCAGAATGCCTGCTGTCCCACTGCATCATAGCGCCCATGCTGGCACTGGACCCCGCTCTGCCAGCCAACATCACACTCAAAGAGCTGCCGTCGCTCTCCTCCTCCTTCTCTGCTGCCAAAGAGCTGCTGCTGATGACCAAACCCTTCCTCTCGTCCACCACCGTCTCTGTGGTCGTCTTCCACTCGCAGGCTGACGGTAAAAACACACACAGAAGAGTTCAGAAACACTTCATTAAAATGAGATTTGCCAGCAACAAATGAGGGGCACACATTTGTCAGGAAAAGGATGCTCCTTAAATGCTTCTCAAGGGAGAGACGTAAAAACACAGAGGGGTGCAATAACTGAACCCAGCAGGCAGATTATCACTGAGATATGAACAATTGTTTACAATGCAAAACATGTTATTTGAAGTGTGATTAATGAGTAACCAGAACATGAGGATGTAGCAGCGGTGGGATAGAAACCTGTATTACCAGTAAGAGCAGCAGCATCAGTATAGTGAAAGTGAGAGCTAGGGCTGGACGATTTTATTTGATTCTGTCTTGTGTAAATATTCTGATGCCTGTCCATTTATGCATTTAAACACATGATCAGCTGCTTAATACTGAACCCTTGTTGGCATTGTTTAACCATTTTAATGATCTAAAAGGTCCCATACTCACACATAAGCCTTTTCTAACATTACGTTTTTTCTTTTTAAAATCTAAAGACAGGCGTTAGTCTTCTGGACTGATTTGACCTGAAGTTTTAGTTTTACTAATTATTTATTCATTGTTGTTGTTGTTTTTTACAGCTGATAAAGCCTATACAGATGTGTCTAGAGAAGACCAGAAGTTCTCTGTGTCCAGATGTTACCTGGTGAGTTTATAACTGTTACATTAACTGTTAAATGCACGTTGAACTGCATGACACTCTGTCTGATTTAACATAATATCCTTAAATCGTGGCAGATCATGATTATTAAATATCAAAAGGTATTTTTATGCATTTAAACTAAGGCTGTCCTTGAATAAAGAAATTCTTAGTCGACTAAAACTCATGTGATTTTTGTTGACTGACTGATTAGTTGATTTAATCAACAGATCTGTGAAACTGAGTTTCTCCACAAAGAGTCACACAAAAGCACCACTTTAAATCTCGTGTTTACCAGAGTTGTTTCTTGGAAATGAGTCATTCGGCATGACAAAAGGATAAAAAAATGACTAATCGACTAAAGATTTCTAAGGAAAAGTTCCTCTTTGTTTGTTGCGTGTTTTGTAGACGACAGATAAAGAGGCTCCGGGTCTGATCCGCATGCAGTCTCTGGCCTACCTGAGCGGCTTCCCGGCAACCTATAAAGAAACGGAGCAGCTGAGAGTCAAACTGCCGTCTACCATAACCACTAAGATCAAACAGGTAAAACATATTAATTATTATTATTAATACAGATCGAAACGTTGCCTAAAAAGATAAATAAACTATTTATTTGGGGCCCTTTTTGTGCACCTCAGTTTAGTATTTTTTGTCTTGCACCTGAATATCTTTGCCTGGTTGTGTACTATTATTATTACTCACTAAATTATTACTTATTACTAGGGATGTCCGATCCGAATCCTTTAGTATCATCGATCCGATACTTATATTAACCTAAATGTTGATTAAATATCTGACTAGGGCTGCAATTAAGTATTATTTTCATTGTCGATTATTTTCTCTATTAATCGATTAGCTGTTTGGTCTATTAAATGTTTCACTATAGATACATGTACAGTAGACTCAATTGACTTTTACCTTTATTTTGTTAATTATAATACTTACTTGATGCAGAGAATTAGAGCATTATTTCTTTAACTTCATCATACCTGAACTTTGCCACCAGATGTCACTCTCACAGTGCTTAAGGATGTTGCTCACTACAGACATATACTGTATATTTGTGCACAAATTAGGATCTTTTTATACATCACAGCAGCAGCGTAATCTAAGAAAGGGCCAAACACAAATGTCAAATCCTCCTTGGAGCGGAGGTTGCACTGTCCTGCTAAATATGGTCTTTTTCTATTTTAAACAGTTATGTTGTGATGTGGATAAAGGGACTCTGTTTAGCGCGGCGGCTTGTGCATCTAATCATTTTCACTAATCACAAGTCTGCGTTATATTTTGAGAGGGAGGAATGTCACTAACGAGCGCGGATTACTCTGAAATAATCAAAGAAAACAAAACAGCGGAGTGACCCTGTCACACCAGCAGCAGACGGGCAGGACGGCCATGAGTCAACTGTGTGTCCCGTCTTCCCATAATATACTCACATGATTAGAACTAATGGGTGACGGATTAGATAACATCTTTAATAACTGCCTTTGTATACTAAAAGCAAAACAAAGTGTTATACTACAGCTTTACAGTATCAGTAAAGAAGCATGAATAATGAATTGTCCTAAAGTCTTAAAAACCTCTCAACTGTATTTTAGAGGTGAAGCAATTAGTCAATTATTCAATTAGTTGATTAACAGAATTAATTTTTAAGCAAAAAGTCCCCAAATTCACTTGTTCCAGCCTCTCAATTGTGAATATTTGCAGATTTTCTTGGTCCTCTAGGAGAGTAAACTGAACATATTTGTATGTTTTGGATTGTAGCTCCATCCAAACAAGGCTTTGGAAGTAATGGTGGGCTATTTTCACTATTTTCCAACATTTTATAAACCCAAACGATGAATTGAGAAAATTATCAGCATATTAATTGAAAATTAAAATATTTTTTCATTGCAGCCCTACTGTATTTAAAACAGTTGTAAATATAGTAATTTGAGCTGCAATGCGTCTTTACACTTTGGCTCTTACATTTACATAAGAACGGGATTATACTACATTATCAAATTATATATTGTTTCAAAGCAATAAAGTTAGGTTTGTTAAGCCAATTATTTAGCGTACGATAAATAAAACACAAATCATGAAAAAAGTAAATATATATGTATATATATATTTACTTTTTTCATGATGTATATATGTATGTATATATATATATATATATATTATGGAAAAAATGGACTGCATAAAATAATTATTTTAAAAATGGACTGCATAAAATAATTATTTTAAAAATGAATAAATACTAAAGGTGCAAAGTTATTTTAAAACCGATACATTTCTGGTCACTGGGAATCCTCCATGGGGTTAGTTTATGAATGATCCAATCACCTTATCAAGGTTTTGGAGGTTTCCTTCTATTGCAAATGCTAATTTATCCACAGAACGGAGGCTTGATAATCCTTTTAACTACTGTCAGAGTTGGTTATTGTATGCTTACCCAAAACACAGCAATTTGTTTGCAATGTTTAGCACAGAAAAAACAAAAATATTCCGTCTTTTTTATCCTCAGTCGCTTTAGTTATACACCAGGAAACATACCCAGCAAGTAAACTATCACATAAAGCACAAAGGAAGATAATAATCAACCAAAGTTAATGAATTGGACTTAGTTGTTTCTTCATCTCAATTCCAGATAGCATTAAAAAAATCTCCAAAACAAACATGCAGCTACTCTGATTATTACAATAATATACTGTGTATAACAATAACTGTATATAATAGACACACATTTACAAGATGCAGCTTCAGGGGAGTCAAACTCTCTTTAACTTTGTGTGTGATGACCTGTAGGTTAACATGTTTGACCTACATATCATCACAGTTGTCCCATCATTCCCTGCATTTGTCTCCAGGTCTGTGGTCTCGGTGCAGCCTGGTTAGGTCATGTGATAATAGCCGGCGGCATTCGGGCTGTAACCTTAGCTGGCGGTGCGGGGGTTAACACTAACAACTGTTTGGAGTGGCGTGGCGCCAGCCTGCATGCTGAAAGGTCACAAGGATTTTACTGACCTTCCCTGCACTCATGGACACACCCTGTCATCTCTTACATGATTAGTTATGCTTGTCTTTACCTGTGTGGAGTCCAGGATTTCTCTTTTATCAGAGGAACAAGCTGGATTAAAACGGAAGGCTTGTGGTGAGAGATGTGAAGCCGGTCCAGGATGGAAAGTGTGTGTGGCGTTTTAAATCTGGAAGGATTCTGGGCACACGGGCCACCACACAATACACAGGTTGGGTTTCAAGGTGTTTCCTGGTGTTGCCAGGCCGATTCTGTGAAAGAGGGATGATGTGCCTAGTGTGGAGGGAGAGGTTCAGCGCTGAGAGACAGACGGTATTTATAGCTGGTGTTAGACCGAGCGCTATGGTGATGAAAGCTGCCGCACAACCCCGATCATCTGCCCTCCACTGTTTGTGTACAGGCCCGCTGATGTGTTTGTGTTAGCGTGTGTTTTTATCTGTCTGCGGCTGACCACATGGTGTCTCATCTCCTCCATGAAGCAAGAAGGTTTTTATTTCTCATACAGGATGTGCAGTGCCAGGCTAGAAGCTGTGCTAAAAAGTAGGGCTGCAACTAAATAGTGATTATATTCATTGTTGATTAATCTGTTGATTATTTTCTCGATTAATCGATTAGTTGTTTCCTTTATAAAATGGTGAAAAATGTTGCTCCAAAGCCCAAAATGACATCCTCAAATGTCTTGTTTTGACAACAACTCAAAGATATTTAGTTTATTGTCATAGAGGAGTAAAGAAACCAGAAAATATTCACATTTAAGCAGCTGGAATCAGAGAATTTAAACTTTCTTTCTTAAAAAAATTACTCAAACTGATTAATCGATTATCAAAATAGTTGGTGATTAATTTAATAGTTGACAACTAATTGATAAAAAGATTAATCGTTGCAGCTCTACTAAAAAGACTAGAGTGCAATAAAGTAAAAATAAGTATAAAGGATAACAATGCAAAGGTAAAAAATTATAAAATATGTAATATATAATGCTAAAGTGTTTGTGTAGGTGGGTTGTGCATTTTTTCCAGGTTATAAAAAGGCACATATGTCACAGTCTGAATGCAAACGTACTGGAAAAATATGTGCATGCTTGAGTGCAAATATGGAGGGCGTCAGCTAACCTCTGACAGAGGGGATTAAATGAGCTGTGAAACCGCTGTGCATTTAACAATTTAATTTGTTTAAAAAGGGCTACAACTAGCGATAATTTTCATTATAAGTTAATCTGCTGATTATTTTTAGTCAATAATATATCTCAGAAAATAGTGAAGGGTGCCAATTAAGTTGCCCAAGATGATGTCTTCAAAGAAATAGTTTTCTCTCAGACAGGCGATGCAGGATGACGCAGCTTCAGCTCAGATGTCGCCGTCTATTGTTCTGCCTCGCCGCCACGACATCTCAATCCACCTGCTTCAATAGATCACTCACCACAAGGTTAATTGGTTTACTCGGTGTCAACGCAATTCTTTGTAGGCTAATTACATATTCTGTTGCCTCTGCGGTGACATAGAGGCCACAGTGATGAGTTTATATATCGAGACTAAAACTGTGTTACACTTTAATAAACATGTTAATACTGTGGTGAGGAATAACTTTAGCTGAATTCAAATTAAAGGAAATTGGAAGAATAAGGCATTACTTTGTGGGCCAGATGCAAAAATAAACATGTTGGAGTGTAATGATGATCATCATGCAGTTTCAGACCTTTGATTTAGATAATAAAATGGTGAAAACTGACGATTACAATGTCCCAGAGTTAAGGGTAAACCGTCCAAAAACCTAAAGGTATTCACTTTAGTGATAAAAAACAGAACAAAGCAGTAAATCCTCTCATTTGAGAAGCTAGAACCAGAAAGCATTTGGCATATTTTCACTGATAAATTATTAATCGATTGAATATCGAAAAATCATATGGCAATTGTAGTACCAGTCAAAATAATCACAATTAGACATATTTTCAAAATCGTTAAGCTCTACTAGTAAATACTGTGTTTGTATAAAATAGTTTACACTTGCTTACAGTCAGGCGTGTGCCAGTGTTAGGCCACCACGTGTGTGTGTGTGTTAGAGCATTATCAGGACTATAAAGAGAGCTAGAATACAGACGGCAATGTGATCCGGGGCTTTCTGTCTCCTCAGTTCTCCCAGTTGGGTTTATAAGACGCAGCTAATCCTCCTCACCTAAAAACAGGAGCGGAGAAAAACAAAAGGAGTCGAGGTCATGGGAGATGTTTGGGTTCAGTGTGGGGTGATGGAGTGAGACGGGGTGAGTCATTTTCCTGGAAAGCTTAAGAGTTTAAGAGACGAGAGAGGCAAGACCGATTTTTTGAAGTAGGTAACTCCCAGAGTCCTCAGATGCCTCGCATAGCTGTCCTGAGATCAGACAGAGAGCCATCCCCATGTGACCCCCATGGAGACGATGACATCACAGAACTTTCCGAACTCTAACCTCTTTAAAACACACACACACACACTTGTCGTTGTGACTGCAGCAGCCAGCGAATGTCTCTGCACCAGCATCATCGCTGCTTTGATTTTGTAGCTGCGGGGTCAGAGGTCACCCCGTCAGTCTTGTCGTTTCCATTCTCAGACTTCCAGAAATGTTCCCGTCCCCAGGATAGACTGATGAAGGTCAACTCGGGTCACTGGTTAACAATAACGGCCAGCGTCAGCCGTGGTTGCGTCTCATCCTCCTACTTCTTCTTCTGCCCCGTTTTCACGCCTCATGTGGACGCACACACGCCGCTAATTGCGCTCAGCGTCTCCTCTCCACAGGAGAGCCCGTGTGTAATGCAGGCTTCCACTCAGCCCTTTCAGCCCGAGCCCTCCATGAGTTGCATTGGAGAACGCTACGACACAAGCAACGGCAGTGAGGGCTCTGGTATGGCTCGTCTCCATGACATGACAGGCCAGACATGGACGGCATAGCGCTGCAACACGTTACTCTACAGTATTGTTGTTATTGTTATTGTCATTATCGTTATTGGAAAAAAAAACATTTTCCAAAAGGTTTTGTATGTTTTATGCATGTTTGTAATCCTGAGGGGTTAAAGAAAAAAGAATATTTCAATCCCAAAATTGAGAATCGAATGCCTACACAACGAACAAATAATAGATTATTCAGGTCCAGCTCTACATCTTAGTTTAACATGCATTAACACAAAGTTCAGCTGAGGCTGATGGGAATGACATTATTGAATTGGCCTGATGATGGCGCCATATGAAAAGCCAGGGGATCACCAAAATGATTGGAATTGATCCTCCTGGGGCTTTGATTGTGTAACCGAATTTCACAGCAATCCATCCAACTGTTGTCAAATGGTGAATTAACGCCTTACTGTTGACGTTTATTTATTCCTCAGTTTGAGTTGTACTCGGAGGCCAGCATCGCCCTGCTCCACCTGAACACTCCGCAGGACTTCACTGATCTCACCCAGCAGGCTAAAAAGAACCTGACCCTGGATGGGAAAGAGTTAACCATCAGCCCGGGCTACTTGTTTTGGGACCTCACCGCCATCTCACAGGTACGACTGCTCCTCCACTGAAACTCTGTTAACTGCTCATCATGAGATACAAGCTAAATATGTATCGTTTCTCCTCTCCAGTCCAAACAGGATGAAGATGTGTCAGCCAGCCGGTTCGAGGACAACGAGGAGCTGCGCTACTCGCTGCGCTCTGTGGAGAGACACGCCCCCTGGGTGCGACACATCTTCATCGTCACTAACGGGCAGATTCCCTCCTGGCTCAACCTGGATAACCCCAGAGTTACAGTTGTCACACATCAGGTAAAACTTAAGCCTCGGCCTCCCACACTTCACTGCACTCTTAAACAGGGATGGGTGGTCAGCTTATCATTACTGACTCCTAACCCTGTGTAACGTCTTAAAAAACAAATAGAAAAATACCAAAACAATTACAGAAAACCTGACCTGAACATTCAGCAAACTAATTTCCTGAAGTCTCTTTTCAAGGCACTTATATGTATCACAGAAACTATGCTTTGTGTCGGTTGGAAATTACATGTTTAGTTTATTATTATATGAATGTAAATGTGTTTTTTTTTTACTTCCAGGATACTTTTCTGAACAACAGCCATCTTCCCACCTTCAGCTCCCCGGCCATAGAGACCCACATGCACCGCATCCCAGGGCTCTCCCAGAAGTTCATTTACCTCAACGACGATGTGATGTTTGGCAAAGACGTCTGGCCGGACGACTTCTACAGCCACTCCAAAGGACAGAAGGTGTGAAGAAAATATAACATAGTGCTCACCGGGGAGTGTGCAGACTGTTTCATGCAAGGAAAGTTAAATTGAGATTGCTTTTCTCTGACTACAAACTGGCCTTTGCATCTTTTCCCTGCAGGTGTATCTCACCTGGCCTGTTCCCAACTGTGCTGAGGGCTGCCCAGGATCTTGGATCAAAGACGGCTACTGTGACAAAGCCTGCAACAACTCCGCTTGTGACTGGGACGGAGGAGACTGCCTCGGTAAACAGATCAACACTATCATGTACAAATAAGCTCATTTGGTTCATTCATGTCTTAATACGTTGTTCCTTTTTCTCTGACAGGTGCGGCGGGGAACAGTCGGTTTGTGGCTGGGGTCGGCGGTGGCGGCGCCGGTGGAGGTGGTGGACAGGTGTGGCAGTTTGCAGGAGGTCTGGGGGGTACGTCATACTGTAATCAAGGCTGCGCCAACTCTTGGCTGGCTGACAAGTTCTGTGACCAGGCCTGCAACGTTCTCTCCTGTGGGTATGACGTGGGAGACTGTGGCCAAGGTGAGTTCGATGAAAATACATACTATGCTGATATTTTCTAGCCACATTTGCTTTATAATAATAAATAAAAGGTATAATAAAGGGAAGTAGTAACACATTTTTGTGTTGGTCTTATCCTGGGATTTGTTATTGGCCTCATCCTATTCATTCCTGTTGCAGAGCACTTTGGCGAGCTGCACCATGTGACCCTGCTGAGAGATCAGAGCCTCTACACCCTCCCACTAGGTGAAACCAGACCGTATTTCAGCTTCGACAGGCTGGCCCGCAGAGTCTCCGAGGCCCACGTGAGCGACAACCCGGCGCTTCGCCACACCTCCGTCGCCAACAAGTGGAAGACCATTCACCTGCTGCTCCACCCGGGCCACAACGCCACCCAGATCCAGTACAATCTCACTTTCCAGAAAGAGGACGACACGGAGTTCGTAATGAGCTTCAGCGTAGCCGTCGACACCCGAGAGGTGCCTCAGGCTAACGTGTCCCAGGCTGCGAGCAAAGACGCCAGCCAAGAGCCGAAGCCGACCCCGACTCCAGAGCCGCCGGTCCCGTTCTCGGATGTCCCCGAGGACAAACAGGGTCCTAAGATCCAGAAGAGGCCGCCTGGTGAACCTCAGGTTGTCGTAGAGGTGCCGGCGCTGAATGTGTCGCTTCTACCAGCTGCTGTGCAGAGCGAGCTGCAGAAGCTGGAGGAGAAGCTTCTGATCGGTGACATCACTATGAAGGGTTATAACCTCACAAAGGCTGAACTTCTGAAACCTTACGAGACGCTGGCTCAAAAGCAGCACGACATCGATTCACAAGCAGCTGATGAGGGTGCAGAAAAGGTCCATAAGCCCTATAAAGACCTGGAGGGAGAGCAGTTGGAGGGGAAACCACCCGTGGAAGATGAAGCAAGAAATATTCAGAAAAATCTAAACTCAAAAGAAGAAAAGTCCAGGAAAGACGCGCCTGTAACTCCTCTTATCCCAGTCCATATTGATGATAAGCTTAAGAAAGTAACTCCCAAACATGATCTGAAAGCTGCGATCGAGAGGCCCATGACTTCCAAACTGCTAAGCAGCATTTCCAAAGCTAAGAGTGCAGAGAGTCAGGCAGGAGGAGCTCCAGTCGGGAGGAAACTCCAACACTTCATCTCCGCAGACAGAGGCTTCCTGCCGTGGGAGAGGAGGAAATACTTCCAGGAACTGCTCGAGGTAAGTAGGGCGTAATTCCACTTTTCTAGTCCAAACATTTTAAATTTCTTTGAATATTAATCTCTTTGACTCTACAGGAAGAGGAGCGTCTGCAGAGAGAGTTGTCGTACGAGGCCGACGGCGGCGCCACCGGCCGAAGGTTGCAGGACACTTTTGCCGACTCGCTGCGCTACGTCAACAGGCTGCTCAACGGTCAGTTTGGATTCACGTCCCGCAAAGTCCCCGCGCACATGCCTCACATGATCGACCGCCTCATCATGCAGGAGCTGCAGGACACGTGAGTGAGATTCTTTGTTTGTGATGTTCATGAAGAGGCGACGACGTCTTAAAAACTGCTCCGCGCTCTTTTCTTCAGATTCCCAGAGGAGTTCGACAAGACGTCAGCCCATCGCGTTCGTCACTCGGAGGACATGCAGTTCGCCTTTTCCTACTTCTACTTCCTGATGAGTGCTCAGCAGCAGCTCAACGTGTCTGAGGTGTTTGACGAGATCGACACGGACCACTCGGGCATCCTGTCCGACCGAGAGATTCGAACTCTGGCCACAAGGATCCACGAGCTGCCACTCAGCCTCCAGGTCCGTCCTGGCTTCGATATAGCTTCTTTCCCTAAAACAACTCTGTGGTACTTACTACATGTGTGTAATATTTCTTTGTTTCATCTCTAGGACTTGACCGGCCTGGAGCAGATGTTGATAAACTGCTCTAAAACTCTCCCGACTAACCTGACCCAGCTCCACCTGGTGAACCCAACTCAAGAGGCCTACTATGACCCCAGCATGGTGAGCCATACTAGAAGCAAACCACTTTGAAAAAGAGAAAACCTCAAATTTACACCTTTCTGGCTGAATTATTTGACTGTTCTGAGGCAGTACTGTTTTCAATCCACAGCCTCCCGTCACAAAAGGCCTCGTCCTCTACTGCAAACCCATCACAGAGCGCATCCAGAAAGCCTTCAGAGACCAGAATAAGTACAAGTGAGCTCTTTAAGTACCATTATTCAGTCTGAAAATGTATTTAAAAAATCTGATATGCTCCCTGCTTAGCTTCACTGTTGCTGCTCTGTTGGACAGGTTTGAGATCATGGGGGAGGAGGAGATCGCTTTCAAGATGGTGCGGACTAATGTGTCCCATGTGGTCGGCCAGTTAGATGACATTAGGAAGAATCCCAGGTGGGAAAGACTCTCCCTCTATGTGGTGCAACCATACTGACTCTTAAACTGTACCAACATCTGTATTTTCATTATTCCCCAACAGGAAGTTCATCTGTCTGAATGACAACATCGACCACAGCCATAAGGACGCTGCCACGGTGAAAGCTGTGCTGAGAGACTTCTATGAGTCCATGTTCCCGCTGCCGTCCCAGTTTGAACTGCCCAGAGAGTATCGCAACCGGTTCCTGCATATGGACGAGCTCCAGGAATGGTAGGATGTCCAGTTTAGAGACTATTTTAAATCAGCTGGACATTGTAAGAGTTTTAGTTAAGTTGCTAGTGAGGCCGCAACTATTATTAGCCACGATAGCGATGTATTGTGTCTCAGTTTAGTAAATCCAAGTTTATATATATATATATAAACCAAAATTAAATAGTTTAATCAATATGGAGATGCTTGATTACCCAAATTAAAATAAATACATTTTGAGAAGGAGGCGGTAATTTATCAACCTCTTTTTTCCCCCCAAACATCCAGAGTTAAGGCTATGTGGCTGTCACCACATGGGGCCGAGCGTTGCCAGGTTGGAGCGGTGGGAATCCTTCGGGGGCTTTAGAGGGTTTTTGTCAGGGATCCTGCTCCTGTACTCGGGGGGGGCTTCAGCTGGAGAATGTCGGCTTCGCATAGAGGCTTTAAAATTAGACCGAGCCGCTTCAGATCAGTCGCTAGCTGTAAGATACTTCTAAGATCATCACACAGCTGAGCCTCCCGTCTCCTCCCCACCTCGCCTTCTGTCTTTGAGTTAGTAAAGTAAAGGGCAGATGGCGTTGGATGATGTCACCTTGTCACCCTGTTGCCCCGCTGCCCTCTGCATACTGTACTGCATACGTATGTTTCCTTCATGTTACATCACAGCGCAGTGAGACATGTCAAATTTTAGTTTCTGCGTCTGGTGTTGGACGGTAATGAAAGTTCTGTTTCTTTTATTGAAAACTAACTGAAACGTGTTTTTTTTTCTTTCGCAGGCGAGTGTATCGGGACAAGCTGAAGTTCTGGACGCACTGTGTCCTCGTGACGCTCGTCATCTTCACCATCATGTCCTTCTTTGCCGAGCAGGTTAGTGTGTCCACCTCGGACCACACACAGTTTTATTTACACGTTCAGATAAAAGACATTCGCTCATACATCTTTCCGTTTCCATGATTCACACTTGAGCTATGATTCAGGCTTTCGCTACCGAAGTTCCACTCGGAGCTGCGGCCGTCTCATGTGTCGTGCTAGTATGAGTGTCCGAGCCAGAGCCTGACTTTACAGAAATGAAAGACGCCCAGCTTTCCTCTTAGTAACGCGAGACTTGTCTGTCTTTTCGAATTGGATCAGACAGTACTTGTGTTTGCTTCGGCCTTCTTTGTTGCCAGATAAGTGGGATTTCTATTTGAAAGAACATCCAAAGAACATTATAGCAAAGAATTTAAAAATCAGGATAGTGTTCTTGGACAACTTTCCTGTTAAATTCTTCCAATTTGGTATTTGAAAGATTAAAACAAATACCAGGAAGTGTTTAACAAATACTACTCGGCCACGGTTTGACATTGAGCTGCTCTGAGGCGCTTCCTTAATCCAAAGGTTTCCAGTTTCTCCTCAGCGAACCTATAGAAAGGTTAATAGTTGCGGTGACCTTAGGAGAATTTCCCCCACAGCAACCCGTGGGACCAGTGATCCCAGTTAGGAATGTGTCCAACAGAGCCTGGCTGTCCTGCTATTCAAGTTATTAAGACGTAGACATTTGAGTCAGCTTTGTACGGTTTAGATTAGAGAGATCAAAAGTGATTTTACTCTGCTGCCCTACATCTAAGATTATCTTTCTGCTTTATTGGGTTACAGAAGGTCCGAGGGGAATTTGGTGTCAAAGTCCTTTTTAAGTAACCAAGTCTTATTTCAGAACATCGATACCACTTATATCTGTACGTAAATATGAAGCGACAGTCAACAGATGGTTAACTTAGCATAAAGACTGGCAACAAGGGGAAACTGCTAGCCTGGCTCTGTCTGAAGGGACCTAAATCTGCCTACTGGAACCTCTAAAGCTCACTAATTGACATGTTATACCCATAGACTGTATATAAGAAGTGGACGTAGTCACTGTGAAGTCACCCATTGGTTTGTGGACAATGGTTTTGATGCCTCCAGTTCAGCATTTTGACCATGTTGTTTTTTTGGAACCAGAAGTGACACGAGAGGGTGGAGATATTTTTAGGCGACCAAAATGTTACAATTAACTTTCATGAACTGAAAACACACTGCGAAAGAGTTAAAGTTCTAAGACGAAAACACGGACAACTCTCAGACCGGACAACGCCGTGGTAGCGACCTGTCAATCACAAGGTAGCCACGCCCTAAAACATCCCCTGCTTTATGGTCTATGTGACTCTAAATGAGGACCATAATTTACTAAATGAACATCATGCTGTATTGAAGAAGACTTTAAACTAGTGATTGAGACCATAAACTCATGTTTACAATGTTTACTGAGGTAATAAATCAAGTGAGAAGTAGGCTCATTTTCTCATAGACTTCTATACAATCAGACTTCTTCAGAGGAATCGCCCCCTGTTGGCTGTTAGAAAGAATGAAAGTTTAAGGCACTTCAGCATTGACTAACCTAAACCCTCTGCCAGAAAGCAAATAAGCCAAGTGGTGAACTTAGTCATAGCTTAAAGTGTAAACATCCCCACCCTTCTACATCAGTCATCCTCTCGCTGACACAACACAAAGCTTTTTTTTGTCTTCCCTTAGTTGCATGATGTCTCTAATTACGCCATTTCCTCTCCTTCCCTCTGCCTGCAGCTGATTCTGCTGAAGCGAAAGCTGTTCCCCCGACGCAGAGTGAACAGGGACAGCAACCCTGAGCGGGTGTGAAAGAAAAGGAAGTCTTCCCTCTCCTCTTCTTTCTGCACTTCAACAACCTCCGCCTCCACCCTCCACCCTCTCTCTCCTGCTCCGTAGAGAGGGTTCAGACCGGGTTGACTGGGGTGGAAACAGGAATCCGAAGTCCTCCGTGCTTGTGTTGCATCAGCGCCAACGGACGGAGGATAGAGACTTCATGAGATGGCGATGAAACATTTTGAAGAAGATGATGGATGGGGCTGGCCGCTGAAAGGAACGGCAGCCACAAAGAAGAAGCTTGTAATTCTTCTTTTCCTCCGCTGGGGGCGTCTGAGACTTTTGTACAACTCACAAACTTAAGTACACAAATAAACACTCCCTCCGCACTGCACCACCCTCCTCATGTCACTGATTCATGTGCTGTTAAAGTGTGAAACGTTTGACAGCAGCTGGTGAGGACTCGGTGTGTGTGTGTGTGTGTTTGTGCAGCAATGCAAGTTTACCATAAAATCCACAAACTGTTGCGTTTAAAGCTCAAACGATTAGCGGATTAATCGATCGGTAACTATTTCGATAATCAATTAATCGTTTGAGTCAAGGAAAAATGCCAAACGTTTTCTCTGTTTTATATCATGGTACTATAAGTTGATTATCTTTGGGTTTTGGACTCTTGGTCAAACAAAAAAAGACATCTACCTTGGGTGCTGGAAAATTGTGATGCGTATTTTCACAATTTTATAAATTAAAAAAAACTATTATTAATTGAATAAGATTGTCGCCAGTTAATTAAAAAAAGACGGTACATGCAGCCCTGGTTGTGTTTGGCTTTTATCGCTATGGCTTCATTTTAAAGAAATGAAGAAAAAAGCTTAAACATATAGGATGAATAAAATGATTTAAGTGTTGGCTGTTAAAAAAACTATGAAAACTTGAAGTGCCTTCGTTGTTCATTCCCGCTTGTTTGAACATTTTTGTTTCTCTCCTTTTGTTTTTTTACATGTCTTCTTATAAATGTTGATCACATCACACCCTAATCTAGTGATTTACAGTGAGAATGAATGGGATATAGGATAATAATAATGATTCTTAATGTGGTACAACTATAACTGATTGTTGGAGCTACATGTAAGTGATGCTACAGCTTTCATAGCCACCTGTATGTGTGTCCCTGTGGGACTCGACGGGCTCGCTACTGTCTGAAATTCAGACCCCCTCAGCATGTTCTGTAACTTATTTTGATTGTATTAGTGTGGCTGTGAGCTCGGTGATCTGATGCATCTGAATGTAAACATCAAAAAATGCTCGTCAACTACTCCAAACTTTTTTTCCTCTGAATGTCAGTTTTACAAAGTTCTTTAATATAATGACAGAAAAGGAAGTGGCTACTTGATGCAGTCAGCATTTTACAATAAAAGTCACATGATGTGTTGCGGTATGATTTCAGCAGGCGAGGCAATGAGTAACACATCTGGAAAATGGGATTTCCTCAGATTGCATCAGTTCAATAACTCCTCTGACTGAAATAAAATGTGGTTTGGTTCAGTCATCTTGCTGTTTTTGTCATGTTGTCAATATAGTACTTTATTTACTATTATATTTACTCAATTACTGTACTTACAGTAAGTACAATTTTGAGGTACTTTACATGAGTTTTTTCCATTCTGTGCTACTTCATACTTTAATTAACTAGAGTTAAAATGATTAATCAATTAGTTGTCAACTAATAAATTAATTAAATCGCCAACTATTTTGATAATCGGTTTGAGTAATTTTTTAAGAAATAAAAGAAAATAAATCTCTGATTCCAGTTTCTTAATTGTGAATATTTTCTGGTTTCTTTACTCCTCTATGACAGTAAACTGAATATCTTTGAGTTGTGGACAAAACAAGACATTTGAGGACGTCATATTGGGCTTCGGGAAACACTGATTTGACATTTTTCACCATTTTTAGACATTTTATAGACCAAACAACTAATCGATTAATTGAAAAAGTAATCGACAATGAAAATAATCATTAGTTGCAGCCCTATAATTAACAAAGGTATGATATTTAACTCCAAGTCAAGGATGCATGCACACCAAGCCTTAATTAGAAACACCTGCACAGCTCCTAGCCTCCCTGATACTTAAGTGCAATCATAGCAATTAGGCTAACAGCAATTAACTACATCCTTACCCATAAATTCCCTAATGCATTTCTAACAGCAACATTCATTACTCACTTTTCTGGACTGCACACCAACAAAATTCGGCAACTGTAGTCCCAAAGCTAAGCTATCTTAGGTTATTTTTCTCTACCTGCTGCTAATACTCTCTTAATTGACAATAATTAGAACTGCCTGTGACATCATCACCTTAGCTGCACATGATTGGTGGAACAAATGTCAATCAATAAAACAACCAATCAGGGCCCTAGAACATAAAACAGTCCTGCCTTTTGCATTCAGTGACCTTTTTACAATAGTTAAATACTCCATTAGTTACATCTCTGAGGGAAATATTATATATTTTATGTCATTACTACATCTATTTGACCATTACAGTTACTTTTCAGATCAAGGCTGTAAATAAAAATGAGTTTCTAGCTGGGACCCCTTATATTTCAGACGTCTATGAGTTGTTAGCATTTCCACCAGACATTTACTTTCAAGACTTACGCTGTTTTATTAAAATGTTATTTGATCCCCAAACAGATAAATTATCCAATATTTCACAAATACTTGTGTTTACAATGTTCACCATCTTAGTCTTGTGTCATTATGTCATTAGTTTTGCAGGTATTTGGTCAAATTTTGCATCAGTTTTGATATGTCTGTACTTGTCTGTAACTTAAAGGACCCATATTATGCTAATTTTCAGGTTCATACTTGTATTTTATGTTTCTTCTACAACATGTTTACATGTTGCAATGTTAAAAAAAAACTTTATTTTCCTCATACTGACTGCCTAAATATGCCTGTATTTACCCTCTGTCTGAAACGCTCTGTTTTAGTGCATTTCAATGGAATTGTGTTGCTAGGCAACAGCTTGGGTCTATTGTTTACTTCCTGTCAGCTGATGTCATTCACATTCACTGCATTAGGAAATAAACTGGGACACATTTCGTTTAAAACTTTAAAACGGTCTATATATTGCATAGAAATAGAATATAGGAGATACTTCTATTTTTATTCTATGATATATTGTATATTTGTGACATCACAAATGCACAGAAATCCTGACAGCTTTTTTCAAAGGCACAGTTTCTGAATAAGGGCTGTGTATTTCTCCATGGATTGAGCATTTCAATACTTTCATAGTATTTATATAAGACTTAAACCTGCTTTATAATATTAAAGACATGAAAATCTCACTTTTTACAATATGGGACCTTTAAGTAATATTTTGAATGCAGGTGTTTTACTTGTAATGGAGTATTTTTTACACTGCGGTATTGGGACTTTTACTTCAGCCAAGGATTGAGTACTCACATGAAAAATATTTTCTTTATTACAATCTTTTCCACTCACACAGTACCTGTTAGTAGAAAGGTGTTTTACTGTATTATTGAACAGTGCAACATGGTGTTGAAATCAAAGTTGTACATTTCAATGCATAGTTCCAAAGTCCGTCGTAATTTATGCAAAATCATCATCTTTTTAGGACATGCTCCTTTATAATATCCATGATCCTGCAGAAGCAGAATCTGAGAGGATTTTATTTTTTCAAATAAAATTCAAGAATTGTCTTTTACCCTCATATAGTTTACCGGCACTACAGAAATATCCCTTTTGAACCAAATGAACCTGAATAATGAGTCAGTCAGATTACAACAATTGAGTAATATTCAATCAAAAATCAACCAAATGAATCACTCATCTATACACAATATACATTTGTGTAAGTGAAGAAACGTTATGAGTGAACAGGTCCAGTAGGATTGTATTATTACTATTGTTGCATCTGGTATGATACTTTAGTGGAAAAAAAAAAAAGTACAAAGCTGTTTTAAATATTCACAAGTTAAACAGTAATTACAACAAAAATATTTAAGGCGTTTTCAGTTGAATTCTGTACAATCACATATAATTAACTATTAGCCCTTCAGGGAGAAGAACAGAGAAAGCAGAACGAGTCGTGTGTTAATGCTTCATCAGTCGACGGCGCTCTAAAAGGCCGGAGTTGAGATGTTTTTTTTTATTTTCCAGGATGAGATGAATGAACAGAGACTAAAAATATTAATAGAAAGGTGTATGTGAGAGAAGCCTGATAGAAAACCTGTCGTCGTTTTCAGCACTAACACCGACCGTCACCCCGTCACGTTGACAAACCTGCCAGTCCACATTGCAAAACTTCATTGGAAATTATTTGAGGTTTTAAAGGTCATTTAAAAAATTTGATCAAGCCCTGATTCACGTCCGATTGAGTCACATTCATTTCATAAATAAAAACAAATGATTAAAAAAAAAAAACTTTCAATAGGTAATCCATTTAGTTTGGTCAAATATCAAAGAGATTTACTTCATTAATTGTCGTGTATTTATGAGTCTTACATATACGACAATCCAAAATTAAATTTAAAGCAGATCAAATGTTTTGATATTTGCCCAAACTATAAAGAACCTGTTAAAGAAAACATTTTGGTATTTGAGTTGACTAAGCATGAAGTAGATGTAAAAATCTGAACTTTATTATCCGACAACATGCATGATGTCTAAATTAAAACGTATTGGCTACAACAGCCAATGAGGAATTCAAGGGAAACTCCGTGTAATTTTCCATTCAATAGATCCATGCTTTTCAAGACTTTTTTTTCCTATTTTTTGGTTTTGTAGTGTTGAGTTGGTTTTTGTTTTTTTCCATCCTGTGGCAGAGGCAGTTTTAATCAGAAGTGGTCACTTTGTCAAGGCTGCAGTGGCTCGGGGTTGAGGAGGGTCCCTCCTCGTCATCGTCTGCTTTCAGGAGCGGGGAGAGGTCCTTGTCTCCCCCCGCCTCCTCCCGCCGGGCATGCCGTCAGTCGCGGTGGCCGTTGCTCGGCGGCGTGATGCTGAAGACTTGGATGCGCAGGTGGGAGGCGATCTGGAGGCACACGCCCGTACAGTAGCGCGCTAGATCACAAAGAGAGAAGACCTGGAGAAAGATGGAGGGGATAAAAATATACTTAACCACAACTGCAGTATTGGTGACATAACTACAAGTCTATCATTAAATAAATCTACCATATGAAGTGCTCCATTTAAATCCACTAATACACAAACCATCCACTTCCTACACGGGAAAAGCAGCAATGACATTAATTGTGGCACTTATTTTAGTATTACTAACACACTTCCTATCTTATTTCATTGTTGGGTATTTTATGTCATTCCCTATACTTTTATTTGCAATCGCCATCTTGGCAGTGATGTCACAGCCTATCTCACGGCTAATCCAAAAATGGGCAAAGAGGTGGTTCGTCGGTGGAGCTGAGGTGACCCGGGTGACGCAACAGAGTAGACAGCTCGCAACCTACAGCACCCAACTGTCACCCAAAGTGGACACACCCTCAATTATACCGAACTTTAAGCCTTAATATAACTTAAACGGGTTACTGTATATAAAATTCACCCCCGTACAGTTGTCATGAACGGGGAAACCGTTTTTTGTACCAGGCTGTAAACATGTTTATTTCTGCTGTTAATTCAAAGAACTGCAGCTTTTGGCACTTCCGCGTTGGCTTCATTTCTCAGCACCGGAGGTTGCCGCTTGATTAGAATGAACCCTTTGACTTATTATAGCAGGAAATTTTCAACTGAGTGTAACTGATAACATTAACCATGGCTCTGTTATATGTAAGTGTCCCAGTAAGCCAGCTTACACAACACCAGGAGTAGTTAATGTCATTAGTGACAGCTGTGATTTTCCTGTTGTGACTTGAGATCTAAAGAGCCAGAATAACTGGAAACACCAGTCCGGGTGTGCAGGGCCTCTTAGGACTGCAACAAACCCTCAGTTCCTTAAGTTTAAAAATACTAGTGGGTCTAACTAAGCAGTCTAACTTAACATATTGTTCTTTAAAGCACTAGTTGTCGGTCCTGCTCCTCCTGATACTGAGAACTGCTTATTTTTCAAAAGCCACAAGCCAAAACGTGATGGTCTAATAATAAAGTTGTTGGTGGAGTTTTACCTCTTCAGACTCTTCACACATAAACCCTGCGAACCACACAGTGATTATGAGCAATGCATTCAACCTGCGTTTGACCAAACAAACCAAGACTGCTGGTCAGAATAAAACACCTGGATGTTGTTGTCGCAGCTAATATAATACTAGACATATGACTCTCTAAAGCAAGTATAGAGTTGTAATAGTTTTATTTTATCCTTTCATATCATAGTCGAGCAATATTAAACCAAAGCCAGTAGAGATAACCTGCGTCATGGATGTCGAAGGAAGGGTTATGTCAAGTCATCTCACCGAAGGAACTTTGAACTGAATCTTGAACTACAGCTGTAAGGAGTCCCTGATTAGACGGCGGCTAAAGTGAAAGTCACACTAACAGGACTGAGAACCACACTGTGCTTACGTGTACATAGACTCCATGTATTTTTCTTGTTAGTCGCCACCTGCCCTGCAAGTTTTTACTGCAGCTCTGGTTTCCACACCTGGTTCGATTAAGTTGTCACAAGAATGTGTAGAATTCAAAAGAAAAAGGTGTGTTAAACTGTTTGGTTGTTTTTTTCTAGTTTTCTCTGCAACGGTCTTAAAGATAAGTTTGCTTCTGTTTGTTGGGTGAGTCGTGGGTGCAGCCTCAAGAAGCACCACAGTATCCAAACAGCCACCATGGAGATCATTTCACACCATTAAATGTAAGGCCGTTTCTGCATTTTGGGCAGCTCTGAATGCAAATCGGGTCTTTGTTTTCATCACTTTAAAATCTAAACTGAACAGGCCAATCTCTCAAAACGTCCAAACTTCTTACTGATAATAATCAAATAGAAGTGATTGGTTATGTACCGCCAAGCGATAGCTATAATAGTCAGAAGCTCAACTCAGTGGTTGCATTTAGTACATGTTGAGTGCTGATTAGTAGTCAAGGGTGTTAAATCTTTGGAGTACCCCTTTACAAAAAAAAAAGGGACCGTTAATACTATAAATGTGTCAAACACTGACCATGGCGATCCAGAGGACTATGTGCTCATCGATGAAGCTGTTGAAGTATTGGTTGAGGAAGAGGAGGCCGGGGCCGACGAAGGCTGTGTCCGGGAGGTACAACTCACTCTTGGTCATGTGTGCGACCTGCAGAGATACACACGAGGGAAAGAAAACCCGGATTAATACATACTGTACTAAATGACCTGCCTATAAACAAACAGAGGAAACATGAAAAACAACAATCCTAAAAATGGGTTCACACAGATGCAACAGAGGGAGCATAATTCAATGAGTTTTTGAGTTATGACAATTTATTGGACGTACCACCAGCTTGTTGGAGATCTTGGAGATGACCATGCCGAAGGCAAGCAGGTAGAGACAGGGGTGGTGCTCGAACAGCTGGCTGGATGACTTCTTGAAGATGATGAAGGCCAGTGTGAGGATGAGGCCGATGTGGAAACCAGGAGTCAGCACGCTGGTGTCCTAAACAGAGAATGTTATTAAGCATGCATCACAATAGAGTATCTGCTATATAAACTCTATCTCCTGACATTAAAGTGTTGACTTACAGCCACAGTTGAGCCGTTTTTGCCGACACCTCCATTCAAAATGACGTGGAAGTAGTTGTAGCAGGAGTAGAGGGCGCCGCTGATGATGCCAATGATGGGGAAGATGTACAGCTTCAGTCCGATGACGGGCAACTACGGAAACACGTGAAGGTCAAATTAATGCAAAGACACTAAGCCTTCTCCTTATAGTAAGAAGAATGGGCGCCTATATGAAAGCTGCAGGCATGCCGAGCGTGATGGGAGGGCAAAGCAAAAAAAAATAAAAACAATGCGGGTGACATCATCAGCTTTTTGAGCCAGATCATGTCCGACAGATGACCTGTTGCCGTGGCGTTAGCTACCCATATTTACCTTCTCAATTCTCTCATGTGATGTTAAGTCAAGCCTCCAAAGGCAGCACAGAGTAAAAGTAAAACACAAATTCTATTTAAAGACTAGAATGACGACTAAAAAACTAGGAACTGAGTAGATAATCAAACTAATGGGAGGAGAAAACTTTGACTAATACAAGGTGAAATGAAAAGTGTTCCTGTGTGTGCGTACAGTATCTGAGCATCTGTACATCATTCTCAGTTACCGTGCTTTGCCAAAGGCTCACACCTCCGAAGGCCGACATCAAGTACATGGTAATGATGGCTAACTGCACCTCTGTGACGTCAATCCTGTGAAGAAAGGAACGGTAGAGGGAGATTATTAAAGGAACTGTATGTCATTTTTTTTTTACATATAAGAATGTTTAATTGTTTTTTATTGCCAATGTGTTTAACCTAAAAAATTAGACCTTCCGCGACTTTCTTGGTTTCCTCTATCAACCTATAGACTGCTTTTTATGTAAAGAACGTGGGACGTTTTTTCCGGGAAAATCCAACGGATGTGACATGATGAAGGTTTGTTACGCTGATGAAGGTGTGACTTACAGGCCAAAGCGGAGGGTCCCGGACACGTAGGTCTGCCAGTGGGCGCAGAAGAACATGAACATCCCGATAAAACCACAGAAGAAAATCCAGTCTGGGTATCTTCCAATTCCACATGAAATGCATGTTCCCACAGCAACAAAGACTGAAGGACGAAAGATAACAAACAAATAATGAATATCACTCCCTGATCCCTGAATAATGCACTGCAGCTGATTCTTAATAGCAAATATAAAAAAACAGAATAGTTTGGGTTCAGCACAGCACCTGTGGAGACAGCGTCGCAGCCGTGGTCGAAGAGCTCCCCCAGAGCTGAGCTGCTGTTTGTCCTCCTGGCCTGCTTCCCATCAATGGCGTCCAGCGACTGGTAGATGAACAGGCCCAGAGCGCTCAATATGAAGGCCCATGCTGGAGCCTGAGGGTGGGAGAGACTTTAATTAGAGATCCCTGCATCACAAGAAGGACCACAGCCCGGTCCTTATGTTGAAGCAACACACTCACTTAGGAAAAGCAAGCTAGCGCTTAAAGGTGCTAAATGCGAGTTTGGGAGCATTTTTATTGCCTCCGCACGGCTCTCAAGATAGCGGCAGCTGAGCCAGCAGCTCATAGCTAACAGTGCTAAAAGCGCTAACAGTGCGAAACACAGCAACAGTGCGGACAGAGCTAACAGTGTTAACCTGAGGGGGAACTGGAGGGTGGATGCTATGTTTCCGCGACGATGCCGTAGGTCAGGATGCCGTTATCAGGTGTAACCGTCGTACGAGAGCACGCTCAAACGCACTAAAAGCACACGCGGCCGGCCTGCCGTTGTCAACAAAGCACAGAGAAACACTGATTAAAACACACACAGAGGGAGAGCGACTTCATTCTCTGCTCAGGTAGACATTACTCCTCAATATCTTTACTTAGACGATAGTTGTTTGATGCTATATTAATGCTCTGAATTCCATATATAGAACCTTTAAAGCAATTGGCTGATTTATCAATTATTCAACGCAAAGAAAATACTGTGACTATTTTGATAATTGATTTGATCGTTTAAGTAACTTTTCAAGTAAAAAATTAAAAATAAAAATCCCCAGTTCTAGCTTCTCAATTGTGAATATTTTGTTGCTTTTGTCCATTTTATATCATTATAAACTGAATATTTTTGAATTTTTGACTGTTGGTCGGACAAAATAAGACATTTAAAGATGCCACCTCGGACTCTGGGTAACTGGGATTGACATTTTTATATGATATCATATATAGGGTTGTAACAGTATACTGGTATCAACGTATACTGTGGTATGAAAGTTGACGGTTATCATACCATCTACATTTGCTTAACTACGATATTGAAAAAAAACTGACATAAGTGAGTGAGTGTGTGAGTTAAAGGTGCAGACAGGAGCAGCCCGGCTACAGTATATGTTAATTGCTAATAATTAAATGACATCATTTTAAAAGCTCACAGCTGATGTTATTTTTCATTTAGTAGTTAATTACATGCTATAGTGCCGTAAACTAACATGCTTTAGTAATATAACATATTATAGTTACATGCTATTCTTTGATTAGGTTTTTAATTCTGTTTATTATAATTTGGTTTTCATTCCTTTAAGGGTAATTGTAACTGATAACAGTAATAAAAATAATAATAATAATATAAATAATAAAAAATAGTTTAATACCGTATACCGTGAAACTCTGATAATATTCTGAGATGGTTATTGTACCATGGAAATCTGATACTGTTACAACCCTAATCACATAGATCAAATGATTAATCGAGACAGTTATCAGCAGATTAGTCTGTAATGAAAATAACAGTTAGTTGCAGCCATAAAGCAAAGGTCACTGTTTTTGTCAGTTTCATAACTATATCAATATCATATCTTATGCAGATATTTCAGATGTTATGAATTAAAATCTTACAAAACAGTCTCATTTTACACATAATATATCACATGTAGTATTTCCTGCAGGGTTTAAAAGTGGATTTGGACTGATAAATTAATACTCTTTTATGAAATAAAACATGAACCCTAGGGGAAAAAGATTAGAAGTGCTATTTCACCCAGCAAATGCCACATATTTAATGGGTGTGGCTACTTTTTAGGCTGTTATCTACAAACTAAATGGATCATGACTGTTGTGTCCTATTTCCATGCAAAGAGGATGCAGAATTATTGTGAGGCTGTGCATGTTTGATAAAACCAACTGTCAATGTATGCACATTATGATTTTACTACTAAATGTATTCACCAGATTTTTCTTAATTTCCTCTCCTTAGGTACCTATTTTTGATTGCTTGCTAACTAACTTGTTTATCTGTATTTTACCACTTTTACTACTAATTTGTATTATGTATGTATCCAGCTATGGAGATATAGAGGTTGGTGGGGATAGTTGAGGGGGTAATGAGTGTTCAAAAGTTAAAAATGTTTGCATTTCTGTTGTTATTGATCTCTAGATATAAATACAAATGTAAAAAAAATTATCATGAACCAAGATGGGTCAGGATCTGGGTGGTTCTGATGTGGTTCTGCAGGCGCCATTTATGTGGCAGATTGCAGAAATCATCATCTTAAATCAGCACTTCATTACTTACAGTAAAACAGCAACTTATGAGTAGTAATACAAGTGTTAGGAAAGTGTATTTTAGTGTCTCACCATCCACACACACCACGTGTATCAGTGTGTATACTGTAGGAATGGCGAATGAGTGATTCCAGCTGTAGCTTCCTCTAACTAGGGTGGAGGTTAAGGACCATCTGGACACTAGAGGCGGCCAACCCAGTGTGTTTACCACTACAATGTGTGTATAAGTGTGTGAGAGAGAGAGACAAAGATAGTCTGTGTTTGCAGAGAGATGATCAAGAATCTCATGCTGTCCTGAAATATTTCGAATTCCTGCTGTTTTCTTGTCTTAAATGCCTCATGGACTGGTGGGGACAGAGTCCGCTTGATTAGGGTTATCAGAGGTCACAGTTCAGGGAGATCTCTGAACTGTGTGTCCATCGGTGCATATAAATTGCTCTCACGAATGTTTGTTTGCACAGGCATGGGACTGTCTATGAAGAAGGGCCCAGGTTTGCCTTATGCAACACTAAATAATGAGTAAGGGAATGTCTTTGCACATGTGGAATTTGACAGTAACAGCATGCCGCTTAGACTGTGGACTTAGTTGCAAGGTTCTCATTCATAGTTGGATTGGACAAAGGTGTAAATCTGATAAAACACACACCTATGCATGTCCTGCATGGATCACTGCTCCACAGTGAACCTGATGACACAAGTTAACTGGATCATAGGTCATAGGTTTGTTGTAAGGCCTATCAGTGTATTTGAGGTATACATTTTAGGTTAATGTGTAGCGGAGACTACATTAGAGGTAGATCTGGAGCCATTTCACATCAATTTTAGTCATCTTAACAGCTATTTTTTACTGTTATAAGCACTCAAATCTATTAATTCCAATAGTTAGCCTCCTTTCTAATGGTAAACTGAAGAATATAACAGCATTTTCCTTCAAATATCTGTGTTTTCACCATCAACAGTACCACATCACGTGAGCCTAAGCAGATAATAACAACACACAACAACACGTCAAAGCTGACAACTTTCCAAGAACATCCATGAAAGACCACGATATTCCCTGTAGGGGCTGCGATGTCACACCTAATCCCATTATAAAAATATGTCAATTTAAAGCATACTCGCTTGTATGTGGTCATACAAAACGTGAACACCTTGTGTTTTAATACGTCTCCTGAATCATCGGGAGACGGTCTATAATTCGGCTTACACTGCCATACATAAAACAGGGTATATTTCACTAAAACATCAACTCTCTTTAATATTGAGCGAACCTTTTGCGTTTGGCGTTAGCGAGCAAGGGCGACCCTGTTAATGAAGTGTAAATGTTATTAAAGTATGATAGCTGTAATACATGTAAATAATGTAATAAAAATAATAGGGAGCAGAAAATAAATTAAAGGAAAAAAATAAATAAATAAATAAATAGACTGTACTCTTCCATAGTAGCTCTTGGGGAAGTTTAAAAATGTTTGTTTTAATTGAAGATAATTAATTAATTTACTAGCATTAAGGCAAAGTAACATAGGAAAAGTTAACTTAAATTATATCAAATAATGTAATAAAAATAATAGGGAGCAGAAAATAAATTGATGATGATGTTAGTCCCCATAGTAGCCATTTCACATAGTGAGACCATTTTTTTTAAACATGACCTCAGTGTATAAAATGACCTGTGGTGACCTCTAGGATAATCACAGCCTAATGAACAGAAGTAATCGCTATGCAATCACCGAAAAATGCAATTCTTGCAGAAATCTCCAAATGTCAAAAGCTTTTGACACCAAATCACAGCATGGCTTTTTCTATTGAGTTCCTCAAGGTCTTGGTGTCTTAATGTGGTATTTTGGAGGGATTATTGATCATTTTGATCAATTCTCGAGTAGAAAAAAATGGTTAAATGTAGCTTCTTCATCTATGTGACAGCAGCTGTGTGGCTAAAATGTATGCCGAATTAAAATATAGACTCTGATTAAGGAAATATCTCAAATGTAGGCTTTTGGAGGCATGTTGAGTTTGCGCAAGTGGCCACGCAACTTTAATTTACGCATTTTGTGAATGGAGGCTGGGAATTCTTTCCACACCAGAGAGGTTCTATAGAGAGGGGGCTACAGTCGAGCAAGGGTGACACTGTTAATGAAGTGGGAAATAAAAGTATGAGTAGCTGTGAGGCTTAAATGTATGCCAAATTAAAATATAGACTCTTGATTCAGGAAATATCTCAAATGTAGGCTTTTTGAGGCATGTTGAGTGTGCGAAAGTGGCAACGCAACTTTAAATTACGCAATTTGTGAATGGAGGCAAGGCATTCTTTCCATACCAGAGAGGTAATTGTAGTTCGAGCAAGGGTGACCCTGTTAATGAAGTGGGAAATGTCATTAAAGTATGAGTAGCTATGAGGCTAAAATGTATGCCGAATTAAAATATAGACTCTGATTAAGGAAATATCTCAAATTCAGGCTTTTTGAGGCATGTTGAGTGTGCGAAAGTGGCAACGCATGTTTAAATAACGCAATTTGTGAATGGAGGCTGGGCATTCTTTCCACACCATAGTCGAGCAAAGGTGACCCTGTTAATGAAGTGGGAAATGTTATAAAAGTATGAGTAGCTGTGCGGCTAAAATGTATGCCGAATTAAAATATAGACTCTGATTCACTAAATATCTCAAATGTAGGCTTTTTGAGGCATGTTGAGTTTGCGAAAGTGGCAACGCAACTTTAAATTACGCAATTTGTGAATGGAGACTGGGAATTCTTTCCATACCAGAGAGGTAATTGGGGTTCGAGCAAGGGTGACCCTGTCAATGAAGTGGGCAATGTCATTAAAGTATGAGTAGCTAGGAGGCTAAAATGTATGCCGAATTAAAATATAGACTCTGATTCGGGAAATATCTCAAATTAGAGGCTTTCGAGGCATGTTGAGTTTGCGCAAGTGGCCACACAACTTTAATTTACGCATTTTGTGAATGGAGGCTGGGCATTCTTTCCATACCAGAGGTAATTGTAGAAACTTTGTGCCAAGGTCGCTTTTTACTCACCTCCTCTGTTGCCGTGGGACAATAATACATGAGCACCACCGTGGTGAGGATGTTGATCATCAGTCCCACAATAGTCAGGGTGTTTGGTGCGACCCATGTCGGGATTTGCTGGACGAGCCAGTTCCAGTAGATCTGACACGGCGGCTCAAACAGAGACCGACCAGAGGCGCTGTATTTATGCTCCTCCAGCCGCTTCAGTTGTGCTGGTGACAGCGGCTCTGGCCACGGCAAATGTTGCATTGTTTACTGCCTAGTCACTCCTCTAATTACCGTAACAAACTTCCAGATAGGTGGCCTCAGGCAGGGGCTATCTTCTCTCGGCCGAGTCCGACAAATAACAGCTCATTTGGCATTTGTAGCTAGGTGACTAGACGAGGCCATTTCTACAGAACCGGAACCTTATGAGATGTCGAAACTCCACCGGACGTTTCTGACTGCGTCTGGTCTCGGCAGGAAGTGAGGACACCGGAAGGGAATGATATGGCTGGTGCACCGGGAAGTTTGAATTTTTTTTAAATTTATTTATTTTTTAAATTGAGGATTATTCATTCATTTACAAATAATTAGGCATAGTTACATAGGAAAATATAACTTAAATTATATCAAATAATGTAAAAAAAAAAAGTAATAGGGAGCAGAAAAATAAATTAAAGGGAAAAATAAATAAATAAATAAATAAAAAAAGAAAAGTTATCTTAAATTATATATAATATAATGTAATAAAAATATTAGGGAGCAGTAAATAAATTAAAGGGATAAATAAATACTTAAATAAATAGACTGCACTCTTCCATAGTATCTCTTGGGGAAGTTTAAAAATGTTTGTTTTAATTGAGGATAATTCATTCATTTATAAACACATTAAGACATAATAACATAGGAAAAGATAACTTAAATTATATCAAATAATATAATAACAAAAATAACAGAAAGAAAAAAAATTAAAGGGATAAATAAATAAATAGACTGCACTCTTCCATAGTAGCTCTAGGGGAAGTTAAAAAAAAATTACGATTTAAACCATTATATGCTGTATTAAATGTCAAAAGTTAGCATGTGAAAAAAACAAAAGTGAAACTACAAGTAAGCAAACGAATGAGAACCAGTCGTTTATCCATTAATTCCATCAGTATATTAAAATGTTCACATATTCATGTTTGAATGCAACTCATCATGGTTTGTATTCCTATATTTAGGTTGAAGATATAACTTTATATTTCCACTCCAAATGTAGTAATTCTGACAGTATTTAACTAATTAAATTTTATTAACTGTTATTTTTTATATGCATTTAATTTTTTGACATGAAAGTCTAAATCCACACTGCCTTGTACATGATGTTGTACACAATTTGTTGTTGTTGTAGTGTTGTCTAACAGTACGTATATGTATAGTGTGTCAGTGTTTTGTCCTTTGTCTTCTATTTGAATGCAAAAAATAAATAAATAAATTCACACTGCCTTAAACTAATTCTGGTGAAGAAATATTGAATCATTAATTAATTTATTGGCTTAAAATGAGTAAAAATTTATATTTATATTATTATTTTTAATATACTGGAATAACCCAATAGAACATCCATATCATATTTATCCATATATGATGAATACATATAATTACATTTATTCGTTTTTTTGTCTTTGTTTCCCTGCATACATTTCAAGTCAAGTGGAATTTAATATATTACAGACGATGTCAAAGCCATCATGTAAATATGGAGGCCCACCCACTTTAAGAGTATATTCTGTGTCTAATATATTGTCTTAGGACATAGTGGGGTGTACAGCCCAATTCTTTAAATTATAAAGAAAGATATTTGGGGACAAGTTTCCACAAAATTACATGCACATTTTTTGTCTATGCATGAAAGCAGTATTTAAAAATTGAGGTTATAAGTCCATGTTTTGGTCCACCTTTTACACCATAATAAATCTGTCAGATAGCTGTACTGTTACAAGAGATCCAACCAAAAAGAGTACTCAAAACAAAAACACATTTTAAGTGACTTTTTATTGTAATCCATGGGTCATAATTACAAAGGTAAATGCATGCGCACATGAGGCATCAATCAAGCCTCAAGTCAAATATGAATCCAAAAAGCATAATGTGTCATGCAGAATATGGACCGTGTGTAAACCTCTACATTTTCTCACTTATTAAACAGAAAAAGTGAAATGAACAAATATTAATGTGAATTATCTTAGAAGGGTCAACACATTGTTATCCAACACATCATTTATCCAACATTACTCTGGTCTATTTGCATTTTTTCTCAGAAGTTCTGACACACCATACAAACACCAAACCTTTGTTTATACATTCCCTTTTCCTTCTTTCAGACCCCGGAAATACATTTTCACCTTCAACAGACACTCCCAGCAACATGTAAATACTGTGCTAAATATGTGCTTTTTTGTATATGTTTTTTTTTACACATTACATGTACTTATCAAAGCTAGAACCAAAACATTGCCGGCATGCATCTGAGCTGAAACAGAGTCTTTTGAACACAAGAGGGTGACAAAGAAGTGAGCTGGTGTTTTTTTTTTTTTTTATGGTAACTAGCTCTAATCCTGCACACAGCATGCCACACCACAGACTAGTACACTCTCCACCCACACTCCTCCATCATCCCTCCATCCGACCTCCAGGCCGCTGTCCTCCGTAGGTGAGAGAAGAGGATCACTAGTGGCAGCAGATGTCTGCAAAAGCTATAAAGTGTCTCATTGCACTCTGTCCGATTTTACTTGTCTTGCTCGACAACCTTCTCGTTCATGTACTTGTCAATCAGGTGTAGGGGCACTCCGCGTTGCATGAGTTCGTAGAAGGTGAAGCCTCCTGAGGGACGAGAGGAAAAACTCTCTTATAATATTCTCGGGAGGGACAGAGGTAGATGTGGAGAGTGAAAAACAGAGAGAGGAAGAAATAAGAAGAGTGAGAAGCTGACCAAGCAGAACAAACTGAATGCAAAAGAAGGGAGGAGTTCACACCACTGGATAAAGAGTGAGAAGAAAAGGTGGTCAGTTTGTAAATCTCTGCTCAGGCTTGCAGAACCAGAAGCGTAGTTGATATCACTGAAATACAATGCAAGGTCCAACAGCTCTGAGAAATTCCAGATTATTGAAGCATACACTGCCTTTAGTCATCCACAATACGCTAACAGTGGTGGAAGTACTCAGATGTTTTACTCAAGTAAAGTATCAATAATACTACAGTGCAAATTTACTCTGTTACAAGTAAAAGTACAGGAGTATTATTGGCAAAATGTACTTAAAGTAACAAAAGTTAAAGTATTAATTTACATAGAGTGTTATTGGATTATTATTTCAGATAAAATAGCGTGTAAGCAGCATTTTACTATTGTTGAATGAGCTAATTTGAATTCATTTATACACTGTGGGTCATAACAAATCATCATATTTTAGAGGCTGGTGATCACATTTTGTGTATAAAATCTTAATCTGCAGAGTAACTACTGACTATCTGTGTTGTGTGGATGGATGAAAGCAGATTTGGTTATATTTGCATAATGTATTTATATTTTCTTTTGCTAACATTAGATATTTACTCAGCTGACAGACATATTTAGCATTACGAAAAATTAGTTAGCGAGGGCGTTCGTGATTCGTGTTGCCAGATCTCGAGAGTGTGTGGCTGAGACGGAGAAAGGTCTCGAACAAAGTTTATTTTTAATGATTGACGAAGATATGTGGCTCGTGAAAAATGGGTCCAATGTTTACTTTAGTGACTATATGCGGCAAAATAATCTGTTATAATCTGTGTTCATGTTCACTTCTCCCATTGGAGTTAATAGACTCAGGACCTGCTGCTAGTCTCCTAAAGGGGCAGAGCCATGGGAAACCGACGTGACACAGATAACTGATTCTCACCGTCTCATTTCTGAATTTTCTCTGGTACAAGTTCCTAAAAACTGTACTTAGAATAGAATATACACTTTGGGAAACAAGAAGACTCCAATTACTGCGCCCCTCTTAAAGATAGTCCAACATATGTAACCACTAATAAAATCACAACGTGTTGTTGTTACACTTCGATTTTTGTACGGATTAAACAAACAAGATATAACTTGTTAATCGGTGAGTGTTAGAGGTGCTGGTAGGTCGATTTTATAAATTGTCTGTAGCTTCATATCTGTGGTATCAATCATCTCATCTCTCTGCAAGAAAGCAACTACGCATACATCCCAAAATGTCATAAATATTCCTTTGATTACAATACCTGAGTAAATGTTACTTTCCACCACTGTAAGCTAAGGAACACAACAGGAGCTCTCATACACGACTCATCACTCGGTTCCAAACAGAACGTGGAAAATACCCAGTGTTAGTAGTATGCTTTGTTTGGATCCTGTATGATTTCAATTAACAGCAGAAAAAAAAAAAGCCGTCACGTAGACGTCATGTCAACATAAAACTCAGTCCCAGCTCTGGATTTCTCGGCAAAAGGTTAGCAAGTTTGCAAAACGTTTCACTCACCTTGTCTGTGGCACAAAATACATGAGAGGTAGTCTTTGAATTCACTCCATTTCACACCAACGACCATGTCAATCAATTCAAATATTCAAAACAGGGCCGTTAAACTCAGCCAGCAAAGCAGAACTGGGGAATAATTCGGCCAACCTTTTCATGCAAACCTTTGTTTCATTAATGCCCGATTTCACTTGTTCTTTCTCTGTGACCTGCTTTCATGAAGAGGAAAAGCTGCCCATCGACTCAGAAAAGTGAGGTTACAAGCTGGCTGAAAGATGCATAATGAATGACATAAGCTTCATATGCCAAAACCATATGAAAGCTTACCTTATATGAGAACATACATTCACAATTCTTGAGTTTGGACTGGGGGAGAGAGAAGAGAAGAGGGGTTAACCAAATGTTTACATGGAGTTATATGTGTGCACCAGGGAATACTGTTGAGTTATTACTGAACTCTTTTATATGAGGAGTTAAACTGTGTGCCATAAAGGAAAGGACACAAAGACACAAAAAACATCACAGGTCTATATGTTATGAATACTGAGGTGTGACAGACTGTGTGTGGAGGTGGCGTGTTGTGAGGATGAACAAGATGACTGGATGGACTGGACTGGATAGAGTTGTGTGAAGACACAAAGGGGATAAACCTCTACATGTGGTGGTGGTGATGGAAATGTCTCACCAGATATTATGTGGACTGCACACAAATGAATTATTATTATGTCATTATTTGTATCTATTCTGAAAAATGGGTGTCCAGGAGCTGGTTGCACCAACTGTTCATAAGTTCAAACAGCAAAGTGGAGATTGTAGACATCACTACATTCAAACAGGTTGCACCACACAAACTAGTTCTCACGTAGAGATTAGTTGTTATTGTTTAGAGTCAAGAGTAAAAGAGATAATATGGTCGACACATCTGACCTGACACTTGATTTAAATGCTTTTAAATTACTTTTCACAAAAACTACACCTCAATTTACAAAACATTATGCTAATAACATTAGTCTAAATGACCAAATAACATTAGCTAGGTTAGTATAATCAGGATGGACTTGGTGTGCAAAGACCTTAACACTGACACACATATTTCTTCATGTACGCACATATAAATAGGGTTGGGTATTATTTGTTTTTTTTCCGATACTGGTGCTAAAAGGATACTTTTAAAATGGTGCCTGAACCGACACTTAAAAAAAAGAAGCATAAAAATGACGATTGACGACATTAAAGAACGGCTTTTTTATTGCTAAGGCAAATTTGAACTTGAAATTGAACAAGATATTAACTGTTAACACTACAGTTTAAAGTATACTTAAAAAATAATAACAACAAATGATAACCCAACTACAATAATGTAACACTAAATGACAAGTACTAATAACAGCAAAATAAAAAGGTACTCTACAAACTTCAGCTTCAAACTTGGGCAATTCTTTTCCAGAAATATTATCATATTTGCTTTCTCCGACAAAATATGACACCTGTTCTGACTAATTTAATGTCCTGCACAGGAGAAAACCCTTTTAGATGTGTAGATTAGGCCCTACTCCTTGGTGTGCGGCAAGCCGGAGAGCAAACTGTTTTTTGACCACAGTGAAAATATTGTTTTTGAAAGGCTAAATGCCAACAAATATGGAATGCTTTATTTCGTTAGATAAATAAAATAAAGTCAAACCTACATTTACTGATGATGGGCAGCTAAGTTTAATATATCATTTGGCCTCCTAATGCAGTTTTTTTGGCAGTTTTGTTGCAGCTTGTGATGCTACAGTGACTTCCTGCTTTCATAGTTGATTGCTTTAGATTGGACGGCACTACAGATGTTTCCTAGCAACTAATTTACACATTACTAATGTCCCTACTAGCTAAGACATTCCTTAAGGTTAAATGGTGCAACCCAATTTAGGAAATCACCAGTAACTAGCAACAGTTACTAAGAACTTCAGAAGGACTTTATACACAACGGTAGCCATGAATTTACAAATAGATGGTGCAACCAAATCCAGATACTTACATGTCCACCGCGTATGTGATCATCCCTTTGGGAGACTGCGACACACAGTTCAAACACTCCAGTGGAGTTGGTTTCACAAAGCCACCTTTGCATCCTCATACAAAGGTGACAGATGATTTTGATTAAAAATGATTCATCTGTTTGTCTTTTTTTAGATAAAGACACAAATATTCTTAAATTAATTTTCTGCAGAGGCACTCATAAGAGGCTGTAGAAATGAAGAAATTAAACTAGAGAGGCGAAAAGGCTTTGGGAAACCAGACTCAGATAGAGACAGGTACCCAGGGAGGCACGCTGAGCTTGTCCCCTGGTCCGAACTGACCTTTGACCTCCAGCTTGCAGTCCACTTGGGCCTCTCCCAGGTCGTTGGTGGCCTTGCAGGTGTACATGCCACCATCATAGGGGCTGGGCTTCCTGATCTCCAGAGTACATACTCCCTGGTTGCTAAACATGCGGTAGCGTGGGTCGTCCTGGATGGCGATCTTATTCTTCATCCAGATCACTTTGGCCTGCAGTCAGACAACAGAAACGTCAGCAGCAAATACAATATTATTATTACCAATGATGGCCAAAACTACAAAAATAGGTACTGTTTTTTGGCATACTAGGAAGAGAATCAGTCTTATAATACAACATGATCAACTTGTATATTTACCTGGGTATAATCTATACATGCAACACTTTTACCTGTGGTTCTCCCACCTACCCTTGGGTTGGCACGGACACTACAGTTGAGAGTAGCGTTGTAACCGGCAATAGCAAAAGTGTTGATCAGCGGCTGCGTGAACGTTGGCGCCTCGTTGAAGTCATGGTCGCTGTAATCCTGCGTTTTCAGCTGCATGCCTGTTGGGGGAAGGGTAAAGGAATGGGGTTTTGCATGATACTGACGCTGAGCGGTGGTATCATGTGGGAAATCCCCTAAGTGATGAGGGAAAGACAACATTCTTTTGTTTATCATCGGCTGATGCTTCAACACCACTGTTAAAAGGCCTGTCAGTCATAGCGTAACCCCCACTTTAGGGTGGAAAACATCACTGACAGTACCTTTCAGATAACAGCTGTGAAAAAAAATAGTCAGCAAATGAAACAACAACTTTTCGACACGTGAAATTTGATCCAAGGTTCTGACTTTGGAAGCATTTTCCCCCATCAGAATTTACTAGTAACCAGTCAGTTTTACCTTCTTTGACGATGAGGGCGCTTTTCTTGGTTTGGGTGGCAGTTTCGCTCAGGCCACACATGTTCTCCGCAAAGATCCTGAAGAAGTACTCGTTCCCTACCACCAGCTCTGTAATGGTGATGCAGGTGCGATGGTAGTGCTCGATGCATGTGTACCACTCCTATAAAGCAGATTGAAGCACGTTAATGTTAATATTGAATACAGATCATTTTGCAAGTTCAGTATTTTGTAAAGTTAATCTTCCACCATTGTCTTCTTGTCTGCTTTTTGAATGGTGTAGCCGGTTATCGGGGCGTTGCCGTTGTCTTTTGGAGGAGTCCAGACCAGAGCCACATTTCCTCCCCAAACATCTTCAATCGTCACACACAGAGGAGGCCCAGGTAGGTCTAACAATCAGAGAAAAGGTAAAGGCTTTAGCTGGCTTAGGTGTCGTTCACCAATATGGGGTGTCAGGTCAGGACATGCAGACTGGCTTTGGGTTTATAGAACTTTACTGATTTTTTCCAATTCAATTTAAGACTTTTAATACCTTCTACGGCCTTTTTTGAGGAATCTAAATCCAGTGCTGTTTAAGACTTCACTCACCTACGATTTGTATGTCCAGAATGGCCGTGTCCTGGTGGTTCTCAACCTGCACAGTCATCTCATACTTTCCAGAGTGGCTGCGTTCTGCTTTGCGGATGAAGATGATGCTGTCACAGTCTGTGTTGCGGATGCTGACGTGGGTAGCCTCTATGGGCTTGCCCTCCTTCAGCCAGTTGACCTTCGGCCTGGGTTTGCCCTGCAGACATCACACACACACAGAGTCCATTATTATGCTCAGAGATACAGCGATTATTGATCGATTGGGAGGTTGCTGTACCATAAATGGCACTACGAGGTTGACTGCTTCTCCAACTCTTCGGGTGTATGTCTGCTTCAAGTGTCGGGGGACGCGGATCTTGGGTGGTTCTGAGGAGGAAACAGACCATAAGGTGTCAATATTGAGCTTTTCCTTCAAAACAACAACTTTTATGCCAAGTAGCAGAGAAGTTCATGCTCAAAAAATCTCCGCAGCAGTTTTCAGAGCTCACCAATAACCTCTTTGACCAGGACGGAGTGCTGAATGGTACGTGGATTGCTGGCTCCGGCAGCGTTCATGGCTTTGATTCGAATTGATATTTTAGTTCCTGGAGTCAGCCCAGTGATGGTGTACTTGGTCTTCTCTATCATCTCCGTGTTGGATACTATCCACTCATCAGCTGTAGTTGAAGAAAAACACTTTGTTAACAGCCTTCACGGAAATTTTTGTGGGCTATGATCACAAACATGTACAAACAGCATAAGGCCCCTACAAACTACATGACAACGGAGATCTTACAGGTTCATTGGATGTTCATATGAGATGGATCTAATAAAATTCTGTGTCAGACTGTATGATGAGGCATGTCAGATTGGGCCATGAATGCCTGGGGATTTGCAGTGCTACAATGTTAATTTAAAAATATATGTACGCAGCATGATGGATAGAAGTACTCACAATGTGAAAACAAAGTGTTTTCGAGGTCATTTCATGCCATATTTGGATTCTTTTGTAGACGTGGGTCATAGCAGCGGTCACATGGTGAGAATTTAGAACTAAAGGCACCAGCATACTTCAGCCAAAGTACTGTTCATATGGTCAAACAGCGTCTGGAACCCCCTCTTCCAACACCGATCCAACAATTTCTCTCTTTTTTTCATTCTGTGCACAACTACTTCTGTCATATTTTGTACAAATGAGTGCAACGGTATGAATGTCATCCAGGAAATATTGTCCAAAAGTGTGTCGTTATCATAGACTGTATATAAGAAGTGGACGTAGTCACCGTGACGTCACCCATTGGTTTGTGGACTGCTGTTTTGAAGGCTCGAGTTCGGCATTTTGGCTGTTGCCATCTTGGTTTTTGGCCATCGCCATGTGGGGTTTTTGCAACCAGAAGTGACACGAGATGGTGGAGCTAAGTACAACTGAACGGTTTTAGGCGACCAAAATGTTACAATTAACTTTCATGAACTGAAAACACACTGTGAAAGGGTTAAAGTTGTAAGGCGAAAACACTGACAACTCCCAGACAGGACAATGTCGTGGTAGCGACTTGTCAATCACAAGGTAGCCACGCTCTAAAGCATCCCCTGCTTTATGGTCTATTTGACTCTAAATGAGACCATAATTTACTAAATGAACATCATGCTGTTTTGAAGAAGACTTGAAACTAGTGATTGAGACCATAAACTCATGTTTACAATGTTTACTGAGGTAATAAATCAAGTGAGAAGCAGGCTCATTTTCTCATAGACTTCTATACAATCAGACTTGGCTATTAGAAAGAATGCAAGTTTAAGGCAGTTCAGCATTAGCTTCACTTTTCACTGGTCCCAATATTTCAATTATTATTATTTCTCACCCTGCTCTATGATGGCTGGTTTTTCATCCTGCCTTCAAGTGTGGTAGTTAGGAACAGCTTTAAACACTACATGTTGTACGATCTAGTTCTTTCTGAGCATACCCATGCATTAAATTACCTTTACAGTTTCTAAGCAGGCATGTTTGGGTGCAAAAGCTCTAAATTGGCTGTTATATGTATCACAGTGTGATTTAAGACCAATAGTTTCCCCACATTTCTCTCATAATTGTCAACTTTTGTCTGGAACAGCCCAAAAATCCCACAGTCTGTCGGGGCGTTTAGAAGATCTGAGGTTGTCTTACTTCCTTCTACGCAGTACTCCACTATGTATCCGTCCAGACCGGCAGCTCCGATGGTTTCAGGAGGACGCCACTTTACGGTCACTGAGGTGTCGGTGATATCGTCCACAACCAGCATGGTGGGCTCACTGGTCACAGCTGAGTGGAGATAAAAAGGTTTTAGAGATCAGAAGCCACCATTCCTCATTTTGTTTTCCAACAATGGGTATGAACGAGATCGGAAAACATCCATTTTGGCAAGTCATGAAGACGTGAGCGAGGTGCCTCTCTCTCTGGCTGGTATGCCATGTCAGATCTCATCAGTCCCTGCTCTTTCCATCTATTCTTGTAATCTGAATCATATTTAACTCCTATTGAACCCTCTGACAGACCTGATCTCCTAAACCTCTAATCCGCAGATGATTTGGCAGCCATTATAAAGACATATTTAATATCCTCTAAAGCTCCAGCGTGTCCAGTGGAGGTCACAGTCAGAATGCTTGGGATGGTGGGCTGTGGGGAGGAACAGCTGCGTCGCTGGGGTACCAAGGGCAGATCCCACAAGCACTATCAGCGGCCCACTCTTTGAAATTTCCTCCATTATCATGAAACGGTTGTTAGATAAACTGGAGCCTCGTGTAATACTTTCCTGGACAGATTATTGGCAGCTCAAAGGCCGGTGTTTAGACGGCTATGTGGATATCCATGGAGACATTTGTGCTACTCACCGAGGGGAGTAAAGGCTATGGATGGTTCACTGGGCTTGGACACACCGATGGCGTTGACTGCAAACACCCGCACTTCATATGGCACTCCTTCAATCATCTTCTTGGGTTCGAATGCTGTTTCTTTGATCAGGTCAAAGTTCAGCCTCATCCATCTGGAGCTCTGCTTCTTTTTTCTCTCGATGAAGTAGCCTTTAGAGGAAAAGCTTGTCATTCAACCACCAACACGTACATTAAAGCTGCGGTAATAAGTACGATGTGATGTTTACCTAATAGTGGTGAACCCCCATCATATTTGGGCGGTTCCCATAACATAGAGCACCAATCACCGCCAACCTCTGGGACCAAGGGAGCCTCTGGAGGGTCGGGGATGTCTGCAGACAACGTAGGGCCATGTTAAGGATTCAAGAAACTGATTTCCAATTTCTCTCCTTTTGATTGAGGTGTTTTGCGATCACTTACCTACAACCTTGATTTTGACGCTGGCTGAGGCTTCACCAGCCTCATTCTGCAGGACTATCTTGTAGTTGCCTGTGTCCTCCCGCTCTGTGACGTCGATTGTCAGGCTGGTATGGTCGCCGTACGTTTCAGCTCGGACACGGTTGCCCGACTCAAGAATCACCTAAGACAAACGAGACAGGAAAAAATACATGTAAGCCTTGAAGGTAAAGTAAAAACTAAAGGCTGGGGAATATTCTATATTTTTGGTATTGTCAACAAATCTCATGAAAATACCAAAACTAACAATGAAAGACTAACGTTACACTGTTGTAAATAAGATATCCATTTTCATTCATTTAATGTCGCCAGTGCATTACTTTAGAGCGGTGAACAGACAGTTTGACTGAAACTACTTTGTAAGTGTACATTATCAGGAATTAATGGATACCCTGCAGCCAATCAGAATCGAGTATTCACCCTGACCATGGTATAATTTAAGTTATTCCCACATATACCTTCCTACTGCTGGAAATACTCAATAGAGCAACAAATGTGTAATAATCCACTGCTGAAAATAGCTCCCAACAAATGCACTATTTCCATCCATCCACTATCTGTAACCGCTTATCCTATTCAGGGTCGCGGGGGGGCTGGAGCTGATCCCAGCTGACATTGGGTGAAGGCGGGGTACACCCTGGACAGGTCGCCAGACTATCACAGGGCAGTCACATAGAGACAGAAGATCATTCACGCTCACATTCCCACCTACGGGCAATTTAGAGTCAACAATTAACCTGCATGTCTTTGGACTGTGGGAGGAAACCAGAGAACACGGAGAAAACCCACGCTAACACAGGGAGAAAACTCCACACAGAAAGGCCCCAAACCGGATTCGAACCTGAAATACTCGTCTGCGAATATTATACAGTATGGCTAAGGCTTTTATTGTGAAAGGTAAGACCGGAAAAATTGGATCTGGTCTGCGCTGCCTTTGTCAAGATTGAAAGGAGGAATAAAGTTTCCATCCTGGTTCGGATTACGGAGCCTTCATGTTGTTGTTTTATAAATATAGCTGCAACTCAACCCATTCTGCACAGCTTGATTGGTTGATGCCTTTAAAATGATGTTGCTTTTTTGTAATATTTGTGGTCTGTGTGAAAGTATTCATGACAAAAGCAACAATAATCACACGGTGTGTAAAGGGCTTTAGTCTTTTTCTGGCATTTCCTGGCAAGAAAACGCCAGCCCTATGTTTTAAAAGTGTTTGAACTTAAGATTGAAGCTCACCCTTTCGCCCTTCATCCAAATCACCCTGGGTGCTGGTTCTCCACTGATGGGGATCTCCAAGCGAAGTTTGTTTCCTGCCACAATTGTTATCGTGTTGTCTGGGAAGTTCATGCTCTCCAAGTGCACCCTTGGTGGGTCTACATAAAAATGAAATCACACCATTAAAAAACAATTACGTCATGGTGGTTTTTTTTCAGTCAAGATATAAAATTGTCCAATCCAATGAAGTTGTGTACCAATGATGTGAATTTTGGCAGAGAGGCTCTGTGAATATCCCTCAGGTACAAAAGTGTAATCTCCTGCATCATGAAGGGAGCTGGCCGCAATGTCAAGATGATGGTTCCTGGAAAACCAAAATGACGTTAGATGGCTTAGTTTGTGTGAAACTGGTTTAAAAAAAGGAGTTTAAAAATGTTTACATGCCTATTTCTGTGTAGGATGGTGATGCGGTCATTGGGCTGGATCAGCTGTCCGTTCCTGTACCAACGACCTGGAACGTTGCCGGGGGAAATCTCACAGTGCATCTTGAGGGGTTGACCCAGCCTCACCGTCATATTCCCCAGGTCCTGGAACACCTTCAGCGGTTTCACTAATTAAATATATGAGAAGCGTATAGAACCGAATAGAGCACATTATTAATACTGGTTCCTTTGAAAAGCTCGCAATCAAACAGACATTATGGGACGTTACATACAGTCAACCTGAACGCGAGCCTCAGATGTGCCACCGGAAGCCATGATGGAGTACGTCCCGGTGTCCTCCCTGGAGGCGTCATCAATCACCAAGTAGTGTTTTGTTCCGTCACACTTGACTCGGTATCTGGAACGCACTCCTGTAGGAATTTCAACACCGTTCTTCATCCATTTGACTTGAGCACCTTCCTCTGACACTTCGCACTCCAGCTCAATCCTCTCATTCACTGTGGTCGCCACTTTCTCGATACCTTTAAGTATCTTAACTGGCAACTCTATAAGACAAGAGAGGAAAAATAACTTACTGATTGGCTCACTAACAAATCTGCAACACATCATATGTCATTATGCACTTCTTTAGAAGTGTAAATAAAGGTGAACAGGTAATCGAGATACCTTTGACAAAGAGCTCTGTGGCGCATTTCTCGTCTCCCGCAGCTACAGAATACGCCGCGTCATCATTCGAGGAGCAGTTGTTGATGACCATAATCCTTTGTGTGCCCTTATGCTCAAAAATATACCTAAACAGGAAGCCCATTAGTCACATCACTGATCATCTACACTATGTATGAGTCTATGAATGGATTCTATTACAAGATATTAAGTAAAGGAAAGTTGAAAGTTGGCTTCAGAAACCAAAAAATCATTGTTAAAATCAAAATGTACAGCAGTGTTGACAAAATAAACATCATTATTATACTCAACATGCATCAAGTGCACTTCACAAGGTTTGACAGAGGGATGGGATCACGCCAAAAACACTGACATGGAGAAGAGAGAATCGACTGGACGGATGGACTTACTTCCTATTACTTAAGGCCAGTAGTGGAGCCAGAATTGGGCCGGAGCACAGGAAGTGTGAAGGAGGTGATTATGGCAGACAGGAAAGAGCATCATGGTATGACACATAAATAGACAAATAGACAAAGACAGAGAGACGTCATGCCTGGAGGGGTTTATGTAGTCGACAAATAGTGTCAACAGAGAGAGAGAGTGTTTATTATAGTGACGTCTTCAGACGGAGCCCTGGAGACCCAAACCAGAAAACAGCAATAACCTCCCAGATGGCTTTAACTTTGCATGGCTTTGAACAGAAGCTTCATCTAATGTACACAAACTTAGACGGAGTGTTTATCTAGTTTACAAGTCTGCAATCCTATTATCTATTCTAGGATTCTATAAAGAAACACCTTTAATTGCATTAATTGCATCTTTGTCTCTCAATTTGGTATTACATCCTATTAATATCCTTATCAGCAAAGAGTAATATGCTACCATATTGTGAGATATGCATTTTATCAATATAATTATTATTTTAAAAGACATGAAGACATAAAAAACATTTTATTATGTTTGAGTGGTTGAGAATAAAATCTGTATTAAATGCTTTTTGGGCCACTTTGAGGTAGTGAAAAAAGCTGTAAACACTGACATATTATTACCTTTTAAATTGATATTAAAATATTAAGTTATTGTCATAAATATATTAGTTATAGCAGCTTTAAACTAGAATTACCTGTGTGAAATTGTCATAATTAGCATATGAATTCTTGAGTTATGGGCAAAAACGTGTTCTGTGAGGTCACAGTGACCTTTGACCACCAAAATCCAATGTGTGTTTGTGCCAAATTTGAAGAAATTAATTCAAGGCGTTCCTGAAATATCACGAGAATGAATGGGATGGCCTTGACCTTTGACCATCAAATTCGAATCAATTCATCCCTGAGTCCAAGTGGACGTTTGTGCCAAATTTGAAGAAATTCACTCCAGGCATTCCTGAGATATCGCATTCACTATATCATATCATATCTCAGGAAGAACGTTAATTAACGCTCCAAAGTTATGGACATTTTTGTCGAGGAAAAACTGACATGGCCATTTTCAAAGGGGTCCCTTGACCTCTGACCTCAAAATATGTGAACGAAAACTCTGAGATGAACAGAGTGAAAACTCACTTAATATATATATTTTTTTATACCATTTTTTTTTTTAAATTATTGATATCTTAAATAGGTCGCCGTGTAATAAGCAGGATAATGTACATCTAGCTGGTCATTGTTGTGAAACAAACCCACGCGTCGCGTCAGGGTGCCGCAACAATGAACATTATCCCTTACTTACTATGTGATTTAACATCTATTAAATTAAATTTGTTCCAAAGCCAGCCTTGGTTAAAGACCTTTGAAGGAGGTACCACCTTTTTCCTGTACAGAGGAGGACATATACAGTAGTTAATGTCAATTAACTACAACAGTTGACATCATACACTGCATCGACACCCAAATGTAGCTCTGGGGCCTTTTATACAGCCCTGTGAATTCACAATGGACCTAATATGTGTGTGAGAAACTGTGTGGAAACTGATTAGAGCGACATTAGAGTCAAGAGAACGTTATTTTTTCACGAGCAATGGTTCACAGTGTGCTGCGCATGTGTAAAACTGTAAAGGTGATGTAAGGTTACACTAGAAATACTGTCTTATTAAGCCTTGTTTAGGTTTTAATATATTCCTGTGGGGTTATTTGTAAAAATGTAGGTCTGTGTTGAGCTGAAGTAAATTAGTAAAAAGAGGACACACTGGATGAATGTGTGTGGTGTAAAACATGTGAACCATTGTGCATTTGAGTGGTGACAAAACATTATGTGAAATCACATAATATCAGAAAACTGGTGCCACAAATGAAACGCATTTTCAAAAGCATGTGTTTCATTCGCGCCGTGTTGAAGGTGAGAAGACACAGAAGATAGGCTGCAGAGAAAATGTCATGCGATGTCGGTACATACTTGGGAGTGGGTCTGATTTCTTGTCCGTTCTTGTACCACTTCAGCTCAACCGTGGGGTCGGCCAGATCGACCACCAAGCGGATCTTTCCACCTTTGTCCACCTGATAGGCTGGTTCCAGTTTCTTCGCAAAAGCTGTGAAAAGACGAAACGAAGGTCACAAAAGAGACACCGAGACCCAGATTCCGTTCAGACCAGACGTGAAGACTGATATTCACCAAAGCACTGACTTACCATCGCTTTTCTTCACCTCTTTTGGGATCTTCTTCATCCTACGCAGCAGACCCCTCAGATCTGTGATGCCGTACATAAAGGCAATTTTCTCGTACTGATCTGGCCGGGCGCCCTTCAGGATCTCCCACACATCAACATCTGGAGTGTCATCCGGTTTCACCTCCCTAGTTGTGCCGGATACGAGGGAACGATTTTAGGGCAGGAGTCATAGGCTGGTGTTTGCAACGTGTCCTGAGGAACTACTCATTAACCTCTATAGAATTGGAGTCTTTCAGGCATTGGTAGGTTCACCCCTTAAGCTTTACAATCTTATTTTACTGAGTTCATGTTTTCCTTGGTTATTGCCCTGCAATTTTTGGTTTGCATATCCTATTTCGTTCCTCGGGACATGTCACACAAAGGGATGGGCATGGTGAGCTGTCTACCTGTGTGTTGACATCGGCTCTGGAGTCAAATGTTAAATGTAACACAAGACACAGAGGTGCTCTCTAATTTGCTGAGAAGAAATGGAGGGTTAATCGTGTCTTGCATGTTATTTTATTTTGTAAACCACATTAATTGTGAACTGGGAAGTATAGAGAGCGACGAACACCATGTAGGGAGGAGGTCGGGGTGGATGAGTAAGTTAAAAAACACTGGACGTTTGCCCAGAAGACCGGTGTTCGTGTCCCGTGTGAAACCACAAGTCAAAGTAGATTTATTTGTCACGTAACTTCCGTACTTAAGTTACAGCACTTCCGGAGTTATTTCAACCCAAACCACGGCCTTTTTCTAAACCTAATTAAGTAGTTTTGTAGCCTAAACCTAACCAAGTCGATCTATTCCTAAACCTAACTAAGTAGTTTTATTTTGAAAAGACTGGAGTGGAAATTGACACGTGCGTCACGTGTTGCTGGACATTCATATATGTTGTTGAAAATCATGCTGAGCGTCACGAAAAAAGGGGAAATTTGTGTCAATGTACACGAATCAAATAGTTTAAATTTCGTGACTATTTCACGAACTGCCGTGAGACTGTGTTGGACTCTGAAATATCAGTAGCATAACTGTGCTGTGATTGATAAATCCACCGCGCTGTCCGTGGTGCTGAAGCAGCAGACAGATCAGTCATTTTAAAAAAGACTTTTTCTGAGTCCCACCCTTGTCTTGGATCTAAAATGTTCTCTATTAAAAATATTAAAAATTACAGGAAAAAAAAAAAGTGGTTTATGGGGCAGTTCACTAGTCGTGGGTGAACTAAACAAATCGCCGACTGCTTATGACCTCTCATCACATGTCTGTAAGTTGTGTGCAGCTCAGTCAAAGAGGAATCTTCTCTTCTCAAATCTTTTTTTTTAGATCTGAAGAGGTAAAAACTGTGTAGTATTCAACATAAAAGATTGGAAAAAAAGTCAGTAAATAAATGTTTTTTTTTTTATTTTTCTTATTTCTTGACCTCTTGTTTAGGTCCTCAATTCCAATTTTGATAAAACCACAACTCTAAACGGTGCGTGCAAGATAAGTCGGTGACAATAATCTACAAAATGAACTGCAACATAATATCTTGTTCTCCTGGGTGACTAGCTATCATTCTGAGGTCTTAGTTAAATGCAATGGCAGGAGTATTTCTAACATATATCATACATTTGTTTGTTATAGGGAAGGAAAAAAAAGATTCCAGAGGTATTAACACCGCCAAAATGTGAGATTTTGTTATATGTTCCAGTCAGTTGCTGTGCTACACAAAGAGCCACTTAGCAGATTCTCTCATTGTTATAATATTCTAACATTTAGGGTTTCCATTAAATCCACAATAATGACTATAAAATGGCTTTTTAAGGTTTCTAGCATGCATCGAGTGATGAAGGGGAAACATTAAATGGGAGCTGAATTAAGGAGGGAATTGGAGTTGGGTTCTTTTAGTTTGGACACAAGACTTACAGAGTAAATGTAGGGGATGAAACAAGGGTTTTATCAGTTTTGTAGAATTAAATTAGCACAAAAATGTTTCCATTTTGTGAAAAAAAGCTGAATCGTTCAACTAACTGTAATGCTGAACACTTTTGTTTGTAATAACATGATATGCAGCATGCAGGGATACAGGGGAAACCTGCAATATTATATATTTTTAATGCTGATTTTAAGGTCTTTCATTTTGCTCTCATGAACTGGCCCATCCCTTTGCTTGTTGTTGGTTTGAGTGATCACTTCAGAGATGCTCCGACGCTGTTAGATAATGACACTGAAGATGTTAGATTAGTGAGATCCAAGTTAATAAACTTTGTATCCATTAGTTTACATAAAGAACATTCAGACAGCCCTTTCTTTCATAGACATTTGTCCCAAATGTCCGAAAGATTGGAGGTGAATAGCGTCAAATATTATTCCATTCTATGTTTGTGTTTCTCATCTGTTTATTTTCAGGCAATTATGAAGAAAGCTGAAATAAACATGGTGATATTTGCCTTGTATTTCTATGTTGAAATAAAACGACAATGTAGAGATAACACTATTTTACAGCATCATTTCTCCATGGCCCACGAGCACATCGTTAATGATCCAAAATGGTGCACTCTGCCTCATAAAGGTGGCGTTGGACTTCCGTGTGTTTATGATGCAAGGCCCATTTCCATCATTACTGATTGCTGACAGAGCGGTTAGGAATGCTGCCTTCAAATGAAGTGTTACCGTACTACAGGAGGCCAACACTCTTGCTCGTCCAATTCCTAGAGCTACACGTCATGCTGGGGACTCTAAAGGGTTACAGTACTCACCCGCAGTAAGGTCTAATCATTTTAACAACCTAAGATTTTCTCTCTACTAACCTTTGATTTCTGAATATGTAGGGGAGAAGAAGAGACAAGCCCAAAATAAATGTATAACTTCGCCGGTGAACAATGTCACTGCCATGGACTATTTGTACTCACACTTAAACGTTGCACTGTATCATCTGAAATATGCATCATGGTGTTTTATTCTGAGCCACCACTGTAGCTTTGGTAAACCAGAGGTTTTCAAACTGTGAGGCGCGCCTCCCAAAATTCACACCCCTTCTCAAGAGTTATAACTCAGTCAAATCTGACTACACAGATATGATACAGATATTTTTAGATTCAGTGGGATTTACACTTTCAGGGGATATCATAAAACTCCAATGACTGTCGCGAATAAATGTCCATAAACCCGCTTAGAAATCGTAGAATAAAGACGCTCCATAAAGCTCCAGAACTTGCCTGAGAATCATCCAATTTTAAGTCTTCAGTATCAAAGTAATCCAGTTGTATTTGTCTGTACATTCATGGGTACGTTGCAAAGGGGAGCTTTAAACTTTAAACAAAGCATGGATCTGTCAGAGCGATCAAGGTTTATTGTGTCATTAATTAGTGATGAGATAACGATGCCACAGAGACAAAATGATACCGGCAATCACCTGCTGACTGCTTTGCTGTATGTTAAATATATACCGACTTTACTCATCAAGTTAAGATTGCATTGTTGCTTGGCATCAAGATTTTGATGTATCAGCCATGTGATCGAGGTAGGCGCACTCGCCGCTTTCGGCGCTTGAATTGAGCGGGGCATCTGCGCATCAGCCGGCGCTGCGTATGTGCCTTTTAAATGGTGTGCAGACTCCGTCTACTCAGCACACCGCAGGCGTATTGTCTCTCAAGTCGAAGTAAGACAAAGACTAACAATATGAATGACAAAATCCATTAAGACGAGCAATTTTGTCTGAGGGGAGGGCCAGACTTTGAAAACCTCTGGTAAAGCATAATGCGTCATCTGTAGAAATGTATGTGCTACTCATACAGTAGCATACAAATCATATTTACAACAGATTTGAAAGAAAGGAGAAAAAGGGCTTAAAAATACTGAAAAGGACAAAATCCAGTCAGGGTCGAGATGTGATTCTCACCTATGTTTAAGGAGACCACTAAAGTCAAGCTCTCCTGCATCCTCTTGTCCTTCACTGCTGTTGTTAACAAGGAGAGATTAATAAAGATTTAATCAGAGTTGAAACAGTTACAGGCACTAGAAAACAATGCTAAAACAGCAACACAAAGCAAAGGCTCTGACGTCAATCGGTGCGTTGGCTCCGAGCTAACCCACGATTACCGCTTACACAAAACCACTTGTTCTGTCTTTTCTGGATGAAAAGCTTGAAACGAGGTGTTTTTGTGTAAGAGAGCGTTCCCAGGGCAACGTTGCCACAGTGTTTTGGCAATGTTGAAGCAACATTACCGAGCAGCAACATTGTGAAACTGGGATGCTTTGCATTGCTTTCCAGACACATTGTTTGGAGGGAGATTTAAAATGCAAGAGTTGGCCTTTAACTACACGACATCGAGTCGGCTGGTTGATTTGTAATTACCTTTGAGAAAGGTTAATGACATTATTACAACCATCTTGTCACACTTAAATGTTGTACAATACTAGATATGTTTATCACACTTGTTCTTTTCTTCACTTTTCAGGAGTATTTATTAGTATTAATCCTATTTTCTGAAATAAATACCTTGTTTTTTTTCAGTTGAAGTGAAAAATAAAGGAAATACTTTACTGTTTCACACTGAATTCGTTACCTTCTTTTGAAAGCTGAACGAATATCAATATTCTGTGAGCCCTGTTCAGTTTCTGTAAAACAGTAACAACACATATGCTGGTCTGTATTTTGTCAACATATTAGAATGAATATAAATACACTTTGATGCTTTAACAAACCTTTAACTTCCAAGTCAAAGGAACAGCTGTCAAACTTGTCCTTGTAGGTGACTTCACACCTGTAGTTTCCAGCATAGTTGTCTTTGGCCTTGATGATGAGCATCTCAAATGTGTGTATCTGCCAGGGAGTGATATATATATATAAGGATTGGTTTAACAGCGCCTATACCCTATACCGTGATGTGGTGCTCCCGTAGGAGCTGGGACAGGTGGGGGGGAAGTCTTGCTGTACAGTACCTTGGTCAATCGGTCAAAGGTCTCTTTCAGCTGTAAGTGCTTTCCTGTCTTGCTGGCCAGATCCATCCATTTCCCTTTAAACCACTTAACAGTGGGTTTGCGGAGGAGATCTTTGGCCTCCACCTTGGCGACAAAGCTGATGTCTCCACCTTTAGACAGAAAATACAACACGATCACAGAGAGAAAGTGTCCAAAAACGTCCAATAAAATAAACAATTAAAGTCACACTGAAAGATGATTTAATAAAAGCGTAAAGACTGAGATCAGGGGGGAATAGCTAGCTTAGGTAAAAAAAAAAAAAGACGTTAATTTGTACAAAAAAAGAAGTGAAATTTCTGGTTTTAAAAAATATCGAAAAATATCCTAAAAATAGTCTAAAAATTTCCCAAAAATGTTCAAAAAAAGTACAAAAAAGTCTGTAAAATGTCCAAAAGAAAGGCACTAGAAAAGTCCGATCCTGGTATCATAGTAAACTATAAAACCTGATGAATCCATTGGTACCAACATTTACATAAAGCAGCATATTTGTCCACTCCCATGTTGATAAAAGGATTAAATACTGGACTAATCTCCCTTTAAGGTACATTTAGAACTGATAAAGATATGTGTGATTAATTGTGATTAAATATTCTAATGGATTGACAGCGTGGCAACAGTGCACATGCACGTGTCCACATCAACACCTGGTACATACTTTGTTTTGTATTTTGTTACCTTTAGACGGAGCCAGGCTAGCTGTTTCCCTCTGTTTCCAGTCTTTATGCTAAGCTAAACTAAGCGGCTCCTGGTTGTAGCTTCATGACAGTGGTATCGGCCTTACCATCTAACTCTTGGCAAGAAAGCAAATAAGCGTATTTCCCAAAAATGTCTAACTACGTCTTTAAGGCTTAAAAGAATCAATGTACCACCCTGAAAAAAATCTCATATTTTGCCAGCTTCATCTGCTGTCACTCACCCACAGGGACAACGGCACTATGGGGACTCTCTATCATCAGGGTGGATATTGGCGGGGTGTCGATGGGCTTGTCCAGGTCCTCTGGGTTCTGGCCCTCTCCCAGAGACCACACTGGTCAGTCAGGAGAAACACATACATGACACAGCGCTCTCCGATGTCATTGTGCAGGGTAAAATATAGCAGTACAGTACGGTTGAGGAATTCATACACCCACCTTTCACTTTTGATCTGAAAGGTTTTGTCTTACCAGAGGAGAGTTGTACATACAGACAGACTGACGTACACATATTCTCACTTTCAGCCATCCCACCTCATACAGCATAAATTAAGCTCTTTGCAACACGGAAAGCATGAAACAGACAATATGGAACACAGGAAGTGTGTCTAAGCAGACATTTTCAGCAAAATATAAAAGATGATGTCAATTCTCCATCCTCCTGATGCTCCAGTCCTTTTTTCAATAGGAGGTCTGAATGTCAGAAAAGCAATCTTTTTCATGTTGCACACCATATTGTTGAGGCAATTTAACCTGCTAAACTGCTGGCAAAGCCTCCATTTGACCAGCTATGACGGTAAAAACAGGAAACTGGTTGAGTCACAATCTGACTTTCTTGATACCGGTTTAAATTCCTCTTGGAGTGTATGAATAAATGAACATAGTTACCATACGAGTATTTTTTTGGCTACCACTTTATTACCTGAGTCTTTTCTGCCCATGGTTGGCACAGGGACGCTATCATCTAAACAAAGACAGAGAGAAATTTACAGCATATTGTAAGGAATAGTACTGTAAAGTCCACTGAAGCAAGCACACACTCATAAAAAAGTAAAACCCACAAGCAATTACAGATTTGCAAGCATTAACCCGAGGAATTCTGAATCAAGGGTCTGATTTAAATAAAAAAAATCTATAATATGCTGTTTGTTTTGCTTTATCTTGAATATTGATTACTGATTGCAAAACCTAGATTTGACTGTTATGACCAGAATTCCAAAATGTATTCACATAAATTGCAATTTATGTGTACAGAAAACAAAAAAAACATGATTATGTAAACACCCTGAAAGAGGAATTAACATAAAGAAAAGTAATTTGTATTAATAGATGTATGTTAATTTGTTAGCAAAGACATTTTGAACATCTTCACTTTCTTGTATTGAGAAGCTAACTTCTAAAAACACATAAAAAAAACAAAAAAATTAACATATTTCCTACATTCAAAGAGTGGGTGATTCTGATTTAAAGTCGGATACTGGTTTCAGAGGTGCTAAAATGGTGGTAGGATTTAACAGAGGGGATCTTACTGAGCAGCTCAATTGAGAGTTTCTTGAGTGAACTGCCGTCCTCTGTGAAAAAAAGCACAGTCGTCATTGAATTAATGAGGATAAACTCAACTACTTTAGGTGGTTTGATCAATATTGTGTCTGCATCACCCACACTGATAGCTGCTGGATGTTTTCCATTGAAAAGCTCAAGGAAACAGCTGTGAACTTGTTTTTTTTTGTAGTTTGGAAGTTAACCCAACCCATCTTTGAAGCCTTTTTCTCTTGTAAAACTGAAATATTTTGGGTTTAAGACAAAAAGTCTTCAATGATTTGGTCTTACTGGTTTGGTTTGGTTTGGTTTAGTTAACTTCCCCATTGCACAGCAGCTTTTTCAATGGGAAGCATCCAGGATTGTCTCTCAGAGAGTCCCAGGTGGTTAAACATATAACTATAAATGATATTAAAATATAAGCAAGATAATTTAGAACACTTAGACCTTTTGGTACATTAGTTTATTTGCTGCCTTACCAACGTTTGTACGTAATAAAATGTCAAAGTACACGTCAAATACATTTTTCCCAAAGATAGATCTGTCATTTTAGATTTAGAATAAAGTCACAATATTACAAGAATAGAGTCATAAATTTAGGGGGAAAAAGTCGTAGTATTATGACAATAAAGTCATAATATTATAAAGTAGTAATTTTACGTGTTATTTTCTTTTTTTCTCGTAAAGTTATGACTTTGTTCTTGTAATATTACGACTTTTTTCCTCTTTAAGTTATAACTTTATTCTCGTAATATTACTAATTTCTTTCTTGTTAAGTTATCACTTTATTCTCGTAATATTATCAATTTATTCTGGATACTAATACTCCCTAGTACATTTGCACTTTGGCCCTCACTGCATTAGACTTACAGTATACTGTATACTATATACTTAGACTATAAGCTGCATGCTGTTTTGTGGCTCCAGACAGATTTTTTTGATAGTAAAGGTTGCTGTCCCCTGTTTTAGCCAAACAGCTTCCGTGGTGCTAACTTAGCAGCTAGGTGGCTCTCACACTAACGAGCTGCAGCCGTGCTCAGCTTGTGATTGGCTGAGGCGGTTGTTTGGGCGGGACCTTGATCAATTCTGTACAGAAGAGATGGATATTTGAAATTTGCCTTCACTTTTGTACAATATATTTCCTGTTGCAGTTAAAGAATATCAACATGAGAGCATAAACTGATATTAAGACAGCAAGTAAATTAATTTCCCAAATATCTGAGTAGTTTACAAAAACAAAATAAAGACAGAAAGTATGTGTATCCACATAAAAGGGAATGCCAATGCCATGAAAAGTCTGTAAGGCAATGTCGACTATTTAGCCTTATATCTATTCTCTCACAACAACAAGAGATCAGAGCTCCATTCAATGATATATTGTACATTTTTTATTTTAATTTTCATTCTGATGGTTGGATAATAATTAATAATCATAAATAATAATAGCAAAGATTTAATGTAATATCAAAACAATCAAAAGCTGAAATTCAGCAGCATTCCCTTTTAGTACACAGACAAGATTTTAAACAAAATATTGAACAGTAATGTGCATATGTATAATTTATGCACATACACATTTAGCAACCATGCATTTCTTTTGTATGTATAATATACACATGTCAAATTACATTTTCACATCCATACCTTTATTTGAGATGAGTAAATAAAGGATGATGTGCTTGTGGGTGTATTTTTGCATGTAAAAATCACACATTTACTACGTGTATGTCAATGCACAGACATACATCAGAGTATTTACAGATTTGACATGACAATCCGTACCAACGAATATATACCGGAAGTAGATTTGAGCAATGCCTTTTTGTTGCTGAGACTAAAACACTAACCACGAACCCGTGAAACTGTGAAATGCACATTACGAATTGAATGAATTAAACACTATTCTTAGATCACCACAATATAGCTGATCATACAGGTAACTTATGATTCAACAAGAGCTCTTCTCAAAAAAGTACTCGGGAGTTGATTTGAGCCTGACTTAAGGTGAGAGCTCCATTGCGACCGTCCTCAAAAAGTGAGGTGAAGAGGAATAAAATTAGGAAGTATTAAAGGTTGTTATGGGTACCAACCTGCTTGGGATGTTGAGGATGCGGTAGTGGCTGCAGCATCATCATCATCTGCAATAAAGGTGTCATTGACAAATAGACCCACCTATCAAAAAAGCTCCATATCTATCACTGGGCAGGCCAAAAATGACACAAGGCTGGCCGTCACATGCGAGGCAAGACTTTGAATGGAGCATGACATGCAGCTCTTGGACGGGATGAACGAGACCAAAATACCAACCGATGATTTGACCCTAATTACTGTATGTCTCAAGACATAAAACAGTGTGGGATCATGAATGCTCATTACCGCAAGCTTCTCAAGCCGCCGAAACAAAAGCTCAAGCTCTCCAGCACAGCGGTGCGCGGGAAAACACACAGGTGTATCATAAAAATATCAGCCTTTTAGCAGCAGATGCAACCCATATTTGCAAAAAAAAGAAATGCTCATGACCAAGCCAACAAAAGCAACTTCAAAGAGTCTCAGCTTTTTCACCTGAGTATCTTCTCTCTCAAAATCGACTCAACTTACCTGAATATACACATAAACAAAACTGAGAGAAGGAAACCAGCCGGTATTTAGTGTGTGTGTTTGTTCTGCCTATAACATTTCTGGATTATAGAATAAAGAGTTTGACGACTCACCTTGCACACAACTTGCATCACCTTCAGTTTGCCATAATCTATTAGTCCTTATGTATTAATCTAGATTAGTTATTATTTCTTTAAACATCTGAAGACACTGCACCATAAAGGTCATCAGGTGCATATATGTTATTTGTATTTCTTTGAGGTCTGCATGCAATTAAAGCCACTTAGGAATTAGTTTTAAGAGCAAATGGCTCCAACCAGTAGGAGTGAAGTCCATATCGTTCTAAGCAGGGAAGTATAATCTTTTAACTTTGAGAGTAAATCTAAGTTTTACATCACTTTGCCATGCTGCTAAGCCTAGTGTGCAACTGAAATGATTAAGACTTCCTGTTGCAGTAGCATTACCAGTGAAAGAGCTAGAGGGGTAAACATGCATTTTGAGAGAGAAATGGGACTTATTTATGTTTAAGAGGTATACTTACCAGTTGGTGGGGGAGAGCAAGGGCCCTCTTCCTTTACGGCAGAGCTACCGGACTCTGCTTGCTCTGTAACCCCAACCAAACCAGGCGGCGGTTGGTTTGAGCCGTTCTCGGTGGGGCTCGGCTCCGGAGCCACCACAGCCTGTAACGGCTCAGGCTCTGTGGGCTCTGGTTGCTTCCCATCAGTCTCTACTGGCTCTTTCTCCTCAGCTACCGCTTCTGTACAGCAGATAAAGCGCCAGGCTGGAGCAGCAAGCATTGGGCACAACCGCCGGCAGCCTTTGCAAGATAATGCTTGCTCAAATGAGGGGGGTATGAATAGCTAATGACCAGATAGCCACGATCTTAATTGGCGACAGGTGACAAGATTTAGATCTACAACCACGCCAGCGGCCCTGTGAGGCTTAGACACAGCGGTTCCTTGAGCTAAACGCTAATGCCAGCATTCTAACATGCAGGTATAGGAGGTATAATGTTTACCATATTTGCTAATTAGCACCAACATACAGCTGTTGGGCTGCTGAGGCTGATGGTAATATTATTTGGTCATAAACAAAAGGTATTGGACGTATGAAGATTTTTTTACCTGATGGTGGCACTAGAGGAAAAATCAGAGGATTTATCCTCTTTGCACCATTAATATCTGTACAAAATTCAATAGTTGTTGAGATATTTCAGTCTGAAGGCTATTAAATAGGTGTTATCGGTTGCCATGCACCGTAGATGTGGGTTAATAGGGGCCTACTACACCGAAAGAAGGTATAAAAGAAGACGACAGCGGCCTCTAGTGACTGTAGTGACAGGAACAGAAGTGGAAATCAGGAGATATAGTATAGACAACAAGAAACTCCTTAGCTATGGGGTTTGAGGTCAGGGGTGATGGATGGGACATAAAACACAGGGTTGTCACCCTGACCGGGATTTGCATCCCGTATGAAACCAACAATTTATCGTTGTCTTTGTGTTAAGTTTTGCTTTCACTTTTGAAAAGTAGTTACAATGTTTTCCCCTAATCTTAACCAAGTGTTTTTGTTTTTCTAAGCCTTAAGAAGTTGTAGTTTCTGTTGCCTAAACCTAAAGAAGTAGCAATTTTTTTGCCTTAACATTGTAGGTTTTTTGCCTAAACCTAAAGAGGTTGTAATTTTGTTGCCTAAACCTAAAGAAGTTGTAGTTTTGTTGCCTTAACGTTGTAATTTTGTTGCCTAAACCTAAAGAAGTTGTAATTTTGTAGCCTAAACATTGTAATTTTGTTGCCTAAACCTAAAGAAGTTGTAGTTTTGTTGCCTTAACGTTGTAATTTTGTTGCCTAAACCTAAAGAAGTTGTAATTTTGTAGCCTAAACATTGTAATTTTGTTGCCTAAACCTAAAGAAGTTGTAGTTTTGTTGCCTAAATCTAAAGAAGCCTTTTTGTTTGTGTTAAAAATGTGACGTTTCGTTCAGTTTTACATGTTAAAACGTGTTGCTTTTAAGTTTCACTTTCACTTTTACAACATAGTAGGTGTAGTACGCCTTTAATGACCCACATCTATGGTGCTTATAACAACTTGTAACGCCTATTTAATGGCCTGTTAACAGTTTTGCTTCCATAGAGCCATGTTGCTGGTGTGGCTAAATAAACAACCCAAATCAATCATTCAAATTCAACTAAATCAATAAGTTATGTCCAAAATATATCTACTATTATGTGGTATGCCATCGTATCTCGTGTTTTGATCAGTGGAGCATCTATCTGGTCATTGCATATCTATACTGTAAAGTGATGAAGGAGGAAGGGATTTACTGACTCATACAGCATACACAGTATGAAATGATCTGATTGCTTGTATTAAATTTAGACAGCTGGCTTTTGACTATAGAGCCAACAGAGTCCGTAAAACCCAACTTCCCCAATCCCTCTATACCTCCTGTGTGATGACTCAATATGTCACACAGTTACACCAACACAAAGACAGCCACAGCGTGAGTTACTGTCAGCACCAAGCGTCCAGGCAAATGCAGGTCGAGCAGTGCAGGCATAGTATGTGCACAGTAAGTGAGGTGGTGGTCTTACAGCTAACCTAATTAACTGTTTGTGTAAGCATTCGGCGTGTCGAGCAATCATACCTACACAAGAAAAGTGCACTTTCAGGCCTCTCAAAGTGAATTAAGTGACAAAAGAAATCGTGATGGCACACACCAAACGAACACGTGATGTGAATGCGATGTGCAAGAGAACGAAACATTCTGGGGCAAGTGAAGGGGGCGTACCCACCTTGGGGTGGAGAAATCTCCAAGGAAATCTCAGGGAGGGGCAGCGCAGCGTTACTGTCTGGGGCAACACTTTCTGAGCATGTGACAAATATATAGTGGTGGATGGAACAGCTGCTTTTTATGAGCACAAAGCTTCAGCATCTGCAATGCCTCTCTCAGTCTCGAGCATACACACCAACACAAATAAACATAAAAACACACGTCTGCACCCACCTGTCTGCACGTCGTCATTCACACTTTATCGCAATACAGTATTCAGACCATTCTCACATTTGATACAACACAGGAAAAAAACGTATTATTAGACTATTTTCCTGCCTATAAATATATATAAAATGTGCTGTTAATATGTCAAGATTAGAATTATGCAAATGTCATTGAGGTTCACAATTGAAATGCACATTAATAAACACACAAGTTTATTAAAAAAATATTATAAATTAAATAGTTAAAATAGTACGAAGGCTAAAGTTTGATTCATACTTTATACTTCCATCAAGGTGTTGTGAGGGTTTTGCTGTAGATGCCTTATGGTGGGCCATAGGCGCCAATTTATGATTTTGCCCATAGGTGCCGAAATTTTGTGAATCTCTGCGCCTGCTTTAGTAATTATTACCGAAATGCGACACTGCTCTGCCACAAATTACAACAGGCTACGCCAGTGTTTCCCACAGGAGTTTGTGAGACTATGGTGGGCGGACCCTCTAGGGGGGTCAGGGGGCAAGCTCCACCGGAAGAAGATTTTGTACATTTTAAAGTTAAATGCATTAATCTGGTGCACTTTGAAAGTAAAATAAAGAGACTAGATCTATGAAGATCTGGACGGGTCGGGTGGGTTGCCGAAAGGAGCACTACGGAGCCACGAGCCGCCTTTACACTCGCACTTTTCCAAGCTGACCTAGAGCCTAGATTGGATGGGGATTTTTTTAATAGATAGTAATAGTAGTATAAATAGATGCATTTTTTTTTCTTTTTTAGAGATGCAGTTAATTTATTTATTAATTTATTTTTTGATCAGCCTTCCCTGTGGATTCTCAAACTTTACGGTGGGTGCTTGAACACAGTAGCGTCCATGTGATTGGCACGTATAGTGTAGGTAGTGTAGGATTTACCCGTTGTAGCACCACCGCAACACTCGCTGGAAGTGTCAGGCAGTGTTGTGCATTTATTATATACCTTAAGTGTTATACTGTAAACTCTTTGAGATAAGGTGTGCTTGCATTGGCAACGAGAGGAATTGCACTGAAAATGGCTTCACTGGATCATGAAATGCAAGTTACAACTACACTCACATCATGAGCCAGTGCACCACTAAGATCCGACTGGCATTTTTAAATAACATTGAAGAATTATTTATCTGACAAATCCTACATTTTTAGTTAGACCCTAAAAAGCTGCCCATGTTGGAGCCTCAAGATGCTGCTGCAGCTCCAAGGTCAAACCCCAGCGCCAGCATAAAGCCAATTGCATGCCAGCACCTTGCTCACATGTGGCGGCCGGGGCGTCAGCTGAATCAACAGAGGGGGATCAGCTGGCTGGCGAGAGGAATGTCAGAGACGCTGACAGCTCAGTCGTCGCCACAGATCACTCTGGAGTACAGCAGCACGTCCATACTGCCGACTATTGGCTCCACATTTACACTCCTATGCGACAGTGTTTGCACATTCACGCTGTTCAGCGATGCGATCATCACGTCTAGAGGTGCCTGGACACCTTAATGCTAACAAGGGTTGGTGTTTGATGTGTACACTTCTCTTCCCAAAGAGTTGGTTTCCTGTTCCTTTACTTTGTCCTTCTTTCACTTGTGCAACTACCCTTGTTTTGATGAGTATACGTCTGTTCCTGTGCATACATTGTGCAACTATAATCTGCTAGACTGTGAGGTGACAGGGGGAGATTAGATGTCTGTCGCCGTCCACTCACCTTCTGGCTGGCCATTTGGCATCTCGTCTAAAGAAAGAAAGAAAAACACATCACTGTCAAACATGATAACGAGATGTCTCGCTGTACATCCTAATCACCCAGAAACGTCTTTCCGTTTGAGCACATTGACTTATTTTATTGATATCCAATCACCACTGAGCCATATCATTGCTGTGTCGGATGACCGACTCCTCGTGCTTCGACACCATGTTGTCTTAACTGATTATGATAGAGGCCCCCATGACACACCACTTGTTTGCCCTCTGCCTCGTCTAGACTTATGAAACTAACGGTGGCCTCAACAGATCAAAGCATCCATACAGCCCTTGGCATGAAATGACGGGGTTAAAAAGCAAACCTCTGTTGTTATAGTGGGTTAGTGGAGCACAGAGCCATGGGAGGTTGTCAAGGGAGCTTCAGACGAGCCATGAAACATCTGGAGCGACCTGTTTTTTTTTTTATTGTCCTTGCTCAGATTAGTTTAGGGAATATGATTAAAGCACAATACAGCCTTGCTCGACCAATGGGCAACTCCGGGATCTGAAAAGTGAAGCCAATGTGGAAGTGCCTTAAACTTGCATTCTTTCTAACAGCCAGCAGGGGGCGACTCCTCTGGTTGCAAAAAGAAGTCTGATTGTATAGAAGTCTATGAGAAAATGAGCCTACTTCTCACTTGATTTATTACCTCAGTAAACATTGTAAACATGAGTTTATGGTCTCAATCGCTAGTTTCAAGTCTTCTTCAATACAGCATGATGTTCATTTAGTAAATTATGGTCCCATTTAGTCTGGGAGGTGCCCGCGTTTTCGACTTAGAATTTTTTTTAACCCTTTCACAGTGTGCTTTCAGTTCATGAATGTTAATTGTAACATTTTGGTCGCCTAAAAATGTCTTATTCAGCGTTTGGTTGTACTTAGCTCCACCCTCTCGTGTCACTTCTGGTTGCAAAGAAACCAAGATGGCGACGGCCAAAATGCCGAACTCGAGGCTTCAAAAACGTAGTCCACAAACCAATGGGTGACGTCATGGTGACGACGTCCACTTCTTATATACAGTCTATGCCTGGCACGCAGTCGTTGTGGATGACGGGAACGGGTGTAGCAACTACATACAGCGTGACTTAAAGCAGATTGTCATCCAGTGGCTGTGCTTCAGTCCACCATTCATTTGGGGTTTTGCATGTGTGAGAGTAAAAGGAATGGAAAGAGGAAAGACATGGGTACGTGGGGGATTAGGGATACATATTTGGAGTGACAACAGTTGACGGCTCTATTACCATCACGTGTTCGGACCTGTCAGGTCCCACACAGTAACAACAGTCTGAATTCTGCAGGGATGCCTGTGTGGTTACGTATGTCTGTGTTTCTTTGTTGATGATACCCCTGTAAATGTCAGTACCAGTCCTCTTGAATGTCTGATGTTTCTTTAGCTTTATACTTTTATTTTTATAACATTTTATAGTTGCAGAGAACATAAGATAACTGAATGAGAACTGGAAGGCTATGTCAAACACAAATATACAGGCAGAGTTCATTATGCATGGATTTAAGAGCAGTATTTCCCTTTAATATATATTTTAAAAAGACCCTTAATCAGTGTCTGTTTCCCAAAATAGCGTAATATGTGGACAATACCAGCCTGATGTGTTTTTTTAATCCTTTTGCATAACACAGCCAATACTCTGAGACTTGAACCTCTTGTTTGAGTATCTTTAGCTTTACAGAAACCTTTCATAGTGAGTCTCAGTTTCTGACTGCCAGCTGTTTGCAGCCCGTCTATGAATACTGCAACACCATTTCTAACAGCCATTTTCCTCCCATCGCGTCTCAGCTTCTGATATCCCTCCATTCGCAACGATTCCCTCCGAGCATTCCTTGTCAAAATTAGCCGCGCTCCCACCTCACTTCACAACAATGTATCGCTGGCCACCGCGCCGCAATCCTGCAGGGTCACATCAAGCTCTCTGTCTCATCTCCATTGAGATAATGAGCGTGGAGAAAGGTTTTGTTTTACCTCGGAGGACTCCCAGTGCAGCTGACAGGGCTGCAGGTATGTTCAGCTGTTGGGCCTGCTGGCGTGCAGACAGAAGGGCTCATACAGGCTCCGACGTGAGCCAAACTGCCGGCAGCTTCGTTTTTCCTAATATAGACCTTTATTGCTTTAATAATCCTGCATTAATGATACTGTTTGTTGTGTTTCTTTGTTTTAATTCTAGTTTGACAAGAACTTTAATGAGACTTTATGAGTTTAAGAGCTGGACTTCATTAGTAGCTGACAGACGTTCCTGCTGTATCCTACCGTGTGTCTGATTTATGAGGTGGTATCTGTAACACAAAGCGACAGTGTCAGAGGACAGCGCCCTTGGAGAGTGATGGCCCTCGGGGACAGTAAATATCATGAGGTGAAGACAAGGGCTTGTTCACGACTGAAACCCAAAACTGAGTGGCGGCGAGGACAACACTGTAATGCCGCTGGGCACCGGGTCGGAGGTTTAATGGTGCGTGACCTCTGAGCGATCCAACCTGGACTGAGAGTGGCAGGGTGTTTTGGTGTGTGGGCACAGGAAGAAGAGGAGGAGGGGGGGGTTTTGCGGCTGTGGAGGGAGATGGCAGTGAACAAGGGATGGGGATTAAAAGTGCGCTCATTCTGAACTATTCCAGGGACAAGAATCCAGGTCCCGAGAGATCTGCGGGCGACTCAGCCAGTCCGTCATCTCTAGTTCGGACTTTTTAAAGGCTTCAGAGTGGGGCGTCTAAAACAACAGCGCTGGCCTCCTCCTCTTCAGCTGTTCGGACTCATTTAAAGAACAATACTTTTCTCTACTCTCATTTATCTGCTGCTCTCGGCTTAGCTATTTCTGGGTAGTGTTTTTAGCAGACTGGAATCCGTTGCCTCTATTTGCCCGCAGCTTTGTCTCTGAGGGGATCAGGGATGTTTATGGCAGTGGATGAACACTGTGGGGGCAACTGTGCGGTACACAATGCACACTACAAAGGTGCATAAAGCTGAGCTTCAGATCATTTCAGGAGCTTGGTTTCACGACAAATGACCCAACAAGAGATTAGGGTAAGATTTGGATGTGAGGAATGGGATTGTAGATCGTGCAGCTGGCTGTTAAACATTGACATCTTCCCAAACGTATCAAAGAGCTCCCATGAATCTTGAAAGTGTAATGTCCCTTGTCCAAAAGGCACCCCCTCTATCCTTAGACTCTTGGTTTGGATATGGAAAAACTCCCCTAAAACAACTTTAACGTGGGGGAAAACAAAGGTAGAAACAGACAGATGTCTTATGTACAGAGTATTGTTAGGGTCAAATCAGGCCCAAGGTGTCACAGCCAACCACAGACAGATCAATGTCCCCCTGGGCGATAACGAGTTTATTAAAAACCTGTATCAGCTCTCATCAGGAAGGCTTCCAAGATCCAAACAAAATGTCCCATTTCCTCTACTGTACATGGGCATGTCTGGGTCGACAGCAGACGCCCAAAAAGAGCCGAGCTAATGGGGAGGGTGGGAGTAATACCATATCGTAATGACAGACAAGAGCGGATTAAAAGGGAATGTTGACGGACACGCTGGTACAGATGAGTGACGTTATGGTGTTATGTGTGAGAGGGGGGCGGGTTAAGATGCTGGGAGTGGTTGAAAAAGGAGTTGAATTATGGGCATCAATCAGAAAGACAATTAGGTTATTTATCCTCAAGCAGCCAATTGCATCATCCTTTAAAGGTCTTTTTTTGTGTCCGTCTCTGCGCTCGAAAACATTCCTACATTGTAATTTCTTACTCCAGCTGGATCACACAGAACAATCCCCACCCCGGCAACAATATCTGCTCATAAACCTCAAATCTTCTCCTGCCCCTCTGGGTGGTAGAAACAAGCATGCATCAGTAATACAACACCAATGTCAAAGTCACTTTGAGGATTTCTATGAACGAGCTGACAAGTGATGGAGCCGCCTGTCTCTGCTCCCCTCAGACAATGACAGTAAATATAAACTCAACAAGCAAATCATAAGAAAAAAAAATTTTTTTAAAGTTACGTATTTTTGCTCTCAGATGAATTAAAACCTGCATAACTTTGAATTTTAGTTGTCACATGCTTTGATGTTACTGCTAGAGGCGACAAAATCTCCTACCTTTCTTTGTGGGCTCTGGCATCTTGAGCCGCGTCCCAAGAAAGCGTCAAGGAGTCAAAAAGGTGCAGGTAGGTGAGTAATGAGACTCTACAGGAGGACAGGTGAGGCGTGGTAAGACCTTTCGTCCAGGAGAGAGATGATGATAGGATGGTGGAAGAAGAATAAAACCTCTGGGACTCCTTGGACCAAAGTTATGGGAGATGAGGAGGGCTCAGGGATACGGTTTGGAAATCTCAGTGGGGGAGGAGAGGAGGACCAGCGACAGATTCAGGAGGGACCAGGCTCTAAGGCCTTATATAGAGAGGTGGCACGCTCCTCCTCTCTGTAGTGGACGGACACTGCATCACTGTCCCCTACCCACTGGTTGCTGTGCCAGCTTGAAAAAGTAAATGCGTGGTTTATGCTGCCTTGTGCACAAAAGTGACATCGAAATGATGCATTTTACTTTGTATTTGCTTATTGGATTTAAGTCCAACATATTTGTTTTGTAGTTAGAGCAATACGTGTTCTGCAGAGCCCAGGTTTTCTGTTTTTTATGGCTGAACATTCTTGTAAAATTACTCAAAGTGGCCTGTTTGACTTAAAGGAATAGATCTACGTTTTGAGAAACACACTTAATTGCTTTTTCAATAGTTAGGTGAGAAGATTGATACCACTCAAGGCTAGCTCTATCTAGCCCTTTTTGGTGCCCTAGGTGTATTTTGGATTTGGAGCCAATGGGGGCGGGGGGCTCCAAACTGAGGTAAATCAATTTCCCAGTATGAACACTTGAATAGCCTTCATTAGCCGAATCCAGAGTTATTTCCCTTCCTCCGTTCATGTGAATGAGACCCAGACCTGCGGCTGGACCGAGGTCTGTGAGGCGGAGTTAATGAAGACACTACTGCGCCCTAATGGATGCGGAAGATTGCCGGATGATCCGGGTACTTTATCACTCGGCAGTCAAGACATTGGGGCTTTGTGCTCCACTGAGCAACTCTCATAGGAATGAACGAGAGCCCGCCTCCAACGCTGTATCCAGTTCTCTTTATATCCATGCCCAGAACCCTAACCCTAGCCCCGTAAACTGCGACACTAAACTAATGGTTTTAAGACAAAAATTAAGATTTTTATTTTCATAAATAACTGTATTTATTATAATATAAATAAACAAATGGTCCCTGATTGTTGGCTTAAAAGTGATTTGTCAGTTTCACTAGAATTTGCACTTTTATTAATAAATAAGTGCGGCCAGGCCGATGAAAAAGTGTGAGAAACAGAATTACAAGGGTGAAAAGTGTATTTCTTTCTTTCTTTATCTATTATTTGTTCATTTGTTACCTTAATGCAGAAAATGAGGAGGGGCGCCCACCAGCATTATTATTGTTATTGTTATTATTATTATTATATTTAGAGGGTGGTGCCCTAGGCGAGCGCCTTTATGGCCTTAAGGAATGCCTGATACCACTCTCATTATGTTCCCATCTAACTCTTGGCAGGAAAGCAACCATGCGCATTGTCACAAACATTAATTTAATCCTAGATTTATTATCATCACTTCCAGGACGAGGGTGAGGGCTGTCAGCGGGGCATCAGAGGTGAGAACCCTGAATGCACTATAGAAGTAGGTGAAGAAGGAGGAGACTGCGATATAAAATAAATGGAGAGCTGTTGTCATAGTCACAGGTCTGAGGCTGACGTAACACTCTCCGACAATCCCGGATGATATACAGCATATTCAGAGAATGTATGGCTTTATTGTGTGCTGCGACCTGATGCCAGATATCAGTTTAATCCCGGAGGAATGCTGTCCAAGAACAGCAGGCTGGTGAATAAATACTGGGGAGATGCCTGGGCGGTGGTTGTATGGCCTATACTTAGAAAGCCGTCATAAACCTTTTGACATTTGACATGAGAAGAGGGTTTCATTGTGAATTATGTCACTGTGTGTGCTCCTAATTAATCTTTTAGCGCGTCAAACACAAGTGATAAATCAGGTGCGGTCTCCGATCAAAGGTCGCTGAGATTAAACCGCAAGGCTGAAAGGCTGTCGGGTTTACGAGCTACAGGAAGCCTGCATGCTGCTGAGGTTTCTTTACATGTTCCTTACATGTCCCCGAGCGCCTGCAGAGAATCTAACAATATCATAACCACTTGGGCATGTTAATGATCTCAACATGGCAGTGCACTTAAAACATGCACAATTAATTCCTCAGACAACCCTATAGAACAGTCAAGACGAGGCGCGGCTCTATTTTAGGGGCTACAAATACTGTCTGTGTACAGGAACGCAGCTTATATCAGAAATGTGCAATCAAAGCAAAGACGAAGATCCTCTGTCACTTCAAAATTGGATCTATAGGCCACCGCAAGCCGACAGATATCACATGATGTGGAAGCTTCTGATTAAGAACTTTCCTTAAATGACCGTTATCACAATTCAGTTCACAGCATGTGGCCTTTCTTGGTAACAGACACCCATAGCTCTGTTAGCCCATTTATAACCCACAGCAGGCTCCAGCAGTAAATACTGGGCTTAGGGATGTGTCATGTGGGTCCGCTACAAACAGCACAAAACCATTTGGTACTGCCCCGGCCACGGCCGAGGGTTCACATCACAGAGGAGGTTTGGCCATGAGGTCACACAACAGAGGCTGAGAAGCTTTGAGATGGACGACACTGACACCCTCTGGTTCCTAACAGCCAGCAAAAGCTTTAGTACATAAAGGAAAACACAGTTATCAGCAGGCGAAGAGGCACATTAGGCTGCTGCATGACTGTTTTCTCTCAGGGGAAACATAGTGTTCTTGCTGTTATAGAAAACTTCAGGGTAAGTCTCAGGAAATCTACTTAATGGTGTTTTGATAACTGATTTATACTGTATATTACTGATAGCCTATATATGAAAGTTCAGTGTTTCAGGGTCCCTTGACCTTTGACCTCAAGATATGTGAATGAAAATGGGTTCACTTTATGATAATAATATATAATAATATAATATATATAATACAATAAGAATAAATTGGGTATGACTGTAAAGCCGAGACGAAGAAGATGAAGAAGAGCATTAGCTCCTAACATTAATTGTGGATGTGCCAATTAATTGCATTTAAGTGTGCGGCCCTTTATTTATGTTTTCGTATGAGTGCATTGTCCCTAAAATACAATAAATACACAATAAAATGATGACTGTAAGAGTAAAACATGTTTTTTAATTATTTACAGCACAAACTTTGTGAATTTTTTCACACACATAGTGGAAAGTTAAAGGTCCCATATTGTAAAAAGTGAGATTTTCATGTCTTTTTTTATTATAAAACAGGTTTAAGTACTATATAAATACTTCGAAAGTATAAAAATGCTCAATCAAGGGAGAAATACAAACAGCCCGTATTCAGAAACTGTGCCGTAAAATGAGCCGTCAGGATTTTTGTCATTTTGTGATGTCACAAATCTACAATATTTAGAGTATTTCACAGTTTTAAACTTAAACATTGTAGATGTGCCCAATTTATTTCCTGTTGCACTGGATGTCAATGACATCAGCTGACAGGAAGTAAACATGAACCGAAGCTGTTGCCTAGCATGTTCTAGTAGAAACATAAAATACAAGTATCAACCTGAAAATGAGCACAATATGGGACCTAAAGCTTCTAGATAAAAAAAAAAAACATTAAAAAAAGAGCACCTTTAGAGTTTTATATGACATGATATGAGCTAGTCCACATTACAAATCTCCTCGTCGACACTTCTGCAGCAGCGTCAGCGTGTCTCGGCTGAACTGGTAGGTGAGCTTCTTCTTCACCTTGAAGATCTCTCCGGACCGGGCGTAGTTCCTGAGGGCGCGGGACATCTTCTGGTACGTCATGGGCCTCTTGTTGCCCTTCCTCTGCCCCCACAGCGCCGCCACCTGGTCCTTGTTCGTGGAGGAGAAGCGGAAGACGCCCGCGGCTGCCGGCACCCACGAGACACAGTGGGCCATGTTGGGATCCTCCAACATCTCAAAGAGAAAGTGAAAGAGGCGCACCTTTCCACCTGCAACCAGTGAGCAAACAGGAATTGGCATAATGAAGGGATTTAAAAGAGGGATTTAACAGCAGCTGGGCCTCTCTGAAACAGTTAGCTTGTTACAGTTAATCATTTCCTCAAATATAATTCCCAGAAAATCTCCTCACTAATGGGACCGTAGCAGAGAGGGTAAAGCTGTAAACACTGCGGTTATCTGATAGATATGTAAAAACAGCTTCTGAGCTAAAGCTCCATTGTATTTTACGGTAAAGGGAAGGTCTCTTATTTGCTCTCTTGGTGTTGTTTCCCCCATGCCACTAGCAAACAGGCAATAACAGTATCTAATGACCAGAAAAAGGAGAACTCACCGCTCCCCGCTGTGTGTTTGGTTGCTTGTCTTGTTGATACAAAGTTTGGCAGTGACCCACGCTCACACAATGTTGCTGTTGTGTTGTGGCTGAGAGCTGCCGGGGCGTCGTGTGCCAGCAAAGGCTGAAGTGCAGGTTTGATGATCTGAAGGAAACACAGCTTTAAAGGTGCACATTTAACATGCGGTATATACAAATGTGTTGTGTGGAGGAAAAACAAATGATGCCTACAGGTGGTTCATCACACGTCCAACGCTGCTCGTAGGATTCTTCATGCACAGGTGCATATCTCTCATCTGCAGTCCAGTACACCTTGTCCACTGTAATAAAAAAAAAAGCAAAACAAATGCTCAAAGATCAAATTAGTCTTTAAATATTATAATTGAATTCCCCAGGCTTACCATTTTCTCCAGCGTGTTGTCTGTAGTACTCCTCTAGGAACTCTAAGATCACCTCCAAATCAGATTGAGTGTCCTGGAAAGAGTTCTGATAAAGATAAATAATTCAAAATCAATCTTGAATACTGCATTATATTCAATGTTTTGCATTTTTTAGAGAATGTTTTTATCATCCTTGCAACAAGTCTGCTCTTTACCATCACTGCTGAATGCCGTACAGTCCTTTCAGTTTGGGAGAATTTCACAAAACTGACTTTGAGACACTCAAGAGCCTGGGCTCCTTTTATACCCCCCACAGGACGGGGCTTTTCTATATAACAGCAGACGTTTGCTACCCAAAGCTCACAGGAACAATGACCACCATCCCACAAAGCCCCAACACCAGCACCAGTCAACCCATCAACAAAGCCTCCCAGCACTGACCACATCCTCCCCGCTGCAGCAGATAAGGCCTGGCCTGGAGGCAGCGTCTACGCACAATGCTCGCTTTTCAGGAAAACACACACTTGCTGCCATATTTTTCCTCTCAGGATGTGTCTTAATTTCAGATTTTTATAGTGTGCTTGTTGCAATATTTCACTACAATGGAGACAGCGCTAAATCTTTTCAGCCCGGTGATAATTTTCTTTTTTTATTTATGACAAAAGACGAGAGCGCGACTGCAGTTATCAGTCAGTAAAGAAGAAACACATGTGAGAGTACACAGACTGATTTATTGGTTGTATTCAAAAGAAAAAAAATAGTACAACAATTAATTATGATATTAATATCAAACATTTACTATACACAATAAATATAATAAGTATACAAAACATTGTTTTATTAAGAAAATTATCAACACGTCATCATCATCATCATCACACATGGTGCTTATTACTGGTTGCTTGTTGTAACAACAGGAGCCATAGATTTTTAAATATAAATTATTTCTGTCATAAAATAATCTTTATTACCTTTTCTACTGTCTCGTACACAAAGTAGAGTCAAAACAGTGTGTCTACATTAGAAAATATAGGTACATGTTTACGATTCTTATTTATTTTATTGCAAATTGTCTTAATTGTTGTGTCTAAATTGTACACCTTTAGCAGAAAACAGATTTTTTTTCTCATGTTTCTAAATGCCATTGCATAATATAAGCCACAATAATTAAAGATTTTATTTTATTTTATCTTTTTTATTTTATTTTATTTTATTTTATTTTATTTTATCTTTTTTATTTTATTTTATTTTATTTAGGTCTTCATAAGATAACATTTAGTTATTCAGACTATCAAAGACCTAAATCCTTCCTGTTATGTAGCTCATGTTTCTCTTAATTAGTGCTTAGTTAAATGCAGGTGTGTTGACTGGAAAGGTTAACCTGTTAAGTCCACCATATGGTCGCATTAAAGCTGCATGTCAAATGTAACTGTATTTTGTTAATCAAAGATGTCTAAATTATAATTTATTTTAGTTATATCCAGGGCATTATCATTTAAATCTAGGCATTTTCTAAGAAATCAATTTCCTTGATGAACTTAGAGCATTTTGTCCTTCATATTTTGTAGTTTAAAAGTATTTACAGTGATACATTTGACTGGCAGTGTATAAAATCCACAAAAACTGTTCACACAAAAATTCATTGACTGAATATGGACCCTCTGAAAACCTCCTGTTAAGACTCTTAATTAATGCTTTATTAAAAGCAGGTATGCTGACTGGAAAGGTCAACCTGTTACATCCACAATATGGTGGCATTAAAGCTGCATGTCTAAAAGAACTGTATTTTGTTAATTAAAGATGTTTAAATTATTTATTTTTTAGTTATACTATTATTTAAATTAAGGGGTTTTCGGAGAAACCACTTTTCTTGATGAACTTAGGTAATTTCCTCATTCATATTTTGTAGTTTAAAAGTATTTACAATTAATTTACAGTGATAGTTTTGACTGGAAGTGTATAAAATCCACAAAAAACTGCAAATAGTCTAAACACGCACTGACTGAATATGGAGCCAGTCTCTGAAAACCTCCTGTTAAGACTCTTAATTATTACTTTATTAAATGCAGGTGTGCTGATTGATGAGGTCAACCTGTTAATATGTGTTAAAACATGTACTGGCATTAGCTGCAAGACAAATATAAGTTTGTTGTTTACTAAATATGTCTAATTAAATATTCAATTTAGTTACATAGGTGTTTTTTTATTTAAATCTAGGGATTTTCTAAAAAAAAAAAAGTGAATATTTACAAATTAATTTAAAAAAGCACTCCACTCTGGAACACAAAATGATAAAATAAAGGGTATTTAAACACCTTTAATTGTGATGATCCCACTATAACTTGTGGACTGAATGTGAACCCAGAGAGAAGAACAATTGAAGTCCTTGAGAACCTTTTCAAACTTTTAAGTGTGATCAACCCGTCCTCCAGCTCACAGTTTGGTTGTGCTGTGTGAGGTGAAGCTGGAGGCCAGGTCGTAGTCCTCCTGCAGCTGGTAGTGTCCGTACCAGCTGTGCCAGTCCGCCGCCACCGCCGCAGAGCCGCAGTAGCTCTGCTCAGCCGGGCTCTGCTGCCGGGCGTGGGCCTCCTCCTGCGCGGGGCGGCAGGGCAGGTGCATGGACACCTGTGCAGAGCCCAGCCTGTGCAGGATGTCTGGGTTGAACTGGTAGGTGAGTTTGCGTCTCACTTTGATGATCTCACCGGTGCGGCTGTAGTTTCTCAGAGCCCTCGCCATCTTCTGATAGGTCATGGTCTTGCGGTTGCCCTTGCGTTGGCCCCAGCACTCGGCCAGCTTCTCCTTGTTCTTGGAGATGAAGTGGAAGGTGCCACTGCCGTTGTCCGTCCACTGGATGGAGTCGCCCATGTTGGGGTCATTCAGAGCCTCGTGGAGGTATTCATAAAGCCTAAGCTTCTTGCGGCCTGAGGAGATTGAATTGTTTTAGTCACAGATAATTGCTAATATAAAGTACAGTATACTGAAAACCTGAAGCTGATTACTTTTAGTGTTCCTCTGTGGTGGCAAGATTGAGTAGAAATGAGGCGATTCATTTGGCACAGAGTGACCCAAGGAGACATCAGGCATGACTTGAGGCCAAGACTGCTGCTGAAAGAGAAAACAATTTAAAGTCAAAACCCTTCTTTCTATATATTTTTTCCTGATTTTAAAACACACAAAAACAGTTTTTTTCAACTTACAGCCATGTCATTCCACTCATAAACTGGAGCTGTTACATCAGACGGGTGTGTGACGAGGCAGCAGGAGATCTGACACTGCAGCGATGGCTGGGTACCCAAAGTCTCATAATATGTGTACTCTGAAATTAAAAAAAAGCAGTTGTCATTGTATCCAGATCATAAAAATACATAAAATAATTAATTAAAGTGTTAAAATAATTGAAATTGCTTTCTTTAGATGATAAAAGAGAGGAAGATTGTAGATTTTTAAGCATAAAATCATGCATTGAAAGATAAATATCATTATATTTATGGTCATTTAGAGATTTTTACTGTACCTGAATCATAATATGAATTATTTGAATGGTGTTGAATCACATCAATTGCATCCTGGAAGTGTTGGTTGATGTCGCTGTCCAAAGACGTCTGCAACAGATAGAAAATTTCACCCACAAAAATCTAAATTTTAATCTGATTTTTTCCCTTTAAATAAAAAATTTAGACAAATTCTTCCAAATAACTGTAATAAAATGCATCATCCTCACAACTCACCATCTTGTATGTCTGCGTGTTGCTCTCAGTTGAGGCCATTTCTGTCCCAATAGGTGAACACTGCTGCACTAGTGCAGGTGTACACTATGTGAACAGGTATATATATGTGTTGCACACCCCCAATACCTGTTCACCGTTTACAGGTAGAGAGGCCGGTCAATTTAAATGTGTTAACGTCACGATGTACTCCTGCAGTCTTACACTTCTTCTTTTTTTGGAAGCACAGATGAGATAGACATCGGAGCATCACACCGTCTCTCATAGTGCAGATCACAATCTAGCAACAACAAAAACCTCTTTTATTGCACCCATCCACCAGGAATACCACCAATTCTCAGCCTGACCTGAGAATTTGCATACAGGGCGAGATATGTATCTAACATACACATCCATAATAGGTGCTGTTCAATGATACGCTTTTCTGAAAATTTAAATGGGAGCATATAGATTTGCGGGAAACGTTTCTCTGTGGTTCTTTGTTTTCTGGCTACAAAGTCAAGTGAATGAGGGAATATTTGCATGAATAGTGAGCCTGCGGCGAGGCACAATGGATAAGCACAAACTTACAATAAATCAAAGGACATTTATCACTAGTCACTGGCAATAAAACTAAATATTTACTTTATATTCCACAAAATTATCTCATAATGTAATATTGTCATTTTATATAATTTTATCTATTTTTTATTATATTTTTAAAGTTATAATTGCATATTTTTCTCAGAAAATGTAATACATTTTATTATTATATTTTATTTTTTGCTTATTTTTTGAAAGGTTATAAATGCATATTTTCCTCAGAAAATGTAATAAATTGTGCATGTTTTATTCTGCTATTACATTGCACAAAAAGTGATAAACTAAATTATCTCATAGTGTAATTTTGTCAGTGTAATTTTATATAATTGTATTTATTTTTCATTATATTTATAATTTTTTTTCTCTTGTTTTTAAAAGATTATAATTGCATATTTTCCTCAGAAAAATAATAAATGTATTATTATATTTTGTTCTCTTTTTAAAAGGTTATAATTGCATATTTTCATCAGAAAATGTAACAAATTGTGCATGTTTTATTCTGCCTTTACATTGCACAAAAGGTGATAAACTAATGAAAAATTAGCACGATGTTTTAAAATAACACACATTTACGTTCTTCACAGAGCAACATGAATCCTCTCAGATCTTGCAAACAACAAACTTTGTTCCTCTTTTTGCTTTTTTATTTCTTTACGACACTTTTTTATCACTCATGACCATTAAAGATACATCATTTACCAATTATGTTTTTTGCTACTACTTGCTTTGATTTTAAGAGAAAGTTATGGTACTGTCCTTAAAAGTTGCTGCAGTTTTAAAACATGTCATTTTAGCTTTTTGCACCTCTTGTTAAATTATTTCAACCCTTTATTAAATTCTTTTTTATAACAGATAAAATCCTGGAAAATAAGCTCATTATTTTGCACTCCTTGGGTGTATAAAGGGCTCACTGTCAACCTGAAGCCAAATCAAAATAAAAGTTGTGACTATTTGAATTTCCAATTGACCAGAAGGCCATAAACGCCGCTTCAGAATAATATGATTGTAAAAGGTTAATGGTTAATAATGTGGTGACCACTGTTAAACTCAGCCTGTGTTTTTCCAACAACATAGCCAACCCCCCCGTTCAAATAAACAGGGCTTTTTGAGAAGTGCATTTATCTCAGGCGTGCAGTTTTAAATATCAACCGACTTGCTCCTGAAGTTCCCCTTTCAGCTCGGTTAAGTGGTGACAGTCAGGCCTGAATGCCGAACACATGCTGGAAGCAAAAGAGATGGAGATGGATGGGTTACAGAAAGGCGTGAAGTTACATTGTTAGATTACAGGAGCAGCTCACTCCATATTAATCTGATTATTTGTGTTTGATTTTAACTCACTAAAAACGTTTTTTGTTCCCGTCAGTCAAGAAAAACAACTTGTCACAGTAAATTACCATATAGTGCGCGTGTGTGTGCAAGCATGCAAATATGCATGTGCGCATGTGAGAGTGTGTGGCACATGTGTGTTTGTGTGTGCTTCCTGCCTGTGCAGCACGCTGATAAAAACAAAGAACCACAAACCTCGTCCTTTCGCCCACTCCGTCTTTCCCTCTTTCCATTCAGTGTGAAACTTCTGTCAAATCAACTCCATAAATTAAAGACCGCAGCCTGTCGGGCTGCAGCCTGAAGCCTTGACAGATGTGTGCTGGTGTTGGCTCTGTGTGGGATGCAGAGTTGGCTCCTTTGTGCTCCATTAGGTCGGTTTTATGTGTCATGTATCATTAGGCTATAAAGAGATCATTTACTGCACTCATTTCTAAATGGTAATGTGGGATGCTTTTTTTCATCACCTTTCGAGTTCACACTTTCTATTTTATTCTATCAATTATTAATCCCGTCACTGACTTTTAGCTGCTGACAACATGGCTCCAGGGTCGGCCTAACACTATCTCAACTATTGGCATGAAATGTTGTTCAAACATTCATCTTCCCCAGAGGATGAAGCACAGTAAATTTGGTGATCCCTTAACTTGATGCCATCATCATTCGTCCAAAACTTTATTTATGACCAAATACCTGCACAACACTAATGACATTCCCATCAGCTTCAACTGTACTTTGTGTTCACTGCTGATTAGCAAATGTTAGCACGCCAACACGCTACACTATGATGGTGAACGTGATAAACCTTATGCATGTTTAGGCATAACGTTTACCATGTTCACCATTTAATTCAAAGCAACCTTGTGCCAAAGCACAGCCTCACAGAGCTGCTAGCATGGCGGTAGACCCTGTGACTTCATGGTTCAACTCATTTTTTGCATATTTGACCCATTTAAAGGATCGATGTGTAGGATTTAATTGCATCTCACGGTGAGGTTGCAGATTGCAACCGACTGAAATTTCTTCCGTGTGTCAAGCGTGTATAACTGCAGTGGCAACGTGAATGGCCCTATCTAGGGATGTCATGAGAACCGATACCAAGTCAATGCCAAAATTCTAAAAACGTGACAGTACTCGTTTTTCTACAGTAACACAGGTACCGTAGGTACCATCAGGGCTCGAGACTAACGGCGTCCCGCTGCACTGGGGACGATAGATAATGTGTTTGGGACGCAGTAAATTCACTATCGACCCATCCAGGGGACACACCATATTTTTTCCCCGATAATGCTACATTACGAACAACAAATGTGTGTTGAAAGTTAATGTTAACGTTAAATATAGCTCCCGTCCTGACGATTTCAACCATGGATGTATTAAGAGAACTGGATACAGCGTTGGAGGCGGGGCCCCGTTCAATCCTATGAAAGTTGCTCAGTGGCGGATGGAGCAAAAAAAAAAAGCTTGACTTCCGAGTATGAAATTGGGCCCATAGAGCAGGCGCACTAGCGTTTCCTTTAACTCCGCCTCACTCCGCGCACTTCCTGTTGGTTTGATTTCAACACAGGAAGTGCCATTGATTTACATTATGATGCGTTCAGGCTCCATACAGCAGATATGAGGTTATTCTAACATTATCATGATGTGTTCAAATGTAATCTTGTAAAATATAGTTCTTGGTGAGAAACATGAATAAATCCAGTTGTTTGAACGAGATGTTTTCACAGCAATATATAATAGATGTTAGAGAGAAATATTACTTGTTTTGCTTCCTAACAAAAACCAGCATGCAAACGGTAATAAAGGAGTGTTGTGATGAGATTTATTGTTTTACTTTTGTTTTTTACCGTGGTATCAAATTGGTTTTAAGAATCGTGGAATTTCACTGGTATTGGTATCGACTACTAAATTCATCGTGACATCCCTAGCCCTCTCTAGAGCCAGTGTTTGGTTTGTCTGTTCTGGGCTACTGTAGAAACACGGCGGACTCCGTGAAGAGGACCTGCTTCCTATGTAGATATAAACGGCTCATTCTAAGCTAACGAAAACACAAATGATTTTCAAGTGATTAATCACTAAAGAAAACCTGAAATGTATTAATATTATATTCCATTTCTGCCAATAGATCCCCTAAATCCTACACACTGGACCTTTAAAGAAACATTACTGTGTGTTTTAGTAGATCACAATTGTTGCTGTTATCTATATATTATGATGTTGAGGGTGTCAGTAAATCCATGTTTATTATGTGGTTAGGTGTGAGTGTGTGTGTGTGTGTGTGTGCGTGTGTGTGTGTGTGTGTGTGTGTGTGTGTGTGTGTGTGTGTGTGTGTGTGTTGAGAGGAAAGGGAGAGAGAGATTCATGTCTGTCTGTAAAGGTGGTGTTTTCAGGCTGCAGCTTTATCTTTCCAAACAAAGAAGCACTTTCCTTCCTCTTCTCAATTCAATAGCTGCGTGCATGTTGGCACCGATGTGGGAACGGCAGGCTAACCGCAGGACAGTCAACCCCATTGTTCTTCTTTATTTACTGGCACTCGATGAAAATCAAGAAGTGTTAAAGCCGCTCGTATATAATTAGTCTATCGGGCTGAACGCTGGTGTGACCGCAGAGTTGTAATCTTTATCTATGAGATCATATTCGTGTAATGGGTGGGAGCATCAGAAAAAGTTATGCACATAGTAGATTCTGTGTTTCTGCTACGGCTGATATCCAATTTTGTTATTTTTTTTGGGATACATTTTCAACAATTTGTAATCCAAGTGAAGCACTCTATTATTTTACAGTGAAACAAAGTTGCATTCATAACGTTTTTTTATCTATTTTGTCTTTCTTGATAATTCACCAGGCGTCTTTCCTTATCCACAAGTAAAAATATGGTTTATGTTTTAAAGAATATACATTGTAAAGATTCCATGATCCTAAAAGGTCAAGTGATTTAGCAGAATAGAGGTTGATAAATTGATTAATTGTTGGTTAAAATGTGATTTTGTTTGCTAAATGACTGAAATGGTGCAGACTGACCAGCAGACGGCAGGACGGAGCTTTACACCAAACTCGTGTGACATATCTTACAACTTTCTGCCACATGGAGCAGGTGAATTTTTTTCAGTTTACCTGCAGTCCAAAGTACTAGTTTCTATAAATGTTTATTAAATCTGTCAGATTCTCTGCTGTTTGTACCATCAGTACTTTTCTTTCCTATGACACACTAAAGGGGATTTTTTTCTTTTGCTGTGCTCCCTCATTACATTTATCTGACAACTTGCCATCTATATATACAGTCTATGGTCTTAACTCATTGTTTTAGTTTTTCAGGCCCACAATGTGACTGTTTCGGTTCACTCTCACAGGTCTCATAGCATCTAATGCATGCTATACCTGCCCGCACTGAACCGCACAGAGTGAACATAGTGGAGCATTTAGCATCTTAAGAGTCAGACATTCCCTTTAGGAGTTAGAGACAAACAACAGAGCTTAAAGGAGAGTAATATTAGACTTCCATTCATCAGGTGTCCAGAAACACAACTCCAAATGTTGCTTTGTATCTGATGGATGTGAAAATGGGTAGCTGTTTGCAAAATCAACTTAAAAAGGTGATACTATGTCAGTGTTTAGTTCACAGCTTGTTTCTGCTGCCCCCAAGTGGCTAAAAAATATCAGTACTTGCAGGTTTAAGAGGCCAAAAAGGTTGTTTTGAGCCCACTCGCTCACTCTCCTGCTGTTCATTTCTTATATGTAACACAGATACGTGCAGTTGCATGACGTGTAAAGTATAAAGTCTAGAGTAACATGAGGAATTAGTGTCTGATTTCATCCCTTATGTTGTTTTCTGGGGAAGTAATAAGAGACACAATCACACAAAGAAACAACAACGAAACATTTCAAGTTTCAGGATTCTTTAAAATTGTACCTTTACATGATTTTACATTCCAGGTTTACATTTTAGAGATCTATTACAGAAAAACAAAAGGCCATGAGCTGAGGTAGCACAAAAACGAATTTCAAAAATCAAATTAATGTGTCTAATAATAACTATAATACAACAGAGCGTCAGAGAGTAAAATCCAGAAGTGGAATATTTTCATTTGGAATAGATGTGTCGAAACGGGGGATTTAAAGGAGACTATTTTCTGCAGTAGGCCACAGCACCATAAGCCACAACTCCCACAACGGCGACTAAAGCGGCGCCTCCGCACAGCAGCTCGGTGGAGCTCAGAGGAGTCTTGGGTGCAGAGGGCGGCGGCGGCGGTGGCTCCGGCTTTTCTGGTGCTGCTTGAGAGGCTTTGGCTGAATGTTCCTCCACGTCCGAGAGGGGAATCTGTGAGAATTTAAGTTGCTCGAGCCTCTCTGATGAAGGCTCTTCTGCCATCCGTGTGAGGATTGAAGGAGGGTGGAGGCCCTGAGTGGAGTAAAGCTCCTCAGCTTCAGTAGTTGTGGTTGAAGGGACCGGGGTGGACGTAGCGGAGGGGGGATCGAGTCTGACGATGGGCAAAGGAGGCAGCGCCATCGGGGGAACCACCTGCCTGAACTCTGCATGCTTCTTCTCCTCCGCTGACGCCTCCTCAGTTTCTAGGGCGTGGAGGTGCCGCTCCTCCTCCCTGAGCTCCACCAGCTCCCTCTCCCCACCTAAAACACTCAACACGCTCGTCTGCATCTCCTCGTCGTCTTCCTCCTCTTCCTCCGCTCTCTTCGCCTCCTCCTTCTCTGCCTCCTCGAGCATCTCGGCCTCCTCTCGCTCCAGGTGGACCATGTCGGAGTTGGAAGAGTGATTCTCCTCGCCGCCCAGAACCGCCCCGTCGTTGCTGTCCAGGCTCTTGGTGTCCTCGGGGTCCACGTCTCCCATCGTGGACCAGGACGCTGCCAGCAGGCTCTCGCTCTGCCAGGGTTCAAGGCTCTCTGCGTGGGTCAGAGGCAGAGCGGCAGAGCCGGGGCTGAGGGAACCAGCCTCACCGCCTCCTCCATCCCCCCTGCTGGACTCGTCTGGGGCCTTTCCCTCCAGAATGAAGACTGCTGCAGAGACAAAATAGATTCAGAGATGGAAGTATGCTACTTGAGTATTTCCATTTTATACCACTTAGTTCTTCCACTTTGCTACATTTTACTCCACTACATTTATTTGACGCCTACTTGATAGCTGCGGATAAAGATTTTATACACACAAAACATACGATCAGTTTATAAAATATAATATATTGTCAAATATCTGGAATATAAAGCAGTTACAACATTAAATACTGTGTGTTAACCCCCTGAGACCCGCGATCCCGACCGACTTTACTGTCTTTCAGAGGCTGTAGCCGGTTCAGTTTTAGAGCTAGAGTGAAGGTACAGATATCACATGAAACTAAAAAAACATGTCATACTAGCTTGTCGGGAAGGATGCTCAGTAATGCTACAACGTTGGGCTAAATTTTGGTGAGGAAAAACTGGCATGGCCATTTTCAAAGGGGTCCCTTGACCTTTGACCTCAAAATATGTGAATGAAGATGGGTTCTATGGGTACCCACAAGTCTCCTCTTTACAGACATGCCCACTTTATGATAATCACATGCAGTTTTTTGAATGCAGTATAAATGTTTTATTCTTGCTTATTCTAAAAATTATGTATTTTTAATATTTCTGCATACTGGGGTCCCTAAACACTGTTGGGTATGACTGTAAAGCTGAGATCTTGTGGATCCAATGAGCTCAATTGTATTCATGTGTGATGATGTTAGTCTCCATAGTAGCCATTTCATTGTAGTGAGACCATTTTATGAAACTTGAGCTCACTGTATAAAATGACCTGTATGAACTTTACAGCCACAAAATAGAGACCTAGGGCATTCAGAGGACGGATGGCTTTCCTATAGTTAGATTGACAATAAGGGAGTTTCTGAGCAGTTTCCAGAACAAAAAATTTAATTCTTGCGGAAATCTTTCAAAAGTTCTTTCAAAAGTTTTTGATACCAAATCACAGCATGGCTTTTTCTATTGTCTTGGTGTTGTAATGTCACCAGTCCCGGTTTCCTGGTTAAAAGTCCGGTGTTTGGACTCACCTCCCCTCTCCTCCCGCCCACCATAAGTGTTCTTTCTTGCTTTTTATACTATGTCATTAACTCTTACCGTAGCATTTCTACGTGTATGCATTTACATTGCAGCCAGTACAGGATACATGGAGTACAAGAAAGGCGTTCTTATTGCACCCTGAACGCCTTGCGCATCATCGTGGCATTTATGCGCCTTTTCGTGCATACGGGCTGGTATTTTATTTAGTTTATGTAGGCTACTTATTTCAAGTCCAAACCATGATGTTTTTCCTAAACCTAACTAAATGAGTTTATTGCCTCAACCTAACTGCGGATGTAACCGTAGTTTCGTTGCGTGGCGTACAAATGACACATAAAAATCCTAAAATGTGTACTTATGAAACGTGGAATTGCTGCGTAACGTTGTGCTATTTATACGCCTTCCCGTGAGACCAGGTTGAAAAAAGACCCTGTGCCAGACAGCAATGCACGCCAGGACACTGAGAACCCAACACATAGACTGCACCGACTTCCTCCAGGATTGTCTCACTTTTCTACAAACAAAACCTTCAGAACATTAGAAATGTTTCTACACTTAGTGGCTTCAATAAATAACGATCTACATTTTTCAACAGGTCAGTGACGTCAGTGAGGCCGTGGATGGAAACAGTTGCTCACTGGCTGCTCTGTATTGCGGCGGGCTGTGACTATCTATAGCCTCGACCTGCATATCTTACTATGTTTAGGCACTATATACATCTCCATCTGTCACCCAAGAGTGGAAGCTATTTCAGTGATTTCACATGACGTGAGAATCGGGACAAGAGTAGGAACATAAAGTGGAAGTGACAAATTATTCATTAGATTCCCAGAAGTTACTGGGATATTAACATTTAATCTCTATAAAATCATAATTTCTGGAACTCTTTCCAGATTAAGGATGACCACTATGGACCACATGGTTTGTTTGCATGAATTAAATCAGTCTCAAGGTGACCCTCTTCACCTCTTGTGCTACGTTTTCAGTTTTGATTGCAGAAAGTATTCGCCCCATGCCAGCCCCAGAATAGACTCTCTCAACACTTGCTGGTCACTGTCTACTGTTGCATCACGTTCACAACATGTGGCCGTCTTGTGTTTTCTCTGGTTTCAGAACATGTCTCGTGACATCTCAGGTCTTAGAGATGCTCCGAATAAAAGCATAAGTATACCAATAAAATATTCATATTTTATTTTTATGAGGAAGAGGGAGGAGGACAGGATTAATACTTGATACTGACTGATTTCTATGTTTTTCTTTTTTTTTTTACTTTTTAAAATATTTATTAATAATAAACATAATATTTATTTCCAGTGGCTTTTTGAGTTCATATGGTGATTTTGTTGTTGTAAATGTTGCTGAAATAATATGTTATTATATTTAAAATATATATATATTTTTTTTTAAATAATAATAATAAAATAACTAGGTCTGTCAAAGTTAACATGATAACAATGCATCAACACAAATTCGTTTTAATGCCACTAATTTCTTTAACGCAGTGTAACTCAGTTTTAAAGCTAGAATGAAATAATTAATAAATAACGCTCCAAACTTATGCTACATCTTGGCGAGGAAAAACTGACATGGCCATTTTCAAAGGGGTCCCTTGACCTCTGACCTCAGGATATGTGAATAAAAATGGGTTCTATGGTCACCCACGAGTCTCCCCTTTACAGACATGCCCACTTTATGATAATCACATGCAGTTTGGGGCAAGTCATAGTCAAGTCAGCACATTGACACACTGACAGCTGTTGTTGCCTGTTGGGCTGTAGTTTGTCATGTCATGATTTGAGCATGTTTTTTATGCTAAATGCAGTACCTGTGAGGGTTTCTGGACAATATCTGTCATTGTTTTGTGTTTTTAATTGATTTCCAATAATAAATATATACATACATTTGCATAAAGCAGCATATTTGCCCACTCCCATGTTGATAAGAGTATTAAATACTTGACAAATCTCCCTTTAAGGTACATTTTGAACAGATAAAAAATGTGCGATTAATTTGCGATTAATCGCGATTAAATACTTTAATCAATTGACAGCCCTAACTTTTATTATTGCTTTGTACACCTGCATTCCAGGACTGAAACACTATTTCTTTTGTGTTGCTTCACAGGGGGAAAGCAAACCCCCCCTCCTGACTGTTGCACAACAGCTTGGTTACTTTTTGTGCAATAAAACCTTCAGACTCTGCTTCTAGCAGCTGGACAGAATCAATAAAAAAAGACTCATTAGGCCTTGAATAAACATTTCCAGTAAACAGCGCCTGAAAGAGCCACCTGAGTATCAATGCTCAGGTTCTTGTTTGAGCATTCAGATCTGTTAAATTTTCATATTTCTGATTTGGATATTTTGTATGTTGTCATGCTTTCATAACTAAAATCCTTCATCGTATCACTCCACCTCTTCCAGAGTGAGCAGGCGTCACTGATTTAATGAGCAACTAGCTGCCATGTTGCCCTGTAGACCTGTGCAGACTTCAATCCCTGAAACATTCAACAGTTTAAACCCTTCACACACACACACAAAACTAATCTGTGTCCCTGTTTGCAAAGAAACCAATCAACCTCTTCTGCTCTGCAGGTGACCCTCCTTTGCTTACTGGCCTACTTGAGTAATAGGATTCCCATTGATCCTATCCCAGCGATAACATGGTGAAGTAAATGATCAGGTAGATTTAGGGCACTCCTTCTGTGCTAATGTGTGTTGGGATATCACATACAAGAATGTACAAAAGGTCAGCTTTCAATGTCATAGTGGGAGAACTGGTTGAGATAAGACAAACCAGCTCTTCATGGCAGTCTGTCTGTCCTGTGCAAGGTGACAACAACCTATAGTGACCCCTCTGACATGTTTACAGATAACACGCTTTTAACAAAAGGAGATCACATTCTTCTCTCTCTTTCGTCTGCTTTCAGGCTTTAAAAACTTTATGCAATGTGAATAAAAACATCCCGGCATACCTGCGTCCTCTTGGTGAACGAGCTGCTAGATGAGAAGGAGGTCAGTGCCAGACGTGCATTCAGACGCGAAGCCACAAAACAACAGATAGGCAGACATGCATGCTGTAGCTGGCACGGGACTAACAAGATGGACAAGCTGTGCAAAAGTCTCTCCCTCTCTCTCTCCCTCCCTCTCTCCCTCTCTGTCTCTCTCTCTCACCCACCCCACTTCCCAAATCCATGACATAACAGTTGGCTGGAGAGCTCCCAGTAGTGACTTTGCTGTCTGCTTAGAATGAGAAAAGATTATTAATAATAATGTAAATAAAAAGTTTAACTCTTGAATCAGAGTCTCTGAAAGGTCACCACAGGTCAGTGGGTGAGTGTTTCACTCGGGTAAACACGTGGAGTTTTATGTTCGTTCGCTGTCCAAACAGCAGATTATCAGTGAGTCCACAGTGTGCTGCTGTGACACAGAGTGGAAAATGCATGTCAGACAGAGAGAAGAGCTATTTCTAAAGAGGAACTTTCCAAGTTGTACTTCCCTCTACTGGTAAGATATGTTACAAGACTGGAAACTATGCCAGTTGGCTTTTATACGCTTGCACAGCACCAACATGTATATGGCAGTGATTCTCAAAGTGGGGTCCCTGTCAGTGAAGTAATTTACTATAAATTATAAGATTGTGCTGTATCATTAAAAAGTGCATATGTACAGATGGGGACAATTTGTGCCAATAAAACAATTAAATTGTGTCCATTACTCCCACTCATGCTAGCTTTGGGCCAATAGAACCTCTGATATCATTGTGACACACAGCAAAAAGTTAATTGTTTTTAAGTTGAAGCACTTATCAAGTTTAAACATCTGGATTTATTATGACTACATGTATGCCAGTATTGTTACTGTTCATTTTCTGAAAGCAATAACTTGAAATGTAGAACATAAATGCTGTCAAGTAAAATCAAGATGTAATTTGAATAAAATCTCCCTCTGTTTAAAAGGTATATGATTGGTATTAACATTCAATAACGTTGCCAATTTCCGTGTTGTGGGACTAATAAAGGGTTATCTAATTTTATCTTATCATAATTCAAATTGAAATGTGTTTCTGTATATCACTATAAAACAGGTTTGAAGTATTTAGGTTGAAAAGTTTTAGAATAAAAATAGATCCAATGGTATCTAGTAAGAAAATGCTTAATCGTGTTACAATTAAGAGGAGGTCCTTGGTCCATGTTATTTTATTAATTATATATTATTATTATTATGCATTTATACATATGATTGTTTGTTCAAATATGTGACTGTAACATTCCTGAGGGTGGCAGTAGTGGACGATTTATAAATGAATTATTCCCTATGGCCATTTAGAGCAGATTATGACACATCTTTTCTATTGTAAGAAATCCATTCTAGTTTTGGTATGACTGTGTAGATATTGATGTTGTGGAGTGTTATTAATATTGTAAAGGGTACACATTAATTTGAATAAATTTGTATTTTACTTCACACGGATTATAGCACTATATGATCACAAGGTAAAAGATTACAATGTTAAGTTTTAAGTAACCTAAATCCTAGATGGATTTAAGAGAATTCACAGCTCAGCACCTTGATGGGGGAAACAGTTTGATCAATGTTGTTAATGAGACTAAATACATTTTATACCATGGACACAGAAAACACTAGTTTCTCAATATCAGGACACATCATCATACCAGCAGATAACCATAATAACAACTTTGATGCTTCACACACTACACATGAAAAGTAAAAAGATTAGAGTTAAGTTTATGTTAAAGGGACTGTTTGTAAGAGTCAGAATTGAGCGATGCTCGTTCATGTCTATGTAGAGCGAGCACAAGCGCGAGCCCGACGCTGACTTTCGTTGACTTAACAGCCACAGTAGGCGCTGTTGACAAGCATTTGTGATTCTCACAAACAGTCCCTTTAAGGAAGTGATGTAGTAGTTGTATTTTGTACCATGTACATATTTGACTACGATTGAAAATTTAAAGGGACTATTTGTAACTTTGTACGCGCATAAATGTAGCGGGTCGTCACACATGCATATGCGCATTCGCGTGTAGCCGCTTACCCTCCTCCTCTGCCTGCTCGCCTTCACTCAGACAGCTCAGCTCGTTCCACCTCTAGACGTGAACGCGCGCTCACTACACACTGCAGAAGAGTTAGTTTAGCTCTGAGAATATCTAGTGAATGCACAGGGGACGTTTGTGCAGAAATAACTGCTGCAGCTCCTCCAGACAAACAGAGATTTACGTAGTCTTCTCGTTACCGACCGGGTGCCGGTGTCTTCTCTGCTCTCTCCGGCTGTGGGCGGAGAGAGCAGGGAGACACGCAGCAGAGCCCCGCTGCTTCAGCCTGCACTTAGGCAGGAAAAGCCAACACTAGGATCAGATCTAAATCATGTTCATGGAGAGACCTTCGTCTGGTCAGCTAACATTACTGCCAAGCAGCTGAAATATAGAGTGATATTGTGGTTTTAGGTGACGTGCGTCGCCTCACTGTTTTGAGCGATGCTCGTTCAGGTATATTGAGAGCGAGCAAGCGCGAGCCCGACGCTGACTTTCGTTGATTTCACGGCCACAGGTGTCGCTGTTAAGAAGCATTTCTGAAAGTTACAAATAGTCCCTTTAAGGAAGTGATGCAGTAGTTGTATTTTGTACCATGTACATATTTGACTATGATTGGAAATTTAAAAACTAAAAAAATTTGATTATTTAGACATGTATAATTTATTTATTTTTATATTATTGTTATACTGTGAAATATATTTACTGATTTACTTTATAGAACTACTGTATTGAACTTCGTAAATAGTGTATTGAGAAAAATAAAAAATTGTCCAAAAAAAATCATAACATATTGTGACCGGAAGTTGTCGCTGCAGCAAGTAAAGAACCGGAAGTGAACCCGGAAGGAAAATAAAATCAACTTCAGGTGACCTCAACCAATGTGGCGGCGCTCAGCACGGTGTCATGCTGACCGGTTGGCACTAGATTTTCTTGCTTTAATTCCAGTTATTCCAGGCAGATTATGGGTCTTTATAACCCGTGAAGTTAAGCCATGTTGGCATCAGTGGTAGCCAGAAGGAAGGCCAGGTGTCTGGTCTCTCTGAGCAGGAGATGGTCCTCCAACCACACCGGAGGCTCCTCAGATGGAGCAGCCGAAACCAGCGCTCCTCTCCCGGCCAGCGACAGCGAGCCGCCCTCTGCTGCGGAGGTGGAGCGCAGAGCCAGAAAAGACCCCAGCGACTGCTCCGTGCTGCTCTTCCCCGGCCAGGGCAGCCAGTTTGTGGGCATGAGTAGAGGACTTCTGAAGTACCCTAACGTGAAGGAGATGTTCACGGTGGCCCAGAAGATCCTCGGCTACGACCTGCTGGCTCTGTGTCTGGAGGGACCCGAGGAGGAGCTGAGGAAGACGGTTCACTGTCAGCCGGCGGTGTTCGTCACCTCGCTGGCTGCGGTGGAGAGGCTCAACCACCACAACCCCCAGGTGGATATATCCTATAATATAGTCTATTATCAGCAGTATTTATCAGTGCTGGACCAAGTATTCAGATATTTAAAATTATTTTATTTTATTTTATTAATTAATAATGATAATAATAATAATTTTAATTTTATTTATTTATTTCATTTAATATATTTTTTTATTTTAAAAGTAAAGTAGCAATAGTGTAAACATACTCTGTTACAAATAAAAGTCCTGCATTCAAAGTACAGAAGTATTAGCATCAAAATATAAGTAAAAGTACTCCATTTCACACTCTTATATTAATAATAATAATAATAATATATTATGATTATTGATGCATTAGAGTATACATGACCTTAATGTTGCAGCTGATAAAAGTGGCACATTTTTTATAATTTAATATACTGCTATATTTTGTATTAATAATTTAAAATCTGTAACTGGTAACTAAAGTTATCAAATAAATGTAGTGGAGTAAAAAGTACAATATTTGCCTCATTAAATACAGCAACAATAATAATAAAAATAAATGTTGCCATTTTTTTATGATTTGATTTTTTATTTTATTTGCACATATATAAAACTGCACAAAATCCAGTCAATGAAAAAAAACAAAAACAAGTAATGTGTCAGGAGAGGTCAAGAAGCCACAGGCTTATACAACATTTTTTATGTAACCCCTTACACTTCTGTCCACAGGCCATTGAGACGTGTGTTGCTGCTGCAGGTTTCAGCGTTGGAGAATTTGCTGCCCTGGTTTTTTCCGGTGCCATGAACTACGCTGAAGGTAAATATGTGTCTTAACTTGTACATGACAAAGATGTTGCTCAGTTAAAAAGTGAATATGTCTCATATATTAGCCGCTCTGCGTCTTCTAGCTCTGTATGCGGTGAAGGTCCGTGCAGAGGCCATGCAGAAAGCATCAGAGCTGGTTCCCAGTGGGATGCTGTCCGTCATCGGTAAACCACAGGCCCAGTATAAATATGCCTGTCTGCAGGCTAAAGAACACTGCACGAGCCTGGGAATGGAGGAGCCAGTCTGCTCTGTGGCCAACTATCTGTTCCCTGATGGCAGGGTCATTGCAGGGCACCAAAAGGTATGGAGCATTACGACAGCCCTACACTTCATCTAGTCAGACTCCTCTTGTGTTTTCACTTTCATTCTAACCATGTTGTCTTCTCAGGCTCTGGATTTCCTGCAGCAGAACTCTCGACGTCTCCAGTTCATGAGGACCAATCCTCTCCCGGTCAGCGGGGCTTTTCACACCGAGCTGATGGAGTCGGCTACTGAACCCTTCAGAGAGGTGCTCAGACAGATTGAGGTCAGTCAAACCTTTTTTTTTTAAGCCCTTCATGGTGTTATGTGTTATGGTAATGTGATGATTACTATGTTTATTGCTTATTTCATCCATTTTGATATGTTTGGATATGTAATATAAAGAAATAATATTAGAAATGTAGTGTAAAGAAATGTGAATGAACAATTCACCACTTTTGGAAGAACTGCTCTAAAATAACATTTGGAAAAATGGTGCCGATTTACAAAACCTATAAGACACGGGATTTAATCTATCCCTCGAACTGTTTAAGATGATTGATTTGCATAGAAATCAACATTGTAATGTCCAAAATAAAGGAAACGCCAACATAACATGTGTTAAAACGACCGCCTTTGAACTGTCACGTAAGTGTGTGCTAAACCAGCAGTTCCCATAAAAAAAGGTTGGAAAACTCTACTATATATAAAAAAAAAAAAAAACTGGAGCTACAACAATTATTCGATTAATCAGGCAATTGACGAAATTGAATGAATGAATTGCTTCTTCTTCTTTCTTTTTTTTTGCTGTTTTTTATGTAAAAAAAAGCAAAACATTTGTCGGGCCCAGGAGGATTTGATGCGTTTCTTTGTCATGGATAGTAAACTAAAAGTCCTTGGGCATTTTTTTTAACAAAACAATTAATCTGTTAATTGAAAAAATAATCGGCAGATTAAACGATAATGAAAATAATTGTTTTGGTTGCAGCCCTAAAACAAACCTACATCGTCAACCCACCATATTGTACCAAGTGAAAGTAAATATTTTCCCCCTTTTTTTGATTTTCAAGAAACATAAACGATACATATATATACACAAGACAAAGAAACAAATAAAATAAAATAAAAATACATTAAAAATAGAAATAAAAGGATAAATAAGTACAAAATAAATATAAATAATATTGTAATATATTAATTTCATCCACATCTCTCATAATAATTTATAATCTCACCAATAACCATTTTATTCAGCCACCACTAATGGAAAAATCACACGCCATGATTGATTGAGTACTTGTGATCTTACACCTAGACTTCTCTCCCGCTCAGGTCCGGCGTCCCGAGATCAACGTGTACTCCAACGTGGACGGCAAACGCTACATGAACGAAAGCCACGTGCGCCGGCAGCTGGTGAAGCAGCTGGTGTCGCCGGTGAAGTGGGAGCAAACGCTGCACGAGATCTACGAGAGGACGCAGGGGAGGAAGTTCCCTCACACCTACGAGGTCGGCCCGGGAAAGCAGCTCGGCGCCACGCTTCGAAAGTGTAACAGGAAGGCTTTCAAAACTTATGCAAACGTGGAAGTCACCACTCATGAAGACTAATAATGCAGAGGTCAAAAAAATGGGCCTCGGTGCTCATTTTAGTGTGGACGTGACCAGCGAGACTCCTGTGGTAGATTCTTATGGTCTTGTTTGTGAATTATTATTATGTAATTAAATATTTTTTATTAATGAGACTACAGAATGTCATCATTTAGAAGTTTTATTTGCATCACATGAAAAAGCACGTTCAAATCTGAAACAGAAAGTCCAGCTCCCTTAATTTTATATTAGGCCAGGCTACATATTTGTAAAAAGTTTTGGCCTCTTAAACCAGTAAGAAACTAATCTGGATACAAAAGACTGCAGGCCCGCAACAGTCCAGTCAGGGGAAACATTAATACCACTGTGAACCAACATGTCACTGCTACAATACGCTGGCCAACTCTTCGGGCAACACTGTAAAACCGATTTAAACTAATCCCACATGCCCTGACAAATTTTAACATTATTTATTTTATTTATTAATTAATATTAATATATATTTTTTTACTCCTGTTTCCTTTCATAAAGCATCAAGTTCAATACATCAATAAAATAGTATAAAAAGAAGAGTCAAAGTAAACGGCAGAAACAAACAGCAATAATTGTCATTCATTTGCAAACATTTTTTTGTCAAATATATAACAGCCTAAAAGACCTGCTTACGGCCCTTTTAGGCTTTCCATTCCACCCATAGTGCACCGATCACTGCAGCCACCAGCGCCACAGTCACCAGTACTCCTCTGGTCCAGCCAGTGCAGGTTACTGGTTTCAAATTGGACACCTGTGAAATGAATGAAAATGAAAGTCAAATTATTTCTGCTCCCGATTCAACTGTCATCAGGCCATTAAACGAGTGTTATTTGTTGATATATGCACCATAAATGTGGGTCAGTAGGGGCCTGCTACACCCAAAAACTACAACTTCATTAGGTTTAAGCAACAAAACTACAGCTTTTTTAGATTTAGGCAATACAACTACAACTTTAGGTTTAAGCAATAAAAAACACTTAGTTAAGTTTAGGGAAAAATATTGTGTTTTGGCTTAAAAATAATGGTTTCCAAAGTGAAACTAAACACTTGTGAACACAAAGACAACTACACAGGATGCAAACCCCAGTCTTCGCTTCTGCTCCTATCATAATTACTACGGTCGCTAGAGGTCGCTGTCGTGTTCTCTTATACCTTTTTTCGGTGATCTACCATGTGAATAGATGATAAAACCTAAAAGTGGGTGTAGTAGACCCATATTGACCCACGTCTATGGGGCTTATAGTGACCAATGACACCTATTTAATAGCCTGACAACAGTCTAATTGGCTGAATTATTCTTTTAATAATTAAGCAGTAATTCTTGAATGGAATTATATTTGTGTCACAATTATATTATTTGAGACACAGATATAATACCGCAGAGAACGAGTTTTACCCAGGCTGCCCAGGCGTCCGCTCTGAGGATCCCCTGCCCAGGCGCAGTGCTCGCTATCCATGCCTTCACCGCAGCAGACAGGCCCTGGAAGCCCCATAACTGACTATGGATGTCTCTGGAGGAGAGAGAACAACACCAGGTTACAATGTCAGTCACTAAAAGCTGTAGATAGGTTGTTTTTTTTCTGATTTTATACCGATATATGGTCCTGGTCAGTGCCTGAGCGGGTCTTAGGATGTGAAGAGGAGTTGGTAGCCAGTTGGGCTGTCTGCTGGCCCACTCCCGGTCCAGCTGGTCTCCAATGACCGCCAATTGGCGCCCAATGGCCCGTGTAGCCCTGTTATTTATCCTAAAGGAGTAACACACATGACTCTTGTTCAGTTTCCAAGATTTTCACACAAGCAATGTGCTGTCAGACAGAAATATTTGATGACATTTTTGAGAAAATTGCAGTATTCAGTGCTTAATTTAGTATTTTTTTTCATATTAATTAGGTGTAAAAACAAAACACAATCCTACACCAAAGTGATTCTCCAAACAAAAAACTTTTTTATATTGTTTATTAGGGCTGCAACTAATGATCATTTTCATTGTCAATTAATCTGCAGATTATTTTCTCGATTAATCGATTAGTTGTTTGGTCTACAAAAAGTCTGAAAATGGAATTTTGACTTTTTTTTTCTTAAAAGTTACTCAAACCAATTAATCGATTATCCAAAAAGTTGGCGATTAATTTAATAGTTGACAACTAGTCGATTAATCGTTACAGCTCTGTTGATTATTTCTGACACAACTGATGGTCGGTTGCTTGAAGCCCAGACGTGTTGTTATTCTGACTAGTGTGCTGTATTATACCTGAGGCTCACGTCAAACAGGGCGTCAGTGTCCACCTCACCAGGTCCAGCCTGGAGGGACACGACACGACTAGGCTGTCTTGTTTGTTCCACCATGTTGTTTTCTGAGAAGAGGAAAACCGGTTTTAAGCAAATTATTCATATCAGTACACATGAGAGAAAGTTCCTAGAGCTTCATCATATCAGCCATGCATAGAGAGATAATGGCTCCATGGTTTGAAAGTGTTTTCCCTGCTCTGACTCCCAACGTTCATAAACAGGCTGTGTAAATACTGGCTCACGTGACCAGGATAGGTGGTGGCTGTGCTACCGGGGAGAAAACCCAGGTTGATAAAACAGGCTCTCCCAGGTTTGCAGAGATGACATCATCTGTTGGATTAAGTCCCAACGGTTGTAGCCCACAAACTACTGTATATATTAACAAAAGTGTGTATTAAATATGTTTAGAACTAGTTTATGGCAGAAACCGTGCATGTAATCTGCCTTTATTACTGGATTTATGACTTGTTATTTGCACAAAAACAACCAGGTGTGTTCCCTCTGATACACCTGTCCTCAGACCAGTTCCTGGTTGTACCTGCACCCATCACGTGCCTTAATGCAAATGCACCATTTCCATAACTCAAATCAACCAAACTGCCCTTATAGCCTCACAAAGAAGAAATAAAACAACACTGGCTCCATATAATAATCTGTTTATATACTTTTTTTGTTTGTTAATTTACTGTAAAGTCTACACAAAAGGTGTTAAAGTGTAATTACATGGATTTATCTTTACATTGTTTAAACCAATTTAATGATAATATTATAATATAGTCCTAAATGTGGGAAGCATAGCAATATAATCATAGCTTATAGCCTCCAAAATAATACCCAGAGGACAGGTTTTGAGTGTAGCCTATAGTCCTTTGCTGCCATATTGTCATAACAAAGAGATGAAGTCATCCTCACCCAAAGCAAACAAAGGTCGTTGTGAAGATCACTAGAAGATATTAGATTACACATATGATATGAATTAATTTTAAAAATGACTAACATCTACAAATTAACTAGTGTATTGTATTATGTTGGAATAGTATCATGTTAAATATTAAACAGGATATGAATGCTCCCACCCAGATAGGAAAACAGGTGCATGCATAATTAGATAAAAGAAAGTAAACTTACCTTTTGTGTAGATTAAAGTAGACGCCGCCCTGTAATACATAAGAAGACATTGTAATTGAAGTGTTTTGTAAGTATTAAAATAAAGAAATATTCGTCAGGTGTTTTCCTGTACTTACAGCAGCGTCCTTTAATCTCGTTGCTCTCAGGTAACTGCCACAAATAGGACTGGCCACGCCTTTTACCTGCTGCAACCACCAGGCACCACCAGGGGGCGACAGGGTCAACATCAAACACAGGATGCACTTCTTTTAACAAATTTATTTATTTATTTATTATTTATTTATTTATTATTTATTATTTTAAATGTTTTAATTTTCTATTTTTTATTTTTTATTTGAGTGTAAACCTGCACATCCTTCTAGTAAAGAAAAAGACACATTTGAAGCATCTTCTCTTGTAGACCACAGCGATTATAAACTCCACAACCAGTTTTTATCATTAATTATCGAACACATTTGTTTGACATTCTGCATAGTTTTATCTATTTCGTCGTTTTCTTGATTGGTATTTTTATGTCCTAACTTCTGTAATATGTAAAACTAATTACTTTACTTTTTGTATATTATAATAATATTGCAATCATCTTGCTTCTGTCACTATATTCACTTTTAACAGTCTCTTCTGCACTATATTCGCTTTTTTAATAGTCGTGTATCACAGCTGTTACCCTGCACTATATTCACTTTTAACAGTTTTCTTCATCTCCTTGTATTTTTATATCTGGTATATATTTTTTTACTTTGTACTTTGCATTACTAACTTTTTTACTGCCTTTTTACTAACATGTTTTGCACTATGGAACTGTGATGCTGGAAACTTGAATTTCCCTCGGGATCAATAAAGTTACTATCTATCTATCTATCTATCTATCTATCTATCTATCTATCTATCTATCTATCTAATTACTTAAGGGCAACAGGAATAATGGAGATAATTTAATTATTAGTATTAGTATTATTATTATTATTACTGTTATTATTATAAAATAATTATACATTTTTATTTTATTGTTTGGTTGTTTTTTTTGTTGTTTTTTTCTTATTTATTTATTTAATTATTATTATTTATTTATTTTCCTGCCAATCTACTGCTCCACCCTCCAGTAGTCCAGTAGGTGGTGGTAATGCCCCTCTAGGCTGGTTTGCCAACCGCCTATAAACACCAACGAAGAAAAAGAAGAAGCAGAACACTGCCCCCTGCTGGGATTGCCATGGTAACGACGTCCTCTTATGACATCACTGCGTTGTCCGTTGCTAGGTTATTATTCTCCCGGAAAGACCAAGCCCATAACGACGTCGTTTAACGTTACTTTGAGACATTTCTCTCGTTTAAAAGCCTTAAATTGTAATTAAGTCGCATTGTAAACTTGTGGTATGTATATGTTATTACGTCTCAATAATAGACCTTTATTGTGGAAGAGTAGTTTGACCGTGGTGGGCGTTTCACTGTCACTGTGTCCAGCTTCATCAATACATGTTAGCTTGCTGTGTGTTTCAGTATGATGAGTTTAGCCAGCTAGAGACAGTCTGGTGAGATTTGCATCACTGAACTGGGAACTGGGTGATGTCCGCCCAGCAGCCTCTGCAGCAGCAGTCCTGGGAGGAACCAGCAGCAGCAGCAGCCTCCTAACAGAGCCACACCGGCTAGCTGATGCTGATGACTGGCTGTTTCCTGGCATCGATCTGCAAGGTAGGTGACTGCTTTGGTGCATGCTAGCTGCAGGTTTTTTCTCCTTTTATGTGTGCATTGTACTTCAGAGTGATCAAGAAGGCCAGCTCTGTCCATGGCTAAGCTGTCATCCATGATGGAGAATGACTCCCACCCCATGCAGGACACCATCTCAGTACTGGAGAGCTCCTTCGGCGACAGGCTGCTCCACCCAAAAGTGTGTGAAGGAGCTCTATCTATCGCAGGTCCTTCCTTCCTGCAGCTGTCAGACTCCACAACCAGCACTTCTCCCAGTAGACCACTTACACTTACACACCAAAAAACTGACAATAACCTGATATTTTCAGGTGGAATTTCATTCATTCATTCATTCATTCATTCTCACTGTGCAATATCCTCCTGAGACCCAGCCCTGAGACATGTGTCCTCTGTAGTGGACATTTTGTGCACATGCATATCCTCTTACTCTTTTGACCTACTCTATTAACCCCTGGTGTATTGTAAAGAGGACATCATGGGCTTTCCAGTGATATGGCATGTGTTTTGTTTTTTTAATCAATTTGAATGTATTCTTGGTTTAATATCACTCTACAGCAGGGGTCTCAAACTCGCGGCCCGCGGGCCAATTGCGGCCCGCAAGACGATATTTTGTGGCCCCCACCTTGATATGAAAGTTTAATGTTAGTGCGGCCCGCAAATTTTTTTTTTTTTTATAAAGTTTTTTTTGGGGGCATTTTTTCATTTTTATTGACAGGATAGTGGATAGAGTCTTGGAAAGGGGGGAGAGAGAGAGTGGATGCGGAAAGGGCCACAGGCCGGATTCGAACCCGGGCCGCCGCGGTCAGGACCAAGTCTTGTTACATGGTCGCCCGCTCTACCAACTGAGCTAACCAGGCGCCCTCGGCCCGCGAGTTTTATGTGAATGGCAGTTTGCCGTGGAAGGTCCCTTTGTTGCGCGAGCCCGAGCTGAACGAACCTACCAATCACAGCGGGGTATATGGCTCCCGGGGACGGGCAATCGGCCGGGCTTGATGCAAGCAGAGAAACATTTCACAACAACTGTGGCGGCGCCCGTGTAACATCGCATAAGCTTGATTAAAGCTTGATTTATACTTCTGCGTGTAATCGACGCCGTAGCCTGACGTGCACCTCTCCAGAAATGTAACTACACGTCGCGGCGACGCAGACCGCAACAGCTGTGATTGGTCCAGTCTCTCAGCGATGCTGAGCGGCCAGGACCCCGGACAACCACAGAAAGTTCAACTTCTCTCTGCCTCCATCTTTTCAATGTTTGTTCACACAAATCCACTCAGATATATTTTCTCTTTTCGGCGTTGCAGTAATGTCAGTAAAAGTTCTGTGGTTCAACAGTTATTAGCTCCAACTCCGCTCAGTTTCTGTTTGTAGTACAAGAAGAAGAGGAAACTCATAGAGACGCCGCCGCCAACTAGCGGTTTGGTGGTGTAATTGCAGAGCAACACAAACACAGCAGGCACAACTTTATTGCGGAGTGACACCAAGTGGAATGAATATATATCTTGTCACACAGCCCCAATCATGTCTTTTTCAAAGCCTGCAGTGAAGAGAAAGGTTGGTGACGAGCACAGACAATTTCAGGAAAAGTGGGAGACGCAATAGAGGCCATGTTCAGAAGAACCGTTCATGTTCTTCAATGTTCCATTCATGTTCAGGACAGTTCATGTTCAGAAGAACCCATTCAAGTTAAAAAACTGTTAATAATGACGTTTGAGAAGATTGTTTTTTTTTTTAACAAAGCTCCTTTTGTGGCCCAGCCTCACCCAGACTCTGCCTCCAGCGGCCCCCAGGTAAATTGAGTTTGAGACCACTGCTCTACAGCCATAATATGTTCATTTGTTTTAGTTTTTTCACACTGAAATAGTCCTGTAGTCATCTGCAGTGGATAATAAAAATAAAGTTAACAAGCCTAAATTGTTAAGATTTTCTTTTAGCCCTAAATAGGAAGGAAATCACAAAAAAAAAGTAATTGGAAGACACTTTTTTAAAATCGGTTCCCAGGAGGATATAATTTTCCACTTGTGCAATTTTGTTAATAGTCTGTTTATTGTCAATACTGTATATACTGCTCCTATTTTTATACTTCCTTCTATTTAAATGGTTCATATTTTGTTACACTTTGTTTAGCTCTTTTTTACTGTGTTAGCTGATGCATCTTGTTTTTTGCACTATCCCCTTTGCTGCTGTACACTGCAAATTTCCCCACTGCGGGACTAATAAAGGAATATCTTATCTTATCTTATCTTATATAAGAGTCCTATATGTTTGTTTTCTATGTGTTTACCTATTGTTTTGTGCTCCACCCTAGTGGGAGGCATCATGGCCGGTAAGGTGAAGTGGGTGACAGATATTGAGAAATCAGTGCTCATCAATAACTTTGAGAAAAGGGAATGGATTCAAGTCACAGAAAACGACGACTGGAATTTCTACTGGTAGGTTTATCCACATTACACCTGACTCTATATTCCTTTGGACACTATATACAGGCAGTAAGTAGTGGAAGAATTAGACAATTAGACTCGGCATTATTGTTAAGCCTCACACAAGCCAAAAAGATTGGAAACCACTTGTTTAATCTGTTAAAACTAGGGCTGTCAATCGATTAAAATATGTAATCACATGATTGTCCATGATTAATTGCAAATTAATCTCACATTATTTTTATATTGATTTAATCGATAGATCTGTAAAACTGAGTTTCTCCTAGATGACTCACACAAAGCACCATTTTAAATCTTGTGTTTACCAGAGATGTGCTCGTAAGCTTCTTGGAAATAAGTCATTCAGCATGAAAAAAGCATAAAAAAACAACTGATCGCCTAAAGAAATCTGAGTTGACTAAGACCAAAACGACCGATTAGTCGACTGATAGAATAAGACAGGACAGCCCTAATTCTGATACCTAATCTACTCTGTACTCTGTGACTTTCAACTGCTGCAAATAGAGTGCATGTTGATCCCATTTATGTCAATTAATGAGTAATAATTACATCACCGAGCTTATTTCTAGACTCCAGACTCTTCAGATCACCACAATGCAGGTTTATTTGTGCCCCACATGTAGGATGAGTGTCCAGACCATCAGAACCGTGTTCAGCGTGGACACTGGCTACCGCCTGTCAGATGAGCAGATGGTTAACCACTTCCCCAACCACTACGAGCTGACCAGGAAAGACCTGATGATCAAGAACATCAAACGCTACCGCAAGGACCTAGAGAAGGAAAGCAGTCCGCTGGCGGAGAAGGACGAGAACGGGAAATACATTTATTTAGGTATCTATTACAGTGTAGAAATGCACACATTTTTTCCTCACAAGGCTGTTAATGTTTAACTATTTGCTCTATGTTTTGTGCAGATTTTGTCCCTGTGACGTTCATGCTCCCCGCCGATTATAATCTCTTTGTGGAGGAGTTCCGCAAGAATCCGTCCAGCACGTGGATCATGAAGCCCTGTGGGAAGGCTCAGGGCAAAGGCATCTTCCTCATCAACAAGCTGTCCCAGATCAAAAAGTGGTCCAGAGACAGCCGCACATCCACGTGAGTTTCCAAATACATCATCAGACAACTTCCTGTGAGGACGTTACTCTTTACATAGATTTGCATGGTGGAACATGTTGTCCAATAGCACCTGAAACAAGGACGTTGTTTCACTGTGAGGTTTGTGCTCTACTGTAAGTAGTTAACTAGGAATGGGAGGAACTGAGGTGGCTTGGGAGTGGCTGAACAGCTGATATATAGAAAAAGTGAATACTTTTTTAGTGTTTATTAGTACCTCACGCGATATGTATACTGTGAAAACACTACCTGGGATCATTTTACTCCCAATACATTGATTTTTAGACTGATTTAGCTGCAGGAAAGTCATCAACTTAACTACATTTCAAAGGAGTTCATGTTAAGATATGATAGTATTTGTTAGGTTACAACAGTAGGTGATGAACAGCTGGTAAATACAGTTAGTAGAGATGTTTCTACCAGTGGATTTTAACTTCTTGTCTCCCTTCGATAGCTCAGTTGGTAGAGCGGAGGACTGTAGTGGAAATATCAGACATCCTTAGGTCGCTGGTTCAAATCCGGCTCGAAGGAGTGACATTTAACTGTGTGATGTGCGACATGTTGTCCATTTACACCTTAAACAAGGACACTGGTCACTGTACAGGTTTGTGCTCTATGTTAACTAGGAATAGGAGGAACTGAGGCTTGTGATATCATTCCAATATGAAAAAAAGCTAAAAGCTTGTTGGTATTTTCTGTTTGTATTTTGGGATATTTAGACCGATGTGATTGTGTAAAAATCACTGGTTGCCTTCGTAGACAGTCATATTAAATCAAATACACCACAGACTGTATGGGTTGTAGCTGCTGCGTTAGTGAGCTGATCACATAAATCGAACTACGCTTGTGGGGATTGGCTGCGTACAAAACCATACAAAGAGTTATATTTCTAGATCTGGGTACAAAAAGGATCGAATGCAGGTATTGTTTGACTGGAGAAGTTTCGATAATACTTGGTACTGGGTTATTTCAGTTGGTACCTTAAAGGTAACAAGTACCGATACTCAGTCCTACATGAGGTACATAAAGCAGAGAAGACCAATCAGCACAGTACACTTCTAAAATATGCTGTAACTAATTAGCTTAAACTACTGCATGTGGGTCTCTTGACTACATTTCTAAAACTTTTATTCAATAAAGTTCATGTTATGATATTATTCGTTTGGTTACAACAATAGGTGACGGATAGCAGGTAAAGATCGAGCTGCGAGTGGATTTTAGCCGTTTGTCTCCCTTCGATAGCTCAGTTGGTAGAGCGGAGGACTGTAGCGGTAATAACAGGCATCCTTAGGTCGCTGGTTCAAATCCGGCTCGAAGGAGTGTCTTTTAAGTGTTCGAACCCCTACACATACTGTATACTAGCAGTTGAAAACCAGATGGATATGACGGAAACAGTAAGTCATAAACTAAGTTGTGGTCAATCTAGATACTGTGCTCATTTGGCGGCAGGATTTGGGAGTCAAGCTTAGCAAATTTATTGATGGTCGAACCTCCGATCCAGGAGGAACAGTGCGGATGTGTCCAGTTTGGGGACCTCGAGGTTGCGTCTCTGCTCTTTGCAGATGATGTGGTTCTGTTGGCTGCATCAGACTGTGCTCTCCAGCATGCACTGGGGCGGTTTGCAGCCGAATGTGAGGCAGTTGGGATTAGAGTCAGTACCTTGTTATGATATTATTCGTTTGGTTTCAACAATAGGTGACGGACAGCTGGTAAAGATGGAGCTACTAGTGGATTTTAACCATTTGTCTCCCTTCGATAGCTCAGTTGGTAGAGCGGAGGACTGTAGTGGTAGTAACAGGCATCCTTAGGTCGCTGGTTCAAATCCGGCTCGAAGGAGTGACTTTTAAGTGAGAGACTTGCTGGTGTGTCGTAGATAGAAGAGTTAAGATAGCATATAGTTCAAAATACGATAGTTAAAGACCACTCCTTCTTTAAATTTATAAAATATACTTCAACTAATTAACTAGGACTAGTTAACTGGTCAACATACTGTATGTGGTTGTCTGATTTATAAAAACTGTGACACTGTTTTCACATTGTCATTTGATACATTATTATAAAAACATTGATTATAGCCGCTTTATGATAAAGTACTTATACCACATATACCACAATATAAAAATATTAGTATAAAGTAAAGGTCTAAAGGCAATCAAAGTTTTACTTAAGTAAAAATACAGAACTATTCTGAGGATTTGATTCCAGAGTAAACATCTAAAACTGGTAATGATGGTTTTTGTCAGAGGTTTGTGTGATTTGCTGATGTTTAGCTTCCTGCTTTTTGCCTCCAGCTTTGTAGCAGCGGCTAGCGGCAAGGAGGCCTACGTCATCTCCCTGTACATCGACAATCCTCTGCTGATAGGAGGGAAGAAGTTTGACCTGCGTCTCTACGTTCTGGTGACCACATATCGGCCTCTGAAATGCTACATGTAAGCCCTGAATTAAGTTTTTTGATTTTGGATACTAGCACCATTTAGAAGTTATGAATTATTATCTACAATAACAGCTGGTTTGTTTTTAACAGGGCTACATAGCTCAACTTATCATAACAATTGTTCATGTTGTGATAAAAGCACCAAATTTGGCAGATGTATTGATAGATATATTTGGAACAAAACTGGATATTGGGCCATCACAATAATACAAGAAGTTTGAAGACATCAGCTTGGACTCTGAGGAATTGTAACAGCACTATTTTCTGATATGTTATAAACAAAACAATGAATTGAGAAAATAGCAGCTGAATGAATGATGACAACAATCGTTTGTTGCAGCACTCGTTGAACCCTCTCTGTGGTTTGATTCTCAGGTACAAGCTCGGCTTCTGTCGGTTCTGCACAGTCAAGTACACACCCAGCACCAGTGAACTGGACAACATGTTTGTTCACCTCACCAATGTGGCCATCCAAAAACACGGGGTAAGTCTGAATCTGGTTTTATAGGTCAAGTAGTGATTGTTATTAGAACACTGTGTTTTAAGCGGTATTCCAACAATTCAGTATTGCACTTTCATAAAGTTGGGGGTCTCACAAAGCAGCAGTGGCCACTATATCCTGACTTTTAGGGCCTAGTATGGGTCAACAACACTGGACCCTATATTTCCCATAATGCAACTTAATAGTCATTAAACCCTCCCTAACGCAAGTCAACCGGAATTCATCCCTTTGGGAACCTCCGTGCTCTACGATGTTGTTGCAAAACTCCTACGTATGTTTTTTTTTTCCTAGTCCAGTATTTGCCTCGCTTATGTTGAAACATTTGAACTTTTACAGCAGATTTCAGACAGACTATGCACTGTGTGCCACAGGAAGTTAGCATAACATAACTGTTTATACAGGCTAAGTACTACTCCTCATGACGAGTATACTGATGTTCATGTGTGAAATTGGTGGAGTGGCCCCTTTAAATTGAAGTTTTCTGGTGGCTGCATTTATAGTTTCACAAGATGATATAAGTTTTGCTGACTAGATCCAAAGACACTGACTGATGAATTTCAGGTAATAATATTCCCCTCAAAGCTGATCTGTAACTCTTTTTGCAACAAAGAAAAATGTCAATATGTAGTTAGACTGTGTACCTTTAACGCAGGATGACTACAACCACGTCCATGGAGGCAAGTGGACCGTCAGTAACCTCCGTTTGTACCTAGAGAGCACCAGAGGGAAGGAGGTGACCAGCCGACTGTTTGACCAAATCCACTGGATCATGGTGCAGTCGCTAAAGGCCGTAGCTGTAAGTAGACATGATGTTTTTTTACTCCCAACATTACATTTCCAAAACATGTTACAATTCCCCCTACATGCTAACTGACATCACAGAATTACCAGGATTTTAGGAAGTTTGACCAAATTATGTTACTCAAAATAAAGTAACGTGTAGTGGAAATACTAGACGCCCTTAGGTCTCTGAAAGTCATCAACTTGACCACATTTCAAAGGAGTTCATGTTAAGATATGATAGTATTTGTTAGGTGACAACAATAGGTGATGAACAGCTGGTAAATATAGTTAGTAGAGATGTTTTTACCAGTGGATTTTAACTGTGTCTCCCTTCGATAGCTCAGTTGGTAGAGCGGAGGACTGTAGTGGATATATCAGATATCCTTAGGTCGCTGGTTCAAATCCGGCTCGAAGGAGTGGCTTTTAACTGTGTGTTGTGGAACTTGTTGTTCAATAGCACCTGAAACATGCACACAGCTTCATTGTAGAGGTTTGTGGTGTATTGTAACCAGTTAAAAAAGAAGGGAAGGAGCTGAGGTGGCTTGTGAAAGTCTGTAGTGATTATACCGGCAATCTTTAGGTCGCTGGTTCAAATCCACCTCCAAGGAGTGACTTTTAACTGTGTTGTTGAACATGTTGTCCAATATCACCTGAAACAAGGACACTGTTTCACTGTAGAGGTAGGAATGGGAGTAACTGAGATAGCAAGTGATTTCACTCCTGCTATATACAAAATGTTTTTTACGCCAGCGACAGCCGTGGCCGGAGGTATTACGTTTTCTGGTTGTCCATCCGTCAGTCTGTACTATTGTCGTGAACTTGATATCTCAGGACCTCCTTGAGCGAATTTCTTCAAATTTGGCGCAAACATCCACTTGGACTCAAGGACGAACTGATTAGACTTTGGTGGTCAAAGATCAAAGGTCACTGTGACCACACATCCGTCCCATTTTCATGATATCTCAGGAACTCCTTGAGCGATTTTCTTCAAATTTAGTACAAACGTCCACTTGGACTCAAGGGTGAACTGACTAGATTTCTGATGTTGCTACAAGTAGATTTTAAGTCTATGTCTCCCTTCGATAGCTCAGTTGGTAGAGCGGAGGACTGTAGTGGTAATAACAGGCATCCTTAGGTCGCTGGTTCAAATCCGGCTCGAAGGAGTGGCTTTTAACTGTGAGTTGTGCAATAATAGCACCTGAAACAAGGACACAGTTTCACTGTAGAGGTTTGTGACATTATGTAAATATTTAAATAGGAAGTAGTCTCACTCACCAGATGTAGGCTGTCGGTATAAAAGCCTACCATTTCACTCCTATTTCAGCTGGCGTTCTCCTCCCCTTCCGCTATCCATTTTTCAAGGGCATCATCGCTGCATCCGTGTGCTTAACACTGCCCAAGTTAATTGTGATTGGTTTAAAGAAATACAAACAAGCCAGCGCATTTTCTCCCCTTTACCAGATTGATAACGGGTGCAGCCAAATGAAAGTATAAGTAAATACCGTTAGTAGAGATGTTACTACTAGTGGACTTTGACCTTCGTCTCCCTTCGATAGCTCAGTTGGTAGAGCGGAGGACTGTAGTGGGTATATCAGACATCCTTAGGTCGCTGGTTCAAATCCGGCTCGAAGGAGTGACTTTTAACCCTGTGTTGTGGAACTTATTGTCCAATAGCACCTGAAACATGCACACAGCTTCATTGTAGAGGTTTGTGATGTATTGTAACCAGTTAAAAAAGAAGGGAAGGAGCTGAGCTGGCTTGTGAAAGTCTGTAGTGATTACACCGGCAATCCTTAAGTCGCTGGTTCAAATCCAACTCGGAGGAGTGACTTTTAACTGTGCGTTGTTGAACATGTTGTCCAATATCACCTGAAACAAGGACACTGTTTCACTGTAGAGGTAGGATTAGAAGTAACTGAGATAGCAAGTGATTTCACTCCTGCTACATACAAAATGCTTTTTACGCCAGCGACAGCCGTGGCCGGAGGCATTACGTCCGTCAGTCTGTACTATTGTCGTGAACGTGATAACTCAGGACCTCCTTGAGCAAATTTCTTCAAATTTGGCACAAACATCCACTTGGACTCAAGGACGAACTGATTAGACTTTGGTGATCAAAGATCAAAGGTCACTGTGACCTCACATCCGTCCCATTTGCATGATATCTCAGGAACTCCTTGAGCGATTTTCTTCAAATTTAGTACAAATGTCCACCTGGACTCAAGGGTGAACTGACTAGATTTCTGATGTTGCTACTAGTGGATTTTAAGCAGATGTCTCCCTTCGATAGCTCAGTTGGTAGAGCGGAGGACTGTAGTGGTAATAACAGGCATCCTTAGGTCGCTGGTTCAAATCCGGCTCGAAGGAGTGGCTTTTAACTGTGTGTTGTGCAATAATAGCACCTGAAACAAGGACACAGTTTCACTGTAGAGGTTTGTGACATTATGTAAATAGTTAACTAGGAATTAATCTGACTCACCGGTTGTAGACTGTCAGTATAAAAGCCTACCATTTCATGCCTATTTCAGCTGGCATTCTCCTCCCCTTCCGCTATCTATTTTTCAAGGGCACCATTGCTGCATCCTGTGCTTAACGCCGTCCAAGCTAATTGTGATTGGTTTAAAGAAATACAAACAAGCCAAGCCAGAGCGTTGTCTCCCCTTTAAAAGAATGATAACGGATGCAGCCAAATAAAAGAATAGGTAAATACAGTTAGTAGAGATGTTGTTACTAGTGGACTTTGACCTTCGTCTCCCTTCGATAGCTCAGTTGGTAGAGCGGAGGACTGTAGTGGTTACCCCAGGCATCCTTAGGTCGCTGGTTCAAATCCGGCTCGAAGGAATGGCTTTTAACTGTGTGTTGTGGAACGTGTTGTCCAATAGCACTTATAACATGCACACAGTTTCATTGTAGAGGTTTGTGGTATATTGTAACCTGTTAAAAAAGAAGGGAAGGAACTGAGGTGGCTTGTAATGATTACACCGTCAATGGTTCAAATCCACCTCGAAGGAGTGACTTTGAACATGTTGTCCAATATCACCTGAAACAAGGACACTGTTTCACTGTAGAGGTAGGAATGGGAGTAACTGAGATAGCAAGTGATTTCACTCCTGCTATATACAAATGCTTTTTACGCCAGCAACAGCCGTGGCCGGAGGTATTACGTTTTCGGGTTGTCCGTCCGTCAGTCTGTACTATTGTCGTGAACGTGATAACTCAGGACCTCCTTGAGTGAATTTCTTCAAATTTGGCACAAACATCCACTTGGACTCAAGGATGAACTGATTAGACTTTGGTGGTCAAAGATCAAAGGTCACTGTGACCTCACATCCGTCCCATTTTCATGATATCTCAGGAACTCCTTGAGCGATTTATTTCAAATTTAGTACAAACGTCCACTTGGACTCAAGGATGAACTGACTAGATTTCTGATGTTGTTATTAGTGGATTTTAACCCTATGTCTCCCTTCGATAGCTCAGTTGGTAGAGCGGAGGACTGTAGTGGAATATCAGATATCCTTAGGTCGCTGGTTCAAATCCGGCTCGAAGGAGTGGCTTTTAATTGTGTGTTGTGGAAGATGTTATCCAAAGGCACCTGAAATATGCACACAGTTTCATCGTAGAGGTTTGTGGGGTATTGCAACTAGTTAACAAAGAATGGGAAATGGCTTGTAGAGAACTGTAGTGAATGCACCTGGCACCCTTAGGTCGCTGGTTCAAATCCAGCTCAAAGGAGTAGTCCTACTCAGTGAGAGTATATAAACCTATAGCCCACAGTCAAACATACTTGTACAGTAGCTTGTAAGTGAGGTACTTGCTGGTGTGTCATAGATGAATAGAAAAGTTTAGATTGCATATAGTTCAACATACAATAGTTAAAAACAGTAACATATTTTAACATACAGTTCTAAAATATGCTAATTAGGACTGGTTAAGTTGTCAACATACTCTATGCGGTTTGTCTCACTGTTTTCTTATTGTCATTTGATACATTATAAAAACACTGATTATAGCCTCTTAATGTAAATGTGCTAATACAACATATACCACCCTCCAGTCATTGTGTTTTTACTTTGTTCCTGTTGGGATGCTGTTTTTAGTGTTCAGTGATTTCAGCAGACTCGCACTTTTAAACACACAGCTGTGAAAACGACCTCAATGTGGGGATTTCTTTTTGTTTTTAACAACAGCGCACTCACCATAATGCACACTTCCCTTTTCTACTCAGTGATCTGACTCACTTCCCCTCTCAGGCCTTGACACACAGGACACTTTGTGTGTCTACTGGTATATTTGTACTCTATTTACTAACATCCTTCCCTGCTGAGTCATTCTCCATTGCATTCAAATGTTCCCAACATGTCATAATCACCCACAATGTAGGTCAATTCCTGTTCTTAATTCAGTATTTTCTGTCTCCCAGCCTGTGATGAACAATGACAAGCACTGTTTTGAGTGTTACGGGTATGACATCATTATTGATGACAAGCTCAAGCCATGGCTTATCGAGGTGAGTAATTTAACAGGATTTATAACATGCATACACGCCTACAACTCACATAAAATGGCTTCAATTTACAAAGAAATAACCTCTGCTGTGTAAAAACAAGCTTGTTTTTCTTCACCTTGTTCCTGTTGCATATTTTGCCAAGCCCAAAGGTACTTAACATGCTTGCACAGTGACTCCACGTTCCTTTTCCTTGAGTGTTAAACCACTTTAAATGCCCTTGAGGTTGATCTTTGTGTGTGTCGGTTTGGATGTGAGCCTCTCTGTATTCAAATGTATGCTGAAGGTGTGTCTTTAACCCACTCAGTGCATTCTTCCAGCTGAAACACAGTGCTGTTTGTATGCACCAGGCTGATACAGGCTATATGCTGGCTATTCTTCAACTTAAAATAGGATGTCATCATTGCATTGTGTTTTTTACATTCTAAATATTGTGCTTGTCATGTGGCTGCCATATTTTACTGCACTCATTTTGACTGCCGCACATTGAGTTGCTGGGTTTCCAGGCTAGGTCTGAACTATTTCTGTTAATAGACACCAATCGGATCTATTTTGGGCGACATAAAGTTGGTTGTAGGACATAGAAAAGGACTGAAAAAACATGTGCCACAAACCTAGTCAGGAACGCTTTCCTTTGTTCATTATTATTCCTGCAAGCAGCCAACTGTCATTAACAGGTAATACCTGACAAAAGCTGAGAAGCTAAACTCTTTTCTCTACTTAAGGAATTTAAGTGTGTGTGTTGAAGTCAAAGCTGCTGTTTTATCTCCCTCTGGGCACTCATTCTTCTTCTTTAAACGTATGTTTATGAGCACAGCTGTTATAGCACCTCACCAGCAGAATTCCCTGCCTGCTTCTATATGGGGATAGGAAGAAATGTGCTCGTGCCTGTTTGGATCCCACCTTCTCTTCAAATGTAAATGTCACGGTCTTTGTCTGTGTCATTCTCAGGTCAATGCCTCTCCCTCGCTGACCTCCAGCACAGCCAACGACCGCATCCTGAAGTACAACCTCATCAACGACACCCTCAACATCGTCACGCCCAGCGGGGACATCCCAGACTGCCGCTGGAATCGCAGCCCGCCCCGAGAGGCCCTGGGCAACTATCAAATCCTGTGAGTGATACATTCAGACAAACTCTGACAGACAAGGAGGGTCACACAGGGGCTAAACGTAGCAGTCAACAAGTTACTGAGGTCAAACTGTTATCTATTTTTAGACTGTTTCGAGCCCTTCGATAGCTCAGTTGGTAGAGCGGAGGACTGTAGTGGAAATACCAGGCATCCTTAGGTCGCTGGTTCAAATCCGGCTCGAAGGAGTGGCTTTTAACTGTGTCCAATAGCACCTGAAACAAGGACATTGTTTAAATGTACATGTATACGTTTGTGCCATACCTACTGTAACTAGGTTGTAACTCAGGTTTGTTATTGGCTAAACAGCAGGTATATAGATAATATATCTTTCTATGACAAAAAAGTATATATTTTACACTTAGTTGTTTTTCGCTACCCCGTACGATATGTATAATGTGGAAACACTAGGCGAGATCTTTTTGCTCCCTAGTGAACCTTAGGTAGGAATAATGCAGGGAAGAAATATGTGTGAGGGAACTCCTGTGCCCCTGGCTCTTTGCCTTTACATGAACTATGGATTATGTAAACAAGGCGCTTACTCAAACAATACCTCTGCTGAGGACTAAGCCTACATCACCCTCACTATTGTGTTTGAAAAGAAACGCTGTGTAGCTATTGCAACATCCCTTCGATAGCTCAGTTGGTAGAGCGGAGGACTGTAGTGGAAATATCAGACATCCTTAGGTCACTGGTTCAAATCCGGTTCGAAGGAGTGACTTTTATGTCTTCGACACTCACACATACTGTATACTAGCAGTTGAAAACCAGATGGATATGACGGAAAAAGTAAGTCATATACAACTTGTGGTTATTCTACTGTGCTCATTTGGCGGCAGGTTTTGGGGGCCAAGCTTCATGTTTATTGATGTTCGAACCTCAGATCCAGGAGGAACATTGCGTCCGGTTTGGGGACCTTAAAGTTGCGCCTCTGCTCTTTGCAGATGATGTGGTTCTGTTGGCTGCATCTGACCGTGACCTCCAGCATGCACTGAGTGTGAGGCAGTTGGGATTAGAGTCAGTACCTCCAAGTCTGATGCAATGGTTCTGTGCCGGAAAACGGTGGATTGCGCCCTCCGGGTTGGCAGTGAATCACTGCCCCAAGCGAGGGAGTATCTTGGGGTCTTGTTCACGAGTGAGGGTAAAATGGAGCAAGAGATGGACAGGCGGTTTGGTGATGACGAACTGCAGGTATAGACAGACAGTTTTGTCATTCTTCTACTTTTATTTCTACCATTCTGAAAGAAACAGGAATGCATTTTCCTCGTGGTGCATTTCTGTTGCCTTGTCTCCCTTCGATAGCTCAGTTGGTAGAGCGGAGGACTGTAGTGGTAGTAACAGGCATCCTTAGGTCGCTGGTTCAAATCCGGCTCGAAGGAGTGACTTTTAAGTCACACATACTGTATACTAACAGTTGAAAAACATCTGCATCTCTCAAAAACAAACTGTTCAACATCTGCACAGCCCAATGAGGATCAACCTTCTTCTTATCTTCTTTTATAAGCAACCTTATCTTATGCTTGTTTTCTGCCACTATGAAAATAATTGTTACCGTTTGTTTGAGCTACGTTGACCTGTGACGATTGCATCACGACTGACGCCCCCCATTTGCCACCAAATAGATTTTCCCTCCCCAGTTGTTAGCGACCCTGGTGCATGCTGTTCACACTGAAATTGACCCTGGTCCGACCGTGGTCTGACTCACCTCTTGACCTGGGTCATGAAGCTGAGTCGGTCAACACGGATTCAACACTGGTCTATCCCGGTGTGTAGGTGATGAACAGCTGCTAAAAATGTCACTACTAGTAGATTTTAGTCATTTGCCTCCCTTCGATAGCTCAGTTGGTAGAGCGGAGGACTGTAGTGGATCTACCTGGCTAAGTGGTTATCACAGGAATCCTTAGGTCGCTGGTTCAAATCCGGCTCGAAGGAGTGACTTTTAAGCAGTTCAACCTATAGTCCACAGTCAAACATGCTGTACGCTGATGTAGTTGCAGAAGAATCATTGTGTGCCCTTGAACACAGTCATATTATGTGCTTGTCTTCTCCAGTCATAAAAAAAATGACAGCTCCCTTAGGACTATAGTGGTTAGACCAGGCATTCTTAAGTTGCTGGTTCAAATCCGGCTCGTAGCAGTAACTTTTTACTAGATTTTAAAAAATGATCCAGCTGAAAAAAACGAGCCCAGTGTTGCCAACTCTTTTCCAATGAACGTAGCTATCAACACTAGCTCCAAAAGTCCCCAAATCTAGAGAGAAAGTCACCAAGTCTGCAACACTGACAGTCCTTCGCTTCAGGCCTCCCACCAAAGCCACTCCCCCACAATTATCACTACGAACACAAACATATCATAATGAACGTGGCTATTGTTAGTACTCACAGCTGTCCGAATAGCAGCTAAAAAATGTTTCTAAAATCTTTACCAGCCTCTTTAACTAGCACAAGTTTACTGGTCAACGTACTTTATGTGGGTCTCTGACTTGACCACATTTCTATTACTGTTGCTTGACAAACAGTTGTTAACTAAGTGAACTATCCGACATGGAGCTTCAAATAGTTCTTTTTCTCCACAATAATTAATTGTGAAAATATGTTTATACAAACTTTTAACTTGTCTGATCCACTTATTTTTCTCCCTGGTTTCTATCATTATGGCGTTGAGATGTCGTGAGTCGTTTCCCCACATAGTTTTTGTTCCGACATGTTTAACAGAACCATCCTCTAATTAAAAGTCAATTAGGATGTAGTGTCTTACACATGTAGTAGGTGTTTAAAGATAATACGTACAACTTGTTTGTGGCTGCTGCAACATAAACAACATTTCAAAGTGGTAGTTACATGAATAACAAGACTAAGCGTATGCAGCCATGCTAACAGCTCTGTGGGGCTAGCTAAAAGATCACTCCTTCGAGCCGGATTTGAACCAGCGACCTAAGGATGCCTGGTATTTCCACTACAGTCCTCCGCTCTACCAACTGAGCTATCGAAGGGATGTCGCAATACTATAACAGACAGGCATGACGTGTCTGAACTGCTACTAGACTGTGAACACAGTGCTAAAGCACACACCGCCCTCACTATTGTGTTCACAATGGGGCACCTATTGTCAGACGACCTCTCTTACAACATTTTTGTGACTGATCGAGTTCAGAATGACCATCATTACCTCCAGTTTATTGTCATAGAAAGATAGACGTACTGTAAAAACCTGTTGTTCGTCAGCTGCTGTGGAGCTGTTGTAACATAACAAATACTGTCATGAACATAAAGCTTAGCTCCCAAAACTTGCAGCCAATGAGCACAGTATTTAAATCAACCACGACTTAGTTCATGACTTACTGTATCCGTCATCTGGTTTTCAACTGCTAGAATACAGTATGTGTGACTGTGGATCATAGGTTTAAACATTTAAAAATCACTCCTTCGAACCGGAATTGAACCAGTGACCTAAGGATGTCTGATATTTCCACTACAGTCCTCCGCTCTACCAACTGAGCTATCGAAGGGATGTTGCAATGATTACACAGGGATTCTTTTTAAACACAATAGTGCGGGCTAATGCGGGCTGAGTGTTTAGCAGGGGGGCTATTGTTTGAGTAAAGCCCCGTGTTTACATAATCCATAGTTCACAGAGCAGAGGCAACAGTAGACCAACTGCGTTTTCCCTCTGTCTCTGATTCCCTCTGTGTGTCACCAGATACGACGAGGAGCAGGCGCAGAGCGAGAATGCCGAGCGTGACCTGCGAAGCCGCTCGGGTCAGTCCCTGGGATCAAAGGGCACCAAGGGGAGTGCAGGCGTTCGCCCCGCTGCTGCCACTTGGAAGTGAGGTGATATCGGGGACTCTTCCTGTGCATAATTACAGGATCCAACAGTAGGGCACACAGATAAAAAGAGACTTTATATCCCAGCTTTTGGATGGAGGGCTGCTCCCTGTCTCCACATTTCATGAGTTCACAGAGGGCGACAACCCTACTGCTGGAGGGGAGGAAAATCAACAATGTGGCCACATTTGGGGAGTTTAAAGGCCGGAGTTTGTCGCCGTTTGTATGAATGAGTAACTAAAAATGTAGACATTATGTTGGTGGGGTCAATGTCTCGATGGCAGCAGCAACAGCAGCTCTCAAGATAAGGAAAAACGTCCCAAAAAACCTAATGACAGGAAGAAAAAAAAGTGGATTGCACCTTGGATGAAAAAAATGGCAACTATACAAATGAAAAGAAAGTTATATCCATCAATGGGATTAAAATCCAACATGAACAACGAGGTTTAGAACATTCTGAACTATGCATGATTACTGAGTCCTGACACTTTACGGTGCTAAAAAGAAGGAGCTCTGTGAGAAGAAGTGGTTTGAAAAATGAATCTAGAGGGACAAGAGGGTATAAAGATATAATATACCAATAGGCAGAATTAACAGTACTAAATGTGTATAGACTGCAAAATAGAATTTAATAATCTTTTTTTATATGTTTATTATCAGTATGTATATGCAGAGGTCGGGGGGTCATTAAGATTGATTGTATTCAGTGTGCTGTTGCACTTTATCACTTTATTTTTGCTTGAATATTAAATAGATATGTTGCATTTTGAGTTGAATGTCATATCTGCTGCACATCTAAACTCTTAATATGTGTTGGAAATGTATGCATTCTTAGCTGTCAGCTGTTTATGTCCTGTAACTACTGCAATGTTGAACACCTACGATGAGTGAGAGAGAGATGAGCTTCGGTATTTTTAGTTCTCTGCAGTATACGTTGTGGTATTTTAAAACAGAGCTAACAACATTTTAGGGCTGCAACAAACGAGTATTTTCATTGTCGATTAATCTGTTGATTATTTTCTCGTTTAATCGATTAGTTGTTTGGTCTATAAAATGTCAGAAAATGGTGAAAAATGTCAATCAGTGTTTCCCAAAGCCCAAGATGACATCCTGAAATGTCTTGTTTTGTCCACAACTCACAGATATTCAGTTAACTGTCATAGACGAGTAAATTCACATTTAAGAAGCCAGAGAATCAGAGATTTTCTTAAAAATATATTCAAACCGATTAATCAATTATCAAAATAGTTGCCGATTAATATAATAGTTGACAATCGATTAATCATTGCAGCTCTACAAAATTTCACTAGATACATGCATCACTTAGGCAATGATTAGGGTGATTAATCATTAATCAAGGCTAAGGTCCATTATCCAGATTATCATAATAATCACTTTATTTACTCTGAAACAATGTGTGTCTTCTGTGAATGAATGAAAGAAAGGTGTTGAAAGGGTTCCAGAGAACGGATTCCTGTACCCAGATTGTGATTAAATCAAGCTGTTGATACTGAAACAACAGAAATGAAATGGTTGATTCTTGAAGTGAAATAACAAACTGAAGGAACGGGGTTTTTTTTTGTTTGTTTCTTGTCACACCTCTGTGGTAAGGGGCCCTATTAGCCTTTGTTGAATCTAATCTGTAGATTAATCAGGAGTCAATCCTTCAAAAGCCAAATGACCTTTATGTTCTTGCTGTGACTTGCAGTAAAGTAAGCCTCTGCAAGGCACCGTTCCTTAACTTTGAATTGAAAGTTTGACACTCCCCCACCACCACACCTTGTGGTTTCCTCCTGGGGCTGGTTACATGCAGAATAGCAGTTTATCGACATGTGGGTGTGTGATCTCTAACCAAATTCCCCCTAACCTTCTGATCAGTATTAGTCATCATTGGGCAAGAAGACATACCCATCCTCCTCTGCTAGAGACTAAATTTACTGCGAGATGAATTTAACTATGTGGTGTGTCAGACAGTCAAATGAGGCTGACATCAGGCTACGTTCCCACTGCTGGTTTTCTTTGTTGTGGTTATAAATCGTGCAACTTGTGTTGTGTACATGACACGAAGCGTTTCTGTTTTTAGCTTTGCAGCAATGAGATCTCTCTGTATAAGAAATGCATCATTTCCTTTTTAGTTTGTGTCTACCTTTCAATAAAATATCCATTTTGGTGCTGCCTTGACAATAAACCATGTTCATTTTAGAGTGAGAGAGAATATGTTTTTGTGGTTTGAGTGAGCTGAGCGTTTTTTTTTAAGTGTCTAATTTCGAGTTAAGGGAAAGATTTGTTCTAATTTGTGGACGGTTCTCACGTCCTCTCAATGTCATGTGAAGCAAAAATAGCAATTTAGATATACTGTTGTAAATATATATTTAGATATGGGCTATCTCTTTTCAGATTACAGAATTAGTTTATGGCTTCCGCATAAACACAGACTCATTTCATTACAAGAAACATGAGACGGTTAACCTTATATTCTAAAAAGGCACATAATGAGTGAATTTGTATAATTAGAATTTGCTTGATATATTTTTGCATGGGGAAACACGCTATCTTACACCATTTTAGTTTGCAGCTAAACATGCGCCTCAATTATTTTATTATTTTATTTATTTATTTGATGTAATGTTATGGTCACACATTGTACATTTCACAGCACACAGTGAGATTTAGCTACCGCATTTAACCCATCCTAGTATATTAGGAGCAGTGGGCAGCTACTATACAGCGCCTGGGGAGCAGTTTTTGGGGGTCGGTGCCTTGCTCATGGGCACCTCTGCAGTGCCCAGGGGGCAAACTGGCACCTCTCCAGCTAATAGTCCACACTCCGTACTTGGTCTGTGCGGGGACTTGAACCAGCGACCGTCTGATACCTAAGGCGAGACACTTTTATATGACATGTGAAATAAATAACCTCTGAATTTATGAACTCTGTTGCCATAGATTGGTGTATTTAAAACTTTAATTAAAGCTGGATTACCAAACAAGCAACTACCCCAGGGCCCCCAGAGGGTCACTCGGTCCAAGTTTAAGAATATGCACCACTATAGCACAACTTCACCCAGAATGGTAGAGGCCTTACTTTCATAGAGTTTAAGAGCAATCAAACTAATCCTCCTCCTTTACTGACGACCCCTAGAAGCCTCTGGAGGGCCCCTGGAGGGCCCCAGACCTCATACTGGGAACCAGTGCTAGGGTGCCTCAAGATAAAGTAACCAGAGAAACTTTTCAAGGGATATGACGTCAGACAGCCGCGCCTCTCCATAGTTTGCATCATGAAGCTAACCAGTCCTAAATGTTGCAACAGCGGAAGTTGGGTGATTTCAAAATAATGGTTATATTATTGGATTATTATTATTACTGATGCATTCATTTGTAAGTACCATATCAATGTTGTAGGAGGATCAGATGTTATATGCTCTACTTTATATAAACTTAGACAGTTTTAACTGCAACATATATTGTATTTTTTTTATTTTTATTGTCACACATTGTATATAGCACAGCATACAGTGAAGTTTAGCTACTGTATTTAACCAATCCTAGTATATTAGGAGCAGTGGGCAGCTACTATACAGCACCTTGGGAGCAGTTTTTGGGGGTCGGTGTCTTGCTCATAGGCACCTTGGCAGTGCCCAGGGGGCAAACTGGCACCTCTCCAGCTAATAGTCCACACTCCGTACTTGGTCTGTGCGGAGAATAACTGTTTTTTTGTTTACATTTTCATTTTTATTTATCATTGTTGTAGGTCTATGGTACGACGGTACGACGGAGTATTAGGGCCACATTCAGGAAAAAAAATAAAATCTGAGATTTCGAGAATAAAGTCATAATATTAAGAGAAAAAAGTCGTAGTATTATCAGAATAAAGTCATAATATTATAAAGTAGTAATTTTACGTGTAATTTTCTTTTTTTCTCATAAAGTTATGACTTTTTTCTCGTAATATTATGACTATTTTCTCGTAAAGTTATGACTTTATTCTCGTAAAGTTATGACTTTATTCTCGTAACATTATGACTATTTTCTCGTAACATTATTTCTATTTTCTCGTAAAGTTATGACTTTATTCTTGTAAAGTTATGACTTTCTTCTCATAAAGTTACGACTTTTTTCTCGTAAAGTTATGACTTTCTTCTCATAAAGTTACGACTTTATTCTTGTAACATTACGAGTTTTTTCTCGTATTATGACTTTATTCTGTAAATCTCAGATGTTTTTCCCTCAATGTGGCCCTAATACTCCATCGTACATTGTCTCTTTGGCCCTCACTGCATTAGACTTATATACTATATACTTACACTATAAACTGTGTTACCTTCATCACAATGATCAAATGTTTTGCGGCTCCAGACAGATTTTTTCTTTTTTTTTGCCTAAAATGGCTCTTTTGATAGTAAAGATTGCTGAATCTGCAACAGTCCTTAGTAATATTTACTTTCCTCCCTGGTCTTATTTTGAAAACCTCCCCCGGATGTGCTGCACCGCACTGAGGCTAACTGACGGGTTGTGTCAGTCAGTCGATGGATGGTTCCGCTGCTGAGCAGAAAAACGGGCGAAAAGATCAGTAAATTAACACCTCCAGGAGAATTAACCCTTCAACTAAACCCTAACCCGTCAAGAGGAATAAACCTACTGCCAGGTAAGCTCAAAACAACACTTTAAGGTCGTGTATTTTAACTTTTTTTCACTAAAAGGGGGCTAACATTTGAGCTAAAGGGGCTAACGTTAAAGTTAACTAACTTCCCGTTGGGAGGTAGTTAGTTGTGTCACAGTGTTTAATGTCCGACCTCTGGTTGTTATGAACCATTAATTCATGTAGTAGTATTAAGGTGTTTGTCTAGTTTTCACACAGAGAGAGAGAGAGACTAGGCTTGCATTGCCTGGAGTGATAAAGGGCGGGGCAGGTTTCACAAGTAAAGATAACCCTCCTGGTTCATGTCATATCATCCTGCATGGTATGCTTAACTATATTACATAATTGTATTATTTTTCCATGGAGAGAAATAGCTCAGTTGCCTGTTTCCCATGCTCCCTGCTCTCTGGGTTAAATTGCGCAGTGCCAGCTTGCTGCCAAGTTCAGTCCTCAATTCAATTCAAACAACTTTATTAATCCCTCTAGGGGCAATTGGTTTGGAGCAGCTTGTGCATAAAAACATAGATAAAACATAGTGGCACACAACAACAATATATGTAAGCTTAAAAAAATATATAAAACAGGACCCAAAACGATTACTGATGTAAAGTCCTGACTCCTGTACTGGCACATTTAACCCAACAAAAAAAAGACATGTTTAGGTTTCTCATTGTTTTTATTTATTTATTTTTATTTATTTTGCACAATTTAAGACTATACAACATATCAAAAAAATAAGTGAATAATAGAAAGTGCAGGAAGAGGCAAAAAACCCACTGGGTTTATCTGAAGCCTCCACCTAGAGACAAGATTAATATAAAGAAATAATATGACTACATAATATAATAACATATAATTTGCAGTACATCCTTGTCGACACGTGTCATTGTTTTTTTCAATATATTTATTGTTTTTTTGTTCATTTTGAAACAACAGAACAAACATTCACAAACAATAATAACATTCTCGGTACAATGAAACTTAATAAACCTAATATTAATATAAAATAAGGCAGTATAGGTACAGGAAAAACATATTATATAAAAAAAATAGATATATAAGTAAAAATAATATACACAAGTAAAAGAAATAAAATTTAAAACAATAAAATAAAATAAAATCTATTTATATATACATATATATATACATACATACACATATACGCACACGCAGTATATACACATACATATAATCAATAAAAAAAATCAGTGTACAATTCAGTCATCATCCTATTCCATCTCCCTATTCACAATCATCCTGCTCCAGCAATGATAGAAATTACAATTACTTTGGAGTGACGGTGGTAGCACCAATCCTTATCGGATCACAGGGATCTACAGTCAGGCCGTTCATAAAATGTATGAAAGGTTTCCACATCATATAAAAATCCTCAACTTTACCTCTTACTATGAAAGTCAGTTTTTCTAATGCCAGACTCTTGAATCCATTGACTAGAGTTAGGTCTCAGAATATCTTTCAATTTTAAAGGTTTCTCATTGTTATATTATGATCATTTTCCAGTACATCCTTGTCGACACGAGGTTATTAGTCACGTGAAGCAGGGGAACTGGCCTATCATCTGAGCATGACAAACAGAGACAATACTCATGCTATATTCATTATGAATCAGTGGAAGTTATCAGTCATCACAGTCATGCAGCAGGAGCATTGAGACATGCCTAGTGACAGCAGTGGGGTTTGGCATCTGTGTGGTTTGTTGGTGTAGTAGTGTTGTCAGGGTGAAGCAGTAGTGAAAGCTCTAGTTCCTTTATTTCTGGGGGGCCATGTGAACTGATTGCTCCAAGCTAAACTTAGAATGGGTATTCCTATTTAGGCTGAAGGCACTGCTCTCCATTTAGAGAGATCTTTATTTGGTGTATTCTCCAAGAGCACACATGAAGCAGTTCAAGGAATATGTCTGTTCTCTATTTTGTGATGTTTTGTAGACCAAATATGAATCAATTTATCCAGAAAAGATTGGTCGAGAGATAGCAAATTAATTTGTCTTTTTTCATGCTTAAATGCCAAACATTAGCTGGTACCAGCTTCCTATTTGTAAGTAATTTGTGTTATACCATTGTTAACTGAATATCAAGCCCAGTCGCACAGCAGTTCGGGAAATAGTCACGAAATTGAATGTATTGATTCGTGTACAAAGACACGAATTTAAATTTTTTTTTCTTGATGGTCAGCATGAAATCAATTCGTACTGCATGTAATCAACATAATTGTGAAACAGGGAGTATAAAGAGAGGTGAACGCCGCATAGCGAGGAGATCGGGATGGATGGGTGGGTCAAAAAACACAGGATTTTCCCCCAGGGAGACAGGTGTTTGTGTACCGTGTGAAACCACAAGTCAAAGTTGATTTGTTTGTCATGTAACTTGGGTGTGTTGGTCAGACAAAACAAGACATTTGAAGATGTCACCTTGTACTTTCTGGTGTTAGACTAAATGATTAATTGAGAAAATAATCGGCAAATGAATTGATCATGAAAATATATTGTTAGTTGCATCCCTTATTCACAGGCCTTTTCTGTAGAATAGTATAGAAGACACCATAGAAGGTCACAGGGTTAGCAGGATGACTTTTTTTCATGGCACTTTCCTGAAAAGTCTGCAGCTTTAAATGCATCACATGAGGCTGTGTGCGTGCAGGACAGGGGCTTCCACAGGAAAAAGTCCAGAATTTGCCCGTCGGTGACGTCAGGATCTCCCCTTCCCTGTCATGTAATACTGAATTTCCCTCCATTATGTTCCTCTCTATGCTGCTGCCGTGTCCAGTGGAAAACGCCTGAAAGTGTGGAACAAACGCCATTGTTTCTCTCTGACCATGGAGCAAGTTTTTTTTTTTTTTAGCAGGCGCACTGGTCAGTTATGTTGAGAGTACAGTTGACCTGATGGACCACCGGTTTCATTGTTTCGCTCACTGTCAGTGATCTCTATAAAGGCTGCAGCGAGTAATCGAGAGGCTCTGCATTCGAAAGGCCACACTCCTGTGAGATCAGCAGTCCCGTGCAGCTGTTGAGCTCACACGAGGAAGGAGGGCAGAGGTGAATGACTGACAGGGAAAGAAAATCAAGGTCGTGACCTGCGACTGCCATGGAAACTCTTGACCTTCAAGCTTGCGTGCAACAAGAGAGAAAGAAGCAAAGGAACGACTGTATTTTCTTCTCTCATAGCTCAGTCGGGATTAAGCAGCGTCCTGCTGTGAAACCGCAATATTGAAGGGATAGATCAGCTCAGCTGCACTCCCTCTGCCTCTGAGATATTGCAGGCGTTTTATGCAACAAAGGAAGGAAATGGAAACGAACAAAAAATGTCACCCCTGCTTAGATAAGCAATTTTCATGTGATTAAGACATTGCAGCATTGGCAAAATAGAGCGCTAGAGTATTTTTTTAAGCTTGATTGTTATGTAATCACACTTACTTCCTTCAATCCCCATGATTAGCATTTGTACTGAGGATTTAAATAAAAAAATTTAAGCAAAAATGGCACAAAACCTCTGCCTGCAGCATCTTTAATATGAAGATTTGCTGGTTTTCTCTGTGTTATATAATTGTAATCTAAATATATTTGGGTTTTGGACTGTTGGCTGGACAAAACAATACATTTTAAGTCATCAACAAGGAAAATGTGATAGGCATTTTCAGTATTTGCTGTCATATTATAGACCAAACAATGAATAGAGAAAATGGTCTGCAGATTAATCAATATTGAAAATAATTGTAAGGTGCAGCCATGATTATCGATCATATAAGACAAAGAAATAGAACAAATCCTCACATTTGAGAAACTGGAACAAGGAAATCTGGGAGGTCTCAGTATTTAGCAGGAAACTGAATACAACACAGCAACCTTCAGGATAACTCCACTTACTGTGCAAACATTTCCCCTCTCCAGCAGTTACTGATTAGTAGGCCGGCCACATTGAAGCAGAACAAAATGTTGAGATTGTTTGACATTAATCTGCCGATGTCCTTGCTATATTCTCTTGATAAGAGTTTGTTCTGAAGTGACCTGCCTCAATCACTACAGTTTAAATCACAAAACCTCCTACATCTTTATGGGTTAGATGTGCTAAAAAAAATGGGTTTAAATACAACTCAGGCTGGTTACCTGGCGCTCTGATTATCTTTTTCACCCTCTAACTTAAACACACACAGCTTCAGGGCAGGTATGCATGTGCCTGTCAGATGCGTATGCGCTCATCTCTACTGTCTACAGCAACAGTATCCTGTTGTTTCCTGCTTCTCAGCCCCATTCATGACACTATTGCTGAGTGACAACCCCCAGAGCACTCTGAGAAACATAAACACGGGGTGAATGGACAGTCTGCTGCTGGTTTGTGGGAAAGAATATGCTCTTGTACACAAAGGCCTATTTTGCCTTGACATCTTTCCAACTATTTAGCATATTTGGTTGCGTCTTCTTCATCTATCTCCACTTTCCCCTCCCTATGCTGGTTGTGAAGGTCATTGGCCTCAAGGACTGGGTATCGTTTTTAAAAAATTACGATACCAATAGAGTATCAATATGAATGGAAGCTGTGTGTGTGTCCCACTGGCTAGCTAATCGTCGCACTGCACAGCACTCATACAGCGGATACTGCTGATTACCCACGGTGGCAGGGCCGCATATCATGGAAGCGTAATGGACCTTTCACAAAGAATGTGGTAACGGCGCCACTGCGCTCTGAAACCCATTATTTCCAATGGCTTGCACAGCACAACAACGGCTTTTCGCTGCTAAGATATCTCCGTGTTCAGAGCCGCGTGCAGGCAGGCAATCCCGGCTGTATGGGTTCAAGGACACTTGCAGTGATTGGCTGCGAGCAAAACCATACAAATATTTGTTTTTTTCTAGATCTGGGCACAAAAAGGATCAATTGCAGGCATTGTTTGACTGGAGAAGTTTCAAATCAACTTGGTACTGGGTTATTTCGGACGATACCTTTAAAGGTATTGAGTACCGATACCCATCCCTACTGGCCTCTCGTTTCCATTTCCAACAGCATAGTGCAGTAAGCTTTCATGTGCTTTTAATAACACACATGTCATCTCTTGCTGTCTCACTATCATCCTCTCTTCCACCCTTTAGCTCTGCAGCTGGTCACATGCAGCTGTCGCTCTGAATCATCATTCACGAATCAACAAACTACCAATATTTGTTAAGCCTACTTCTGCTTTAAAACAGCCACGTCAGCCTCATCTGTGCAAATTTGGATACAAATGAGTTGTATGAGTAGTGAGTCGGTTTCGGCATGGTAGCATTGAGGAATGCAGTCGTTCACTTCTATCTTAAGGCTGTTGTCGGCGACCAAATTCCAGCGTGCTCAGTACATTTACTTATCAGTCTTTAGTGGGTATCATTGTTGTGTTTGATTACGTAAGCCTGTAATCTAAGAACCCCTGTTCCAGTTTCTGCAGCCTTGATGAAATCATGCATTTCTTAGCAGAAAGTGTTATGTGCTTATTTGTCACTTCAAATGTAGATGACAAAAACAATTCCAGATGGTAATCTGTCCATCTTATATTCTCTACTAATTTTGCTCATTCACTTGTGTTTTTTGGGTTGTGCATAGCAGCACACAGTGTTGGGTTTTGCAGTAGAGTGACAGATTAAGTGGACTTCAGACCTGGCCTTGGTCAACACAGCATTGTTTACAGTCGTAGGTCAAGCTGCGTTCAATTGTTTAACACAGTCCCCATGTCCTCCAGAGCCAAGGGTGTGCAGATGTTTGTTCCTGTTTGCTGTTGATTGCATCAGGTCTGGAAAATACATTGTTGCGCGTGAAGATTTTTTGGCATTTTCTGTACATCTGTGCCTTTTTATATTTTAATAAGTTTGCTAGTCGAGTCTCTTGATTTAAAAACAACATATGTAGATCTGAAGTCTACGAAACCTTTCGGAGGTTTGTCCTCAGCAGCGTTTTTACGTAAGAAGACTTGTTGCCGTGTTTAGACTGGATATTTGTGGCTCGTTCCATGCGTCCCTTGTGTGTCCCTCTCGTGTTTTTGCAGCAGTGATTGGGGAATGAAGAATCTGGACAGCTGGTGGGGAAATGCCAAAGGGACAAGATGACAAGACTGGGCTGGATAGTGTGTGATATTTTGTGCTGAGAAATGGGCTCCCATGGTTTTGTTTTTCTATTATGCACACATCTTTGCAGAATTCAACTGCGATGGATCTCTGGCGGTCCACACAGCACATTAATATTGATATTAATGCTTGTGAGGGTTTGAACAAACAGAAAAACTCTGAACTTTTGCCCTGTATGTAAAGTACACAGTACGTGTTTTGTGTGTGTAGTCAGAGTTTTCGGATTCAAGATGATTTCAAATCTGACAGTCTGACATCAATATAGCAGGAATATAACAATAATAATATCATATTACTTTAATATATAAGATACCTTCATAATGTGAGGGCTGCAACTAACACGCCAATTATTTGATAAAATGTTATGAACTCAATTGGCTGTTCCCTGCTTTGTTGTATCAAGGCTATCATCATTAATGAGGAAGTTGAGTAAAATCAAACGTGTGGTTTTCTCTAGAAAAAGTGACAGACATCATCTGTTTGTGTGTGTTTGTCTGTTTGACTGACCTGATTGTAAACTACAAACACAGTTAAAGAGACGATTGTTCCCCGGCTAGCAGTGACCACAATACCACCCTCTGTCCAATACTGCCCTGGAGGGCACGGGCCACTGACCACTGGCCAACATGCATACATACACACACACACACACACACTAAGCACTCACTAAGCACCAGCCACCGTCCACTCTCTGTCACGCTCAACTGAAAGAGGCCCTGTGTGTTAAAATGCATCTTTTGTGATCCGATCACAAGTGGATAGCTCCAGATAAGAGATTACTTACATTGTTGATGTTTGAATGAGTGTAACTGACGATCAGACTAGTCTACAAAATCAAAAGTGAAGGAGAAAGAGAGAGACCGAGACTTTGGGGTTTTCATTTGGCCCTCTTTTTATCGGTATCAGTGAAATCTTGTACCAAGAAATAGCTGTACAGACGGATCAAAAAATGCTTTTAATGTGCATAATATAGGGTTGCTTTCACATACACTATTTCACAAATTTTTATTATTATTTTATAGATTGCATTTTTATTGAGATTTATTTATTTAGTTATTTGTACTAATTTAATTCTCAGGAAAGTTTTCCATTTTAAATTTACGTTTTATGATTTTGACTAAGGCTTCAGCTAACGATTATTCTCATTATTGATTAAAGTTTTTTTCATAAAAGGTCAGAATATAGTGAAAGATACCCATGACAAAGGACTAAGATGACTTGTTTTGTCCTAACAACTAGTAATGCACCGATACCGATACTGGTATCGTATATCAGTCCGATATTGACTCAAATACCTGGATGGGGTATCGATGACAATAGGCCGATCTGGTATCTGATACCATTAATTTGAAATAATAATTCAGTAAATTTCTATCTATGTATTTATTTGTTACATTTTGTTTTAAAAAGTTAGCAAAAAATGTTCAAGCCTGATGTTTCCTTACATATAAAATAATGATCCCAGTCACTTCCATACAGTGAAGTATACAGCCTATTAATTAAACCCTGGTATTGGATCGGTACTCAGTATCGGACGATATACCAAAGCCCCAGTATTGGTATTGGGACTTAAAAAGTCGGATCGGTGCGTCCCTACTAACAACAGTTCAAAACCTAAAGAAAGAAGAAGCTGTAAATGAGGAATGTTTGCATTTCTGCTTGAAAAATGACCAACGATTAATAGATTATCAAAATAATTGCTGATTATTTTTCTGTCAATTGACTAATTGTTTTCAGCTCAACTTTTACAAGTTTATTTTTAAACTTAAAAACGTTCGGCTCGGTCCATATCTTGGTCACAGATTATAGCCTTTTCAACTCTTGATTTGAATTGTTTGTGGCGTACAACAACTTGAATCAATAATTCAGTCTGTTAATTGTGAGAAATAATGACAGATGACCATCACTTATGACTTCAAATGTATTTCCCTCCTAGTAGTGGTTGCAGTTTTCTCCGAGGTGCAATTGAATGCGAGCCGGAAAGTAAAAATTCGATCTTGAGTGGTCACTTGAGATGCATTTTAGACTGACGCCAGGTGTCCGCTGCAGTCTGCCTCAGCTGTACGTAACCACAATCTGAATATATATGGTTACAAGATAGAGTGGGGCCAGTCAAGCTGATGGAGAAGAGAGAGGAAGAGGATGGAGGGGATGAATAAAGAGAGCCTGTTGAGATTGAAATGATGGCCGTGAGGAGAGAAGAGAGTAACAGAGGATGGTCTGTGGTACCCGTCTGAAGGAAACGGAAGCCGCCCGCTGTGTGCTCCTTGACACTTTCTTTTTCTCCGTCAGAATCCCACACACACACACCAATGTATATAGTTCAGCTGAGACTCTGTGTGCCGCCAGCAACCACTGGTTTCAGTTTGTCATGTGTTGAGGGTTGTGAGGTTATAGAAATGGATGAAAACACCCACCTGCTGCCTGGATTATCAAACCAGATCACACACTTTCACTCCCCTTCATCTTCCATTTCACTCTGTATCACTCCTCTGAACTATTCCTTTTTCTTAGTCACAGTATTATTCACCCTCTTATCAGTGTATGTTGTTGTGACAGAATTATAATGTTGGCTTGATGTTGTCATTCAGCTGTGGGTTTCATAAAGAGAACAAGTGTGTGACAGTGTTTAACAGACATGTTTCCCTTCCTCTTTGCTGTATATATTTAATAACGCAACTGTCTCTAATGTTGGCTCTTCCCACACTGTATTTGAGAAGCTTACCCTGAAAAACGTTCAATAATAAAACATGTTTATCTGATGTATTATGCATATATTTTACAATATATCTACACAATTAATTAATTGTGTTCCCTTTAATTTGTTCATGTTGGAATGGAACCGGTAGCAATTAATTTAATTATTTTTTAAAAACTGTAAACGGCAAATGGCTTATATTTGATATACTTGATAAATGGCTAAAAATTAGAGATGCACCGATTGCAATTTTCTTGGCCGATTCAGATTTTCTTTTACAGTCAGAACAGCCGATTCTGATTTTCTTCTTTCTAAGAACTATAATTGAGTATACACATAACATTTTTGTAACTTTTCTTTCATACAAAATTGAAATTCTATAATAATAAAACATTGACTTTTAAATTGAATTATTATTATAAAATTAAACATTCTCCAAAACTGCACCAAGTTACAGGACCTTCTTCTTCTTCTTGTTAAAACCTTAATTCTTTACTTTGTTCCTCCACGGCTTATTTTGGACTTGCAGGTGTCACAATATGCAAGCTTTATGTCTTCTTCACTCATGTTGAACAATTTCCACATCAACAACATGTGTGTGTAAATTTGACCAGCAAAAAATGGTATATATGAGACTGATCGGCCATTCACCGGTCACGGCCGATCAGCTGATAACCTGCCAGTTTCGACTGGTGGCCGATCGATCGGTGCATCTCTACTAAAATATGAATAGTTGATTAATTATATAGTTGATTAATCATTGATAAACTGGTCATGATATAATATTATCTTCTTTTTTTTAGCTCATATCCCTAAAGAAACGCCTGGTTGTGCTGTAGTAGTTTTAGGTATTTCTAACGAGTGAGCTAACAGGGAGTTTTAATCACACTCATTCATTGACACATTATTTGTTTTTCTGTGTTTTTCCAGGCCCTACACACTGAGTGTAACTGAGGGCAGCAGAGATGTCGGGCTCCTACGATGACTCCATGATTGACGTCTCCAGTGATAGCTTCTGGGAGGTGAGACGCATGAATCCCTTTACACTACCTGCCCTTTTAATCCAGTGTCATAGTGATTTTTGTGTTGCTGAAAACTGCTGTGTTGAGATGACATTTACATCTGATGACATCTGAAGAAATCCAGTGAATATAACAACTTTAACAACACAATAATGCTGCTGTAAATTATTCTGTGTTCTCTCTTTATTCTCTAAATAAATAAACTCCACTCAGAGAGCAATGCCTTCAAAGAAATCTAGTGTGATCCATTTGCCATAACTACCGTTTTCTAGCTCCTTTTCAACCATCTTTCTCCGTCTGTTGCTGGTTCTCAGGTTGGTAACTACAAACGATCGGTGAAACGGGTAGACGACGGCAATCGGCTCTGTAATGATCTGATGAGCTGTCTTCATGAGCGGGCGCGTATTGAAAAGACCTACGCACAGCAGCTCACAGAATGGGGGAAGCGCTGGCGGCAACTCATAGAAAAAGGTAGGAATATAAAAACCTTAAACCTCACATTAGATTATATAGAGCAGTTTTAATTTCCAGAGTCAGACCCTGAGATATTGTTTTATTTAGCATACCAACTGTAGTAGAAAAAAGTCCCAGAGATTATGCTTCTTAGGGACAATAATATTAAGATATTAAAATGAAAGACTGACTGGTAAATATCTCTTCCCTCAGGCCCTCAGTATGGTACGTTGGAGCGGGCGTGGACCGCTCTGTGCACGGAGGCGGAGAAGGTGAGCGAGCTCCACATGGAGGTGAAATCAGCACTGATGGGAGAAGACTACGAGAAGCTGAAGAACTGGCAGAGAGACTCGTACCACAAACAGATGATCGGCGGCTACAAAGAGACTAAAGAGGCCGATGACGGCTTCCGCAAGGCTCAGAAACCCTGGGCCAAGAGACTCAAAGAGGTGTGGAAGCAATTCCTATCAAATATGTTTTGAACTATAAACAGCTGAGCAGTTACCACGAGAAAATGACTGATTACACCCGTGACTATCAATTTCACCCGTCAGTTCACATGATTACATATTACTGACTCGCTAAGTATTGTTTTGCCCTCCATGACTACATGCTTACTAAACAACAACACAGCAGAACCACAGTTTGCAGCCTCTTGAGAATAAGAAGCTATTGCCACACATTAGCCACAGTGTGCCAAAGTGGCAGCCAGTAACTGTATCCTGTCGTTCTTTGTAGAAAGGAAGGAAACACTGAGGGCTTTGCAGGGGAGACTTGCACCTCTTAGTTCAAATGCAGGTCAACGTATTTCCTACTACTGCTTTCATTTTAGCAGCCTGTTTACTCGGCAGTACACACATTCCTTTCTTTTGTGCATGTGTATAAGAGCATGCAAGTATTTGTATGTTCGAATACCACTGAACGTTAAGCAACCTCCAGGCCTTGCTCTCATTTCCTGTGTGATGTGGTGACATCCCCCCCTTGTCATTGAGCAGCGACAGAACAATACGGTTTTGTATCCCTGCTGGTTTATTGATTGACCAGACAGACAGTGACAAGTGGTAGAGGGCAGAGAGGAAATGAGGCTAATTAATAGGTCTAGAAAATGAGTAGCTGACGCAGGCAGTGTGTCAATAATAGACACATACATGCTAAACTGGACACAGTATTTGACTCATAGTCTTCAGCCCTCGTTGGTTTTTAGCGGATTGACACATACAGTAACTGCTTGTCATTTCAAATTAGGGAGGAGGACATGACCTCATGGTTTGTTCACACGACTGCTCTGGCTTCGGCCCAAATTACACTCGCCACAGCCCAAGACGCTCTTCAGATAAAACCACGAAGGATGAGTTCGCTTCCTCAATTCCTATCTGTTGGAGTTTAAATATAAACAAAGTGACAGAGGAGTGGTTCCTGTCATAAATGCATCACTTATCAGACTTGCCAGGCGTCAGTGTTTCCAGGTGTTGCGTTGGTTTCTGTATATGAGGTGTTATTCATTCATTCCAGCATTCGTGCGTCTGGGGCCTCAAATTGCCAAGCTTCTCTTAGTAGGAAATTAGTTGTAATGATTCCTAAAATGACAAAATGACACACATTTAGTCAGGCTTTTAGGCACAGAGAGAAAAATAAGTTAAATGTCCTTGAAAACCTTCTCCAAAATGACAGAAGCAGCCACATGTATGCACATTTTGTATTCAAAATTAAATACTTTTAGTGACTGACTTTTCCAACAACTTAATCCAAAAAAGATGTTGTAACTTGCTGCTTGAATCCCTCAGTCAGACACCAAATGTACCTTAAAAGACTGCCGCTATTGCCCTGCGTTTTATTTTATCGGTTGAATCCACAGATGGAGACAATGAAGAAGTCCTATCACTCTGCCTGTAAAGAAGAGAAGCTGGCAGCCAGCAGGGAGACCAACAGCAAACTGGAGAGCAACAACAACCCCGAAGCCCAGAAGAAGCTCCAGGAAAAGGTGGAGAAGTGTCAGCAGGAGGCGCAGAAGGTAGGGCTTCCTTTGGAAAAAACCGAGGTCAAAATTGTTTTTTATTTTTCTAGGAAGATTACTAAAGGTATTCCTGTTCCCATTGCTTGCTCAATTTCCTTCCATTTAGCTTTATAGTTCGGTCTACACCAACCTATGAAGGGCCTTAGTTGAGTTACCTTATAGTAGTCCCCTGTATTCTTTGATAGCTGTAGAGTTTAGTTGGTTTTTTAAGCTGGTATATATCACGACGATCTTAAGGGGGATTATAGTTGAAACTAAGGCCTTGTGTATTTTGGATGTGTAATTTATAACTCGAGTAAGAACCGTAGTCTGCTAAAAATTATATTCGCACTGGTAGAGGTCTAGAGATACACAAGTACATCATCAGGTATTCATGTTTTCACTTCATTCCTCCCTCTGTCCCAGACTAAAGAACGCTACGAGAAATCCCTGGAAGAACTCGACAAGTTGACCCCTCAGTATATGGAGAACATGGAGCAGGTGTTTGAGCAGTGGCAGCAGTTTGAAGAGAAACGAATCCGCTTCTTCAGCGAGCTGCTGCTGGAGGTTAAACAGCACCTGGATCTCTCAACCAATCACAGGTCAGACACATGGACAGTCACAGGGGTTGCTCTTCTCCAGTCATTGGTCAGGCCGGCCATTTAATGTCTGAATACATAAATATAGCTGCAGCCGGTGAACAGTGCTGTGAGAGATGCTTGAGACTTTAAATCATCTATAAAAAATAATGTACAATATTGTTTCCATAGATTCCAGACAATCTACCACACGCTGGAAGACACGGTCACTGCTACTGATGCCGAAGACGACCTGAAATGGTTCCGGTCCAATCACGGCCCCGGCATGCCAATGAACTGGCCCCAGTTTGAGGTACTACCGCCTTGATTTATACTAATAAAAGAGTGGGAGAGTGGCTCTCAAAAGGATTTCATATCACAGACCACAAACAGACACACATTAGGTCATCATGCTCACTCACTTTATTTAATCACATGAACTCTTACGGAAGGTTTTTTGTAGTTGCGGACTTGAAGACACAGAGTAATAGTCATTATATTAGTAATACACTGACTATGGATAAGTATCTCATACAACTCCACCTCAAAACACCCAAACTATCCCTTTAAAGACCACTGGTGCTCTCCCAGGCCTAACTATAGCTTTTTACAACATTACACCTAGCCCTGGCAGGAATTAATGCCCAGTGTCATTTTTGTCATTGATATATGCTGTTTGGCAGCAGGAGGTGGAAGTAAATCTCTCCTCAGCAGTCAAGAGTGGCAATGAGGAATGTAGAAATATCATCTTCCCAACAGGAGGTGAAATAAGAAAAAAGAGGACGGGAAGGCAAAGAGAAAGCTTCATGTGCTTGCAATGCTTCAATTTATAGTTCTTTTGAGTGCTCTTGCAGGCCTAGCTGTTACAATGGGGAGCCTTGTTCCACTTCCTTCATTACCAGGCTGTTTTTCTTTCTGAGTAATGCTTGGTTTTTTGGAAAGGAATACATTTTCTCTGTGACAAGATTCACATGCAAAAAAAAAAAGAGTGCGACGTAACCTGTTCGACAGCCAAAAGAAACTTGAATGAATAATTTAATGTCAAAAACAATACAGCACGCTCATATCTTCATTATTCTGCAAGCTACTGGCTCATTAGTTCATGTCGTTTGTTATAGAAGCAATCCCTACAATCATTTGTCATTGCTACATTCACAAACTAACCATTTCTGCAGCTCACAGTGTATACTCCACAGCTTTAGGATCAGACTGTGTCGTCCACATTAACCCTTTTTCCACACCTGCTTCCCTTTCCCCGTGTCTGACAGAATTTGGACTGGTCCGATCCTCGCTCCTTTAAGAGAAGGTCCATTGTAGTGAGTTCTGCATGGGAGGGCTGTTCTTTTTCAGCCATGAGGGGGGGAGATCCTTTTTTTTCCAATAACACTCTCACTCCTTACTGCTTCTATTTATGTGTGTGTGTTTGAGGTGGTTGCGTTTATATCTTGTATTCAAGTTTCAAAGAATATAAATAAGATAGAGATGACTGTCCCTGCCAAAGTATGTTAACATATCCACCTCTGATAACTACAGGATGTATACATACCTGTTCCTGGATATCAGACTGACCCTATACCACTGTTAAGACAGCTCAGACTCTCTGTTCTTTTCTAACCTTTGAACTCTGTCCCCTCAGTGGCCCTTCCCCTTATTACTTTGTCCATGTGAACCCTGCAGTACGTCACATGATGCCACCGTAGCTCAGCAATGTCACAGAAGAGTCTCAGAGGTCATAAACTAGACAAGGAAGATCTATAGTGTACTATATCATTTATATGAGGGAGGGACTTTACAAGGGCTGTCTGAATTATGATTATTTATGTGAGACGTCTTGCTGCTGCCATGTCATGATAGATGCTGGAAATTTCTACTGTGGGCAAAAATTCTCACCGGGGGCTTGACATTAAGCTTTCTCAGCTACTTGCTCGGTGTTTTAGTTGCTCAATAGCCAAACTTACTTGTCTGAAATGGAAAATGAAGGCCTACTAAAAAATAAATAAAATCAACAGGGATTTGGACAATTTTTATAATCTACTAATGTACAAAACATACAATTGGTATGCTCTACTCAAAGCTCATTAGTCTTTCCGCTGGTCCAACAATCACCAACTCTGGTGCTTTGTACAGATTATTGGCATTAGTAGTTTTAATTACAGTATGTATTATAAGCTGCCAGGAGCTAATGTAAGGAAGGTAAACAGGTCATACTTCCCTCTCTAATATCTGTTTTGTATTGCTGTGGAAACATCAACTGTATTTATTCAAGTTTCTTGCCAAAATCTACATTTTACAAGATTACATTTGAACTAGGGCTGTCAAAGTTACCACGTTAATAACGCGTCAATGCAAATTTGTTTTAACGCAACTAATTTCTTTAACGCAACTTGGGATTTCTAGGTTGTACCAGGCTCAATAACACTCCAAACAAGGAAAAACTGGCAGGGTCAAGGGGTCCAATGACCTCTGACCTCAAGATATGTGATTGAAAATGGGTTCTATGGGTACCCACGAGTCTCCCCTTTCCAGACATGCCCACTTGATGATAATCACATGCAGATTGGGGCAAGTCATAGTCACGTCAGCACACTGACAGCTGCTGTTGCCTGTTGGACTTAAGTTTGCCAAAAACATTTTCTCTTCTAAAACTGTGTGGCTGTTGTGATCTCTCTCTTGCTCCACTCTCCCTGGTTATCCCCTGGTGGGGGGGGGGACTCCTGGGTGCTGTGTTTCTTTCAACAGGTGATGGATACTGTACATGGTGCTGTCTCTCATCTTATCAGGCCTGCGCTGTACTTTTAAACGCTCATCTTGCATGTACAGTTTCACAATCCAGAGTCGGTGTCACAGCCTGTTTCACAGATTTCTGTGTGTGTATATTGCTGTGCACATGTCTGTGGATTGTTCTCCCACTGCCAGCTGTGAAAGCATGTTTTGAACCAAGCTCAACTACCAGTAGTAGACGTAATACTTGACTCTAATGTGTGTGTCTGTGTGTGTTTGTGTCTACCAGGACTGGTCCATAGACCTGAACCGAACCCTCAGCAGACGAGAAAAGAAGAAGCCAGAGGGAGTCACACTGACGGGCATCAGTCAAACCGGGTCAGACCAGCCGGTCCAGCCTGCCAAAACCAGCAGCAGGTAGATATCTGATCACTCGCTGACTCACTTTTCCTGTCTCTAACAAACACACAGAAAACTGAGCATGTGTTCCTAATGCACACACGGAAACACACTCACTTACTCGTCCAAACCCCCCACATCAGAGATAATCCCAGCGCACCACACATGGCGTCTTCCTCTCCAGGAATGCCTGTAAAACGTTACATAAGTGAAGCTCCGGGAGTGACGTCAAGGTATACTGCCGTCTCCATGGCAACGGTAAACATTTTGTCACCGTTTGTTGGGAAAGAATTCACCCCAGCGAGACTAAAGTCGGCTGGTGCATAGTTGAAAGCGAGCCAAAAAGTAATGTGGAAACCTATTACTCACACACACACAAAGGGAGACTTTCATAGCATGGATATTGGTACCGGGAAGTTCAAAGAAGGCCAGATTAGTGTTTAAGTCAAACACCTGCACCTGGATTGAGCAAGTTTATGATTAAAGGAAAGATTAAAAGAAATACTAAAACAAAGTTTAGCTGAATAACATGTTTTTATGACAGAAAAGGAGTGTATAAATCACAGGCTTGTTTGAGATTTAAGCAAAATGGTAGCAACAAAAGCTCGGCCCCAAACAGTGCCTTTTTGTTGCCAGATCAGACAGCTCATTTTTTGCAGTTTGCTGCTTCTTTTTTATTTCATGTATTGCTAGGCAACCACCAAATTAGTGCTAACGTTACCTTATTACAAACCATGAACTCTATGCGACCCAAATAGTTAATAGAACAGTTTAAATTAGTGAAAACAACTTACCTGAAATCTCAAGTAGGCTACTGCACTAATCTATCTCCTGCTGTTTCCTGTTCATGGTAACTACGGTTGGTAAAGTCATAAAGCTCCGGGTATCTCACCACAGTGAGAAAAAAAAACCGCTAATGACGTCGGGCGCTTTTCCGCTCTGAGTTGAATCTTTTTCAACTCGAGGCGTTCAGGACACTCCTGTAAAAACGCAGGGTGCACAGAGTGGATAAACGTTGAGCTGCTCAGTAACGCAAAAGCAGTGCACAAAATGCTTCAATCTCATTGAAAACAATTACAAAAAAATTCGCCCCAGGCTGCTAAAACTGTCTGATCGGGGCCTAATGATGTGTAATGGAATTAGACTAGAGGCTCTTCATGTTTGATTGGCAGGTTTTATTAGCATGACGTCACCTTTTTAAGATAAGATAAGAGCTTAGTTGTCCCCGCGGAGCAATGTGTCTCTGGTGTTGTGGCAACAGCACCTAAGGACATAACAGTGGTTCATAGAAACGACAACAAACATCTGATTAAGATATAAACTTCTCATGCATCCATCATCACGGAGCAAATTACAGTTTTATATTTATATCTATTATTCAGAATTGTAAGTGAATTTAGTCGTGGTTATCCCGTCTTGAGTTCTGGCCACTCTCATCTTATTATCCAGACATCAGTAGGAAGTGGCGTGTATGAGAGCACTAGAGGAGTGTCTAGAGGAGTCAACAAAGGGAATGTCAGGCACGGAAAGCATTTGACCTTTGAACTTGGGAATGTTGTCTGCCTCTCCCCCGTCCAGCACATTGTTTTCCTGTCATTTCCTACATCTTTGGGCGTGACTGGGGGGTTTTGTTTATGTACAGCGTCTGGATAGGTTCAGTCTGAAACAGTTTGGATTATCTTTCTGTAGTCGCAGAGCTCTGAGGGTCAAAAACAGCCTTCACCGTGAAGGTCGGTGACTTATCTTGATTGTAGTTTTTAATCGGCATCAGAAAGCCAGCCCTCATTTGTATCACATATTTCCCCTTTTTGATTGTCTGAAGCTTGAATGAACGTGGTTTTAACACCCGCCTTAATACAGCTCTTTGAATACATTGGATCTTAAGGTGTGTTTGTTGACTGAAACCATCCAAAGTTACATTGTGCCAGACTCCCAGTGGAGTCGTGTTTGGTGTAATAACTCCTCGGGCTCAACTCAGAGAGCGTGGCATGACTATGCAAACAAAGGCGTTCACATTTCTCCGCTTCACACTCTCAAGGGCCAACTGATAGTTGCTGCTGTTCACGGTCCAATAATTCAGTAAACAGGGAGTAGAAACCCTGTGTTTCCTCTGATACAGGTGGAGCGCTGTTGTTTGGTTTGTTCCTTGATGCGGAAAGTGACAATTGTAGGAAGTAAACTGCCCTCGTGAAAGATTTTGCACCTACACAAACCCAGAGCTGACAATTAAGTGTTAAATGTGTCTTTTCTATCTGTTTAGAAGTTGTTTTGTTGACTGTTTTCACTGCTTTGTTGATGTTACTCAGGCATTACATAAATACAGTAATTACTGGATCATCTATCTCATGAAACAAAGTCACAATTAACTGTTCGCTAAGCCTCTTGGCTCCTTGGCCTTGGAAGCTCACTACAGTAGGTTGTAAACTCGTTAGCCAGGTATGCTAAAAATCTATGGAGTCATAAGAGTGTCATAAAAAAGAATAAATCTGTAAAGGAATAAGAAAATAAATGTGGAAATATAAAGACAAATAATTAAAAGAATAAGTAAAAATAAAAGAATATATACGTAAATAAATAAATGTGGAAATATAATAAAGACAAATAAAAAATAATAATTATACACATTTTCATTTATTTTCACATTATTTGTTAATTTTTTTCTGAATTTATTTATATATTTTGAAAAATATATAATATAAAATGTTTGCATATTACTCTGTTTTCTGTATATTTACATACAAATATTTATATATTTGTATCCCTTTACTTTTCCTTATTCTTTTCCCTATTGCTTTTGCTATTCCTTGAAGGGCCAAGCTGTCAATCAACTGGCTTTGGGTGGGACTTCCTGCCCAGGCTAAGTAGTCAATTCCCATACATGTACTCTATTTTAAATGAAAAAATACTGTCATTTATATGCAATAAATAAATATATATATATTTTTAAAAATATAGAAATAAATGAACAAATAAATGTGAAAATAAATTAATATGCTTTCTACTTGTTATTTTATATTTTGATATTTGTCTTTATATTTCCATATGTGTTTATTTTCTTCATATTTCCACATTTTTCTTTATAATCTTTTACAGATTTATTCTTTTTTATGGCCCTCCTATGACTCCATAATTTGCAGCGTACATTTAAGCATGTCTACAGGTCATGCATGTTACACAGGTGTGTCTTTATGTGTGCCGTGTACATGTCAACAACCGATCTCTCACTGTGTCCCATGTTGTCAGCCTGACTGTGCCCACTAACACAGCGGCAGTGGGCTCAAACCCCTTTGATGAAGACGACGAAGAGGAGGAGGAGGAGGAGGAGGAGGAGAAGGAGAAGGAGGAGGAGGAGAAGGAGGAGGAGATGGAGCAGCAGACCACAGTCAACCACATCAGTGTGAATAAAGAGGAAATAAAAACGTTGGTGAACAGAAGAAAAAACACTCCTCCCGCCCGCCCACAACCTCCCCCGCCTTATTTCTTGTTTCTATCTTTGTGTCATGGATCGCCGTTGGTGCCGCGTTTCTTTTTTTCACAACATTTCCTTGTCTCGGTTACTTTGATCCCTTCTTCCTTATATCCACCTCTCTCTCCTCCCCCAGGTGGCAGGTTGTTGTGTTGCTCTGCATGGTCGCTGGAATGACACACAAAGCCAATGTCCTTCGCTCCTAACAGTGCCATGTCTTGCAGAACATTAAATGTCATGCGCATGCGGGGCGCATGTCTCTGCTGCGGGAGATGTCTTACAGTCAGATCTGAATATTGACACACTTATACACATGTGTATATAGATTGGTCATTTATATCAGACAATAATCATGCTGTATAGCATCAAAAGAAGTGTACATACACATATAAATGCATAAAAGACCAAATAAGATACACAAATGTGACCATCATACTGCATTTTTGTTGCCGTAAATCACCAAAAAAAGCAGGTAAAACCAGTGTCAACAGTAGATTTGCAATAAAAGACACTGTGAACAGATCTGACTGTAAATCCTTTATGTATGTGCTGGTGTGTGTATTATTTTTCAGTTAATAACTCTCTTGTCAGAGCCAAGTTCTCTCTGGTGTTTAGGTGGCTCCCTCTGTTGGCCGTCCAGGTTACACTCCAATCATGCTTTCACAACAATGATTTGTCTTGCTTGGTCTCATGTTGCTGTATTTTTCATGCGTCTTTTGATATGCAGTCATGTTGTTTTGTTGCATTGTGTGCACCCCCACTTGAAGCTGTTGATCTTAAAGTGGCATCAAATAGACCTTTGAATCATGTATGGTGCTGCCTGAACCAAACGCTTGCTTTGTAGCATTGATGCCATGTGTAAGCATGTTTTCCACTTATTTAGAGGATGTTTTTAAGATGAATCATAAAGCTCTCACCGGATCTTGAAATGCACTTTTGGCTTTTTGTGTTTTTACTTAACTTGGTGTTTTCATTTATTATTCTCGCTTTTCTAACTTTTAACTTTTTGTTCCTGCTTGCCGTACGCCTGGCATGCTGGGTTGTCCCGTCGATGCGTTTGTAAGGCCCTGAGATGAACGTGACAATACGTTTTTTCTAAGTGTCTCTCTTGTCTGTCCATCCAGTGCGAGCAGTATGGAGAAGACTGCGGACTGGTCCGATGAAGACACAGGTGGTAACCCGTTCTCCGCCAACGGCGACGGGAATCCGTTCGAAGATGAGCCGGCTTCTCCGGTCGTCTCTGTGGCTGTCAAAGCCCTCTATGACTATGAAGGACAGGAGCAGGATGAGCTGACCTTCAAAGCAGGTACGTAGCGGGAATGATGAGAAAGACTCATGGCGCGTCCAAAATCACAAACCATGCACTACATACCCAATATGCGTACTATCGTTCAACATACTTTTATGTGAATAAACAGTAGTAGGTATCTTTTCGGACGCACTGAGCAGTAATTTACGACGTCACTTCTTGAGAGCCTCCTTGTCGGTTGGAGACATGTAACCATGGTAACTCGTGCCAACCTCATGTGACCAAAACAAACTAATTTTGAAAATATATTACGCATGAAATCTTTAGTGAAAATCTTATACTTACACTTAAAGTGAAGCATCATTGACGTTCCAGAGCTGTCACTCAACAGCATACTGTAATATTTCACCGGAAATAGTATGCAATTTGCATACTATTGGTTTCATACTAAGGTTTCGGACATACTAACAAATCTCACATAGTGTTTTAGCGTACTAAATAGGTTACTGGAATACAAATATACATCCCTTCTTTGTTCTTTCTCCTTCCTCCAGGGGATGAATTCACCAAAATTGGCGAAGAAGATGATCAGGGTTGGTGCAAAGGCCGGCTCAAGGACGGAAAAACAGGCCTCTATCCTGCTAACTATGTGGAAGACACCCAGTAATGAATTATCACAAATGAATAAATGTGAAGAAAGAAGAAAGCGATGTGTTGCAAAGTGACTGCCGGCTGGAAACGAGAAAGGCTCTGCCTTATTTTTAACTCCCTGTTGGTGAAGACTGGACGAGTGTTGGAGGAGGACGGAGGAGAGAAGTTGCAGATTTATTAAAGGACCACTTGAGATGTTGTTGCTTGCCACAGATATGAAAGATGGAAATGAACAAGTTTCCAGATGATTCCAGGCGAAGAAGATCACAGAGGAAAAAATTGCTGTCAGCGTAAGATATGTTACTTAGAATCCCATTTATGCTGTTACAAAAATAATAGCCTTTCAAGTAGATAAAATGAAATTTATGTGTGAACTTATATATTTTGTTTAAACGAAACACTGGGATGACACTGACAAATCGTCTTGCGATGTTACATGCAGCCTTCAAGCCACTATGGATTCATTAAAGGGAGATGACCCTTTTTTATAACCATAATTATCTATTTTAGGTTTGAAACCTGTTCCTGAATCCAGTCCATAAATGTTAATTGTTTTTTGACAAAGTAGGCACTTATGATGGGATTATTGTGTCAGGTTTAACCTGATTTTAAATTAGTGCTTACGTTGTTCTGTCATTCCTTTCAGGGTTCTGTTTGTCCATTCAGTTCATCAACTGTTCTGGTTATTTTATAAGGAATGATGAAGATCAGTAGAGCCGTATCCTGATGTAGTCTTCATTTAGTTCACAGTGGGTGGGTTCCTCTAGTCACTGCAATTGAATGTATATTCACTGATTGTATTTTCTCACTTATGGATTGTTCACTTTAGGTGAGGTTGGGTTTTTTTCAAGCACTGACCCATTAATTAACCCCCAGAACAAACTGTCCTCAAGCTCTTCACACAGATCTCTCTATTGATCGTCATACTATATGGGTTATTTTTCACGCAACACTGAAAGTTTATCTCACTTGAATCTCCATGTTTTAATTTTCTCACTTCTTGTTTAAACGTCAAGTTATGGGAGAATATTTTCTGTTTTTTTTTAAAAATATATTACAATTTATAGCAATAAAACCACAGCCGAGTATGGCGCCGCATACCTGCATGTAAATAGCCTGGACGGAATGAAATATTAGAACAAATTAAGCATCGATATCAGATGATATGTAGTTGGAAATTGATGATTGTTAATTTATGATGCCACAAGTGCTTTTGTTCTACTCTTGTTAGAATGCTGTGACTGAGAATCAGTTTGTATAGTAATTGAATGTTTTATGGCAAATATCCCTTGAATCTGTTATTTTGATATATTTGTAAATATGATTATTTTTCCCATCACAGACGGCCATACTCATTGAATTAATCAACAAAATATGTGAATTATTGTCAATTTTCCCCTTAGGAGCTATGACATGAATGGAAATACCTGATTTCATACATATGTTTGGCTCATCAAGTATTTCGTAGGCTTGTATTTCTGCAGGCTTTTCACTTCACATTAATTGCCCAGTATGTATCGATGAAATCATTGCTCTCAAAAGCTATTTGATGCCTTTAACTGCAGCACGAGAGGAAGATGAATTTTGTTGTCTTTAATAATAGTGAGAAAGGAGACGTTTTGCCATGTTTTCAGGGCATGCTGTCGTCAAAACGCAGCAACAGCTGTACTTGCACAGTAAGGTTTGTAAATGTTGTCCCACAACATAATAAATGAATTTATTGGAAAAAAAATATATATTTTGCCTTTGTCTTGAGTACTGATATTTCTCATCTTTAACTTTTCACTTATGATGTCAAGATATTTACTGTATCTAAAAAGAGCTTAATTTTTGTGTGTGTGTGTGTAAAGAGCCTTAAAAACTTTTGAATATAGTTAATTTACTCAACCAATAGTTTAGTTTTACAATACTTTTGGTTGCAGACTCAGTGTCCTGTTGAAGTAAATGTCAAGTGAGGCACATCTACAGTACAGTTGTCTGTGTAAATGAAAATAAGGAAAATGCTACTAACATGCCTTGAATTTAGCGTTATGAAATTTAACACAACATTTTATATATTGATATATATATATGTCCCACAACATATATATATATGTATAATATATATATTATACATTTATATGTATAATATATATACATGTAAATATATGTATATATATGCATATATATATATATGTATATATATATACATATATACATATATATATGTATATATATATACATATATATATGTATACATATATATATACGTATATATATATGTATATATATATATATACATACATATATATATGTATATATATATACATATATATATGTATACATATATATATATATGTATATATATATATATACATATATATATATATACATACATATATATATGTATATATATATATACATATATATATGTATACATATATATATACGTATATATATATATGTATATACGTATATATATGTATATATATATATAGCCTAGCATATCTATGGGTTAAACAGACAAACAGTAATTAAATGTATATAAACAAACAAAACACAAAACAATACTTTTAAGACTTTAAAAAAAATAAATCTAAACCCAACCGGAGCTTTAAATATCAGGGCAAACTACATTACCCAGAAGCCCTTGCTACAATAACAGAACCACGAGATCATTTTTTATCCAATCAGAGCCCGAGCAGGATGTTGACGTGTCGTATTCAGTTATTATTGAAGGAAAAACACAGCTTCATGCTACTACAGTAACTTCTACATTTAACCCACAGTTATTATTACTACCAACAGATATAAACACAATGTCAGAGCCTCACAAGCCGGATATCGCCGCTATCTTTAAGCGACTTCGTGGCATTCCTACTAATAAGGTGAGAGTTTCACACGGTTTTGTTTATAACGAGGAAGTTACACTGACACGTCGCACTTTGACACAACAACACACAAAGCTTCAATTTAACAGCTTAATAGAACAATCAGCTACATACATGTCGTGTTAATACTCGATCGAGTTGGTTGAATAGTGTCCTGGTGACATTTAGAGGAGGATAATCTGTCAGGAAACTTGTGAACTGTAAGCAACGTAAGCCAACTGATGACAGCTAAGCTAGGTAGCTAACAGCTAATTTGACAGTTGACTCAAAGCTGTTAGCTGTGTAGCTAAACTCACTAAAGCTCTTTAGTCCACTTTGATAAATGTAAGACAGTATTGTATTCATGCTGAGTGATATTCATAATGGAAGTATGCTTTTTTTCTTTACCAGTAAGAGTTCATTTCATTGTTAAATTCTCACCCACTTCACTACCAGCTGTTTGAATCAGCAGCCAGCCCATAAACACCCTTTATATTGTTTGCTTTATTGATTATAAACACATGATCTGGTATGAGGAGGGAGTTGAAACAAGTTCTTAACTGTTTCATTAAAATATAATAAAATATTATAAAAAAATATATATATTTATATATATATATATATATATATATATATATTTACATATATATATATTTATATATATATATATATATATATATATATATATATATATATTTACATATATATATATTTATATATATATATATATATATATATATATATATATAAAATAATATATTATATCAATATAATTTTACCATTATTTATATTATTTATAATAATATATAAAATAAAAATATGTATTTTATATATATATAATATATATTTATATATTATATATATATAATATATATACACATAAATATATATATATATATTTAATATAATTATTTAATGTTTATATATATTGAGATTATGTGTTTGTATACTGTGTTTGTCTAGGCTTGATTTCCGTTTGTTTTAAACTCCCTAGAGCCCTTTAGTCCACTTGAACACATGTATTGTAGACAGTATTGTATACTTGCTGAACTATATTCATAATGGATTTAAGCTTTTTTTTCTTTACCAGTAAGAGTTAATTTCATTGCGAAATTCAACCCACTTCACTAACAGCTGTTTGAATCAGCAGTCAGCTAATGTCACATGCACTTCAGACCTTCATGGTTATAAACACCATAATACATAATATATTACACATAATATAATATCTGCTTAAAGATTAAAGGTTAGTGCTCACCTACAATCTGTAATGTTAAAAAGCTCGGACCAAGCCAGAAATCTTGGTGTAGTCATGGACTCTGACCTGAGCTTTAACAGCCATATTAAGACAATTACAAAGACAGCCTTCTATCACCTGAAGAATATAAGAAGAATTAGAGGACTGATGTCTCAGCAGGATTTGGAAAAACTAGTCCATGCATTTATCTTCAGCCGACTTGATTACTGTAACGGCGTCTTTACTGGTCTTCCTAAAAAATGGATCAGACAGCTGCAGCTGATTCAGAACGCTGCTGCTAGAGTCCTCACTAAGACCAAGAAAGTGGATCACATCAGTCCAGTTCTGAGGTCTCTACACTGACTCCCTGTCTCTCAGAAAATTGATTTCAAAATACTCCTGCTGGTTTACAAAGCACTAAATGGTTTAGAGCCAAAATACATTTCTGATCTTCTGCTGTGTTATGAACCATCCAGACCTCTCAGGTCATCTGGATCAGGTCTGCTTAGTGTCCCCAGAGTCAGAACTAAACACGCAGAAGCAGCGTTCAGTTTTTATGCACCAAATATCTGGAACAAGCTCCCAGAAACCTGCAGGACCAGCTCCAACTCTGAGTTCTTTGACATCAAAGCTTAAAACTTTCCTGTTTGCTGCTGCCTATCATTAAACCAGATAATGATCTTCTATTTTAGCTTCTATCCTAGCTTTTATTTTTAATTTATTTCTAATCTTTAATGTTTTTATAACTGTTTTAATTATGTCTTAATGTTCTTTTGCACTTTGTCGCAATGTTCTTGAATGTTTCTGTAAAGCACTTTGAATTTCCCTGTTGCTGAAATGTGCTATACAAATAAAGCTGCCTTGCCTTGCCTTATACTGTATATTGAGGTTATATTATGCTCTCTTCCTCCTATAGGTTTGCTTCGACTGCTCAGCTAAAAACCCCAGTTGGGCCAGCATCACCTATGGTGTGTTCCTGTGTATAGATTGCTCTGGGACACACAGGTCTCTCGGGGTCCACCTGACCTTTATCAGGTAAATCAGGACTTATTTACATACAACCATTCGAGGTCACTGCCTAACCTTAACCATTCAAGATCACTGCCTAACCTCAACCATTCGAGGTCAATGCCTAACCTATTTCTGACATTGTTGTGTTACACAGGTCCACTGAGCTGGATTTCAACTGGTCATGGTTTCAGCTAAGATGTATGCAAGTGGGAGGCAACGCCAGTGCGGTCAGTACCTGAAAGCAGCACACTGTCAACAGATTTTAATCCCAGCATTGCGCGACATACATGTAATTAAACCTCTTGTCGTCTTTCCTGTTATCTGTTCAGATTACATTTTTCAGTCAACATGGGTGCACAACCAACGCTGCCAACACCAAGTACAACAGCCGAGCTGCTCAGCTGTACAAAGACAAGATAAAGACTTTAGCCACACAAGCCACGAGACGCCATGGCACTGAGGTAATGCAGACATGTTTGTTTACTGTCTTAAAAGGAAGGAAGCCAGAACTGAAAAATGATATAAGACACGCTCTGTCTTCCTTTTGTAGTTCCTCTTTGCTTATCACACTTTTTATCACTAAGTGCACCACAGATAGCTGTATGAGTTGTACTGCTCTTCTTCTGTCCAGTTGTGGCTTGACAGTCAGGCTCCTCTCTCCCCAACATCACCAGACGACAAGCAGGTGGATTTCTTCAGCCTGCATTCAAAGGTAGTGGGGTGTGTTTGCCTTGCCTAGGTGTGATTTTATCCACATACCTGCTGTGTGGATACCTATGAAGGACAGAACCTGAAAAAATAAATAAATACAAAATTAATAAATATATGAAAATATATTGAATGAATAGATAAATAAATAAATATGCCATTAAATGTACCAAAAATAATATTAAGAATAAATGTAGACATTAATTAATTGATCAAATGTGACATAAATTGATATTTGTGTTTTAATGTGCTTCTTTATTTATTTACCTTTGTATTACTCTTGTCTGTCTACTTTTATATTTAATTTTCCCATTTATTTGATGTTATTAACTTTGTATTTATTTTGTATTTATTTTAAAGTACAGGTGCGGATCAACGGACTGAAGTTTAATTGTTTCACAGACCTACAGAAATACAACAGAAATATCAATTTATGTCAAATATGATCAATTAATTAATGCCTACATTTATTTTTCGATTGTTTTCGGGATATTTAATGGCATATTTATTTATCAATCTATCGAGTCATTTATTCATTTTTGTTTTCGGCAGGTTCCTATTCAGTGATTAGTAATTTTACCACGTGTGTTTGTGTTTAATGCCCAGGATCTTCCTGATAATTTGAACATGGCCAAAATGAGTCTCAGCTCCTCCACATCAGAGAAGCCTTCAACAAAGGACAAAGAGGAAGACCGAAATGGTATTCACAAAATACAAACATCCACTAGTTGTGTTTGTCTCAATCCCATTTATGTGGCTCATCACATACACATTAAACCTTTTCAGGTAATCTAGATGAGGGTCCTAGTGTGGAGATGCTGAGTGCTTCTCCAAAAGCAAATCCAGGTTGGTTTATAATCTTCACTTTTAGGGTTCCTCACCTTATTTTTTGTATCTGAATTATTGCTAAAGTGTAGGAGATGTAACTTTACTGTCCTTCAACCTCTCCAGAGCTGTCCTCTCTTCTTAAGAAGAAGCCAACTACTGCCAAGAAAACAGTACGTACTCATATCGCAATTTTGTAAGTATGTGTGTTCACAGACTGCATTCGTTTTGTAAAAATGTGTCTGCTTCTAGTTGGGCTCTAAAAAGGGCGGTTTGGGCGCTCAGAAGGTCAGCAGTAAGAGCTTCTCAGAGCTAGAGAAGAAGGCTCAAGCTGCCGACAAGCTCAGAGAGAGAGATGACGGCACTACTGCTCCCAACTATCAATCTGACGAATCCATGTGAGTGTCTTTAAATTGTCTTCCCTTTTTATGCTCAATAAATGTATTTTTATTGTTTTGTTTCTGTTTTTGCTACTGTACTCTCCCTCTGTTTTGTCATTTTTTTAAACCTACATGTCCCCCTCTCAGCGTACCATCCCTCCGACTGGCCTGTAAAGATTTTGAGCAGCAGAGGAAAATAGAAGAAAAGAAGATGAAGGGATTAGAGGGGAATAAGAAAGTGCAAGCTGAGAGACTGGGCATGGGTATGGGCATGAGGAGGTATGAGGATGACGACACAACTGCTAGTCATCCTGTTGCTGATATATCTCGGTTTCTTGCTCTCATTATCACTGTGTTGTCGCCTCTTCTCTGTAGTGGAGTGTCTCACTCTGTGACATCAGACATGCACATGATCGAGCAGGAAAAGCCACAGGGGCCCAAGACCACCAAAGGACGACGGTTCACTGAGGACAATGAGGATGAAGGGTCCTTCAGCTCTAGGTCAGATAAATATTATTTCTGTTACTGCATTACTTGCAAATCAACTTAAGAAATCTTAGTCGACTAAGATGGTGCAGCCCTATTTTTTTCACATCTTGTTTTATCTAAATATATTGTGAATTAATATCAGTATTCATACACTGATTTGGCAATACTGTATCTGAATAAGTTCCTGGCTTAAAAGCCATTTGAATTTTAAAATCTGCTGTTGATCATGCTGATTCAGTTGTCACACATTTTTCAACTGACATTATTCTGGCCTTCTTCTTTCTTTAGGGTCATGTCCCGGTTTGAGGAACAAACAGAAACCTCAGAGAGTTTCTCCTCACGGTGGGATGATCAAAGCGAGGGAGGAGGCTGGATGAAGGAGAGCAAGAAGCCAGAGCCGGACTTCTACTTGACCCCCGCTATAACATCACTGAATGACAGGTAGGGTATTGTGTTGCAATGTAATGTACAACCTGTCGATGTCACCGTAACGGAGTCCTCATTACTTATTACTACTTATTGTTGTTGCCTGATAGAGTCGGAATTTAACCTTTTTGCTGTTAGAATATACAGCTATTGGTTAGTGTTTATTTCTGTTGTCATATCATGATTGTTTTCATTTGTAATCATTGTGTGTTATCAGGCACACAGCCAGAAGAAAACCAGAAGCCTTACCAGTGTCAGACTCAGGAGAAGCTCAGAAAAAGTTTGGGCAAGACGTGAAATCCATCTCATCTGACATGTACTTTGGAAAACAAGATGACTCTGAGGTACAACATGAAAACATGACCTAAACATGTTATGCATACTGTATATATTGTGTTGTGAATGATTAGAGTTGACTGGCATACTGTGTCTTTTTTATCGTACATGTTCAATATAGTGTTCAACGTTTTATATAAGTAATTCTTGGTACACATATCTAATCATGGATTAACCCTTGGATTAATCGTGATCACACATAAAAATGACTAAAACGTGAAAACTACTTGAGACTGTCTGTTTTTCTGTTCTTTAGTACGAGGCCAAAACACGACTGGAAAGATATTCTGGGAGTTCCTCTATAAGTTCAGCAGACCTCTTCGATGATCCAAAGAAACAGGCTGGTAAGAGACTATTTGTGTGATATGTTGGATTTATCAAGCTGTTAACTACACAAACTTTGTCCTAAATTACTTGTTTCAATTTAATGGCTGACCAACAATGTTTCATTAGAGCTGCGCTGTCTATACTGTGACAGACATAATGATACAATGAACTGTTTATTTTTTATTTAATTAAAGGTCTTTGACTCCAGGGAAAAAAAATGAAATGAAAATGCGAAATATTCTTTGCAGATTTTTCGCGTTCAAACCTTTTGTCAAAGAAAAACTTTTAGTTCATATGCTTCCATTGCTGGTAATAACAATAATAATAAGCTAATAATAATAATAATTAAGGCTGTACCGGATAGTTTGAAGCTTCATTCATAACGCTGACAATGTAATTATCGTTAATAATTGACAGAAACATTGCATGCAATAGTCCACCTTCTCCCTCCCTCACACACACACAGAGCGAGCGACGTGGCGCTTAGTCATTGTCTCTAGATGTAATGATTTCCAAAATTCACAACATGTTTTTATGTAACCAAATATTCTGCTACAATCCATATTTGTTGGCAATTAGCCTTTCAAAAACAACATTGTCTCTCTGCTCAAAAAAATATTTTCTCTGGTATTCGTAGTTTATGGACGAGAGTATTTCGGTTAGGCTGTTATGTTGTGGAAACGCTGTGAACACGCCCATTCAAGTCACATCACATGGTACACATGACATTACAACTTAAGTGGTCGAAACTCCAATAATGTAAGTTACATTATCCTTCAAATCAAAATATTAGTCAGTGCTGGCTGGTAACTGTGGTAGATTTTATTATTCTATGATCAATTTGTCATCATTTCTAAGCACGTAAGAGATGATTTCACAGTCTTACCATCATCACTGGAAAATGATCTCTAGGAAAGAGTGGTAACGCTGGGTAAATATAGTGAAAACCACACCCCTGTACCAATTACAGTAACCACAGTTTACGTTCTAGCAAATTTATTAGTGTGGTCATTCCTAAAGTCTGCACCTCCTTTGGTCGTCACTCATTCCAGTTGGCCGCTCCCTGTGACTGGAGCGAGTTACAAAAGCTGCTGAAACTCCACACCCTCAATCCAGTTTCCATCCTTTAATAACTCATTACAAGCAGCTTCTGATCACTGCACCTGCTTCTGAATTTGCTTCTCTGGAACACAGTGCATCTATTGTTGTATATACTGTGTCTAATATTGTTTTATTGCACTAGTTGTATCTATGTTTCTAATGTCTTCGTAATGACTGTCCTAGGATTCCTAAATCTGTTAGTATAAGTTCTGCAAAGCATGTTCTCCGTCTGTCTGCTTGACTCTCTTTTTTTTTTGTCTTGTGCTACACAGCGAGTTCGTACCGTCTGACCAACGTGCTGCCCAATGCTCCCGACATGTCGCAGCTCAAACTGGGAGTGCGCTCAGTCGCAGGAAAACTCTCCGTCATGGCCAGCGGCGTAGTTAGCTCAATTCAGGTCGGTCAGAAATATGGCAACATATAAACATCTTTGTCTGACAAACATAAAATTCACGTTCCAATAATGTGTGTCATTTCCTTGTTTTTCAGGATCACTACAGCTCCTGAGTCACGGTGTCTCCTCTTGGTTTAATCGCCCGCATAGTCGTCCTCTGTTTAACAGATCCCAGTGAGTGGTGGTCATTCGTTATGGAAGCAGAGAAGGGCAAATCTGCTCTATAACCCTGTGTATACATCCACAGTATATCTAATTTTTTTATTAGATCATGTATATACAACAGTTGCTGGAATCAAGAGGATCGAAGCACAATATTTTCAGGGGGATTGCGTTCCCCTGCTGGCATCTTGAAGGGAGATCTGTATAGTTCAGTTATGAAGATTATTTAGTTTGCAGTTTATTGCTTAATTCGCTCTTGAGGTCTTTGGGGTTCAAATATTTAGAAGTATTATATGTAGCAGAGGGTTAATTGTGTTTTGAAGGATGGATTTGATTCCTTTTAGTTGAGGAGGTCAAAAAAATAAATTGCAAGTTTTTAATTGGTTAATTGGTAACACACATCACATGCACTCTGTATTGTGCTTTTTTGCACATTCCCACAGGTGTGAAAGTGTCCTTTCTGTCCCCAAAGTGCACTTATGTTTGCTCCTCCACAGACAGGACCAAAAACCTGACAAAGAGGCCTTGGGGGACCAGATACAGTATATATATTTCTCAATCACGCATACAATCAGTTATAGAAACTGAAATAGGCCTCATTAGCACATAAGCTTCATTATCTTGTAATAGTTATGTTTTTCTTTTATGTTTTCGTAGGTCGTGCGTCTGTTGTTATAAAAGGACAAGATGGCATGAAACCTAAGCAGCTATTAAAAAGTCAGTCAGTCAAGGAAACGTTTTGGGAAATATGCTTGTTCGCTTTTTTGCCAAGAGTATGGTGAGAAGATTGATACCACCAATCTTCTCATCCAAGTGTATTCCTTAAGCAATCTACTCTATAGCATTAGAATGACCCTGCTCAATGTTGGTCAGTTGCACTATGTGTTTTTTTTTTCTCAATCCTGTTGCTTAGAATCAGACACTTTAAGGCGTTGTAATCGTTAAAAATGGTCAATATTGTAACCTGTAGATTAATTGAATTTTGAAGGGTGCCTTTTGATGATGTTTTGGTTTTAATTTGTAGCTGCTTTTTGTTGGTATTTGTGTTTACATGTCTGCTATGACTTTCTACACTGCCCCCTTTGGAATTAACTTTAATGGCACACACTTAAAGGGATAGTTCGGGTGTTTTGAAGTGGGTTTGTATGAGGTACTTATCCATAGTCAGTGTATTACCTAAAGTAGATGACGGTCGGCACGCCCCCAGTTTGGAGAAGCAAAGCAATGTACTGCTCTGGACGGGGCCGGCAGTAAAACATATTTTAGCCACCTAAAAGAAAGACTCACCTAAAAAAATCAATATCAGTTTAAATGTACGCTATATTTAGAATATTTTCATCGGTTTATTTTGCCGTGAGATGTTTCCAACAACTGAAGCCGTTATCCATGCTCTTGCCAAAGCAACCAGACCGCTGCCTTGCTCGGTTAGTTAGTTTGTCTTATTGTATGACTTTGGTAGGTTCAGATTCACCAAAGTCACACAATAACACAAACAAAGTAATCGATCGAGGCAGCGGTGGACCAGCAACTCCTGTGTTCTGCGAGGTAAAATGACAGTTTTTTCAAGGGAGTCTGGTGGCTTTGGCAAGAGCTTAGATGGAAACAACAGCTTCAGTTCCCCGTCGGAAAAGGCTGTCTTACAGCAAAGTAAACGGGCAAAAATATTCTAAATATAGCGTACACTTAAAATGATATTGATTTTTTTTAGGTGGGCCTTTATTTTAGGTTTCTAAAATATGTTTTGCTACCAACCCCGTCCACAGCAGTATTGTTCATATCCCTTTAAGACTCTTGGAGGCTATAATTTCCTGATGCGGTGGGACCTCTTTGTAGCTTTCAGGCCCCATTGCACAGCAATATATGTCCACTTTAAATATGAATGTAAACAGACAACTTTAAAGCCTTCATTTTTTTGTTGCTGTAACATACTGCCATGATCCAGGTCATATCTTTAATTCTGAGCTGGAAATCGTGCACAAATAGCACTACATGTGGTGCTATAGTGTGATTTGGGATTTGACATTTAAAAGCAATAGAAAAACAGGTTGATATGTGGTGATGGCTCTGGTGTGCTTTAGCATTTAGGTAAAGTTTGCCATGATACTAAAAATGCAATTTCAGATATCTAATTGCGCAGAGATTTTAAAGCCCTGATCGGGAACACAATGGTTATATTACTGAGCAATTTCTGTACTGTTTATGCTTCTCAGGAGTTGTATTGAGTTGTTAAATATGAAACACTAAAAGTTGTAGATCCTTCTATGACCAAATATTTGTTTACTCCATCACTCTATGCCTTAGTCCAAAGATCTCTGATTAACACGCCCTCATATTGCAATATGGTGGAGTCATCTGGTTATTTTTTTTGCACAATATTTGTTAGAAACTGCATGTGGCAGCTTTTGCTTGAATGTACTGTATTGCAATTGATGTTGCGTCCATGTTAAACTTTAATTTAGTTGATCTTTGTAAGATTGTTTGTGTCTTCTGCTGTTGAATATTGTTAAATGTTACATAAAAGAATAGTAGCTCATGTAATTTGCATGGCCCTTGTAGTTAATAGGACACGCTGACACCTCCTGAATACAAGATAGCATACTGCTGTGTAGACCCATTAAATAAATAATAATGGAATAACCAGAACTGTTCAATAAAAACTGTATAATACTGCTACATACAATGCTGTATATGGCTTTGGATTCCCATTTATAGAAAGCTACAGATAATCAAGTTTTGACATATTTTGACACTCAAAATGTAAGTAAGATTTTTTGGAAACATGCCAAATAAATGGCTTGTGCCGAAGCTCTTTTTGCCTGGTAATTTTTATGTCTCCACTGCACAGAAACGTGTGTTTATCTGTGTTTGATTAATCAATTAATCGTTTAGTTTGTAAGAAAATAGCAAAAAGTGTCCATCACAATTTCACTGAGTCCAAGTTTATATCTTCAAATGTCTTGTGTTGTCCTGCCAACAGTCAAAACCCCCAAAATATTAAATTTGTTATCGTATAAGACAGTGAAAAACAGCAAGTAATCACATTGGAGAAGCTGGAATCAGGGGATGTTTGATATATTTTGCTTAATAAATGACCTTAATTATCAAAATTGTTGCTGTTTAATTTTCTATCCACCGACTAATCAATTAATGGATTAATTGTTTCTTTTTCTACTTGAAAGACATCTTTAATCCACCTTCAGGACACCATTCTGGTAGTGGCTAGAAGGGAACCAGCAAACTGGGAAAACTCTCGCGAGATTGTTAAGGTTAGGATAGGTTGTCGGGCAGCAAGTCTCGCGAGAGTTGCATATATCAGATCAGATTTCGCAAATTTGCTGGCTCCCTTCTAGACAAGACCCAAAACATTCTGGCAGACGCTTACGTGGCTGGATGTGGCGTTTAGGGTGCTTCCTGTGCGGTCGGAATTTATGATCGTTTAAATTGGAACTTTTAGTTTAACGATGACACAAAGTTGCAAACTGACAATTTATTTTTATTTTTTCAAAACTATTGCATCTAAAAGATTAAAAGATAAAATATCAGTTTAAGGCAGGGGTCTGCAACCTGCGGCTCCGGAGCCACATGCGGCTCTTTAGCTCCTCTCCAGTGGCTCCCTGTGGATTTATAAAAAAAAATTAGTGAAAATTAATAACTGTTTTATCGTTTACATTTTCATTTTTATTTATCATTGTTGTAGGTCTATGGTACGATGGATACGATTAGGACACATTGAGAAAAAAAATAAATCTGAGATATTTCGAGAATAAAGTCATAGGTTTACGAGAAAAAAGGCGTATTATGAGAATAAAGTCATAATATAAAGTATTAATTTTACGTGTTATTTTCTTTGTTTTCTCATAAAGTTGTGACTTTATTCTCGTAATATTACGACTTTTTTTCTCTTAAAGTTATGACTTTATTCTTGTAATATTACTATTTTTTCTCGTAAATTTATGACTTTATTCTAGCAAACTTCTGACTTTTTTTTCTAGTAAACTTCTGACTTTATTCTCGTAATATTACGACTTTTTTCTCATAAAGTTATGACTTTATTCTCGTAATATTACGATTTTTTTCTTGTAAATTTATGACTTTATTCTAGTAAACTTCTGACTTTATTCTCGTAATATTACGACTTTTTTCTCGTAAATTTATGACTTTATTCTAGTAAACTTCTGACTTTATTCTCGTAATATTACGACTTTTTTCTCGTAAATTTATGACTTTATTCTAGTAAACTTCTGACTTTATTCTCGTAATATTACGACTTTTTTCTCGTAAATTTATGACTTTATTCTAGTAAACTTCTGACTTTATTCTCATAATATTAAGACTTTTTTTCTCGTAAAGTTATGACTTTATTCTCGTAATATTACGACTTTATTTTGTAAATCTCAGATGTTTTTTCCCTCAATGTGGCCCTAATACTCCGTCGTAAATTGTCTCTGGCCCTCACTGCATTAGACTCATATACTATATACTTAGACTATAAACTGTGTCACCTTCATCCCAATGCTCAAATGTTTTGCGACAGATTTTTGCCTAAAATGGCTCGTTTGATAGTAAAGGTTGCTGACCCCTGATCCCTGGTTTAAGGGCTATATTTGTTACAGTTTTTGTGTTTTTTAACTAAGCAATTCTATTAGTAGTGGTACATTACGAGTTTAAGAGGAGCACTTGAATGCGTCATTTTTCCAAGGAAACAGGGTGAAGGAAAAAAGTTGTTTTAGCGGCTGTACTCAAAAACACAGCTGTTAATTGTACTTTTTACGTTACTTTAGCGTCCTAAATTATGCATTTATCGGTGAAAGAAGTGTATTATTTAACTCTGCAACGTAACGACTAGCTTGTTTGTACTATTTTTTAACCGTAAAGGCCTGTTAAATTCCTTCAAAGTAAAAGTTTTCCAGTTAAAAAATGCCGACTGAGTTAAAACAGAGGAAGAAGTCTCAGAAAGTGACCGAAACGTCTTCAGCAAACTGCGAAGATGAGACTCAGAAAGAGAAGATTGAGGCTGGAAACAACACAGGAGTGAATAAAACATCTTCTAGTTTGGATATTAGGAGTTTAATGTGCTTATTGTCGCTGGCAGCATGCGGAGCTCTGACCTGGTAAGTCAACAGTGTATATATCTGCATTATGAATGTGACGGAGAGTCTGTCTCTACTAACTAAATGTCTCTCTGGGTTTCAGGGTGGTGCTACTACAGAATGAGAGGTTTTCTGAAATAGAAAACAAGTACAGATCTTTACACGGAAAGACTTCGAGTCTGTTCGACTTGGAGGAAGAAGTCCTGAAGGTTTCTAAGAAGGTACGTTTTGATTTATAAGTGGAACATATTTTGAGCTGCCTCTGAGGGATGGAGCTTTACTCTACAACTCTCGCGAGATTTTATGGTTATGATAGATCGTCGGGCAGCGAGTCTCGCGAGAGCAAAACCACAGTTCACATCACAGCTCCTAAACACATACAACCTGTGACAATGATAGATAGATAGATAGATAGTAACTTTATTGATCCTGAGGGAAATTCAAGTTTCCAGCATCACAGTTCCATAGTGCAAAACATGTTAGTAAAAAGGCAGTAAAAAAGTTAGTAGTGCAAAGTACAAAGTACAAAAAAATACACCAGATATAAAAATACAAGGAGATGAAGAAAACTGTTCAAACTGAATTTAGTGCAGGGTAACAGCTGTGATACAGGACTATTAAAAAAGTGAATATAGTGCAGAAGAGACTGTTAAAAATGAGTATAGTGCAGGGTAACTCCAGTAGCTTAGTCTATGAAAGTGCACTGTATGCATTATTATCTGGGGGTCACAAGCAGACTTTCATTTATTGCAAGGGGTCAAAAAGGTTGGGAACTACTGCCTTACATTATATAAAACCCTCTCCATGTTTAATTTTGTTTGTTTGTTCTTTGAAAATGTAAGAAAAACTGCTTTCAACTGAGCACATTCTTGCATCCCCCTTGCATCTGTAGTGTCCATATGTGTGTGCTCTTTCAACTCGTTCTCTTTTACAGTTCACTTATCTTGTACACCTTGTGTATGCATGCTCATTGTTTCCTGCTGTATCTATTATACATGAATACTGAGGATCGTAGAGCTCCCACAGAAACAGCCCTCCTGTTTTGTGTTGCGGCTGCAGCTTGCCGCCTCTGAGGATGACCTACAGGAGGCGCTCTCCACCGTCTCCTTGGCAACACAACTCCAGCAGGACATCTCCACCCTCCACGCTGCCGTCATGGCGATGCAGGCCGACGAGAACTCCGCCTCTCGTGACCTGCAGACAGTCAACGCCCACTTCCTCAACGTGACGGAGACGTGGCAGGAGCGCCTGGCCGCCATCACCTCTGACCTGACCGCCCTCAAGGCCGAGTCACGGGAAGCTCACGCCGGAGCCACGGAGCGGGTGAACGAGGCCGAGCGGAGGGCCCGGTCGCTGGCGGAGAAGTTGGAGGAGCTCGAGGACAGCACGAAGAGGAACGCCAGAGCATTCGAGCGCACGGAGGGAGACGACACCAAGCGGGCGCAGGAACACCTGGACTGGAACACCAAGCAGATCCACAACCTGGAGCAGCAGACGAGCAGCCTGAGCAAGAGGGAGGCTGAGCTCAGCTCCCAGCTCCAGGAGCACATTCCCCGGGCGCAGGAGTGTGAAGAGCACCTGCCCCAGGTGGAGGAGGCGGTGCGCTCCATCCTGAGGCTGGCGGGGGATCTGAGCGGGGCGGAGAAACGTCTGGAGGAGGTGACGCTGCAGGTGTTTGGGACTGAGGACAGCATGCTGAAAGCGCTCAATGAGATCCTTCAGATCAGACAGGAGATGGACACCCTGCAGGCACAGAACAGCATCCTGAAGATGAAGAATGAGTTGTCCGTGGTTAAAGAGGTGGTCCGTGAACTCACCATGGTGCTGAGGGGGAATACAGGCGACGGCCAAACGGACTCTGACACTCTGGAGGAAGAAGGATGGAATGAGGAGGAGGAGGAGGCGTGGGAAGAATTTGACAAAGATGAGACAACTCCACTTCTACTTGATGACCTCACGGAATGATGTCATTGTTTTGAGTCAACTAGGGAAAAGGAGTGACCCTGTCGTACTATTTGTTGTAAAAGGCTACCAAAGTTCAGTATTAATGCTTTTCAAAATCAGATTAATGTCAGAAAACTGGGATTATCATTACATAAAAGTTCCCTGGTTTCATCATGAACTCTGGCATACATGCACTGTAATACACAAGTACAATCAAGAATGTTTATTTATTTCATTTTTCTAGCAAAAATTCCCAACAATCTTTAGTTCTAGTTTCTGAATTTTGCAGGTTTGCTGTTTTTCTTTGTCTTATTCAATTGTAAACTGAATATTTTTAGGTTTTGGACTGTTGTTTGTGGGGAAACCAGGCAATATAACAATATATGTTGGAAATTTTTCACAATTTCTGATATTTTCTAGACAAAACAACTAATTGATGAATCAAGAAAATAATCGATAATGAAAATAAACGTTATAGTTGCAGCCCTAAACTTAATTTCTGTCAGTGCTACCTTAGATTTGGTACAATAATAGCTTTTGTAGATGTATGATAAATCATGTTTTTGATGACTATTAAAATTCCATCTTTTGTATTGTATTTAATAAAATGAAATTTTTTTATTAAAAAGGGCTTATATGTATTTAATCCTGTTGTGTACTGAGGCACTAGTTTCTCTCCTCTGTTTTTCATTAATGTAAATAACCTGATATGATGTCTTGTAACGTATGATTGCTTTAAATATCTAACACCTCCTGAACATGTAAACATACAGCTGTTGTATCCATCAATCCATGTGCTGTGTGTCCTGTTTCAGTGCGAGAGCGTCCAGCTGATGCTGGAGGGTCTCGGGGGTCAGCGGGGGGCTGTGCGGCCTCAGCTGGAGGGTTTGGAGCAGGACGTGAGCCGGCTGAAGGAGTGGGCCTCTGGGCTGAACGAGAAACGAGCTCAGCTTCAGAGCAGCCTGACTTTGCTGAGAGACGCCGTGGGACAGATTGAAGAGCGCACCTCAGCCATTGCAAAGGACTTAGCCAACAAGGTAGGCCAGATTTTGTTGTCTATATTGAAGTATTTGACTGTTTCCAGAGTCACTGAGAAAATTAGTGTGGGGGATTTCAGATGCAGGGAACAAAATTCCACAGGCACAAAAGTTTAGGGCTGCAACTAATGATTATTTCCTTTTCTTTATTTGTATTTCAAAATACGACATATACTACAAAATAAAATAGAATAAAAATAGGATAAAATAAAATAATAATTACGAAACAGATGTGAAAACTAATAATAATAAAATTAAAATAAGATAAATAAAAATAGGATAAAATAAAATAATAATCAACGAAACAGTTGTGAAAAAAAAATGAAAAACTAAAATAAAAATAGGATAAAATAAAATAATAAACAAAACAGTTGTGAAAAAGAAGAAAAAAATGAAAAAATAAAAATAGGATAAATGAAAATAGGAAAAAATAATAATCAACAAAACAGAGGAGAAAATGAAATAAGAGAGGAAAAGAAATAATTAAATAAAAGAACTGATTACATTAATATCAATTCATGGGATATAGTTGACAGATAGCTGATAAATTCATGTCAGAGATTATACAAACACCAGACAACAACCGGGTTGCATAGGTTCACACATCCAATCATCTTAGTTGTCACATCTAACAGGGATAATTAGAAATGTGTTGTATACCTCACCCATTTTTCCCATCTTTCTTGTGTCCTGTTTTTTTTTCTTCATTTTTACCTATGCATTCTCACAAAATATAGGAATATCAGCAAGTCATGGTAGAGTCATGAAGCCCAAAGACAAAAAAGAGACAAAAATTTAAAAAAAGAATGAAAAAATAAGTATAATATAAAAAATGATTAACTTCTTGCAAAAGTGAGAAAAAAAACAAGAATAAAAAAAAAATGAAATAAAAAAAAAAATGAAAATAAAAAGACAAATGTGAAAAAATATTTTTTGCTGCAGAAACCCTCTGAGAAAAATAAATTTTCCTGTTACTTTTTGATAATGGGTTTGTGATCCTCTGTTCTTCTGTATTCTCCAACTAGGTGGCGTCAGTGAGGACAGATGTGCGCCGGATGGAAGGCGTGCAGTCGGAGCTGGAGTCTCTGCTAACTCAGGTGGCCGAGCTGGAGGACAAGACCACTCAGGTGGAGCGCGACATGGTCAAACGCATCGGGGACGTGCTGACCAGCAGCATCGACCGAGTCTCGGATCTCCGCTCTGAGTCCAAACGCAACACTCAGGCCATAGAGCAGCTCCACAGGCGCCTCCCTGAACTCACCGCCGCTGACAAACAGATCTCTGAGCGCCTGTTGGAGCTGGAGAGCGGCAGAGCTCGTATGATAAGAACAGTGACCTTCGCCAGCGACCTCAAACCAAAAGTCGCTGCTATTAAGAGGGACTTTGGGGCGTTTGAGCCTCAGCTGTCAGACCTGACTCTGCGGATAGGAAGACTAGCAGAGGAGATCATGAAGAGAGAGCAGGAGGTCGCTGAGCTTAGACAGACTCTGGCTAACCTCACCGCAGTAGAGGGAGATTTAAGTGTTACAAGTAAACAGGTTAGTGAAATAGCTGATATATCTGGAGAGATGCACCGGCCAACATGAGCAACACACTTCAACAACATCAAGGTTCTCTTCTTTTGGGTTCTTTCTCTGCTACTACATCTGGTCAACTGTCACTCACTCGCACTGAAATAAAACTTTAAATCCAAATGAAATTAATATGAAACCTTGTTAACTAAACTCTGATCTAAAGCACAATTCTGGTAACCTTAACCCTAGTCCACTGATTCCCAACCTGGGGGTCCCGACCCCCACTAGGGGTCCCCAAAGCTTCAATGGGGGTCGCACGGCTTTCTTGATTTTAAGGGGTGTAAGACAGCTTTTTCTTTTTTTTTTTATTACAGAAAACACAATGATTCTTCAGGTGATTATACACTAATGAAAACATCGTTATCAATATTATATTATATTTCTGCTAATAGATCCCCTGAAGTGTTACACACTGTTCCTTTTAAAAGGGTCCATTAGAGTCCAAATGACTTCCAGCAAAACACAACTGCAGCCTCAGGTGTTCAACTCGTAAGAACACCTGGAAGAAAGAGGAAAATTACATGTTATGTTACTGCACATGTTTGCACATGAAAGAGCTTCAACACGTGATATATCTGTTTTACATGTCATAAGATTGTAAATAATGTGGTGCCGCTTGATGAATTGAGCTTCATGTGAGAGGTTTACTCAATAAATTCAGAATTATTTGTTGTATTATGCGATTGAGATGGAATTCATATTTGGGTTTAACCACATTTTTTGCAGCCCTTGGGTTTATCACGCCTATCAATAAATGTACATTTTCATTCCCACCCATACAACCAATGTATCACCAATGATGTAACAGTAAAGGCAGCTAAAGCAAAGCAACAAATCACCGTTTTAACCACCAAGAAATAATCATTCACAGATTCTTTAGTCCAACAAGAGTGTGTTTATTCTTGTAAAAAAAACAGGTAGTGAGTAAACAAAGTTGTGCTCAAAAAAGGAGCTTATTATTGCATTTGGTTGTTTTAAAAAAAACAGCTTTGGCATAGAAAATGTAACAGAACAAAACATTAGAAAAAAAAGAACTACAGTGCAGAATGAGTGTGTATTTAAATTCACAGATCAGCAGTACAGCTCCTGACCCAACTCCTCACATCGGCTACTTCTCTACTATAATGTGCAACGTCGTGACCATCGAGTTTGAGAAACAATTCTTCATGAAAACAGGAAAAAGTGTTGAATCATTATCATTATTGTCCATGTTTTTTTTTTTGGTATCCTGATGTCACATCGCTTATTCAAACAACCTACTTTCCCTTCTTGCCTTTGGATAAGCCCTCCAGTGTCTGTGTGGTCTCCTTCAGAGCTTTCTGGAGAGCAGCAATCGCCTTATCGTGGCCTTCTAGTTTGGCCGCTTTGGCCTCCAAACCAGCCACCATGCTCTTTAAGCTCTGCAGCTGCTCTGGCTTCGCGCTGCTGCTGCTGCTGCTGACCTCCAGAGCGGCGAGCCTCTTCTCCAAGTCAACCACCTGCTGACCCAGGCTCGAGTCCTTTGAGGAGAGCTTGGTCTGGGCGCCGCCCAGAGCCGCCATGTTGGACTGGAGCTCCCCCAGACTGCTTTTCAGCGCCTCCATCTCCTGCTCCACGCCACGTTTGACCTTCTCCACGGCCTGCCCCTGTGCAGCCAGAGCGCTGTCCTGGGTGTCGTATTTGGCGAACAGTGAATCCACTTTGGCGCCGATGTTTGATAGTGACGCTGACAGTGAATCGCCACTCTCCTCCGTTGATTTAACTCTGACTTCCAGGTCCTCTGATCTTTTCTGGACCTGACCAACTCCTTCATTCACCTGTCTCTCCACGTTAAGAATGGCGTTGGCAGCCTGCTCCACGCTGCTCTCCAGTGTCTCGCTTTTGTCCTTCAGAACCTGGACGTCAGCCTCTGCCACCGACAGCGACTTCCTCAGATTCCCCACGTTCTCTAACACTACTGACCTCACTGTTTGAACTTCCTGAGACAGCGAGGCTACCTCCTGGTTACGAGTCTGGAGCTCTGACCTCACGGCGCCCACCTGCTCCCTGAACGAGTCCGCTGAGGTGTCAGCAGCCGAATTGGCTGTTCTGATTTCAGTCACAGCCTCGACGATGGCAGAGAGCTCCTGTTTGATGAGCCTAGGGTCTTCCATGTCACCCAGGCGGGCCTTGAGGTCAGCCAGCTGGCTCTGCGCTTCGCCCTGAGATTCGGTGAACTCCGCCACGCTGGCCGTGATGGACTGACTCACCTCGGCCAGACGCTCCTCCACCGTCTTCTCCAGAGAAGAGAAGTCTTTCTCTCGGGCCTCCTTCACCTCGTTGATGCCGTCTGAAAGGTCCCTGAGCAGATTGTTCTGGAGCCTCTGGAGGGCCTCCTCCACCCTCCTCGTCTCCACCTCGCCCCTCTTCATCCGGCTGACGGCCCCCTCCAGCTCCACCCGAGTGATGCCCAGCGATGACTCCAGCCCGTCCACAACGCTCCTCAGAGACTCCACCTGTGCAACAAGACAGGAAACATCAGATTTTCATCCATTTTAACATCTACATATTATGATTGAACACCCTACATTATAATGCACTCCAATACAATAATTGCAACAAAACCATGTATGGGTCCAAAATGTCAACTTTTCAGCATCTAAGATACTCAAGCAAGTTTTTAAGTATTTTATTTAACTTTCTTAAAGGGAACTTATTATGTTTTTGTGCTTTTTTTCCCCATTCTTTAGTGTAATATAGTTTTTTTTGTGTGCATGTAAAAGGTCTGCAAAGTTACAAAGTCCACGCCAAAAAGAGTTACTCTCCCCCACAGAAACACTGCTCCTGAACTGCCTGAAATGCCTTGTTTGAAGTCCCGCCTTTTATTCCGTAACTTGGTGATGTCACAAAGTAACACATTTGCATAACACTTTCCTAGCGGCTAATGGAGCGGAGTCCGAAGAGATCGGTTCGGTTGACCAATTAGAGCAGACTGTGCTTATTCCTCACCAAAGTTCACTTGCTTACCTTTTCCGGGGCTTTCAATGACATCTCATGGTCTTCATCAGTGAGTTTAGTTGTCGATGAAGACCATGCGATGTGGTTAAGAGCTCAGGACAAAATGCCAGTAAGTGGATCTTCAGTTAACATTATTTTGGTAAAAGTACTATTCCTAAGGTCAAGAATGAACTCTTTTACAATACTCTTAAAAACTATATATATTTTTTTATAAAAATGGCTATTAATTAGAGTTTCTCTTTTTGTTTTATGCTTTTATTCATTGATTTATTCTAAAGAGCTTTATTTATTGAAGTTCATTATTATGATGATGATTAAGAATGAACTTTCACTCTCACTTTCGTCTCAATTTTGTAATTTGCCCTAGAACTTTCAAATATTACACTTCCTGAATATGCAAAAGGAGATATTTTGCATATTAAAATATATATTTTGTTGTATATTCAGTAAGTGTAATTTTTGAAAGTGTATGGGCAAACTCCGAAATAAAGTTTATTTTTTGTTATTGTTTTTTTTTTTTAAATGTATTTTATTGATTTCCAAAGTTTTTATCCCACATGAGTAAAAACATACAAAACATATATATTTGCCTTCAGTTTCAATTAACTTACTCAACCCCCAACAACAAAGACCCACTATTCATCAAATACTGCTTCAGGTGTGGGACGGAATAACATAAAATAACCAAATAATTGTATTAATTACTCAAGCAAAACAAAAGTAAATTACATAACTAAACCTTAGGAATAATGTGGCAAAAGTACCTTAACTAAAAAGGTCCACTTACTATTTTTTCCACGTTTTAAAAGAGTGTTTGACTATTGTGGTAAAAAATGGTGCAGGAAATGGATAATACATTTTATTTGGTTGTGTTTGTGGTATATTTGTTAACACTTTGGTGAATATTCACAATGCAATCAGGGCTCCTCAGTGTTACTATTATATAAGGAGGCCTGCTATTGTAGTAGTGAGCTCCTCCCAACCAAAGCCAACCAAGACAACATGTTCCACCTGAAAATTTGCATTATTAAAGCTGAGTCATCACAACTGAAGGAAGTTATACTGCTTATATGTGTACTTTACAGACTGGAAGTGAGGAGAGAATGAATGAAACAGACATTTTTTATTCATGCAAAAGATGAATGATGATCAGACATTACTGTTTTAAAACAAAAGGAGGGTGTCCTTTTTCCCTGCTATAGAGACAATGTGAACTCATCTTCTACTGCCCTCTGCAGCTTAACAATCAAAAGACAACAAAAGAAAGCATAACAATGCAGAAATTATTAATTTTCACCTGATCTCAAACTTTTATTGTTACTTTATGGGACTTTTCTGAATGAAAAGTATGCCATCACTGTGGCTCACCAAACCTGCCCAACCCCCCAAAAGTACATCCAGTACAGCTCTGGTTATGTAATGTCTAACAAAAAACAATGATGTGCATTGCTTTTTATGTGTTATTTCATTAGGAGTTGTGGAAAAAGTTTGTCACCCCCTGCTAAAACCATTCACACTCATAAATTACACTTTTCCCATCATTTAACTCATAATTTATCTCCCTACCTGTTGAACGACGCTCTCCATTTGTACGCTCAGCTTCGCGTTGCTCGCTGCGCTCTCCTCATGTCTGCCGCTCGTCTGCCTCATCTCCTCCACAACTTGCTGCAAATAGAAAGCAGCAAACCCAGCAGCGCCTAATAACGCGACGTAAAACACTGTGGTGGCGACGACACCGAGGCAGCTGCCCCCGGATCGTGGCCCCTGAGCCTGAGGTGCTGCACTAGTTCCGTTCCCGGTGCTGCTGCTGCTGCTGCTGCTCTTCTGCTGGGTCTTCTTCGACGCGTCGTCCGGGCTGCTGGACGCGGACGCGGCAGCGCTCGTCTTCTCGCTGGAGCTGCCGCTGCTCTTGTCCCGTTTTTTCGCAGTCATTTTCAATGTGCAAGCTCGCTGAGATAAATCAGAGTGTGTGTGTGATGTGAGAGGTTTCTGTCGTTGTGAAGTCGTGGATGGAGAGGGTTTTCCAGTAACTTGGAGCAGCAGCGTATCAGTGAGCGCGTCGTGGCTTTTTAGAGCGTTGAGGTATGCGGATGGGGGTTGTCCCATGTTCAACTTTATAGTGCTCTGTGTGGGTCTACTTTAATGACATAACAACACCAGGAAAACAATGAATGGCTTCTACTCTTACACTTTCATGATCATGCTGTTTTTTTTACATCAGAAGCTCGATCATAGTGTTTTTATTATGATACACCCAAAAACAAGAATAAAAGTTCCTGCAGAAGCTGGTGCAGCAACATGCAGTTCCTAAAAGATGGTTTATGCATCTTCAGGGAGATTTCAAAAAGCTTTATTTCACTTTTTAGATAACTAGAAGTGAGAATTTTGTATTGTAGTTCTTTGTATATATGTTTTTCCTGTATCTATACTGGCTTATTGTATATTAATATTAGGTTAACTTTACTTTAATGACATAAAAAAACACCAGGAAAACAATGAATGGCTTCTACTCCTCTTACACTTTTATGATCACGCTGTTTTTGTTTTTTTTACATCAGAAGCTCAGAAATCATAGTATTTTTTATAATTACACACCCAAAAACAAGAATGAAGTTCCTGCAGAAGCTGGTGCAGCAGCATGCAGTGATACTTGGTTAAAAGATGGTTTAGGCATCTTCAGTGAGATTTCAAAGTGGTGCACAGGATCAAAATTAGCTTTATTTCACTTTTTAGATAACTAGAAGTGAGAAATGTGTATATTCTTTTTACTTATATATCTATTGTTTGGTATATAATATGTTTTTCCTGTATCTATACTGGTTTATTTTATATTAATATTAGGTTTATTAAGTTTATTTGTACCGAGAATGTTATTATTGGGGACGTTTGTGAATGTTTGTTCTGTTGTTTCAAAATGAACAAAAAAAACAATAAATATAATATTGAAAAAGAAGTGAGAAAATATCATTATACTAGTATACTCTAGTGAAGGACCATCTTGGGGGAAAAATACACCAACAGTGTCATCATTGTCTAAAATGTATTAATCTATGTGATTGTGATAACAAACTGTCTATTATACCTCTGTTTTACTGTGACAAATGTTCATAAATGCTGTTACATTTCTTAAACACTGAAGACTGATGCAAACTTCCTGCAACCGGTTTTCTACTGAAGCTTTGCAGTGAAGCAGGGAGGGGCTGTTTCTTCCCCTCTTTGCTCCTCCTTTCATACGTGGCAGCTGAGCTGTTAGTCTGCAGGCTGCTGTTAACTCCTACAGTATGCATGGTTACATCTCCCCACTCATCACACACACACACACCAAATAAAGTAACACAGTTTGAATGTCCACTGACAAAGAAGTGAAAAGTCCCAAGTCGTTTCATTTAATTTAGTCGATTGGTCGACTAATCGGTTGTTTTGGTCTTAGTCGACTAAGATTTCTTTAGTAGATTAGTCGTTTTTATGCTTTTTCATGCTGAATGACTTATTTCCAGGGACTGTATGAGCTAATCTCTGGTAAACACAAGATTTAAAGTGGTGTGATTCTTAGCAGAGAAACTCAGTTTTACAGATCTGTCGATTAAATCAACTAATCGATTAGTCCAGTGGTTGTTCAAAGTAGGGTCCAGGGACCCCCAGGGGTCCTTGAGGGGGTTCCAGGTTAATATTACTTCTTATACACTTTATATTTATTACTCTGTTTTGTTTTATATTCTTATGTTATTGTAATTTTTTAGCAATCTCTGGCAATAGTTGTAATTGTTTTACAACCCTAAGAGGGTGTTTGCAAGTAAATAGAACACCGTGTCTTTTTATAGTAATTTCCCTTAACATTACATCAATGAAACAAACACCAAAAGTACAATTTTCTTTTTTGTGTGTTTGATTCTCAGTTCATTTATAATGGCCTTATTGTTATATCACCAATTGTATTGTTATAATGTTGTATAATAATAATAATATCCCTGTAAGACATTTTTTGAAATCCTCATGTGCACATTTTCTCTAATGTTTATTAGAAAATCAAGTTATTTTTCTAGTTATTATGCTTATTCCATGTCTTATTCTTGTTTTTATGTATGAAGCATGTTTGAACACTAGATGGCACTAAAAGAGCATTTTACGGTGAGAGAAAACACTGACAAGGCAGATTACCCCCTGAAGCCATGTCCACAATGCAGTAGCTAGACAATGACAACTCTTGCAGAAATCTCCAAATGTCAAAAGTTTTTGCTATCAAATTACAGCATGGTTCTTTCTATGGTGTTCCTCAAGGTCTTGGTGTCTTAATTTGGTATTTTGGAGGGATTAGTGATCATTTTTTATCAATTCTCGAGTGGTAAAAAAAGGTTAAATTTAGCACCAAATCTATGTAACAAATGGTATCAACCCAAAAATTGCTGCAACAACTTATGAGACATAATAGAGCATGGGAATGACCATCATATACTTTGATCACAATGTTCTAAGCCCTTATACACTTTCACAATTTATTTTAATTTAGAGGGACTGTTTGTAACTTCTTACACGTATAAATCACCCGGGTCGGTGTCCCATGCGCGCTCGCATGTGGCTACGCTGTTCAGACAAGACTCCAACACAAACTACATGGAAGCACCAAAACCGCAAAGTTATATCTAGTGAAGCCCGTCTGTTAAATAGTGTTGGCCGCGGTCGGAGGACGCGGGGGAGACCGTAGCTTTGGTCTCCAGGACCGGAGTCTCTGCTGTACTCTGCTCCTCTGCCTGCCTGCTTGCCTTCACTCAGCTCGCTCCACCTCACTTGCATGCACGCACACTACACACTGCAGACGACTTCGTAGCTCTGAGAATATCTAGTGAATGGACGTTTGTGCAGAAATAACTGCTGCAGCTCCTCCAGACCAACAGAGGTTTCCCGTGTCTTGTGAAGTGACAGGGCTCCGCAGCGAGAAACGTTATCGTCTCAGACCAAAACTCCGATGTCTTCTCTGTTCCCTCTGACCGCGGTCGAGAGGCTGAAGTAGTAAAAGCCAACACTGGGATTCAGCATTGATTCATGGAGAGACCTTCGTCGGGTCAGCTAACATTACTGCCAGGCAGGTGAAATATAGAGTGATATTGTGGTTTTAGCTGATGTGTGTCGCCTCACTGTTTTGAGCGATGCTCGTTCATGTCTATTTAGAACGAGCACAAGTGCGAACCCGACACTGACTTTCGTTGACTTAACGGCCACAGGTGTCGCTGTTTACAAGCATTTCTGATTCTTACAAACAGTCCCTTTAATTTCTTATTTATGACTAGCACAAGTTGACACAATGCTGAGCTGCATCTCAAATTAATCTTCAGGTTCCCAGCTTTCAGATGATGACTTTTTATCTACTCATGAACATCCCCTGTTCCCCACCCCTACCCCTCTAAAAAAAAGGGGGTATCCTTATAAATATAAATATAAATACCTTTACCCCAGATAATAATGCACACAGTGCACTTTCATAGAGTAAGCTACTGGAGTTACTCTGCACTATATTCAGTTTTAACAGTTTTCTTTATCTCCTTGTTTTTTTATATCGGATATTTTTTTTTGTACTTTGCACTACTAACTTTTTTACTGCCTTTTTACTAACATGTTTTGCACTATGGAACTGTGATGCTGGAAACTTGAATTTCCCTCGGGATCAATAAAGTTACTATCTATCTATCTATCTATCTATCTATCTATCTATCTATCTATCTATCTATCTATCTATCTATCTATCTATCTATCTATCTATCTATCTATCTATCTATCTATCTATCTATCTATCTATCTATCTATCTATCTATCTATCTATCTATCTAATCTATCTAATCCACATCTCTAAGTATAGGTGTTTCCCAGCAGAGCCTGAACGCACCATGACGCCCCGCCTCGCCGCCGTGACAACAGAGACGCTGCTTCGCCCTACCGACGCTCTGCTGTCCAGGTGTTAGTCCCGTTTATATGATATTGCAGAGAGAGATATCTGGTCCTGGATCGGGTTTAGGAGCTTTATCAGTGTCTCTGCTCGACATGGCCTAACGTGATGTCACTCGGACTATCTGAAATGCCTTCTTTACACCCCAAAAACTGCCTCGTTTTCGCAGAGAATGAAGCGAGAGATGAAGACTTGATCCGGGGGATGATTATTTGAGCTGCTGTGTTTATACCTCTCGAGTGGAGCTAGTTAGAGGCTAGCCAGGCTATAGCTAACACCGACTACCGGCTCTCTAGGATACCGGGATTACCATGGCTGGACTCATCAAGAAGCAGATCCTGAAGCATCTCTCCAGGTCAGTGCTGAGCGGTGATGTCTGTCAGGCTGTCAGAGGCGTTTCCAGGCAACCCTCACTGACGTGGCTAACTAGCTAACATGCTAACTAGCATGCTAACCTGCTAGCCGGTGAAGGGCTAATCCCTCTGTGTGTGACTCTGTTGCTTTAGCAGGTTGAACCAGTCCAGTGGTTGAAACAGATTGTTTATAATAACAATCTCAGCCTTCCCCTAAAGGCAAACCATCCTCCAATTTACTGGTAGCTAATAAAACACACTGTCTGCAACATAAATCACATAATTATGGGATAATTAGACTTTAATATGATATTTTGATATTTGTGAAGTGGGTGAGTTAAGGGGGGTCTAGGTTGTGTGACAGCAACACATAAGGTCACCATTTCTGATTGGCTGTCGTCAGAAAATCTTTTCTTCCTTCCCCTAAAGGCAAAACCATCCTCCAAGTTACTGGTAGCTAATAAAACACACTGTCTGCAACATAAATCACATAATTATGAGATATTAGACTTTAATTTGACACTGATATTTTGATAATTGTGAAGGCAGGTCTAGGTTTGTTTCGGTTTAAACCCTGCTTATCTGGTCTTCTCACCACTGTGCCTCCCTATCAGATATCACATAGTCAACATGGAGCCTCAGCACACCACACAACATCATGTAGAGCTTTAATCAGGCATTTTTTGACAGCTTTTTTTGGCGTTACACCGAAAACTGTGACCACCGAAATCTGTGACAGTAACACATAAGGTCACCGTTGTGACCCCACTGTGTACCAATCTGTTCTTCCTTCCCCTAAAAGTAAAAACCATCCTCCCAAGTTACTGGTAGCTAATAAACACACTGTCTGCAACATACATCTACATATTTATGAGATAATTAGACTTTAATATGATATTTTGATAGTTGTGAATGCAGAGTTATAAGGGGGGGTGGGGGGGGTGCTCTAGGTTTGTTTAGGTTTAAACCCTGCTTATCTGGTCTTGTCACCACTGGGCCTCCCTATCAGATATCACATAGTCAACATGGACCCTCAACACACGACACAAGATCATGTAGAGCAAGGGTGCCCAAACTTTTCCCTTGGGGGGCCAAAACTGGAACTCAATGGAGGGCCACCGGCCAAAATTAAACACCTATTGTATTGTATTGTATTGTATTGTATTGTATTGTATTGTATTGTATTGTTAAGATGCAAAATGGTACTAGGATCCCAAGTTCCCATGTATACTGCATTAAAAAAACTGCATGTTTTCCCCAAAACTGCATAGGATTATTATAAAGTGGGCATGTCTGTAAAGGGGAGATTCGTGGGTACCCATATAACCCATTTTCAGTCACATATCTTGAGGTCAGAGGTCAAGGGACACCTTGACAAATGGCCATTCCAGTTTTTCCCCAGCAAAATTTAGCCAAACTTTAGAGTGTTAGCCTCCTTCCTGACGAGCTAACATGACATGATTGGTATAATGGAGTCCTTATGTTTTCTAGTTTCATATTATGCCACTATCTTCTAACCATAAACCCGAGCCTGGTACGGCCTCCAAAAGACAGTAAAGTCGGTTGGGTCTTTTAATAAAAAAGAAAGAATTTGCTAACATCTGGCGGGCCAAATCAAACCTGATGGCGGGCCAACTTTGGCCCGCGGGCCCCACTTTGGGCAGCCCTGATGTAGAGCTTTAATCAGACATTTATTGACAGCTTTTTGTGGGACCAGCGAAATCTGTGACAGCAACACATAAGGTCACCATTTCTGACTGGCTGGCGTCAGAAAGTGTGACCCCCACTGTGTACCAATCTTTTCTTTTAGAGTTTTTTGAATATATCTTTAAATTTAAAAAAAATAAATACTAAAATACATTTATGTTTTTAACCATTTAGTTTTTTTGTCACATATTTGCCTCATTTCTTATACAGGTACAGTGGGGTCACACTTTCTGGCATCAGAAATGGTGACTTCATGTATTGCTGGCTCCCTGCCGTCACAGATTTTGGTGTAACACCGGTAAGCACTAGGGATGCACCATATTCAGTCACTATACCAATAGTGATACCTGGGCTTTGGGTACCGATCCGATACCAGTGTTTAATTAATAAGCCTCACTTTGTGGAAGTGACTGGGATCGTTCTTTTATGTATAAGGCAACATCAGGCTTGACTTAAACATCACTTTCCTAACTTTGTAAAACAAAATATAACAAATAAATACATAGATATACATATTTATCATTTTAATTATTATTATTTATTATTCAAATAATAAATCGTACACCAGCAACTTGGTAATTTTTTTTACAAGAATTACAATTCAAGCGTAAAGCTTTTTATTGCAGCCACAAATTGGTCAAAACTTAAACAGGAATTAAAATTCCAGTCTATAATGTATATAGTATATAGTATATAAACATATAACTGAATTGAATAGATTGAGCCCATTGTCACTAATATCAGATCCAGCTATTTGAGTCAGTATTTGCCTGATTCGGTATCGGTGCATCCCTAGTAAGCACCCTTTTATGCATCTAGAGATAAATGAGCTTAATATTGGTTCAGGATGTGTTTAATGGTGCCACCAAGGCCCCATTTATTGTTAATTTGTTTTTTGCCGTGCTGTTATGGGCAGCTCGACCCACTTTACATGTATTATTTAGTCTTTTCCACTGTCTCTCATGGGACTTTCAATGGACTACTTCCTTGTTTTGTTCCAGATGCAGAACTTGGAGTTTTCCTTCCTGTACTAACCTGCTACTGATCTAACAGAGCACCTCCAAACAGAATAGTAATGATCAACTCAAAGGCTGACAGCGCTTACACGGAGTATAAGTAATGACAGCTGTCACATTTATATTGCAGCTCACATAGCGAGATGACTAAGTCTTTGAACAGCTCATCAGTACGCAGGTGGACCAGCTTGTGTTCTTGAAGAGAAAGAAAAGCTGAAAGTGATTGGCGAGAAAAGTCTTTGTGATGATTCAGTTGTGATGAATTAGTTACTCACTTGTTAATACCTTATTAGTGTTTAGGATGGCTTTGTCCTTCACACCCTTACACACTGCCATTTGTCTGCAACACACAGCCTATGAATGAGTGGCATGCCCTTTGTTGTCCTAGTACTATACGTTGTGTATCCTATATGTGTGTGTGTGTGTGTTTCTGCACATGACTGTGCATGCCCTCAGCTGCATTAGCATCAACATTGACAGGAAATGGCCGGAAGAGTAGTGATGTCATCCGTCTTTGGGCTTTGTCATCTGATCTTCTTTGTCCTGGCCTCATTGGTCTGGCACTGAACAGAAGCTGACCTGTCAGCCAATCCCTCGCCGTTCGGTGTAGTGATGTCACGCTAAAAGTGCTGGTGTCACAAAGCCAAATCAGCATCACCTTATACTCCACTGCACGTCTGCTAATACAGTAGAGTATATGATGCACGCTTGGTTGGCTCTGCCTCGTCGGCTTTATTATTCACATACGCTGCTGTACTCTAGGTGTGCTTACACAGCTACAGGTAATGTTGTGGGTGTCAACATGTGAGCTCGGTTGCAGAGGACACACGAATGTGACCAGGACGAGCCTGTCGTAGTGAACCACCACCATCTTTCCAGCTCACTGACGCAGAAGTCTGCAATGGCTGTTCCTCCTCTGGCCAAGACATGTGCACCGAGGCATGCATGACATATTAAACTAGTTGAGAGGGCCTTTTTTTGGTACAATGTGTACTGTTACAAGAAGCATTGTTTGTGACTTTTCGGGCAAGGATGAGTTTATTAATATTAAGTGACATGGTTGAGTTGTTCTGTTACTGTTTTCCTAACGTGAGAGTGTATTGATGAAGAAGGTCGAGCTCAGGTTGGTAGCCCCCTGGGAGTGATTAGATGACAAGGTGTGTGTTTGTCTGCGTTACAGACAGGTTTAGATTATCGACAGGACCCTGGCCCACAGCCAGACGGAGCGAGATCCTATTGCACACACAAATATACATGGATGAAGAAATGGCTAAGCACATTTAGACTTTGTATTATACTTTGTTCCCCCAAAAGAGAGTTTGTCTTGCTTTCACGTGGAGGTTAGTAGGTTGGAGAACGAGACTCAAACTATTCTGTTAATGACTGGTCTTGTGAGAGAAACGGAGACTTGGATTGTCTAATTTCTTCCCTCTTTCCTACTTTTGCTCCTGTTTACTAACTGTTTACCATCTGTTTGTTAGCTGCAAAAAACTTGTTAAACCCACTATCTATTTCCTTACTTTGACACTAAATAAATGCATTTGGGCTGCAACGGAACAATTATTTTAATTGCTGATTAATCTGTCGATAATTTTCATGATAAATCAGTTGTTTTCTCGATTAAATGTGCGTTAAAATGCTAAAAGGCAATTTCCCAAAGCTCGAGGTGGCATGTTCACATCTTGTTTTCGTCTGACAAACTGTTCATAATCCAAAGATATTCAATTTGACAACGATTTAAAGCAGAGGAAAGCAGCAGATCGTCACATTTTCAAAGCTTGATTCAACTCAAAGAATGACTTAAATCAATTGATTGATTATCTAATATAGTTGATCGAGTTATCAGTTAATAATCACGCATATATTCTGAGTGTCCTTTCTGTTTTAGCTAGATGAAAATATCCGTCCTCCCCAAAAGCCATCCAAAGTAATGTCACAAGAGTTTATTTTTGTTTTGAAGGAACCAAAAAATGTCACACACACCGTTGTTTCTCTCTTATTTATAACATTTGGGGTTCCTCATAATGTCTTTGTACTTTGAAATGACCCATGCCATCCTGATTCTAGAGTAAATGGCTGCTTATTAATGTCACAAGACTGCAGCACAACAGTCCTGTAAGCTGCAGACGTCATCAATTACATCCTCAGTCACAGGGGAATGTGGAAACATTGAGTGGTAGAGGGAGATTTGCTCGATGTGCATAAGACAAAGCTGCTGATAGACAAACGTACCCACAATGAACCCCTGAGAATGAAAAGATTATCATTAGTTTAGCTTTCTAATGGAGAGAGTTCCTGACCTGGAGATTAGGCTTATATTCAGGCTGGTATGCGAGGTCCATTTTGGGGTTAAGTCGGGGAGTTATAGGGGAGTTGACACGATTGTTGGAGCATAACCTCGCTCACCTCTCCTCTCCTTTTTTTTAGGTTTTAATGGTGAATGTGTAGCATTCAAGTCCAATACTCAGTTTTCATCCTGTCAGTGGGAGGGCTTCAACTAAAAAGGACCGCCAACTGATCCTACAAGAATTTCATCCATTACATTTCCAATCAGCAAAGAGGAGACGGGTTAGTTTAGGGAACTATTTTCAACTCTTGAGTCAGCTGAAGGGATTGGAAGACCAGTGTTCCGAACGTGCTATCCATCCATTATGTGCACATATAACACGTCTGTTCCGAGGTTTAGTGCCCATTGCGGTGTGAGAGATGAGTCCATTTCTGCTGTTGCTGTTTGTCATCATGATCATCTCTTCTGGTCTGACTCTCTCCATGCTGCAGTAGCTGCGTGATGATGATGATGCACCACAGTGATGAACTCCACTACTCCCAGTGTTATGGACTCGCCGCTGGTGGGAAGGCTATTATGGCATGAGTCACGACTGAGTGCCTGGCTGTGGGTGTCTCATCAGTGTGTAGCTGTGAAGTACTTGTGTGTGTGTGATTTTGTAGGTGTGACATTTGACCAGGGTCCCTCTAGGCCTTAGTTGGCATCCTCCGCTGTGGTGTAACCGGCGTCGTGGATTGTTTTCTCCTTCACGCCGAGCTTTGAGCCGTCTCTCCACGGGGTCATGAATATTCCAGGACTCTGGGGCCTGAGCTGCCGATATAAACTCGCTTCACTTTGAGAGGTTGCCTCAGCGCGTTGTTGTTGTTGAATTGTTGTCCCTGTTGACGTGTGTGTGTGGGTGGGTAGGTGTTTTTTGAGGAGTTTGTGTACAACTGTAGATGTGTGTGTCTTTGCACTTGTGCTGGAATGTAGCCTGGAAAGTAATTCACATAATCCCTCTTGATGATAACTTTGAGATGACGCAAGTCTTTTTAATAACTGTTCTGTTAGGGCTGCATAATGTGTTTTTTGTCCGTCAGCATATATTTCCGCAAGAAACATGTTTCAAAGAGCTTCAATATCAGAACAGTGTGCAGAATCATAAAGCAGGAAGGTTTAGACATCAACATGTTTGTGCTCTTTCTTGATATATATGCATGATATATATACTCTTACCATTGCTAACAATATATTATGTTAAAAAAACTTTAAAATTTGAAGATTATAAAGTGGTAAATTTACAAGAAAAAAACAAATAATTGAGTAATTTAATGTAATTTTGAGCAGTTTACATCATTGTTTGTTAAATTGCCTTTTATTATGAAAAGCACAATAACCAAATTCATCATAATATATTACTTACTGGACTTTTATAAATGTATAAATGCTGAAAGTAGAATTTACTTTTTGGTTGAAATACTTCTGGCTTTATTGCACTTCTGAAACCAAACCAACAGCCTTGGCATTTGCTAACCCTCGATCAAATAACTTTTATTTTTATAGCTACACCAATAAAAGAACGGAAAGATTTGACAATAAAGACACCTGGACTTTGTTATATGCTCTCTTGAAAAACAAAATAAAAGCAAGTGAGTCAGATGATAAAGTTGTAAGCGGTTCATGTTACCCACCTTCAAATAAAGTTCAACACGAAGTTCCTCAAGATGATATTACTGAATGTGAATATTGAGTAAAGATGTTACACAACGGAAATGAGTAATTAAAAAAGGTTCACACGTGGGTGATTGTTATTTTTAGACCTGAAGGCAGTCAGCCTGCAAAACATTGCAGTGCTGCTGGCCTCTAACAGGAGTGTAATAAAGAACACCTCGAAAAGAGCTAATACAAATATATTTTGAGATATTGGATTACGTTTTGAACTTGCTTCATAATATAAAACATTAGAGAGGCTTGTTTTACAATGACGTAGGTTGACCACCACCATGTTAAACAGATGAACTGATGGTTTTTAGGGACAATTTGTTGGATTGTCTTAGTGTGCCACATGTACCACAGGCATCTTGAACACTTCCGTGGCTGTTTCAGCTGGTCTCTAAGTGAATAAAGTGCCTTGATACTCATTACACGCTGCTGTTGACACTGAACGGGCTAGTGAAGGATTTAGAGGCCAATTTAAATGTCACATTCTCCATTTTTTGTTATGGAGCCAAAGCCTGCTGCTTGGCAGGAAAGAACGTGGTAACGTCCCAGATCCCTTTTTTTTTCTGGCAAAACTACACTCCTAAATCCCAGAGGAGTGCCCAGAGGATGTCTCCTCTATTTCTTTCTCCTTTTGTCTTTTAGTTTCTGCGTCTCTCTTTCTCTTTATTTATGTCTCTCTCTCTCTCTCCATGTTGCCGTAGTCTTGGTTGCTAAAACAAGCCGGTTGTCTGAGTCACTCTGGCCGTCTTCCCTCAGGCTCCTCTCTTGCTGGCACTGATGTCATCAGGCTGCGTCATGAAACGCACCATCAGGGCAGGAAAAAGTGCCTCTGTTTTCCATTCACAGGATCCACAGACATCAGCATAAAAGAGAAGGCGGACTAAAGTCTGCTCTCGGTGTGTTTGTGGTTAAGGGAAAACGTTGCAAGATCAGTCTACTGTTTCAGACTTATATAAGTTGATTTAGACACAAATCTATGTTTTTGATAAGTACGTTTATTTCAACATAATTCATTTATAATGATCCATCTCTCTTTAAAACTTCTCCCTTAACAGAGACGGTACATGAGTAACGGGTTAAAGGTGCAGCGTGTAGGATTTGGCAGTATCTAGTGATTGCAACCAACATGGTACCCATCCGCTCACTTACCTCCCTTTCCAAGACTGAGGTAACGTGAGCCGCCAACTGTGGTAACGCCGTTCGCTCAAAAGGTCATCCATACCATAATAACGCTACTTTAACAGCAACGGAAGTCAGACGGCGGCTGGCGTTACCTACCAAAAATGGCCTGTGTTGAAGTGTTTTCAGTCCAAAATGGCAGCTGTTGTCAAACAAACACCAGAGTTTCATCTCACGTTACCACAGTTTCAACCGCCCCCTATGTAGATATAAACGGCTCATTCTAAGCTAACGAAAAACACAGTAATTCTTAGTTTCGGGTGATTATACACTAATGAAAACATAGCTATGAATATTGTATTCCATTTCTACCAATAGATCCCCCGAAATGTTACACACTGTTCCTTTAAAATCTAACTTTTACAGAGAGGAATCTGGGCATGGATTTTTCACTGTTGAGTGGTTAATCTTGCATCTGACAGGACCCTGTCTTCAGCCAGTAACTAGTCCCGATCTCTTTATGGGCCTGGATTTGGTCCGGTGAGCTCGGCCCTGCTGACTGGAATAAGGTCTGATGGCGAGAGAGGAGCAGATGAATGGGGGAGAGATGACTGTGTGTGAACTTAATACCCTCTGCTCCTTGCTGTTGTTCTCAGTAACAAGTAGGATGTGTATGTGTAATTTAGCTTATTTAGGAGCCCTTGATATTAGACAGCGCGTCAACAACCCATTATTACAGCGTTGGTTTATTTATGACTTTGGAAGACGGGGAGAGGAAGCGAGAGGTGGCCCAGGGGAGACGGAGACGCCAGATAAGGAGCGGGGCGAAGCTAGCTGGCTAGCTGCTTGATACTTGATCAGCAGAAGGAATGAATATTTCACTGCTCACACGGCTGAGACGCTCCAGCAACAACAACCCACCTCTCAGAGACAAGACTGTGTTTTCTGTCTCCGTATATGTGTGTATGCGAGCGCATAATATTTCTTGTGTTTTTGTTTGTGAGAGAGTTTGTTTTTCTGTCTTGTTCCCTCTACCACACCGCTGAATAATTCACAGGTTACACGTTGAATTAGAGCAGAAATCTCACACAGCGAGGAGAAGGTGTTTCAGTCGGAAAGAAGCAGGATTTTTGACAAACATGGGCAGCTGAATCATAAAAGCATTGCTCACGGGGCACAGTTTCTTTCACACTGCAGATACTGAGAGTCTCTGTGCACCTTGCCATGTCTTCCATCAGTGCGACCATCAGAACAAAAAACCTTTTGTTTCCCTGAAAATATCCAGTTACTGAGAGGCTCCATAATCATACATCACCATGTTTTGATGACTGCAAATGGTCTTCTTGCTGCATCTGTGACTTGATTTCAGTATTGAGAGTAGGGCTGTGTGTTGGCAAGAATCTGGCGATACGATACATAACACGATACAGGGGTTACGATTTTATATTATATTTGCGATATAGTAAGGAAGGCGATGTATTACAATTTTTTAAAATCACATTTTAGGAAAACTGTCATAGTATAAAGAACACATCACAATATACATAAAATCTTGAATGCTATCAATGGGTTATGCATCTGCACAGTCGCAACTACTACTTTAAGAGGACAAAAAAATATATAACTCAGTCACGGTGGGCTACTGGCTCGGTTTTTAGGACCACAGCAATCCCTGGTCTCATGTTCAACATGTGAATGTTCTCACATACAAATTATTACATTGAATTACACACAGTGAGGTACAGTATGCAGGTTTCAAATTTGGGGAAGTGAAAGCACAGGGATCGGATTGGTACTCTGTATCAGCAGGTATCCTGAGTTTAGGTTTCAGAATTGGTATCGGGAGAGAAAAAATTTAAACGGTGCTTCCTTATTTGATATTCGATCAAAGTCTTCCCCCCCTTCCCTCCTAAACGGCGGCGTTTTGAGGCTGATGTGTCTGCGCATTACGCACCGCCCCTTCAGCAGTGCCTGGCTACAAGCCTGTATGTAAGCAGCCTTCTTCTCGGCCCTTTTCAGAGCGATCGGATCTCAATGTGGACACTACCAGATGTAAATGTAATCAGGTTAAATCATATCAAGATACAATCTGGATACGAGACACATTTTAATGGTTTAAAGGGGGTCAGATATGCATATAATAATCCCCCTTATTTCTTGTCACCTCTCTAGTCTCTACTGTCTCCGTCAAATAAACGCAAACATGTCCTAAAAACGTAAAGTGTATCATGAAAAAAATACTATCTATAATCATATTTGGAAATCATTTGGAAAGATGAGACTCCGCCACCCAAAAATAAGCATCGTTATGGTATCAGGGCCAAAAATCCGGTATTCTATCGCCACCGAAGTTGAAGAATTTCAAATGATACCCATCCAGCGCTGTTGTGATTTGAGCACAAGCTTCACACATTCCTCACAGCGTATATATAAGTTAGTAGGGCAATAAAATACTAAAGCTTTGCCCATGATAATCAGGTCACTCTGTCAGTAATGTGTGTTAGTTGTGAAACTCTGAGCTTTGATCTGACCCTAATTACAGATAGACACACTGCAAGTGTGTGTGTGTCAGATTAGCTAGGTAACAAGATTAAGCCTACCTGTGCTGTATGTGTGTGTTTTAAAAGTGAGTTTTAACACTACTAGTTTAGATCTAGTGCTTTACTGTAGCTATTGAATATCATTATTTCACTGCATTGTTGCATGACTGTAAACCACAGTGGCTGTTTTCTTGGAGTTCAAACATAATGTAGACTACAATTAGGAGGGGTATTCTGCACCTCTACATGTCACAAGGCTGTGTGACTCTTGACAGCTCGAGAATGTGAAATCAATACTACCCCCTGTTTTAAGGGATTCCTTTAGACCGGTCTGCAGAGATGCACAGGTCAATAGTCCATTTAGTATATCTGCCCACTCTGCTAACTATTAACTAATAATCAAACGGCGAGCGTGGGCAGAAAAACACTTAGGTCATGGACACTGAGTTTTTGTGTGTTCGAGGCTATTTACGCAAAAGAGCAAATAGACTAAACACACAGAATCACCTCAGCACACAGAGACCCTATTATACTGTATATACACACACAGCATTTCCCAAAGAGGTTATAAATATCAATATAGGCTCATAAGTTTTAATTAACGGAGAGTGTTGGCACCTTATCGTCGGATACAGAGTACACGATGTCCTTTTCTGTGAACACACACATTCTGTCCAGCATGGATCTCACAAACTCCTTATACTCCTGAGCGCCGACATATAATATAGTGTCAGACCGAGGACTTTTCCCCTCACCTCCCACTGTACCATCCTGTCCATAAATCCTCTCTATATTGTAGCTTATTAAAACTCTCTGTACCTTGAGCCTCTCTTCTCCCTGTCATTATGAGATTAAGCGGCAACCATGGAAACGAAACAAACAAGTACTACAACAACAACAGAGCTTACATCACTGGTTCCCAACCTGGGGTCGCCAAAGCTTCACAGAGGGGCGTGAGGCCTTCTTGATTTTAAGGGGTGTATGACAACTTTTTTTTTTAATATACAGTTGTCCTATACCTCAGGATTGCAGTCATTTATGCGAAGAAAACTAAATGAAATTGTTATTTTTAAAGCTTGGTACCTTGTAAAGCTTGTACCTTTATTGTTATACATTGAATATATGAAATATGTCCCTTAGTCAGGGGTCGTCAGTTTACTCAATGATAGAAAAGGGGTCCCTTTTGGGAAAAGGTTAGGAACCACTGGCTTACATGAAGAGAAAAACATACTTTTCTAAATGCAGATATTTATTTTCAAACTTGTAGCTGGTTAATAGTCTCATAGTATGACTTCAACAGCAATGTATAACCTTAAATTATAGGCTTGTTTTTGAGTGTGCTATTAAAAAGACGTGGGTTTTGTTTATAAATATAATTCACTCTGAAATGAATGGTTTTGACTTGTTTAAGAAAATACTGTATATTGTCTGATATTCATGACAAGCTATATTTAAAATCGTGAATTTGAAAAAGCAATGTGTGTGTGTGTGTGTTGGAATGGACAGACCCCCCTCTGTTCCCGTTCAGTACTCCGAGTCTAACAGTTTTGGTTTGTTTGTCCAGCCCGTCTCTTTGCCAAGAACCTGTTTCTATAAATATTCCCCCTGCTCAAAGCTGCACTTCTTCTTCTTCTCATCCGTGTTCTCGCAGGTTTGCTAAGAACTTGTCGCCGGACAAGATCAACCTGAGCACGCTGAAGGGGGAGGGTCAGCTGACCAACCTGGAGCTGGACGAGGAGGTTCTCCAGAGCCTGCTGGACCTGCCCACCTGGCTCGCCATCAACCGCGTGGAATGCAACAAGGCCGCCATCAGGGTGAGGGATTAAAGGGATAGTTGGACATTTTGGGAAATATGCTTATTCACTCTCTGGCAGGTAGTGGGATGAGAAGATTGTTACTGATCTCACTAAATCAAGACACAGCGTAGATACCTTTTAACACCTATCATGTACACTCCCAACGACTCTTTGCACTACACACACACACACTCAGCTGGAGCTGTCAGACGCCCCCGACGTGGTCACGGTCATCAGCCAAGTGCCATGTATCAGAGCAGACTCTGACACACCCTGGAAACAGTGAATGGAGCCGCGTACAGTCATTTCTGTCGTGACTGGACTTTTATTCTGACCAAGGTCCACCTTTTCTTTTCCTCCTCCTCCACCTCATTTTTTTTTTATCTCCGTTCTTCCCCTCGTTCGTTTTCTCAACCCTATCTTTACACATCTGTCATCTTGTTTTGTTGGTCACTACCCGTCCTTTGCTGTCTTTCTCTTAATTGGTCTGCTGGCTTGAAATACGTAGTGTCTCAACTTATTTTGCTGTGTCATTGTCATCGTGCTGCAACTATATTACCCACATCATTTTATTATCAGTGTGTATATGGAGCATCATATTTCTCAGTGAACAGTGGAGCCGTTGAATTGAAACCTCCAAAGTGCATTCATTGTGGTGTTTGCCGTTAAACATGGGGGAAAAAAAAAACGAGAACAGAGATGTATATCTCACTTCCCCTTCTGTTTCTTTGTGTCTTCCTGTTACAGAGGAGCAACACTCTCACCTCTACATTATAAACGACTGAAGGTCACAAACAAATTAAAAGGGAATAAAAGTACACACGCTGATGTTAAGTGCAATAAATACTTCTGCTCTGGTGACTCAAAGTGACAAGGCCTGAGCTGACGCCCCCTACTGGCTCCTCCTAGCAGAGGCGAATAATATGTGTCTCCAATTCAATTAGTGCGGCAAATCCTTGATTCTTGATTTACGACGTCTCAAAGAACGAGTCGCTCTGTGTGGAAAAAGCTGCGAGTGAACACGAGCGTTTAATCTCTTTTGCTATATAATTTGACACGGACTTGAATCAAGAGGCTGCATGTTGAGGATTAATGGAGCTCTGGAGCTGAATGGAGCGAACTGCCAGTCAGTCTAGACTCATTGATTTCTTTTTCTTCCTCCAGCTCTGAGCTGCCTCGCCCGCTGTTTTGACTTGATTTAATTCTGTGCAGTTCAGTTGCATTTAATTTGATTTGTACTTCCCATTGAATGGTAATTTAGTTTAGCATTTTGGGAGCACTAAAAGGCATAATGCTTGCTGAAAGACTAAGCCACTGCTCTTGTTTCATTCACAGATACCATGGACAAAGTTGAAGACTCACCCAATCTCTCTGGTAAGCTCTACACCCATTGGTCACACAATCAAAACAGATCATAGAGACGTTTTTCTTTCCACATTTACTGTCATTGAATCTTCAATAATTCCAAATATAATATGTGTTTTACAATGTAATTAACCACCTGTACTCCTGCGTGATTTACTTATCGTCCATCACATGTTAAATGTCGTAGTTCATCACAAGGTGAAGAGCAGGAAGCCGCTGAAGGTGTTGTAGTAATTTCCGTCATCGTAGAGCACTCTGTTCGCGTAGATCTTCACAAACACGCTGTCCCCGGCCTCCAGCTGCACCACCGCTGCGTTGGTCGCGCTGTCGTGGCCTACGTCGCCCACCGTGTCCCAGGTGGACACCATCTTCTGGCTGTTCATCATCAGGGACACCACCGAGTTGGGCTGTCCCGAGTTGTTGTTGTACATGGTGTAGCTGAAGTAGTACATACCCCGCACCATGGCCGTGAAGATGCCGGTGGCGGGGTTGTAGCCGCTGCCGATGTTGGAGAGGATTCTTTGATACTGAAGCGGCGTGTCGTGTTCAAACGGGCCCGCCGAGGTTCCCAAAGCGGCGGTGAAAGCCATCCTCGACGCGCTCGCGGACTTGACGCCTACGAGCGCCTTCAGCTGCTCGTCCTGAGCCTGGTTGATCTTCCGCAGCTCCTCGATTTGGCTTTTGCACGTCTGCAAGCTGGCTTCGACGGTGGCCGTTTTCTGCATCATTGCACCGAGGTTTCGCTCGAGCGTGCTCTGCGTTTGCGTCATGGCTGCCAGCTTCTCCCCCATGGCTGCCACCTCGCTGAGCAGGGCGCAGGTGTCAGGTTGGCAGACCGCCATGCTGGTCCCAGTCCCCAGGTGGCTGTAATTCCCAGCGCACAGGCTGCTGGAAACCGTCAGCAACAGGAGGAACACACGCTCCATTTTCTCGTCTGCACAAAACCCTGAATGTTGCATGTGGTTCTCAGTCCTCATATATATACTCCAGCATCTGGTGTTTCGCAACATATTTTTTATTTATTATATAAGATATTACAACAAACCTATCAGGGGAACACAAAACCATCGCAACTATTCATTACACATTTAGCATGATTATCAGGAGAACATAATACAAGGCCATTATATTAAACGGTAGCACAATAGCACGTTGTTGATTCTGCTGTTAGTCACTACACTGTAGAACACAATGTTATCACAGCACCAACAATAGCCAGGAAATATTATATAACGGTGTGAAAAGGGAGAGCGGCTACTGCCTGAAGGTGGTACGTACAGAGATGAAAGGCTTGTTGTGTCGAGAGTTTTATTAATTTGAGAATAGCCGCGGTGTAATTCATGGGTTTCCAAAGGCGTTTTATTTCGCTAGACAGGCTGCGAACAATATGTAGGCGGCCTCCACATCTCCAGTGGCAAAGGGCTAAACGGGCGGCAGCAACCTGTTTTATCAATTGAGCCGCACTGCAAATCTATATCTCAAACTTTTCCAGTTTAACATCGCAATCGGCTGACTGAGACGCTTATCTTACGATGAAGAAAACACTAGAATGAGGTGCAGAATAGATGACAAACATTAAGACAAAACAGTAGTAAATAGGTTGATGGAAATGGCCAAAGAAGCATGACAATATTCCTGTCAATAATCATTTAAAAGAGAAGTGCTACGACGAAAAACGTATGTTGGGTGGGTGATAACAAAGCTACGACAGCAGACTACCACAGAAAATCATTAAAAGGAGACGTTGGTTGTTGGTCGTGAAGTTAACCCTGTGACTTACTTGCAGACTCTGGATAAAGTGGTGATGGAGATGAGCACCTGTGATGAGCCCCGCCCCGCCAATGGCCCGTCTCCCATAGCAACAGCGTCAGGACAAAGGTGAGCACTGTGGATGTTTCTTTTTTACTTGTTGTTCCTAAATTATCTGCATTTGGGTGAAGAGTATTGAGCACTGAGTTCACCGTACAGTACTGAGTGACGAACTGCAAAATGTATTCGGACATCAAAATGACATGTTAAGTACACAATAGCAAAACAGGTGATGCTCATCAAGCCAACATGCCAGACGAAACTGGTACTATAACAGGAGATCCTCTTGTCTTTTGTGTCAAAAACAACCTCTTTGGGTGCATGTTAAACTGTATTTTTCATTTGCACAACAGTAACCCATTTAAAGTGCACTTTGTAATCACATTCTATGATGGTGTTTATAGTATTTAATACTTTATTTTATTTTACTGATTTGCTGCTGTGATACTTATATTTCTCTGCATGTGATCAATAAAATTTATCGTAAAATTTGTGTGAAAAGAAAACGTAAGTTGTGTTTTCTAAATCTGGGGAGCTCCAAAAGGGGACATGACTGAAAAAAATTTGAAAACCACTGACTTAACCCTTTTGCCTCACTAGGGACATTTATTGGTATTTACTTTTTAATTTTTCGATCATTTTGGTTGTATTAATTCATATGGCATACATTTTGGCAAGAGTGTGAGTTATTATAATAAACTGTGTAGTCAAAATACAGACACTCTCAGACCCTTAAGGACAAACATGTCCCCATTGAAACCCATTAAAATAATTTTAAATAATTTTAAATAATTTTAAAAAAGTATTATTTTTTTTTAAATAAAAAAAACAACCGTGGCATTATGTAAACAAACTAACATTGAAAGGGTTAAAATTCTGAAAATGAATAAATATTTTGTAGTTATGATCAGGACTGAAGTTGGTTAAAAGTTTTAACTCTGTGAAAGTGGAAAATAATAAGATATAATATTTTATGGCAGTTTTTAATCATAGCAGCTTTTTTAAAGTGAGACACAAGGGTTAACAATCCGTGTCTTTGTAGGTTTAGTGTCATATTTAAAGTATTTTAACTTGTAATTATGTTCAAACTAAATCTGCTTACAGTACAGACTAGTAGTAACGTATTGCCCCCTTTTGCTAAGCACTACTTATCACCTTGTTTACCTACTGTAACTTTCACTCCACCTGTCTGTGTCCCATGTAGTGAATATGGCTTTGCTGAGAAGGTGGTAGAGGGGATCTCACTGTCCATCAACTCCATCGTCATCAGGATCAGTGCCAAGGCCTTTAACGCCTCCTTCGAGCTCTCCCAGCTGCAGGTCTACAGCGTCAACACCAGCTGGAGCATCAGTGACCTGCGATTCACCCGCATCCAGGACCCTCAGAGGGGAGAGGTCCGTGTTCATTTATTCTTTTTATTCCAAAGACTACTAGGATGTTGTGTCACTCATAGTTTCTCTTTATGTTTTGGTCCAGATCCTGACGTTCAAGGAGATCAGCTGGCAGATGATCCGTATCGAGGCTGACGCCATCCAGAGCGCCGAGCATGAGATGTTGAGCGCCCCCATTCGCCTCATCACCAACCAGTCCAAGATCAGAGTCACTCTCAAGAGACGGGTCAGTCATCAAACATCCTTTTAATAGATTCATTCACTTTATGAAATATTTGATGGACCAAGCTTGAAACCCAGACTGTCGTGTCTTTTCCACTGTGAACAATAATCCCTCTGTGTGGCCTCACAGGCTGCAGGGCCAACACCAGTGATTCATTAAATGGCTAGTGTGCTTTTAAACAAAAACACTACTAATGTCTGTTTTGGAGATGTGGAGTTTAAATGTAGTGTAGGAGAATGCGCACAAAGACTATTTGTGTGAGGTCTGTGAAAGTAATTAACGCCATTTGTTTCTTCAGGCTTTTACAGAACTGCTGAATGAAGCATTTATTACAGACTAGAGAAGATTAGCATGGCCTCTGGAGGGATGAAGCGTTCTCACTTTTCATTAAAATAGGATTTTTATATTTTTCCCCCAACCAATTGGTTTTAGTGATATTTGCAATTTTGGTAAAACAGCGCCCCCACCGGTGCTTTAGCAACATTTCAGGCAGAGAGTGGTACTGCAGCACGGGAGACGCCAAGAGGCATTCAAAATAAAAAAAACAACACAAAATTATAATAAATTCAAATGAAGTTCCCCGAGAAGTTGATGAGGGAGAAGCTGCTAAAATCAGGAACACACCACAGTAACTATAGAAAGCGCTGTGTTGTATCAAAGCAGTGTTTGTGAAGAGAGAATGTCATTCTCGCTGCCGGACTGCTTTTCCTCTCCGTCCAGTTAACGAGAAACACGGTGGTGTCTGGTTAAAAGAGGGGTGAATACTTGGATATAAATAAAATAATACTTTTAACACATGCTCTTTAGTAGATTATGTGTTTGCCGAATTAAAGGAGATGCTTGGTCAGATTCATAAAAGATGGTGAATCTAACTTTATCCGTACATTTGGTCAGTAATTTGTGCTGCGTTGTTATTTTCCTTGTTGAGTTCTCCTGATCCAGACTCTAGCTCAGTGCGGCAGTTCATGACCTGCTTTAATCTTCTTTTCAACTTCATTTGTAGCTAAATCCTGGGATCCGCAGTTTATTTTTTGACTGCCTGTTTCCACCCCACAGCAAAGTTAAAACCACCCGCCCTTTCTTTGTGATTTACCTGATAAAGAATATGTAATGTGTGCTTCAAGTGTTGGACTGAGAGTGTTTAGTCAGAGGTTTATCCCGACCGCTTATAAACAAATACCTCACACAATAAGAGAATTTCCCTACGAGTGTCATGTTACATTAATTGGAGCTCTCAGGCTACTGCCACCTGCATAATGCATGTGTGTACCAACTAACCCGATACAGATTAAGGACTGTAACGTGGTGGCCTCCAAGCTGATTCTGGTCCTGGACGACCTGCTGTGGGTGCTGACCGACTCCCAGCTCAAAGCCATGGTGCAGTATGCCAAGTCTCTCAGCGAGGCCATGGAGAAGTCGGCGCAGCAGAGGAAGAGCATGGCCACGGAGGACCAGGTGCACACATGACTGACTCACACACAAATACAGCGACTTCATCCATATATAGAGGACAAATTTCACATTACTCATGATTTCTGTCTCCCTTTTTCCCTTCTCCCTGTCTGTGCCCCAATTTCACCCTCTGTGGATCAGCTATGTCATGGTCTGATAGTTTGTCCTTGTGTCCATGGAAATCATGTCTGCCCCTCTCTGTGTCACTCCGCTGTTGCCATCTGGCGTCTATCTGCCGACACCATCTTTGTCTCTCTCTCTTTTGCCTTCAATGTTTTTAAGTCTGTCCTAGTTTTTTGCTTCTTAAACACATACACACTTAAAATAATTTACATATTGAGCTCCTACACAAATTCACACATATCCAGGTCTCACAAAGCTTTACAGTGGTCAACCTGTTTTCTGTAGTTTTGATCTGATGCACCATCTGCTGGAGGAATTGAGTATTGCATGATTCAACTGTTGATTGAATCAGTAAGCCAAAAATGTACATGAAAACAAAAAAACCTTAACCTTAAAAACATGAACCCACCACCAGCAACAATATTACAGACTAAATACAGCAACAGCCTTTAAGACACGAAGACCACTACCACAAGCATCAACAACCACACATCCGCATCTAAAACTTCCCACACTAATCATAGTATCTGCGCTTTTCACCAGGAGTCATCAGCTCCACCCTCGGACAAGCAGGTGCGCACCCAGCAGGCGTCCACGGCAGCCGACCAGAGCGCGACCATGGCCAATCTGTTCAGCGCCTACGACGTGTGCGAGACGTCCCACCACCTCCAGATCACACACCTCGACCTGCACATCTGCGACGACATCCACGTTAAGGATAAAGGTATCAACATGTGCTGTACATTGACTCTACATGAACACACACACACCTGCTCAAGCTCTTCTTGTTTTTAATGCACATTTCTTAAACCACAGAGATAAGCACACCAACATTTCACTAAAAAGCTTCAACTTGACCATGTTTCCGTCTGTCTTCCCTCCGTGCAGTGAGCAATAAGAGGATAACGGGCGGAGCCATGCAGCTTTCCTTCAGCTCCATCACTCTGGACTACTACCCGTTCCACAGAGCAGGTAGGAATCCTGCAACGATACGTTACCATGACACCCCAACATATTAAAAGGATTCCTGCAACCTCACTACAAACTCACTGCAATACATCTGCAAGTTGTATTGCTGTTGTGTCATATCAAACAGTTTTGACTTCAAACTCAGCCGTCATTTTCACCTCAACTTCACACCTGTGGTTTCGTGACTGCATCTTGCAAGGTTCGCTATCGCAATGACAACATCGGTCCGCAGACATATAAACACCCGGCAAAGTACTTGGTAGTTCCCGCTACAGTAGGTGTCTTCAGGACCACATTTTGCCACGATGACACACACACAGACTCAAAAGGTGAAAACATGTTGCTGTGGCTCATAAAAATTAAAGTGCATGATTTAGAAATAACATACAGTGGTGCACAACTTGGTAAGCAGAACCTTGGGATGCACCTCGGTGATATTCAGTTCTCTACAAAATCCAAAAGACTCACATCTAACAAATGACGTATGTACAACTACCTGCACCAATCTTCCTCCTCCTCTCGTCCTCCTCTCCAGGTGACAGTTGTGCCCACTGGATGCACTACAGCGAGGCCACCAAGACCAGAGAGGGCTGGGCCCGGAGTCTGCTCGATGAGTTCAAGTCCAACGTGGAGATGTTGAAGAGCGCGGTTCGAGACCAGCCGGGACCGACCCCGCCGCAGGGCTCCCCTCAACACGGTAAACACACACACCTCAGGGTGGTACATTTATGTTGCATCTCCTGACACACACATACACATCATCCTTGTGGGTTTTCTGTCCTCCAGTGTCCCTTAGGGACGATGTGTATGGTCCTCTAGGAAGTCAAGAGAGAGCAGGAGGAGGAGAAGGAGTAGGGCTTAGGGAGGCTGATGGAGGACTCCTAGAGTGGAGCCCACACACACAGCCTCCGGCCCAGTGCTGCTGGTGCCTAGAGCCAGGTACCCCGGTGTGTGTGCTGTGCGCTGGGTGCGGTGGTGATACACACCTTTTGGGGTTTCCTTTTTGGAGTGGTTTGTGTTCTTCTTTGTCAGTTTTGTTCCTCTTTCTTTATCTTTCCCATCTCTTTTTCTTTCTCTCCAGGTAAAATTAACACCTCCTCCAGCGCTTCCTTCAGTCCTCCTCTCCCTCAGAGCTCCAAGACCCAGCTCACGTCCAGCTCTGTTGTCCTCAGGATTGCTGACTTCAGCATCTACCAGGTCACTTACTGTACAGACACACTCTGGCTCACACACACCTTCATGTTTGGAGACTACATACATCTTCACTGCTGACTTTTAGTGATGTTTCTGCGTCTTTTTTGTGTGTTGCAGGTGTCAACAGCGGACCAGCGCCGCTCCAGCCCCAAGACCATGATCTCCTGCAATAAGAAGTCCTTGTACCTTCCGCCAGAGATGCCGGCCATTCATGTCGAGTTCACGGAGTACTACTTCCCTGATGGAAAAGACTACCCCAGTAAGACTTCTGTGTTTTAGCATCTCATTTTAGAAATCTTTATTAGTAGGTCGGGAGCTGTTTTTATGCACCAGAGGCCGTATTACAGAAACTTTATAACTTGCAGATCCAATCTTAACTGTTGGATAAACATGGTAATTGGGGTTAGGCCCTGATTTTTAAAGCTAGAAAACTAGAAAACCTAAGGAATCCATTGGTACCAACCATGTCATACTAGCTTGTCATGAAGGAAGTTAAATAAAGCTCCAAACTTACGCTAAATTTTAGCGAGGAAAAACTGGCATAGCCATTTACAAAGGGGTCCCTTGACCTCTGACCTCAAGATATGTGTCTATGGGTACCCACGAGTCTCCCCTTTACAGACATGCCCACTTTATGATAATCACATGCAGTTTGGCGCAAGTCATAGTCAAGTCAGCACACTGACACACTGACAGCTGTTGCTGCCTGTTGGGCTGCAGTTTGCTATGTTCGGATTTGTGCATATTTTTAATGCTAAATGCAGTACCTGTGAGGGTTTCTGGACAATATTTGTCATTGTTTTTTGTTGGTAATTGATTTCCAATAATAAATACATACATACATTTGCATAAAGCAGCATATTTGCCCTCTCCCATGTTTATAAGAGTATGAAATACTTGACAAATCTCCCTTTAAGGTAAATTTTGCACAGATAGAAAATGTGTTTAATTAATGCGATTATTTGATTGACAGCCCTAGTTACAAAGTAGTTTAGCTGGGCGAGATGAGAAAAGTAGCGTCAGTTACTTGGTAACAGACATAAAAGTTGATAAGTGATGTTGGATTGAGTATTTAGGATTTCCTAACCTGAGATAAGATAGGCACTTCTCTTAGACACTTCCTATCTTAACTTAAGACTAAAGATAGGAAGTTTCTGTAACACGGTTCCAGGCCCACTGTTCTGGCAGCGACTTTCTATCTCACCTCCCTTTTTGATCTGTTTGCCAATTTATTCAGCTGTGGGGAAGTCATTGACTGCTGTGTGGCTGAGCTGACATTGATTTTCTGAATTACACTGCGTGTTCTGAATGAGGAATAACCCAATTAATTCATGTTATGGATTTCTTCACAAATTCACTCCATTAGGAAACGTAAGACAAACACGTTTTTTTTGGCAAGAAAGTGGAAATTATTCTTTCTTGCGTTTCCTCTCTTTGTGATTTCTCTAATGTTCACTCCCTTTATATGACTAACACCACATCTCTTCTACCTTCCCCACTTCCTCCCGCTCCTCTAGTCCCGTGCCCTAACCTGTACGCCCAGCTGAACGCACTGCAGCTGGTTCTGGATCCTCGCAGCCTGGTGTGGCTCAACCTCTTCGCCCTGGACCTCAGGCAAAGTCTGCAGCAGTTCATGGAGATCTACAAGCTCAGCGACTCGCAGAAACCCGAAGAGCACGTCGACATCAAGGTCGACGGCCTCATGCTCAAGGTGAGGTGGACTTTTTGTTCAGGTTTAAAGTGTGGAACGTATTATCTCCTATACTTGTGCTGATTTTCTGGTTTTCCGCTCCCCATTAGGTGGTGATTCCAACCGATCGGGACGCCTCCTGTCCCGCGGACCTGCCTCGCTCCATCTCCGTGCAGACCTCAGAAATGGTGGCCACGAACACCCGGCACCCGGCTAATTGCACCCGCTCCCACCTCGAGGCCCTCCTGCAGGCCTTTGAAGAGGAGCCCTTTTTCTCTCCCTGTTTCACCTCATTCCCTCGCTCCTCCTCCTCCTTACCCCTCCTCCATCCCGTCTTCCAACGCCACGCTCACGAACAAGACACCAAGCTCCACGACATCTACCGAGGCCTGGTGGCTCCTTCGTTGGGCACAGACGCCCTGAAGATGCCGGCTTGCGCTGACTTTTGGGCGTTGCACTTTGCCCAGTTCTGGGTGGACTACGAAGGCACCCGCGGGGGCAAGGGGCGGCCGCAGCCCTTTGTGGACTCCTTCCCTCTCACCGTGTGGGCGGGTCAGCCCGCCAAGATCGTCCAGCACCAGGAGAGGCTCAGAGTTGCTGCTGGATCAGTTTTGTCCAGGAGCACATCTGGAGAGTCTGTGACACGTCTGCAGAGGAAACGATTATTAAAGGACTATTACAGTACACAAAATGCAACAGAGCCTCCTAGCAACGGACTCCATAAACCCATCTCATTGGACAGTCTGCCTTCCTCCTCCTCTCCTTCGTCATCATCAAGTAAAGATGCAGATCTGCATGTATTGGTGCACGTGCAGAAGCATTTAAGTGCTCAGGTATGTTTTTCATTCTTATATTTCTAATATGTTGTGAGAAACTTGGGTACGAGTACATTACTCTTTAACGATTGAATGTATATAAAGCAACATTGATGATGATTGATTTGCCATCGCATCCGTAATTCATCAACATACCTTTGTGTGTCCAGGTGAGCCACCGGCAGTATGTGTTTCTGATGCATCTCCAGCGCAGCATCAAAGCCCTGCAGCACACGCTACAGCAGGATCTGGAGGAGATGGGCTGCAAGAAGGACCGCAAGGATCCCTCTCAGCGTCCCGCGGACCACCAGCCCTTCACCGCCTGCCTGGGCCTCCTGCTGAAGAGCGCCGAGGTGTCCCTGCTCCTGAAGCCCGTCCCCCAGCCCGAGGGTTCACGGTCTCCTATGGGGTCCGAGCTCTCCCCCTCAGAGAGCAGAGGAACCCTGGAGCCTGGGAGCGATGCGGGAGAGGGGGCGGAGAAGGGGAGTGATGGAGCTGGATCTGGGTCTGAAGGAGGAGGAGGAGGAGGAGCCAAAGGGGCGTGCACTGTAGACCAGCTGTTATGTGCTGAAGGATTGGAGGGCGGAGCCTCACATGGTCTCGCCCCTCTCATCCCCGACTCAACTACATCGAATCACAAAGCGTCAGTGGATGGGAGGACTTCCGCTAAGAACTCTGGGAGGCGGAGTTCAGATGAAGGGGGCGAGGCGGTGGTGGATGGGCCAGTCGGAGGTGAAGATGACTCTAAAGCCCAGACGAGTGACCCCCTGTCTGACTGGAGCGACAAAGACCAGGCTGCAGCCGCAAAGATGCCTCAGTCAGTATCCAGGTATTCAGTTCATCACACAATAAGGCGGTTCATTTATGGGATACGACAGGACTGTACTGAACTAATATTACACTGAGTCAGTGCTGTATAGAACGCCATCAACGGATTTAAGCATTTAAGTTGTTAGAATTTGCTTACATTACATTTTACATTGGGAACATTACTAAAATAGTTTTATCTGATCTTTCATTACCTTTTTTGCTTTCAGGCTGATTTATTTCCTACTTTAAACAATAAATCAATGAGTCACTTGACAGAAAATTAATCCACAACCATTTCATACAAAATATTTGCTGGATTCATCTTCACTAACACAATGATTTTCTGCTTTCCTCTGCTTTTAAATTATTGTAATAATTGGATTTTGGATTTTGTCTGACTGACAAAACAAGCCCTTATTTATTAAACTGTCAATTCTATTTTCAATTAATTGTTTAAAGGGATAGTTGATAGATGTTTTGAAGTCGGTGTATTACCTACAGTAGATGGCAGTCAGGACGCCCCAAGTTTGGAGAAACAGACAAGTGTATGCTATATTTAGAATATTTTCGACGGCTTACCTCACCATGAGACAGCTATAGAGACAGACAGTCCATGTTTCCGACGGGGAACTGAAGCCGTTATCTATGCAAACTCCACTAGAATTTCTTTTTTTATTTTATCTCGCAGAACACGGGAGTTGCTGGTTTAGTCCGAAACCGAAAGATATTCACTTTACAGTGATATAAAAGCAGCAAATCCTCTTATTTAGGAAGCTTTAATTGGCAAATAGTTGGTGTTTTTGCATAATTAAATGAATGAAACTATTAAAAATGGTAGCTTTTTACGTTTTTCAGACATTTTATAGACTAAATAATCATCGTAATCAACAGATGGATCGATAAGTTGCAGGCAGCCCTTTTAAAAGATCACACGTCCTCCGAGTAATCATTCGTCACACTGAATCTAAATATTCCCCCTCTGTGCTTCACTGTGGATGATGAGTCTAATGAATGAATATTTCTCTCTCTAATTCAATCTGTCTGTTCCTGAACACAAGAGCCGTGTGTCGAACTCCCATATGAGTGTTTGTCAGTATGAATGTGACTTCACGCATCTCTGACCTTATGAATGTTGGCTTGCCTCGAGCTGCCACGTCTTCCTGTGTGTATTTTCTCATCTACTGTCTTCATATTCGACTCATTCACTTCCTTCTCTGCCTCTTGACCTTTGCTTTGACCCATGCGAGGTGTGTGTGTGTATGTGTGTGTTTTCTCTCTACTAAAGGAAAGGAAGTTTGTCTGTGGTTTCTGATCTCCTCAGCTCCTCAAACTCCAGCAGATCCACCTCCCTTTATTCCATGTCCAACATGTAAGGCACTGGATCTGTGACTAGCTGTGTTAATGAGTGTGTGTTGTGATCCTCGGGTGAATACAAATCAGTGCAAATGTGCGTACGCGTGTGTGAATTCCCCCGTGGGCATGAATTTGCATGTGTGCACGACAACGCTGGTCCTCGTCTGTGTGTTACGTGTTAAATGAGTCCTGTGTTTGGTGTCTACCTGTTGAGTCGTGGTGATAGCAGCAGAGATGAAAAAACGAAGCTCCATGTTTGTGACAGCTCTTTTTTTCTCCCCAGCCTTGTGTTCTCAGTCTTTTGGGAGCCACTGATTTTACCCTTTGTGATTTTTTTCTGTAGATCGTTTCTTGCGCTTGGGAAGATAGCTCACTTGGTTCTTTCGTACATGACCTTAAACAACACCACACAAAGGAATGAAGCCATATTTAATTCATGACTTGTCGAGTAAGCCCTGTCAGCTCTCTGAGAGCGCAGCAGCCTCTGCTCACTGTCGGCATAAGAACAAATCCTTCAGATATCAGATATGATGAAATAAAAAGCACTGGACCTGTTTTTTCTCCTCTTTTCTGGGGCCAGTTGCGTAAACTTAGTTTAAGACTAGTATTAGCCTGGACTGGTCTTAGATTGCCGGGTTAGACTAGTCCAATTTAGCCCATCTGTTGCATGAATATTAAGATTGACTTAATTTGAAGTAGGAAAGTTAGCCACCTCGCCCCCTGGCTAAGCCTGAGGTGAGTGCTTTGTTGCTATGGCAACAACTGTTTATCCATTACTTTTAGCTAACTATTTCAACTGTTTATAATGCACCCATAATGCATTGTGCTTTCTAAGTCAGTCTTACATTAGTCACTCATAGGGAAGCTTTATGCAACAAGTAAATTTAAGTTTCTATATCAAGTCTGACTTAAAGTTATATTTAAGACAAAGACAATCAATGTCACTGTCAATCAAAAATCAGTGGCATGCATGGACAGTGCTGTCCAAGCAGATTTCAAACTACACAGAAAGATATGATTTAAAATGATCCGTCTCTCACACACTCCATGTCTTATGTGCGTGTGTTTTATAGTGGTCGTTTGATGCGGGATCGCTCCCAGTCCAGTTTCTCTGTGTCCTATAAGAACATGAAGAAGAGCCCGTCCCTGCAGTCGCTGGACAACATCTCCATAGACAGCTACCTGATGGAGGACGGAGACGCGTACAGTCTGCTGGAGAGAGGTGGAGCAAACATTAATGCATTCTTTACACACAAATATACAGAAAATAGCCTTTTTTTTAATACAAAGAAGGATGACTGTAAGTTAGGTATGTTATTTATTCTATAAAGAGCAAAACAATTAAACAGACTTCCTCTTCAATTTAAATCACATAATGGACAAAGCATTTTCTCTGTAGGGTAACCACTAAATCTGCCTGTTTCAATCGTAACTTAAGTATATTTTTCAGCTCCAGCATCACTGTTCTGTGTCTTATAATGATCTCTGACGTCCTTGTTTAAGGGTTAATATAAAATAATCTTTTAAAAACTATGATTACTGCACATTTACTGGTAGGCAACTGTATTGACCAGAAGGTGGCAGCATTGTTCTGATATGTCAGTAATGTACAGTGTTACAGGGGGAAGCCTGACAGTGTATACAAGTCAAACGTCTGTGTAAGTAATATGTGTATATTATGTTTATGTGCCGTACAGATGACGTGTCCATGTCAGGCTTCAAGGATGCCATCAGCGAGCAGAGTGCCACTGAGAGTGCCACCGAGGCGGTGACTGGTCAGGAGCAGGAAGGAGGCGTGTCCCCCGACACCGTCAGCGCCACCTCCCAGAGCATCGACGATGCCACCAAAGATATAGTAAGAAACACTACTTTGAGACGGCTAGAAGAAAAGTTTGGAAATAACGCAAAATGTCTGGTTAAACACATAACTCCACACTGATATTAATGTTGTGAAACCATATCTCATCTCATTTACTGTTATGATGGTGCTGATTGATTGTTTCTGTTTGTTTCTGTCTCTCCAGGTGTCGGTGCTGGTGTTGAAGGTGCAGTCCGTGTGCGTAGCCATGGAGGCGCTGGGCGAGAGCACGGCCGCGGCGCTGCAGGTGGGCCAGGTCACGCCCAACCAGATGGGCAACGTCAGCCTGAGACAGTACCTCAGCAACCGCAGCCTGGGTAAGAACAAGTCTGCGTTTCCCCATACATTGATTTACGCCGCATCATGAACACTTACTGCACAAATCTGTCCAAAAAACTGATGAAAAGAATTCCTTCGGTCGAGGGACAGCCCTACAAAATACCGGAGTAAGAACAAGCTGCTCCTATTTTACATTGATTACATAAAACAAATCCTCTAAAATAGACTTTCTGTCAAAGTAGGCTGCAGCCTATTTCTCCGGTCCAAAACTGAAGCTGGAGATGAAAGTGAAAGGGACATTTGTCAAGATTTAAGCACACAAGTAGGGCAGCTACCAAAAACAAGAAAGAACAGCAGGAGGAATGACTGCACTCTTGTGTGTGGAGTTAGACTAAAAGACAGCTACATAACCAACTTTTTCTTTAGTAGATTCTTTTGTAGAAGATCTTTGATGATATTATGCTTTAGAGAGTGAGAGGAAACGCTAGGACAGAGAGCGGAAGGATGTGTGATAAAGGTCCTGGAACAGACCTGAACAAACCACCAGATGCTCCATAACCGACACCTCCTGACCTCATATTCTGCTTGTTCACATTTTAACACGAGACAGACACATGGAGTGACCAGCAGCAACGTCGGGATATTCCTGTTTCACCCAAACTATTTTGAAAATCAATTGATTTAAGTCAGTTTTCATGCCAAAATGACAAACATTTGATGGTGCCAGCTTCTCAAATGTGAGAATTAATGGATTTTCTTGGTGTTACATTATAGTGTATAGTATAGTATACACATTTACACACTAACACAGCCACCCCACCCTCCTCCCTTTTTATTTACCTTGCCATAACTCCCCACAGGTATGGTGTGTTCAGTACCAATACCTGCTCAAAGCAGCCAAGGTAACCGCTGTGTGTTAACTCACCATCTGTAAACTTAACATGCATGCTTGCCTTCAGCGGGGTCTGTCTCCACCGTGTTTGTGTGAAATATGTGTTTTTCCCTTCCAGTTTTGTCGTCTTGTCAGATCTCATTTCCAGGACTTTTTTGCTCGACGGCATGCACACTGCGGATGCACATAGACACACAGTGTGTGTTGCAATGCAAGCGATCGCATGAAGTGACTGCTCATTTTTCAGCAGCAGGGCAGGGGGGGTGTTTATGTGACATTGAGATCTCTTTCCTCCAGTGTGTGTGTGTGTGTGTTTGAGAGGCACTTAAGAGCGGTTCAATTTGACAGTAATGGAGTGAGCGGACCCATTATTTGCCACATTAGGCCCCACAACCTTAAATGTGTGTGAGCCAGATTCAAATGAACTGTGCAGACTGGCGTTAACCCCTCATCTTCCCATTCACTGCTTTGTCTAATTCGCCCTCTCTCTCTCTCTCTCTCTCTCTCTCTCTCTCTCTCTCTCTCTCTCTCTCTCTCTCTCTCTCTCTCTCTCTCTCTCTCTCTCTCTCTCTCCGTGTCTCCCCACCTTCCTCGTCTCTCCACTGCAGCAGACTTTGCAGTTTCAGTCCAGCGATTCAGGCAATGAGAGAAACGCCGGCGTTACCCCTCGCTACCTCCTCCTATCTCACAAGAGCAATCCCTCCTCCTCTCGCTTTCTCTTTCTCCACCTTTCCTCCTCACTCTTCCCTCCAGCTCCTACTCCATCTACCTACTAATCCTCTGTCATTTAACCCCCCCCTCTTCACCTTTTTCCTTCCTTCATCTCCCTCCCTCTCTAGGCCATCTTTTCTCCTCCCTCCCTGTCTTATCACAGTCACTCAGTCTCTGGCTGCTGGCTCCCCTCTCTTCCTCTCTCCTCCTCCTCACCCACTCTCGTCTTTTCTCTCTCATTTGCCTCGACCTTATAGGATTGAGAGAGAACATGTCATTTTATGTGCGAAAAGCTGACAGCGTTGTGTAAGCGCGTACGGTCCTGTGGTATTAATCCTCTCCCCGACTTTCCTTTTCCGAGTGCATATTAAAGGGATGTGACGCACTTCTCGCAGTCATAATGAAAAGATTTCTCTCTTTAAGTGGCCATTTTCATGCCTTGCTGAGTGTTTCGCCTGTTAAAGAACTTGTGCCTGTAATTGTGTGCTTGCCAGCTCAATTTGTGTGTAAAGCTGTGTGTGAAAGGAGGATTTTTAATTACCCTCCTTTGGGTTTAACACCTCTAGAACCTCCACTTTCATCCGTTTTGTCTCCTTTCTCTCTGTCCTCACGTTTTTTTCCTCCTTTTTTTCTCTCCAATAAACAGGAATCGTGTCATCACATTTTGTGGAGTCAAATTCAGGTCATTCTTAATATAGTAGCACACCAATCCAGTCTTCCACAGTTTTCAGCATCTCCGAGTTTTATTTCTTTACAGAGTGTCTAATTCATGAAAAGGAAGAGAGAAAAAAAAATGATTCACTTTGAATCCTCAGTACTTTAGGTGGGAGTTTCCTCCGAATCCTCTAATCCCCTAGTCCTCGGAAATAATTAAACATCACTGCAGCGAGGAGCCTGTGGGATTGTACAGAATCTCGACTCCCCTTCAGCCCACCTTTTTTCTTAATTCCTTCCTGCTTCGCTTTTTTTTCCAGCTCGCTTTCTCTCCCACTCCTCTTTTCTGATACTCTGCCTCCTTCATCCCACCTCTTACCTCACCCCCGTTTAAACCTGACCTTAACATGCACCCTTTTTTATTTAGAGAGAGCTAAATGACATAAACTCAACCCGTAAATACACTCAGATGAGGACTTATAGATATATTTTTTAAAAAACAAAGCGGATTAAATTAATTAGTTTTTTTGTGAATTTATTATGAAACCCCGATGATCCGCCTCAAGTTTCTCGCCAAAAACTACATTTTACAAGTTCACATTTGAACACATCATGATGACTTTTATTATTATTATATAATATAATAATATAATTATATTATTATATATTATTATTTAATTAATTTACCTTCGCCCAATACTCATTTTTACTGAACAGCTTGAATGCATCATAATGTAACTCCATATGTTAACTGTTAGCTCTGTTATTTAGCCAAGCAGGACCGTGCTGCCCATCGGCAGCTGTCCTGCTACCAATTTCAACACGGTTTTGTTGTTCACAATGTAGCATTGTCAGGGAATTGTTCTATCATTCCCAGGACAACGAGACGATGTTAGTCTCGAGCCCTGATTCCAGGTAAAACGAGTACCATCATATTTTCAGAACTTTGGCATGGATTTGGTACCGAAGTATCGGTTCTCATGACATCCCTAGAAAACAGAGGGATTTATACCAACAAAGACAAAACATATTTTTTACTTATATTTGGCATATTATACCAAGCTCACTGATACTCGATTTTTGAGACCAATACTGATATCGATATTTAGGAGATTTAAAATAATCCAGATATATATTGGCTGATATTGACACATAACATAGGCAGACAGTAATTATACGGATCACTTTGATTTGTTAGTTTTGTTTTTAATTGTGACCAAGCAAGCCCTGAACAAGACTATGTAATCTATGACAATGTTTCTAAACGACCTCATGCCAATTTTGGCGTTTCTGTACTCCCAATTTCTTGCTACTTATTAGCCGACATATACGCAATACCGTTACATCTGCAATAAGCTAATACTGATCGATATTTAACTGATTTATCGGTCTAGCTTTAATACCAAGAAATATCTGAGCATTTACCCAGGGGCACAGGATTAGAACCTGAAAAATGTATTTCTCTTTCAGTGTACCTTTTTAATACACAGTTACAGACAAATAGATGTCAAATAGGATGGATGTAGGTTGGAAAGGAAAGAGCAGACGCTTCCTGTCAAAGTATATAAAGGAATAGAGAAATCCTATTTTCATATTGGGTGTGTTTTAATGTCAGGTGTATTTTAGCTGAATCATCTGTACATCCACAGACATGATACTGAAGCTAAAGCTGATGCTAACCACAGCCTTCGTCTCCTCCCTCACAGCTGGCGGTGAGCTCCGCTCTGCGTCCGCCGGGGGCCTCCACGGTCCAGAGGTGCGAGCTCGCCTCGAGAGCGGGCCCTGCGCCGCCGCTCACTCCCCGCTGGCCGAGCGCAACGGCTTCCTGCAGCTGCGTCTCCACGGCTACCAGGCGAGCTTCCTGATGTCCACGCTGCGCAACATGGCTCACTTCCTGGAGGACGACTCGGCGCCGCAGGTGCTGCCCATGGAGATCAGCGTCAGGGACACGCACGTCAACTTAAAGGTGAGATGTGTTTTGTACAGTGGTTTAGTAATTCCAGCTTTTTGTTTCCCCCCCTGAGGTTATTGTTGCAGAGCTACTGAATACCTGCAAGATTTCAGCAGGATATTCGTCCTGTTTTTTCCAGTCGTGTTGCAGTAATAGAGCCCATAACTCACTGCCGTACGGCAAAGCAGCCAAGTTAACCAAGTTAAATATTTTGAACCGTGGCCTAATTGGAATTTGGATTTGAACTGAATGTTTAATGACATAGAAAGTCCTTTTTGCCGTCTCTCTTGGGTTCCTTCACGGGTGAGTAGATTTGCTGTGGAACTGATGTGGAAACCTGGATGTGGATAATTTCTCTCTCAGTGCCTTCCATCTCCTCCTCCGCACACACACACATGCTCACACACGCCAAAACTTATACTCATACATGTGCCGTCTCTGCTCGCAGGACGACGGCCCCCGCGACAATCCCTCCGACTCGGAGTCCTCGCCGATCACCCTGCATGTGGACAGCCTCGTCATACACAGAAGAGACGACGGCTCCTTCTCTATAGGAGGTGAGAAACCGCACACACACATTTTCAATCTGCCAGATATTTCCACCTCCACTTTCAGCGCTGATTCACCGCCGTTATATAACATTGTCCTGTGAAATGCGTATATAAGTCCACGCTCGGTACATCCACACACCTCTAAATTCTCCTTCTCTTCCTCCTCACAAGTGGACACGGCAGCAGAGAACCAACCCAGGGTAGACGATGCGTTGATCGACAGCGCTCTGACTCCGGTCGCCGAGGCTGTGGGCGGCGTCTTCGCCATCCCAGAGGCCACACAGACCCAAGCCCCACCCACCAGCCCTCCTCCATCTTCCAGAGAAAAGGTGAGACGCACAACGAAAGCACCTTGTGGGGGGGATATGAGAGTAGAAGTACAAAACACCACCCACAACACCTGCAGACAATCTTCATATAGACACACATATATTTACTCTTCTTCGTGACTTTTATTCTGCTACAAACATAAAACTGATGAAGAGGAAAGACCATTTTTTTTCTGGCTGATCGTTCTTGAGGCCGATTTATAAAAAGATGTAGTGCCAAATTTTGGTTTTGCACAAGCTATTCCTGTTGGCTCGCGTTTTGTTTACAGTGGGAGTGATATTTATTAATTCATGCAGAACACAAGTATTACAGTTTCAAATAGAAGATAGAAAGTGAACAGTTACATAATGAAGTCATCTGATCGAAACAATAAAACATTTTTTTTTGTTGTCATTTGCTTTCAATTTGAGTCATTTGAGCATTTTCTGATCTGTCACGCAACAGGAAGTACTGGTGATAATGGTTCATTGTTACATCTAGGAGGAATTAATCAACACTAACGGGAAACAACGGACGCCACAAAAACTCACAGATTGACACGCAAACACAGTGTTTAAATAAACGCTGTAGTTTTCCATGTCCAGTATTATAGATGTACGTAGAAGCTGATGATTTGCTGTTATAGTCAATCTAACCTCTAGTATTGAAAAATACAAATTTGATCACAAAAGAAAAGTTCCAGAAAGTGAATCTTGCTGCTAAAAACCTTTTCATCAAACCCAATTTTATTGTTTTATTTTAGTTTTTACGACACCAATAACAAGTTAAACACACACACTGACGCCTCCCTGTCTTCGTCCGTTTGTTCACAGATGCTGGTGGAGGAAAACGAATGTTTAAAAGTGGAGCTGTCCCGAACCAAGATGGCGTTGGCCGAGGCTCAGATGGAGAAGGACTCGCTGCTGCACCGCATGAAGAACCTCAAAGTCAACACCAGCTAGACTTCGGCTCTCTCTCTCTCTTTCTCTCTCTCTCTCTCTCTCTCTCTCTTCACAGCCAGCCATTCAGCCAGTCATTCAGCCTGACACTAGACTGACACTAACAGGCAGCAGAACAATGAAAGGCAACATCAACATGCAAAGAAAAACGGCTCCCTTTTACGCGCTTAGAGAGCCGCCACGTGACTTTAGAACTTCAAAATAATTCCCTCATAAAGCAATGCAGAGTCTGTGTGAAGACTCAAAAATACACGTTTTTACACAGCTTGTCGTCTGTTTTATGTTCTCCACTTTTGGGGAGGCTTGGAGCGAGTTGAAAAGGGACATTTAATGGGACTAAATGTGTGTGTTTATGTGTGTGTGTGTGTGTGTGTGTGTGTGTGTGAAAGACAGAGGATCTATATCCATGGTTGTGCCTACAGAGAAAAAACCCTTCCCACACTATTCCTGTTGTGCAAGTTAAAACAGAAAAGACGCTTCATTCAATCCTGTATGTATGAAGGAAAAAAACCGAATGTCGTATCTTCAGAAGAATGTCTACAAAAAAAAAAAAGACTTATTTTGCACTGCACAGAAACTTGTAATTTAGTGCTTTCATATTCAGAGGGGGACGAGACAAATCATACTCTCTCACTCGTCCCCCCGAGTGTGTACAGTGTATATTGTATAAGAATGTGAAACACATGACTATTTTCTTCAGATCTTTGAATGGTTATATGCAGTGTTTCTGTGTGTTCGTCTCGGCCAGAACAAGCATTTCATTACAAGCACAGGATGAATTTGTATCCGTCAGCTCCACAGCTTTGTCAGCAAAAATGCCCCACATAATGTCTGTATCCCCCCTTCCTCCTATTTTTCTATGTGTAAATAGCTACTTAACATGTGCAGCACTTTTAAAAACTGAGGCATTGTAAATACAACAAGCAGAACTGTGAGAGAACAAGAGTTGAGCTGACGAGCGGAGAGAAACTCTTCTAAAAAAGAGGCTAATTAAGGCACATTGAAGCTGCCTGACTACATATATGTGTGTCTTTATGTAAATTTCTAATCTGCCATGTGTAATTTCTTCATGGTTGACCATATCTGCTGCTGTTCCATGCTTCAACGTGTGCGACGACTTCAGAGTAGATGTTAAAAAAATGACTAAACAGACTTCTAACAGCACATGCTTTGGCACAGCACACAAGACTGTAGAAGGACAGTTTGAGGTTCTCACTCTTCAAGGTTAACAGTTAGATTCAGTACATCCATCCGTCTAAATATGCAACTGTCATAACCTGTACTTTAGCTCGGCCCGGCTCATTTCAGTTTCTATTTAAAAAAAAAAAAAAAAATGTTCTGGTTAAAGGAAAAGATATGAAACACAGCTAGTTCTCTGCACAAATGTGGTGTCAAGACTTGAAATGTCAGAGGTGGGATTTTAACACGATTGTATGGGAAGAGTTTTGTTTGGTGGAGAGGAAAATCTTTGTTTTTCATCTTGTTCATCACAGCCTCATCCTCCCCTCTCTCTGGGAAACCCTCTGAAGCCCTGCGGAGGAAAGAAAAAGACACAAAAAGTAATAAGATGTATTTTGTCTGTCAAAGCTGCTGAAATACTGATGAAAATAAAAGGGTATCCAGTTTAAAGGGTTTTGCTTTTGTACGTTTTTGGTGTGGATTTCGAGGATCGATGCTTTTTTGGTATCAACTACAGCTGCAACAATTAGTCCATTAAGCGACAGAAAAATTATTCTGCAACTGTTTTGATAATCGATTAATCATTTTCTTAATTTTTTCAAGCTCCATCTGGACACTGACTCAAGTGACATCACTTGAGGCAATTTATCAGATTTAATTCTCTTTAATACATCCATGATTTCACGCAGCTGTCTTTGGAGCCACAAAGGGCTTTTTATACAATGTTTCCACATGTTTTTTGTACTCAAGATACGGAAGACTATTAGGGCCAGGTATAAAAAAATCAATCGAAGGATTTTTTTTTTTTTCATTTTTAGAATAAAGTTGAAATGTTGAGAATAAATTCAAAATGCTGAGAATAAAATCGAAATACCATTTCGAGAATAAAGTCAAAATGTTGAGAATAAAGTCGAAAAATTTGACAATAAAGTCAAAAAAATTGAGAATAAAGTCGAAAAGTTTTGAGAATAAAGTTGAAATGTTGAGAATAAAGTCAAAATACTATTTAGAGAATTAATACGAAAAGTCGAGAATGAACGTTGAACTGTTGAGAATAATTCAAACTACTAATGTTATAGTAGGGCGTATACAGAAATGTCAACTTTATTCTCAAAATACAAAATAAAAAAAATATTCCTCTCATTTTTTTCCCCTTTATGCTTGGCCCTAATAGTCTTCCATATCAAGACCTTTAAACAGACAGAAAATCAGTGGAGTTCCACTACAATATCATTTCAAGGTCACAGGGTTCACGTTACCACGAAACATAGCGTAGAAAATAACAAATACATAAGAAGACCTTGTCAACAATAAACAGGCACTCATGAGGGAATCCCACATGACAGGACTTTGAGTAAAAACACGTTTTCTGTTTCAGTTAAAGACGTCACATCTGTTCTCTGTAGCCAGATGGATCGTGCTGTCTTACCACTTTAAATAGAGAAGGATCACATTAATATCCACTGGTGTACAAGCATTTTCATTATTTTTTTATTATTATATTTTTTAATTATGTCCCAACAGATGCAAAAGCTCAAACAAAAAACACATTCATACTTCAATTAAAACCCTCAAAGATTTACAGCGCAGGTGTTGTGTCTTGTTTAAAGCTTTTAAGCAGCGTTTCTGAATTAATTAAAAACAATGCTGAGGTTTGTTTCTGTGATAAGCAGAGAAGAGAAACTCTTTAACTGTGAGTGCAGCCTCTTGGTGGGCTCAAATGAGCTGCACTGAAGCGCTGAAGGAGACTGTTTGGACTTTGTGCACATAAATGGTCATGACATTTTACGGCTGGAGTAGTGCAGTGAGTCATAGAAGGGCATTAACTGTTCGAGTGTGTGTGTGTGTGAGGGAAAAGTTCTGCTCTGCTGCTATTCACATGAACGCCTGTTTACATACTGTTGCTTAATGTTTCTGTGATGACGGCTATGTCACAGTACAGGACCGTTTATGTAAGCAAAGCATGTACACCTTCATTTATATACTGTATGTGTGTGTGTGTGTGTGTGTGTGTGTGTGTGTGTGTGTGTGTCCCAGCACCATGTACAGTCGGATTGTGGGAAATCTGATGAGAGAGAAAGAGGCATCATCAGGTTGTGTGTCAGCTCAGTGTTTCATTCTCTGGTCTCTGTTTTATTTCTCTGACGGAGCCTCGCTGCAAATATAGTGATCCTGTAAATTTTAACTGTTGTAATAAAAATTAATGATGGCTGAATTCCATTTAGCTGCTTCAGTTTCAGTCACGAGAACACGTCTAATCAGGCAACTCAGTTTTGTGCACAGCCTATTACAAGTTCCTGCTTCTCAAATGTGAGTTCACTATTTTTATTTGGAGTTTTGACTGTTTGTGTCGACATATCTGTCTTATAAAATAAAATAAAATAAAATAAAATAAAAGTAAAGTAAATTTCATTATCATGAAAGAAAATGTTCAAATGTTCAAACGTAAAGTTATGACTTTATTCTCGTAATATTACAACTTTTTTCTCGTAAAGTTATGACTTTATTCTCGTAATATTACGACTTTTTTTGTCGTAAAGTTATGACTTTATTCTGGAAATCTCAGATGTCTTTTCCCTCAATGTGGCCCTAATACTCCGTAGTACATCTGCACTTTGGCCCTCAGTGCATTAGACTTACATACTACATACTTAGACTATAAACTGTGTTACCTTTATCACAATGATCAAAAGTTTTGCGGCTCCAGACAGATTTTTTTTATTATTATTTTTGCCTTAAATGGCTCTTTTGATAGTGAAGGTTGCTAACCCCTGGACTAAACGATTAATTGATTAAAGGGAAATAATCAGCAGATTATTAAAAATAATGTTCCCTGCAGCCCCCAAAAAATCACTTGAATCAGCAACAACAAGTTCAGACGTCGGACCACAGCAGCTGTAGGTGGAGGAGCACTTGAAGGCAACACTGCTCTTTAAATTCCAATTAGGCAGCAGAGGGAAGCCATTAAGGCATGTCCCAGCATGCACCGGTGGAAGTGGAGAGGAGGGGGGTGTGTCTGCTTCCCAGGCTGTCAGTGGACAGATCAGAGCATGTTTTAAAATCCATCTTTCTGCCTGTATACTCCATTCATACAAACCCTGCTCTCACATGACAGGGAGGCTATTTTATGAGCTCACCTGTTTCCTATATTTCTGCTGCAGTGAACACACCTGCACCTCTAGGAGGGAACTGCGCATGCGCGTGTTTGATAGAATAAGTTAATAATAATAATAACATAATAATAATAATAATAATAATATATTATTATTATTAATAATATTATATTATTATTATTATTATTATTATTATTATTATTATTATTATTATATTAAGTTAATGGTCTATAATTGGCATCAATAAGCACAGCTGGAGGTGACTTTTTATAGAGACTAACAAAGGCATGTTGTGGCATCACCATCACCATCATCCACGCCCAGACTGTACAGTAACTCACCGGAAGAAGGCAGCCTGGCTTTCAAAATAAAAGTTTAGATTTTGCACAAGGGCTGTTGCTTAGTGTGATGAAGAATATCTAAAAAAATATATTTATATACATCACTTGAGGCAATTTATCAGATTTAATTCTCTTTAATACAGCCATGATTTCACGCAGCTCTCTTTGGAGCCACAAAGGGCTTTTTATACAACGTTTCCACATATTTTTTTGTACTCAAGATACGGAAGACTATTAGGGCCAGGATTAAAAAAATCAATCAGAGTAATTTTTTTTTTCCGTTTTGAGAATGAAGTCGAAATGTTGAGAATAAAGTCAAAAAATTTGAGAATAAAGTCAAAGTTGTGTCTTGTGAAGTGACGGGGCTCTGCAGCGAGAAACGTTATCGTCTCTAACCGGGTGCTGGTGTCTGCCTGCGGCTGCGGTCGGAGATGATAACCTTTCTCTTCCTGCTTCAGCCCCGGAGGCTGAAGCAGTGGGGCTGAAGCAGAAAAAGCCAACACTAGGATCAGCAGTGATTCATGGAGAGGCCTTCGTCTGGTCAGCTAACATTACTGCCAAGCAGCTAAAATATAGAGTGATATTGTGGTTTTAGCTGACGTGTGTCGCCTCACTGTTTTGAGCGATGCTCGTTCATGTCTATGTAGAGCGAGCAAGCGCGAGCCCGACGCTGACTTTCGTTGACTTAACGTTCACAGGTGTCGCTGTTAACAAGACATTTCTGATTCTTACAAACAGTCCCTTTAAAAATACATTAAGTCGAGATATAAAAGATATAAATATAAAATGACACATACTAGCTATAAATGTTCCTACGTATTTTTGTATTATTATTTATTTTTTTATTATTTTTTATTATTATTTTTCTAATTATTTTTTTTGTATTATTATTATTTTAGTATTTTTATTTGTATTATTATTTGTATTATTATTGGTCAAGTTTCTAACACATCTTCGAGTGAAGGTTTTATTTTGAAAAGCTGTAACAGGAAGTGTAGAGTTGTATCAGGGCTAACTTGACACCAGTGTCTCAGGCGACTCTAAAGAGACTCCGGCCAGTGCGGTAGGTTTCAGGGTAGAGAGGAGGTGAGCACAGCGGGACTGGAGAGCTTCTTGTGGCGGCGTAACGAGGCTTCACCTCCTGCCTTGTTGTTAATCAGCTGGAGCTCCAGACCAGACAGACAAGGAGCGTCTATCCGGACAAAGAAGGAGTTTATAACCAGGGTTATACTCTTTACAGCAGCAGCAGCAGCATGCAGGGAGAGGAGGAGGAATCCTCTCAGATGCTTCCTCACTCCACACAGTGAAAGCAGGAGGAGGCTGGTTGGATTTATGGGATATTTGTTGGGATTTTTCATCACCCCGTCGTTGTGTAAACTTGTGTGTCCGGGATGGGGAAGGAGCAGGAGCTGCTGGAAGCCAGCCGGACCGGGAATGTCGCCCTGGTGGAGAAACTGTTGAGTGGGAAGAAGGGGTTACTATCAGGCTCTGGCTCCATCCCTCTGCCCAACCTCCTCAGGTAAGAAGAAGAAGCACCCTCTCTCATCATCATCTCCTTCTCATGACCGCTAAAGTGTGTGTGGAGCTCCTGCAGGGGGTTCCCATGCAATGCTGCAAAATTAGACCAATGCACTAGAAATGAGTGCACAATATCAGCATTTTCCATTATGGTGTACCTGAGATTTATAAAAATGAGGTGTTTTTGTTTTATATACTTTATTTTTTTCCATTACAGAAAGACAACATACACATAGAACAATAAAACAAAACAAAAAAAACATGAAAGGATATAGATTGCCCTGCCTCTACAAAGTTTTCTTATTGCTATGACATATTCTTCAAAGGTCTTTTTTATTAATTGCCAATAATCAATAGAACAGTCACTATACAAGGAAAGTTAATTTTTGTTTTTCTGAACAACACTCACCCCGTGACACAACACATCAATCAATCATACCTGACAACAACAACATACACACAGACAGCCACAGCTGACCACAAAGGACCTAACTGATTCTCAATCATGGATACATAACATTCAAATTGTAGAGAATACAACACAGGGAGAGTATCCGCAAATAAGTCATGAAATTATAATAATAAGAAGAGAAAAAAATAAAATAAAAGACATTTAAAATATATATATATACCTACATACACATATATACACGTACACACATATACACATGTCCCGTGTAGGTGGTTCTGCCTTACACCATCTCTTCGTAATGGCCTTCTTACAGGCCGCCAACAACACTTTCAGCAGGTATCTGTAGTATTTCCAGTCATATTACCAAAATACAGTACTATACATGACTTGGGTATATCATAGCCCAGAATTTATGCAAATAACCTTATGAACATTTCCCCAAAACTGTGCAAAATGAGGTGTTTTATGTGCAACATGCTGCAGGAGAGGAAGTCTTGTGATGCAAAGTCAAGAGAGTTGTGTGAAAGTGCACTTTTATAGAATATAGCTGCAGGCTCACATAAGGCAAATACTGTATATCTGACAGTTAGTCATCCCCATGTCCTCCTCTCTGGGTGCTAGTACTGGTTTGGGTGTTTGGGGAGCCACTGCTGGCTGGCTGAGCACAAAAAGAACAGACAGTACCTTTGCAGCTTTGCACGATGACAGCTGTCAAAATGTAGATTTCTTGGTACATGATGGCGAAAAGAGAGTGATGCTTGGATGATCGATGCATTTGTACAGGACTCTTAGTGTCTTTATGCTTATTTTCTGTTGACCTTTACGTGCAAAGGGGTCACAAAAACCACCTTCTGTGCAGGTATTTTTGTAAAATGATCCATTGTTGTGGTGTTTGTGTGTAGCACTGTGTCTGTTCACATGATGCTGGGAAAAGGCCTGGCAATGCAGGACGTCCAAGTTGGCTGCAAAACAAGCTCTGCATTCATGTGCTTCTTTGTGCCAGAAGACAAACAATAAACAAACACGGATTTCCGGAAAGGGTGACATGGATTTGGCTCAAATTGGCTGCTTTTTTGGGGGATTTCTTTTTTTAACACTGTGCATCATCGCCTCCAAAAATAGGGATGAGAGCGGAGTGAGGGAATGTTTGTTTATGTAACAGGTGGCAAAATGTCACCTTTAACCCCAGACCCATGAATCAGTGTTCCTATAAAACTATTAGTTATAGTATCTAGTAATATGACGGCATTGTGCTGCTCATAACAAACAGGAAATCTTCCCTTCTCTTTCCAAACTCAAACCACAAAAGGCTTCAATCCGGCCGCGAGAACAACTGCTGGGGTTATTATTGTCGCCTCCTCCCGCCCCTGCAGCCTCTCCCTTCTCTCTGCCGAGGCCGAGGCTGAGCCAGGTGATTAGGAGATCAAAAGCGGGGGGGGGGCGTCCGGGAGGAGTACCGCCTCGGGCCCCCGAGCAAGAGCGTCTCACGACCGGGGGCCGAGGCGGCACGCTGGTAGGAAGGACGCCAACCACTTGTGCACTAAGCCGGGGGTTCATAAAGTGGGGTCTCCTGCGGGGGCCTTCAAGGACAAGAACTGAACTTTTTTTTTTTTTTAAATAGCTTAATTCAAAACATTAATTCACTGGAAGTTGGCTCAGTAGATCAAGTTTCCACCCTCCAAACAGAGGAAGTAACAGTGTTTTGAGCAGTTCTGCAAACATGCACGACCACAGAGATAGTAAAAAAAGTGCCGCAGCAATAATGTTTTCATGACATTACAGAAGCTGATGAACCTGCAACAAGTGGTCATGTGGGTTATTGTTTCTGTGGGTCACCGCCCGCTCATGGCAACTGTGGCTTACGCTGTGTTTACTGTCGCTTAGTTATGTCCGTTTGTGTCTGTTCTTCTTTTTCTGCACACAGTTTCCTCTCTGAGATAGTAAATTGTTTATGTGGGAAGGAATCATTGATGCCACATAATGTTTTATAAAAAGAGAAGTAGGATTGGCACGTAAAAGCTGCACTTTGCATTTTGTGCTATTTATTAAATGTTAGCGTGCTGACACGTTTAACTAAGACAGAGAACATGGTAAACATTACCTGATAATTAGCGTGATAGCATTGTAATTGTGAGCTTGTTAGCAGGCTGAATAGTGGTGCAACGGTTCGGTTTGTAATGTGGTTTTTGGGTCACAGTTTTGGTTTTGGTTTGGTTTGCTTTGCACATTAGGGAGAAGAAAAACATAACCATTTCCAATGTGTTTGAGCTCAATATTTCTATTATTATATGAAGCTATAACGCTGATTTTATACACAAAATAAGTGAGGGTTTTTAATGGTCAATTAGGCTTTTCTCATACACAGTTTGTGTAAACCTACAAAAAAGTAATGCACTGTAATTTGTATATATATTCCACAAGATCAAATCATATTTAATCCACGTAATTGTGAACCAGGAAGTATAAAGAACGACAAATACAGCATAGGGAGTTGATGGGTGGGTCAATAAACAGCAGACAACAGAAATAAGCAGGAGAAACTACAAACCAGAATTCAACTTCGATTTATTAGTCACGTAACTTCCGTACTTAAGTTACGTCACTTCCGGTGTTATTTAAGCCAAACCGCGATCTTTTCCTAAACCTATAACTAAGTAGTTTTGTTGCCAAAACCTAACCAAGCTGATCTTTTCCTAAACCAAAGTAGTTTTATTTTGAAAAGAATAGAGCGGAAATTGACACATGCATCACACGTTGCTGGACATTTGTATCGGAAAAGGCACAAAAGATGAGGAATTACTTTTCGTAAGAAATCATACGAACGGTTGTATGAGGATACATGTCCTACATCAAGAGCAATGTCAAAAATCAAGTGTTTTTAGTGAACAAATTAACTGTTTTCAATGCTTTATTTTGGCAATTTCCCTGTGTGAAGATGACATAATCAAAACTTAATTAGAATTAATATATAGTCTGGACTTTCACTGATGAAATGTTTGTCCGACGATGTTCGTTTGTCCTTCACGCCGTGAATTTGTGTTGATAAAAGGGACTTAACTGAAAATATTGCTACTGTATGTATCTCGTCTCCCACATCCCCAAAAACTGTAAACATTGTCACGTAGCGTGTTTGCTTTGCAACTTAGGATTTAATTGAGTTTGTTGAAGGACAGTGATTATTTACAGAACACTGGAGCTCATCGAGGAGATTAAAGAATGACACGACCGAGGGAAAATGTTGGAAGAAATGCAGCTTTCAGATCGATATACTGTAGTTAAACTTTAGTTTTTTTCGGAATCCATAAACAGATTGACATGGAGGGTGAAGTGGAGGTCAGATAGATGCATTATGGATGGATCTGTTAGGTTTTAGTGTTGTGTTATTGTTAGTGAGTTATGTCTACTACTTGTCTTTTATTGGGTCAAGACTTGGCCGTTGAGGAGATGTCTGTAAAACACTGGGTGGGCCAAACACACACACACATCTGTACATCTGTTTGTGTGTTTGCTCACGTGGGTGACCGGTTGTGTGATGCACCTCCTAATAGAGAGAGCCATTTGTACTTTAGCAGATGAGTGAGTCAACCGAGAGGTCGCACACAGCGGAGGAGTGTGTGCACTGCAGGCTAATGTTATGGGAACGATCTCCGGGAATCAATGCATAGTTTCCCATCTTAAGGCCTCTGAGCCATTCGTAGCATTCCTAAGTCATGAGGTCCGTCTTTTCGCTGAAAGAAATCGCACTAAACCGCCAAGTGGGACATGAACATGAGCACACATACTGTATACACACACACACACACAGGATGTAGAGAAGACGATCCCCCCGGCTGTAACGCTGTAGTTTTGTGGTGTGGTGGTGCTCAGTAGAAAATCAATACTGGATGATCTCATTGCTGTTTAATGGGTCATATTCTCTTGTAGATGATCTGTTCGGTACATGGTGACCGTGTGTTTGCACTGGTTTGCTGGAAAGAGACAAGCACTTCTCTTAAAATGCTTTGACCTAGTCACCCACACATCGTATAATTTTGTTCTCTGTGGCATATTCCTATACTGGGCAAATGTACGATGATACACTGGGATGTATCCAGTAGCTATAATTGTGTTTAAAAGAAGGGGAAAGCGTCTTCTTAGAGCGTTCTTATTGCAACAACCAATCATCTAAGAGGAGCTAGAGATGCTAATTTCTCCACAGATGGTAGCTTTAATAGACCAGAATGCATTGCAATATGTGCTGTGAGTAATTAGTTATATTTCATTCAAAAGTTGCAGAAATTGTAAGAAAAAAATACAGCAAAATAAATAAATAAAATGAGAATTGGTACATTTGTCCATCAACTACTGTTAAGTAATTATACAAAAAAAAAACCTGATGAGATTATATAATTTTTTAGGCAACAGTATCTCTGGTACTAACTGACATTTCATTGCTGCTTCACTTTTAAGATGGATTTTATGCATTTTTATTATGATATTTTACTAGAGATGCACCGATTATTGCACCTTTTTCTCTCCCAATACCGATTCCAATGCCTTATCTTATGTTATCTGCTGATACAGAGTACCCATCCTATACCAGTGGTCTATTTTCCCAAGTTTTAAATATGTATTCTTCTGTTTACCCTGACACGCTGTGACTGAATGAATGTAACTTAAAGCAAAAACACAGATTTTTCTAATGACATTGAGGAAGAAAACACATCTGGCTGATACCCAATCCACTTAATCAGGCCTGTACTAGCGCTGCATGGTGCTACGTGTTTTTCCGTCTGTTTTATGTAGAAAAATTGTATTGCAACACATCCTGGCATGATCCCTGAAGATCACCACCGCCTGCAACAAGTGGTTTATTGTTTCTGTGGGTCACCGCCGCTCATGGCAACTGCGGCTTACGCTGTGTTTACTGTCGCTTAGTTATGCCCGTGAGTTTCTGTTCTTCTTTTCCTGCACATAGTTTCCTCTCTGAGACAATAAAATGTTTAGGTAGGAAGGAATTATTGAATTATTATTCTGTTTTTATGTTGGTTCCTGCATAATCTTTTATAATAAAAGAGAAGTAGGCTTGCCAGGTAAAAACTGTACTTTGTATTATGCTTATTATTAATTGTTAGGCCTGTTCCAAAAATGACTATATCGACTTATTGTTCAATATATGGACATGACCTTGATCATTTTTGCTGACCTCGATGTGTTTACATGCATATTCATTATGTCACCAACATTTTAGCCAACATAGAGTCCATTTTATTTATTATTTTATTAATGTAGGATATTTTAATATTTTTTTCAAACTCCAATTCCAATGTCTGAATAAGTTCATCGCTCTTTTAAAGCGCGTGCTTGCATTATTATGCTATTATCATTATATCAGTGCCAGGTCTTAAAACGACAATAATATTGTTTATCGCAATCATTTCTGGGACAATACATCGTCCAACAAAATTGATTATCGTGACAGGTCTACTGTAGTTAGCATGATGACAGAAGATTGCTGAAAGGTTATTTTGAGAGATGCACAAATCACAAACTAAAGAACTTAGAAAAACTAAGAAGTTGGGACAGATTAAGGGAGAGTCAGTACATCATAAAATATCTCCTGCAACACATAGCTATACCTTTTTAAAAACAAATTGTTTTATCCCTTAACCTTTGTAACGAATTAGGACATAAAGTTTGTCAGGATTAAATTAGAGCTGTCCTCAACCAGTCGACTAACACTCGACTAATGATTTTGTCGACTAATGGATTAGTTGATTCAATTGACAAATTTGTAAAACTGGGTTTTTCCACAAAGAATCAGACAACTTTAAATCGTGTGTTTACCAGAGATGTGCTCATAAGTTTCTTGGAAATGAGTCATTCAGCATGAAAAAAGCATAAAAAACGACTAATCAACTAAAGAAATGTTAGTCAACTAAGACCAAAATGACGATTAGTCAACTAATCGACTAAGAGGGTACATCCCTAGATTAAATACACGTCCTTTGGATACTCTATATGATTGGTGTTCTCTTTGAAAGTGACCAAAATGAAAGAAAAGAAAAGAGTGTAATCTATCAATACATATATTACATGCAACTTTTTCATAGTACTTAGGGATGGTTCAGTTTTCCTTTAAGCTCCTTAACATACAGACCACTATTACCAGTGAAGATGAATCTATGATGACAGTCTGTCATTACGTGTACTTATCTCATAGAGGAAATGAGAATGGATAGATGTATGAGCTGTGTGTGACAACATACTGACTGTGACTGAGTGATGGAGTGATTGAAAGCTAATACACTCAAAGAGAATGAGTCATGATGCAGCAGATGGCGGCTGATCCCTCCTCGCTCCCTCACATCACACTCGCTCAATAATGCTCAGGGGAAAGCCCGTCTTGATTTTGTGTGTATGTGTGTGTGTGTGTGTGTGTGGGGCTACTAGGTGTGTTTACCTCCCTTCTCCTTTACAAACAAACAACCTTTAAGTGACTCCCAGAGGTGACGCACACCCAAACACACACACTCTGTGTTTTAATTGGCATCCTCACAGGCGGTCTCCTCGACGTTTATCTCCTGATGTCTTCCCCCTGCTTGTGTTGGAGTGTCTTTGTAGCTCACAGCATGGCGCTCTGTGTGTAGTGTAGTGCAATGTAGTTGAGTGACTGGTTTCAGTGTCGTCCAATAAGAACGAACAGTGAAAAAAGGAAACACCGCAAAATTCTGTTTATTTTTTTCTCAAGTTGTTTCAAGGCCGCAACACTTTAGCTCCGGAAATGGCGAATCAAGACGACCAAAAAAACCAAGACTCTGTGTGTGTTTTTGTGAGTCCAACTGTGTGTGACATAACCGCTCTCTCCTTGCATAACCACGATTATGTGGTGTGTGTTAGTTTGGGGAGCAGTTAGGGTGAGAGCTGATGGGGGGAATCAAAGAGCTACATGTGGTGCAGGACGACTAAACTGGGTCAGGGGGCAACTGTGGAGAATGCAAGTCATATGAAGGATTAGACTAGGAGGACTACACACACACACACACACAACTCAATACCCCTTTTCCCACCAAAATTAGCGCGTATATGCAGGTTTTTTAAACATGGGAAAACCCGCTAAAAGAAGTGATAAACACCTTTCCCATTGCGAGTAGACGAGTAGCCTTTCTGTCTTTTATTTGTCACGAATGCGCCGGAAAACAGGGTTAATAAACAGTGAAAATGTTACGGTGATTACTTCTTTTTTTTATATCCGTTACTTATTCCGTCTGGTGCCTTTGAGGAGCGCATATTAATTGTAAGATTTATATGTTATTAAATTATAATAATTGTCCAAATCCCTGTTGATTTTATTCATCATATATTCACTTCAACACACGTCACATAGCATTGCACCGGAAAGTAGTGTGTCCACCCGGGTATCATGTTTCTATCACTGCCGATCGCAGCTGGAGCCGATAAATACTTTGACTACTGCTGAGTCATTTGTCCCGGGAATGAATGGCGGTTGTAACCTTTCCCACTGAAGGCAAAAGCCAGATGTTAGTGGGTGTTGGTGTTTCCTTGTCCAGTGGGAAAGAGGCTAAGAGCCCCTGTGTGTCGCAAATGATTATGCATATGAGATGTACTGTGACAGGTTGTTCCTTTAATTTGATGTATGTATATATACGTCTCATAAGGCGTGGGAGGTATGGATATATATTGTGATATATAAACTATTAGTTGATTAATTGATTAGTCATTGGACAGGAGATTTATTGGCATCAAATAACTGATATAAGCTGTTTTAGTCACGTTTCAAGCTAAAAAGGCTACAAATTCTCTTGTTCTAGTCTCTCAGATTTAACCATTTGTTGCTTTTCTTTGTCATATAAGATAGTAAGCTGAATATCTTTGGGTTTTGGACTGTTTGGTGAGACAAAACAAGCAATTGGATTATGTCGCCTTGGTCTCTGGGAAGATATAATAGAATTTTTCTACAATTTTATATAGAAATGTATTAGGGCTGTCCTCGACCAATGAAATTCTTAGTCGAACAACTGACACTTTTGTCGGCGAATCAATTAATTGATTTAATCGACAGATGTGTAAAACTGAGTTTCTCCACAAAGAATCACACAAAAGTACCACTTCAAATATTGTGTTTACCAGAGATGTGCTCTTAGAAAGAAGTAATTCAGCATGAAAAAAGCATAAAAAAAATCAACTAAAGAAATCTTAGTCGACTAAGACCAAAACAACCGATTAGTCGACTAATCGACTAAGAGGGGGCTCGTCCGGGAAGATTATTAATTGATTGATGAGACAATTGTCGTTAGTTGCAGCTCTATTGTGAATGATTGTAATACATTTTCTGATAATTCTATTAAGTGTTAAGTCTCATTGTGATTTAACTTTCACTTGAAAAAATTTTTAAAGAAAAAAGTAGTGGTTTAGGGAGGGTTTTATGATCCCACGCATTCAAAAGTTGTCGTATTTTTTGCTGCGAGAAGAAACATTTCATTATAATTTACATTCAAACATCGTTTACTATTAAAAAAGTGAAGAGAAAATGTGGAGGAAACCCAGTTGAGCCTCTGATGTTACACCAAAGTCAGTGTTTTCGTTTTTTTTAAACCTATTTTTCTTGGTAAAGAAGCATCATTATGTGCAGCAGGAGCCATTCAGTGAATCTCTTTGCTTTGCTTTGGGGTTCAGCAGTGGCGTCAGTGCATTGAGTTTGTCTGGAGCCTCAGTGATCGAGAGGGGAGGAAGGTGTGAATGTGTGTATGTATGTGCATGTGTGTGTGTGTGATCAAACTCAGAGGCTTCTTACATCTCCATTAGGGTCCGGGCCAAGCTCTGCTGCTGCATCCTGCCAAGAAACTGAGACCTCCGTACTCGCCAACACACACACACACACACACACACACACACACACACACACACACACACTAACTCTCTCTCTTTCTCTCTCTTGCACGCTAAGCCTCTGTCTCTCTTTGTTCCTCCCTCCATCTAAATCTGTGTTTTTTTTTGTCTCAAATCTCTTCTTCTTTCGCTCTCTCTCCATCTGGTGCCCTGGATTTTCTTTCAGTATCTCTCTCTGGCTCTCTCTCCATCACTCACTTCATGTCTCTCCTCCCTCTACTCCTCTCCAGAGACAGATGATCCAGCCTCCCTACTGTCGCTCTTTATCGTTTCCTCCTCCCTCTGTTCCCTATACCTTCCTCTACCTTATCAAAAAAAGAAACTGCTCCTCTCTTTCTCTCACTCACATCTCACACGGCACTACATCTGTTATCACCATGTGGGGAGCATCTTTTACCCATCATGCCTCTCGGCGCGTGGCGGTTGACGGTGGCAAATTAGAAATTCGGGGAATCCGCGGCTCTTCTGAGAACTGCTTCTCCTTACAAGCTGAGATTTATTAGTGTTGGCCAGGTCGCGCCCTCTGTCACAAGAGGAATATAACATTGGTGATCGGTGGTCCCAGGAAAGGGAGGGATGAGGTGGTGAATACAAATGTAAACAATTGCAAATAAAGACCAAAAGAAAGCATAAAATAATACAAAATAAAAGCCTAAAAATGCATATGTACAAACCGCTGAATGCCCTTTTACCTCTCTCTGTGCAGTTTGTAATATACAGGATATTGAATAGTCACATTAGCGTTGCTTAGCTATATTAACTTAGTGTCTAAGTGATAGGATTAGGAGGACTACACACACATTATTATGCATAAGTCTCATAAGGGGTGGGGGGTATGGATGGATATTGTGATATAGAGCTGAAATGATTAGTTGATTAATTGATTAATCATTGGACAGAAGATTATTGTCATCAAACAACTAATATGAATAGTTTATTTTCAAGCAAAAAAAACCCAAATTCTCTTGTTCTAGTCTCTCACATGTGACGATTTAGTGCTTTTCTTTGTCATACATGATAGTAAACTGAATATCTTTGGGTCTGACATTTTATATACAAAATGAATAATCGATTGATGAGACAGTTGTCATTAGTTGCAGCCAGTGGGCTACCTCTCTGAAAAGTGAAGCCAATGTTGAAGTGCCTTAAACTTGCATTCTTTCTAACAGCCAGCAGGGGGCGACTCCTCTGGTTGCATAAAGAAGTCTGATTGTATAGAAGTCTATGAAAGAATGAGCCTACTTCTCACTTGATTTATTACCTCAGTAAACATTGTGAACATGAGTTTATGGTCTCAATCTCTAGTTTCAAGTCTTCTTCAATACAGCATGATGTTCATTTAGTAAATTATGGTCCCATTTAGAGTCACATAGACCATAAAGCAGGGGATGCTTTAGGGCGTGGCTACCTTGTGATTGACAGGTCGCTACCACGGCGTTGTCCGTGTTTTAATATTACAACTTTAACCCTTTCACAGTGTGTCTTCAGTTCATGAAAGTTAATATTAATGTTTTGGTCGCCTTAAAATGTCTTATTCAGCTTTCTGTTGTACTTAGCTCCGCCCTCTCGTGTCACTTCTGGTTGCAAAAACCAAGATGGCGATGGCCAAAATGCCGAACTCAAAGCTTCAAAACGGCAGTCCACAAACCAATGGGTGACGTCACGGTGACTAAGTCCACTTCTTATGGACACTCTATGCTTGAATTTGACACTTTTTGACTCCAATTCATCAGTGTATGGAAACATGAGGATGTTGTGCAGAGATACCATACAGTAGATCACCGTAGATATCCAGTAATTAAGATAAGATAGGCTAATCAACAACCTTCAATATACCCTCAAACTACAACCAGAAGGCGTGACAAATGCTTCAGTGAGTTTGTCCGACTGTGTGAGAAGCTAAAATAGTTAATTTGCCCCAAAACAGAACAAGTTTGGGCGAATTGGCCAATATATAGTGTGTTTGCCAGATTTGGCAGTGTGGATTTGAGAGATTTAGCACAATGTTGGGCCAGAGTCGACCCTCAGAGTTTTGGTACGTTATTAATTATGAGTCTGGCATGAATGTGGCAACAACATGTGCTAGATTTTTGTCTGTTTGGCACAGCGTGTTTGGCTGCCTGGGTAACTTGTTCGGCTTATTTTTCCCAAATAAGACTTTATAACCTATAAAAGAGTTAATTTGCAATTTATAAGTTAGACAAAGTGGATTTAATTACACACATAATCTCTTTCATATGAAGTCAACACTATACTTATGGTCCATTTTCCTATTTGTAATCATACACTTAAATCATACAGGATATAACATACTTCACAGTGATATATACATATGAATCTGATTAGCTGAAAAACATTGGACTTTGTAAACAGTTAATCTAAGTATGAATGATATATTATATAAGTAAATAAACTACTTTAAAGACACTTCTATGTCAATTAGAAACCACGTAGTGTCGTGCTAGATGGAAAAATGCTGTTTTTTTTTGTTCAAACAAAAGATTTCTTGTTATTTTTGATTGATAAGACATTTGAAATTGATTCATAAAGTGGCTTTAGAACAATTTAGAAAGTTGTAAAGCCTTAGCTGGTGTAAATTCATCACTTGTTGTATAAATATGTAATGAAACACGTAACTCATGCTGGTAATTTGCTAAATCCATTACCAGGAGAGTGTTGCTGGGCATTTCTTCTTAATTCAATTCTCTCGTGACTTTCCCCTTTTGTTGTTTGCTTCGACATAAGTAGATTTCACACGCTTCCTTTTTTTGGTCGTGTCGAGTTTGGTCCTGAAGAGGCAAACATTGTTGATAGTGAGTGGAGGAGACGCCGAGTTCAAAATGCAGCCGGAGGACGGAGGGAGAAGGAGGTGTGACGTCCAGTCTGTCACACTAATCTACAAGTCTGTGACCCCACATAACACTGCAAGTGTTGTGGACACACACACACATTCCTGGCGGCTCCCCGCCCTCTGATAGATGGCCGTAGTTAATGAAGCGCTGCTTTTGAAGTAGATAAGATGCGGAGAGAAGAGAGGGCTAGAAATGCTAATGTCATTATGTGGTGAGGGGCGAGGGCTAACGCTGGAAGGCATTGGAGGGAAGTTATGCATGTAAGTGTGAGTGTGTGTTTCAGGGGGTTGGACTCATATGAGCTTTTTGAAGTCCAATCCTGATGTATTTTTAAATGAAACTGACAAGACTGTGTTTTGTGCCCGTAGTCAGTATCTTTGAGTTTGGACCCTTTTCATGCCAAAAGCTCCCACTTGCACTTTTTTGGCAAATTCGTATTCCTGTCATTTAGCCCATAAAACTTACAGGGTAATAGGATACTACTACTACTCCTACTGCTGCTACTGATGATAATGGTGATAATACACATCCTAACAGTCTTGTATCTAAAATAGGGCTGTCAATCGCAATTAATCGCATGATGGTCCATAGTTAATCGCGATTAATCTCAAATTAATCGCACATTTTTCATCTGTTCAAAATGTACCTTTAAATGAGATTTGTCAAGTATCTCATACTTTTATCAACATGGGAGTAGGCTGGAAGACAATCTGGTGGTCAAAGGTCAAGGTCACTGTGACCTCACAAAACATATTTTTGTCCATAACTCAAGAATTCATATGATAATTATCACAATTTCACATGAATGTCTATTTAATATGATAAAATGATGAAGTGATGACATTCTGGGCAGACATGTAATATAAACTGCAATTTGACTGGTTGGCGTAGGCATACAACTGCGAGGCAGTAATTGTAGTTTTTAGATTAGTTGAGAAGTCGGCGACTTTGTTTAAACATCAAAAACATTACATGTAAAGTAAAGTTACAGAAAAACAGTGATTTTAATGAGTGTACTGTACACATGTTGTTGCACTCTGGAGGCTTAATTCTGACCAGTTAGTGACATTTAGAAATCCCCAGATAGTTTCTGGCTCCGTCTGAAAGTCATTTTGAGCAGCCAGGACTACGACCCAGGAACCAAATCTGGAACCAGGTTCCTGGGGCCAGTGGATATATTTTATAATCTATCTACTTTCACCTTTCTCTTAGAAGTATGTTGACACTTTCCTTTTACTTTTGTCTACCTCCGGTCTGTGGTCGTTTGTCATGGTTTGGCCTCGGCCTCTTAGTTCCAGTTAAGTCACTGATGTTTGTTTGGTTGAATGGGAACAAATCCCTGCGGCCAAAATCGTATTGAAAGTCTTCAGGGAAGAACTGAGGCTGTTATAGCAGCAGATGAATGCCCATAGTTTTGACAACATGAGAGAGAGGTTCATCTTTGGGTGTCCACATACTTTTGCCTGTGTAGCATAAAAACACTCGAGCCAGTTCATCATCGTTTTCTTCTCCGCAACCGGGTGCAGCATCTCCTCTGAACCAACCGGTGCCGTGACAAGTGCATCGTGAATGCACAAACAGCAGCATGCACAGACACACACATGAAATATACATGTGACATGACATGCAGAGGCAGGAGGGAGACCGTGACTGTGGAAAAGGGACCATTTCGCTCTGCAGTTTAACACATCCATTGATGGAAAGAGCTGCAGAAACTCTTTCATCTTTAGTCTGTGCAAATATGGAGTTTTCCCAATTATGCAGCACTCCCTCGGTCTCTCACACACTCACACTCTCACACACACACACACACACACACACACAGCTAATCACCTCAGATTAATGTGTGACTGAACACCTCCCCAGCCTGTCACAAAGACACTCCTTATGAATATTAAACACAAATTCAGACTGCGTGTGTGTGTTCTCTCCTGACATATGGCTGCTTACAGGTGCCTTATGTAATCTGTCACCGAGTGTGTGGATAACAATGGCCTTTACCTGTATGAGTGACAGAGCTGAAGTTTATAGTGTTTGTGTGTGTGTGTGTGTGTGTGATACCTAGCCAGGCTGTGATGGCCTCTTTAATTCCCTCCGTGATTGATTTCCCACTCGTCTCCTTCTCCTCGGTGCTGACATCGAGGGAGCGTGTGCACAGCAACCAGGAAGTAAATTACCTTCAGCTGACAGCGTCTTACGGGATACACATTTCCCAGCAGGCTTTGCTGATGCCAACAGATGCCTCTCTCTGTCTCATACTCGCACACAGAAGCGATGCACTCTATGCAGGCTAGAAGATGCAGCATCATGAAGACGTACGGTTGTGGATGTATTCAGACATCCGTGTACAGTCCGTGTCCGCCCACACGCAGCTAACACAACTACTACATGTATGATTTAGTGAGTCAGCTCAAGTGTCCTTATTTTTACATACAATTCCCCTTTATATGCTAAAACATATAGGAGGTAACCTCACTGACATGTATTTAAATAAGAATAATCTACAACCACACTATAGTGACTCTGTGAGACTGTCCTTAGACTCTGATGTTCACCGTCTCCGTTTAAAGTGTTATGGTACGTGTCCGATCGTCTCGCTTCCCAGCATTGGACGCTTGATGGGCTGCCACGAGGCACTAGGCAGCTGATTGGACGAACGCTTTCACTCGCTGCTGCTCCCAGCTTTCAAACATGGCAGCTCGTTTGGAAACTTTTTTCTCATGTATTACGAAAATAGTTCACCAAAATTGTGTTTCTGAAAACATTTTAAGGCGATAAATAAACCATGATGAATCTTTCATCATGAGTGTTGTTTTTTTTTAGATCGACAACGGTTCGTTTAAAGGTTTCTCGGGAGTTTCCAGAGGACGCGAGTCGTGCCGGATGCCCCTGATTTGAATAAAGTAGCCCAGACCTCAACTTTACGTCTCTTGAATCGCACCGCTGCACTACCAGAATGCATTGCATGGCTGCTTACATAGACAATGAATGGGAAGCGTGGACAAAGTACATCTGCTATTTTAGCTGCTTTTGTTGTTCTACATTTTTAACAAATTCAACCAGATATAATCAGTTTACAGTTGCTTTTTACTGAGCTGAATTGACCGTATTGTTATTGTTAGAATAGATTTTGACAGTTTTAAGAGCCATTATGTCACCGCTTGTTTGTTGACAGTTCTGGAGTTCACCATGTGGGAGATATGTAGAAGATGTAGAAGATGTGTTTTAACGTTATGAAGTTGTAAGAAAGGTGGATATTCTTAAATGTATATGTCGGCTGCTGCAGAGTCAGAGTATATATCAAAACGTATTCCTTCCTATAACACGGCTTTACCTTCAATCCATTAGAGGTGAGAGCAGGTAGACTCTTTGAGAAGTTTATTGAAGAGGTTGACCTGCAAATTCAAAAAGTTATATTAGTTTCTGGATGGGAAAAACTTTAAAGCTCAATATCTCCGACTTAAACTCCGACTGCAGATGGAGCCTCTCCTCCCGGTCCAGCTGCATCACCAGCGTACTCTATCTTCTTGATAATGAGCCTCAATAACTGGACGCTTTCCATAACTCTGGCTCGCCATAACCTCCCTCCTTCGTTTTTCCACCCGGCCAACGGCAACTTCGTGATGATGAATGAGTCTTTTTTAAAAAGATATCAAATATTCATCTGCCCCCAAACTCCTGAATGAAAAACTGAGAGTATATCATTCACGGAGCGCTCATTTTTTACTTTCCCCTACTCCCAAATTCTGAATTCACTTATCCCCGACAAGCAGCGAGACTCAGAAAGCAGCCGGGTATGAATTATCTTGAAGATTGTTTTATGCATGACGGTTAAGTGTGAGATTCTTTTGACTGATGGGAAGCAAATCAGTTTTCAAAAAAGCTTTCTTAGTCATGATTAGAGTTGCCTGCGGTGCATTATTTTTGGACCTTTGCTAAGATTGGAGAGATTGGGAAGAAAACAAGAAGGGGGGGAAATCTTATTTTTTATTCTACATTTTAAGACTAAGCAGGAAGCATGTTTGGAAACAGACTTTTGAGGAATAAGGGTTGTGTTCATGTGTGTTGGGGGAGGAGGAGGAGGAATGATGGAGAGGTCTGAAGGTGGGTATGAAGGTGTTGTGTGTCTGCGGCTTCAGGCTGTATATGATGCGCATTCACACACCTGGTAACCCCGAGGGACAGCTCTGCAAATTAGAAGTCTAACCTCGGTGCAACCTTTCCTCTCACCCCGTCTCTCCCTTTCTGTCCTTTCCCCACCCTCTTCCCCTCATCCTTCACATTTGGGAAAAAAAATCCTCATCTATTATGTAGACCTACAAATTAATAAAAGACATAGTAAGATGATATTATTAAGTAAAAAGGGAATAAATGGAACAAGACATGTTTTTTTACTTACTTTTTTTCAACATAATTCAACTATTTTGTCCATCAAAAAAATGTTGTGCATAAAAAATAGGTTTTCTAGGAAATATAATTATTTAAAATAAAGTATCTGCAGACTGTTTAGCTGCAAAATTAGAAAGTCTGTGACCCAGAGCCATGTTGAGGAAATACCAAGCACCAAAGAAGTCTAGTTTTCTCTGTCAACACTTGAATTACAATTTTATTTTTTAATTTCTGCCTACTGCAGGTTCAAGTCTCGATCACTTATTGCGTCATTTTTGCGATATGCTGAGCATTGCGATAAGATATATATTTCAATATATACTGCGATTTATTGCCTTTTTTTCAACTGCAAATAATGCAGTTTGTCAACACCTGTTTTATCTAATAAGATACAGTTTTCACTCTGTTCATCTCAGAGTTTTCATTCACATATCTTGAGGTCAGAGGGACAGTTTTTCCTCTCCAAAATGTAGCTTAAGTTTGGAGCGTTATTTAGCTAGATAGTGTTATTTTCCTAGTTTCTATATGATCCCAGTATCTTCACTCTAGCTTTAAGACTGAGCTCGCTACAACGTCTGAAGGACAGAATAGTGCCGGCCGCCGTCGAATTGTTAAGAAGTCAATAGTTAATAGTCGACTTCTGCTTAGTATGAGGCTGCTCCACTTCCTGGATTGTAATAAATGATGTCCATGAACGTGAGCTGGGGCAGCAATGCCAATTAGTATGAACTGAAAGGATTTTTTTTTTATATTCTCAGCAGATATTTGTCTCTTTTATCGACTATTTCTCTCAAGTACAAAACAAGCATTAATACAAAATCCCTCTTTAGGACATTCTTCCCCTTCACCTCTCGTCCCCTCCTCCAACCTTCCCAGTTAGTGACTCACTCTCAATACAACGGGGAGACACTGGAGCTCTGCTGAGTAAGCACTCCTGAATCTTGAACTACAGCAGAGCCCCCCTGCAGACTTCAACCTACGCACCAACCCTTTGTGTGTGTGGCTTTTCCGTCTACGCCCGCCTGTCTTTCCCCATGTCCTCTGGTGTCTTTCTTGTCTCTTTTCTACTTTGCTTGTATTACTTTATTGTCGGTCCATGCATTCTTCCTCCTCGCCTCTTTTGTCTGAATCTGGCAGCGTGTTTGTGCATCTGTCTGCTCCCTGTCTGTCTTTCTGGCATCTCCACACAGCCAAAATGATTTTTATAGCTTCTCCCCTGCGTCTCCTTTGCCCCCCCCCCCCCCCCTTCGTTTTTCAGTCTCTTTTTCAAGTGGATGAGTAAATGAATCTCTTTGTCTTGCACTGTAGTGTAACCCGCTAATCAGGCCATTCACTGATTACACGCTTCACGCTAATCATGTATGCGTGTGTCTGACTGTGTGCATGTGCAAAACGCAGCCTTTTGTGCTGTTGCACATGTTTGTGCGTCTGGTATAACAGCGAGGGGCATTTGTTGACACTAAGCCTTCTCCACGGTGGCGTAGGCTCTTTGTTCGGTGAGACATTCAGGTGCAAAAAATGCAAAATGCGACACGCCGAATCTGGAAAATGATGTATTTACAGCGACTTTTTTTGTTACCTGCATGGTGGTGTCTGGGAATGTGTGTGTGCAGGGAGAAAGATAGGAGGAGGAGGAGGAGGAAGAGGAAGAGGAAGGATGTGAGAGGGGTGGAGGGGCGTAGAGGGGAAAACCAATTATCGTCCTGATAACAGGCAGGCTATGGATTTTCTAGCAGGCCTCTTCTGCAGCTCTTCTATTCTGCTTCTGTCTCTCTCCGTCTATTTCTGTCTCTCCTGCCCTGTAGTGTAAATTTTAAATTCCAATTCAAGGGAGCTTTTATTGACACGATAGAAAATCCCAGTAAAGATTGTATAATATATTGTGTTGTCTTTGGCTCCGAGTGTGTGTGTGGTCTGATTAACTACAGGATGGCCTGTTGAAATGTGTCAGACAACAGAGACTGACATTTTGTCAATATGCCCCCCGTCTCTTTGTGAGTGTGTGAGCGTGTGAGTCACTGTGGCCGGCAGGCAGTCACATTAATCTGCATTGTCATGTCGCCCGCCCTTCTGCATTAAAGGGGTTTTGTGTCCTTGAGTTGTATCGCAGCTTACAGCTTCTCAATGAGGGTTTGAGATTCTAGAGAAAGATATTTTTCCCTATGTGTCAAATATCAGAAATGTTTTTTTTTTTTTGAGAAACTGTCACAGAAACAGCTGCAGCAACAGCTGGCACCATAACAGTGCAGCATTTTGAAAAATAGCCTGTGTACATTAGCATCAGCTAAATATGCTCCTTGGGCTATGAAAAAAGCGATATAAAGAACCTTTTACAGCTGACGTCATCATAAATATGCACGTGCATGCCGGCGACGGAAGTGCCGTTTTGCGCCAGCCATCCACACGAGTTCGCGAGCTTTAAACATTTAATTAAAAACGGTTAACAGCGGACTCAAGTTCTACAGAATTACGGCAGGATCATGACCGTTTCAGAGCAACAGGCGTTTTGGTTTAGCGAGGGACCGTGTTAACTGGTGACTTTCAGCCGAGTGCTTCCATAGTTGCTCGTAGTAACTTGCGTAAATGGTTGGCGTAGATAGTTAACACAGATGAGTATGTATTTAAAATTGATTGAAGGCTTCTTTACGTGGACACCTACATGTTCTGTTTGTGTTTTCAACAGCTGCCGTCACTACGAGCAACCATGACGCATTCGGCCGAGAGTCACCGGTTAACACGGCCACTCATTAAACCAAAACACTGTCCGCGTCTTTATGGTTGCGAGCTATTAAACGTGTTGACTACCACTGGACACAATCAAATTTGACCGTGTTGTAGCGGCCATTTAAAAACTCAATAAACTCAAAGTTGGTCATGGTATTTGGCGTTCTGTACATGACCACAGATAATATAGTTGTAAGCATCTAGTGACATGTATGCCCGTAATTTCTCGCTGATGCAATGATACACGCTAGGTTTCTCCACCAAATACGTGTATATATCTGGCCACCGAATACTGAGCCACTTGCTAATGTCTTCGACCCACCCACTAATAGCACACAGAGCTGGAAAGTAAATTTGTTAAGGTTGCATTTGCGATCTTTGGTGGTTAATGTCCTTGCATAGCTTGACAAGCTATTGCACTCCGCCGTACTTCTGTTGCCAACGTTTACAAGTAGTCTAGTTAAAGGTAGTCTTTTAAAGTACTAATTTGCTGCATATTCATTAATTTACAATGTAGAAGAATACAAATCAGAAACGTTTTGGCATTAGCGAAACCAGTCTGAGCCGGTTAGCTTTGGTAGATGGACATAATAGTTCCGGTTTTCAAAGCACCATTGAAACAGAGGAGAGTGTGATGATGATGAACAGCAGCCTGGTAAAGAGCCTGTATATAGTTGTTAATTGAGCCTATTTATGAAAGTAATTATCATTTTCGGATTGGCATAAATGTGTGTGACAACCTGGCAACTCATCATCATTGCCGTCAATCACGGATGTGACATTTGCTTTCAAATGAAGCTAGTGACACACGCTAGTGTTTCTTATATTTAGTATTATTGACAAAATTTCAGAAACACCTGTCCATGTTACGCAATACAATTCAACAATTTTACAAACTACAGCCTCCAAAATGATCTGAAACACAAACACAAAACATTATAACCTTCATGAAGGTAGAATTTATTTTTTGGATTAGAGTGCATTAGTTTTATTAAGGTGTAACTGGCAGCTGAGTGTATATTGTTTTTTTTGTATTTGGGTGAACCAACCTTGAAGTTAACAAGTGATTTGCTGCTATAAAGTGCTGCTGTATTCTGGTTTTATCAGTGGTTTTCAACAAGTATGGGGACTAAAGTCATGGTATTAAACTATTGAGAAATATCTTACAAGAATAGCATGATTCACAGCTGTGATTTATTATAGTTTTGGCGTGGATACGTGTTTAGGGTTTGGAATGAATCTTGTGTCCTTACTTCGCCTCTCCTGATTCCTCTATCATCCCATCTGTACAGCTGAGTCACCGTCCTCTCTCTCTCTTCCACCCTGAATGTCTCTCGCTCCGTCCGTCCCCTGGGCCGACTGCTTTTAGACTTTCATAAACTCTTTAAAAGGCTCTTTCTCAAACACACACTTGACCTCGGTGCTCCCCGATAGTCTGCGCCTGCATCGGACACACACATTTATCTACGCGCACCCACGTTTCACTCCGCAGTGTTTACACACTTAACTTGAAGCAGCCATTAACGCGGCCCGCATTGGTTAGAGTGTATCAGGGTGAATGTCAACGACGTTTCAGTCTGTCGAGCATCTAAAGAACCTGAGAGACGGAGAGAGAGAAAGATCTGTCGGCCCTTTTATCCGTTTGAAAATGTTATCGCGCCGCTCTTCATCCCTTCATCCTGCTGTCCGTCTGTAATAATAAACAAATCATATTGCAGTTGAGTTTGGAGCTCAGTGGAATCTTACAGTTAAACAAACTTGGCATTTTAGGTTGCAGATATTCTGATTTACAGTGTCAACAGACATTGTTTTTATGTTTCTTGCATGTACAGATTGATGATAAATGAGCCAAGTGAGCCACCATGGATTACATTTGTTGACCACTCTTACTATTTATTAGGGGGTGGGAATCACCAGAGGCTCACGATACGATATTATCACGATACTTAAGTCATGATACAATCTTATTGCGTTTTCAAACATTTAGCGATATGCTGAGTATTGCGATATATTGCGATTTATGTAACAAAATCCTTAGTTTTCCACAACGTTGTAATGTTGTATTAACCGCTTTTCACCAGCCTTTTAACGAAATATGTCGGGGTGATTATCTATACATATATAGTCATCATAATGCCATTCAAATGAAGGTTATAATCTAAAAAACATAAACCGTACAATTGAATTCAGTCCATTTTAATACAGTTAAAATACAGTTTAATACAGTTAAAATGTTTAATGTCTTTTAACATAAAAATCCTAAAAAAGAAAAACATGCTTACGGGGCAAAAATAAACTTCCACTTCAGAACAGAAAGAAAAAGTCTCCACAAGCCTTCAGCTCCATTAAATCAATTTCACCACTAAAGATAAGCGTCCTGCCGGCACGGGGCCGATGATGAGCCGTGAAGTCAGAGTCACCGTGACGGCTGCCTGCTGTGTGTCACTGCCGGCCAAAAGATATCTGGCTAGCTGGGGGGTTCTCTACACATTCACGGGCTGAAATTACACTTGACAATTTCCGATTTTTATTAAATCGTGTATTTCATCTGATTACAATGCAAGAAATGAATTGCAAATCTATAATTAAAACAAACATCTAAGCTCTCACTGTCAGTGTTAATGCGTTTAGTTAGACTTGATACTAGATACTAGAGAGCACAACACATAAATCAGCCAGTAGATTAGTCTATATGAGTCATTTTCACACGTTTCTGCTGTCATTTATTGTGATTTTACCTTTAATTTGTCACTCGTCTGCACTGTATGTGTGTGTTTTCGTGGGATTTATTGGAATGATCCCAAATCTCACTGTCACGCGTTAAAGTAATCACGAAGGCAAATCTGCTTCTGTGTTGATTGGATTAGAAATTGTCTGCAGGATATTGGAACGTTTAATACGATCAATTTTAGATTAATCCCAGATATTCTCTGTTTTTCCATTTTGTCTTTGTCTCCAGTGCTAAAAGCTTTATATACTCTCCATATTGCATGTAGAAATGCACTATATATCACTATGTATGTGTTGATGTGCACTTAGAGTTTTGTACTAACAGGAAATGACAGAAACTGCTGACAGATGCCAATCAAACTGCGATTTAGGAGCACAAGTGGCAGGTTCAAACATCACAAATAGTGAGAAAACTGTTTTTTTTACCATGAATATATTACTTTATTTTTTTGCTTGTGGAGATGTTGCTACAGCAGTCCACATTTTTTCATTTCCCTTTTGTGATTTACATAAATGTGAAACAAACTCGCACTCAAAATTAAGCCTTTTTTTGTATGGAAGCTGGTAGGGCTGCCCTCTCTTAGTCGATTTTATCGACTAATTGTTCGTTTTGTTCTCAGCTGACCACAAATTTTACTGTTAATTAGTTGTTTTTTATGCTTTTTTCATGCTGAATGACTTATTTTGAAGGCACTTATGAGCACATCTCTGGTAAACACAAGATTTAAAGTGATGCTTTTGTGTGATTCTTTGTGGAGAAACTAAGAATGTCTTTGGTCGAGGACAGCCCTATAGAAGCCGGTATATATTGGATCTGCATAGCATCATTTTGTCATTTTTTCTAGCTTGAAAACACTACAAAACCCAGTTAGAATTTGATAATAATATGCACTTGGGACACAGGTTTTTTTATGGGGGAAAATGCTGGAACCAGAGTACCTGAGCTGCCAATTAAAAAGCTTTCAAGAACTGCCTCTTTTGAATCACGATAATGCAGTCAAGTAGAATTATTTGCTTGGATGACTTCGGTATTTTCACTGAAACAAAAGGCTAAGCTGGTGTTGATACACTGGTGTGTGCTTTAACGAGAGAGAGATGGTGTTTTTATATGAATGAGGCTGTGTGTGTGTTTGTGTCTTTGTTTGGAGGCCTGTAGAGGTTTCTGAGAGTGTGTATCGCTTACGGTCATGTTTGTGTGTTCATGCTCTGTGTCTGAACTCCAGATGGTCCCCAGTGTCTGACTGGGCTGTAAATAGCCATGGGAAAGCCAGAGAGAACACACACACAAACACACACACACACACACACACACACATTCACACTCTTTTTTGGACGTTTTCTTTTCAGTATCCAGAGATTTGGCTTCGGAGTAAAGCTCTCTTTCTCCCCGTCCTTTTATTCTCTCCCATTATACCAGTTTGGGTCTCTTCTCCCCTCACACACACAAAGAAATCTCAGTTTCTTATGAGGTGTTTTTCTCTGAGAATGTGTGTGCGGATCATTTTCACACAGGCTGCTCTCTTTGTGTGTTTTCCAGAATTGCTTTTCTTGTCTTGTATGTGTGCTCGTGTTGACTTTGGGGGTAGATGCTATGAAATTTCATCGGTGCGATATCTTTTTATTGATTATGAGAGCGTGTGTGTGTGTGTGTTGCTGGGGTTCCTTTACGAGCAGCAAAGGGTTCAACAATATTTGTTCATTTTTCATTTTTAATGTGCAACGTTTCACGACATAAAAAAACAGGTGACATTTTAATTTCCTTGTGTGCCTTTTTAAACATATGAAAATCGAAACAAACAGCAACTAGCAAAAAATAAGAAAGAAAGGCTCACTTACAGTCAAGACGGCAGCAAATTTCCAACTAAACAGGGATTTATGAATCTCGTATTGTGTCTAACTTTAGTGGATCATCTGGAAATATGCTCTGGGTAATGCTCCGGTTCAAAATTTGACCAAATTTGTCTGTTTTTGAGGCCAAAATGTGGCCTGCAACAGACTTGGTATGGCCTGTTTTTAGCCTAGCTGATTGCTGGAAAGGCTTTTTGTTACTGAAGCAGTATTCAGTTCACTTTTGGCCCCTACTGGACTAAGAGATCAGCAGTCACTGACTTTATAAAACAGTCAATAATATAGGATTTTTAAAAAATTGTGAATCACCACAACGAGGAGAAGTCCTTCAGCATACAGTCACGACTAAGCACCAAAAATATTTGGCTGATTGGTCCAGTAGTAGGCGAGATGAGCTGCGGACAGACGCACACACATGATCCTGGCCGGAGATGACGAACATTCAAACCCCTATATCGTACATCTTGTAAAATAGGCAGTCAGGCTGTAGAAGATCAGTAAAATGACAGCTATAAGAAATACATCTCTATAAAGGGCGAGGGAAGCCCTCCTTTAAAAAATCTTGGGAACCACAAAATGTCTCTGTCGACTATATCGAATGATGCTGGAGTGTTGACAATGAGAAAGAGGAGAATTCAAAGCTCTAATAGTGTCACTAGTATCAATGTTTTCCCCATTGGAAAGATAAACTTTTGTTTAAATTCAAACAGCTTGTCCAGTTTATCTCTAAAATGCTCTTCCTCCATATACTTTATCACTTTAGGGATTAGGAAAGAGAAAGTGAGAGGTAAAGAGAGTCTCCATTTTAAAGAGTTCGGCACTCTGGGAAATGCATTTATTTGCTTTCTTGCCCAGAGTCAGAAAAGATGATTGATAAGATCTGTCCATTAAATATGAAGCCGGTGCCGGGAGAGGGTTAGCTTAGCTTAGCATAAAGACTGGAATCAGGGGGAAACAGCTAGCCTGGCTCCGTCCAAAGGGAAGTGGCATCGTCCAAAATGTCGAACTATTCCTTTAGAGGTTCGCTATACGATATCCAAAGCATTAATATAGCAGCAAACAACTATTTGATAGCTATGTTTTGATTACTGATTACTTGCCATGTTGAGAGCTGTGCGGAGGCAATAGAAAAGCACCCAATCTCTCATTTAGCACCTTTTAAAAATGGTTGTATATCAGTACAACGCCTCATACTCATTGTTTTTATCAGAAAAACTAAGTACCGGTGGTGGGCCTGAACCGCTTGTTTCCAATTTAGCTCGACTTGTCAGCAGCGTGTTGAGATTCAGCAGAATAAGTTCCCTGCGTATCACACAAAAGAACACTTCTTACAGGCAAATTCTGGAAATAAGTTGAAATGCAAACAGTTGAACTTATCTCAGCCCCACTGGGACTTTAAGACTCAGCATGAGATGAAATCACTTGTTAGGGTGAATACTGTTGCTCTGCAGAAACAGCTGGTATTCATAGACGAGGGTAGGGAGTGTAGAGAGAGATGTGGCGTAGCTGATAGAGGGGATGGAGAGATGACAGAACCATTATGGTGACGCTCCCTCAGTCGCTCTCTCTCATTTCTAAACTCTGAATCTGAAACCTCACATTGCTGCTCAGACAGCCGTCGCAGACACGCTGATAGTGACTGGCATCCAGGCCATTTTCACAAATGAATGGAGCTTTCACAAATGATCTGTCACTCCTTTCTCTCTCTATCTCATCTCCCCGCGCTCTTCTCGGTATGATGCCGCGTCACTGCACCAGGCTCGGACACACATTTTAGAAACACACACCCGCCACTACGCACAGTCCCAACTGTCATCTGCCACCTCGGCTCAGCGGGAGCAGTCGGCCCAGATCTCCGTGCTCTGCTTCCTGAGGTGTGTTAGCTGGATGAGGGGGCGTCTGACCGTCTGTTACTGCCACGGAGGACATCGGCGGGGGCACGGCCGGGCACCAGCGGGTCCCGGCGGGCGTCACCCTGCCTGAACCTGAACAGAGACTCACTGCAGGGCTGCTCACATGTCACAGACAGGCCTTATGTTATGTCCCTTTCACATACTGTACACTGGTAAAATGAGGAAACCTTTGCCTCAAGCTCAAAAGAATTCAACCTAACATGTTATTTATCCGTAACCAATCAACCTTCAAATTACCTAAGAAGAAATGTTTATAATTTTTATATGTGATGTCTTCTCATAAGCACCTTTTGTTACTGTGTACTGAAGACATACAGTATTTTCACTACAAGCCATGCAGTGGCTTTAGAGAGAGCGATATAACCGCTTCAGTTCCCCGTCGGAAAGGGCTGCCTGACGGCGAGGTAAAGCGGCTGTGAACAGGAGAAGTCTGTCGATTATTTTCTCGATTAATCAATTAGTTGTTTGGTCTATGAAATGTCAGTCAAACAGTGTTATTCTAAAATTACTAAAACCGATTAATCGATTATCAAAATAGTTGCCGATTCATTTAATAGTTGACAACTAATTGATTAATCGTTGCATCTCTAAAGTGTACACTATATTTTGCATATTTTCACAGCTTTACCTCGCCATCAGACAGCCCTTTCTGACAGGGAATTGAAACCGTTATATCGCGGTCTTCAAAGCCACCAGACTCCATTCACAAAAACTGTGATTTTACCTCGCAGAACACAGGAGTTACTGATCTACCGCTGCATCGATCGGTTTGTTTGCAGCTTCCATGCAGGTACTCCTGTCTGCTTCTCCAAACTGGGAGCATGCCAAACCGTCATCTAAGTTACTGTATGTGACATTAATACACTGACTATAAGGATGTATATATATATACTGTACATGTAGCAGCGTCATCATGCAGAAACCTACGTCAGGTCACGTGGGAAAACGTTTTTAGAAGGGCTTGAGAAAATAGCATTTTGACACTAAAACATACGTACTTTGACAAAAAATGTAATGTTTGGATATGAAGACATAAGGAATACCACTGGAAAGCTACAGAATGACATAAAAATAAACCTTTTAATATAAATTATTATCACCAGCCTACTTTAAAGTTGTATCTCTAAATCCTAAAACCCAAAAGTTTCACTTTACCCAAAGACGACTAAGAGAATTAGTAATTCTTCCATTTGTATTTGATCCATGAGTCATTCTTTTCTGATTAAAACATGCACTGCTGTCTGCGTGGTTACATAATGAACTCGTTTTAATTGGGGAAAGTGGCTGCTTATGATGCTGTATGTGACTGCAGTCGCAATTGCAATGCAAGATACGGTACAACCCTTTTCTATATATATATATATTATTAAAGAGATATATTACCAACTTTAAATGACATTTGTAGCATACGAACTGTAGAAAATTAAAAAAGAAATGTCCTCTAAAAACTTTCTGAGGACATTTTAGAGCTAATTTGGTGTTATTAGTCATTTTTATGAGCTTTGGATGGCTTACCTGAGGCGGTCAGGCCTCGCTGTAATGTCAGATTCTAAATGTCTTCCTACAGTTCAGTCTTAAAGACACTTATGTAATGATGAATTGGCTTTCACCCCAATCTACAGTATATTCCTTTAACGTTTTTGTTGTACCTAGTCAGCACAATTCAACATGACTTCGCGGTATGCGGTCTGTTCGTACATCTGCATCTGCATGTTTTGGAGCCCTTTGACCTGATCGATGCACTTGAACGCCCCTCCTAGCTCAGCAGAGTATAATAGCTGCTCAGAGGTCGCGACCTCTCTAATGAGCAGCTAATTTGTTGACTCAGTTCCTCAGACTGTGATGTCACGACAGCAGACATGCAGTTATTTGGCTCGGCTCTGCTCACCCACCCCGAGGCTACGAGCTACCATATTGAACTGTGTGTGTGCCCAGGAGCTGTTTCTGTCAGCAGTTATTATGTGTTAGCGTGGGAGTTTAAGACATGAAGTGTGGTCGTCAGCACTGATCCTATAAAGATTATACTGAATATGTAGTATGTGCATGTTGTGTGAGGCTGCAAATATCTATACATACTCTGCCTTCGTGACTGCTTAAAGCCTGTAGCTAGTTTTTTTTCTTACATTAAATTATTTAAAATCAGCACTCTCAGCTTGATTGAGTACATATACTTATACTTATACTTGTTTTGTCGATAAAAAAGTGACATATTCAAACTGCTTGTTTTTTGTCATTTTACTATCATGTAAGAGAAAGATTAGCAGCAAATTCTTCTCACATTTGAGAAGTTGGAACCATGAAATGTGTTGCTATTTGCTTGAAAAATGACTTGTTGATTACCAAAAACAGTGACTATCTAGTGATTAGTGATAGTGATAGTGATTGTCTGTGGATCGACTAAACCAGTGGTTCCCAACCTGGGGGTTGGGACCCAGCATGTGGTCCCAAGATACAGCTGAGGGGTCATGAGATGATTAAAGGCCCATTCATACCTTCAGCGTCCGCGTGTCCGCTTGGTCTGCGCGACGTAAATGTCGTCATCCGTCCACGTCCACGAGTGTCAGCACGGACCCTATGTGGACGTCCGTGTGCAGCCCAAAGTTTGTGACTGCGCAGACTGTACATGCTACTGTTGCGTTCAACATTACATTCCAGTTGGTGGCGTATGTATCTCTAGCTGGTTTCCCAAGAAGAAGAAGAAGAAGATAACAAAGTGGACGCTTGTTTTGAAGAGAGGTTGTGCGAGGAGATCCGCCGTTACCCACATTCATATAATTTGTCTTTAAAGGAATACAAAGACAGCCAAATGGTGTTGAACTCCTGGCAAACAACGTTATGGTGCATTACCATCACCAACTGGAATGGAGTGTTGGTCGGGAAATGCGCATGCGTGGAACGCCACAGATGCTCAATTGTAGTATGAACCGAACCGCGTCCACGTGACAGGTACTACTCCACAGCTGTCCACTGACACGGAACGCAGAAAGTATGTCTGAGGCTTAAAAAAACATGTTTCTCTTACACATATGTAGGATTTTTTTTTCTAAATTTTACTTACTTTCACCTCTTTCACTTCCACCCCTGAAATAACTTGAATTAAAACAGAGTCTCTTTGGCTGAACTGCCAACAAATCATGTCCGCAGTATGGCGATTACCTGTGATTAAGTGTTGCAAGTGGACTTTGCTTCATTTGGGTCTTACACGCCAAAACAGTTTGGAACCACTGGACTAATGAGTGACTAATAAAGGAAGCAAATGTAATGACTGTGAGCAGCCAACGCTTTGAGCTTACTCTCCTATTTAAACTCTTGTTTGTGGAGCTATAATGCATATGATTAACTTGGATTCCAATTAAAATGTGAGGTGGCATCTCATTCCAAGGTCACAGTGTTCTCTTCATCGCTGGAAGATGTTTAAACTGTTTTGAATTCATAAAATAAGGAGCTTTTCAACTAGACTGTGTGGCATTTTCTTTGGGAAGTTGTTGTGTTTCTCAAACGGAAAACTCTCCACAAGCTTCATGACTTTTAGTCCTCCGAGCAGCACATTATACATCACATTAGTCAGACCTTTCTCGTCTGTTTGTTTTAGCGCTCTGGGAGAGCAGGAGGAAAATCTGGCAGAGGCTTTAAATTAAGCTTGAACACAAACTCCAGAGAGAGTTTGTATTTGTTCCTAAAGTTATAGCTCAGGTTCAGCCAGTAATTGACTTGGGACACACAGGGTGAGTTTGAGGTCAAAATTAAAGGTCGAAGGTAAGATTTGCAATGAAACACATCAGAAAAATGCAGTTTTATCCAACCTGGTCGTGCTCCTCGAAACAAAGATTTAGTTGCTACTCTGATTTAAAAACCCACTGTGATACAGCAAAACCGAATGCCTGCAATCCTTCAGAGTTCTCCCACAATCCAAAGGGCTCTCCCTCTCTCCTCCTGCTGTGGCGATGGCCACGTGGGAGTCAAGTCGCTGCTCAGCCCAGGATTTTATTGATCGGTTATGGAGGAGCCTCTCCGGCAGCTTCCCTCGTTGCCTATGAATCATCTGGATAACTGTGTGGTGCGTCGGCCGGCCTGCCTGCCACTGTAATGCATCAAAAAAAAGGATGTACAGGAAGGTGTGTTGATGGCTCATGGAGTTTTCCTTCACATAACCGCCCGCCCTCTCTCTTTTTTTAAGCCATTACTGTAATGCTGAGCGTGAATAATCACTCTGCTGGCAGCAACTTAACGCTCACATTAATTTCAGTGACAAAAGAATTGATCACAACTGTAATTTCACCATTCACACCAGCAATATTTTACTTTGCAAGAAGTCTTGAACAGGCAATTCAAGATAAAACGAGTAGGGCCCCTTGAATGAATTTGTATTTAATTGCACAAAAGAGCCGGCTACACAGAAGAGCAGCGACTGCGAAACAAAGAGAGATTTCTTAAAAGGATCCTGAAGTCAGTATTGTGACGGATTGTTTTTTTAAATGCTGGTAATGGTGGAAGAAGTGCAAAACTCCTGCTTTGTTCTTTTGGTTATCCATTCTCCTCCTCTCTACTCGTGGTTGCTGTTAGCAGATATTCACTCCCAACATGAGATCATCTGCAGCAGAGCTCATCAAAGTCCAATTTTGCGCTGTGAAGCAGAAAATGTGAACTGCTGGTGTCATCTGGAAGCCAGCGTGCAGCTTGTTGCATGCTGTCTAATGAAAAATAAAGTTCGACCAACATTTATGACTCAGAATATTCCAGCTAATACATGTTGGATTTTATATTTATACATGCATAAATGCAGATTTCTTTTAGAGATGATCCCTCCAGTTTGGTCAGTAAAGATGTGACGCATTTATATACTGGAAGCAGATTATGTCACTGTTCAAATAACGTAATATTGATCTACTGTAAAAGCCAATTTGTGATGTGAGTAATGAGCTAATACAGTTTTATTGGTGCATCTTTAATACAGTGGTTCCCAAGACAGATCTAAGGGATCATGAGATCATTAACACGTTAGGAAAGACAAGAAAACATATACTGTATATGCTTTATCGAATTTACAACATTTCCTGTTTGGATGTTCGACGTTGTGTATATCCAATGAATAACACCAAAAGTATTATTATTATTATTATTATTATTAGTAGTAGTAGTATTGGTTTGTCTTTATAATTGGCTGTTCCTCCTTGCTTTTATTTAATTTATTTAGATTCAATTTAATTAAATTTCAATTTTTAATTTTTTTCTCTTTTCTTTTTAAAACAATATTTATTTATTTATTTTTTCGCCTCACATAAAAATATTGCTTTTGTTTGGATTTAAATACTGTGTGATGATTATGTTACGGCATGTTGTTTGCCTTATTCATTGATGTAGATTATGTTTGATGCAAGGATTTAGTATCCTGGAGAACAAAGTACATGTATGGTTTAATTGAGTCAATAAATATGATCGTTATGCTATAGAAGCTACAGGAGTACACTGAGTCAAAACATGGTGATGCTGCACACACTAACCAACATCCTAATTATCTTATTTGCATCCCAAGTTAAAGATTCCCTGAGTAGTAGTTTTGTTTATCTCCTGCTAATCCAGACTTTTTAAGGACTACACCATCTTGGCGTGTTGCTCTGCGCTGCATCACAGCCCGTCTCTCTCTCCCGCCTTCTCGCCTCCTGTCACTTTGTCATCCGTGGCCCTCACACATCTGCCTGGTTGTGATAATAGCTACCCCTGTCAACAAGGCGCCGGGGAGGGCAGCAGAACGCCGAGGGGCCTCCACACACACACACGATCACACACACACACGCGCTGCACCAGGCACACAACCTCAATTCAATTACAAAACGTGTTTCCCGGCCTGATGATCGCGGGATCGGTAAATGTTTGCCTGCTCAGTGAACGCTTGGTTGCTGCCCGTAGCCGGCGAGTTAGTTAGCATGCAGGATGTTCATGGAAGGCTGAGCAGACGAGTTGGAGGAATAAAGGAAGAGGAGGATGAGTGGAGGAAAGAAGGGACGAGAGAGAGAGAGAAAGTTTGAAATCGTCGCCGCATCACAGCCCGCCACCAGACCTTTGCTTTCTCATTTATTCTACAACAGAGACACATTTTGAGGGATTCAGTAATCAGATCTGCTGGAGCTGGAAAACTGTTTTTCTGCACACTCACTGAAGACCACTTAAACGAAAATCATAGTAACACTGTGTCCATTTTAACAAATCATTTACCTTATAGTTAATTTTTTTAGCCACACTAGCAGCATGCCTCTGATGTTGGCAATGTTGGTCAGTTGGTGCAGCCGCTTAGACTGTTATCAGGTCATTAAATGGGCGTTATCAGTGGTTATCAGCCTCATAGATGTGGGTCAGAAAGGGCCTACTACACCCACTAGTAGGTTTTATCATCTATTCACATGGCCGATCACAGAAAGAAGGAATAAAAGAACACCACAGTGACCTCTTGTGACAATAGTAATTATGACAGGAGCAGAAGCAGAAGTCAGGCGCTGTAGTATAGACGGCATTAGACTCCATGTGGGGTAGAGGTCGGCAGGGGTGGGAATCACCAGAGGCCCCACGATACGATATTATCACAATACTTAAGTCACGTTATGCGATTTTAAACATTTTGCGATATGCTATAAGATATATATTGTATATATTTATTACCTTTTTTCAACTGCAAATTATACAGTTTGTCAACATCTGTCTTATCTAATAAGATACAGTTTTCACTCTGTTCATCTCAGCTGGTCGATCCATCACTTCATCAACGGCCAGTATGTTACAGTGGGAAAATTCTCCATGTCATGCAGTCTGTGCAGCAGTCCGTCCCACCTTCCAGTCCTGGATGAGCAGAGTGCAGCAGCACGTCGGGCCTCCACATCATAGTCCCGCGGCACCCCGTCCAGCCCGGACAGCTGAGGCAGCGATGCCCAAGGCTGCACTAGCAGAGTGAAGCTCTTTATCCGCTCCTCAGCGGCGGCCTACCGCTACTAGTCCACTAATTTTACAATCGGTGCTTCCCTAGTTTGGTGCTTAATAGCAAATGTTGTGAGTATTGTATTAAAATAGACTTAAAAAAAAAGTATAAACCTATCCTTTAAGAAAAACACTTCATGTTGCAGGGCAGACATTTTTTGCAGTGTGTAAAAAAATCCATCTTCGCTGCTTAGCGTCCCTGTGGGTTTTGCTGAGTCACATATTGCAGGTCATCTGAGTGTGTGAGAACGACTGTGGATGAGTAGGCATTCGTACCTTTGTGAATGTGTGTGTGTGTGTATCTGTGTCTGTGTCTCGTTTTGTGTGTGTGTCCTCAGTCTTTTAAATGGAAAGGTCTTTGGCATCAGCTGCGATTTCCTGGCCCGATCTAAACCAGGCAAACTAGACAGGCTGTACTGTCTGCTCTGTCTCCCAGACAACCGCTGGGGGTGAAACTGAGGGGTCAGAGCGACGGGGGCAACACAGGGAGGGGTGTGTGTGTGTGTGTGAGTGTGTGTGTGTGTGTGTGTGTGTGTGTGTGTGTGTTGCTGTCCCGAGGATGTTTTGCTGCTGATTCAGAGGCCCAATATAGAACAGAACACCAGAGCTTTTTGTATGCGGTGCTGCACGTGTTGCGTGTTTGTGCTCAGTTTTGAGGGGCTGGCAGTGTCTGTCCATTGGTCAGTTGGTGGAATACTTTGAATCCATTGTGAAATGTCTTGAGAACTATTGTATGGATTGTTGTAATCCTTAAATGCTAATATAGCAGCTTAACATGCTAACATTAACATGATTGGACTACAACAACAGGACTTTATTGGGACCTTTAATCATGTTATCATGATGTCTTTTGCAACCAGAAGTGACACGAGAAGGTGGAGCTAAGTTCAACCGAACACTGAATAGGACATTTTTCGGCGACCAAAAGGGTTATAATTAACTCTCATGAACTGGAAACACACTGTGAAAGGGTTAAAGTTGTAAGACGAAAACACGGACAACTCCCAGACCGGACACCGCCGTGGTAGCGACCTGTCAATCACAAGGTAGCCACGCCCTAAAGCATCCCCTGCTTTATGGTCTATTTGACTCTAAATGGGACCATAATTTACTAAATGAACATCATGCTGTATTGAAGAAGACTTGAAACTAGCGATTGAGACCATAAACTCATGTTTACAATGTTTACTGAGGTAATTAATCAATTGAGAAGTAGGCTCATTTTCTCATAGACTTCTATACAATCAGACTTCTTTTTGTAACCAGAGGAGTCGCCCCCTGCTGGCTGTTAGAAAGAATGCAAGTTTAAGGCGCTTCTGCATTGGCTTCACTTTTCAGACTTGGAGGTTGCCCACTGGTCTAAGTACAGCTGAAGTAACAACATGGCTTTTACTTTGACAACATACTTAGGCCAAACTTTAAATTTTTCTTCTCAAGTAGTAAAGTTGTAACCATGGATGTATAAAGAGAACAGGATACAGCAATGGTGTCGGGCTCCCGTTCATTCCTATAAAAGTTACTCAGTGGTGCATGAAGCCAAACTGGCTCAACTGCAGAGTGATAAAGTACCCGGATCTTCTGACGATCTTCTGCATCCATTTGGCCGATAGAGCAGGCAAAGTAGCGCCCCCTTTAATCCCGCCTCCCAGCCCTTGGTCTGGGGCTCATTCACATGAAAATAACTCGGCTATTAATGCATTTACGCTCTAATGATTTAAATAAGGGCTATTCAAGTGTTCGCAATGGGAAGTTGATTTGCCTAAAAAAAAAGAAAAAAAACATCAGCTGATTTACAGTCATCTCTTTCCCAATATAAGTCTATGGGAAATACCGTTTTTGGGCCAAATGGCATCACGTGACAGACCCGGAAGTTGTGATTCCACCGTTTGGCCACTACGACGATATGCTCCAAAGCCTGGCGCTCTTCCTTGGGGCTTGGTTGTAACAACAACAACAAAGTTGTGTCACAGCCAACAAGGAACAAGGAACTATCGAGCCTCACAGGCCTGCTAGCATGTCTATTGACTTGTAATCTTGTTGTGGTCAGAAAGCAGAAGAGAGATAAAGTCGCAAGAACCAATACAATACCACTGAGTGCTATCCATGAGAAGAATGAGGTTAAATGAAGGTATTGAAAGAGAAACACTTGAACCACATGAACTCAGTAACAGAGAATAACAGTAGAAAGTCAAATGAGGTAAAAATAGATAACTGAGAAATCTAATGCGAGTTTTCCTGTGTGAGTTCATAGATGCACTCCTTTTTACTGCATCCAGGTGTTGAATTACATAATCCTGCCTGCCTGGGATGATGACACAGCAGTTTTCTGTATATGTCTGTGTATCCACTGGTCACAGTATGTAGCCTGAAGCGGTAACGCTGAGCCATGCAAACCCTTTCTCTTTCTCTAACACACACAGACATTTCCTCAGACATCCATCTCTGCACCCGCTCACATTCTCTCATCGCAGCACATTTCCATCCCATCTTACTTTGTAAGTCCAGAGGAATCCACCATGTGCTGTGGAGGTTTTGCCAGCAGAGCCATGTGCAGCAGATGTACGTGTATCATATGATATCGAGAATGTTCTCAATAGCAAACAGACCTTCTTTCGACATGACACACTGATGCTGGTTTGTCTAGGTCAGGGCGAAATTATACTGATCTGTTAATACACTCAGGTCAGAGCTGTTTACACAGCGTCTACAAGTTTTTGACTCAGCGTGCGTTTTCAAATCCCAACACGGTCATGTTCGTGTCATCAGAACTGGCTGCCGCGCTGCAAAGTCTCGCCAGTTCTCTCACAACAATTACACGCTGACTCAACACTTGATCTAGTGGCCCGCCAGTTTAAACGCTCAAACGTTTTTGGCTCGCTGCCTGCGCTGTTTACTGTAATTGAGATTTAAGGTGCTGTTGAATTAGATTATGATGAGCTGAGTCGCGGTCTCTCAAACGCACACAGCAGTTGGAAATTGGATGAGAAAAATCAATAATGCAAAAATGTAATTATGAAAATACCATTTGCAGCACAAATATACTGAGGTGCAGTGTTATTTTTTGATACACTCTTAATAAGCTAGCTGATTTATAGCATAGTCATCCTCTTAGTTTTCTCCCCTTTTTCTTTTTCTTTTCAATTTTAATTCCTGAAGCCTATTCTCAGCTGTCTTTTCCCTGAGATGACCTTGTGTACTGTAAACTGTTGTGATATGTATCCTATTCTTCTAAATCCTCTAAACCCAGATTATGTTTAATGCCAAAATTCAGCACACAGCAACTATGGTATGGTCAAGGTTATGGAAAAAATTGTGATTATGGCAAATAATTTATGTTTAAGATTACAGTTAGGCAACAAAAAGCACATTTTGGTAAATACCCCCATGTGCTTTCTTGCTGAGAAGCTACACCTTCTGCGTCCGGGAGTATGTGAAGGTCCGCTAAGGTCCGTGTGACGTAAATCTTGTCATAATATGATGTACGTGTAGGCTCTGTGCGGACCGTTAATTTGTTGTGACCACGTGGACAGTCCGTCCTCCGTCATGAAGAGGTTAACGTAGCTGCATCACATCAGTTATATCAGAACTGAAGAGTATTTCTTCACTGAAAGAGGAGCAAAGAACGGCACCGAAGGCTTTTCTCGATGGAACAGATGTTTTCGCTCTTCTCCCGACTGGCTTCGGCAAGAGTTTGATTGACAGATGGTTCATCCAATCACCTGCAAAGTTGCCTGCCCTTTTCCAAACAGTTTCCAATGACGGCTTCTCCGATGGTTCTGTGTAACAAACCCTCTGACATGGTCAGGTTAATCTTAAGGTGCAGAATTGTCCAATATGACCTTAATTCCAACAATACTGGAAAATCTGTCTGTTAAAAAGTAAAGCAGCTTGTGACTGGAGGGTTGCCAGTTCAACTCCTGGCTGGAGTGACGAAGGTAAATGTTTTCCCCTGAATGACCAAATCCGATGTAGGTAATAAGCTTTGCCTGTAGCCTTCCAGAAACCGTGGTTGCCCAATCTCAGCTCCTGCAACCACCTTATGATGCATCACACTGCTGGTGGCCTTTCAATACGTACCATTATCTAATTTACACCACTGCTGTGACACGTCTGGCCCAAGCTGTTAACCTGATAGTGACCCGAGTTAGCGAACCGAGAAAGTAAACCCGGATTGGCCACTTTGCAGGCACGGCTGACCTAATATTAGCTGTCACAGTGTTTGAGTGAGAGTGGCCGAGACTGTGATTGATTGTGTTTGTTGCTTAGGTGTATTTGGCTTCGCTGTCCCACATCAATCACTAATATGGATCTGTGGACTTGAGCTATGCAAGTGTTTCCCTTCGGAATAAACCTCAGTCCACTGTAAAGATATTCTTGGTCTGCTCAGCTGCATATGAACTAGGTCATACTATATGCGCTCGGTAAAGTACAGTACAGTGCTATCCATGCGCTCATGCATTTTTCATGAGCCTGTGTGAGAGAGAGGTTTGTGTGATTTTGTGCGTGTGCGCTGCGTCTGTCTTTGAGCTAAGAAGGGACATCTTCCTGGGAAATCTCCCTCAGTATATCCGCTATCTTTAATTAGAAAGGGCAGCGATGAAGAAGAAGAGAGTGAATGTAGGAGTGTCTGAGAGAGCCTACAGGGTGGTACAGTGAACCCAGAGAGAGGAGGATGGCGGGAGTTGAATGAGAGGCGAAGAGATGAGCTGGAGGTAGAGCGAGAGGAAGGATCATAGAGAAAGATGGAGGGGAAATCCCCGTGCCAAGAGGATACACACAGCTGCAGTTACGCAGCTTGACGAGGAGAATCGCTATGACTCACCATAGACGACCTATGTGCTCTGATTCTTTAATATACTGCATTTTAATCTCCAGCTCAGCGCACACACTGCCGCTGAGCAGCTTATCCTTACAGCAAGAAATCTGACCAATTACGGACACCGATTTGTTGTGTAATAGCATTTTAACAAAGCTCAGTTGTACAAATTAGTAGATGAGGGGAAACTTTAATGTGGGGAAATTGTGGGCATCGCAGCCGCAGAGAATAAAGTAGATAGAAGAGTGGAATTTACCTTGTAGAATAAAAAGTTTTTAAGAAACAGAATGTGTAACTATTATGGAAGATTATGAATATATGTAATTATAACAAAAGAGCATATTGAGAGTATTGCAACCATTGACTATATATAAGGAGTGGACGTAGTCACCGTGTCATCATCCATTGGTTTGTGGACTGTTTTGAAGCCTTGAGTTCGGCATTTTGGCCGTCGGCAAACTCCATCTGCTGATGAAGATAATGTGATATGATTGAAAGAACAGCTACTAAATGAACCTCATGGTGAGGTTGTTTACTAACTGCTGTTTCCGAGGTCAAGAATGAACGTCAGTATTAAGAGACATGATTCAGAAGTAGAAAACAGAAGGTACAGCCTGTTTGAAAGGTGGTTCTTGCACCTTTGGGAGACTCACTGTGAATACCCGTAAACTTTATAAGTGCTGGAGGAGAGCGAGTTGTAATGAAGGGGGGAAGGAGGGGAGAGCGGGGTCAGAGGGAGGGAACGGGGTGACTCAAATGGGCCTTTGTCTGTCGGCATATTCAGGCTAAAATTAGCCTGTTTATGTGATTTGCAGCATTCCTACAGGCATAAACACAACCACATGACAGGACGGAGGGTCAAAACTAATCAGAGCCGACCACAAACAACTTTCTGCAGACTGATGATTTATTGTGGTTCATTCAATATCAGGCTTTCTAAAGATCTTTGCCTACAAAAAGACTATAATGATCATATATTTGATTTGATTCATAACATCTCATGCAATTTAATGATGCCTTCAGTTTGATTTCCTATGCTTGCTCAAATATTTTCATGGTGATTTAGATCTAATAGGTTTATTTATCGCAGTGTATAAATGGTATGTGATTTGAGTCTGAAGAGCATAGTCATGCGTTATTAAATACAATACTGTATATATTAAATATTATAATTTAAGTTCGACCTTGCCTTCATCAGGGTGGTGTAAGAGGTTGTTTCTGGTTTCCTTATACACAAACCATTGATCACTCATGTGACTTGTATGTCACTATGGATACAAGATATACAAAACAACATCACCGTCATCTTTTTAAAGGTGCTCAATACGGAATTCAGAGCATTTCTCTTGCCTCCGCACGGCTCTCAACATGGCGACGGCTGAGCCAGCGGGGTCGTGTCTAGAAGGTATCCCGCAAATTGTGAAATCCGGCAAAATTTGCAAAAACTCTCGCAAGACTTGCTGCCCGACGACCTATCCTGACCTTATATTCAAGGTCAATTCCTAACCTTAACCATCTCGCGAGAGTTTCCCAACTCACCTTCTAGACATGACCAGCTGGCGGCTAGCAGCTAACGGTGCTAACAGCATGTACAGTGCAAACAATGGCAACAGTGTTAACCTGAGGGGGAACTGGAGGGTGGGCTCTACGCTTCCGCAACTGTCGGGATGGCGTTATCAGCGCTTTATGAGAGCAGTGCAGAGTGACGGCCGTGAGCTAGCCAGTGGGGCACAACAGAGAGACTCACATGCACTAACGTGCACCCGCATTCAGCCCGTCTATGTATACAAAGCACAAAGAAACTCGGATTACAACACACACAGAGGGAGAGTGACTTCATTCTCTGCTCAGGTAGACATTACTCCTCTATATCTTTACATAGACAATAGTTGTTTGATGTTATATTAATGCTCTGAATATCGAATTAAGCACCTTTAACATACCTTTTTACAAAATACAATATGTACTGCTAGTGTTTGACCATCATTACAAAACATTATTACAACCACATTTTTCAAAGCAGCAGTTTTCCAACATGAGTGAAGCGTCTGTCATACTGTAATCAATCATTATCTTGTGTCATACTTGATCAGATTTGCAGCATGTAAGCTGCAATTTGCGACACAAAATCAGTACTTCTTGCTCATTTTCACACTTTACACAAGCAGCTGGCAGGCAAGTTTTATGGTGATAAACAAATGAGTTACAGTATTAGGAAATTTAAGCACTGGGGAGAAACTCAGTTTGAAAGAATGCAAAATATCAGAAGAGGAACTGACACGCAGACCAGGTGAAGAGACTGCAGACATTCACTTCCTGTTCCTGCTCGGAATGATTCACTTCAGAGACCCGTGTCATACTGTAGTACAGCTTGTTACTGAGCTTGTATGATTGCAGTGACTATGAAAGCACATCATATCAGATGAGTTTCAGCGTGGGAGGTTTCCCACGCTGCCCTCCGTCTGTCGACTCTCCTCTAACCGCGGCCAAGTGGGCATTTCCCATGGATGCGGTGGAGTAGTCTGTGTTTATGTGTGTGAGACGGAAAGAAACGGAGTGAGAGATGCATGCAAATGGGCAACATTTGCCTTGAATTCCTGAAACTGAGTGAAAAAGTTTCTTGGGGTCGGTTGATTTTGGCCGTGTTTGTGGCCCGCTTTGAGAGCGTTTAAAAGTCTCTTAACCACAAGAGCTCATTAAACACGGTAACTTTGATTCAGAGTGCTTTGTAAATACCTTTTAGGCCTCGTACACCTCTCCCCTTACCAGGATTTACTGAAGCGTAGGGACTGATAATGGCTTAATTCAGGAGTAACATGACCCTCCTTGCCTTCTCTCTTTGTCTCCACTTCTTTCTTACATAACCGTCTGCTGCCTGCACACACTAACCGTCTCAATGCATAATGTGACTAAAGTCTGGTTTTTATGTACACTGCTGTACGTACACAGTCTTGTTGTGTTCTTAATAACCAGTGAAATGACCCATTTGGAGTCTGTTGTTTATGAGCTCTGGATGATCAGGATACATTTCCCTGCGTCCACAGTGGCCTTTATGGTTCCATGTATTTATAGTATGTGTAAAAACTGCAGGGCTGTTTGCATATATAATAACACAGCGCGCTCCCACTGTGTGTGTGTGTGTGTGCTCTGCATGGTTGCCTCGATGCGGCCGGCCGTAGATTTATACGTCGGTCTGTAATTGCCTCTTTGTTTGTCTGCACCTTTATTTCGGCGGCGTCTTCCTCCCTGTTACTGAGGAGATTTGTAATGACGGAGCGGGCGGGCTGTGTTGTTGTTGTTGCCGCGTGCGTGTTAGTGCGAGACTGAGAAGTGATCATTACGACTGGGCTGTGTCCTTGTTTTTCACTTTAAACGACCCGGCGCGCTCTAAATTACGCCGGCGCTCTGTTCCACCATTGTGTGCCGGAGAGAGCGACTGGGGGATTACAAGTCGTTCTGTGTGAATCAGGGCAGAGCCGTTTGTTTCCTCTGTACACGCCGCTTCAGTCTGGTGCATCTGCAGGTGTGTTTCTAAGCTCAGCAAAGTACAACTCCGTGAAATAAGATGGCGGAAAACTCAGTATTAGAGTTATTCAGTCCCACAGCACACCTGTGGCTCCTGATTCATTGTTCCTCACCTAGTGTAGGGCTGAAAAGCCTCTCCTTCTTTTGTTATCCAGCTCCATTCACATGATTTCTCATTGATAAACGAGGCGGAAAGCAGCTTTTTTAGAAGTAATTTTCTGTAATCACACACGCCACAGTACTACTAGTAAAATGTTATTATAGAGCAAAAGCAATAAAGGACAGAAAGTAATTTAAAAGCAGGAAATAATATAAAAGTATTGCCTCCTGATGCTGCTTTATACTCTGGCATACTAAGAGTAGTAGCATCCTGGTGATCTAGTGTTGCTGATGGATGCAACATGACCACAATGTCACCAGTTTGAATCCAGTTTGGGACCTTGTTACATGTAATCCCTCTGCATGTCTCTCTCTCCTCATATTTCCAGTATGTCTTCACTGAGCAGTATCGAATAATAAAGACAGAAAAATGCCCAAAAATAATGTAAAAAAAGTTCTTTAAAGTCCGGGTAAAGTAAAATCAGAGATGTGTTTCTAAACACATTATGCATTTTAGAAAATAAGTGCTAGAGTTAGACTGTTTTCCTCCGTTTTTGTGTTCAGGAATTTTTGTGTTTTGTGTTTTGGGCAGGCCTGATATCATGGCTCGATGATGTTCTGGAGCCATCCTCAGCATAACCCTGCCCCATATAAAAACTAGAACTCTGTAAAACAGTGGATTAATTGTTTTGAGTGTTACGTAAGTCTAGAAGAGACGCACGATTTAATTATTTTATCCCCATTAACCAGCTTGGCTGGCAGAAGTCTCTGCGGGTGGCAAAACTCCGAACACATTTTTGTTTTACCCGGACTTTAAAGCTGGTGTGAAAGCTGACAATTAAATGAATTATTGTGTAGACTAAACAACCGGGCCGAGACCAGTTGGTCTGTGGTGGGATTCATTTGTGGTGGTAGACTAGATATGTGATTTAAGCTTGAATTCAAACACTATGCATAACGCTAACAACTGTGAAATCCATGTGCTGATCATGGAAATTGTCAAGCGACCTATTCTGCACCGTCAGTGATCTATAATATACTGTAATTATTATGCAAGTAATTTAGCGGGTTCTCATTAAAAAGTGTGAAAAACGTTGCCGTCATTGCCTAGAATCAGATTTCTCCACTTGAGTCCACGTGTGAGTCCACATAACTTCATGTTTGCGTCTCTCGGTTTGTCGGTGTGAATACAAAACAGACCAAAACTGAACTACTGGTGTGAAAAATCACATGAAAGTCAGTCTTCAGACGAAGAGTTTCTGAAGTGATTTAAAAAGAACACAATGTTTTTGCCCAGCTGATCTCTTCAGGTAGGTTATTCCAAAGTTTTGGTGCCCTATAGGCAAAGGAAATATCACCTTTTGTGTAGTTTGCAAGGATTCATCTCAGGACCTCAGGTGGCTCGTATAGCAGTTAAAAATGTCATGATGGGAGCCAGACATAGTGTACCTGCTCCAAAACTAATCAATACAATCTTAAAAACTGTTCTCAAAGTCACAGGTAGCCTTTGAAGGGATGCTTACATTGGTGGGATGTGTTAAAAGTCTGCTCTTCCACTCTGACTAAGCAGGAAATGATGACCAATTCAAGAATACCAAGAATTATAATAATCTAGGCAGGATGTGATGAATGCATGAATAACAGTTATCTGGGTACAAACACATAGAAGCATTTTGATGTTAGTTTTAATAGAAACACGGCTGAATCTCTGTTATAACAATAGAGTGAGCTTGTTGTGTGTGAGCACCGTTTGCTTTTCACCTGGCTGAATGGCCAGAGCTGCAGTGCAGATTCACAGATGGATCTCTCTTTATATATATATATATGTGTGTTTGTGTGTTTTCAAGGACAAAAGTGGAGAGCTTTTGTTCAAACAGGAGAAAGAAACAACAACACAACAAACTGTACGTCAGATGATGCAGCAGTACAGCATGAAGCAGACTTGTTTTTCAGACGATTTGTTTGTATAATGCGCTGCAAACAGCCTCTGAGCTGCAGAGGAGAAAAGCTTGAGCCCTGTAAGGCGCTGGATGTTCATTCACTGTAGGTGTAATTGGGCAAAATTAATTTGCCTCTCATGCAATAACCTTCTAGATTGAATGAGCTTCTCCCTTTTCAGTTCGGCGTTGGTGGGAGCTTTTATCATTTTAAGGATTTGTAATAAAAAAGCTGGATTAATTGAGCACCTCAAAATGTTTGATTTGGCCTCTTGTGTTTTTAATAGCTGGCTAATGATAATTCAGGAAGTGCATCGACTTTGTGGCGTTTATTTTGGTGTAAAGCTGCAACGATTAGTTGTCAATAGGGCTGTCAATCGATTAAAATAGTTAATTGCGATTAATCGCAAATTAATCACACATTTTTTATCTGTTCAAAATGTACCTTAAAGTGAGATTTGTGAAGTATTTAATACTCTTATCAACATGGAAGTGGGAAAATATGCTGCTTTATGCAAATGTATGTATATATGTATTATTGTAAATCAATTAACAACACAAAACAATGACAAATATTTTTCAGAAACCCTCACAGGTACTTAATTTAGCATAAAAAAATATGCTCAAATCATAACATGGCAAACTCAAGCCACTCAAGTGTGTCAGTGTGCTGACTTGACTATGACTTGCCCCAACCTGCATGTGATTATCATAAAGTGGGCATGTCTGTAAAGGGGAGACTCGTGGGTACCCATAGAACCTATTTTCAGTCACATATCTTGAGGTCAGAGGTCAAGGGACCCCTTTGAAAATGCCCATGACCGTTTTTCCTCACCAAAATTTAGGGTACATTTGGAGCGTTATTAAGCCTCCTTCCCGACGAGGTAGTATAACATTTAAAATGGATTATAAATTTATATTATTAAGAGGGTATTTCAAAATCGCAAGTTGCGTTAATGCGTTAAAGAAATTAGTGCTGTTGAAAGGATTTGCATCGATGCATCCTCGTGTAACTGACAGCCCTAGTTGTCAACTGTTAAATTAATTGCAAACTATTTTGATAATCTATTCTTTTAAAAAGCCCAAATTCTCTGATTCCAGCTTCTTAAATGTGAATATTTTCTGGTTTCTTCACTCCTCTATGACAGTAAACTGAATATCTTTGAGTTGTGGACAAAACAAGACATTTGAGGACGTCATCTTGGGCTTTGGGAAACACCGATCACCATTTTCTGACATTTTATTGACCAAACAACTAATCGATTCATCAAGAAAATAATCGACAGATTAATTGACAATGAAAATAATCGTCAATTGCAGCCCTATTTTGGTGTACTTGCAGACAAATATAGTGGAAAAAGTAGATGCTTATGCCTTAGTGTGTGGGTTCATCTGTTCTGAATAATATAAGACGAGTGCATCGTACACATATGCAGTTGTAAATGGGACAAGGATGCCAAAATCTTAGAGAATCCAGGATAGACGGAGGCGAGGAGACGGCTGAGATTGATGTAGACGACAGAAGAAACAAGTTGTTATTTTTTTGCTAAACTGAGACAGCTTTCAACCCTCTGGTGCATCGTAAGCGGGATGCCACTCGCTGCATACACTCACACACACACACACACACACACACACACGCACACACACACACACTTGGCAGGTTTATAGACATTCATGGAAGAGCTATTTTGATAGATCTGATAAATAGCACGGACCAGAGAGTCTCATGTTTTAAATACCTTCTTGTGGCGGGTAATTGCACGCAGCTGTGTGTGAACACAAGTTGGCAGTGCTCTTTTTGGGTGTCTGTGATTGGCAAGTAGAGGAAGAATAGCAACTAAGATGGAAATAAAAAGAAACTTGTGAAAGGGAATGTATAATTTTGTTCAAAAGTGAGAGAGTAACAGATGGAGACTCGGGCAAGGAAGTGAGCAGACAGATAGTGAAAAGATGTGTTCAGTATCTGCAGGAAACAACGGTATTTACATGGAAATAAGGTTCGAGTAATGAGCCGTCGCAATCAGTGATCGTCGCCAAAGTGACGGATGGACAGAAACTGTGTTGGCAGTGTCCTCAAGGGATCCCTCGTTTCATCTACAACCACAATGATGTGTGATTTCACGTCTTAAAATCGACATGAACGGAAACGAATGACTCATATTTTGCAGACCCAGAATATGAATCTCTGTGTGTCTAAAGACAGAAACCATATGTAGCTGTTTTGTGTTTATTTCTCCGGTTTGAGGCTGCGGTTTGTCAAAGCATAGCTTGAGCGTTGGCCACCTCTTCTTTTTCTTCGCGGTTCCCCAAAGCATGTTGAAGAAATAGTTTATTTGCTTTATTTTGCAGAGAGTTAGATGAGAAGATCAACACCTGGAAACAGACGAAACAGCTTGTCCGGTCTTTAATCTATGCTAAACTAACAATCTCCAGCTTTATACAGTATAGGCTACTTACCATACAAATATGAGTGTTATCAATCTTTTCACCTAACTCTTGGCAACAAAACAAATAAGTGTACTATGTCCTAAAATGCCTAACATATCATGTCAGACAACATGTCAATGACCAGCTGACCTATAGATGAAGCTATACACTGACACTTGTGTCCGTTATTGATCCTCCAGTTTCCCCTCGGGGATTATCCAAGTTTCGTTTCACCTCATTATTGGATCATCAGCAACAGAGAATTTCTTTAATACTTGAATTCAGTTGCTTTGTTTTTGTGCTCTTTCACACTGAGGAAAAAAAACACTATAAAAACAGATTAGTGGCCCTCAAAGGCAATTCATTGCAGCAGTAAAAACCAACTGGTCAGAGCTGTTTCTTATTAAGTTGCATACAGTTTTTACACTCCCAAAGCACAAAGAAAACATATAATGCACTAACTATTTAAAGGAATAGTTAAAATAGGAATGGTACAACATTGTGGGACATTTATTCACTTTCTTGCCGAGAGTTAGATGAGAAGATTGATACCACTCTCATATCTGTACATTAATATGAAGCTGTGACTTAAACTGTAACACATTTCCTTCTCAAGCTAAAAGGCTAATAGGACGCTGTAGCCTATTTGTTTTGTATCAACATATCATCTTTTTTATTTGACATTATTGTTATATGTCCACTCGTATGAGCTCACTTACTGTTCTCTACTGCAAAAATTTATATTTTGGTCCATTAAAGGACGCTGTGAGCCGGACTTGTTATTGTCGTTGCAGTATCTCAGGTGCTGATAGAGTTTGATAAAAATCCATAGTTTGTATGCCCGTGTAATGCCTCCTCAAAGCTCTTAAGCATTTCCAGCAGAACAGAACAGAACAGGTATTCTTTTTCATGTTTCTTGGGAGAAAGTCAAAAAAATATCCATCTTGGCAAAAGGGCCCAAACACCTCAAATGTTTTTTCTACAAACTCACATCACAACAGTGGGATCAGTGCCCAGTGATATCTGAGCAGCTGCCCAGTTACTGTACCAGAGACTTACACTGTCAGTACACTGTAGAAAGCAGTAATGCTTTCTTTAGTTTGTTTGCAACAACAAGAAGAACAGCAAAAAACAACAACAGTTTACCTCTTAGTTTACAAAATGACCCAAAAATTCTGTTGTTAATAAAAAATGTTCTTTGTGTGCTGAAAATATAGCATGTGCTCAGAATTACATATATTTCAAAATAAAATTAATAATTATTTTTAATTTATTTATTTTCTTCCACTTTTATTTTTTACTGGTGTGTATATATACATATATTTCACTTTTCCATTTTTCATTTTTGCCAAATTTGGAGCATGCTTTTCAGAACGATACTTGGACAGCAACAATATGAGGATACAATTATCCTGAAATAATTATCTCCTCACACCCATGGTGCTCAGTGTGTGAGAGAACAAATGCCCAGAATATCATGACAAACCTGCTCTGACCTCGGGCCCAGTTGGTGTGTGTTTCAGTTTCTATTTGAGTGGTGTTTACCTGCGCCGTCTATACAGCAGCAGATGTGTGCTCCTGCGGCCTGAGCAGTTTAAATGGGATGCGGCAGTCCTGCTGACAGGTCTGATCCACTCTCCGTGGGGGAGAACGGGGGGAAAGACTAGCACGCCATGGGGGAGACACAGCTGTTCAGTACACGAGCACGCTGCATTCTTTATCGTAAACATACAAATATGTTAAATAACATAAACAAGTCAAGTTGTTTAAGTGTCACACATGGGTGGCTCACAGTAGCAGTTGTCGTTAATTCATCCCAGGACAGTTGGCAGGTTGGTTGTCATGGTGAAACACACTGTGGACAGATGTGCAGATGTGGCCGTTTCCTTGCCGGTTTCTTTGCAGGGGACCATGACTGTCTTTGATTTATAGATGTTATTTTGGTATTTATTACATATTTACAAATATATATATATATATATATATATATACATATATATATATATATGTATATATATATATATATATATACATATATATATATATATATATATATATATGTATATATATTTTACTGTGTGGACGAGGTTACTCATTTTTTTCCAGTTTTAGATAATATGATATATATATATATATATATATATATATATATACAGTTTATATACTGTACTATATATATATATATATAATAGAATATATTAGATAAGGGATAGACATAAAAATACAGAAAATTTTGCATTTTGCTGACAATTTAAAGAGAGGAAAATCTTGTTTGTGACCATTATATATTAATACATTTATAATTTTACTTTTTAATCAGCTACCTTTTTTTCAAAATGTCCCCAGTGTTTTGTACTTTATGAGTAGTTTAGTTTATTTTATTACTTTATTCTACAGGGACAGCAGTGCATATTGATAGCATTTCTGATATAATAATGCCAGAGATAGCCAGAAAGGCTCATTTTCATCTGTAGTCCTCGGGCAGGCAATAGTTAAAATACAGATGTTCAGAATAAAAGCATTGAAAATACAATCAACGATACAAATAGTGGTGATTTAAGTACGGAGATGTGGTAAATTTCTCCATAATTTGTACTTCCTGAATTGTAATTTTCCAGCTAATTAAATCTGGGGGTGTTGGGTTTTTCCATCTTTTTGTAATTTGTGCTGAGTCTAAAGAGTTCAATATGTTTGGTTGGAGGTTTCTCGGTGAGGGCGGTCGCTCATTGTTTAGATATTTGGAGAACTGAGTGAGAGAGAACGTGTAGAGTAGGTGTCTGGGTGAACCAAAACTTTCTGTCAGACCATATATAGCCGTGGATCCCTGCTACTGCCCTGATACTATACACACACACACATGGTCACTTTATAGATGATTTGTCTCACAACAGAGTTGTTATCATCACAGACACGGTTTGAAAATGTTTGCAAGTTTAACACGGGACACTGAGCAGCGATGTAAATGTTTAGTTTGCAACCAAGCCGAGCTGTTTCTTTGCTTCTCTGAGAGCTGTGCTGAATTAAACACTTTGCTTTCACCGCCCTCCTCTGCTCGTCACCATAATGACTCTCCCACTGATATCGTTTTATCATGATTTCCATTGCGGCTGCATGGCTAATTTCCTGGTGGCAGAGTGGATAATGAAGATAGACTTGGCTGTGTGGCTGTAACTAACCTGATGACTTGCCAGATGATATTTAGCCTGCATTGACTTGCAGAATCGCTGCACTCCATGTTCTGTGTTTTCAAGAAACTGAGCTTGGCGTAAAATGCATTTGCCAAGTTGACTTGACTTCAGACCTTAAACTGAATTATCATGAACAGAGCAAACATTTGATACAGTTTATAGATGCAGGCAGGCAGGCGTCTGACCTCACACATTTCCCAATCGTTTCTGTAGCTCGTGTGTTCAGAGAGAGGCTTTTTGGCAGGCGATGTGAATATGAAAAAGCAGGCTCGTCCTGAGGGTCGCCGGTTCAAATCCTCAGACCGCTCAGGGAAATCTGAGGTTCTGGTTGGGATGTAGCTAGTTTACTCCCGTGCAAATAAACCACACGGCAAGATATCACAAACAGGCTGTTCTCATACACCGTCCGTAGCTATATACCTACGAAAAGTAATGCACTGTAATCCGTATATATCCCATCTCAAAGGTCACAAAAGTCAAAACAGTTGGTCTTCACTGAAGTTCTCCTCACTAGATCTACAGTATAAATGCATCGATTGTTTCAGTCCACTCTATGGATTAGTTATCCCATTTAGATAGAGACCCAGAGCTGACGTTTCCCATCGCTTAATGCTCCAGATCTGGGCCTAATCGATGCACGGCCAGATGGATTTGTGGCCGGCTCTTGTTAAGTGGAGATCTAAGGCTTTCTGTCACTTACTTACTGAGAGGAGAATTGCCTTCGGAAGACACACACACACAGAGTTCATACACACACTTACAGATTGTTTGTAGCCCTCGGGATTGTGACTGATTGGAAAGGCTGCAGTGTAAATCAATAGCGGCAGCGGTGAAACGGACGGCGGCCATTTCTTCACCTCCACTTCTCTTAGTTAGATTAAAGCTGTCTCGTTGTCTTTCTGTCTCTCTGTCTGTCTCTCTGTCTGTCTCTCTTGTTGTGTCCACCAGCTGTTCTGTTTGTTAACCTTCATACTTCTTTCTCCTGCTGTCTTCATCTCTTCATAACACATGCTAGTCACTCTAGGCGTGTATTGGTGGTCTACATGGTGTTATAAAGCCTGGCGTTGTATCGTGTTTATAGGCCTACATGAAAAGAATCAGACAAAGTGATGCAGTTTGTTAAGATTTCGGTCCTCGCAGGATCCAGTTTTACAAAAGTCAACGTTTAAGTAACCTTAGCTGGTATTGTATTGGAGAAATTACCACTTTAGCTCACATTTAGAAAGATATGACATTAGTGTACACTTGACATTTGGTAGTAATTAAAAAAAATAATGATGACATTTAAGAATGTCATTGAGTTCATTGATAACAGCTAACTTTGTCCAATTATGGTAATAATGACAAACTGGTGCAAAGTCAGTTGTCGTTTACAGCCGTCAACGAACAAGTCAGCTGCAGATATTAACATGATGCATTGAGAAAGATTGTTTATCTAAAGAAAGACTCTCTACACAGTCGTCTCTCTCTTTTTAGACATCAGAGTGATGCAGAGTGGTGCTTCTTTCGTTAGGAAACCATCTTTGATCAATACTATTAATCATCATCATCATCATCATATTAATCATGCAACAGCAAAACGTTTTATTTAGTTGTGATGTCAACCAGCAAAGTTGATGGCCGCCGACTAAATCTGTCACCTGTGTTAAATCTTTAATGATGTTATAATTCAAATTGTGGCTCCGTATTTTAAAGTTAAACTGACTAAAATTGTGAATTTGGTATGAAATAATTCACTTGAACTGTACCATATGTTCGAGGCCGATACCGATATATTGTTTAAGAGTTTATCAGATACATATCCAATATTTTGCCAAACTCATATATTTTGTTTATATAATTATGACCAAGATATATCCGGATAAGGACATTTTACTGTTGAAAAACGAACTTCACAATTCAACACTAGCCTCGCTGTGTAAACATAGTAAGAGAAAATTAAATACAAAAACAAAGTAAGTACAAAAAATCAAGAAACATAAATATAGAACAGAAGAAAATACAATAAAAATACAAAAAATACTATAAAATAAAATATGTACAATATATCTGAATTAAAATAAAAGCTGTATAGAAGAGAAGTACAATGAAAATATGAAAAAATATTATAAACATTTGTACAATATATTTGAAAAAGAGCTGTGCAGTTTTTAAAAGTGGTAGTTTTATGCGGAAATGTGCAAATTGTTTGAGGAATGTGCAAAGGTTCACAATATAAAAAGAGAATATGCAATGTACATAGATATAGTCCCGAAGATGTGGTAATTAAATGCATATAGACCGATGTGAAGATGACGTTAATGTAACATGTAGCGTCATAAGAGTCCATGTCAGTGTGAAGAAACTGTTTTTGTGGCGTGATGTTTTGATCCTGATTGACTGCAGCCTCCTACTAGAGGGGACTGGTTCCATAACATTTTCTAAACCACCTTAAACATATCTTGGGTATTTCTGTACTGCAATTTCTTGTTATATCGTATTATATGTCCGCTGATAAATATATGCAATAAGATAACATCGGACAATATTTTGGTCGGGCTATAGCCCTAATAGATGTTTATGTTTTTCATAGCATGCATATTCTTTTGCAGATGCCCCACTTGTGTCATGGGAAATGAATCGTTTTGCTGCAGTAATAAAGTCGACATTTAACAAAGGTTAACTATCTTTGGTAATGAAGAAAGCTGTTCCCTTGAATTTCAGCTTTAGCAGTTATTCACATGAGGGTGCTTATACTCCTTATGCAGTGTTTAATCTAAAATCAACTTTGGTAAAAGGTTTGAAATCAAACCTGGAGGACTCTGGTCTCAGCAGGTTTATTATGGTCACGCCAAACTCCTGTTAAAAAAAAGATTAATTCTAGAAAAGGTCACAGGGGTGTTTTTCATGTAAAATCTCTTCAAACCATTGCGCTGCTTCTGAGAAGAAGAAGCTGTCAGCTTGATGTGGGTTGTGTATTCAGACGGGCTCGCTCAGAGTACGAAGAGTCAGCTCAGGACAGAGGAGCGATGTTTCCATCTCTATTTAAGGAGGTGGGCTGAGAGAGAGAACGGCCAGATTGTTTAAGACTTGGAATTAGACAAACTTCTCTGATGAAGCTGCGTCTGCTTAAGTGGAAAGTGTGTTCAGCTGTCTTCAGATGGTGGTATCATCTGGCTTACTAAACCCTCTAGCTGTCTCCCTTTTCATTTAATGTTATTCTGTTCTTTGACGTGCTGAACGATAAGGGATTTTGTCGCATTAGATATATTTTCTGTCCCCCCTCCTTCCTTTGCTGCCTCTCATCTCTCTTCCTTCCTCTGAACCACCCCACACCCTTTCATCCTGTGAATCAAGTGACTTATCAGCTTTTGACAGAGGTTATAGGTCAGGGGCATTTGGCTCTCCTATGTACAGCGTTTCCCACAGAGCTAGTGGACATTTTCATTAATATGGCGGTAAATAAAAGGTGAAACGTATTAAATGAAAAGCACATATTATCATATTATATTATATAGTCTAAGCAGTATGTATTGAGCCGGTAAATGCCACAGTAAAGTGTATGAGTGTGTTCACTGTTGCCCAGCGTGAGGCAGTGCAGTAATAAATGAGTCTAAAGACAAATGCAGGTGTTAGTCTTCTAGGCTACAGTGTGTAGAGAGGGATAACCAGCCCATTTATCACTGCAGATACTCCAATCTGATCTCACTGACCTGGATACAGATCCAACAACGGCCCCACAATGTTCACAACACCACACTTATATATGTCCTGTCCATAGACTGTATATAAGAAGTGGACATAGTCACCGTGACGTCACCAACTGTGGACTATTTTGAAGCTTTGAGTTCGGCATTTTTGGCCGTTGCCATGTTGTTTTTTTGCAACTAGAAGTGACACGAGAGGAGCCAAGTACAACCGAACGGTGAATAAGCCATTTTTAGGCGACCGAAATGTTACAATTAACTCTAATGAACTGAAAAAACACTGCGAAAGGGTAAGACGTAAACACGGACAACTCCCAGATCGGACAACGCCGTGGTAGCGACGTGTCAATCACAAGGTAGCCACGCCTTAAAGCATCCCCTGCTTTATGGTCTATTTGACTCTAAATGGGACCATAATTTACTAAATGAACATCATGCTGTATTGAAGAAGACTTGAAACTAGCGATTGAGACCATAAACTCATGTTTACAATGTTTACTGAGGTAATAAATCAAGTGAGAAGTAGGCTCATTTTCTCATAGACTTCTATACAATCAGACTTCTTTTTGCAACCAGAGGGGAGTCGCCCCCTGCTGGCTGTTAGAAAGAATGGAAGTTTATGGCACTACAGCATTGGCTTCACTTCTCAGACCCACTGGTACTGTCCTGTATTTAAATGGACATTTAAAAATTGTCAAAATAGCAGAAAAACCATGCATGAACAGCAAAATACATTATCTGATTTAAAAAAAAAAAAAAATGCGACGGACCCCTTGTGTGTTTCCCGAGGCTCTCTCCCTCGGGACAACCAAATGATCAATGTTCAAACTTCATCAATAGACGACCAGAGGGGAGTTGTGCAGCTACACTATCGATTACTTGTGTCTTGTTTTAATTATTGGTGAATGCGAGTAAAAGAGTGGGGTCAACATGTGTGTGTATGTGTGTGTTTGACCCACTGCCCCCGACAGCAACCCTCCATGTTCATTCGTGCACCAGAGGTCAGTTTGACCCCGAGATAAATTACTTCCTGTGATGGGAGTGGTGGCCTCTTGACCCGTTGATGGTGTCAGTTGATGTTTGCTCCTCTGAGGGCATTTGTCACTGACTGACTGCCCTCGCTGCATATTCATGCATACACACTCTGCATATTTATCGCCATGCATTCATTCAGCGAGCGGCCTCTTTTGCATATTCAAGGATGCTGTCTCACAACACACATTTTACTGGGAGCTGAAGTTGTATTTTGGTGGTTGAAAACGAGAATGAATGCTTGCTTAAGGGAGACTATCTAAAAAAAAGGAGGTTTTGTTTATTTCATTATTTTCTTGTTAGCTGTTTATGTTTTTCTGGCAGCAACAAACCTGATTTGCAAGTTGGATGGAGTCCCGTGCTGGGGGGATACCACAAATGAACAAAAATTGCTAACGAGGAGGTTTGTAGAGGTTATTTTGCTAAATATGCATAAAACATATGAGCCAATTTTACAAGAATGAGTTCAGCAAATTAGGGATTTGCCAGACGCTGATGAGGAGAGCGAGATCACAGACAGCGTAGCACTTCATCCTGCAGTTTGGGAGTCTCGTATTCAATTTAAAAATCTCTTCTGTAAATATTCAAATATAGTAATAATTGTATAATAAGCTGTTTTATGTTTACAAACTCAAGAGACTATTTATTTTGACATGCTGGTATACTTGCTTTGATGTTTCTGCCTCTTTTCCCTGTATCAGCCGTACTGCTCTTTGGATTTACTCGTCACTATAATTGGTGTAGAAATGAAGCAGTAGAGGGTGACACATCTGGGAGGAGAGTATAAGATGGAGAGAGGCGGAAACACCTCTCTATGTTAAAGCAGTGCAGGATTGCCGGTTGTTGAGTTGTGTAGGTGTGAATGGGATTTGTTTCCCATGATGTCATGGGAATATAAGGTGAAAATGAGATTGCTGTCGTGTTGGACGTCACACTGTAACCTGTGTGGAAATCCTCAGACTGCACAATGTGTTTGTGATGTAACGCTGATGCACTGGTCATAATGGAGTAATAATAATAGTGTTCGACACCGGTGTTCTTGCCTAAACCTAACTGCTGATGTTTGTGTGGCGTATAAATGACACGCAAAAAGGCTAAAATGCGAACTCATTCACTCTCATGTAATGTCGTGCTATTTATACGCCTTCCCGTGAGACCGGGACAGACAGGTGGGTCTATTACACGCTTTAGCGTGATATCAGGTTGTATATTGTGGAGCTCAATGTTATCAGCTAATAGTGATTATTACAGATCAAAACCTTCACGGAGTACAGAGAAAAAAAACATTTGTGTTAATGTTAATATCAACATTGAATGTGATTTCTTTTTATCAAGTATCAGTGTAAGTATTGGCATAAAAAAATAAAAAATAAATAAATAAATAAAATAAATAAAATAAATAAAATAAATAAAATAAATAAAATAAATAAAATAAATAAAATAAATAAAATAAATATATATACTGTATTCCAGCTACCATGCCACCGTGTGCATATAGGGAAAATGTGTGTGTGCCTACTGTACCTATTTATAGCATAAGCATCCTTTTGAGTGGATGGTTTCTTACAGTACATAGCGTACAGTACAAGCATACAAACTCTGCTGTTTCTGCAGTCTTCTCTGAAGTAGTGTCCTTCCCTCTACTCTCTCCCTCTCTCTGTTTGAAGGGCGTTCACATGTACTAAACTGCTAATCTGCAAATATATGCACTTTTGTTTGCAGATTATAGAGTTGTACCAAAGAGGCTTATTAGAAGATGAGAAAGAAAGAGAAAGAGAGGGAGGAAGGCGGTTGGTTGTCACTCTTCTCTGCAGACATGTAATTGGTCTTTTGAGAGTTTATACACACCTTACACTATCGTTGTGTCTCTGTGGTTGAGCTGATCTCACCTATGACACACACATTATATAAACCTTATCCACACCTGCTCAAAGCATCAGAGTGTAAAGCAGAATATCCATGCCCTAAAGCATCATGGGGGATGGACTGTCTCTCTGTGAGTCGCGGTTTCAACATAAAAGGCCAGTTCTAAAGAAAAATGTATATACGTGTGTTTTCGTCATCCAACAGGTCGTATCAGTCGATGTGCTCTTGCAACACTGCTTTTAATCGGAAGGTATCTCTTCTGCTTCTCGCTCAAAACAGGATATGAAGCAAGTCCACTTCCTGTCTGGCCTTATCTGCTCTGATAGCGAACACACCTCAGCTCACATTGGTTCCCTTTTTGATTTCCCGTGAAGTTATTGGTGTTGTTGAGCCGCCCTTTCTGTTGAACAGCCTTTCATTTCCTTAGGTGGCGTGAATTTTCAACAGGCTGTTCTTAACTTCCTCTCCACAACCCCCCCCCCCCCTGAATCCAGGACTACAAAGGTTTCTCCCAATTCCTTGCTTCCTTTTCCTTTGAAGACAACGCCGCGCTTTGATGTAGCTTCAACTTTGCTGCAACGTGATGCCAACTTTAATATCCGTGGTGAGGACCGGCAAATGAAGAGGCTTTCATTCTGAAACGCCGAATGAGAAGTTTGCATCCAAAATGAATGAGAAATCTTTTACTACTAGAAATACATTACAGGTCCTCTTTAAAAGCCACTGATAATAGAGGACACCTCTAAAGAGTTGGGGAGTAATTTTAGCTCTGGTTTGATGAGCAACAACATTTTTAAGTTCATGTTTTTGCAAATGGGATACATATGACTTTGGTATAAACACCTTCCTCTGACTTTCTGTCACGCATGAATCTCAAAACCATCTTGTTTATCTTCAGTGAAATCAATTTCCCGTTTGTAGGTTTGTAGAAACCACATCCCCAATTGACATGCAGTGTTAAGAAACGATGTATAACATTTTTTTTATGAACACAAACTCTTCTTACTTTCAGGAAATGTTTTAAATGTTTTATGTATGATTTAAAGAGGACCTATTATGTTAATGTTCAGGTGCACACTTGTATTTTGGATTCCTATTAGGTATTTAGGGTTACTATTTTGGGTTTTAGTGTTAAAAAAACACATAACCTTTCTCATACCGGCTTCTCATAACCCTGTGTTTTTGTGTCACATCAATTGTCCCCGACCTCCACCCCTTATGGAGTTTCTTAAACTACATCGCTTGACTTCCACTTCTGCTCCTGACCTAATGACTACAGTCGCTAGAGGTCACTGTCGTCTTCTTTTATACCTTCTTTCGGTGATCTACCATGTGAATAGATGATAAAACCTACTAGTGGGTGTAGTAGGCCCCTATTGACCCACGTCTATGGGGCTTATAGCGACTGCCTATTTAATAGCCTGACAACAGTCTAATTGGCTGAATTAGCAGGATAATACTTATGAATAATTTTGAAGGACACCTCCTTAACCTTATTCACGATTAAGTATTTATGGGCAAGCATTCAGACTTTCTTCCAGTATAAATCATTTACAAACCGATTCCAATGTGCCATGACATATCAGTGCAGTCCTTAGTGTGCTGTGCTTTAGTAAAGTGATGTAAAGGCGAGCAGAAACTGCCACGCTGTAACTAAAGAAGGGTTCAAACAGAGGGCAGCATCGCTCTGCCCGCTGGGAGGCCTTTCATGACGTTTGACCCCTTTACCTTTTAGTGCTTTGATCAAAAAAAGGAGCTGGTAAAGCTCGAGTCAGACATCTCTTGATACAAAATAACACTGTGTGATGCTGAGAAAGAGGCAAGGAATAACAAAAACAAAAACACGCCGTTAAACTTTAATGTAAATGTGATGTACGTTGGCAGTAGTTGTGCATACACACAAGCACAAAGACAGCTTAGAGCGTTCCTTAGCTGCAGCTCCTGGGGTTAATTAGGTAGGACGTCGTCTGCATATTTGACTAATCCATCAAGCATTCCTGCAGCATCACCTCTCCTGCATTATCTAATCTCAAGTTGCCCACTAATTCTATTTAAACTCTGCTGGCTGGCTTTCCGCTGTTACTGAAAGCACAGAAAACAATGGAGAGGCGATATGGCACCGAACCGAGTTTGGGAATTTGGAGGTGGAACATGGCAGAGCAGAAAATGAACAGCTGCGATAAGAAAACAGAGTCTCGTTAGGAAGTGATTCACCGAGATCAAGTCGGTTGTTATCCAATATGTTGTGTTTGTTTTTCTAAAAGGCACAGTCTCTGTGTTTTTGTACCTTTTGGCAGTTTAAAGCCGCAGCGGATTGCAGTCATAGACTGTTTGTGCAGTGGTGATTAATATAAATGCAATATTAAGCTCAGCAGAGCAGCATAAGTCCCAGTAGGAATATCAAAGGACTATTGGGAGAACAGTAGTAGAGAACAAAATACCAAGCATGATAAGTAACTATAAACTCATCACTGTATACTACAGACTAATTCTAAAGGCCTTTACACACCGGGGGCGTGACGAATAAGCAACACGAAAATGCTAAATACTTGCCTGCGAATAATATACTGTATATTTAGGGCTTTTATTGTGAAAGGTAAGAACAGAAGGAGTGAATCTAGTATGTGCTACCTTTGTTAAGGTTTGTCCTGGTTTGGACTACGGAGGCTCTGTGTTGTTGTTTGATAAATATTGGTGCAAATCAACCGGTCCTGCACAATGTGATTGGTTTATTCGCAGTGGAAAAACTCGACCTTGGTCCGAAAAAAAGTGTTGTTTTGTAGATGTTGATCAAATTTGCAATTAATGTAGAAGTGCTTCTGCAAAAACATTTTATGTCGAAAACATGGCCTGCACCACTGTGGGAAGTCCATGTCTTGATACAAAAATCAGGACTTAAAACGGCATGAATGAATTAGTTGGGAGCAGAAGAATTCCAAAAATAAGCTAAACTGCATATTGCCTTGTAAAGTTGCTATGGTTAGCGCATTATCATACAATTGCCTGTTTACACATTCAGCTAGATGGAGCAACATTAGCACTCGTGTAGACTTTAGATACATTTGTGTCCCCCTGATGCATATATTGCAATTCCAGTATTCACTCTTTTTCTCCGTTTTGGTCTCCAACAGCCTCTGAGAAAAATAGCTTGTTGTGTAGAGGTGTAAAGTTTGATTCTCTGTCCGCCACTTTGAGTGACTCCCTCTACATTATCCGTCATTTGATTCAATGTCACATTGAGATGAAGAAATAATGATTATTGGAGCTTTAAGTATGTTCCAAATCTATTATAAAGATCTTGATAAATCCTGTTTTGGTTGATTCCTACTCCTGGAAGTAAGTAAAAGTAAGTGTTTGTCCTAGTGACACCCGCTATCATCAAACACATATGTAGGAGTGAAAGAAAAACACAACACCTTGTTCGGCTCACAGCGAGGCTCACACACACTGTGAACAAGGTTTACACATTCCCTCACAAGGTGACCACATATATTTGTTTGTGCAGGTTTTTTATGAAGGTTGTGTGACTCGGGGTATGACTGCTGTGTTTGTGCATTAATACGGTGCGTTTGAGGGCGTGTGGGAGAGGTGGATTGTGTTTGGGGCCGTGCAGAGTGCCCCTCACATGAAAGACTCTTTGTGCAGCAAGTTTTTTAATGAATTGCTGTACAGATTGGTTGTTTGAAGGTAACAACACCGGCATGTGTGCGTGTGGGTGTGTGTGTGTGTATGTGTGTGTTCAAGGTCGGGTTTGTTCGGTGAACGGCTATCAGATATAGAAAACCGCTTACGGGAGTTTAGGGAACATTAGCTGTGTTTCCATCCAAGTCGTTTTATGTGATTAATGAGGTATTGAATTAGAAACACTGAGTGGAAATGGAGCATTTTGATAAAAACTCACGCAGATATTGCAATGGCAGTTTAGTGCTTGTTTTAAGGTAGAAATGTGAGGTAAAAAAGGAATATGTAATAAAAGACTATATGATTAAACAAGCTCTCTGGGTGTAGGGTTGAATGTTGGTGATTGAAGTGGCTGAAACTATAAGGTCTTTAAACGCCACATCTGTAATCTGTAATGTTCCATTGCTCTATCTGTTGTTGTTGTTGTTGTTGACCTGCTAGCAGATGGAGCTAGCTAGAACCACAGTAAATCTTGACGAGGAATTATTTTAAAGGTCTTATTGCTAACATTATTATGTAGACTAATATTTAAAAAAAAAAAAAAAAAAGCTTTTAGAAGGGTGCTGAATAAAATTATCGCTTTTCCTTAAAAATATAAGGAAAAATATTGTGATTGTGAATTAATAATTAAAAAAAATGTGACGGTTCAAAATTGATGTTTCGTTTATCTCTGTGGAAGACATCTGGCGTTCAGTTCCTGCTTCTAATAAGGCTTGTGAGCCTATGATATAAAGACGCTGGTATCACGTGGTATCTCTGTGTCATGTCGTGAGAATATGCAGGTTGTACCCTGAGCTGGCAACCACTTGTTGAGAAATGAATGCAATTGAATGGAGGAGGGAGAGTGTGACGTCTAGTGGCTGAATGATATCAATGTTATCAATAGCACCTTTAAAAATTCTGCCAATATTGAGATAATTGTCCTTATTATAAATACTGTTTCCCTTGTATGAAGAATGTGCTATAAATGAGCGCTAATATCTTGAAACAAGACAGGAAACAGACGAATAAAGAGTTTTTTTTGCATTTTGAGATGTGTTTATGTCAACACAGACGCTTTGAATTGGTGGATGTTTGTTTGTTTGAGTTACGTGTACCTTGGATCTCACTTATGTAGCACTCTTTGCCGTCTATCCTCCTTCACTTCCCTAAGCAGCACGCATAGCAGGGATATTTCTTAGTTTTTATATATTTATGTTACATATACTATTGTCTGACAGTAAAAGACAACAGAAATGTGTAACACTTTTCATTTTTATGGTGGATGTATGAGGATCTGGGGAAATTAAATCCAAATTCACTTGACAGTTGGGTTGAAACAGACTTTAATTTGACTCCTCGTTGTCTCCATCACATTTCGGCTTCCTGCAGTCTCCCTCTCACCCTCTGTCAGTCTGCTCTTTTTAACAAGCTGTCCTACTGGCTCTATAGGTCAGCGCTGAAAGGGGTCAGCAGAGCAGCATGATCGATATGAACACACACACACACACAAGTACAAACACTCACAGTGTTTGTAGAGATCAGTTAACCCAATAAAGAAACAAGCATGTGCTGTGTCTGTCTGTCTGTGGTCTGCTGCCCTCTGACATCTCTGTGTGTTACATGTTGTATGTGTTAAGGTGCATGTGTCTGCGTACTTTTTTCTGTTTTATTTCTTTTGCTGTTAAAAATTAATTTGTTCTTGTTGCTTTTGGTTTCATAATACTTTTTTTTTTGTGTAAAAATGCAGCTTTAAGGGCATTTTTTTTTTATTGAAGGGCACCTGGGTTTGCTTCTTTTTTTTTTCTTCTCATGATTTATTTCAGCATTGAATGCAGTAAAATGTTCTGCATCCTCAGCTACAACACACTTGTTCTATTGATCGATGTACACTGTGTGCAGCCAGCCCTTAATACCACTCTTAATTCGCGTTTACTTGTGTGTTTGTGTGCACGCGCCCACCGCGTAACACCACTGACCTTGACCATTGTGTTGATGTCTGTCAAACTCGGTGAATGTTCTGCTCTCTCCACAATGTTTAACTGTTTGCCAAGCAGCTTCAGCTCCGATCTCTCAACAGGGAAAATTGACCATTAGACGACACAGAATCAGTCAGTGAATGGGAAAATAGAAGTGCAATGCATTTGTTACAATAAATTGAATAAAAATCATTATTTTTAAAGTGGATTCTGTTTTATCCTCCAACAAATACAGGCCATGAAGTAGAAGGAACATATCTATCATATCTAAGTCTTCATTTCGCGGGAACCAAAGTTAACGTGATAATAACGCGTTAACACAAATTAATTTTAACGTCACTAATTTCTTTAACGCATTAAAGCATCTTGTGATTTTGAGGGTTGTAGCGGGCTCAGTTTAAAAGCTAGAGTGAAGATACTGGTACCAACCATGTCATACTAGCTTATCATGAAGGAGGCTAAATAACACTCCAAACTTGCGCTAAAGTTTGGCGAGGAAAAACTGGCATGGCCATTGTCAAAGGGGTCCCTTGACCTCTGACCTCCAGATATGTGAATGAAAATGGGTTCTATGGGTACCCACGAGTCTCCCCTTTACAGACATGCCCACTTTATGATAATCACATGAAGTTTGGGGCAAGTCATAGTCAAGTCAGCACACTGACACACTAACAGCTGTTGTTGCCTGTTGGGCTGCAGTTTGCCGTGTTATGATTTGAACATATTTTTTATGCTAAATGCAGTACCTGTGAGGGTTTCTGGTCAATATTTTTGTGTTGTTAATTGATTTCCTGTAATAAATATGCATACATTTGCATAAAGCAAGCATATTTGTCCACTCCCATGTTGATAAGTGTATTAAATACTTGACAAATCTCCCTTTAAGGTACTTTAACATACATTAATTTGCGATTAATCGCGATTAACTATGGACAATCATGCGATTAATCACGATTAAATATTTTAATCGATTGTAAGCCCTAATTTTATTGTATTGTTAAGATGCTAAATGGTACTAGAATCCTAAATGCCTTTTGTCTGTGTGCTACTGTCTCTGCCTCTACATTTATTTCGTACATCACTTGCGCCAAACTGACTTCCTGTGCAAAGTGTCACTCTGCCCGCCGTGCTCAGATTATGAAAAAATTATTAATAATTAGGGATCCTACATATCTAAAGAGCATTTATACCTTACAAAAAACAAAACAGTATAAACTGATGTATATTACATTCTTTTAAATTATTATTATTTTTTTTTCTTTGCTAGAAACATGTGGCGGGCCAACTTTGGCCTGCGGGCCCCACTTTGGGCAATCCTGGTTTAGAGACTAAATCTCCTAAAATAGAAATAAACAGAAAAATGCAATGAACCTATTTAAAAAATATATTTAAAAGACTATATTCTATGTGTTTCAATAACAGATACTGTGAAACACAGATTTTCATTTTGAGACTCTGCTCTTCGTGTCAGAAGCAGCTGTATTGGGTTGTCTCTAATTTTAAATAAAAAGGTAATACAGTGTCTTCTACGAGTTACTTGATTCTGCTTTTCAGCCCAGAGCTGCTCAGACTGGAATTCAACTAATTAGTACTTCTCTCTGACGCGCTTGGAGGAGTTCATGTGAAAAAGAGAGGTCATATAATTATAGCCCTGGGAAAACCCTGGGCTTTATGTGTGCAATAGTGTGTGAGAGTCTGTTTCTATGTGTGTGTATATGTGCGTAGCTGGCTATCGTTATGAGATTCTGTGTTGTGTGGTTTTATTTGCATGCTCAGCCTTTTTGTGAGTCGACCTCACTCACTTTCTTTATTTGCCAGTATGATGAAATAAGACTTAAACTCTCTCTTCTGGCTGTAGCTCCAAATTATAAATTATACTTCTCGCCTCGGGACCCAAATCCATTAAAAAAAAATAAACCTCTTTTGTGGGAAGAAACAACTGAGGAAACAAAACGATAGTTACGTATGTAACTACGGTTCTATGAGTTCTGGATGACTGCCAGAGGCAGTGTTTAACACTGGATGTTATCCATCTCGCGCACGCGCAGGTCGAGTATTTAATATCAACAAAGTCACATGTGACCTGGGATGACGTAGTTTATATAAGCCCACGTCATCATCAGATATGTCCCTCCAGAATCTTCTCGCCAAGATTCCGAGTGACAGCCAACTCTGGCAGTCATCCAGAACTCATAGAACCGTAGTTACATACGTAACTATCGTTCTATTTCGTTCTTCCTGACTGCCAGAGGCAGTGTTTAACACTGGATGACTACTACCAACGTAGTCACGAGGAAAACCCACCTCACCGGGAACGGCCTGTGGATTCCTGAAAGACCACCGATGCTTTTGCATGGGGAGCAGCAACATTGACCCTGTAAAAACGGGCAAAGGTGCATGGAGTAGCCCAGCTGGCCGCAGCGCAGATATCACTTAGGGGGATCCCCCGTAGCGCTGCCCAGGAAGTGGAGACACTCCTGGTGGAGTGGCCTCTGATATTAAGAGGTAAAGGCAGTCCTTTTGACCTGTATGCTTCCTCAATGGCCTGAACAATCCACCTGGAAAGCCTCTGCTTGGACAGGGTGTGCCCTTTCCTATGTCCCCCATAGCAGACAAACAGACTATCAGAGCGGCGAAAGCTCGCAGTCACCTGTATATAATGCCTTAAGGCCCTCACTGGGCAGAGCAGTTCCGCTGACTTAGCATCTTCCCCCTGTAGGCATGAAGGGTCATAAGCTGCCAGCTCAATGACCTGATTAGAGTGGGTCGGAGCCAACCTCTTCGGGAAAAATGATGGGTTAGGCCAAAGTGCTACCCCTGTGCCATCTGAGTTCCAGCGGATACACGTTTCACTCACTGACAAGGCGTGAAGTTCACTCACACGTTTTGCTGATGCCATCGCCAAAAGAAAAGCAACCTTTACTGAAGACCACTCCAGCCCCGACTGCTCCAGAGGCTCGAAGGGGGGGGGAGACAAAGGGCTTCTAGCACCAGATGCAGTTCCCACGAGGGAACCTTGACAGCCTGCGGGGGGTTCCGCCGCTGGGCTCCTTTAAGAAATCGGGTCACCAGAGTGTGAGACCCCACGGTCTGGTTATCCACTCTGACATGCCCGGCTGAAATAGCAGCTACATAAACCTTCAAGGTAGAAGGAGAGAGTTTCTTCTCCAGCAAAGACTGCAAAAACTCAGTATTATTGGCACAGAGGCACTCTGAGGTACCTCCTCATGCACTTTACACCACTCTGAGAATATTTTCCACCTGTTGGCATACAGTGCCCTGGTGGAGGGTGCTCTTGAGTCAGAAATGGTTTGAATTACCGCCCGGTCACCTACCCTTAGGAGTGGGTCCGGCTCCTCAGGGGCCATACCCAAAGCTGTAGGCGATCCGGGTTCGGATGCCAGATGCGGCCCCCCAGTTGTGAGAGCAAGTCTTGCCTGTTGGGCAGGCACCATGGAACTCCGTCCAGAAGCCTGTGCATCCCCGGAAACCAGGGTCTCCCCGGCCAGTTTGGGGCGACCAACAGGAGTCTGTTGTTGCCGTGCTGTATTCTGTGTAGCGTTACTGCTATCAGTGGGAATGGTGGGAAGGCATAGAGGAGGCAATCTGGCCCTGGGTGTGCCAGGGCATCCTGTCCCAACGGGCTTGCTGTCTCCGTCAGGGAGAACCAAAGAGGGCAGTGCGTTGAGGCTTCTGAGGCAAACAGGTCCACCTCTGCTGCGCCATATTTGCGCCATATCTCCTCTACCACCTCTGGGTGGAGCCTCCACTCCCCCGCAGGGGGTTTCTGGCGGGAGAGAAAGTCTGCCACCACATTCTGTGGCCCTGGCAGATACATGGCCCTGAGGCTGGAAAAACAAGGGAAAGCCCATACCAGAAGTCTCCGTGCCACCTGTAGCAACCGGGTTGATCTGGTGCCCCCTTGCCGGTTCACATGGTAGACAGCTGACTTGTTGTCGGACCGTACAATAACATGCCTGCCTCTCAAATGTGGTAGGAATTTGCGAAGTGCCAAATATATAGCACGGAGCTCGAGCCCATTTATGTGCTCCGCCGCTTCCTGTGCTGTCCAGAGCCCCCTTATCGCTCTGTGCTGCCATACTGCCCCCCAGCCGGAGGGCGAAGCATCGGTCACCACCACCTCGCGACGTGAGGGAATCGAACCCAATGAGATGCCCCTGGCCAGATATGCCCCGGCTCACCATGGCCGCAAAGCAAGGAGGCATCGGCAGGACACCCTGACTCTCTTGGATCTGTGGGACTTTGGATCTAATTGGAGACCATTGATCCCAATTTGGAATGGCCGTAAGTACAGGAGGCCCAGTGGCACTACTGATGTTACTGACGTCAACATACCTAACAGCCTGAGAAACAGGCTGTACCTCAACCTCCTGTTCTTCCGGAACCGGAGGAGGAGCTGGAGTATGGCGTTTACTCGTCTTTGGGAAGGCCAGCATATGGCGGGAGTCCAGAGTTAAACCAATGAACACTACCCTTTGGCTGGGTATGAGACAACTCTTGGCATGGTTGACGGTAAGGCCCAACCTCGTCATGTGATGCAGAAGGGACGCAGTGTCCCGTTCTGCCTGTTCCCTGGTCAGAGCACAAATTAGCCAATCGTCCAGGTATGGGAGGATAAGCATCCCCCTGGCTTGCATCGGGGCGAGTGCCGCCCTCATGCACCTTGTGAAGACCCGTGGGGCAAGGGAAAGACCAAATGGGAGCACCTTGAATTGGAAGGCCTTGCCTTCGAATGCGAAGCGCAGGTACTGCCTGTGAGGTAGTGCTATTGGGACGTGAAAGTATGCGTCCTTTAAATCGATGGATGTGAACCAACTGTGCCGTGTCGCGTTTTGGAGCACATCTGCTGTACTCAGCATGTGGAAGGGCAACACCTTCAGAAATGTGTTCAGCCCTCGTAAGTCCAGTATAGGGCGAAACCCACCCTCTCTCTGGCTACTTCTTGTCTGAGTGCCTGGGACTTTGTGGGATCTCTGACCGTGGTCAGTCTGATCCCACTGAAAACTGGGGGCCGGCGTCGGAATTGGAGATTGTACCCTTGGGAAAGCGTAGCCACCACCCAAGGGTCTGAAGTGCTGCTTTCCCAGCAGCTGAGTTGCTGCTGGGAGAAGCGTCCGACTGCCGGCCCCGGGGCATCAGGATCTTCCCCTCTGGCCCTTTGGGTACCTGGGGGGGGGGCGATACCCTGACCCCCGACCCCTTCTCGCTTGAGGCACCGGCCGTGCCGGAGCCTGCGAGGTCCTCGGGTACGTATCAGGACGAGCTGGAAGCCGAGGGCGACTGGTACCACCACCCTGTGGGGGACGCTGTCGCCATAAAGGCGTAGGTTCCCGGAAGCTAGCAAACTGCTGCCGAGTCTGGTTCGCCTGGATTCCACGCTCCAAGGCCTGCTGTGCTGCTGGGCCAAACAGCTCCCCCGGAATCACGGGGAGAGTGCGGAGGGCTCTCCGGCCCGGCTCCGAAAGCGGAGATTGGGCCAGCCATACCTGCCAGCGAGTCAGCGTAAGGGTCGACATTAGTCTGCCAAGCTCCCTTGTGATAAGACCGAACGCCTGCAGGGATGCATCACTGAGGCTCTGGACGGAAGCATCCACGCCAGCAGTTTGCAGGGACTGGGACAAGGATAGTATCAGATGGGAAAGAGAGTTTCCAAGACGGCCCATGCGTGCCGCTGTTTCATAAGCCTTGACTAGAAAGTCGTCTGTGATGCGACACTGGGGCCTGGGACAGCGAGCATCAGGCCTTAAGACCTCATTTGGAGACACAATAAGGGCGCAATAGATGGCTCCACTGCTGGCATCATACCCAGTCCGTAAGTGTCAGCGTTCTGCATTGAAGCTAAGGCCCTGCCGCCTCAATGTATGGCTGGGAGGGTGGAACAGAGAAACCCGCCAGGGGCGGGGCCCACCTAAAAAATGCACTGGATGAGGTGCCCGCAGTCGGGGCCTCATCCACGCCTAAGCGTGCCAGAGCCATACGGACCACTGGCTTAACTGTCGCTGGAGCAGACTCTGAGCCTGCCCTGGACCCACTTCCTGACTGCTGGGAACAGGTGTCAGAAGCGTGGGAGGAGGCTACTAGCTCTCCCTGTCCAGGCCGGTCCTCACAGAACTGGCTACAGGAAGCCCTCGTAGACAGGGCATCCTCATCCCATCTCGGTGGGGTAGGCTGGGTTGCGTTCACCCTGCCTGGCTGAAGGTTAAGGAGCAGCGCTTTAATCTCAGCAAACTCTGATGTTAGCGTGTCGACCTTAGTTGCCAAACAGTCCACTTTCCGTGCCTTTTTTGTAGGTGGGGCCCCCTCAGGTGGGGCGCGTCTCCGCCCACTCCGTGAAGGTACACCCGATAGGGGCAACTGGCACTCGAGCTGCTCTTCTAGCTCAGCTAATCGAGCTATCTTCAGCTCCCGTGGCATAAAACTACAATTCATGCACTGACTGTCGGACAGCCCCTCCCTCAGGTGTACAACACCGAGGCATGTGGGGCATTCATCATGGCCATCAGTAGCTAGCAGTGGAGCCATGCAGGCACGGCAAACATGCTCACCTAACATGGTGCTGCTGATATTTATAATAATTCGTAGTATGAATTTTATACTTTTATATTTAATTAAATAATGTATTTATCTTACTTATATAATGTGTTTACTTTGTTATGCAACTCATTGGTTACACTGGAGTGAAAGCACTCTCTAGTAACAGAGAGAAAAAATTACATCAAGTTGCTTAACAGGAAACTGTCTCAGTAACTAGACACTAGCTTTGAACTAGGACTGTTATTATACAGAAGACAGGGAAGATAATAACTTCCCCTTTAACAGCAGCCACAAAATAAGTTAACCCACAAGCGAAATCACTTACTGGGGAGCGGTCGCTCTATCTATCAACAAAGGAGATGTCTGCTTTAACGAGCGAAATCACTCGCTGCTGAGCAACACACACTGTAAAAGGAAATGAATTAGCCGACAACAGCCCAACGGGCTCGTTGTCCGACGGAGGCTCGCCGATACTGTAGCGCAAACACTTAGCTCGGCGGCCATAAACAATAAAGGAGACCGAAAACAGACTCCTATCAACAAACGTAACTTAAACTCTAACGACGGGAGGATATACTCACCTTGTGATCCTAGCTCACCTGTCGTTAGCCTCGCTGAATTGTACCGGCGAAAACACCGGTGTTACAGCGTCTAAAGTGTTAGAGTGTAGCCGTGATTAACTAATCGCAGCCCTTGGAGGACGAAACCGTAGCTCCAACCATGCGGTTACAGGGCTTCCAGCGAAAAGTCAACGGCTTATCTCTTTTACTCAACCTGCATTCGCGGATTACCTGCCGCGAGAAGATTTAAGGGACATATCTGATGATGACGTGGGCTTATATAAACTACGTCATCCCAGGTCACATGTGACTTTGTTGATATTAAATACTCGACCTGCGCGTGCGCGAGATGGATAACATCCAGTGTTAAACACTGCCTCTGGCAGTCAGGAAGAACGAAATAGAACCCAATACTTGCTTGAACAGAAAAAAACAAACAAACAAGAAAATAACTCTCCAAGGAGAAAGCAATCCGGGGCCTCCTTAATCTTCTTGAAAGAGCTCAAAAACAAGCATTTACTACAACGGGAAACACCACAATTAATAAATCAATTAACTCACAGCAGGGGTTCATCTGTGTCTCAGTAGATAAATATAGTAATTTAACATGGCACAAATATAAATAAACAGTCAAAAGGAATGAATATCTGTAAAAACTGCCCAGAAACAGCTCAGAAAGACATCACAACCCCCCTCTGCCTATCCCACACTTGGTACATTCCAGGAGGAAAGTGATTCCTAATTGGCTGGGTGTGGTTTGTCACTTCCTGGTACTAAAACAGAGCAGGTGCTGCAAATCAGGAGAGGTAACAAACAAACAAACAAATCAATGAAATAAAGATGTTTTCTGACTAAGAAGAAGTTCAAAATGTCTCAAAAACAACACAGACAGAATATCAAACAGCACATTACCAAACAACAGTCCCTCAATATGAAGAAATGATGTAAAATGAGGATGAATTTTGATGTAGGACTTTCTCTTGTTTTCTCTCCAGCATGTGGAAGGGCCTGAATGTCAACTGCACAGACAGCACAGGATACACACCTTTACATCATGCCTCACTTAATGGACACAGGTAAGACTGTTTTTGTGTCTTTTATGAGTATTTATATGTGATCAAATACTATGTATGCATCATGTATTATGTATTGTATTATCTACGTTTTGGCCAGGTCTCTCTCTCTCTCTTGATCATGCATTTTAAAGGTCCCATATTGTAAAAAAGTGAGATTTTCACGTCTTTTATATTATAAAAGCAGGTTTAAGTGCGATATAAATACTGTTAAACTATCAAAACGCTCAATATACGGAGAAATACACACAGCCCGTATTCAGAAATTGTGCGTTTGAAACAAGCCGTTAGGATTTCTGCCCATTTGTGATGTCACAAATATACAATATTTGGACCATTTCACGGTTTGAAACGTAAACATTCTAAATGTGTCCCAGTTTATTTCCTGTTGCAGTGTATGCAAATAACATCAGCTGACAGGAAGTAAACATGGACCCAAACTGTTGCCTAGCAACGCAATTCCATTGCAATTCCGTTGAAATGCACTAAAACGGAGCGTTTCAGACAGAGGATGAATATAGGTATATTCAGACAGACAGTATGAGGAAAATAAAGTTTTTTTTTTAACATTACAGCATGTTAACATGTTCTAGTAGAAACACAAAATACAAGTATGAACCTGAAAATGAGAATGATATGGGTCCTTTAAGAGACATCCTGATTTTTTTGTCCAATATATTGACCTCTTAAATTAATATGGCGAACTGTTCAGCAAAACAGCTCATTATTTAGTTACAACATCCAGCATTTACGGAGCAGCATTATCTTTAATTTGGAGTCATGTTTCTGGACCCCTGATGAATGTAAGACACTCTCTTTTAACTGTTAGCTCATGTTTTGATCTCCTGTGGGAAATATCTAACGTTATATCTGGCTCTATTAGCTGCTAATTGATCCATTATAGTTCACCATTTAGTCTCTAACTATGTTTGTCTGCCAGTTGATGTTGAGCATGTAGTCTACAGTGGGTTTTAAGAGCTCTTTTATCAGTGACACCTGCGGACCAGCGGCACCAAATGATTAAAAATGGAGGAAAACGTGGCACTTAATAGTAATTTCTGTTTTTCTAACAGTGCTGTGGAGGTAGTAATAAGAAAGTAAAGCGTTTTTACAGACCACAGTTGGAAATATAACGCGATGAGGACGTCGTCAGTTATGTCTGTTATCCAAAGGAAACTATCCTGAACCTGACTGTGGAGTTGGCAGAAGTACTCAGCCCTACTAACCTATATTAAGAAGTCACATAATCTCAGCTCTGCTACAAGGTCTGCACTGCATTTTATGCATCTGGTAGTTTTGGTATTGTTGGCTCTGTTAACTGAACTTTCCAGTAAAATGTCCTTGTAACTGCTGGATTAAGCCATGCTGCCATACAAATCTTTCTTTGAGAGACTGGCCCCCTGGTGATAACTCTTTGTAGGTTCCAGCAGTCCCATTCACATTGTTTTACACTGTCCTTTGATATGTTGTCGTTAACCTATTTATTATAGCCATTTTAGATAAATGTTGAATGCATAAATAATCAATCAACTTCTCAGTCTTGTGTATAGACTGGTGGCAGTGCATTTCAGTGTTTATTTGTGTTTTCAAAAGGCTTCATTAGATGAAGGGTCACAGAAATTAGAAAACAGTGTTTTTGCACTTAAAGGGACTGTTTGTAACTTCTTACACGTATAAATCAATCCGGGTCGGTGTCCCATGCGCGCTCGTGTGTGGCTACGCTGTTCAGAATCAGACTCCAACACAAACTACACGGAAGCACCAAAACCACAAAGTTATATCTAGTGAAGCCCGTCTTGCAAAACAGTGTTGGCCGCGGAGGAGACCGTAGCTTTGGTCTTCAGGGCCGTAGTCTCTGCTGTACTCTGCTCCTCTGCCTGCTTGCCTTCAGTCACACACCGCGCTCGTTCTCGCTATTTCGCTCCACACGTGCATGCGCGCACACTACACACTGCAGAAGAGTTAGTTTAGCTCTGAGAATATCTAGTGAATGTATGGTGGACGTTTGTGCAGAAATAAATGCTGCAGCTCCTCCAGACCAACAGAGGTTTCCCGTGTCTTGTGAAGTGACGGAGCTCCGCAGCGAGTTACTTTATCGTCTTCGACCGGGTGCCGATGTCTCCCTCCGGCTGCGGTCGGGAGGCTGAAGCAGGAAAAGCCAACACTAGGATCAGCAGTGATTCATGGAGAGACCTTGGTCTGGTCAGCTAACATTACTGCCAAGCAGCTGAAATATAGAGTGATATTGTGGTTTTAGCTGACGTGTGTCGCCTCACTGTTTTGAGCGATGCTCGTTCATGTCTATTTAGAGCGAGCAAGCGCGAGCGCGACGCTGACTTTCGTTGACTTAACGGCCACAGGTGTTGCTGTTAACAAGCATTTCCGTTTCTTACAAACAGTCCCTTTTAAAATGCGTTCACATAATCACATTAAAACAGTGTGACATTGTTCCAGGGTCATGACACACCTGTACTCTCAAAATGAGTTCTTCATTATAGTCTAAAAATACACAATATTTCTGCAAACTGCGTGTCTGCGTCTGCACAGAGAGCTACCTCGCAGCTTCCATTCTTCACCTGGGCCCCGCTGAGAAATCCGTTACACAGTGTGGATTAGCTGCGAGCCTGACCACTATCCCAGCTTAGTGGAACTGAAGGATTAGTCCTGTGTTTTGGGGGGAATTATGTGGATTTCCTCCTTCAGATCAGCTGGAGAGGAAGAGAGAGAGGGAGAGAAAACTGCAACCTCAGAGTGAAAATTAGGCCGCCGACAAGAAAGCTCCAGGGGAATGATTTAACGTTTAGGTGGGAAAGTAAAAAGAGAATTAAGTTATAGACAGAAGAAACACGGCAACAGATGGTGCTGTATTCAGAGATTTGTTATTCAGGCTAAATTGTTTTTTAAAATAATTTTAATCATTTTTTTAATCACATAAAAAGCCTTTTGCAAGAAGTTGAATATTCTCATATTTGACCCTGAGATCCTCCCAGTGTGATTTTGCTGTTCAACCGCCACTTAAACCTGAGTGAATTATATAAAAATATGATAAATTATTAATTAAGTTCATTAAGCATCTCGCTGCTGCTCCTGGGAGAGGTTCTGCCCTTCTCTCTCCTCTGTTTCTCCCCCTGACATTTCAAATGCAAATGAAGCACTTCACCTTTCCTCCTCAGAGAGAGGTGACAACTTCAGCTGGAGACTTCCTAATAAGAAACAGTATCGCTGGCATTATTACTGAGCAGCGGCTTCACTGTAAATGGATTCACAGGCACTATGATTTGTTGCTCTATGTGTTTGTTTTTACTTTATTATGAGGGAAACAGGGAGGTGTTTTGTCTTCTCTAAATTGTTGATCATTTCCAGTTGAACTCTGGTATACTGAGGGATTTACTCATAACACCGTAAATCCTTCCATGACCTAAGCCTGGTTTAGACTAGGTGCTTCAAGTAGGTGCCAACTTGTTGCTGACAGCATCACATGGCTGCATGCTCTGCTATGAAGGCTGCAGATCTAGGAGGAAACACAAAAGTAGATAGGACTCCGGCATGAAGTAGTGAAGCGTAACTTGTCTAGCACAAACTGTAATATAAATAATTTGAAGTTCAGCCTCACATGTACATGTTGATATATATAAACGTGATTTTTGAATATCAAATGTAGCCAAGATTGGGGTGACAACAGGGCCTGATTTAGTCTTTTAGATAAAAAGATAATTCTGTAGAAAATAGCACCGACTTAGAGAGGTGAAAATATGAAAATATCACCAAGGTTGCAGAATATGAGTGCTTGGCAAGAGAAAATGCAGTTCGCGACCATTTTCATCATTTATTTTGATTTTAATTATGGTTTCATTCCTTCTGGGATGTATGTAATGTTCAGTGAAATTATTAATTATGCAGTGTATATAGAAGGGTTGCATTGTACTGTATGTTCCAAAGTGCAAAATGTATTATTTGTGCAGTAAACATATGTGGTGTTCTCAAGGGAAAAACGTGATAATATTCCTTGATACAGATTTAAACTCTGCTTCTGCTCCCTTCCATCTTCCGATGTGTTAATATATTGATCTGTGTATATATATATTCGTCTCCCTCAGGGAAGTGGTGCTGAAGCTGCTCCAGTTCGAGGCGTCCACGAACGTGTCCGACAGCAAGGGTTGCTTCCCGCTGCACCTGGCCGCCTGGCGGGGGGACGTGGACATCGTCCGCATCCTCATCCAACACGGAGCCTCGCAGTGCCGGGTCAACCAACAGGTAAACGCCGTAATAATCCTTTTAAAAACCTTCATCTTCCACCTGTCTTATGAATTCTAGATTTTATTAGAACTGCATGATGTCTGTCTTCAGTCCAGCGTGAGGCCATAATCCCACAATTACTTTATTGAATTTGAACCACAGTTATTAAATTGGTTATAAAAAGTATTTTCTTTTGTCTGCTTACAGTCCATTTGACTACCGGATTGTCGGTACAGGAGGTGTAAACAGGACTGTCAAATATTTGTTATAACTGTCAGTAACTCCTGACTGCTTCTCCAAACTGGAGGTGTGCTGACCGTCATCTACTGTAATTAATGCACTGACAATGGATAAGTACCTCATACAACCCCACTTCAAAATACCCGAATTATCCCTTTAAGCTATATTGCTACTCTTTTTGAAAGCATCTGCTTGTTAATTGTTAGTGCATCATGCTGCTGCCAGTGTTGGTGTTATCCTTTTATTAGGGTCTGTTTGGGTCAACCATATTCTGTATCAGCTCTGAACGCCTCTGGCTCTGACCTTGGACATATCTCTAAGGAGAGGACTCAGAGGAGCATCATCAAAATTTCATGTCTGGATTTCTGTAGCTCAGAGAAGCCCAGTATTAGTTGTGTGTACCCTAGAAACTGAGAAGATACATCAATCTAACCTTTGTTCATGTTCTGTAGCCTCCACTTACATGTTAAATGGGCAATTGTGTCTGAAAGAAACACGTTCCCGGTGTGCCGTAACCAGAGCAAGAAAGGTCTCATCAGCTAAATTAAAGTTGAGTTCTTCTTCTGTTGTATTTCTCGGGGCACTTAAACCAGCGCTGCAGCTACAGGTCGTCTCGTTATGGCTCCTGTCCAACAGAGCCGATACTTTACAGTTCCCAGTGATCTCTCTCTGACAGGCGGGCGAGCGTTTCAGCTCTGGGAGCATTTCAGCCTGCCACTGCTGTCATTCCTCATCAGCAAAGATGACCTTCTCCTCCCCCCCTCACTCATTTTTTGCCCATCTCTGCCGCTTGCAGCATGTTGATGATGTCACGGCTCGCTGATGCGCTGTCATTTGAAGATGAGGCACATAGGACGTGTTGGCTAAAATGTTGATGTCTTCTTTTTTTTTAATATTCCTACTCCTGGCGGCGGTGCAGTAATGGACCCCCGCAGGTTATTGGAGCGTTATTTACTCTGCATAATAAGCACATTTTGCTCTGTCGCCATTAGCCAAATCGTTTCCCTCCGAGAGTTGTTAGAGCCTAATTGTTTGCCGTGATAAATGGCGTCCCTTGCCCCCTGAAATGAAGAGGTTAGTCAGCAAGTGAACACGGGTAATTTTCTTTTTTCTTTTTTTTTTTTACACCGTCAATTATTTGTAGAGCTGAGCGAGCTGCTGTGCAGGCAGCGTGGACACACACAGGGTGGGAGATGCTGATTTAGAAGATACTGTACGTAAATGCTGACTTTAGTGCAGAGTTAATGTGTGTGGGTGCTCTTTGTTTATGAAGAAGATCTCCTGTCACATGCTTTTAGACTTTGTCTAGTCAGTCTCTTCTGGTATATCTGTGTTTTCGTGCTGTTTTCTACAATACATTTCAGCAATGCTGTTTCTGTGTAGGAGGCGAGACTTGCCACTGTAGCTATAAGGCATAGCTTTACAGTCAAAGAAAGTTAAAAATGGAGACGGACCAACGCTGCTGTGTCTGTATTTGGTGTGTTGTGCACAAAATAACTTTTGCAAAGAGGATGTGTGTTGTCTGCTGCTAGAAGATATGCAAAGATACAAGCTGCGACTGCATCACAGTTTTGGTGTGTTGAGTAACAGAGGACCAATGAGAGAGGTACATTGTTGCACATTTACGTAATTATTGTGAAACGCCATATGCATTCCTTAATTAACCCTGTCCTGACTGTAAATACATTTGAGAGCTAAAAGAAAGAGAAAATCATATTTTTTATAGGGCTTTCAAAGTAACGCAAAATTGTTTTAAAGCTGGAGTGAAGATACTGGCATCATATGAAACTAGAAAAGCCTAAGGAATCCACTGGGTACCAATCATGTTATACTAGCTTGTCGCAAATGAGGTTAAATAATGCTCCAAACTTGTGCTAAATTTTGGTGAGGAAAAACTGGCAAAACCATTTTCAGAGGGTCCCTTGACCTCTGACTTCAAGATATGTGAATGAAAATGGGTTTTATGGGTACCCACGAGTCTCCCCTTTACAGACATGCCCACTTTATGATAATCACATGCAGTTTGGGGGCAAGTCATAGTCAAGTCAGCACACTAACACACTGACAGCTGTTGTTGCCTGTTGGGCTGCAGTTTGCCATGTTATGATTTGAGCATATTTTTTATGCTAAATGCAGTACCTGTGAGGGTTTCTGGATGATATTTGTCATTGTTTTATGTTGTTAATTGATTTCCAATAATAAATATATAAATACATTTGCATAAAGCAATCATATATGTCTACTCCTATGTTGATAAGAGTATTAGATACTTGACAAATCTCCCTTTTAAGGTACATTTTGAACAGATAAAAAATGTGTGATTAATTTGCAATTAATCGTGATTAAATATTTAATCAATTGACAGACCTCTTCATTATTAAAAAAACAAAACTGAGCTGTTTTAAAGTCATTCAGCATTCCATTACACTGTCTTTGAATGAATTCAATCATATAAATTTGTAAAAACAACCTTTAATATAACCTTTTTTCACGTGATTTTTTAAAAATAACTGCTTCAAAAATCATTTTTAGTTGCTAGAAACTGATGTTTGGCCAATGAATCGGTGCATCCCTGTTTATTATGACACTTATTAGAGATTCAGATCTCACAGGCTGAAAAGTGAGCTTGTATTCATGTGCATCTGTCAAATGAAAGGGGGAGAGGAGGAAGCTTTTATAAATTCTCATATAACACCTCACTTGTTAAATCATCTAATTACACGGATCAGCCTTTCTTGTATCTCTCTTTGTATCGCACATGTCACTTTGAGTCTTGTGTATCAACAAGCTAGAAATGACTAGTTTTATCTACGCCTGTTATCATCACTTTTCATATCTGCGTCTGTATAATAAACACCGGTGGAAATGCTACAGAGCTCACATTAGTCTGTCACACGGTTGCACACACAGACACACACACAAAGACTCCAGCACGACTGCACAATCTTAAGGCTGCAGTGTTTAGTTTTGCCTCGAGCACTGACTCTTTGCAAAACACTGGTTTAGCACCGATTCTAAATTACGGTACCTGTGCGTTTCATAATGCTGCATGATGCAGTTATGTCCGCGTCGGGATACAGTTGTTCTCGGCTCGCAGCCATAAATCCGGATGCAAGATTTACAGCATGTTAGTGTGTTTACGATGCCTCTGCTCCGTATTTCCCCCACTGTCTGTCTTGTCTGCTGCAGACAGCAGGGCCGGCATACATTAGGTTGATATACTGAGTCCCCCACACGCTCACACCCATCATCCAGACTTACAGCAGCAAGCCATTGGCTGCACATTACGATATTACTCTGCCCACGCACGCCATTACTCGTGTCAGAGGTTGATCGTACGTGTAGCTGTGTGTGCGCAGCGTAGTGACTCCAGAGGCTGTTTGTCTTCATAGCTGCTCTTTTCTTGCATGAGCGAGAGAAACACTATATATTTGTGCTCACCTTTTGTACACGAGGTGACAAATAGGGACACTAAGGCCGTGGAAGAGGACGCAGGAGGGTGCTGTAATGAGTGCGAAAGGGCTTGAGAGCATGAAGGATGCAAAAGAGAGGTAGGGGAAGTGTGTAGGTGGGCCTGTTCTTACTCTGCAGCCAATAGAGGATTAATGGAGGTTAGTACATGTTATTAGTTGGCGGTAAACCAGTTCCAGCCCACTGTTTACTGCCTAATTGGTCCCAGTTGTTCCCATTCTCAGCTGTTTTTTTGTTTATTGTGGGAGCGCGTGTATGTATGAGAGGAGTTGGAGGCAGCATGACTGGAGGACATGATTATAACATACTGTGTGTGCATGTTTTATTGGTATGTGTGAGAGACAGTGAGACGGTGATAGATGGTGAATGATTGCTTGTTTACTTGAGGCATGCACTCTGCTTGCAGGGCGAAGCACGTCGTTTGAGGACTGAGGCGCTGTTTGTTGTGATCTCTCCTTCTCCCACTCAGATTGACTCATGAACTGATGCCTCACTTTAGGTCTGTACCTAAGGAGAACAGTTCAAAATAAGTATTTTTAAACGGCAGGTCCATTATTTTGGGTATTTTTTTTTAGGTTTTTATATCATTCTGTAGCTTATGCATTAAAATACGAACATTCAAATTTTGGTCAAAGTATGTTTGTTTCAGCATCAAAATGCTATTTTTCCCAAGCCTTTCTAAAATACTTTTTTGTAGACAGTTGGTCATAGATCATCACATCCCTTTAAATGAGTCCCGCAGTGTCTGTTACCTGTATTGAACTGAAATAGATGAGAGAGATGGGAGTGACTGAGCCTTCATCCAGTGTGTGTGACAGTCTAATAATTCTACATCCCTAAACCAGTAAACTGACGGTCCGTCTGGACTTTAGAGAAGTAAATGGAGCAACAAGGCTAACCTCGTTAAAAGGTTTGTTATTAGTACCCTGGGCCAAGGCAAAAGGTACTTACTAAAGAGAATTTCAAACACCTTTTGTACACTTAAATTTTACAATTCTTCATTCGGCCTTCATGGGACCACATAAGCATTTTAAAAGATGATGAAGTCCCTGAGTGGCAGAGCTTCCTATAAAGCTGTGGTCAACAGTTTCACCTATCTCGTCTGACAAAAATGTCCTTCATACACCTCTCAGCCTTCTTCTTCAAAATGGTTCTTTACAAGTACCATTTTGAGAAACTCTTCATGGTAGTGTATTTAAGGATGCTCCAGCATTTGAGGATCAGCCACTGAAAAGCATCACATCACATCACGCTGCTGCGGCAAAAATCAAATCTAGATGACAACAAATAAGCAAACATACTATAGATGCCATGAAAAGGATAATGCGAATGTTGTATCCTGCTTTAGAAAAGGTTCCTGTTTTGTCTCTTGTCTAGGGCTGACCCGAATGCTTCGAAAGCTTCCACCGTTGCCATGGTAACGGGCCTTCAAATCAGCATTTCGATGCTTCGTTTTTAGTTTATTTCTATATATAAGTATGTAATAATAAAGTATAAATTCCAAAATAGACCATGAAATAAGGAATAATCCCACAGCATTATTCACTATTGATATTCAACATGAATTATTATTAGTTATTCTCAGACTGCATCGCTGTTTGTTACGTGTAGAGGTGTGTATGTGTACAGTAGTGCGGCACTGTCCCAAAGCTTCGAAGCCAAAAAAAAATAGTATTCAGGACAGCCCTACTCTTGTCCCATATTTATACACATAATGTTATAACAAAATAAAGGAGAAAAAAACATGTTTAAAGTAATGGATTACCCAACCCAAGCAAGTAGGGCTGGGCGATATGGACAAAATCTTCAATGATTGATTCGATATAGGTCATTTCATATCTCGATTCGACATATATCACAATATAGCATGATTTCTGGTAATTTAATAAATAATAACCACACTGTAAAGCCTATTTTTGTATACTCCTGTGTGAATTAAATACTTAACAAATGAAAAGTACTGAATTTTTTCTCATTTTAAGAACTTGAGAGCAAAATAAACACAAGTTTTAAGTGATATTATTGAGAAAAAATAAATAAATATAGGCTTAGTCTATAGTGTGATAGAAACAATATGTAAAACTATATATGCTTGACATTTTTATATCGTTTTGATGATCAAGTTCAATTTGATTACTTTGTGGTGACTCATGATGGACACCTAAAACCCTTAGACCCCCAGAGTGCCCCAAAATGCAATTCTAAGAGATTTCAGCTTAAGAGTCAACCAACTGTGTCGTACCACGGCGTCTCGCTCGGAGTCTTTTTGGCCCGAGGATTTGAACCAGCAGCACTTAAAATAACAAGCGCCCAGACAGAGTATGTTGACTGACTAATGATGACACATTTTACCCCAAGGCACTCGCCCAAAGCAAAGCTGGATTATAAAGATTATTTTGCTTGTGCCTGACCGTGGCAGTGTGAGGGGACAGTTGAGGGACGAAGAGCAGATGTGTGTGTGTGGGAACCAGCAGAAAAACCTCTGGGCTTCCTCCGTTCGGGGCCTCTGGACTAGTCAATTTAAGGGTTATTCTATGTGTGTGTGTGGGTGACTGACTAGGTCAAGTATGTTCCCCCCTGTGCTGCAGATATACCCCGAGAATGTTTTCTTTTCCATAAACAGAAGGACGGAGGGGTTACACGACTCCTTTCACTCGCCTCTTTGTTCTCCCACAGGAGGAGGAAAGGAGATCAGCGGCGCAGAATCAAGAGAGATAATAAGAGAGATTAGAAAAATGTTGTATGTTGCACCATCTGTGCTTCGAATGTGGCGTGCACATATGTGGACACACGCATGCATGAAATACTTCCTGCAGGCGTGTCTCCAGGTGCAGCAAAGCCTTCTGGGACGGTGTGTGAACTAAGGCTAAAGTTAAAAGGTCATGAGTTTGCTCGCCTGCTGTGCGTTTTCCACGAATGTCTTTCTATGTGCGTTCATCTCACAGTCGTGGTAATCCCATGCCCTATCATGCACACAAGTCGCTACCACACATGAAAATGAAACCATGTGAGAACACAGGCCACTACGAGAAACCGCCCTGGGAAAGTCCTTGCTCAAACATGGCCTACCGCCATGCCCGCCGCCGCCGCCGTTGCCAAAACACACACAGTCACACGAGGCCGTAGGATGTTTTCTTATGAGTAATGTGTTTACAAAAAGTGTTATGTCATATGTTTCCCCCCCGCCTGACACTCCGTCGGCTTAATTAAAGTTAAGTAAAAGAAAAACTGATTCATCTCATTCAATCAAAACAAACTGCAGCCCTGAGGGATTCATGCGAGCCGAGAGCAGATTGTGTGTGAGCGTGTTAATCGAGGTGTTATATGTAGACACGGGAAACATTTTTTTCCTCTTTGGCACTTTAACAGAAAAATGTAAATACGGTTCGTCTTTAAGTTGTTAACCCTACAGGGAGATCAGTGTTCAAATATCAACTACAGCAGCAACCCCAGAGCTGTTAGTGATGTTGCGTCTTTGCTCAAGGGCACTGCAGCGGTATGAATCCTTTTCAAAATGACACCCAGGTCTCTCTTTAACCCTCAGGCCGAGTCTACTGCCCCTCTGAACTTCCCCCAGTCTTATAAAAGCAATCCAATTTGACAGAAGCTCATTTCTTTGAATTCCCTGTATCCATAAATTTCACATAATCAGAGTTGGTTTTAACGACACTGGTCAAGGATAAAAAAATAAAATAAATACAATTTTTTTTTTTTTTTAAATATGATGAAAAAGTATCAAATCAGTTGTGATGTACTGAGTGGAGTTCAAGACTGCAAAAAGGGTGAAAATGCAGTAATCAAAAATCATGTTTTATTTTTGAAATAATTCAATTTGATCAGTGAATGATACATATTTGACTTTTGCATAGAAAGATCCAGTAATAAGGTCCCTTATGTGTAATTGTAACTTTGCCTGAAGGTTATCATTTTAATTTTATACTGTAATCAATAAAACATTATAAAATATGAACAGATCGCACTATAAGCAGGTGTCAACAGTCACGATCACAGTTTTTAAAGTCGATACTGTGTAGGAAAATGTTTAAAAGCTTCATGATTTTAGTGAAAATTTAAATAATAAATCGATTAGTTCATTAGTTTGCCACGATTTTCATTAATTGTTTAAGTCATTTATTAAGCAAATGCTTTTCTTTTCTTTGTTTTACATTATTGAACTGAATATATTAGGTTCGTTGGATGTTTGTCAAACAAAAAGAGACATTTGAAGTTGCCACATTGGGCTCTAGGAAATGTGTGATGGCCATTTTTCACAATTTTTTGACATTTTCTAGACTAAACTATTAATCCATTAATCAATGAAAGTAATTGGTAGCTACAGCCTGATATAATAGTGCCTGCAGGGAACTTGCAAGTTATAAAAATACAAATTGAAACTTGGCATCATCAAAGAAAATCACAAAATTGGCACCAACAGGTCATATTGGCAGCCGTCATACCAGAATTGAGAAGTTATCAATAAATTATTTCCACACAATTAAATGTAGATATGTTCAACCAAATATTTGATAGACAATTTGATAATTTTCTGTATTTAGGGTGTGTGTCTTTTGGACTTCACTTCTTATTGGGAGTCTGAGCGATGGATCAAATGGCTTTGAAATGTGGATTGTTGCTTTCTTCTTTCTCTTTCTCCCCTCAGAGTCTTTCCTTCCCGCTCCATCATCTCCTTCTTCTCTTATCTTCTCAGCTCTCTTTGGCTTTCACTCCTCTTGGCCTCGGATGCTTCATTCACTTTCCATGTTCACTCTCTTAATAACTGATCTTTTTTTCTTCTTCTCCAACTCTAACTTGTGGCTTAAGGCTAAAACAGATGTAAGGAAAGCAGGAACCATGTCTCTCCTGCTCCTTCTCTTTCCACCTCTCATTCTAGATGGTATAGTCTTGTATGATGTGCTGAACGATTTTATTCACACATCTTTGTTAAAAATCGAGTTTTCCCGTCATTTTAGGCTGAAAGAAACAATGGTAATTTTATTAGTTTATCTTCAATTTTAAAAAGCAAAAACAATACAATAAATTACTATAATTAAAGTCAAATAGATCTTGCTTATATAAGGAGATATAAACTATGATGATAGCTATTGTAAATATTTTTCCTTTTTATCAAAAGAGAATTAAAACGTTTGCCAACATTAGCTTTGATTCATCGGCACTGCCGGAGCCGTCACTGTAAAAAAATAAATGCACCTTAAATTTCTTTCTGGTAATTCAAATTTTGACCAAATAAATACACAAGAAACAAACAATATGTTTACTGACTTCTTAGCAAAAATCTATTTTAATTTCAGTTAGGGCTATAAAACCTCAGAAAATGGTGAAAAAAGTCAATCAATGTTTCCAAAACCCAAGATGACGTCCTCAAATGTCTTTGTTTTGTCCACAACTCAAAGATATTCAGTTTACTGTCATAGAGGAGTAAAGAAACCAGAAAATATTCACATTTAAGAAGCTGGAATCAAAGAAATTTGACTTTTTTTTCCTTTAAAAAACACTCAAACTGATTAATTGATTATCAAAATAGTCGGCCATTAATTTAGTAGTTGACAACTATTAATCGTTGCAGCTCAAATTTCAGTTTGACTTAAAGATAAGAGACATAAAAACGGTGAATAAAAGCAGATGTAAAATGTTCAGGGATAATGTACATTGAGCCAGTCATTGTTGTGAAATAAACCCTGACAGGGCGATGCAGGTTTATTTCACAACAATGACCCGCTCGCTGTACATTATCCTGCTTATTACACGGCTACTTACTTAAAAAATCAATAATTTGACACAAAAATGGTCCGCCAGAGTCCGACATCAGAACTGCGCCCATAGCAACGGTCTGTTATACATAGCAACGGTCTGCTGTAAAGAAATAACAGACCGTAGAACGCCATGATTGACCAATCAGAATCGAGTATTCAACAAAAAGCTGTGTAATAAGCTTTTCTTTATTTACTGCGTATATGCTGTATACTTGGAAATCTACAGATGAATCCATTTTAATAAGAGACGGCGAGGAGAGTGAGAAGGAGAGAAACACTTTCACCTTGTGCGTCTGGTGTTTTTCAGTCTCCATTTATTTACCCAGCTGTCCCCAGGCAGCGCGCTGAGCTGCTGGGATTACGAGACGCTGTAACGTAGACGGAGCTCATCCCGCATATCAGTCCATCGGCATTAACACGGCGTTGGTTCAAACAAACACCTCTGCGCTTCATTCGCCCCTGGTTTCATTTCAGCCCCGGCCTCTCCGATAAGGCTTATTGCTCATTTGCATGGATGTAGCCGTTTGTTTGGCCCCATGCGGATGAACTTAGATAACACTGATAGTGTTTACCATGGGAAATATGTGTGTGTGTGTGCTGGTAAATATACTGTAATACTGCAAGCGTGCAAGTAGATTGTGTGTGTGTCCTTCAGGGTAATGCAGAGGATGCTGCATGGATTGTAAATCATAAACGCTAACAGATTCCTTCATTACACATACTTTTTTTATATTGATGACCATTAACTGTGTATCAGCCATATATGCTGCTGAAAGAACTGACATCCATTTGTAATGGCATGTCAATAATGTGCTGCCATTCCCCTTGATGTGTCATTAGTAGATGGCTGTTGCTCAGGGCCCAATCAGCAACAATACACCGAGTGCTAGATGATATCGGGAAGCTGTCAGAGCGAGCGTAATGGAAATATATAGCTCGCTCTGAGAACATGGAGGGATTTTCTCCCACTCTCTCTCTCTCTCTCTCTTTCTCCTCTTCTTCTTCTTCTCTATCTCCCTCGTCCTGTCACTCTGTGTCTCTGTTCATCTCTTTGTCAGTTTCCTTTCTGTCGGGGAATTGCGTTTTCCCTATCTAAAGCTGCGTGCGTGAGGCACAGCGGATTGGACTGACAAAGCTTTATTGTCCGTTTTTTAAGGCTGCAGAGACACAACGGGTCAGCGGCAGCGCCAACTGTGGCTGCAATCTACATCCCGGTGGTTATCGTATCATCATGGTCATCAAAATCCGCGTTGAGCATTTGTTTGCTTCATTATATCTGCATGCTTGTTTTCGTGTTGAATCTGAAAATGTAGTCATTATCATCCTGAAAGCATAATCCGTGATCCAAGTGTTTAATAACCAAATGTTTGAGGAAACAGTCTCACCATAAGGTCCTCTCATTAGCTGTTATTGTATCACATGATCTTCATTAGCAGATGGAGTTGCCCATTTGTCAAGGAACGATAGATTGTTCTGAGCTCTTTAGGGTTCATTTGTTAACCCCTGTGTGGAACGGACATCTTCAACAACACGGAGGCTCCTTGACCAAGACGGCAAACTTTATTACTCCTTTCAACCTCGACAAAGGTAGCGATCCACTCTTACGTTCTTACCTTTCACAATAAAAGCCCTACACATATACAGTACACTGCGTAACTATTTACCAAAAGGAACTCAAATTCACTCAAAGCGCTTCACTAAAAGGAAAGTCAATAAAATAGCTTACAGTAGCTTAGGCTATACGACAATTTACCCCAGACAGACTGCCAGATGTTGCTCTGGATCAATAGGATCCTGGTAGTTGCATGAATCTATTCGAACCTTTTAACAAGAAAGTTCTGCAGCTGCTGCAAATTCGCATCGCTGCCGGTATGAGTAGTTTTCATTCGAAATATTTCGCATTTTCGTGTCGTTAATTCGTCACACCCCTGGGTGTGTAAAGGCCTTTAGGAGGCTGAAAGTGTTTGTGGTTGTGAGTGTGAGCGTGTATGTGAATGCATAAATGCATGTACGTACACGGTCGCAGCTATTGGGAATTCCCGCTTGTTAATAACTAGGGGTTTTGGGACAAATCTCAGCGTTTGCTAGATGATTAAAAGGATAAAAGAGCAGACCGTTTTTTGTTGACTTTTCTTTTTTTTTTCTCTAATCTTTGCATTTTCTCAGTGAATTACTAGATAATTACCTCCGCGTGCCACCATAAATTATTCAGATGCATTAATCGGAGTGTGGTTTCACTCCAAATGTGCAGGAGCGCATAGTTTGAGAGAGAGAGAGAGTGTTTGGAATGGAGTGCACTATGTAAGCCTATCAAGCAGCACAGTAGGATACTAGGAACTACATCGGATTATAAGCAATGATAATATACATTTTCCAACCTGGTATCCTCATCCTCTGATGCTTTATACCATGCGTGAGACTTTTTTTAACCCACAGCCCGGTGGAATCGGAGCGTAGAGTTGCGTAACTCCAGAGACCCACAGAGGGAGTACAAATTTCACCCTCATAACAAAATGTTGTATTCTTCATCTGTAGTTTTGAAGTCTTCAGTAACCATGACCATGCAAAATACCCACTTGTGATTGGGTCAAAGGTTTAACCACTGTCCTAAATCGGTGTGCAACAGTGCGTATATTACCTGCTGGTAACCATAGCAACCATAATTCACCATGCTTCATATCATGTTACCAGTCCCTCTCCCTTTTTTTCCCCCCTCAGTATAAGTGTGAAGGTTATATAGGCCACAAGAAGAAATGTAATAAAACACTCGGAGGTGTCTTCAAAAATAATGGAGCATGTGATGGAAAATGTCACCACACTCACTTCTACCTTTTATTCTCATATGTCAGGATACTTTGTTGTGTATCGTTCCGTACAAATATACCTGTAATTGTGGAGTAATTATTAAGATAAATGACCTTGAACTTCTTTTTTCCAGGTGCTATTGCATTTAACCTTTAAATAGATGAATGTTGATGGATGAAATTCTCCAAAGCTTGCGTTGCTGTTCTACACTGAATACCGTCGGTGGCAAATGATGACTGATTATGCTGCATACTGTATGTGGTGGTTTGGGACTTTGGGGACTATATTACACCGTGATGAAGACAGGATATACAATAGATTAGATAGGATGACACTTAAATGGTCCCTGGGTGAAGATGAGTCACTCCAGCGGAAAATAGTATCATAGTAGATAGCCACACAGGATGAAACAGAGCAAACGGAGTTTATTAAACATAACGCAAACCAACAATTACACCGGTAAACTGTGATGAATGTGAATTACAGTGTGCACGAGTGTGTGATTATTGTGCTTACAGTACAGTGGAGCTGCAATCAGACCCGCTCTGGAAGCTTCCACTGTTCCTTCAATGGAGGGGTGTGTGAGATCCAGGAGGGGGGAAAGGATGGATGTGATTGGCTGAGGAGGAGGCAGAGCTGCTAGTGTATGTGTGTAGCGTTCTTTCCCTCTGTTATTCACACATACAGTATCTCTTCATCTCTCTCTCTGCTCAGAGGGGTACATGAAAGAAGAGAGGGAGGGCTGAGGCTCTTGGGAGAACGAGAGTAAGGAAAAGGCATGAGATGAGATCTGAGCGGCGCAGTGTGGTCATGCTGTTTGGGAGTTTTATCATGGAAGTTTGAGAGTCTGGAAATGTGAGTGGAATTGATAAAGAAATGGAAGGAGAAGAGGGTTCAAGGATTTTTTTTTTTTTTACAAATGAGTCACTCAGCAATAGCATGTCTCTATTTTGAAGCATGAAACACAAGGTTTTGATCACATGCAGAGACGATCTAGTGTTTAAAGAGCAACTTATAAATCATGCCATTTCATTTCTCATCGTTTATTCAGCCTGACATTTTGTTCATGTTAACATATTTCTTGTTGGGAGCTGGGCTTATTTTGTTCAGTAGCGAGTGACAAAACTGTCCCATTGGTGTCTTTTTCAGTTGACATAGTAGCAGCTTTTTTTGAAGAAGAAATATGTCAACTTAAAGGGCCAGTGTGTAGCATTTAGGGGGATCTAATAGCAGAAATATAATATTCATAACTATGTTTTCTTTAGTGTATAATCACCTAAAACAACGAATCATTGTGTTTTCATTAGCTTAGAATGAGCCCTTCATATCTACATAGGGAGCAGGTCCTCTTCACACAGTCCACCATGTTGCACCGCCAGAACGGACACTAGTTCCACTACAGTAGAACACTTTTTTTCTCTCATTCACAGCACCACCACCCTGTCTCTCTCTCTCTCTCTCTCTCTCTCTCTCTCTCTCTCTCTCTCCTCTCTCTCTCTCTACCGCTCGCTTGCACAATCTCTCTCTTTTTCTGTTTTTTTTTTTAAATGAATCGGGAAGCCAACAGCAGAGCCTAATTTTACTTTCAAATGTTATCGAACAACGAGAAACATTCTCCCCTCGTCCTACATCGATACTAGAGTACTTCGTTGTTTATGAATGAAGCGGTACACGAGTTGAAGAGTTGAAGCAGCGTCGCTGTGTGTGTTTCACCAATCAGTGAAGGTCATCCCTGCAAACTCCACCCTGAAAGTTCCTCTACTTTCAGAAAGTATTACCCCCTCCGACCAGGGCCTTTTTTGGGGGATAAAAAGGCCCCGGAACTTAATTTAGACCCTGGTTCCTGCAGTCAAAATGCAATGAGGTCCTCAAAAGGTTCCTAGTTCTGGGGGGAAAGGTCCTGCGGTCGACAAGGAGCTTATACAATTCCTTGAGTTCCTCTACCTCCTCTCCTACTGTCTCCCCTTGCTATTGTTCGTCCTCTCCGTCCTCTTTTTCCCCTCTCTCAATGTTACATCACCGAGTGTTACATTTCAGCCACTTACTCAAAATGTAGTTTTTTTCTCCTGGACAAATGCCAGCAACAACACAGCTTCACACGCATGCTCTTTATGTAACTTCCCTTTCTCCCCACAGAAGCCTACATGTGTGTGCTTCCATCACATAAATGTATATCTACAATATATGGCTGTCAGATTATCTATTTCCAACTATATAGGAACACACACAGATTTAATCCCCCACTCGTGCTCTCTCTCTCCTCTTTCTTCTCCCCTGATATGGCTATCCATCATGTCTCCCTCTCCTTCATGGGTGTCCCTCAGCCCATTTTTCCAGTCATTACTGGGCTGTTTCCATCCAGAGCTGCAGGACCCCAGGGACCACCAACAGTGTTCTCGTCCTGACAGGGGCCCCTGGAGAACCAGAAAGTGGCCACAGTTCCTCTAAACATGAGAACCTCCATAGTTCAAAATAACCTTTAAAACACAGACGCTTCTCTCTGAGACATTTTAGGTTCAAAGTGCCTGCATCTTATATCATTATATTATATCTGGGAGACTTTGATTGATGTGATTGTTAAAGTTTGGCTGAAAACTTTAAGGCCCCCTATTTAGCATTTATAAACAGTATGTGAACATTTCATAAATGGTTTTACCACACTGTAATGTAGTTGTGAGCAGATATTAGTGTCAACAAGTGTTTTGATTTGAGCATATTTGTTTTTATGCTAAATGTAGTACCTGTGAGGGTTTCTGGACAATATTTGTCATTGTTTTTGTGTTGTAAATTGATTTCCTTTAATAAGTATATACATACATTTGCATAAAGCAAGCATATTTGCCCACTTCTATGGTGATAAGAGCATTAGATACTTGACAAATCTCCCTTTAAGATACATTTTGAACAGATAAAAAATGTGTGATTAATCATGGGCAATCATGCGATTAATCGAGATGAACTATTTTAATCGATTGACAGCCCTACGTAAAACACAAGTGTAATAATATAAAAATATGTATTCATAGGAGAAGTTCTAATTTCAAATTTGACCTGTTTTCAAATGTTTTTATATCAGAAATGTGGGTTTCTTTCATGTAATTGCATCAAAATAACATGGATGGTTCCATGGGTAGAGTACGAGCGGGGAGGCAGGGAGGCATCTGATTGGTTCTTTCCGAGCGGACAGCGAGGCAGTGATTGGTAGACGTTTTTACAGAGATTACAGCAGCTACAGATGACGGCTCTTTTCCGGTCCTTTTTCAGAGCTCATAAGGAATGGATCGCTGTCGGGGTGTAAAGACCATTTCAGCCAATATAACAAATAGTGTATACTGGATAACATCGTCAACTCTACCTTTAAGTTTATTGACCAGAAAATCCAAACAGAAGTGTAAAAGTTGTGGTAATGAGTTGGAAGGAAGTTGGCTAAAAGGTGTAACACAGAATTATGCTTTATAAACAGTCAAACCAAACGCTAAAAGTTGCAAGATGGACGGGAATACAATAGGAGGGTTAAACAAATTAATATTAAGCAGTTCGGACAGTAACTTGTGACAATTTAAGTTAATGAAATCACTTAAATACTTATGGTTTACCCCCTTTTGAAATATGAATTGATGATTGCAATGTAGTACACTCTTAGTTAAATGGCAGTTTCTTCTGAATATGTTCGAGTGCAGAGAAAAGTGTTGGACCAGAAAGGCACAGAGGGTTTCAGCCATCTTCTTCTATTTCACGGACAGGAAGCCGTAGATTTCCCCCGACAGCTCTCACAAACCTGACACGCTTTTGGTATCTCTACAGGCAGGATGATATACTGACCGAGACATGTGCTTCATATGTGTGGCAGATAATCTTGAATTTCACCTTGTCAGTGTTGCAATAAATAAAACAAACTGCTTTTTCGTCCTCCTTCTCTTCCTCTCTTGTATCTCAATCCTCTCACCCACATCTGCCCTACTTCTAACTCACCACCTTCTTATTTTCCATGCTATTAATCACCACCAACTCCTCTTTTTGTATCCTCTTTTCCTTAAACCTTCTTCCATCACCTTTTCCCCATCCTTTGCCACTTACCCCTCTAATCTCACCTACCTTTCTTATTTACTTTTGACCTTCTTTGCCGCCTCACTGCATCCCTCCATCCTTCCTCTGTCATGTTTTTCCTCTCTCCTATTCCACACTTCATCGCCCTCTGCCCACTCTTCATCATTCCCATAATCCCTACATCCACTCTCCACCCCTTCTCTCATCCGTCCTTCTCTTCCCCTTCGTTAATCCTTCGTTCCTCTCATTCTTCCACAGAACCATGAGAGGGAAACGGCGCTTCACTGTGCAGCCCAGTACGGACACTCTGAGGTGGTTTCAGTGCTGCTTCAGGAGCTGACCGACCCCGCCATGAGGAACAGCCAACAGGAGACGCCCCTGGACCTGGCAGCGCTGTATGGACGGCTGCAGGTCAGTGACAATGACGTATATCAGTTTTATGAAGAAATAAAAAGGTGTATATTTTACAGCCAGAAGTTGAGTGCAGTTTTGAGTTGGAATTTCTCAGCTTTTAAAATGTTCCGCTATTTCTTTTAATGGTGTTAATATTACTAAAACATGAACGACTTAGTGTATAGTTGTCAAACTGGACATCCTTGTACCAGAAAGTACTTTTTTTTTTTTGCAGATTATCTCAATGAGATCAGGTACATGCTGGTTTGAGTAGTTTCTAAAAGATAAAGGTGCACATTTGTCCCTAATCAACCCATATTTAAGGTACAGAAGCATTTATTCAGCATGCATTATTAGGTATGGTAGTAAGCTACTGATTATTACTGTTGAGAATTTTGCATTTTATCATATTTTGGTAATCTGATGCAAAAGGTCCGTTCAAAAACTTACTTGAAAGAATTGTCCAGATAACTTTTATCTTAACTTTAATTCAAAATAAATATTTAAAACATATGTTAAAGGTACAGTGTGTTGGATTTGGTGGTATCTCGTGCTGTGATTGCAGATTGCAACCAACAGAGTACCCCTCCACTCACTCCTCCCTTTCCAAGACTGCGGTAACGTGAACCGGCGAGTGCAAAACCGCCAGCCACCGTCTCACTTCGGTTGCTCCTAAAGTTGAGTTTTTAATGGTAAGGATGGCCTCTGAGCGAGGCGGAGATAAAGAATTATCTCACCCTGTTAGACTTGACCTTTTGGTGTGTCCAGAGGGGAGAAAGCTCAAATCTCCATATAGAGGATGGAGAGAACACCCAAGATTGATTCAAGCCTTTGAAAATTAATGAGAATGTCATACAAGCGTCTGCTACCAGTTGCTGCAAGGGCAGCGTACCCCTCATAACATTTAATTATTTGCAATGAAAATTTAATTGGAAGTCCTTCAAAATGTATAAAAAAGTTAAAGGGGACGTATCATGCTCACTATCAGGTTTCTAATTGTATTTGGGGTTTTTACGAGAACTAGTTTAAATGCTTTATTGTTCAAAATCACATTATTTTTCTCAGTGTCGTTCCGTTTTAGCGTCTCTTTAAGCCCCCCTTAGTGTTTACAGGGTGGGAAGCCGGTGAGGGATCATGTTTTTGTTGTTGCAACAGCTTATACTGGTTGAGAGGGCGCGATCTTTGGGAGGCATATGAACCTCTGCATGCGTTATGTATCCTCGCTGGCAGGTGAAAGGAAGCAGCTGGTGACTCAATCTGTACCTTTCCCCGGGAAAACCGTGGGTGTTGGCAGCGACAAGGACCACCGAGCACGGGAAAGAGCCGATCTAAACCGGGAGTCGTCGTTGTTTAATTTAAACACGGCGGATATATGATGAAAAGAAAAACTTCCTCAAATACTTGCTCTGCGAGACAGGCAGACAGGTGCACATTTTTAGAACCGCGACATCACTCTTTTGTCAAGAATGTGACAAAAAGTACACCCACCTTCACAGTGAGAGGCGTCTGCTGATGTTCAAATGCAATCACACATTCTCTCTGCTAAAGGTAGTGAGTAATTGCAGTCAAGCCGTACAGGTTTGTCTGAGTGTGAATGAATAATTTATAAAGGCAGCGGCATTTCTCTCTCTCGCTCTCTTCTCTGCATAATAACGAAAGGGGAAATCCCTATGGTGGAAGCTACTGCTGCATGGAGATGTAACTAACACAGGGCAAAAGTTTAGTGTGTACACGCCTCCAGTACGCACACAAAGACGCACTTTAAAGGAGGAAGCTTTCGAGAGAACTGCCATCCATGATGGAACAAAAAGGGTGGCTCCACAGCTAGCAACCTCCTACTACGCTCAAGTTGATTGACAGGTCTTTTTAATTCAAGGACTTACACTGCAAAACGTAAGGGATAATGTACAGCGAGCTGGTCATTGTTGGGAAAGAATCCCCGACAGGGCGGCGGAGGGGTCTCTCTTTCACAAAAATGACCCGCTAGCTGTACATTATCGCGCTTATTAAACTGCTACTTACTTAAGAAATCAATATGTTTGACACAAAAACGGTCCGCTAGAGTCCAACATCAGAGCTGCGCCCATAGCAATGGTCTGTTATACATAGCAACGGTCTGTAATACAGAGATTACAGACCGCAGAACGCCGTGATTGTCCAATCAGAATCGAGTATTCAACACAGCCGTGTAATAAAAAGAATTAAACAAACCTACTTTATATTTCCATTCATGATCGGCTGAAAAAAAAAAACACTGAATGCTAATTTTCCATCTGCAGCTGACCCCCTTCAAGCTTTTTCATTCTAGCCTGACACATTACAGTTTTACAGTGGTAATGGTGGCAGAATTACCATTAGAAATTCATAGTGATTTTTTTAAACAATGGGTATTGATTTCACACTTCTTTATTCTGAATGCTGAGTAAAAATTTAAATGCATTATGGACGGGTGACATTGGAGCTGTATTTCTGAGTGTGATTATTTATTAAAATTGCTTCTCTTTGAAGTTTTTCAGAGAAACAGTAAAAGTTTTCTTCTCAGCTCCTCAGAGTTTTAGAGTCCTTTGTATTTACTGTGATTTTTTCCTTTAAAAAGTTACAAGAAGGTGACTTGTGGCCCAGTTTCTGCTGTTCTGTCCCTGACATGTGACTGTGTCTTTGTGTCCAGGTGGTGTGCATGTTGGTGAGCGCTCACCCCAACCTCATGACCAGCCACACTCGCCGACACACTCCGCTCCACCTGGCTGCACGCAACGGACACCACAGCACCGTCCAGACGCTGCTCGAGGCCGGCATGGACGTCAACTGTGTGGTGAGGAAAAAAAAAACTGAATAGCTTTTAGCTGTTAGTGTCCTATATCGGCATCCAAGGATTTAACAGATCTCTGGCTCAGATTATAGCAGCCTTACGGACAAAAAATGATAATGAAATAACAAGAATATTGCTTTTTCATTTTCTGTTTGTGGCTGAGGGCGAACCATGTTCCTTTTGACCAAATTGGATTGGAAAAACTTAGTAATGTCTGTTTACAACAGGAACGACATGGTTACCGAAGCTAATCCACGGAACCCGTTGTTGGCTGTTTCTTTTTTAAATTGAACTGCTGGAAGGTGTCTTAAAGTTACTGTGAGGAACTTTTAAGTGGTTATGAAACAGTCTCAATTTAATACTGATGCCTCTATATGACCTACATAAGTAAATAAGACCATCAGCGAGAAGATTGGCTATTTCTATATAGTTCTTCTTAATGCTCGTCATCGGTGCCACCGGGTCCAACTCACTGCGAAAGCATGCAGGTTCACCAGAAACTCCTTCAGCTCAGACTCCAGTGGGGCCTCCAGCAGCGACCAGTCCACCGCGGTCAGACCCAGATCCGGCTTCGCTTCCGGCTTCGCTGCCGCCTTCGACCTGCAGTCTGAGCTCCACACCCGGCAGCAGCGGCTTCTCCTCCGGCCAGGAGCAGAGCTTCGTCTCGCTGCTCCGCCGTTTCCCGCTGTGAGCCAACACTAGCTGTGTTACTATTTAATTGTGAAGCAAATTTTAGGCAAACTTTTGAAATGTAGCAAAAAAAGAGAGGCGAATTAGTCGTGTTTCCATCAACTGGTTTTGAGTGAATAAATTAGCTACAGCATAGTTTGGTCAGAAGTTGGCGCAGTACAGTAGGCTTTAATCTGCCAGTAATCAGAGTAGAAGAAGTAGAGGTTGCGAACTGGAAACAAACAAAAGTCAGCTTCATCTAATCATCTACGAGAGATAAATGGAGAGAGTTCTTCAGGAATTTGTTTTAATTGTTCTTTCATGTCAGCTATTATCGGCCATATTTCATGTTGTCTCGAGATGAAGACAAGCTTTCACAGATTATGGAAATATCCCAGAAGACGCCGACAGTAGAAACAGCTGATCAGTCATGTGAGTTAAATGTTCGCTACGTCAGAATTTATTCGGCAAAGGCGTTTCCATAATCCATTCGAAAATTCCAGGCAAAAAACACCTCAAATAAGTGTAAAAACTTTTTTTTACAATTGAGGAAAATGAATCAAATTTGTCATTTCCTTACAGCTTTTTTAATTCAATACTTCAAAACGCGAATAGAAAATATGTGACTGGAAACACGGTTATTGACACCACGCTGCTGGAGGCCGTATTGTCATTATCATTATTACTTTTAGACACTTTGCTTGTCAGTTGTATAGATATACGATTTTGGGAAATACCATTGTTTATGTCGTACTGCGCAAATGTGCGCAGGATTCCCCGGAGTAATTCTTTAGAATATGTACACATGTACTGTACAGGTACATCTTTGGTCTGTAGGTGTAAGTTCTTAAACAGAATGGAGTAATAGAGTGGGACTTGACATTTCATTCGTATGATCTGATGCCGCTGCGAGTGGAGAAGGTGACTCTTTGTCCTTTTGTCTGAGTAAATCTTTCAAAATCTCTCTGACTCGTCCTCCTCTCGTCTCTGCAGTATGTGAATATTTTAGAAGCTGCTGTCTTGTGTTTTTAATGAAAGAGAGTACGGCTTTGTTTTCTGTGTATATAATCCACCACAGGCATAAATGCTTGGCAGATTCTCTTTTTGAAAGTGTGTGTGTGTGTCTCAGAGAGCGGTGTATGTCTCCCATGGTGTGGTGGTGGAGAGGGATGAATAATTGATTGGGAGAAAATATTGAGAGAGAGCAGGAGGAGGAAGAAGAGGAGGAAGAAGAGGACAGGGTGTTCCTGAGATGTCTTGAGAGTTCACTGTCGCCTCTCTCTCTCTCCTCTTTACACATGTTAAGTCAAGGAAATACAATCACTGACAGTCTATGGTGCTTCATTACTGCGCACTTTCCGTCATGCTGTATGGACCGCTCTTCTCCTCGTCCGTTTACATTTCGTCTTCTTGTGTATTCGAGGTTCTCTTGACGATTCAAACGCAGCTTTGTCCCGACTCTTTCTGGGCCATTTGTTTTTGTGAGGCCTTGTCAAAATGCAGCCACGCTTTGCTGCTTTCTTCAACACTGTTTTCTTTCTCCTGAGACCATTTCCTCTGACAAACTAAACTATTTGACTTTGCTCTCTTGTCTTAAATGTGTTGAAAAACAGCCCCAGGCTGTATTTATCAGTCTCTTAAGGCTGTTTGAATTGAGTCCTTTCTTTTTCTATTCGCATCGCAAGACATTTATTTTCTCTTACTCTCGTCTCTGAGGCACTCCAACTTTTGGCTATGATTAAATGTTTGAAATGTTTGAAAACTGTCCATTGCATCTGCGACAGATCATTATGAGGTGAAGAAGTGTCTCAAAATCGCTCATTCTGTGCCGACTTAGATATTAGCACATAATGTGGGACCATTTGTATATCAAGTACTCGCCCTGTGTTACCTTGAATTCTTGAGGAAAACTTTGTTTCTTGCATGCCTCCACAGTGAACGAAGAATCAAAAAATGGAGAAAATTGGGGCCGCATTTAACACCAGCAAAACTATAACAAAACATCTGTTTACAAATTCTCAATCAACTCGTGCAGTATAATCCAAATCTCATTTATCTAACTGATGCTCACTACGTCCCAAAAACATGCATTTTCCCTCAATTTTACTATTTAAAACACTTCGGCATAAACGGTCTCACACTTGGTTAAAAGTCACTGTGACCTCACGTCTGTCCCATTCTCATGATATCTCGGGAACGCCTTGAGCAAATTTCTTCAAATTTGGCACAAACGTCCACTTGGACTTTAAAATGAACTGATTAGATTTTGGTGGTCAAAGGTCACTGTGACCTCACGTCCGTCCCATTCTTGTGAACGCGATACCTCAGGAACACTTAGAGGGAATTTCTTCAAATTTGGCACAAACGTCCACTTGGAATCGAGGATGAACTGAAGTGGTTCCATGGACATGGAGGCATACAACCGTGTGGCAGTAATTCTAGTATGATCCTCCCATTGCCGTTTTCTTCAATAATTAAAGGTAACACAGGATGAGTAATTGATATACAAATGGTCATTTTGGGGGTGAGGTATTCCTTTAAATCTGTTATTCGTTTAATCCTCAGTCTTTACAGTTGTATGTCTTCCAATGCAGTAACCAACACAAACCTCTACAACATCTACAATGCATATAGTTATCTGTGAACCTATGGGGGAGTGTGCTTTCTTATGAATCCACTTATGTAGTTGAATACATTTTGAATGTCTGTAAGGGGAGTTTTGTTTCACACTGAGACTATTTACTCCAGTCAGTGCTGTTAGGTGATCATGAAGGATTGAAGGAAAAGCAGCTTCGGGGGTTTCGGGGGCTCCGTCAGACTCAAAAAAGCCTCAGGAAGCTGCGGAGTCTGAGTCAGATCAGATGCCGATGAGCCACGGCAGCAGGGAGCGATTAATATCAGAGTTTACTCACCAAACAGGAGAATAAACAAATCATACAAAGCCTTTTCTAAAGAAAACTCCCTTCTTGCTCTGAAAGTTTGAAACGACCTGAATGTGTAGTCGTTGCTGTAGTTGACTTCTACCGTTGTCAGAATCTGATCTGACTCTATTCTGTTAATTTGCTACAAAGACATATGGCATAACAGATGCTGCGTTCTTCCTCTCCCTAGCTGTGTAAGTACAGTTTATATACAGTATATGAAGCATGTAAAATGCCTCTCTCCTGTGAGGGAGGATCTGTGACTGCAAGAGAACAAATCTGTTTTAGGAGATTCACTTTGTCACATCGTGCCCCTGCCCTTCAAATCTGTCACAAACACATCGCAACTGCAGTTTGGAGAATTTAGTGGGTACGGACGTGTGTGTTTGTGTCTATTTCGTCTCCGGATAGACGGGGAACAACTTGACCTATTGGATATGGGAGTCATTCTGGTGCTCTCACAGCGAGGAGATGCATGACTCAGCGGCACTGCGCCCATCTTCTCTGCCTTCTGTCCTTGTTGCAGAGTGTGTGTGTGTGTGTGTGTGTGTGTGTGTGTGATCTGAAGAGGAGGGCTGTGTTTCTCTGCAGGGATTTGGCCTCAGGCTCCCTGTGTGTCTAGTGAAGATGAACACTTTGATTTACCTCGTCCTCTCCGCCGTACACACTGCTGCATATCTCTCTCTCTCTCTCTCTTTCTCTTTCGTTGTATCTCTCTAGTGATGATGAGCAGTGCGAGCCTTTGATGCCTTCAAATCTTCCTCTGCAATTTACCCTTGACTCTTGTTCTACTTCATGTCTTTTTAGGTGAAAATATTGTGTAGAAACGGCACCATCTTTCCCCCACTGTTCTCCATCACCTCTTTAACATGGACACAGTAAGGCGAGCAAAATTGACTTCTGGGTTGGGCTAAACTCGTTGGTGAATTTGAGTGAGATGACGCATGAATCACGGGTCCAACACTACTGAACAGATATTTCTGTTAGAATGGGGACTGTCATTTATTGTCTCAGACATTTAAACATCTAATGCATCGAGTTTTTGGAGTGTCCCGGGTTATGTGTCGCACGTTTACACATCATATCCTGGTTTCAGAAACTTAGATAAACCCATATCCTGCTTTCGAGGAACTCAAATATAAAAAAAGTCAAAGATCTCTCTTTGCACAGTTAATGTTCAGCTACATTACCATCAGCTACAGCACAGAAACAGGCAGGTTTAACGATTTCCCCTGAAGAGAAAATACTTTGTTTGTGATGTGATATTGGTGAGATTTCTCAGATGCCGTTGAGTTGTTGTGGTTGGATGATTATAAAAAACTAGACTTCTGTTTGAGGAAGAGAAATTTGGTAACACTGTCTATGACGCCGATGTCTATAATGCATTATAAACATACTTATAATGCATTTTAATCTGCTTATATCACTGTATAATTATAGTTATAAGCACTCAGAAATATCATAATGCTTTATAACAATCGTAACACATTATGAAGTATTTTATAATGACTTATAAGGTATCATTATACTTCATAATTGCTGCTCACTTACTACTTACTACTAGGTAGATTACTAGTTAGTTAGTCGAAAGAAAACAAATATGAAGATGAGCCATGTAATGATGGTTTACATGCTGTAATGAAACTCTGACACAAACTGTATTACTGCTCTCGTCTTCCATTACTGATGAATGTATGGAGAAGCTAAATTTAGCAGACTGGTAACTACACCACAAACTACCATGAGAATAAGGCTCAAAACTCACATTAGTGTACATCTGAATATACCCTTTACTCTCTGTAGTATTGTCTGCCAGGCCGCAGTGTGTGAGCTATACCTTTGATGGCACAGAGTGGATGCTGTGGGCGACTCACAGATGGCAAATTGTCACGAGTGGAGAGCACTTTATGTGTGTGTGTGTGCGTGAGAGAGAACGATAGTACAGGTCAGTAATTGGAGTCAAGCTATATAGGTCCATCTGAGTGTGAATGAATAATTTATAGAAGCAGCACGGCCTCTCTCTCTCTCTATGTCTTTCTCTGTCGCTCTATCTTTCTCTGAATGTTTCCATAATAATGAGGGGAAATCCCTATGGAGGAACCTGCTGCTGTGCGGGCAGGTAGCCAACAACACAGGGCAAAAGTTTAGTATAAACACACACTCACACACATACGCACATAAACACACTAGACGGCCTTTTTCTAAGTGGACTCGAGCATTCATCGTCAGCGACTGCTACATTTCTGCCGGCAGCCATGAAAACAGAAAGTCATCTGCCTTTCAATTCCCGGAAACTCCTAGAGAGCGAGAATTGCCTACCTCGCTTCCTCGTGACATCACTGCATAATCGCCATGGGAAATGGGACGGGAAGTGGTATAGAGATGACCGAAGAGGTCAGGAGGGCAAGTGGTGTGCGAGAGGAAAAGGGGGGGCGGATCACTTCCTGCGCTCCCACCTCCTCTCTTTTTGCATGTGGGTAAAAGATCCTCGGGGCAAAACTTCCACAGTTTGGTGACCACTCATCTGTTTAGAATTGGGATTTACACCTACAATATTCTCCCCCCCTAAGAGAACTGGATGATTGACCTTTGACCTTTTTCAGGACATAGGAGTGGCTGCATCTGGCGTACCGTCCCGACGACAGTTTTTATTGCAGAGGAAACGGAGCGGCCGCAGTAAGTTTAGTATTCCAGGCAGAGGACGAGCGCGATGATCTGGTGCAGTGTCGCGTTGAGTCGAATTTTCCCGACCTGGCTGTCGTCCAGATAATTTGTCTTCATTAAGGCTGGTTCGGTCCAGGTTTTTTCATCTGTGTTGTCAGGGAACCAAGCGTGAAGGATGCGACGGATTCAGCATATGTATGTTGCTGAGTGTGTGTGAGAGAGTATGATTTTTATCATGCATGAGTGTGCAGTTCAAGTTAAAGTCTTTAGTGTCCCTGGTGGGTATTTTAGCTTCAAGCCTGGAGTACAGGGCAGTCTGCTCAGCATGTTATTGAGACATATAGAGACATAGTGTCCCACAAAGGTGCATGAGAAGCAGAGTTAAAGTCATATTGGTACCAAACGGGCAAACATAACATTTAGTATTCTTTGAACTGTATTTCCTAGTAATGACCTTTTGACCTTGAAATCACAGGAAAGTTGTATCACTGTTAGATATATAAAAGCTGCGTGTGGTGCTGTTTAATTGTATGGCATTATACGTAGATGTGTTTCTAATATTTTTTCCACCAAATTTCTAACTTTTGAATGAGAGTAGACTCACCACTGATAAACCACTACCCACCTGTTTCATTTTTCTACAAACAAAATCTTAAGACAAAAATATGTCACAATTGTGTAAAAGCTCTCCACCTGGTGGCTTTAAAGTCTTTGTTCTAATTCCTCGCACGCAGGCCGATTATAAACATCTGTTCTTTATTTAGCTCCTGAGTGTCGCTCTGATAAAAGTGGGCTTGTCAGGAGTAATCGTCTCTCTCATCACCGCTGATCCAAGATGAGGCACTTACCAGCGTCCTCCCCTCGCTGTAGTTTCCATGGTGTTGCATCATATCTGTAATATCCCCATTAGAAGCACTGGAGGCTGATACGGCCCGGCGTATGTTGAGGGAAATAGGGACGTTTCCACAAAGGCTCCCGCTGCTTGTGTAATGGTTTGAAATCGGTGTGGCCTCACGCTGTTTGCAGGCGAGGGAACGTGACTCTTTCTTTTTTTTTTTATCTCGCTGAATCTCTTTCATTTTTACTGCCAGAGAGAAATCCAAATGTTGCTTTCTTGCTCCCTTTTAATCCTTGTCGTGCCTCCCAATCCACTCCTGTTATTGATTTGTATTTTTGGTCTCTGTGTTCAATTATTAAAGTGATGGAATATTAACACGCGCATTTTGTCTTTCTTAGACGGAGAATGGCAGTGCCCTCCATGAAGCAGCTCTCTTTGGGAAGATGGATGTAGTTCGCCTTCTGCTTGACTCAGGTGGGTCTATAAATATATCCTGGATAAACCAAAACTGTGAGTGTTTCCCTTGTTTTTTCCTTTTTATTTTAACCCGGGGCGAGATGCTCCACTTGTTTCCCCCCCCCCAGATTGCGGGGTTGAATTTGCCCTCAGGTGAACTCCAGGCATCTGTCTGCTGTTATAAAATCCTGGACCGTCGGCTTTAATGTTGTTTTGGCCGTTTTCAGTCGTTTCTGGAGGAGGTGCTGAAACTTAAACAGGATATGATATACGGTGTCTCCTTTTGATGATTTCATTCGACAACATGACGGGGTCAAAGGTCATTCGACTTGATAATGGGGTCAAAAGTTATGGTGATAAGCAGTGTCAAAAATTACATCTTGCACATTTACACTCCCTGTGTTCAGAGCTGATTGAATCCTTTGATACCGCCGCCACCCCCCACCCACTTTCCTTTAGCACTTCCTGTTTCCCACAGGACTTCCTGTGGGTGGCCATGTTCTTTTGGCCTCGATTTTATTAACATCCTGGATCAACACGGGGCTGTGTTTGCCTGATTCACTGAACTTCTTCAAACATTGTGTATATGTGAGTTGTATGGATGCAGGATAAGCAGCCAGCCTTTTTGTCAATCATGAACTATGCAGGGAAACAGCTGAGGATGTTGAAATATACAGTCATATGTGAAGTCAAGTGCATCAAAGATATCTTTGTCATGTTTTGGATTTACTGACGAGAATTGTCACTCTTTTTTTAACTGATTTATTTATTTCACATCAGAGTTCCTAACCTCGGAAATAGCAGTTTGTCAAAGCAATCTCAACTGAAAGCCTTTTCAAAGCAAACTTTTAATTTGCTTAAACGTATAATATGTAACAGTTGTCGGTTCCTGTTTGTAAACACACGTCATTCAAAGCTGGCCACACCTCCACCATGGCTCAACTAGCGAGCGTGGGAGAGAGAGCAGCGATGGTCGAGCGAGCTATAGAGTGAATAAAGAGAGGGAGCGGTGTTAGAGAGAACAAAGCAGTGAATCAAAGAAATAAAACATTATTTTTCTGATTGTTTCACGGCGGTTACGTTATATGGGAAGATGCCAAGTTGCCGGATTTTGAATGAATGCAGCCGAAGGGCAGACTCCATCCTTTCCGCTGTGTGTGTGTGGTTCAGCGCTGCTCTAGGTCAAGGTACCGATAGCAGCACTCGACGCCGCGGGGCGTGACAAATCTGCGGTATTTCACGACCTGAACGGACTGCACACCTTGCACGCTGTTATTTGCTCTAGGGTTACACCCCACGTGGGGCACAATAAGAAGAAAAGAGAGAATACAGGCAGAGGGCTGCAGAACCTCTGCAGATACGAATACCACCACACACACTCAGAGGGATTGTTTTTGTATCAGTCTAAACATGTTTTTTTTTTTAGAGAATTCCTGCATATTATACCTTTTAAATGTCACGGATGTGGATCATTTGATATGCCAGCTCAATTCATTCAATTTAATCTGTTTTTGAATTTACAACCAATGCACAAAACACAAGAGGAAAAAAGATTCTATAAATAAAAGGCAAGAGAAAAGCAGTAAAATGTCTAAAAAGGGAAGCAGGAAAGAGAGAAAACTGGCGCATTACAGCAGCTCCAAATGTGTTTTCTCTGTTTTCTTTTACGGTGCCCAGCAGAGTGACTAGAATGGCATTTATTTTTCATGTTGAATTGGACCCCCGAGCACAGGTTAAAGGCTACATGTAATAGTCGGGGTAAATAAGGATTTATAGTGGAAGAAAGACTTCCTATTTTTTTTTCTGCTCACTCGAGTTTGTTGAAACCTCACGCTTGTGTTGTTTTTTGTTTGATTTAGCAGCTTGGTAGAAAGCATGCATGAGTGCATGAGTGTGTGCTCCTTTGTCTAAAACTTGATGAAAAGCACATTTTCTATTTGTAAGGAGTCTTTATGAATTAATAAAATCCCACATCTATCCTCGGGTGACTGCAACTCATTCATCTTTTGCTGACTGGAGTTCTGTGACTGAGTGGGTGTTCACAGCAGATCTCGGGTCTCAGTCTGCACATGTGTGTACTGTATTTGAGTGTATTTTTGTGTCTGTAGTTCAGTGTCTTTGAGCAAGTATGAGTAGGTTTATCTTGTTCGACAAAGTCATGGGTGTTGTGGATGTTTGACCTTCGCCCTGTTGTTCGTGTGTATCAACGCTTTATGTTGTATTATTTGTGTGTGTTTGTGTCTCAGAGATCGACACCAGTCTCACAGACAACCAGGGGAGAACAGCTCTGGAGATCCTGGGAGAACATCCTGCTCCGAAATCCCAGCAGATCACTGCTCTTATCCAAGGTAACACACACACACATGCGTGCTGTAGATTTAGATGAATTTCACTTGAGAAATTGGGTCATTTCAGCAGCAAAAAATAGAATATGCGTGTACAGTAAATGTAGTACAACATAACGAAGATTAAAGATACAGTATTCACAGTTTTACAGTTTATTTTCATGTACAGTTTAAAAGCTGACCGGTGCAAGAGAATGAAAACTTTGCAGCTACATGGGAACTTAACGCGTGCGCCTTTTGGACTTTACTGTGTGAATAGATGCGTTTGTAGAAATAGAAGTGTTTTCTGCTGATTGATGGTGGAGAAAGAAATCAGAAACACTTGACATCAAGTCAACGCTTCACTTTATTCATACTTGTGATACAAGATCCCAAGATACTTCAACTCCCTCGCTTCGGGGCAGTAACTCATTCTTGCCCCAGTAAAGGAGTAAAAGATGCCCACTTTAATTTGTCAGAGCCTAAGGTGGAGACTTATTATTCCTTGTTTTATCAAACCCTTTCTCCAAAATGTAATTACTGATAGACAATTTTCATTATGCTACCTAAGCTAAAAAATAATTAAACTGGATTTAACCAGTGAAGTCACAAATTCATAGCAGCACTCCTCCATTACAGACGCACCCGGTCAGACAAAGAGAAAAATAAGAATAAGTTTTATAGTGTTTTTACTTTCAGTCTTCCTGATCTTGGTCTTCCACCTGCCATTAAAAGGCCCGTTTGTGCTCTCTTGTTTACTGCAGTATGTGTTTTGTGTGTGACCAGTGATTGTTAGTGTGAGTTTACTCCACAGTCCCCGGAGACCCAAAGTTTCTCCAGATTACAACTTCTAAAGACAGTGTTTGTGTCCCGCGGTGATTATGAGGCTCAGTATGAACGCTGTAATCTGTGGCTTGGAGGCCTTCGCTATCTGTCCTTTGTGTAATCTGTGGCTGTAAGTAAGGCACGCAGTTACAGATGATTTAAAGAGGGTGAGATAATGGCAGACAGTAATGGAGGGGATAGACGGATGAGGAGAATATGTCAGAGCCTAAATTAACAATGAGTTGGTTTTTACTGTAACCGGGAGGCAAATATAGAAAGGGGAACACAGACTGAATCCCAGGAATGTTACAAATTGGCCGCAGCTATAAAATAACAGACGTAAAGCTAACATTAAATCGGGGAAAACACAGCGAGGCAACGTGCAGAGCAATTTAGATGTAATTGGGGATTATAGTTTCTCAACTTCATGTATTATGTAACGCTCAAAGAATCTGATATATACCCATAAAATAAATTTCCGCTTGTTTAGTTTTACCACCCACAACTTAACTGTTTTGGTTCAGTCTTTTTCTCTCTCATCTACCTTATTTCCAGTGGAAGCAGGCGGCTGTTTTCTGCAAGAAAGCTCTAAAAACTAAGGCCGACCGAATAGTTCGAAGCTTCATTCATAATGTTGACATTCAAATTCTAAATCAACATTTAAATGCTGCGTAGATTTTTTTTTTTGCATGTTTGTTCATTCTGTTTAAACCCGGTTCTTTTGCACTGGTGCAGAAAAAGATTACGCTACACTAATATTATTAGTATTATACTATTTTCTGCGTAGGATTGTTTCCGACTCGTGTGATCGTGCGATTGCCAATAACTCCAGTGCATTGTTAATTCCAAAAATTTAAATTTATTGGAAAAAGGTAGATCTAATCATTTCCAAAATTCACAACATGTTTTTGTCTAATTAAGTATTCTGCTTTAATCCATATTTGTTGGCGTTTAGCCTTTCAAAAACAACTATAAAAAACAATTTGCTCTCCGGTTTGCCACACACAAAGGAAAGCACGCACCTGTATTAACGGGGCGGTCTAGCAGCAATCTAACAACTCCATAAATTACATTTATAGAACTACAATGACAAAAAATCAAGGGCTGTCCTTGGCCAAAGACATTTTTAGTCAGTAAACACATACAATTTTGTCGATTAGTTGATTTAATCGACGGATCTGTAAAACTGAGTGTCTTTTGAAATAAGTCAGTCAGCATAAAAAAGCATTAAAAAATGACCAATTGACTAAAGAAACTTAGTTGACTAAGACCAAAAAATTAGTCGACTTATTGACTAAGATGGGGCAGCCACAAAAAAAATCAATTTTTATCTTTTTTTTTAGGGTGATAAAATAAGACAACAGACATTCGAAGCATCATTGGAAAACCTCAATTGAAGCTTTTAATGTAAAAAAAATGACATTTGATACAGCCCTGCTAAAAACCCACTGTATGCTACCTGATTAACACCAAACAGCAGATTTAGAAGCTAAAGGGCCATATATTTTTCTCAGGTTTTGGTGGAGAGAAAAACAGAGCTTAAAGGAGATTGAGTATTGGACTTTAATCCATCAGATGTCCAGAAACACGACTCCAAATAAATGCTAATGTTGCTCCATGTCTGCTGGATTTGTAAATAGATAAATGTTTCCTCGCACGTTAGCCGCTGCAACTTTACAGCTTGTTCTGTTGCCCCCAAATGACCCAGAAAATCAATTATTGCTGCTGTAAGTTATGAAAAATCATCTTGGTCCACACTGTCTGACAGTATTTGCTCGTTCCAGCTTGTCATTGAAGCTACATTATGTATGCAAATCCTATATCAAATATCAAATGGAAACATTCTAGATATCATGCATACTATTTTGTACACATTTCCCCAACATTTAGCTTGACATATTTGGTATCTTTGTAAACTTTGGGATTTCAACAAAGCTTGGCTTCACAGGAAGAGTTTGTCCTGACATTGCACAGATTTTTTCAGCTGTTTAATGTCTTTTACATTTGAACTTTATCCAGCATCCTTTGAATTCTGCTGCTCAAATCCCGAGCAAATATGATACTTTGCCTTTTTGTGTCTGAATATTCACAAAATATGCAGTGAACTCTGCGCTCTTTGAAACTAAAAGACTATTTGATGTCCAGAATCAATGACGGAAACACTTTTATAGACATGAATAGACCACTTGTTGCTATTTAAATGTCAAAAATCAACGTATTGGTGAGGAATAGCGGCTATTAAAATCTAATCTCAGCAAAGCAGCGCTGGAAACGGAGAGATTTGGACTTGGACTGGATGTGTGTGTGAGAGTGATGAAGAAAGAGAGCAAGAGAGAGAAGAAGGACACAGCTGTGACTCGGTGAAAAGATCAGCTGCATGCCATTTCCTGTTGGAGAGGAGATGGAGAAGGACACACAGCAACACACAAAGAGCAAAAGACCTCTCATTTACTCAATTGTAGCAGCTGAGGGGCTTTCTGGTCGCCACAGGCACCTCATTATGAGGAGATTCTCATTTGATTTACAGCGCATGACTCATCCCACTGTTCGAATTCATTAACAGTTCACTTTTTACTGCCCAGCAGCAACTGGTTAGTACTTAGTACTGCAGTAGTTTAGCACTAGCACTATGTCTTCTGCTGTTTATGGAGAATCCACTGAAGAATGAGTAGAGGGGGATAAAACTGTCATTTTAATCCTTCCTGTCTGACGCTGATACACTTCCCCTTACTCAGTATAATTGTATGCAAATATGGCTGTGTATCATAATTATTGAGCTGAATGCCAAGATTCATAGTGGTAGAAATCAACACGCATACACTTTCCTGACATTAATAGGATCCCTCATTAGGGCTCTACAGGGAATCTGCCACCGTGTGAGTGCATTTTGTGTGTTTTTGGCTGCTAATGCCTTACTTAAGCAAGTTTTATTATTATACGGTCTTATTTTCTACCCACACACCTGAATCTGCTTTCTCCCCTCTTTTTCTTTCCCCACATAATTCTTCTCTTTTTTGCTTTTATGAACAGCAGAGTGCTCTATTAGCAGAAGCTGTGAAGTGAATTTGCGGTGCCGGGAAGAAGTGCGAATTGAATGCAGCACAAGCTGTTTACCATGCTGATGGTCGAGCTATTATATTGATCCAGTAAAATGGGTTTCCTCCACCAACCTTTCCCCACACATCACATTCTTCTCCAAATTCCTCTTCTGGACAGTGACTCTTCTTTTATTTCCTCCTGTTTTCCCAACATATTTCCCCTTTTTATTCTGTTTTATTGACTGACCCTTCATCTTCTCACCCCTTTTCCCTTTCTTGTCTCCGTAGAATATATGATGGACGAGATGGAGAGGAGGAGTATCGTGGAGGAGCCTGTCCGCAAGTGCCCCGTACCTGCACCTCGAACCTCTGTTCCTTCGCCCTGTGCCTCCCCCTCCCTCAGACACAAGAGTGAGTAAACGCACAAATCCACAACACAATAATTGGGTTCACACAAGGACGAAGTTAACGTGATAATAACGCATTAACGCAATTTTAGGTTGTAGCGGGAAGTTTTAAAGCTAAAGTGAAGATACTGGTATCATATCAAACTATAAAAAACCTAAGGAATCCATTGGTACCAACCATGTCACACTAGCTTGTCGCAAAGGAGTCTAAATAACGCTCCAAATTTATGCTGACTTTTGGCGAGGAAAAACCGGCATGGCCATTTTCAAAGGGGTCCCTTGACCTCTGACCTCAATGTATGTGAATGAAAATGGGTTCTATGGGTACCCACGAGTCTCCCCTTTACAGACATGCCCACTTTATGATAATCACATGCAGTTTGGGGCAAGTCATAGTCAAGTCAGCACACTGACACACTGACAGCTGTTGTTGCCTGTTGGCCTTGAGTTTGCCATGTTATGATTTGAACATATTTTTCTATGCTAAATGCAGTACCTGTGAGGGTTTCTGGACAATATTTGTCAGTATTTTGTGTTGTTAATTGATTTCCAATAATAAATATATACATATCTTTGCATAAAGCAGCATATTTGTCCACTCCCATGTTGATAAGAGTATTAAATACTTGACAAATCTCCCTTTAAGGTACATTTTGAACATATTAAAAAATGCGTGGTTAATTTGCGATTAATCACGATTAACTACGGACAATCATGCGATTAATTAAATTAAATATTTGAATCCATTGATAGTTTACACAGAATGAAGGTGCTCAAAATGTAGCAATCTAAAAAAGAGGAAGTGGGAGAAAAAAGGATTTCATTTTGAGAAAGTGACAGAAATCAGCAGTAGAGATATTAAATAACAACTCATACTGGAGAAAATACATTTTGCATGAGGTTCAGGATATGTTTTAAAATATGCCTTAAGATCTCAGAAATATATATAAGTAAAGGAAATAACTTTGCAGCCCAGAAGAAGGATTTATCTTTAATCCAAAATACATACAACACAATTGAATTGAATTTTGCAATATGGGCAAACAATATATTATAAATCCAGCCATGGAGAGCAGCTCCTTTAGTGGAGAAAGACGGATATTACTCCTCTGAACAGCTATACGTTTTCCCTGTCCAGCACTGCCCTCTGTGTTATGAATGTAACATTGCAACAAGCTGCTGTTGATTTACTTTCCTACCTGTTCTAGAAACCATTAGTACTGTCTAGTGATAAATCAGGCTAACTTGTGTACTGTGTCTGTTATCTTTATACTAGCAGTGACAGGGACTGGTTTCATACTGATGCTTTAAAGATCTTTGGATGTGTTTTCTTACTTCCCCTCTGCTCTTTTCCTCCCCTCCCCAGATGACGCCGTGACAAGTGAGCTGTCCAAACTGCTCCACGAGATCAAGAAGTGCCGGGACAGAGACTACTCCTTCGAGGAGCTCTGCCACACCATTTCCTCCCACTCCATGGACAGCTTCGGCAGCGGGCGGCTCTCTGACGAGGAGCGCCCGGATCGACCCAATGGCACCCTGACGCGAGTCAAGGTACGCCGTTCAGTTATGACAGAGGATCAGTGCATTTGAAGTTTTGGTTGTTGGGAGCAAAGAACCATGGTGTGTTATTTATCCCTGGTCCTGTCTTCTTTTAAACTCCCACTTCTGACTTAAGAAGTCACATTTTGTCACACGTTCAAATGTTGTTTCCTATGAAACAATAACAAATTGGATCTAGCATCAGTAATATGTTGGTAACTGCTATATTTTAGTGGCACAGAGGTAGTTTGTACTGGAACAGCTATTCACTATGTTTATTAAATCTGGTAAATGGACGGCATTTGTACACCCTCCATTGACCCATTCTCACACACAAACTCCCACACTGACGGCAGCGAGCTACCATGCACGGCACTGGTTTAACAATCAGGGATCAAGGTCACTTTGACATAGCCGTCAACTATACAATTTATCGGCAACTATTTTAATAATTGATTAATCGGTTTGAGTGATTTTTTTTAAGAAAAAAAAAGTAAAAATTCTCTGATTCCAGCTTCTTAAATGTGAATATTTTCAGGTTTCTTTACTCCTCTATGACAGTAAATTGAATATCTTTGAGTTTTGGACAAAACAAGACATTTGAGGACGTCGTCTTGGGCTTTGGGAAACACTGATCGACATTTTTCACCGTTTTCAGACATTTTATAGACCAAACAACTAATCGATTAATCAAGAAAATAATTGACAGACTAATCGACAATGAAATATATCGTTAGTTGCAGTTCTAGATTTTATGCTTTTTTCTCTGTGTTATTTCATTGCACCCTGAATATCTATCTGCTGCGGTTGGGCAAAATAAGCAAAATGAGGATGTGGCCCTGGACTCTGGGAGCTTGTGATGGGCGTTTTTCACTATTTCTGACAATTTACAGACTAAACAATTAATTGATTGATCAAAAAAATTATTTACATTCATTTTCTTTTGAAATAATCATTAGTTGTGGCCATAAATACAACTCTGTGCTATAGTTACAATATTTTGAATGCCACTTTATGGCAGATCATAAAAATACCAGGAACCATTTTTTTTTTTTTTTTTTTACCTTTTTATAAAATTAATTATCATGAGAGAGGAGATGGTGCAAACATAGTAAATGTGGCATTTCAACGAAATATTATATAAATCATTCTACGTTACATTTATTTTCCAGGCTAGTAATTTACAGTATCTATGGTATGTTATCAGTGCCATGTATATACACAGCTGCTGTATTTTATCCAAAGACCATCTGCTGTGTGAAGCACATCAAAACAGGCTTTTCTCTGTTTAACTCAAATCGTTTCCCTATGCAGTTACATGTCTGTCACTTCTGCATCAATGTTTTTCTGTTGCATTTTAGAGGCTTTATCTGAATGGCACAAATGGTTCCAGATATGTACTTTGTCTATTGTGACAACAGAGGGCAGTATTAGACAGACTGATGCCACTGAGCTGCCTTGTCCAATTGAGTATTCACTTGTTGTTGCTGAAGCTCAACAGCTTCTGTTTGTTGTTAGCCTGAATTAGTTTAGAATTGTAATTACTATTTGTGCTCAAACAGCCGTTCACAGCCAGCAGACATTGTTTTTCCTGACCTCGCGTCTTCTCATTAGGTGCCTTTTAATACTGAAATATTGTCTCTTGTTTACCCCCTCAGTGTCTCTCTCACACACACACACACACACACACACACACACACAGGAAAACTGATTGGTTTGAATCCCAGTTTGGGGATGAAATAGCCGCCTTTCATCAGTATTAGCTGACCAGAGAATCACAGCTGCAGGTTATTTCTAACAGCCGGCGGCAGCGTGACGAAGAGGCTCTGAGCTTTTTTCAATTCCTCTGTCCAGGAAGTCAGACGCACCGCAGGACACAGAGGTCATCCATCACGCTGACCCCCCACCTGAGCCTTTAGAACACACTCACAAACAAACACAACACACACACATACAGGGAAGCATCCAAAGAAATGCGTTTACCTGTCTGTGCTTCTCGCTTGCTTATTTACGGCACGTCTGTTTCTATTTTTCTTTCTATTTCTCTCCTTCTCGCTCACCTACAGCAACACACACACACACACACACACACACACCGTACACACACCTCAGTGGAGGATTATTTTGACACTGATCAATAGCTCATCATCTTCTCCATTTCTGTAATTCGGCTCAATATGAAAGCAAGCCGAGGAATGTTTACGTACAGTGCAGCGGGCGCTCAAACCTGCCGAGGCTTACACACATGCCTATGGACGTAACAACACCTCTACTCACTTTGGCTGTAATTATCTCAATCCATCTTGTCTCTCTCTTTCTCTCTCTCTCTCTCTTTCTAAGTACCAATTTGTATTCTATTACTGACATTCACAGTGTGTATGTGTGTTTATGTGCCCCCAGGCTGCCTTCTGTACATGTGGCCGGAGCCATTAGTATGTGATTCGATGTGTCTGTTACACATGAATAAAACATGTAAAAAAACAAGATAGCGCACACACACACGGTAACACAGGCTTCTCACATTGCCTTGCTGCCCATGGGTGTGTAAACCGAGCAATAATAGAAATGTTTGTGCGTTGCGCGTCCTGTATTCTAATGAGTGCTCCTCCTCCCAGTACGTGTGTTCGTTGTGGTTAAACCAGTATGTGTCCCTGAAAGACAATTCCACTGTTTTACTGACACTGGTGGTAATATTTTCTGCTGTTTTTCACACAGTATCTTTGACTTTACCCATTTATCACAGAAACACAAAGATAGCCACCAAAGATTACTTTCAATATTTAATCAAATAGTAATTTAGTGAGGAATATGTCAGGAAATGGGTAACATCTTCAAATGTATTATTTTGTCCAACCAACAGTCCAAATCCCCAAAGTATTACCTTTACAGTATAAAACAGATAAAAGCAGCTAATCATCATATTTGAGAAGCTGGAACCATGCATCGCATGTTTGGCAATTTGTGCTGGTTGATTAATTTTCTGTTGGTTGACCTTTGCAGGTTAGAAATGCCTCTGAAGCAGTAATCTGTATAAACCGATTCTGCATTTGCATGTACAATCTGTAGACGACGGGACAAGATTTTGGTATCGGAAGCTTTCTGGTTTCTGTTTGTAGTCAGAGCAGTATTGACCAATCACGTTCGAGCAGGCTTTAGTTGATTGCAGGTAAACAGTCCGTGTGGAGAGCAAAAGAGGCGGAACGCATTGGCCGAAATGCAATCTGGGAACCCACCGGCTATCGTCTGACGATGATTTAGCTTTTTATTCGTTTAAAATTAGCTTGTAAACCGGCTACTTGTGAAACAATCCGGTCGTCTCTCAACTCCATTCATGCATCTCAAGTTGCTAATCGGACTGTAAACAATTGACCGACTCACAGAAAAGGAAGTCTTGGCCCGGATATCTGCTGGCTACACCAGAATCCCAGAAATACAGCCCTTTGACCTCAGAGGCTTATCCGTCATCAGACCGATAGTAAATGGGTTCCAAGAGCAAGAATCTTGCGATACTATACTTATCATACAGGGGTTAGGATTCAATATATTGCGATACTGTAAGCAAGGCAATATATTGCGATTTAAAAAAAAAAAAAGTCATAGTATAAAGAATACACAGTCATACGCATAAAGTCTGAGTAAAAAACACAACTTTTTTATGCAATCAGAACAGTTGGATCTGCTTTTACATTAATCACAGTCCCTGTAACATCCAATATCATAGCACTACATGCTTACATTGGCATGCTGGTGCACCTGCAGTGACAATGCTAACACACTTAATATAAGCAGGTAATATTCACGAGGTTTCACCATCTCAGTCGAGCCTCTTCGTATGCTAATTGGCACTAAACACAACATTTTCTGTCTTTCTATAACTGGAAACTGAGCTGTGTTGTCACCAGAGGACCATGTTTACAGTAAACTGTGGTTAACAGTGTCTTCTGGCAGCAGGAAAACTTGTGAATGTGTGGCGACATAAATTTGGGTGAAAATTAGTTCAATTTGAAACTGCTTTAAAGTACTTTTCTTTCAATGACGAGCCTTAAATGTAGAGTCAGGTCACAGGATCAATCAGATGTTTGTTTTACTTAGTCAATCTTTCATAAAAAACGCTTCCTAACGTAGTTAAGTAGAAAAATATCCCATCCCTTTAAGAGTTTTCATATGTAATATTGATCAGTTATGCAGTCCTCAGTAATGAATGATTAATGCTTTCATTTTTATTGAACACTGTCTATCTGCATTTTACTGTAATGAAAGGATTATGTGACTGTTGTTCCTGCAGTCATACAGTACAGTGCAGTATGTGTGTGTGTGTGTGTAAGGACTGCAGTTCGTTATACATCAATCAATATTCCAGTGTTGCAGAGGGCCCTTTGCAATCTGGAGCGACTGGTGACCTTTTGGTTTCAGCCTCGTTTTCTGCCCCCGTCTCCAGTCTGGCTGCTGTTCTTTTGCTCTTCCCATCTGTCCTCTCCTCCCTCTGTATCTTCTCTCCGTTTTTTCACAATTTTTCCTCCAGCACTTCTTCCTGTCTTTAACACGTCCTCTCTTAATCCTCTCCCTCATTACCTTGATTTCTTTGCCCTCCTGCTTTTTTTAGACTAAAGATGATTTCTCCTCTCTCGTCATCAGCCCTCCCTCGGCTCTCTCCCTCTTTAAAAAACCTACATGTCAGACACTGCGGTGGTATCTGTCTATGTAATCTGCTGTGACCTGCGTCCTCTGCTGCATCATACGGTTCACTGAGATATCAGGTGGGCTGCGTCTGCCCTCTGACACCTCCGTGCCACCTCCGTCATCCACACACCTGCCCTCATGGGAGCCACAGAGCCCCGGGAAAGGACACCGTGTGCATGTGTGTGTGATAAAGTTCTCCCTGCACCTTTCTCCTCTCTGATTAACTCATTGTGGCATCCAGAGCAGCAAGGCAATATTGAGTATAGCAGCTTTAGAAATAACTTTCAAATAACCAACTTTGCCTTCTTAAAGAGGACATTTGCTTATTTTCAGGTGCATACTTGTATTTTGGATTTCTACTAAAACATGTTACATGCTTTAATGTTCAAAAAGGCTTTATTTTTCTCATACCAGCTCTAACTTCCTTTGTTTGAGGGCGTGCCAAACTAGCCACTAGGCAGGTGTGTTACTTGGTGACATCACCATGTTACGGAAGAAAAGGCGGGACATCAATCAAGGCATTCCAGGTAGTTCAGGAGCAGTGTTTCTGTGGGGGAGAGTAACTTTGTAGACCTTTTACATGCACAAACACTATATAACACACTAAAGGAAAGAGGAAAAAGCACAAAAGCATAATAGGTCCTCTTCGCACTGTTTCAATTAATCATGTCTCTTTTCAGCTCTTTGTTCCAGTCCCCAGTTCTTTGCTCCAAGATGATGCAATGGCACATTCATCTTCTCAGGGCTTCTTCTGACCTTTGACCTCATTACTATTGGAACATGTTATGTTGGTGATCTGGTGATGTAATGTTTTGTTTTTTTGTGCACGCAGCGGCCGACCCCACCTCTCGCTATGGCCCTGGAGGAGGACGAGGCAGAAAAGAGTTGCGGCCCAACTGGATTCTGGGAGGCCCTGACGCCCTGCAACGGCTGCCGCAACCTGGGCTTCTCCAGCCTGTCACAGGTAAACACACACACACACACACACACACACACACACACACACACACACACACACACACAGAGCCTGAATTAGCCGTCTCCAACTGGACGACTCTCAGCGAATAATCTCACTGTTCATTTGCATTATATTGTGTTTTACGGTGTGCACATAATGGCACTTATACAACATAATGGTATCACTTCATAATCAACATATAAGTTTGTCACATGGTGAAGAACAATGCAGCGCACACACACACACACACACAGCTTTCCTACAGTGAAATTACAGGCTAGTGATATCGCCATTGTTCTGAGTGAATACTTTTACTGGTTACCTTGGGAACGCAGCGAATGAGCCATCACTGGCTGCTCTTTTCAGTATCCGTCTCATGCTTGTTCTGTCTATCTTTCATCTTTCATCTTCTCTCTAGTTCTCAGAATTTTCCACAAAATCTCCTTATCTCTCTCCGGTTTTGAAGCTTTTACCTTTTTTATGAGCAGTACTCGGTTCATGACCTTTTGAATGAGTAACATTCAACCGAGATATCTGATACGATGAGATCACATAAAAAGGATAATCATCCCCTCGGGGGGGAAATACGAATATTGCAGCAGCGAAGGAATACACAGTAGAATATAAATGTGACTCTTAGGGACTGATGTCGTATTTTTTAAAGGACCGAAACCGGCATTGATTTTTCTGTCAGACAACTAACAGTTTTATAGAGGGTTGATATTTGGCATCTGAAGAAAGATGCAGTAAGTATATACACCCTTCAAACATATTTATGAGCTCAAGGCACACAGCTGTAAGTTGTTGCTCCCCATTTTATGAGCCTAAATCACAAAGTGAGGCAGCAAAGTGAGTCTACTCTCCCCGCTGATGTAGACTTCATATATTTACCCTCCTTGCCCAAATGAAATATTGGTGTTATGGTCAATTAACCCTCAAAAAGGGACACATAAAAAAATGTAGGCCTGTTACACACTTCCTGCACAGCAAGTATGTTGATCTCTCTGCTTACATGGCAAACATATTCAGTATTTATTCCTTGATTTTACTAATTTGTTTCTCTAGTCATTTAGATATTTTTTATTTTGAATATTTAAATCTTGTGTTTTAGTCGTTCCCTTATTGTCTAATCCTGCAAAGCACTTGATTCTGCGATTTGAAGTGCAATTGGACACAAAAACAGACGAAAGCAAAATGCAATATGTACTTTATTAATAAAGCATAGTGAAAACATAAGTGGTACGAACATAGATACAACCACAAAAATGACAGTCAACTATATACAACTGAGCAGGAGGGCAAAAGTCAGGTGGGCACAGTTATTAAGGAATAAAGGTAGGTTTAGAGTTGGGTTTTAAAAGAGCTCAAGGAGCTGATCTAAGAGAAAGTGGGAGACTAGTCCGAAGTTTAGGGGCCGTGACCGCAAAAGGCGATCACCCCTGTGTTTGTGGTGTCATTGTGGAATGACTGAAGCTGGTGTCGGAGGAGCGGAGAGAGCTCTAGAAGTGGAGTTGGGGCTGCGGAGGTCAGATGTGTAGGTGGGGGGAGCGCCAAGCCATTGAGAGCTTTAAAAACAAATTAATTTAGTAGTGAACTGGAAGCCAGTGCAGGGCGGCCAGGATGGCCTAGCAGCCTAACAGCAGCGTTCTGAATGCGTTGCAGAGGTTATTGGAGAGTCATTTAAGTATTTAAGAGTACTTTAATGGAGTACTTTCAAAGAGCAGAGCCTCTTATATGTTGCCATTGAGCTGCAGGAAAGGGCCAATGACGGTGCACAGTAAAATACTATAGTGGAAATCAGCAGGTAATGTTACGCTGCACAGTAAGGTGAAAGATAAAATAGCATTAACTCAACATATGATATATTTCTAGACAAGGGAAGAGGTGGATGTCTGTTATGTGCAGTAATATGGGTTAAGATAGCATAATAGATACACTTAAAGCTTGTATATACTGTACTAATGGTAAACTAGAGGGTCAACAAGACAGCTTTAAACTGGATCCACAGTCATGACAAAAGAAAAAGAAGAAAACCTTGAAGTCAAGAATCCCATACAGAGGAAGCTTAGTTCACCTTCTTTAGATCTTGTGCATCTCTCTTACCTGTTGTACCTGAGTATACCCACTGATATATACTGTACAGTATGCTGCATGAGTTGTAGGAATTAAAGCTTATCAGGAATATTTAGAAAATCCTCTCCCACTTGTTACCTCTCAATGCCAGTGTGTGAAATATTCTGTCGTACCTTTTTAACCAAAACTCTAGAAAAGCAATCCAAATTCTCCTCCTCTTCCTTGTATTCCTGCTCCATCGTTCCATCTTCCTTCCTCCTTTCCTTCCTACCTGCCCCCCTGAGCCCTTCGTGCTGCGTATATAAGTGTGGTTAAGTGTGTGCTGAGGAGATTGTTTAGCGGTGGGATGCGTGCTGGCTCAAACAGCAGGACATCTGACATTTACAACACAACAGACCCTCTGTCTTGTACACTGGCAGGCTGCCTGCATGACTGGCACTCTGCCTGGAGAGGTTTGCACCTGGAGAAGTGTGTGTGTATGTATATGTATGTGTGCGTAGAAAGGGAAAAAAAAAAGCTCTTTGCATGGCAGTTTGAATGTGAGTATGAGGGTATATAGAGCATATTTAGTTAGTGGCATCAGCTTTACTGTGTGTCTGAATTTGGCATGGCTTCATGTTGAGTTTGTGTGAGTGGGTTTATGTGTGTGTTTTTGTAGGGGGGGTTTATAGAAGGAGGAGGAAGGAACAGAGTGAGAGAGGAAGAGAAATTGAGTTGTTATCTCATAATTAAGTTAGCACCGTGCTAATTTGCCCTGTGTAATTATGAATAAACAGAGCTAACATAAAGAGAGGAGCCCGTTCATCCCCTCTGACGATGAATGGACAAAGTGAGATGTTTTCATGCCGCAGTCTCTCCATCTCATCCTTTCTTCTCATCATCCCACGTCAGCCTAATTCTTTTTTAGCTTGTTTTCTATCATCCCTCGCTCCGTCCCATTTTTCGTCTGTCTGTCTCTCTCTCTCCGTCTGACTCATCTATCTTTCACTTTATATCTCAGCAGAAGTGTGTTAAGCTTTGTATCGATTGTCTGAGCGCGAGAGTTTTGTGGTTGTCCGGCTGTCACTCCAGACTGTCAGTCAAAGAGCCGGGCTTGTCTAACAAATCATTCAGAAAAAGACCCTCGCATTAAAAACTTTAGCTAACTAAACTTTAGTTTAAAGGGATAGTTTGGAAGCTTTGGAGTGGGGTTGTATGAGGTACTTATACATCGTCAGTGTATTACCTACAGTAGACGGCAGGTGGCACGCCTCCAGTTTGGAGTAGCAGACAGGAGTACCGGCACGGAAGCAAAGCAATGTACTGCTGTGGACGGGGCCGGCAGCAAAACGTATTTTAGACACTTAAAAAATCAGTTTAAGTGTATTTTCGCCTCTTTATCTTGCCGTCAGACAGCCCTTTCCAATGGGGAACTGAATTCGTTTTCTATGCTCTCTTCAAAGCCACCAGACTCCTTTGACAAAAACAGTAATTTTACCTCACAGAATGAATTAGTTGCTGGTCTACAGCTGCCTCGATCGGTTAGTTTGTTTGTGTTATTGTGTGACTTTGATGAATCCAAACTAATCCTTTGAAACACCAAAGTCACACAATAACACAAACTAACCAACCAATTGAGGCAGCGGTAGACCAAGCAACTCCCGTGTTGTGCGAGATAAAATTACTGTTTTTGTCAATGGAGTCTGGTGGCTTTGAAGAGAGCATAGATGGATATGATGGCTTCAGTTTTCTGTCGGAAATGGCTGTCTGATGGCAAAGTAAAGCAGTGGAAATATTCTAAATATAGCATACACTTACACTGAAATTGATATTTGTAGGTGGGCCGTTCTTTTAGGTGCCTAAAAAAACTATCCCTTTACTAATTAAAAAACCTATTTAAAGACCCCCAAACTGTATATTTTCAATCAGCTGCAAGTGTTGGCATCCTACATACATTTCTGCAATTAGAACAATTTTAGTTATTTAACATGAGAGGTTTTTGTTTAGTCTGTGCTCTCTTCTCACTGGTTTGACATGGCTTGGGATCTGTTGGAAAAAAAACATGCAAAAATATCAGATTTTTGTGCACCAGTCCGAGTTTGGCATTAGAAGAATCCAAATCAAAAGGTAGTTATGGATTTTTTTTACTTGTGTTGTCAAGGAGAAACAACTGTGAGCTTTTGAGTTTTATTAATGAAAGTTATATTATGTTATACAAATACTTAAAGCAGCATTAACAGATTTTTCTTTAGCCCTTGTCAGTTTTCATATATAATGCAGTAAAAAATGACAGCACCTCAAACTACATCTTCCAAAATGAAGTTCAAATGACACCTCTGTTAAAACAATTGCAACAAAAACTGAACAATAAAACCTTTGTGACGGTAATACTTACTGCAGAAATATTGCCTGCATTAGTTTTAGTTAGTGTATCTAATAGACTGGCAATCGAGTATGTGTTTCTGTATTTGTATTGTGTATGTCTGTGTGAGTGTGCACATGCCTACGCAGGTGCATGGACAAATTTAGGAGTTATTAGTGTTTCAGTGTGTGTATATACACAGTACATCTGTCAGAGACTGTGCTGCATTAGATTAGCCGGAAAATAGAGAGAGTGCACTCTGTTAATGATAACGAATATGGCACGTCATCACAGTCTGTCACATGTTTATGTGTGTGTATGTATGCGGGCATACGCGCCTGCATAAGGACGCTTCCCTTGTTGTGAATTTTCCGTTGCCAGCCACAGGTTTCCTCCCACCACCGCCATGCGAACTCCGACTGACGCCAAAGTGCGTGTGGAGGAGGTTTCCTCTGCGACTTTAACAAAGAAGTTCAGACATCACTTTTGTAAACCTTGAAAAGCCAAATAGAGAAAGAAGAAAATGCAAGAAATGAATTCAGATAGAGACAGAGAGGTTGGCAGGGTTGCCAGGCAACACAGAAATTCATAAGATATCAGGCGTGGGATGTCCACCATTGACAAATCTCAGTCGCCGTCAGCACAGGGGCGTCAGAGCGCTGCGCACACGTCAGCGTTTCCCGACTGTGTCCACCACCTTTACTTCTTCCTTCTTGTTTTTCTTCCTCCATCTCTCTCTTTCTGCACACTCACTCAGACTCCAGTTTTCCTCTCCTGAGTGGGTGGCTGCTGACCTTAAATGTTCTCAGCCCAGGGGGGGGGGGTTTTAAGGAGTTGAGGTGGAGGGAGGGCAGGTGTGTGTCGCACAGGTAGAGATCAGAGACCCAGGAGAACTCTTGAAGATGTGAAGGAACATCAAAGGCAGATGTTTCTGAGAGGGCAGCGATTATGTGGAGAGGTTCAGAAGTCTGTAAATGAAGGACTGAATGTGCTCTGTGGGAGACTGGGTGAGGTTTTTCATATAAACGGTTTGGGATCATAAGTTTTCTAATGTCAAATTTGAATAGTTCAATATTGCTGAGAGTTAGGCTGTAATAAGAATGGCATGATATGTCTAAGGGGAGACACCTCAGGTGAATAGGGTATAACTTTAACTAATAGATACCACCATGAAACTTCCAAAGTTGATTACTTAAATTAAGACTTTTCTGAAATTTTCTGTTTAAATATGCATCTTTTTTTTTAATTTGCATACATTTCTGGAACAGAAATCTGAACAATGGGTAAAGCCAGGTTCCAAATTATTTTTTCATTTTGTCGACATGAGAGTCAAAGGTTTTCTACACAGGGCATTTCCGATACCTCTTTTTATCACTCCATAAATCTGAAAATACTGTAAGCTACTATATATACTATAAGTAAATCCATTTTCGCCATGTTTTAAGATATAAAATGTGATAGAAATCAGGCTACGAATGATATAAGATCAAACCCCTCTGTAAAAACCCTCAGAATATAGATGGGAATGAAACTGGAATGTTAGGTGTATATAAGTGCTACTGACATGGAGATTTGTGGCTCAGGGTCTGAGAAAACAACTCATTTTGAGAAAATGGCCCTTAAAGATGTGTATTTTAAAATTCCATTACATTCGAATAGGGTAATAAAATTAACTAATAGATATCACCATGAAACTTCCCCAGTTGATTACTGACATTAAGACAATTATTTTTTGTATTGCGATTTTTCTGAAATATTATGTTTAAATATGCAAATGAGGCATTATCTAATGCTAACTTTTGGTGAATTTAGGAGAAATCTACAGATGCAAATAGACAAAGTAGTAAAATAAACACCTAAATGTGTGTTTTTGATGTTTTCTTTCCACTAGTCTGAAAGAAGCCATGTTATAGAAGCTCAGAAATTATGTTTCTGCCAGTTTGTCCTTAAGGATGCTTCTGTCTATGTTCTATGGATTATAATTATATTTTTCAGTTATTCATTTTATTAGCTTTAAACACAAATCCAAATGTAAAAAAACGACATAAAAATCCAGTCCAATTCTTTATCCTTCTGTTTCTTTCTTGCTGTTATTTTCCATTTCTCCTTTCCTCTATCTGCTGCTCTCTGCGGGACGTGATGCAGCTCTGTGCTTACACTTAGTTCTTGTTAATGGCTTTATGCCCTGCAGACTCTGCAGCTATAGACTGTCTTCCTGTCAGCCTAACCTTCAGCACACACACCTATAGCTGCTGTCAAATACTTTTTTTTACTGAAATAGATTGGCACACACACACACAGATATGCCGCCCTTGAGTACTTGGAGATGTTCCCTGAGTGTGTGTGTGTGGTTTGTATAGTCTGACATCCTGCTGGAGTTTAGATATCTCGTTGTCCTTGAGGTAAACAGGAAACGTGGAAAAAAGATTGGAGAAAGAGGCGTAGGAGCTTCAATAAAGAGAGACCACCAATACGAAGAAGTGTGCTTCACAGCACTGATACTAGCGTATATTACAGCAGAACAACCATGCCACTGATGTTAAAGTGCCCTTGAGCAAGGCATTTAACCCTAAAATGCTTCTTAAGAGCCAACAGTGGTGGAAAGTGTCAGCGTGTGTCCAAACCAAACTAATATCTCAAGAATAAGCACACAAAATACACATAGATGACAGGGAGAGAGTTGCTTTCTGTGCATTCCTGTATAAATGAATTAGGATTTTCATATTTAAACAGGACAAACATGATCATTCATTCGTTCATATTTAAAGAAAATTGTGCACATGCAGGTGCATCTGTGTATAACACCTTGCTTGAGTGTTGATTTAAATGCGGAGTTAATATTTCATATGAAACACTGTATTGGGTCCCCAGATGACTTGTAAATATTCAGAGCTAATGATGTTAGCACACAATTGCTGTTTCTCTTCCTACCAAGACAGTTATGGGAAAACGGGGTTCGGGAAATAAAAGCACATTGCTTTAGGTTTTTGTCATTTTGAGTGATTTATTCACAACTAACAGGTTTGTTGTGCGGTAAGGAGGCAGGAGCAGGGTGATGTAGCGCTACCCTACAGGGATCAATAAAGTTTAATTCAATCTAATCACTAGAGATTTATAAGTCCCTGGAAAAGAGTGGGTCTCCGTTATAAAGCAATAGTGCAATATTTTAGGGCATACGTTTATTTGTTTTCTTGCTGAGAGTCAGATGAGAGGATCAGTGCTACTCTCATGTTCGTATGGTAAATGCTAAAGCTACTGCCAACATGCTTAGGTTTGCTTACTTGCATTGACTACAGAGTACAACTGAGATGGGAAAAAGTTTTTAGAAGGTCTTGAGAAAATAGTATTTTGACACTTAAACATACATACTTTGACCAAAATTTGATGTGATTATAATTTATATGGAACACCACTGGGAAGCTAGAGAATGATATAAAAACCTAAAAAAAATTAAAATAATGGACCTGTCCTTTAACATACAGTATGCGGAGACCCCAGTAGGTATAAATGAAGACATTTGGAAAGTCATTAGTCGTGTTTCCGAGCTGCAGTTTAATGCCACAGACCTTGTATTTCTCTTTCAGACTTGTGTCGTGTGGCAGTGAAGTGTTGCTTAGTGGGTTTCTCAAGGAGAACGACTTTGTGACAGATAACTAGAGGTCTAATGTTCCACTTCTCTCTCCTCTTTCTGACCTTTCTCCCTTCACCATACTTGTCATTTTTCTTTCTTTCATCACTTTCAGTCTTTATTTCTCTCTGGCTGAATAGAACATCTGCAGGCCATTCATTTAGCCTTAGAGATATGTGCTAAACCACCTGAGAACAGTTTGAAATGGATGATTTTATAGGGAAAGATGATCTGAGTTGTTGCATATGTGTCACATATATTGTTGATTTTTAGTGATTCACTATCCCCCCAAAACAAAAACCCATCAAAAATGAGGGCAGAACAGCTGTCACGCTGTGCTGTTGGCATATCAGCAAGGTGTGTGTGTTCAACGATGCAGTGAATCTGTCGGGAGCAGTAAGCATCCTCTAAAACAATTCCCTGTATCATGATGGAGATATAAAAAGCAGAGTACCCATAAAAGTAATAAATAGGAAGTCATTTTTAGCACTCTGAGCTGCTACTAAATGTACTGCCTGGTACAGAAAGAACAAGGAAAAATCATTCAGCAAAACAAGCCAGTCACTGAGTGCCCCCTTTATTTCATTGTTTTATTGTTTCTTTTTTATGGAAAGAAGTACAAATCTAATTACGGTAAACAATCTTTATTACAAAAATCTGGGGTGCAAACACTCTAGTTCCAGTGTTTTTTTTAATTACGTTGGATGTTCTGGAAGAGAGAAACAGATGGATGTTTTAATGCATGAAACAAATCCAAGTGAAAGTCAGTTCAAACCCATTTGGGGTTTTTTTTTTATAGGAAAACCTGGCTGTTTTTTTTCAGTGGATAAGCTTTACTACATAGAGGATATTGACGAAAAGACGAGTGAAAAATCCTTAAAATGTGCTCAAAAATCCTGGTTTTACTTTGCAGGAATGATGGATGAATAGTGGAAGCACTTAAATTGATTTTTACGTTGCTCAGTTGAAAACCTTCCTCATCTTGTCGTAGGTTGTGTAACAGTTTGAGCTTCACATGGTTCTGTGAATCCAACACCTCGTGGAAAGGAGTTGCTTCTACTCTGCTTAAGTTTTGGTTACATTTGGTGACTACCTTTATTGCTGTATGTAGATCACAGGTGCCCAAACTTTTTCATTTGGAGGGCCAAAACTGGAAGTTAATGGTGGACCACAGGCAGAAAGTAAAATGCAAAATGGTACTATGGATCCCAAGTTCGCCTAAATTGAATCATTTTAGGTTTACATAATTAACCCCTTAAATCCCACCTGCTGAAAGAATTGGGCTCATTTCCAGTCATATCCAATTTATGCATTTCAAAGATGTTTGTTTAGAGACCCCAGTATGCAGAAATATTCAAATACGCCATTTTTAGAATAGGTGAAAATAACGTGCATTAAAAAAACTGCATGTTTTGCCCCAAACTGCATGTGATTATCATAAAGGGGGCATGTCTGTAAAGGGGAGACTCGTGGGTACCCATAGAACCCATTTTCATCCACATATCTTGAGGTCAGAGGTCGAGGGACCCTTTTGAAAATCACCACGGCAGTTTTTCCTCGCCAAACTTTAGCTCAACTTTGGAGCGTCATTCAGCCTCCTTCCCAACAAGCCAACATGACATGGTTGGTAGAAAATGGATTACTGAGGCTTGTGGTTTCATATGATTATCTTCACTCTAGCTCTAAAACAACCTGCAAACAACAAACAAAACAAAAAACAAACCTGCGGGCCCCGTTTTGGGCAGCCTTGATGTAGAACATCAAACTGTTTTGTACATCCAGTGCATCTATGCTGCACACGTATACCTGAAACTTCCTCCAAAGTTGTCAGGCTTGCAGTTAAACACAGTCGGTCACACAGCGATGGCTCTCTGTCAGCGGCCTCTCGCTCCAGCTGGTTGCCGTGTCTGTGGGATTAAAGCGTGGAGCCAGGAGAAGCCACAGTTTGAGCTTTGCTCAATACAGCGGCCATCATGGGGAATGTGAAGGCTGTTATTTTCTGAGGAGTGACTGTCGCTGTCCTGTGGGTGGCTCAGCAAGCTGATTTCTGTGGGATTAGCCAGCCATGGAGGGAAATCCAATTCTGCAAGGCAATCCCTGCTCGCTGCTCTGACCAACCTGCACCTCTCGCTTTCTATTTCATCTCTCTCACTTCTCATGAAGATCAACAACTGCTCTCCTATCTCATCTTTTCTGCCACTGTATTCCACTTCATCTCTTTTTCCTGCCATTAACCTTTTTATCTCTCCATTTCTGAGTTCAACATTTCCTATTCGCTTTCTTGCAAGTAACCAAGGGGAAATGGCTAACCTGGCTCTGTCCTAAGTGACAAAATACACCTGCCAACCTCTTAAGTTGAAAATAAAACAATGTATAGACTGATACAAAAACAATCTTTCTCAATCATTACTTATGACCCACTAGAAGTGTGTGGTAGTGTCTGTTTCTGCAGAGACCCTGCAGCCCGCTGCCTGTATTTTTCTTTTCTTCTCTTTTTTCTGTTTTCCGGATGTTTCTAGGCTTCAGCAAACAGCTGAACGTGGGGGTGAAACCCCCAACCAATAACAATAACCTCTGCCTCTTAGTGTATCAATTTCAGTTTGACCGAGCACAGCGCTGAGTCACACCAGACAGGATGAAGCCTGCCCTTTGGCTGCATTCATTCAAAATCCGGCGCCTTCCTGCAGGGTTGTGTAGAGTTGTGTGCAGTTGTGGTTGTGTTTATTTGTGCTTTAGAACGTAACCACTGTGAAATAATAAAAAAATAGCGTTTTATTTCTCTGCTTTATTCTCACTAACGCCGCCCCCTCTCTTTATTCACTCTATAGCTCGCTCGAGCATCGCTGCTCTCTCTTTCCCTCGCTCGCTCGTTGAGCCGAGGAGGAGGAGGCCAACTAACAAACAGCAGCTGCTTAACATCAGCATGTTAGCATTGTTATTGTGAATATAAATATAAAATATACATTTAGCTCAAAGCACCGCTGTGCCTAAGAACAGCCGTAGACTCTAAGTTTATTTCCCTTCGAGCAGAGCCTGGCTGCTTCTAGTCTTCACACTAGGGCTATCCCTATGGTGCTTTTGTGTGATTCTTTGTGGAGAAACTCAGTTTGTTAGTCGACTAAGAATTTCTTTGGTCGAGGACAGCCCTATTTCACGCTATGGTAGGCTGATTAACACAGTCATGAGATTAGTATTAATCTGCTCATCTCACTCTCTGAAAGCGCGTATTTGCCTGCGTATCAGCTTGAGTCGAGGACTGGGCTGTCTTTTGCCTCCTTTCATTTTTTAAACGCTGCAATCTTTCTTAATTTTCCATTTCTGTTTTGCGGTTATCTCTCCAGTACTGCCCTCTCATGACTGCAACCCCTCTCTCTCTTTCCGTCACTCTCCCCTTCATTGAGGGCCTCAGAGGGTCCATTGTCCTCTCTGGTGTCCACCCCACCCGTTTTCTCTCTAATCAAATAGCCTCCATGAGGAAATGCCAGCAAATTATAGCCTCTATTCATATCTGATGGCCTATGAACTCAGTGTCCAGCACAGTGTGTGAGGCAATGGGTTGGGTGGTGACGGCTACAGTATGGGGGGGATGAACAGAGACAGAGAGAGGAAGAGCGACTCACAGGATTTAAGACTGTACGATAGAAGCTGCTCGGATGTGACCGAAGCAGCAGCACATTTCCTATTTGGGTTATCAGCCCCTACACACACACACACACACACACACACACACACAGCCTGTATATAATACAAGCAGAATCAATTATGCATACACATTGAAACACACAGAATAGTATGCACATAAGCTCTCACATGATCTCACACGTCAGCTGTATCTGCTGCAAGCAGACAGACACCACACTGCCTTACTACACAGATATAATCACACACCGTGACATACCATCTTTTGGTCACATATGCTGGCGCCGTCACACACACCAAACACACACACACTCACACACACTCTCAAACTCAAACGTTTAATCTGCAGTTGGACGGGAGCTGCATACGACCTGCTAATTAGTGGCAAGAGGAGGCCTCTGTTTGTCTGCTCCCTTCCTGCTCAGCTCAAACACAAGTTTCTCTGTGTCCTATCTCTGCCCTGAGAGATAGAGAGGGAGGCAGGGTGGAGGCAGGGAAATGAATGAAGACGGAGTGTGTTTGTTTGTCGGAGGAGACCGCTCACATCGAAACCGCGTGAAGCCTTTTCTCCCACTTTTCAAATCCGTCTGACCTCTCCGGGGCCCGAGCGGGAGGAAGAGGCGAGATACATCAAACTATCAGGTAGCTAAACCTGCTGTCACACCCGCCGGATTAATTCCAACTCCAGGCTTCGCTGCGGACTTGAGCGAGAGGGATTTCCTTCCTTCCAGTGAGTGTTCTCATCGAGATCGAGTGCAAAGTAGTTTTCCGCTGGCGAGGGAATAGCTCGATCTTTAAGCTCACTTCTGAATTGGATAATTTTCTTTCTTGCCGTTCCTGTGTGTGCGATATCAAACATGTTGCCTCTACTCGACTCACGTTTTTGTGTGTCTTTTCCATGCTTGTGTGTGTGAGGAAATCCCTGCTCCGAACTCACTGCACTCCCCACTTCCTCACTCATTTTCCTCTTCCCGCTCTGTCTCGCGCTCCTCTCCTTTGGGATTCACTGACACAAACTCCAAAGTAAGTTTGAGTTGGATCCTGGCTTCTTTTTGATCTACCTGTGTTTACTTCCCTCCCTGTCTTTACCCGGGCGATGGGTTTCGTTACCCCTGTCAGTTCGGCCTCACTCTTTCTCTTTCTCTTGGAGATTTTGAATAACAGGAATAAAGAGAGATGATGTAGAAGTGAAAGAGAGAGATAAGAGGAGAAGTGATGAAGGGGAAGGGAAGAATAGACAGTGGGGGAATGAGAAATTAATTAAGAGTGCAAGTTATTGGTGATTCCTCATATCTCCGTCCTTTTAAAGATAATTTCTCAATCATTTCCTGCTTTCTTCCCTCTCTCCTTTTCATCATATTTCTCCCTGTAGACCCTGCAGAGGAAACCTCTTTCCTGAGCGCCGTCTGTCTCACAGCTCTTCTCGTGATCTCTTCAGCGCATCCATTAATAATGCCACTCCACCTGTGGCATTTTACAACTTCCGTATTTCATTGCTAATTCATGGTGACATCTCGGTAATTACCGTAAACAAACGAGACCACGGTTGAGGTGCTTGATGGCCTCAATCTCACAGCTCAGTTTCATCAGAAATATCAGAGCTGCTGTTGTGTTTTCATATCAGGACTGTGCATTCCCCATTTAATCTTGCCTCTTCCTGTTGCAAAGACAATGGTTTCGCCTGTCTCTGTTTTGATCTGAATCTACTTTCACTTCCAGTAACTTGGAAACTTTATCTTGAATCGTTCTAGAGAACTGCACCCTCCTCCAGCTTCGTGACTTAAAGCAATCTGTTGCATTTCCTGCCGGTGACACACACTGTTGTATGTTTACATCCTTAATGAGAAAAATCTGACTGTGCAGGAAATCGTCCGTCAGTAGTGAGGTTTCTCCCCTACTTTACCCTTATTTTGGAAGAATTACTTTCTTTCTTTAACTGTCGTAGTGATGAAATATGTTGGGTGTGTGTCGAACGGCTGATGGTGCAGCGAGAGCACAACTTTTTTGTTTGAATTGTAAAAAACTGAAACAGATTTTGACTTCCAGAGCCCACTGTGATGGTTTCAGTCTTAGTCAGACTTTGGATTGAAGTATTTTGAATACGAGGATGTGCCACCCGCCACTGCCACCCGCCACTCCATGCTCACTTTTTCGCTCTTTATACTACGTCACCTGACTTCATCCTTTACTCCCGTCATAATTACTATGGCCACTAAAGGTTGCTGTTCAACAATCAACCATGTGAATAGATGATAATGGCCTTCTGAACCTACTAGCAGGTCTAGCAGGCCCCCTCTAACCCACATATATGAGGCTGATAACCACTGATAACGTCCATTCAACTGGCTGACATCATTCAGAAAGTCAAGTGTATCTAGGCTACCTAAGTGTACGTAAACACACTGTATGAGATGCAGTTTAGTGGTTTGTTGTCGAGACTAGCTCTTGCTTTTGAAATCGCAATTTGGCTAAACTTTCCAAATGAATATGACGATGATTAATTGCACCTTTAATCTGAGCTGTCAGATGAGTTTTTATATGTGGGAGCAGTGAACTAGCAGCAGCTCTTAATGGCTCCATCAGAGTGCTCTCAGCCTTTCCTTCAGCTCTGTGAGTGAAATCTGCAACTAACCAGGTTGTCACGTCAAATCAGTATCAGCTGAGGACCGACCACCTGCAGAGTGAAGGCATAAAAGACCGACTGGGCCTCCATTAGCTGGTAATGGTGGTTTAATTGAGTGCTGATGGAGAAAAGTGTGGGGGGGTTTGGGTTGTAGTTTGTAGGCCTTTTAATAAAGTGCAGTGTGAAATAAGCCTCAGATTGAGTGCAGAGAGTGTGAGTGAGAGAAATCATCAAGGGACTGATTGCTCTGTCAGCCCACAATGATTAATCCATGTTGAGTGTGATTGATGGCCTGATGCAGTCTGGGTAATGTAGTAGCAGATGATGACAGGAAGAATAATGGCTGTTGAATGAGGTAAGGAGGCTGGGAGAGGGCGAACGGGTTGAAGAAAGAGTCAGAGGGGTTGTTGAGATGTATGCGGTGCACGTTTGAAAAACAGTCGTATGCCCACAACTTATCGCCACGGTGACAAGTTTACCACCGATCCCATTAAGAAGGGTATAACCAGGGGGCAGGTTACCAAGTGACACTTCAGAAATGATGATAGAGTGTTGCATTATGGGGGAAAGGCAGACATCCAGAGGCTGTAAAGAAATGTTTTGTCTCTTTGGCTGGAATGACGCTCGCTCCCTGTAACCTTTTCCCCTGCTTCACATCACTCACTCTTGTTTTTCATTCTCTCTGGGTACACATCTGCCTCAGAGATAAGGGACCTTTTGGTCCTCAGCTCTCGCTCGGAAAACCCTTTGGGGCTCAACCTTTTCACCAATGCTGCAACAAAATGCAATCCGAAATTCTCCTCAAATACCCAAAGAGAGAACACTGTTATATAAAAGGTCCCCCAAGAAACATTTCCTTACATGGTGCTCTGAATAAATCGCCTCCAAAATGAAGAGTTCTTTTCAAAATGCTGCGAGTCCCTTTTGGTAAAAAATCATTGATGTATTTTATTTGGTATGCCAGTTACAATTTAGGCATTTGGCTACTCAGTACTCTATTCAGAGAGACTTACAATAAGCCTCACAAACAGCATTCATTAAGAAAAGTAAAGCAAGAGCATCCTTCCTATTAACAGTCTAATAACATACTATCAAGAATGACAACAAGTGTTTTTTTCCTAGTGTGTGTGTGTGTGTGTGTGTTTTGGGATTTACAACCCTTTTTTTCTGTGGGGCTCCTCTCTTAGTCGATAAGTCTAAGATTTCTTTAGTCGATTAGTTTTTTTTAGGCTTTTTCATGACTTATTTCCAAGAAACTTATGAGCACATCTCTGTTAAACACAAAATTGAAAGTGGTGCTTTTGTGTGATTCTTTGTGGAGGAACTCAGTTTTACAGATCTGTCGATTAAATCAACTAATCTATTAGTCGACAAGAGTGATAGTCAACCAGGAATTTCTTTGGTTGAGGACAGCCCTAGTTTTTTGGTGAGAGCCATTAAAATGGATAGAGACTTGAAGCTTATATATTTTCATTTTGCCTTCACAAGACAGTTAAGAGAGAGACAGGAAAAGCCTGGGGAAATAGGGGGATGACGGAAGGATGCAGGGTGGACAACAAAGTCTGTAGATTAGAGTTGTGTTTCTCAAACTTTTTTTTTGCTGGTGACTTTTTAAGAATGACAAACTGAACTCACAATAGTCTAGAAATTGAATTTGTGCATAAATAAATGTTCCTAATGATTTTTTTACCATCACAGATAATCTACTGCTTAAAGAAGGACATAATTCAACACTTGCTAAAGGGATTTTAAATAATATTATTGAAAGATGTTATGCCTGTCCAAGCATATACTGTGCTTACAGGTCTTTTTCTGTCTGGTTTCTTTAAGACAATGTTTTAATGTTACTCAAAAATACTTTGTCTTAGTTTTGCAGTTTGAGACAAAGTAGTTGCTGTTTTTGATGGTTTATCAGGAGTTTTAACTCTGTTGTTTTTGTGTCTGAAAGAATGTTGTGCCCTGTTTCTCAGCAGTTGTTTTGCTGTTTTCTTTTTTTTTTTTTTAAATTCATTCACACCATGTGATGAGACCCTGAAGCTACTGCACCGGCAAAGGATAGATTTTAACAACAGTCTCCTCTTTCATCAGTTAGGGAGTTGATAAATTGAAATAAAACCGTTGTATCTCATATTTCAAGGCTCGAGATTATCAAACATATCGGGATTTTGCAGGGTAGACATTTTCTATCACATTTATCACATAAAAACCTCAAATGTAAAAAATGATGGACTGATTTTACACTCATAAATCAACGTATGATTGCCTCTGACTTATCCCTAATCTTTGCCAGTCTCAACACTTTTATAGCAGATGAATGTTGAGGACTTGAGACTGCTCTTTTTTTTTTTCTTTAAAGAAAAGCTCCAGCAAAAGCTCATTGATCACAGTTATCACAGAGAACAAAACCCCAAAAGTCCTGAAGGGACCGTTAAGAGACTCGACTTTAAACCCTGCAGGATTGAAGAGAAGAAAGACTTTTTTATTTTTTTTACAACCCTTTATTTTCAGTGTTTGCTTTGAACATCGGCCTGAATCTTTCATGATAATCCAACTGTGAGCTGAACAGAGAGATTGCGGAGCTGATGTGTTTGGTTGTTTTCTTTTTGTTTTCTTATGATGCGCCTCAGGCAAAGGTGAAAAAAAAGATGGCCCACGATGGACATTGTTTATCACACATTTGAAAGCCCACATCAAACATCTCCTTTCTGCTTTTCTTGTGCTGAGTTTTTCTGTCTCTCACATACAAATCATACAATCAAAATTACTCTATGTGCATCTGAACTCACTGAGAGGGCTCCTCACTTTGCTGTCCAAACACTGTTTATCCACTTAATACATCATGTATGGGCTCTGTTGGAAGGGATAATAGGCCAGTGTGGCTGTAGTACATCCATAATTAATAAAGTAATTAGTGGTGTGTTTGTGTTTAGCTCAGTGAATGTAGAGTGCTGGTAATTCCTGCTTCCATCATGGTTGGGAAATAATGTGGTGTGTTTAACAACTTGCCCTCACATTTTCTCTTTCTGTGTTTTCCTTCTCTCTGCCCGTCTCCCAGGATTCAAAGCGTTCGGCAGAGATCGTTGCCTCTCCGTCTCTGGACGTTTTCCTGCCGGAGGACGAGGACAACCCGTACGAGTCCGTGACCACAGCCGTCACACGCAAACCTTCCTCTCTCGATATCAACCACGGGCTCAACGCCTGTCCACGCAATGGTAGGGCCACGCAGAAACTACTACATTTTTATTTTGCAATCAGTGTGTGTCACCTGCCGTTTCAGTTCCTAAAACACAGATGACGCCATCCTCATCCGTTTCTTAAAAAGTTCATTCTTTGCGTTTGCACTGCATAGTACAGCTCGGCTCTACTCAACTCACTTTTGGTATCAGGTCCTTTTCTCTAGCCGTGTTTCCACTGCAGATAGAGCCCCTTCAATGAAGGCGGGATTCTCAGCTGATCGCTGTAGCGGCGGCGCATTAAACTGCCATGACATCATCTTCAGCGGGACACTCGCTGAATCATTTCAAAGGCAACCAAACAGAGACGTTTGTCTGCCCTTCGTCATTTGTACAGTGTTGTTTTGCCAGCGGCAGTTTTTAAAAAAAATCTGGGTTGAGTGACTTGTGCAGGATGTCCCGTGTCGCGCTAGTGACGATTCTCTTTGGCCAATCAGTGGTCTTCGGTGTTTTTAACTCCACCTTCTAGTATCGGCTCAGCTCGCTTGGAACTTCGACCCAGGTGGTACCAAGAATGGAGCGGTTCTGTTGGTACCGTCCACAACTTTTACTAATGGAAACACAAAAATAAACGTTCTAATGTGTAACGAACTGAACTTGACTGCTTGGTGGAAAGGTGCCCTTAGTAATATTGAGGAGTGAGATTCCCTTTCACTCAGCAACTGGAAGCCTCATATGTAATAAATACGTGTTTATTTAGTTTATTTCTCAGCTTGTCTGTCAGAGGAGTCTTAATCCATTGAAAAATCATATAAATTTGTAGTAAAATTATATTTTTTTCTCACAAAATGCTCGCTAACATCAAAGTTGGAAACTTATTAGAGAAAGAAAAATTCCTATTAGTCCTCTCACACCTCCTTCAGCAAGGTCACCGCTGTCTGCTGAGTGTTTGGGTCATCCTAATCGCTGCCAGCACTCTCTTTCTTTTACAGTATTTATTTCTTGTGGATCTTTGTAACACACACAGTTTTTGGTCCTTCTAAAAAGGTTGGAAACATATGGTGCCTTCCAGTGTGATCATGTTGACTGTATTCACAAGCAAGAATCCATACGAATATCCCGCTGTTGTGATGATCACAACTTTAGTGGAAGACTTGGAGTGGAAGTGCAAATCTGGGGGTGTGGAGTTGGAAAGAAGTGAGCTTACCAGATCTATGTAGCCTGCTGCTTATCTACTGTATGCCCGAGGCTACATTACTTGCTAACAGCATCACACACCCGAATCTCCAACCTAAACGTCGGCGGTCAAGTAGCATTGTGGGTAATGTAGGGGCTAGGCTTTGACAAAGAAGAATGCATGGAGTAAAAAAGACGATATATGTGGTTCTTTCATTGTACACTATTATAGAGGTGTGGTGCTAAATAAGTGGTGTACTCTTGTGAGACAGTTGTCCGATAGGATGGATGCCGATCAAAGAAATATCTAGCAGAATTTAAAAGAATTTTGACTTTAAAACAAAGCACCTTCTGTAGTTTGACAAAGACTTAAATGCATTCAGAATGATGAGTTCAGCCGCAGAGAACCAGATGAAATACCAAATATTTTACTACCCAGCTGGAGTAAATATTCATCACTTGATTCAGTTCACTCTCCCACTGCATTCACCCCGTCTTCAAAGCTGTTTTCAGTTTGAGGAGTCAGTGAGAGTTGATCCTGCAGCCTCGGACCTCTCAGTCCATTCTGTTTTCTGCGTCTTGTCAGTTGTTCGGTCTACTTCGACACCCACGACAACAAACACCCACAGTGTGCTCTTCCCTTTCTCTCGTAGCGATGCTACACACTGCAGGTTGTCACGGCAACTGCATCACCGGCTGGTGAGTCACCTGTATGTTGCCATGGGAACTGTCTTGCTAGTGACACCCCTCTCCTTTCCTACCAGCACCCCCTCTCCGACAGTAGCGGAGAGAGGCTACCGTAGAGGCTTGTGGTGTGTGTGTGTGTGTGTGTGTGTGTGTGAACATGTGTGTCTGGTCCCACGCTTCTCTGTGATTGGCTGCAGCGTAGAGAAGAGTTGAACAGTGTTTGTGTGTGTGAACCGGGAGGTTAGCTGCTTTATGTCAAAGTGTCTTTTGGTAGAAAATTGCTCCACTGACGTAATTGAGCAGCGTGGGTGTTGTGTTTGTTCTCAGCTCTCTGAGCACTGCTACCTGGCAAAAATGAGAGAGAGACATAGAGAGAGAATGGAAATGAGAGTGAGAGAGACATAAACATGTAATGTGGGAGTAACAGAGTCAGAGAAACAAAAAGCAAGAGGTCAGAGAAGACAATACGAGGTGATGGAGGACACCATACATTTCCACGTCATTGCTGAAAATGACTAGACACATACTGAGACAGACCATAAGTGAAGGTGAGAAGGAGTCTGAGACGAAGAGTGGGCAGATTATACATTCAGCCGACGGAATTGGAGGGTCGTCTCAGGCTAAGCCATCTACATGAATGTGATTCTGTGACGCAGCGGGAGCGAAAATCCTGGATTCACATCACATGTCGAGCTAATTGGACATGGGTGTGAGTCAGTCTGGCGTTATCCGCCTCTGAGAGGAAGCATATGATGATGAGGGAACATGAGGAAAGAGGGATTGAGATGAGAGCAAAGTGGGATTGAGATGAGAGGAAAGAAGAAGAGAAGAGAGAGAGACTCGGCGCATTACACTGCAAAAAAATTATCTTTCTGAATAAGTCAACTGGTCTATGATTGAGTCTTAAAAGTCTTCTTCTTGGCAGATGTTTTATTGTGCAAGTAGGATGAAATAATTCATTTTTTTCCTCCAATTAAAATCAAATTTAATATCATATTTCATGATCAGATGCCATTTTCTTGCTGCTGGGAGATTAAAATTAAATTTAAGTCTTGGGATCTTGACTGATGCAGCGACGGCCCACAATTATAATTTTTAATTGGCCCCACCTTTTCAGCCATCGCTGCTGTTTCCATGAGCCTCTATACCACACAGTGTTGAAACAAGAGGCCATCGAACTATTCCAAAAAAGTTTCTTGAAACAAGTGAGTTGCATGTTAAAACTCACCTCAGCAGAACTTGTCTCTTAAGACAACTATGGGACTGAAGGATTTGTGAAGCAGGATATTTTCTGCAGTGTAAGCCCTGCCTCATATCCACCTGTCCTGCGCTGCCAGCTGGTCGTCTGCAGCAGTCTCACCGTGGAGGAGCCGGAGACACCACAGCGCTCTCTGAAGCTTCAGATAATCAAGGCGGCTTTATCAAAATCCATCTGGTGGCTGTCACTCAGCCCAGCTGCTACAGAAGCAACCAGGGATCTGTTAGTGAAACCACCACCCCAAACTGCCTCAGCTTCTTGGATAACTCTCTTCCCCTTGTTCTCCTTTTTATTTAACGTCTTTCCCTTTTTGTCTTCCTACAGCTGTTGCCCTGAGATTTTTCCACAACCCGTTAGAATCACCGTCCCACTTTTAAAGCTCATGAAAGATCACACGGGAATGTTATGCACGATATCCCATCGCACCACATGTCCTCTGACATGTCATTTCTGACAGTGAATAAATGGGATTCTCTTCTTTGTAATGCGGCGTACGCCGAGAACACACTCGTGTGCATAATCCTGCTACTCAATGAGTCCTAAGGCAGTCATTTTGTTCATTAACTCGGGATTATACTTATTGTATTAGATGGATTCCTTTCTGATGGAATTTCATTTGTTACAAATGAGGGAATCCATTTCTGCTGCAGCTCTTGGCGAGTATTGAGTGTCACTCCATGAATATTTCTGTTTTTCAACTGAAGCTTTGCAGAAATCTCCTCAATGACAGCTTTCTCTACGTTGCTCAATATTTGGAGATTGCAGGACATCATATCGGAAACTCCCTATCTGTGATTCTTTAGTGTGTGCTGGAAAACAGTAGATCGGCTGTTCAACCCACAGTAGTTTTGCACCACAGGATCGCGGCGCTGACAGCCAGATTGCAGCAACACAAAAAGGGATTGCAGGTGAAATGTGATCGTGGAGATAGGAAGACAGGCGGCGGAGCGGTTGAGGAGGGAGCCTCCAGTCACGTACGGAGCAGGCAGAAGCGTTGCCAAGCGGTTAGAGCAGAAGTGCCTCTTTTCTGCTATCGACTCCCTCCTCCCGAGATAAACACACACTTGTCTGCGAGAGGTAAACAAGCCACTGCTGACGTGTACAACATGAAACTACAAACCTGTGTGTGTGTGTGTGTGTGTGTGTGTTCGTGCATGTGTGTGCTCTCTACAACACTTCAAAAGTCCTGCGTATCGTACCGCATATCTCTTCTTGTGACAAAATAGGTCAACACACACAGGTAGAGCTTGGATTTGCAATTCATGGCAGCAGGGTGGCAGCCATTCCTGGTGTTTTTCCTTATTTTTTCATAGTTATTTCCTGGATATATATTTTTTTGGATGACATTTTGGCAGTGTGAAGGAATTTATAAGACTTTTGGGAGTTTTACAGAGTTGATGCCTCTGCGCCTCAGCTCATAATGCTGCTTAATTTAACACCTTGAACATTTCTGCGTGTCTTTAGTCTTTCATATAAAAGGTCTTTGCACACCAAGTCCGTACTTTTCCTGCCTTTTTTCAATCCGTCATCCGACAAAAAACGTTAAGCACAGTAAACCTTGCACACTGATGCGTTTTATTATTTTATTTGTTGCGAAAAAACTCGCAGTACAAGACAAAACTGAATCAAATACGTGGGTGCGATGGATAGTGCTCGTCCTAAACGGGGCTAATGAATGAATGACATTAGCAGGAAGCTAGCGTTTAGCTGCCTCGAGCACAATCACTACTGTCTAATCTTTCCTACATCCTGTGTTTTGCGACCAAGCTGCTCTACAATCTGCTCTGCAATCACCTGCAACAATCTATTTTTAAATTTTTGCATCTCTGTATTCTTTTATTTCTTTATCGTAAAGTGCTTTGGATGATGACGTTTGCCCGGACGGTGGCTCTGAGTGGTCAAACAACCCTCTTTTGCCTTTTGATTGATGCAAAAAAATGCAGAAAATCTAACCTGTTCCGAAAACTTTTAATGACAAACGAAAGTTTATTTTTAAACGTGCGACAATTCTGGACGAAAAATACGGACTCGCTGTGCAAAGGCCACCAACTTCTGATCTTGCACACAAGTCTAATCAGGGTGGTTCATATTAAATATGAAATGCTTAATCACCGTGTTAATTTTCATTAGCCACCATCTGTGTCGTGTTAGAGAAAGAGTCATCAGTATTACGGCTTCGTCACAGTAGTCACAGCCGTGCTTCATCTGTGAATGAGTTCAGATCAGCCAGTCACAGGTCGGCACACCACAACGCTGCTAGCTGTAAGCTTTATGAGTAAAGGCCTCAGTCTTTTGTCCCTCTCGTATTAACTCCCACCCTCAGCTCTCTCTGGTGGATAAAGAAGTGATGTTGCTGCATTTCACTCCATTTATCCCACTTAGGCTCAAAGTGGCTAATGGCAGCAAGCAGGAGCCCCAGGGCTTCACCCATTAAAAGGGTTGAGGCCCATTGACTTGTTGGAAGAGAAGCAATGGAGCAGATTCCTCTTTGACAGCCAGAGAAACATCAATGCAAGTGATCTACACTTTTTTAGTTTAGTTTGTTCGTTCTGTTTGAACTATGAGGCATTTCCAAAATAGGATTAAAGAGAAATTTAAAATATGTTTTCTTAAAAGATTGATCTCACACACCGCCACCCGACGTTAAAAATCAAAGTAAGCGCGCTACATATTTTGAGCGCCGTCTTTTTCTTGTATAATGTCTGGTTTAATCTGTAACACCGGTGTTGTCACAAGTTTATTAACCAGTGGGAAAATGTCCTCACCGTATCATCCCTAATGTGAATATATATGGATCAAATTTGAGACACTGTGTTGCGAGCTAAGCTGCAATTTGCCTCTCTGACATATAATAGAAGAGAACATGTGAGGACAGCCACACACACACACACACAGTATGGGTATGAAATGCTACTTGTCAGAGTTGCATAGAGGCAGAACTGACAGCCTGAGGAGCCCGTCGAAAATTGACAGTTTTTGTCTTGTTAGTTTGGTGGGAAGAGGACAGCCGATTTAAACGCCTGCTCACACCAAGCGTTCACTTATAGACACTCTCCTCCCGTCCACACTGCTGCATGCCTACATTAACAAGCTGTGCAGCTGGCCTCCAATGTACACAGAGATACGTTTGTGCGAATCTTTGTATCAGACACACACACATACTGTACTATGTATGCTTGGCACGCGGAGAATATCTGAATCCCGAGAAACCCGTTAAAGCATTTCAAAGTTTCACATTCTCCCAGACGTCATGTCTCGCTCTACACACACACACACATGAACTTGAACATTTGGATGTAAACAGTTAAGGTATGATACCCTGCAGTTATCTACACTCTCATGCATGTTTTATGCTTTTGCACCTTTATATGCATGCAGAAACATCTCCCCTTTGGCAAGGAGGGCTGTTTCCCAGGAATGAGCTCAAGGCAGATCTGAAGGAAGCACCGTCGCACACACACTCACACACACGTTTCACATCCATCATCAAAGCTTTGGTGTTGACAGGCTTATTTACTCAATAGGACAAAAGCTCAATCTCTATCTATATATATCTCTCTGTTGCATCCTTCCTTTCTTCTCTCTTTCTCTCATTTTTCCTGTTTTTGTTTTATCTATTTACGCCCACATACAATCACCGATTCAGCTCCAGGCAGCGATTTATGATGGTGTCTATTTGTGTGTGTGTGTGTGTGTGTGTGTGTGTGTGTGTGTGCAGCTGTGTGTACTTGCACAACCCCAAGTCAAATCCACTGAGTCCCTCCTTCTGTGTTTGCACATGCATGCACACACACACATGGAGACACATGCGTTGATAGATGTGAGAACACGCTGTGAAGCTGTGTCACTTTCCCTGAAGGACGTGTGTGTGTGTGTGTGTGTGTGTGTGTGTGTGTGTGTGTGTGTGTGTGTGTGTGTGTGTGTGTGTGTGTGTGTGTGTGTGTGTGTGTGTGTGTGTGTGTGTGTGTGTGTGTGTGTGTGTGTGTGTGTGTGTGTGTGTGTCTGCGTCTGCAGCCAAAAATTCAGAATAAACATATGATGGAGGATGGTGGCAAATTGTGACGCAGGAGCAGTCACTTTCAGTTTCACACCACCTTCATGATTGAGCTGTAAGAATTAAAACAGAAGGAGTTATTGTATTTGAGAAAGGAACTTCTGCTGAAGGAATTATGAGGATTTAATAAAGTTTTGTGGCAAATTTTTAGTACTTAAAAGATGCTTCTAGACTGTCTCTAAATGTGCGTCATGAGGCATACATCTTGGCAAACCTTGCTTTTCTTCCACATCCTTGTATATTGTATTGACGGTAGTTTCTCAAGGTTATGATTACATCATCAATGGACTATTGCTTTCTGTTGCAAAGAGGATGTGCCCATCTTGCTGCTGTTTTTCTGCAAGAACTTATTTTTTTCGCTTTATTGAAGAAGTGAGTCAGATCTCATATCACAGGCATCATATCTTCTAGGATTGGGAATCCCCAGAGGCCGCATGATACGACATTATCACGATACGACATTATCACGATACGATCTTACTGCGATTTTAAAACACTTTGCGATATGCGGAGTATTGCGTCTAGCGAATTAGCGAATTAAAAATTAACTGTTTAAAACAGCTACATGACGAACCTTTAATATGTGCATGCGCAAGTGTCATAGCTTTAGGCAAACAACAAAGAAAAGCAAAAATGTAAAGAGACAACAGCTGAGATCAAACCTACGACTACATACACATACTTCAAAGCCAGGTGTCCAAATGCTGCTGACCAGAGAGCAAAGCAATCTTGGTTTCAAGAGCCTCTCTTCACAACACTTACAGTAAGTTGACATTAAAAAAGACACTTGCCCAGTGTCCTTTGTCACTTAGTTAGTTGTCTTATGAAGATAAATACATTATGATTATAAATCACTTGTATTATATCACTAAGAGGCTCCACTTGTTGAGTTAATACAAGAGAACTACTTTTTTATATCCGGTGTTCTCAAACGTTTTGAGGCCAGGGACCCCTTACAGAGTCGAACAGTTTCCACAGACCCCCCCTCATAATCGTAACACAGATTAAAGCATAATGCTAACTGCCATTTGTACTCTTACATGCCATAGGAGCTGTGTGTATTCTAAAAAGTTTCAACCTAAATACTTCAGACTTGTTTCATAATGATAAACAGAACACATTTCAATTCAAAATCATGTTAATATCACTTCAATTTCAATTTATATCCTACATTTCAAGTAATTGATCTTAAAAGCTTTCAGAAAATGAACAGTAGCAAGACTGGAATAGTCCTAATAAATCCAGATGTTTAAACAACGTACCGGTCTAAAACTGACTAGTGTCTGATTAGTGCTTCAACTTAAAAATAATGAACTTATTGCCGTGTGTCACAATCATATCAGAGCTTCTATTGGCCCAAAGCTAACGTGGGTGGGAGTAATGGACACAATATGCTTTGTTTTATTGCTGCAAACGGTCCCAATGTGTAGATAAACACTTTTTAATGATGGCACACATTTATAGTAGATTATTTCGCCGACCCCCTGACAGATTGCCGAGGACCCCATTTTGAGAGTCACCGTTTTGTATCATGCAAATCCTCCCTAAACATCCTGGCACATTAAATGTAAAGGAGCTCCCATCTAATTAAATCACAGGAAACTGTATCATTATCCGTGTCATTATCCAAAACATCATCAACAGCCAACACATTTTTTTTCTTTTGTGACTTTGTTCTTAGAGAAAGGAATCGTGGGAGTTGTGAGAAATCACACCTTCAACTACATTCAAAGTTAAAACAACAACAAACGCTGGTTTTCTTTCCTGTTTTTTTTGGTTTGGAACGTGATAACGGATCATTCATATACTGCATCTTTAAGCAACAATCCCTCCTCGGCAAATATATGACTCTGCTGTTACTGACAGTGATGTCATCCTGTGTGTGTGTGTGTGTGTTAAAAGTCCGGCTGGATCTCACCATAATTGGATGATATTCTGGCATCTGATAGGAACCATTTAGGCAGGTGGCAGCTGACCGAAAGCCACTGTTATGAGTGTGTATGCGTGTGTGTGTGCGTGTTAGCAACTCTGACAACAGTATTTTCGGAAAGGTGTGCGTGTTGCGTCTCCTCCAGTTGATTAAGACAGATGCTTCCTCCCTCTGAAATTTATTCGGGCTACTTCAGCATTTCCTTCTCCTTTCTTCCCTTCTTCTTTTCTTCTTCTTGTGTTTTTCTTCCTACCCTCTGTTAAATGATCATACGCTGGGGAAATTAGCTCTGACACTCGGTTCTGCTCTCAGCCGCACACACAATCATGTGTGTTAAAAAACCTGAGACAGACATCAAACTGCACGGGGCAGCTATAATATATTCCTGCTGCGGTTGCTGCTTGTCAATTTAGAAAATCCTCTCCTCTCTCCCATACTAACACACCTCTGTGATTGCTCTATTACGCGAGCGGCACATTAGGTGTTGAGCCAAACTGTCTTTTTCATTTCTCACTTTACCCCCAAAATTGCACTAAGGAGTCATTTTTATGCCAATATAACATAAAAGTTAGTTGGCTGGTGCAGCGCTACAGTAACATTAAATCTTCTCCCTTCATAACTGAAGCGACTGGGAAAAGTTTCAAAACGATAATTAGGAAGGGAGCACAAGGCGCACTAGCGTCAGGACTGGGATTATGCTGCACAAGCTCTTTAGTGTTATTGTTTTTTTTTGGAACTGAAACACAGGTTTCCGGCTACTTCAGTTGTTTTAGGATGCCTGACGTGTCTCTCTGCCAAGTCATGGCATGACGATGATCACCAAATTGGACTTGAGCCCTTTTTCCTTTCACATGTGCTGGCTTGGTTTCACTCGGTTTGCGCGTCAGCACAGCACGGAAGGGATTTGCATCTCCATTACAACGCGGCTACCCGCTTGAGGGTGTGTGTAACCATGGCCAAAGGAGCTGCTGTAAAACGGTGGATAAACATGTTTAATTTCCTATATTCTTCACAATAAATGTCCATTGTTATTTTTTGCTGCTTGTTCTCTTCCTCCCTGCAGTATTAGTTGACTTGTTTTTATTGAAGAATAGCCGCTAACAAAGTCAATTCGGTGATAAACATATTTAATTTCCAATAAATTCTTCGCAATAAAAGTCCCCGTTATTTTGTTATTTATAAGCTTTTATTATGAAGCAGCAAAATCAGGACATGTTGGGATTTTATTGTGAAGAGTTTATAGGAAATTAAATGTTTATCTCCGAATTAGCATGCTTTGTTTAATTCTTAATTAAAACAACTATACTGATACTGCAGAGAGAACGAGTACAATTGGGGGCATTTATTGTGAAGAATTTAGGGAATGAAATGTGTTTATCCATCGTTTTACAGCTGCTCCTTTGGCCATGGTTACACACACCGTAGCCCTGTTGTATTGGGGATGAAATCCCTGCCGTGCTGGACTGACATGCTGACATGCTGAGCCAGCACATGTGTTTGGAAAAACCCTATTTGGCTCTACTCTGGTCCATCTCGGTTGCGGCTTGGCACATCTCGGTGCGCTAAAACTGGTAATGGAAACACAACTCAACACAGCATAGTTTGACTCGGCGCGGCCAGAAGTGCCAGTAGAAGAGCCCCAATAGTGACCATCTTGAAAGAAATGTGATGTCCAGTCTGATCCTCCCGGCTTTCGGATGAATCCCTGACAGCTCTGGGTCTAATGTACAATGACATAAAACACAATACTGTAATGAGACCAACAAAACAAATCTCTTCTCTCTCTCTCTCTCTCTCTCCAAGGTCACTTGTCCCATGTAACGGTGAATGAGGGGGAGCACGGTAACCATGGCAACTGCTCGACGGGCCCCACTCCAGACTGCTCCCCGCCCTCCCCCGACACGGCCCTGAAGAACATCGAGAGAGTCATCCGCCCACAGGTGAGTTCGCACACACAGACACACACACACACGCAATAATGAATGTGTTGCAGAGGCACCTGATGCATTATTGAACATCACAGTATCCACCTACAAGTGGCTTAAACAGCTGCACCCACCCACACACACACACACAATGATAAACATCTCAAAAACCCAGGTGTGCCCCGTATCTAGAGCTCGACCGTGCTTATTGGTTCACTGTGAAAGAAACTCTATTACTCTGGATGTAAACACAAACAGACAACTTCCTGATCAATGCGAGGCAAAGGCTGCATCTCACACAGTTCTCCATCAACGGCACCCACGAACCTCCTCAATCGTGGCTTTGAAACATTGTGGTCTGCAGCCGCCCCAGCTGGACGCCTAGGTTACCTCCAGGCCCATTACTTCCTCTTCCACCTCCTTCAAAAACAGTGTACAGCGGTGACATGAAGCCACTGTGAAAGTTCTAACAAAGAGACATTACGATCAGCTTTTACCAATTTCGATGTAAATTTGTCTCCACTAGCCAAAATTGTGTCCGTTTTCATCGAACCCCTGATGCTGTTTGGTTTGGGCAGTTGTGAACGCAGTAATCGTACTCTGTTGTGGACCAAAACAACTGTTCTTAGACCGCTTGCGAGAGGTTTACACAGGCTGCCTGTGCGGGCATTTGTTGAGATGAACACAGGTAAACGACAGGTTAACATGAGTGGGAGAGGACTGACCTGGACTTCTACATAAGTCCAATGTTTGTTTGACATCAGGGGCAGAAAGAACCTACAGAATATGCTAAATAAAGTCCACAAAAATAGTGACGTTTATAAAGTACTTCGAGATAAAATTTGTGCGCACAGTCGATCAGTGCCAAGTCGAACTGCAAAATATTTGACAGCAATATTTCAAAGTCTTTGATTCCCTGCATAGAAGTGGCAGCTCTCGAGACAAAAAAGATACATTTCTTCCTTTGTAGTTTTTTTATTTGTAATGTTATTAGGGGACATGATTGAATTTACTGTGTTATGAATTGATTCAGAATCATAAAAGCTAAGAATCTCGATTCTTACAATAATACATTTTCTTCATTTTAAACTCAAGTCACATAGTAGTTGGTCATCATCTAAAACGTTTAATTGATTGTGTGAAATCTGACATTGATAACTTGGAGTATATAGTATCCAAGGTGATCCATATTGAGAAACTAAATCCAGCAGTCTGTTAACATTCAGTGTCCAGGCAGCCTGAAGCGAAGGTGGGTTCATCATCTGCTGCTGAAATGATGATACAGAAATGACTCATACTGCATATTTGTGTGGAATCTAATAAAAATGCTGCATTAGGATTATTTTCAGGGGAGGAACCTCCTGGGCAAGCGGAGTAGTGTTAAAGAAATATGCAATGAATATGCTTCAGTCTCATCATATAAGAAATAGACAATATATTCTGAAGCCTGTTGTTATGCTCAGGAAACTTCACCGTCTCTGTTACTTTGGTAACGGACTTGTGCAACAACAACAGAATAGATTAACAAAGTGTCACTGATCATGAATAACCTCAAATCAGCACCCAGCGATTCAAATGCAACAACAAATCAACCTCCGTAGTGACTCCAGATTAATTTAGTCCTCTCGCTTCTGTCACCGGGAAGATGGCATCAGACACACGAGCTCAGAGCCAACGTTTTGCACCTTGATAATTAAAGTCAGTTGTTTTCTCAGTCGGCGGATGATGCGTGACACAACACTGAAAAAAATATCAATCTGAAGTGCTTGTTTAGTCTGGCGATGAATCATAAAATATTAGTTTCACTGAGGTCTGACAGTGGGGTGACACAATTATCTTGTAAATCAATCTTTTTTTCAAGAAAATCCTTCAAGTGTTGCACTTGTTTTTCCCTTTTTTTTTATTAAAGGTGCTATTGATGACATTGATAACATTCAGCCACTGGATGTTGCATTCTCCCTCCCCGGTTCCATTACATTTACTTCACAACAAGTCGTTGCCAGGCACTTTTCGTCAATCTCAGCCATTTATCTGTTTTTTCCACACTGACTGACGACCCAGAGATCCCTCGTGATGCCAACGTTGTTTTACTATAGGCTCACAAGCCAGCTTATAAGAAATGGGAACCAATCATCAGACATATTTCACAGAGATAAACAAAACATTCATTTTGAACCCGCCAACATTTTAAAAATGATTTATTATTATTAATTACTTAATACTTTTTTCAGGAAAAGCCTTCTAAAGTCTTTGTGGATGTACTACTTTTTTTAAAATATTTGTCTACATAAAAATATTATCAATAAGACCTTTAAGAAAATAAGAGTTTTAGGGGGAGTAGGGCTGTCAATCGATTAAAATATTTAATCGTGATTAATCCATAGATTGTCCATAGTTAATCATGATTAATCATTTAAAAAAAATGTTATCTCTTCAAAATGTACCTTAAAGGGAGATTTGTCAAATGTTCTGTAAAGGGGAGACTCGTGGGTACCAATAGAACCCATTTTCATTCACATATTTTGAGGTCAGAGGTCAAGTGACCCCTTTGAAAATGGTAATGCCAGTTTTTCCTCGCCAAAATTTAGTGTAAGTTTGGGAGCGTTGTTTAACCTCCTTCATGACAAGCTAGTATGACATGGTTGGTACCAACGGATTCCTCAGGTTTAAAGCCAGTATCTTCACTCTAGCTTCAACCTCCCAAAGATTGATTGCATTAATGCGTTACAGAAATTAGTGGCGTTTAAACAAATTTGCGTTAGTGCATTATTATAGCGTTGACTTTGACAGCTCTTAATTGAGACTAAATGGCTGGCAAAGATAGACGTCACCTCACAACTTCACTTGTCTCTCTGAATGTCCTTTACTCACCTCACATGTTCTTTTCCTCCCTTGTTTCCTTACCTCACTTCCTCTCCCATCCCCCCACCCCCCACGTCATCATGGGTCTATCTTTGGCATGTTAACTAACTAATGTGTGTTGAGGGACCACATGCGGTGCCCAGCGGGCTGCCGCACAGCTTGAAGCGCACATAATCAAGGAGCACCAGAGTTCAAATTTATAGCTCCTAATTAATTCTCTCGAATTCATTTCATTTCATTTTAGTGCTCCCGCTGGCGATTTCCTCAGTTGAACACTGTACGCCGAACACTACGCAGGCTAACAGACACTCACATGACGGTTGCAGCATGTATAGAAGAGTCTGGTATAGTGCTGTAGTCCCTCCTGTTGTCTGTATTAGAATATTAATGTGGGGCTTTCAGGCTTCCGGAGGGGGTTTACAGCCAAAGTATGGATTCAATTTTAAACACGGTGATACAGTGTAGGGATGATTTGATCAGATGGTTTACTGCCATCTTGCAAACAGTTATATAACCCACTTTATTAAATCATATCTAGAAATTTAATTTCTCAGATAGGTTGCTTTGGACAAAATGTAATAATAATCTGATGGAGCTCTCTTTAGGGACCTTGATATTAAAATTTCATAGGTACGCTACACACAAATTGTTGATTTAATGATTCTATTTTATACTCATTTGTAATAATTCGATATTCAATATTATTCCCTTATCCTCTACTTCCACGTATCACAAAGTGATATGTACGTGTATGATGTAACCTAATGTAGCTCTCAATGACTACGTTTACATGCACACTATTACTCCACTGTTATTGCTCATATGACAAGTTTTCTGATTAAGACATGTGGGATGTGCCGATATTATTCAGGTTTTAGATGCATTCTTTAGACATGTATACAGCGCATTCAGAACATTCGTCTAAATTGGGTTTTTTTATGGCAGTTTGCGACACACGGTCTCTTGCCTGTAAACCGTCTGTTTCACCGACGGTTTGCAGAGATTCATGACCCAAAGAAAAGCCCACATTTCTGGTCAGAAAGAGAAACACACCTACTTTTAAACATTATGAAAGACATGGCTAATAACCGTTTTTTGGAAATGAGCAAATATCACAACACCGACCTTTTCAAGCAGGCGATTGAAGGAGTGAAAGAGGGAGGTCCGCCACCAGTTACGTTAATCGGAGTATGCACGGCTGCATGTAAACGGGAATATCGTGGAATATTCATTTTCATTAGCCATGTAAACAGCTTAGTAGGAATATTATCTTTTTCAGAATAAGGGCAAAAACGAATATTTTGTGCACGTAAACGTAGTCAGTGTCTCATTTTCTACCTTTTATGTCACATTTACAGTGATAATAAATACTACTGATATTTAGTTTGATAATGTTGCTGGTTATTGTGATATTAATGTTTCCTCATATTGACCCCTAATTCTCAGTAGCCAACACTAGATCCAGTAACTAGCAGAAGTGAGCTTATAGATTCGTGTGTGGCAAAAAATATCTTCATTTAGCACTAAGTCTTACATTTCTTTAAACAAGTAATTTGCCAGTTTAATTTTTACCCATTTATCTATTGCACATCAAGACATTTTTCTAGAATAGACGAGACTTAAAGCAAGTAGACTTGTATGCCCTTATGGTATCATTCTCTTTGAATCTAAGCAAAATATCATTTGAAGACTGGTGTGAGACTTCCTACTTTGCAGTGTGTAAACCTCCCTCCCCCCTTTGACAAGGCTCCCCACGGCTGTTGCTGTGAATAAAAATGTGTACTTCTGAGTGATTCTGCTCCTTTAAATCCGGGTTTAAAGGAAATTATTCAGCATTCATGCTGCTAATGCTGCTGCGGTATTGACCGCACGCCAGTCGCCGATAAAAAAAAACACATGTGATGACTTTGTAAAAGCGCGAAGAGATCACACAGGCTGTGTTGACGGAAATCCACGGGCTTAATGTTTGGGTGGTTTTTATTTATTCATCGCTCGCTTCTTGTCCAAACTGTCAGCTGGACATGTTAGATCTCCACGAGCTCTTGATCACACTCAGGGGCAGATGGGATGTGAAACACAGAAAGAATGGGGGAATAATCAGATGGATGAAAAGATGCAGAGAGCACAAGACGGACAGAGATGCACACTGCATCATGGGGTTACCATTTTCATACCCACCGGCTCAGTGTCCTACTTTGCTGCTTCTGTGTGTGTGTGTATCCGTCTTTACAGTGAATTATAATAACCATTACTTGCCTACGAGAAATTCCTAGCTACAGTCAACACATGATAGAACTCGTGTTTGCACCCGCAAAGGGTGAAGCTGGTATCTCGGCCAATCACATGGTCACAATAAGACATTACACACACAGATAGACAAATGCACCTGTGCACTAGCTCTCTTGTACTTCTATTTTTGTGAGGACTGATTTCTATTTCTAATATTTAGTGTGGCGACATTGATATAAATATTAGAAACACCTCTCAGTATAACACAATACAATTCAACAGCAACTCAAACTGCAAACTCCAAAATGACTAAAAGCACCTCTCTCAAAAAATGTCAACAAAGATGAGCATTATTTATTTCAGGGTTGTTGTAGTTCTACACTATTTAGCAAACCGTAATCAAATATTAGTAAATTGTATATTTTTTGGGACTATAAGAGACATATAGTGTATCACTACGCTTCAGTGGTGGAATGTAACTATATAAGTATAAGTATATCTACTCAAGTACTGTACTTACAGTACAATTTTGCGGTACTTGTACTTGAGTATTTCCATTTTATACTACTTTATACTTCCACTCCACTACTATTTGGAAGCTGAAATTGTACTTTTTACTCCATTGCATTTATTCTGATAGGTTTAGTTACTTTGCAGATATTCAGGTTGTTACTTTCTGAATCTATTTTATGTTAACAACAAACTCTTATAAGACAGGGAAACTGTGTCACCTTTCTGACTTCCTACTTCCAGTAGGCTAGTTATAGTTTATGCAAGTGCTGTCCACTGGAATGGACAGGATTTCAGCACACGCTGCAACGGTCATCCTGCTCACAGAAGAATTGCGGCTAGCAACAGGCACAACATATTATGTTTCCTTGTCTTATATGTGTTTATTATTAACATAAAATAGATTCAGAAAGCGACAGCATGTTTATTTATATTGCAAATGTTGTTGAAATTCATTCATATCGCCACTGACAGGCAGTTGCTGTTTTACCGTGATGACGCTACCACCTAGTTGTTTACCAGCGCGCCCTCGCAATATGCGTGTAAATGAGCAAGTTGAAGTATTTTTTTTTGTCATGTTATATTTAAAAATGGCCGTTGTTCCCCTTTAAGTATGTTTTGACACTAATACTTGTGTTTTTACTTAAGTAAGATTGTAACAGAGCATTTTTAAACCGTAGTATTGCTACTTCTACTTAAGTAAAAGATCTTCGTACTTCTTCCACCACTGCTATCCTTTCTATGGTTCGAAGCAAAGGATTACAGCATTACTGTGTGTGCGTGTGTGAATAGAGAACAGCTTCTGTTTGTCGTTGCTTTCCAAGTGTGACTGCATGCCATAGCGTTGCCACACACACACACACACACACACACACACACACACACACGGAGATATGAATGCATATGCAATGCATTGCACACATTCAGATCTACTGTCACACATGAACACGTTGTTACATACAGTATGTATTAACACACACCAGAATGTACACAGTGACAATCTGGTAAAGGAGATAGCGTTCCTGACAACACACAGACACACTCAGACACATACTCATAGTGGAGATCAGATAAAGCAGGCTAACTGGTTTCTGATGTGTTATGGAGGGGCGGAGATAATAGATATTTTTCCCATATAGAGGTTGAGAGGATGCAGAGACGCACACACACAAAGCACTTGATCTTAAATGTACAGACTAGGACACAGCTGTCACATAGGAGAGTGTATAAGAGCTTTAAGAAGCAGACTAACAACCAGTTTGTTTGTTGAAAATCCCCCCTGGAGGATCTTCTTAAAGAAGCTGCATGACTCATTCTCTCAACTCCCCAAATTACCGCGGTCAAAGTGCTCTTGACCAAGACACTTAAAGACCGTTATCAATCTCAATCAATGTCGCCTCAATGGGAAAAAAAAAGGCTATCAATTTTGGTGTTTCTTGTAGTAGAGGTGGTTTGTTTTGACCAGCACAGATCTCGTGAACTTAAAGGTTATATTTGTAATTTTAACATCAGCGTAGAGTAATTTTGAGATGACAGCATAATTATAGTAAACAAAGGAAGACGATCACAAAAAAAGGCTTCCAGTTCTCCACAAGCTCAAATATATACTGTTTAAACTACACTACTGGGACAGATCTCAATGGGAATCTCTTAAAGATTCAAAACAGTAAAAGTGATTGTTGATATTAACATTAAAACAAATGACTCATCTAAATATAATGTCATAAAATTGCTAGTATTACCGATCCCACTGAGAATCAACACCTTGTTCTGCAATTCACAAGCTCACTGAGGCTATTTGTGGGCAACATGCTAGAACGAAATGGCTAGTGAACAAGTAAACAAGCAGCTGGTAAAGAAAGTTAAACATCTAAAATACATAAATACATATTTTATTTTGGGAGTAGGTTGAAATAAACGTGAATCTTGAACCATTTGAAACTCCAGTGGGATGTTTGCGATCATGTTAGCCATATGTACTGGCGCTGTAAAGTGTATTGCTGTATATCAAGTAACGCTGAAACAAATAGTTGATTAATACCTTAGTTGATTGACAAAACAATTTGGATAATCTATTAATTGTTTTAAATAATTTATCAGACGGAAATGCCAAGCATTCTCTGGTTTCTGCATCTCAATTATGAGCTACCCTTTTCTGTTTTATATAATTTTGAAACAAATATCTTTGTATTTTGGGCAAAAGAAATAATTGGAAGATGATGAGCTCTGTGACGTTTTGATAGATATTGTCCTTATTTTTGATTAACAATTAATTGAGTCGAAACACAAATCAAGAGATGGTAACACTTTATTATAACCATCATTTATAAATGTTAAATTGATAGGTAATTGAACTTAGTTAATAATTATTTTAGTGTTAACAAACAATGAAATGATTAATAATGTTTACAAATTATTACTAATGTTAACAATTCTGTTTCTATTTTATCATTAGTTTGTCTAATACAAAATAATTAGTTTATAAATCATATATTGTCTAATCAGCTATGATACAATATATAATTTATAAACTAATCATTTCACATTAGACAAACTGATGATAAAATAACAGAAATAATAGCATTACTAATAATTAGTAAACATTAATTATCATATCCATTGTGTGTTAACACTAAAATAACTGTTAACTATAGTTAAATTAACTATCAATTTACCATTTATAAATGATGGCTATTATAAACCCAAGAGATTCATAATGAATTATGTAAAACCATATCAAGCTGTATTGCTGTTATATAACCATTATTTAATCAGCGTTTCCCTGTATTTCCATTAGAGGAAACTTGTCTTATTATAAACCTGCTTTCCTGACAGAAAATCTCCCGATTCTTTAATACATCACGCGTCCGCAAGACAGATCACTAATCACTTTGGCAGTTCGAGCTCATTAATCCGTTCACACTCATCAATCAGTTAGCCAGTGGGGTTGTGTTTGTGCTGAATACACAGACAGTCACTTGATGATCCCTTTCCGACAGTGTTGCTCCAGTCTGTTAATCTTCCAAGATATTTGCTCAGATTTGTGGCGTAATTACAATACATATGTGCAACGTGCAGTTCCATGAATAGGACTGCATATTCGTGCCAGCTCTTTATCCAGTTTGTCCATATTGTGGACACATGCACACACGATCAATAAACAGTAATTATGGCAGATGTTTAAAGAGGGATGGGCAACAAAGGAGGGGTACTGTAGCAGGAAGCAAAAAAGATAATGCAGAGAAAAGGACCATAAGGTGAAGGAAAAGCAATATTAATTTACTTTCACGTACCTCGGTCAGCTCATTCCTCTCATCATAGCAGGCGGCTTTACGGCACTCCACCTGAAAGTTGCTGGGACAACTAATAGACCTTAATGTGTGTGTGTGGTTGTTAAAGAGGTTTGCTTTCCCAGCCAGCAGGAAGCCTGTGTGGCCCCCAGAGGAGAGACGTTGGGTCATACACAGCTAATTAAACTGACTCAAGCTAATGCTAAAAGCTCTCCAGTGGGAGTTGCACATCTGAGCTGTTTCCTGGTATTCGCCACCTGTATTAAAAGGATTTGTACGTAGCGTTTTGATGATCTCAATAAATCATGCAGTTCATTCACCTCATTAGTTGTGAGCTGAGACTACTGCTAGCTTTTATACTGCCCCCTGCACTGCATTTTAAATTGTGTGCCACTATACTGTTAATTTGGCGGGAAAACTGCTTTATGACATATAACGAACAGAAGTACTTCTAGTTGAAACTTCTTGAGGGACGAGACAGTAGGAGTAAATGAACCCAATGGAGTGATGGTAGGTAATGGGAGGGAAGACGATTATAGTGGCAGAAAATATTATTTTTGAGTGTGGAAACGATAACAAAAACAAGCTGTTTGCTCTGAGGTTGCAATCTAGAAAACCTCCAGTGATTTGAATTCAGCACTCAGAAGCCAGACTAACCCGAAAATGTCTGAAAAAGTCCAAAACTGAAACTGAACTTCATGATTCACATGTTTAATATCTTAAATAATACTTGATTTCTGCAACTTCACAGGCTATTTCTTGTCTTAATTCTATTCAGAAACTGACTTATTTGGACTATTATTTAGTTTAAACTCAACAATGTGATTGGAAACCAATGTTCTTCCATGTGTGAAAATCTGCAAAAGACCAGTGATAACCCAACAAAGGTCCATGTTGACATCTCTGTATAAGTGAGCACTCGTCAGTCATTTACAATCTGACACCTCCCAAAGAAAAGGCTAATTGAGTTCTTGATGATCAGATTTGTAAGGTTAAAGAAAAGTGGTTTTGATTTAGAAAAGCTACCTGACCTGACCCCTCGATAGATATTGATTTAGTATTCCAGCAGTAACCCACAATTTCTTCAAGAAATCAGGCCGTGCTGAGGCAATAAAACTGACTTAATATATTACCCTGAGTGCCTCCACTACGGCATTTCATCATGACCAGCTGAGAGAGAGTTTAGATTGTAGGAATATTATATTTACTTACTTACCTTTGTGTTTCCAACAGTTAACAAAAAGGAAAAAAGAGCTTCTTTAAACCAGAATTTCTGTCAGTCAACGTCAGCTTTTCTGCCACTAGAGTGGACAGAGGACGTGTCTGGAAAGGCACGGGCACACACACACTGCTGCATGCACCATGTTCGAGCCTTCAGGGGTGGGGGGGCACTATATATGTTAATGTCACTGAAATTGTCTCAAAGTGTGTCAGTACCTGAGAGGCTCACCTGAGTGAAACTTTCAAAAAATGTCTTGTGGAGAATAATAGAGAGGCAAAGTCCCGCCCCTTCCGGTGGACCCCCATGTGATCTAGTTGTTAGAGTTGCAGTTAAAAGTTTGTGTTGAGTTTGTTCTTTTTCCTCCCTGCTGTTGACACATCAACACGCTCTGCGCTTCTCAGCTTTTCTGTTTTGTTGTTTGTGTTTACATCTTTCTGAATGTGTGAAGCCACCAAAATAAAGACAAAAAAGGGAGAATGGAAAAGAAGTTAAAAAAACGCTGTCTACAAAAAGATGCTCCATGCGCGGCATCATTAACTCGTGGCTACTGCTAACAGAGGAGAAGTTGCTCCAACACCTGAAAAATATAAATTAAAATCATTATGATAATCACCTTTCAGTCCCCTGCTCATGTTAAATTACTAAATTAGTCAGCCAGTAAAGATATTTAAAGGAAATAGGAATTTTTAGTAATAAATAACCCACCCACCTTTGGTACAATCAACATATATTATCTTTGTTTATCATTGCTCCTACAGTTTGCAAGTTTCATTCCTCAACAGAGAACACCAACGTTCCCCAACTGATCTTTAAATCATGATAATTTCATAATTGATTATCCTGTTATTCGTAATTTAGCGCACAACTCACAGAACTGATCACTTTTCAATGCATGCAAGCTCTGCAGAGCACGTCTCGCCTCGTCTTAGGTGAGGAATTGCACTTTTCATCTAATGGGTGTGTCATTTATTCGCGCCCCGGCACAAACACACACACATTAGTGAGGTGTTAAATGGCATGTTTTCCCCCAGGGATGCTGTTGCAGCGGAGAAAATGTCTTTTGCTGTAGTTTAGTCAAGCATGGAAGACCTGCCTGTGTGTCTGTGCTCATTAATCCCCTTCCAATCGGCCATGACATGTTCATTAGCCTGCTGCCCGTTTGCATTGTTAACGCTAGGCCTCAGCCATGAGCTGCAGTATGTGTCAGTGTGTGTGTGTGTGTGTGTGTCTGTGTGTGTGTGTGTGTGTGTGTGTGTGTGTGTGTGTGTGTGTGTGTGTGTGTGTTTATATGCATGTGCGAGCTCTTAATAAGCACGAGTCCAGAGAGAAGACGCCTTTAGTTGTTAAAGACGAAGCCTAAGCCAAACACACAGAGATGAGAAAGATGAGTCCCGGATTAAAGAGCTGCTTAAAGGACAAATAGAAGAAGTTGAATTTGCCTTTAAACTCATTAAACATTAGATGTCTCACAAAAGAAGACACGCAAACAAACACAGCATCAGCCTCCCACTTTGAAACACCACAGAGTCTCATTACAGCAGTTCCATCATTCTGGGCTGATTGCTGTTTCATCTCATTTATTCCGGGTCCTTTTTTGTTCGTTGTTAAGCCTGCGGCAAAGTAAACACTACAGGTTCTGTTTCCACTGCGTGAAGCGGTTCAATAATAGTAGGTTTGACAGATTTATTTGTTTTTACCAAAGGTCATGAATGCTTTTGATTACAAAGATCATAAGACATACAATTATTTGTAACATGACAATAAAGAAAGAATGATAAAAGTTCCCTCCCTTTGCCAAATCAGGGTGACTCCCTGTCAGCTTCATACATCATCGTCTTATTCCCCGTTGCCTGTCTGTTCTATTGTGATCTTGTTCGGTTGATGCATTGGTCCTTTAAACATCCCCAGTCTCTGTGGGACGGTGCTGCTATGCTGTTATTCCCCCCGGATTAACTCTCCACATAAAAAAAAAATAGTCGATGTTAGTGCTGCGCCTGTGCTGCATTCTGGTCCTTTGAGGCTGCTGTGTTTGAGACTTTTAGTCGCTGTGCCTCTAATATACTAGATTTCTCCATGTATGGGGATTAATAATGGTGAATCCTGGAACACACTGTCTTTGATTGACTGATACCAAACGGTGTGTGTGGAAATGTCTTAGTTTGTCCACTCATTCACAGAGAAAAACACACAGTAGAACAAGTGACCATTCTTGCCAAGAGTTATAGGAGATCGATATCACTTGTGTCTGTCCACTAAATATGAAGCTACAGCCAGCACTCGGTTAGCTCAGCTTAGTATTAAGACTGGAAACAGCTAGCCCGGCTCTGTCCAAAGGTAGCAAAATGCGCTGACCACCACCTCTAAAGCTCACTATTCTTGGCCGAAAGAATAATTGTTAGTATAATTCCCTCTCTATTATCTATATTAACTATTATTGATGTGAAAACATCTCCTTCAAACAACTGGATTTATTCAAGTTTCTTGCCAAAAACTACATTTTTACAAGATTACATTTGAGCACATTATGATAATTAGAATTTACCTTCACCTAATCCTCATTTTTCTAAATAGAGCCTGAACGCTTCATAATAGTAAATCAATGGTACCTCCCGTGTTGACATCGGCAGGACAAGAGCTGGTTAACGTTAACTAGCTCTCGTCCTGCCGATGTCAACACTGATTTGTTGTTCGCAATGTAGCATCATCAGGGAAAATATAAGGTGTATCGCCTGGATGCGTCTATAGTGAGTTTACTGCGTCCCAAACACATCGTCCCCGGGACGCCTTTGGTCTCGAGCCCTGACGGTACCTATTACTGTAGAAAAACAAGTACCGTTTTCAGAATTTTGGCATCGACTTGGTATCTGTTGTCATGAAATCCCAAGTTTTCACCTGTTTCCAGTCTTTCCGCTAAGCTTCCATCATTTCTTCCTTGCTAACCTTCTCCTTTCTTTTGCTCCTCCCTTCCCTACCTCCTTCCATCCTAAATTCTGCTCTCCGTCTGACCTTCTTCCATTTCTTTATTATTGTGACCATGTCTTTCTGTCCCTTTTTTACCCTACTGTACCGGTTTCTTCCCTCCCTTTCTTCTTTCCTTCCTTTATAGCTTCATTCCTTTCTTGCCCAACCTCCATCATCATACCTTTTATTCTGTTCTTTGTTCCTTCCTTTCTACTTTCTTCAGTGATTTTCACTTGTTGTGTCTTTTCCACCTTTTCCACCTACTGTTTTTTTCATTTCTCCCTGTCCAATTGTCTTTTATTTTTCATGCCCTCCTTCCTTTTGTTCAACCTATTTCCCTGCTCCTGTTTTGCTTTTGTTTTTCATCTCAGTTCAGTTCAGTCTATCTGAAGACTCTTCAAAAGCCCAATTTGAGTGCACCGTGCATGGAAGAGAGCTCTTTCTCTCCTCCTCTACTTCCATCTCCTTTCACAACCTCTCCCCTCCTCGTCTCTCTCGTTCTCTCTCAAGGTTCAGTTGTTGTGCCTCGAGTCACACACGACAGTGAAGGTCTCGTGAAGGTTGTCCTGTCATGTGTCTGTCTCTCAACATCCCAGGGTGTCATTTTGCCTTTAAGGTTCACTGTATTGATTCACTTTGCCTCCGACTAGTACGCGCACACACACACAGAGACACACACTCCAGCAGGGTTTTGACTGCCTGAGCTGTTTGTGAAGCATAGCAGCAGGTTGTTGAGAGCTGCAAATGCCTCATTATGTAAGATGTGTTTACCAGATGCCAGTCTACAGTTTCAGTTGTCCTCTGCCTCGCTTTCTTCTCACACTCCGTCTCACTCTTTCACTCGCTGTAAGCAAAGCAATCATTATGACTCTCTCTTTGTCTGTCCGTCCATATCTCTCTCTCTCTCTATTTACCTCTGTTCCTCTCTCTCTCCTTTTCATAACTGCACTCAAATTATTCATTGTATAAACGGTGTTGACATCTACATATTTTATTACATCATACACATGTTCGGGATGAATTAGTCTGAAGTTATGAGTCAATTACATTTAAAAACTTTCACTCGTAAAACAAATTAAATCGGTCATAAGACAAGAACGGCCAGGAAAAATGAAGAACGTGTAATGAGAATTTATTATAATATAATAAATTCAGCAATATAGATTTAAATGGCACCATAACTTCTCACAGGAAGTGTTTAATTGGCAGCGTTTTTTACAGTTTAGTTGGTGAATTTCAGATCAGACGCCAAAATTCAGCTCCTATGAAACGCCTTCAAAGACCAAAACAATTACTTTTGATGTGTATAATTAAAGTTAGTTGCATAAAGGGAAAAGCATAGAACAAAAATGGATAAAACCCACAATACAGTCAGTTACATTAGACAGATTATAGTTTGTATATAAGCACTCCAAAACCAGTATGAAAGTTTTCGTTTCTCTAACTGTTGTCCTGCTCTTTTCTTTCCGTCTTGTGTCCAGCCCAAGCAGCGCACCTCTCTGTCTTCCTCCCTGGACGTCCAGAGGCCGGTCAACCACAGCTGCGAGCCCAGCGAGGTGAGCTCGTCTCTGGGCTACGCCAGCTTCAGCACCAGCCCCCCCGCCAGCCCTCCGCTCAGCCCCAACCAGGAGGACTCTGCAGGCTCCAACGACGACTGTCAGCTCACAGGTAAGACTCATGAAGCCGCCAGGAGGGAGGGAGGGAGGTAGAGCGATTCGTTTTAATAAAGGCCGTCTCTCTGCCTGAAGTGAGAGTGAGAAGTCGGCCCTGCTGTAACACGCTCTACCCTGACCTCTCGTCTCTCTTGTGGAGGAGGATCAGCAGAAAACACAAATACCTCCTCAAGGGGAATATCACAATATGAGAACTCTTGATGTCAGGTCTCTTGACTTTGTCTGCTGCGCGGACACCAAGCAAAGCAATTAAAGGCCCGGTGGGCGATCTTGAGAAACGAGCAAGAGCACACTAGCCCAGTGTTGCCAACTATTTTCCAATGAAAAGTAGCTATCAACACTAGCTCCAAAAATCCCTAAATCTAGAGAGAAAGTCGCCAAGTCGGCAACACTGGCAGTCCATCGCTTCAGGCCTCCCTCCAAAGCCGCTCCCCCACAATTATCAACATAATACGAACATAAACATATCATAATGAACGTGAAAGGCAAACATGGCTATTGTTAGTACTCACAGTGGCAGGATGTAATGAGATATAAAATCTTTACCAACGCACCTTTAAATCAAAGACTTCATGATTGTCGTCTTTCAAGGCTGAGAAGATTGATGCTGTGTATTCTTTGGAATATGGTAGACGTATTGTGTAGCTTTAAATAGTAATTTTCTCTATGGAGAGTTCTATGAACAGACTTGGAATGAGTTAATCCAACATAGAAAAGCTGTGTAAAAACCTCACATCTATCATGTATAGACAGCTGGAGTCAGGTTATGTCAGCCCTATTCAGTTATGACATCAATAATGCATAAAGCACACATTCACTCTGAAGGTCAATGTATTGATTGGCCATATAATACTTTAGCCTTGTGGTGCATTCATTTCTTAGCTGTTCAGGTGACTATTATAACTGCTGCTTTTTTTTTTTTATTGCTGGTGCTGAAGTATCCTTTCATTCAGTCTTTGTTGCCTCAGTGCAGGCGTTGTTGAATGTTTTTCTGCCTGGAAACCAAATGAAACTTTAACTCTCTTTGCCCAGGGTCCCAGGAAATTGAAATCATATTTCTACTCCTGTCATACGTGAGACCAGAGCAAAGAGGCAGACACCTTAGAGGCTAACAACAGAGCTCAGCTTATTAATTTAAAAGCAATAGTGTTTTTGAGAATCGATACAGTATCCATCCATCCATCCATCCATCTTCAACCGCTTATCCGGGATCGGGTCGCGGGGGCAACAGCTCCAGCAGGGGACCCCAAACTTCCCTTTCCCGGGCCACATTAACCAGCTCTGACTGGGGGATCCCGAGGCGTTCCCAGGCCAGAGTAGAGATATAATCTCTCCATCTAGTCCTGGGTCTTCCCCGTGGTCTCCTCCCAGCTGGTCGTGCCTGGAACACCTCCCAAGGGAGGCGCCCAGGAGGCATCCGTGCTAGATGCCCGAACCACCTCAACTGGCTCCTTTCGACGCAAAGGAGCAAGGACTCTACTCCGAGTCCCTCACGGATGACTGAGCTTCTTACCCTATCTCTAAGGGAGACGCCAGCCACCCTCCTGAGGAAACCCATTTCGGCCGCTTGCACCCGCGACCTCGTTCTTTCGGTCATGACCCAACCCTCATGACCATAGGTGAGAGTAGGAACGAAGATTGAACGGTAGATCGAGAGCTTTGCCTTCCGGCTCAGCTCTCTTTTCGTCACAACGGTGCGGTAAAGCGAATGCAATACCGCCCCTGCTGCTCCGATTCTCCGACCAATCTCACGTTCCATCGTCCCCTCACTCGCGAACAAGACCCCGAGATACTTAAACTCCTTCACTTGGGGTAAGGACTCATTCCCTACCCGGAGTAGGCAAACCACCGGTTTCCTGCTGAGAACCATGGCCTCAGATTTAGAGGTGCTGATTTTCATCCCGACTGCGTCACACTCGGCTGCGAACCGATCCAGTGAGTGCTGGAGGTCGCAGACCGATGATGCCAACAGGACCACATCATCTGCAAAAAGCAGCGATGAGATCCTCAGCACACCGATCTGCAAACCCTCCTCCACCCGACTACGCCTCGATATCCTGTCCATGAATATCACGAACAGGATTGGTGACAAAGCGCAGCCCTGGCGGAGGCCAACCCCCACCGGAAACGAGTCCGACTTATTGCCGAGGATCCGAACACAGCTCTCGCTTTGGGTGTACAGGGATTGGATGGCCCTGAGAAGTGCCCCCCTCACCCCATACTCCCGCAGCACCCCCCACAGTATCTCCCGGGGGACCCGGTCATATGCCTTCTCCAAGTCCACAAAACACATGTAGACTGGATGGGCATACTCCCAGGCCCCCTCCAGGATCCTTGCGAGAGTGAAAAGCTGGTCCGTTGTTCCACGGCCAGGACGGAATCCGCATTGTTCCTCTTCGATCTGAGGTTCGACTATCGGCCGAACCCTCCTTTCCAGCACCTTGGAGTAGACTTTACCAGGGAGGCTGAGCAGTGTGATACCCCTGTAATTGGCACACACTCTCTGGTCCCCCTTTTTGAAAAGGGGAACCACCACCCCGGTCTGCCACTCCTTAGGCACTGTCACCGACTTCCACGCGGTGTTGAAGAGACGTGTCATCCAAGACAGCCCCTCCCCACCCAGAGCCTTCAGCATTTCTGGGCGGATCTCATCAACCCCCGGGGCTTTGCCACTGTGGAGTTGTTTGACTACCTCAGTGACTTCCACCAGGGTAATTGATGATGGTCCCCCATCAGCTTCCAGCTCTGCCTCTACCATAGAGGGCGTATTGGTCGGATTCAGAAGTTCCTCAAAGTGCTCCTTCCACCGCCCGATTACCTCCTCAGTTGAGGTCAACAGTGTCCCATCCTTACTGTACACAGCTTGGATGGTTCCCCGTTTCCCCCTCCTAAGGTGCCGGATGGTTTTCCAGAAGCACTTTGGTGCCGACCGAAAGTCCTTCTCCATGGCTGCTCCGAACTCCTCCCACACCCGCTGCTTTGCCTCCGTCACGGCAGTGGCTGCTGCTCTTCGGGCCCGTCGGTACCCTGCAACTGCCTCCGGAGACCTCCGAGATAACATATCCCGGAAGGCCTCCTTCTTCAGTCGGACGGCTTCCCTGACCACCGGTGTCCACCACGGTGTTCGAGGATTGCCGCCCCTTGAGGCACCTAAGACCTTAAAACCACAGCTCACCGCCGCAGCTTCAGCAATGGAAGCTTTGAACATCGTCCACTCGGGTTCAATGCCCCCAACCTCCACAGGGATGCCAGAAAAGCTCCGCCGGAGGTGTGAGTTGAAGATCTCTCGGACAGGGGCCTCCTCCAGACGTTCCCAGTTCACCCTCACTACGCGTTTGGGCTTACCAGGTCTGTCCAGAGTCTTCCCCCACCCTCTGACCCAACTCACCACCAGATGGTGATCAGTTGACAGCTCCGCCCCTCTCTTCACCCGAGTGTCCAAAACATGCGGCCTCAGATCAGATGATACGATTACAAAATCGATCATCGACCTTCGGCCTAGGGTGCTCTGGTACCACGTACACTTATGAGCATCCTTATGTTCGAACATGGTGTTCGTTATGGACAATCCATGACTAGCACAGAAGTCCAACAACAAACGACCACTCGGGTTTAGATCAGGGAGGCCGTTCCTCCCAATCACGCCACTCCAGGTGTCTCCAGTATCACAAAACATAATATCGCAATACTAGATACTACCATTGAATACAAAATGTAGTTATTTTTCAAGTATTACTTTGAAAAATTTACTTTTCAAAGGTTTTTTGAGATGAAAACGTGTCTTAACTTGTATATTAGTCTCAAGTGTGTTTTACTGGAAATTAAGATGCAAACAAGCACTTTTGGGGGAAAACTCAACCGGATATCTTAAAAACTAAGCTCCAAGACATCAGCACAAGATGCTCTATTAGTCCTGCTGGGAGTCCCTTTCACTGTCAGACCAGATGAAACGCTTTAAGTTTCGTCTAATGACATCCCCCGCTGAGTTCCTCCTCCAAAAGGAATATTCCATGTAATGAATGAGGTGTTTTCTCATAAGAATCTCATAATGAGGGCAGTTGCGTCTTAAGTCTGCACATATGGACATTTCGGTAACTACTTATTTATGTTCACATAATAAAAAAGGAACAAATACTAAATAATGCAAACAGGTTTAGTACTCACATGCTCTTTTTAATGTGATTGTATATTGAACAATTTGGCGAATGTTTTATCATCATAAATCCTAAAATTTGTATCCGCCGTTTGCTAATATTTGACGCCCATATGAAAATATCTTTTCCTCGTTTAATACTGATGTGTCTACACTATATATGGGCAGGTAATAGTGAAAAAATAACGTTTATATTTTGTTGTTATATTTGGTCCTAAGGACCCCTCGGTATTCCCGCGTCACACTCGGTTTACTCCCGACCTTCATTTCCTTTGTGTCATTTCCTAGTCCCTCGCTTCATGCGTTACCATAGCGATGAGATCCCTTGTTGTCATGGTGAAATGGTGGCCTTGGCGATAGTTATCCGGTGACGTGGTCGTGAATACTTCCTTCTCTCACCTGGGTTTCAGTCCAACTGTCCCTCACACCCGCCGCTATCAGGCAGAGCAGGAAGTCGACCAGGCGGGAGGCAGTTTCTGTGTGTGTGCGCGTGTAGGTGTGGTTCTGTGTGGCCGTTTCATCCAGGAGCAGTTCAGAGGCCCAGCTAGACTTTGATCTGTGTAGTGCCTCCAACCAAAAACACATTCATTATCAATCCACAGGTGCATGCACACACGCACACCCAGACGTGAAACTGAATAAGACATCTTCATCTACTATTCTCATTGAAGCATTGCCATGGCATTTATGTAACAAGAGTGTGTTATTTCCCTCTTGAACCTACATAATGAGTGTTGGGCCTGACACTGACGTCTGACTGATGTCGTCCAAGGACAAAGACTGAGGAGCAGTTATTGATCACAGTGTTGAAAAGCCCTCGATTTTACTTTCAACAGCTTAATTTATTGTACATCAAAGTATGTTTTGGGAAGTTAAATTGTGAATACATAAGAAAATCCTTTAATACACGGATGCCAGCAATTCAGTACTGAAAATGGCAATTCATAGGACTCACAATTTATGCTGTATTTTCCTAACATTGTCCCAATATGCATTCCAACATGCATTTTGTTTCAATTCCTGCCGTTACTTGGTCACAAACGAGAAATTTTTTTCGTGGCCAACACACGTAGAGAAAATGTTTATTAACAGGAGCCAAATTGAAATTGTCTGCCTTTTAAATTAAAGACAGTTAAACATTTATTGCAGCACCAACTGCTAAGAAATTTGTCGTGCTGTGCAATTAATCGAATTTCAATTACAAGTTGGGCTTCCAACGATTATGAAAACAAGATAATCGACATGAAATGATTATTGTGCTGCATTCTATTTCTCAATGACGCCCTCGTTTTGTCATGTGCTATAAATCCGGACGTATTTCCTCTGTGGTGGTGTGCAACGACTGGCTCTAGTTCGGCTAGGAAAGGCCCAGGGGGAAGGTGGCGCTTTACAGCACCCCTCGTTCGGACCTCAACGCTTTTTAGTGCTTGCTGTGACCTCTGTAAATAATCGTGATTAGAATTTTTGCCATAATTCAGCAGACCTACAGAAACAAATCTGTATTTCAGTACTATTTCAATACTGGTCTTGAGTACCCATTCCTAATGATCAGCAGTTCAATTTAATAGCTAAAAGGTGGAAAAGATGCTTTTGACATTTTTAAATGTTGCTTAAAACATCGCTGCGCTGTGAGCTCCCGGATACATTAAACCTGTTAACCCTGCATTGATTGGACAGCCAGCTGATGGGTATATTTACAATTTTGCAAAGTACTTCTTCTTCTTCATTGTAGAATTGTTGAAAGTAGGGGTGTCACGATATACCGTTATTGATAACAGTAATATTGTGTAAATAATCCAACATCTCTTAAATAATTTTATACATAAAGTAATGGTTAAAGACTCTCTCTCCACCTCCCTACACTCGTATTTTGAGTGTAATTTACTTGCCAAAAAAGAGACAAAATGCACAATAAACAAAGTTTAGGAGGAATTTGACTGATAGAATTATTATTATTTTTTCAAATTTTCTATAGCTTTCGCAATAATATCATTATCCTGAATTCTTTTGGCCACGATAATCGTGTAATGAAAATATGATATTGTGTCAACCCTAGTTGAAAGCGTGAAATGTGACCAGCCTTTCCTTGGATTTGCTTCAATTTAACAAAAAACACTTTACTTGTATATTCTTATTTGCAAAAGTCTGTTATGCTGCAACTTGAGGCGCTGAAGGGAAGATTGTCTGCTCTCATCTTCTCTGTTGATTTGAGTAGAAAACAGTTTGAATCTCTGTCGAATGATTTCATGGAACAGTTTTTGCCAAAACGCGTAAAAAGTACATTTACATCAAGAAATTATAAAGCACTCATAAATAATAATATGTACATCTATTTATTTCTCTCACGCTTGCTCTCCCTGACTGAAGCTCCACTACCAGGAATAGATTGGCACCCATTTATTTTTCCATTTAATTTGTTTCTCTATTTTTCCCCTCCACCTCCTCCTTCTTCTACTGCTACTCTGCTCATCCCTACTGCTCTCTCTTCTTATTAGCTTTATAAGGCCTATTGTGGGGTTGCCATGGTAACAAGTGGCTTACAGAGAGAGAGAGAGAGAGAGAGAGAGAGAGAGAGGATGAGAGAAAGAGGGAGTGTATATATGTATGTGGGTACAGAAGGCAAAGAGTAACAGAATTCAAAGGATGCCAGTGAAGAAGAGAGTGGGTGAGGGAGGGAGAGAGAATGAGAGGGGGGGGGGGGTGATGATGATGAACGAAAAAATCAGAAAAAAATGGAGAGAATGAAATGTGAGATTTCAGGGGGGTTGGATTGAGAAATGAGGACAAAAAGCTGAAGGGAACACTTTTTTTTTGCCTGCACACCATAAAAGGTCTTTCCTTCCTTCCTCTCAACATTCGTCTCTCTTTTTCCTAAAAACCCTGAACCGCTCTCCGACACCAACCTAACATTTACACAATAAATCTCCGGCCCTGCAGCAGAGTATGCAGGTGTCATCCACCTGCGTGGGCAGTTGGATAAAAAGGAGGCCTATTTATAACCTGATCCATCACTGGTGCAGCTGTGGATGCTACGGCGCTACTCTTTACGTAACGTTGGACATTGCAGGAGAAGAGATATTCCCTCAGTGCCCTCGGTGCAGAGTGCCAAGTGCACTGCGGTGTTATGCAAAAGCGGTGCAAACTGTAGACGCAGTCGTCCTCCATGAATTATGCAGTGGCCCCCTGCGACAAGTCGGTAACAAGCTGGCACAAATCTGCAGGTCTGTATTTATTCATCTGGACTGAAACACTTCATAGCTTCTTATACACAGCACCTTATAACCACATGGGTTTCATTCTCATGTTTTTGTCTAATGATGACATTTTAAGCTGCACTAATCATATTTTTATATAAGCAACGGGTCAGTTGACTGCATGTAATGTGACGGCGGTTATCGCCTTACTCCCGTAGCTTTTTTTTGCTTCTTTAGGCTCTTTTGTTTTGATCTGTTATTCCCATATGTTTTCTGACATATAAACCAGTTTCCAGATGCTTGCTTGTAAATCACCATAAGAAAATGACATTTTCCAGAGGTGTGTTGATCAGTTGTGAAAAGCAGCCTTCTGTAAAAACATGACATCATACTCTCTTCATAATGCAAACTGCCCCAAAGGGGCTGAGTGATCGATGAGCTCTTACAGTTAATGAGCTGTAAATGGCAAAGCGATCAACCGCTCTGTGTATGCGTGTGTGTGTGTGTGTGTGTGTGTGTGTGTGTGTGTGTGTGTGTGTGTGTGTGTGTGTGTGTGTGTGTGTTGAGTGCGGCGCTGCCTGTGTGTTTACTTGAAAGAGTGAAGTTCATTAAACCTCCGGTGCTTGATTCAGCCCTTTGTTCTCAAATATCACACGCTCCACTTGTACCTTGACATCAACTCACAACTGCAAGCACACTCTTCTGCACAAACACACAGTGGGCCTGTCAGCCCGCTGCGCTTGATCATTAAGTCATACTCAAAGTCAGCAGTGCCTTTGTTTGCAGCAATAATGGGATGCACACACACACGCACACACTCACAGATTGATTTTCCATCTATTTGACACCTTAGCTCTGTCCTTTGCTTCAATCACATTTGAGGCCATTTCCTTTGTATCTGTCCGTACCATAGACGGTATATAAAAAGTGGACAAAACACAGACAACTCTCAGACCAGACAACGCGTGATAGCGACCTGTCAATCACAAGGTAGCCACGCCCTAAAGCATCCCCTGCTTTATGGTCTATTTGACTCTAAATGGCACCATAATTTACTAAATGAACATCATGCTGTATTGAAGAAGACTTGAAACTAGCGATTGAGACCATAAACTCATGTTTACGATGTTTTCTTAGGTAATAAATCAAGTGAGAAGTAGGCTCATTTTCTCATAGACTTCTATACAATCAGACTTCTTCTTGCAACCAGAGGAGTCGCCCCCTGCTGGCTATTAGAGAGAACGAAGGTTTAAGGCACTTCTGCATTGGCTTCACTTCTCAGACCTGGAGGTTGCTCACTTGTCCGTGCCAGCATAGCATGAAAGCTTAATGAAATAAACTGATATTGTCCATTTACATATTTAATTAGAATCATAGCTTAACAGAAACAAACGTGCGCATATTATTTCTTTCCTCCCACATTTTTTGCATGAAGCAGAAAGGCAGCAGCTCTGTCTGTAGATTTGCTCTCCTCTTACATAAAATGATAGGAACTTTCCCCCAGTTCAACCTGTTCTACCCGGGCTGAATGTGCTGAATGTGTGCCCTCCCCCCCCCCCCCGTGTCGTGTGGAAATTATAGCTCTTCTCTCTGCACTTTTTCACTCGAGGATGAAAGAGGATCAATCAAGGATGAAAGTGGGTTAAGTCAAATTTCAGAGGTGGAAGGAGGAAACGGGTAGCAAAAAATCTAGCCATTTTCTTGCATATGCGGTTTTGTTTCTGTGTGTATATATTTGACTGAAAGCTTAGGCTGGTTTTATCCTATACATGCACACTTACATTGAGTTTAATAGGTACACCTGTACAATCTTTTGTAATCCAATAGAAAGCTTTGCAATATGCCCTATCTTTGTGAAGCCTTCTAAGGGCGCTTTCACAAGCCAATATTTAGTCAGTTTTAATCAAACTCTGGCACGGTTCGTTTGGGCAGTTGTGAACGCAGTAAACAACAAAAAGTTTACAAGCGAACCAAAACACAGGCTGCTTGTGCGGGCATTTTTTGAGATGGACACAGGTAAACGACAGGTTAACATGAGTTGGAGAGGACTGACTTTTGTCTGATGTTTGCTTGACATCTGGGCCGAAGAGAGCATACAGAATATGCGAAATAAAGTTTGCAAAGATAGTGACATTATGTCATTGCAGATAAACTGAAGGAGAAGGGATTCGTGCTCACAGTAGATCAGTGCCGAGTCAAAGTGAAAACACTTTCGACAGCAACATTTTCAAAGTCCGCGATTCCCTGCATAGAAGTGACAGCTCTCGAGACGAAAACAATAAATTTGCTCCTTCGTATCCTACATGCCTCTCAGCTAATTATGTTTTTTATTTGGTCTTCACACTGAAACCAAACCAGACTAAATAGAAAACAAACCAAAAGTCAATTTCACTCTGATTCTGACTAGCCAAACGGACTATGCCTTGTGAAAGCGCTCACTCAATTTTAGGTAAATGTTTTGAGGCCAAAGTCAGTGGTGTCGAGTCATATTGACAAGTGTTTCTAATAGTCTGTCCTCCTCCATGTAAGTACTACAGAGCTGGATCAACACCTCTGATACAGAGTGGGTTCAAAGTCTTACGCCTTTGCTGGACATTGCTATTCTTTGTAGTAAAATGTCCTCTCCGCCCTCAGAGAGCTTGTAGCTCTTATTAACACCATAGTTTCATTAATGATCACACGTTCTGTGTGCTTGTATCATTTAGTTTTCACCTCAGGCAACGTGCTAACAAAGAGATCAGAAGGCTTCGTCTGTGGTGTGTGTTTGATTTAATACATCCGAGACTTTGATTTACGACCATATATCCGCAAAACTAATGACACTCCCACCAGCCTCGGCTGTACTTTCTATTTAGTGCTGATTAGTTCACACTAACATGCTAAACTACGACGGCGAACATGATGAATATAATAAAAGCTCAAGATCAGCATGTTAGCGTTGTCATTGTGAACAGGGTTAGCATTTACCTCAAAGAACTGCTGTGTCTGAGTGCAGCCTCACAGAGCCGCCAGCATGACTGTAGGTGATGGTGAGTCATGTTTGGAAGCTCTGAACACAAAAGAGTCTCGCACAGACGCCACAGACTCGGTTCAAAATAACAAAACAGAGAGACTCATGGGCGAGGAGAATATAGGACCTGATTGGACACAATAAAGTGCAGTATTATAGGGCAGAGGCACTAAAAAGCTGCACTTTATTCTTATGCAGTGGTCTGTTTGTCATGGAAATGACTTCAGGACAAAATCGAATGTGTTGCATTTCATAAATATATTACATGTTGTCAATAAAAGCAAAAATGCACACATGCAGGAACTCGCACATATTTCATATTACTTTGAGCTGATTCAGGGCTGAAATACTGCGGCGAACACGTACAGCACATGCATGCATAACCCCACAGTTAATCAGTGGCAACCTCACATCCAATTTAACTCTCTCTGTCCCTCTCCGTCTCACACTCACACAGTTGGAATTTCAATGACGCTAGTGAGAGACTGCCGTCACTCCCGACTTCAGGAGACTAGAAAAATAGGTTACCGCGGGAGATCAGCCAGTTGCCGTGGCAATATATACTCTGCGCACTCGAAATCAGGAATGAAAGTGTGAAGTCAATATCTACAGACTTGCACGGCGCCTTAAGGCTGGGTTTCCATACATACAGGCTATCAGACATGAAATAATGCTCTCAGCAGGGAGTCCCACCTCTCTCTCTCTCTGGCGTGTTAAGACTGACCTGGTTGCACCTGTTAGTGTAACGCTAGCTCAGGTGTCACAGACCTAACGGCAAGTTTCAGCATGCAAAGTGAAAGAAAGATGAATATAGGGCAGGGGTCAGCAACCTGCGGCTCCGGAGCCACATGCGGCTCTCTAGCCCCTCTCCAGTGGCTCCCTGTGGATTTTTAAATAAGGAAATGAATAACTAATAATTTTTTGTTTACATTTTCATTTTTATTTATCATGAATTGTAGGTCTATGGTACGACGGTACAACGGAGTATTAGGGCCACATTGAGGAAAAAAAATTAATCTGAGATTTTGAGAAAAAAAGTCATATTATGAGAATAAAGTCAGATGTTTAAGAGAATAAAGTCATTAAAGTCATAATATTAAAACAAGTAGTAATTTTACATGTTATTTTCTTTTTTTCTTGTAAAGTTATGAGTTTATTCTCACAATATTACAACTTTTTTTCTCGTAAAGTTATGACATTATTCTCGTAATATTAAGACTTTTTTTCTCGTAAAGTTATGACATTATTCTCGTAATATTAAGACTTTTTTTCTCGTAAAGTTATGACTTTTTTCTCGTAATATTATGAATTAATTCTGGAAATCTCAGATTTGTTTTCCCTCAATGTGGCCCTAATACTCCGTAGTACATTTGCACTTTGGCCCTCACTGCATTAGACTTATATACTATATATTTAGACTATAAACTGTGTTACCTTCATCACAATGCTCAAATGTTTTGCGGCTCCAGACAGATTTTTTTTGTTTTCTGCTTTGCCTAAAATGGCTCTTTTGATAGTAAAGGTTGCTGACCTGTGATATAGGGAAAACTGTCACTGGACATTATCGGGTTAAATCTGTAGCCCCCTTACCACACCCAAACACAAGAACCATATCAGAGAAAAAATATTTTAGCACTTTTAATGCTTGCATCTCTAGCCCTTCAAAAACAACTTGTTGTAATTGGAGCTCTCTTCCCCTAGTGCTACTTACAGTAGGGGTGCTTTTATGCCTTTTAGCTCATGACGAACATTTCCAACAGCACTTGAAGGCAGCCCTTCTACGGCTCTCCCGTGTAATTCATTGAATTTCCTGTTGCCTTAACTCTCTCTCAAATCACCGATCCACGCTTGAAATGATCTCCTGTCATCATGAATCCAAGCAGCGGCCCACCAGAGTCCTGCAGCGGCGTCTTTTATGTGGGTTTGTGAGCATAGCCCAGCACTAACTTAGTGCTAGCTTTGCGCCTGCGGCTCAGGGAGCTGATAGTGATTTATCCAGGCGCTTTGGAAATAGGGTTCAGGCTTAAATCTCTGGGATGACTGACAGCTCAGATATTACTCTGTAGTTTTTAATAACAGTCAGTGCGTCCCCACAAGAGACGGAGAGATGAACACGGCGCTATCAGATGTTTGGATCATCTCCCAGCCCCTCCTGCTACCACACACACACACACAGAGGAAAACACCCCAGTGTCTGAGAGATAGTGTGTGCAGTATTTATAGTGTTTATGCGTCTGTCTGCATTCAAGGGCTCACAGTTCATTTCAGTCATTTATCACAAAAATGAAGAAATGATAAAGGCAAGTTTATCTATAGCACCGTTCAAGGACGAGGCAATTCAAAAGTGTTTTACACAGACAGAAAGTCATTAAGAAAATATAGAAAAAGAACACCAGGCAATATAAAAAAGGCCCAAGTAGGAGTTTAAAAAGTGTAAACAAAATAAAATGGAATATAAAAATGAGCTAAAGTAGAATAAGGCAAATCAACAGTAGATTAGTGCAGCTGCTGTGCAGTGCCAGATATGACTAGTTCCCAAGTTGAACTTAATAAAAATGCAGTGCAAACAGAAAAGTTTTAAGCCTTGATTCAAAAAGAACCGGGAGTTGGAATAGATCTCGAGATTTCTGACAGTTTGGTCCAGATATGTGGTGCATAAAAATTGAATGTATTCTCTCCGTGAATCATTCAGTGCTTTATAAACCAGCAGTAGTAGTAGAATCAATTATTTGACACACAGTAAAGATGTGAGAACTGGAGTGATGTGGTCCATTCGTCTGGTCTTAGTGAGTCAGCTGCGGTGTCTGATCGACTCTTCAGAGAGACCTGTAAAGGCGGCGTTACAGTAGTCGAGCCTTCTGAAGATAAACGTATGGAGAAGTTTTTCTAAATACTGCTGAGACATAAGTTCTCCCTAAGACGGGAGACGGATGAGGCAAACTTTTGATGCCCTTGCTTTGCTGTTTTTTGGTGTCTTCGTTATCAGCAAGGTTGGTGTTGCAGTACAGAATGTGCTCGGTTGAGGCAGAGGCAGATGATGTAGCAGTGACTGGGGTATGAATTTATTACCAACATTATTTATTGTGAGGCAGGGGAGACGGGAGAGTGAAGGGAGGAGGAACGAGGAGATTGAGGCGATGATGTTTTGTCTTTGTGGCGCCGAGGCTGCTGTGTGTCAGGGAGGATCATCTTGGCCCCCACTGGGACAAAGATACAATGAGACAACTTGGTCGCTATAGGCTATAAAACTGAAAAGCATCTTGAAAAATACAAAATAAAACTTGTGCACGAGGAGGTTTTTCAATTAGTTCCACATTCAAAGCATCCAAACATTTATCATACCGGCGAGGGGCACATCTGGGTGTTTCCATTCACAACCCCTAATGTTGGAGCAACGCAGACACACCATCCTTGTTTTAAACACAACTCTCTCTCTGTTGCTGTTGCAGCTGTTTGTAGCTGACCGGGTCTTCCAGCTCCAGAGCGCCGCTAGCTCTGTTACATTTATGCTCACCACATTTATGCATGCCAATCCGCTTGTTGTGCTAACTTCAACATATGTTGCTGCGTACGGCTAAAAGTGTCCGGGCGGAGTGAGCTTTTTGCTCCACATTACGTGGGTTAATCTACCTACCGTGTATACCGCGTGCACCGGACTGTGACGGTTCGGTACGAATACACGAACCGTTACTCTCATTCAGTGTGATTTTTAAAAAGAATGAGGTTTTGTTTGATGCAGTTCTTCAAAAATGTTGAAGCCCAACTTGTAGTGGACTGTTCTGCTACTGTGCGATCAAGCCTTACTCCAGTTCCCTCCCATTTAGCCCCTATAACCTCCAGCTCTGTATCCCCACTCTTTAATTTTCTCTCCCCCCTCCGTCATTCAATCCTTCATTCTGTCACTCTCTTATTTCTCTAGCCACTTTCCCCTCACTCTCATTCGCTTCTGTCTCTCTCTTTCTGCCTGTCATTCACCGCGATACGCTCCCCGCCCGCCCCCTCACTCTCCCTCAGCTCCGCTGCTATTCGTCAAGCCTTCTTCAGCTTTTTATGCTGTATTGCTACAGTTTACCTCTCATAACTCATTTACCCTTCACCCCATATCTCTGCTGTTTTTCCTCCCTCTCTCTGTTGCCCACCTCTTCACCAACGTTCACGTTTTCAACCGCCTTCCCCCTCTGTTTTCTTTCTGTCCATCCTGAACGCTGGGCAAGAAGCCAGTGGTGTTGACCGCTGCAGCAAACACGAGCAATTAAACACATTAGGTTCTTGCAGTGTGTGTGAAAGGAAGGGAAAGGAAAGTGGATTCACCCTTCTCTTATCACGGATATGTATATTTTCTCTTTACAGATGCATCTCCTCAGCATAATCTGAGAACTGTGTTTACATTTTTTCGCCTCCCACTTCATCTTTTTCTGGATTTAGACGCTGTGTGAGGGGCTTCATTTAGACTTTACCACTGTGAAATTAAATCTTACTTCTGTAAAAGTGATTGCTTGCAAGGGAAATGGAGAACATTATTTTTGGAGGAGCTTTTACTTTACGGGCTAATATGAGCTGGGTAAAGACCAAAGCTGTGTCTCAATGCAATATAACATACTAGTTCTGAGCAGTTTTTAAGTATGTTCACAGTGGGAAAGTGACAAATGAAGTAAAAAATCAAAATAGTCAGTATTTGCACTAAAAATCGCTTACGCTATTGTCTCGCAATGCACAAAGGAGACGGAGGAGCCGCTCACAGCTGCAGCGCATTAATACAAATTGGTGGCGAGACAGCTGGAGGAAGAAAACAAACGAAACAAAAGGTATTGAATTTGAGGAAAAACATTTAGCGAAGTTTGTGAAGTTTAATTAGCAGTGGTGTCCAAATGTCCTAGTCGGATTGCTGTTTGTTTGTGCACGTATACCTCTATCCTGACATTCTGACACACTGTATAGCACGGGTATAACTAATAATGTTAATTATGCTGCATTCCATTTAGGTGTACATGTCCCAGTCATTAATGGGGTCCCTGAATGGAACAGATCCATCGTTAATTATTATTATTCCATATTATTATTATTAAAATGGTCATGTTATTAGTTACACCTATGTTTGTCCTAAAATATTTGCTGTGAAATAGGTTTATGACATCATTCCTGGTTCGTATAAAACGGTAAAGCATGTTGATTTCTTCTACTTAAGGGGACAAAATATGGTACATTTCTTTTAACTAATAGATATCACTATGAAACCTCCCCAGTTGATTATTTACACTAAGACAATTATTTTTTTGGTATTACAAGTTTTCTGAAAATGTATCTTTAAATATGCAAATTAATTATTATCTAATTTAATATTTGCATACATTTCCAGAACAGAAATCTGAAAATAAAGTCAGTTTCAAAATTTCTTGTTTCATTTTGTTGACATATTAGAGTCAAATGTTTTTACGGAGGGAATTTGGGATATCTCTTTTATCACATAAATAAATCCATTAAAAAAAAAAATCAATTTTCATCATGTTTTTAGGAATAAAATGTTCTATAAATCAGGCTGTAAGTGATATGAACAGACCCCTCTGTAAAAACCTTCAGAATATAGATAGGAATGAAACATTAAGTCGATTACTTACATAAAGACAATTATTTTTTGTATTTGAAGTTTTCTGTAATGTTATGTTTAAATATGCATATGAGGCATTATCTAATGCTAACTTTTGGTGAATTCAGGAGAAATCTACAGACGCAAATAGACAAAAGTAGTAAAATAAACACCTAAATGTGTGTTTTGGATGTTTCCTTTCCACTAGTCTGAAAGAAGATAAAATAAAAGCAAAATAGCCCCATATCTCAAAATTGACTAGTTCATGAAAAACTATATTTTTGACTGTAGTGTCTCCCTTTAACTGCAAAAACAGTCTACTATAGTACATACTGTACACAACCTCATAGATACAATAGTATGGAGTTGGGACACAGCGCACATGTATGTATCCAAAATGTTTAGATATAAAGAGTAACGGATGTCCTCTTTCATTAAACTGCACATTAGAGAGCTGCAGCAAAGGGTTACATGAGCTTTGTCTCACTTCCATAGTAGTACATTGTAGATTGTGTACTATACAGGATCTCCATGTCCTCTAGAATGACACATTCAAGCGTTTTCTGATCATCATGTGTCTGTGCCTTCTAAATATGTCACAAATAACTGTTGAAAAATAAATCTGTTTTATGACGTGACAAAGCGATGATTAAGGTTTATGTTTAGGCACAATAATTAGTCACAATTACTACAACCACTAGAGGGCTTTGTCACTTGGACGTAAACATATGCTGTATTTGGGGCACTCATGAAACGAGTGATGCTGTCGTTCTTTTTTGGGAGGACACTGTTTATAGTATACTGTTTTTTCTAATTAGCATACATTTCTTATATAACAGGAATTTATATAATGAATAAAAAATGCAGTTATTATAACTAATTTATTCTCAGATTTTCCTGCAGCTGTCTCATCTGTGATTAATGCAGCTGTGAGCAGCTCATCCTCATCTCCTACTGCATTGTGCAACAATACTGTAGCATCCAGCAACAGTCCATTAAATAATCAAGCAGATCTAGTATGCATACTGACTGTACTCACTTTTCCAGTGTTAATACACTACATACTTGATAAACCCACTTAGAATTAGTAGTTGTTGCAGTATTGAGACGCAGCTACTACAGTACTGTATATGCATTTATGCATGTATATGCACCGCTAGAGACCCCAGTGGAGATGCATTTCAAGTATTTTATTCTATACATATTTATAGTCTATGGATACTTTGAATAAAAGCTCAATTTCAGATCTATTTCTCTCCCACCCACTCTCTTCTCCTCTGCCTCTGCTCCACTGATAGGTGGGTGGTGGGAGGATGTACACCGCTGAAGATTTAGCCTCTTTATCAACTCGAGGAAGTGATGATGTCACACACCATTGCATCAGTCAGTCAGTCAGTCAGACAATAATATGAATTGATAAAGCAGTTATCAGTTATAATTAGCATGATAATGAAGACAAAGACAGATGCTGATTGATCTGTACAGGATATTGAGACGGACTCATTTGTTGCTGCGCAAACAACATACATTAGTTTGTGTTTCGAGGTGAACACCTCTTATCCAAATGCCAATCAGTTTCTGGGCTGAGCTGCTGCATGCCACAACTTGTGTGTGTGTTTGCATACTTGTTTCGCAATAAAAAATGCAGGTATGCAGAGTGATGCAGCTGCGGTATCGCCGTCCGACTCTTATACGTTTGCTGCATTTTAGTAGAAGCAGGGTGATGAGTATGATGGTTTGAGCTGATATTGCTTTGGATGCCCAGGTAAGAAACACACACTCACACAGAGGACAGTGAGAGAGATGCAGAGTGATCTATAGGTTCAGGAATGGCTGAGTAATGTATTAAAGTAAGGTTACAACACACAGAGGAAGATTATTGATTGAAACAAGAGCGTTTAATGCCTGAGTTGAGCCAAATTATGCTTCTGCAGTGTGATCCTGCCCGTCATTTGGTTGCCACTAGTCGTCAGTACGTCAATAATTCTCATCAGCTCATTAGGTTTATTTCTCTATCTTTACCTGGAATACATTGTTTCAGAAAACTGAAAAAAAAATCTTCAAACTTTTACTTTTGCACTTAAGATACATCAGCTCTACGTTTCTGTCTAGACAAACACACACACACCTGCTGATTTGATTGCCGTGTTTATCAGCCGTACACTTTTCCCTCGCTCTCCTGAAGGCCGAACACACTGTCACCCAAAAAAAAAAATACTGTGAGAGATGCCGACACTGGGGCTCTCTGTTGCCATAGCGACCAACAGGCTCACCTGTTGCCAATGGTTCTTCATCTTTAAAAAGAGGAGAAGCGCAGAGAGAGTGATTGCAAAAGAAATGCATGGCAGGGCTGAAACACATACATAATGAAACATATGATGTTGTCACTGCCTTCATGGTGCAATCAGAATGTAGGAACTGTTTGTGTTAATCCCACATACCAATGTAACATGGCGTTGATTATCTCCAAAAATGCTCCTTGTTTAATTAAAGGAATTATCCATGCACAAAATGACCATTTGTTTATCAGTTACTCACCTTGTGTTACCTTGAATTTGTTTTTTGTTTTTTTAAATCATGCTTTTTTATTGTGTCCTTAAGAAAAATTAATACAATAACTTAAACTATAACAAATAAAGTAATATGTACATATAATAAGAGATGGTAACTATCTCTAAAACAAGGGAGGAGAAAAAATTATAATAATTATAAATTAATTAATAAATTAATAAATAAAACATTTAATTATAATAAATTTATATAAAAATAAACAAAGAAATATAAATAAATACAAATAGCTTAATTAATCAAGGGAGGAGAAAAAAGTATTATAATAATAATTCAAAATAAATAAATAAGAAATATAAAAAAAATAAAAATTAAAATAAAAATTAAACAAAGAAATAAAAAGAAATAAATGACATATTTTTAAAAATAACAAAGTTTTCTTCAAGAATTCAAGGTTACACAGGGTGAGTAATTGATATACAAACGTCATTTTGTGGGTGAAGATTTCCTTTAATCTGACCCAAAAAGAAGCTTATATTCCATTGTAAATCTAACATAATCTATAATTGTGGACTATTGTCTTACCAGTTAATGTACCCTTTTTATTGGCAGTTTTTGCACATGCAAACCAAAGACAATTTCTGCCTTTTGTACGCAAAAAGTAGACAATGAAGTATTCTCTATTTGTTTCTTTTCTATTCTATTCTACCATTTAAAATGTAATAACTCACAAACATTGATTCACAGACATATTGTCAATGGTCAGCGCTATTGATTGATGGTCAAATTGTACCAATCACCTAGAAGACAATGCAGGCAAAGCAAGAGAAGTGAATAGCTGAAGACAGAGGTCAACTCATTGCGCATTTACGCTGATCTTTTAGCCACTTAGTCCCGATTATGCTGCAAAATGCTGAGGATTAGTCATAACTAAAGAGCTTTCAGCTTGTGTAGGAAATAATGATAATTTCAGTCTCTGTACCGCTAGAGAATGAGTCATTACCTGAGGACTGTTAATGGGTGTTTGGTACTTTTAAACACAGCAGGCCTGTACAGTTAAGGTGCAGTAAAATGGAACATGAAATTACTCTCCATTCAAGGACTAACGTTAATATTGTTCCACTTTCAACCACTTTTATTCTCCCAGAATAAGAGGGGCTCGAGCATCTCCTGCTTTAATGGTCATGAATGATTCCAGTTTTTGTTGGATTTTCTCAGAAAAAGCAGCCAAGTGACTGTTTGGTGGACTTATAGTTTCTCTCTCGGCTCACATTATGTAATTGTTTCTTATGGAAATGTGGCTGGATGTGCCGAGGACAGTCATGAGGTGCTAGCTAAAACTGTCTGACAGCTGAGACTCTGTATGTATATGTGTGTGTGTGTGTGTGAGGATGTGGCAGACAGTTTTGATTACAAGACTGCATTTATGTGTGTGGACGGGCACTGTTTCTATTCATTCGAGCCTCATTGTGAGCCTGTTGAGAGTGTGTGTGTGTTTGTGTTTGTGATGCTTATCAGTGCTGAGATTGTTTACATGGCCTCGTACACAACCTTAACACACAGTGACAGGGAACAGAGAGAGAGAGAGAGAGATCAGGGCTAGACGCACACACTCATACACGGCCTTCTCTTCAGCTATTTATAGGATGCGAACTGACAAGGCAGAATATTACCTTGTATCATAGTTTAATAAGCAGATGACCTGATCCTGAGAAGCTTCTTGCAGGTTTCAGGTGTGTGTTTGTGTTTGGGCAGATCAGGGAGATGTCATATTTACTGTGCATGACATTAAAGGCCATACCAGCAGTTCTGCCTCATCTAGTCAATTACTAATCATTAGATTAGTGCATTAAAGTAGTGCTAACTATAGTCAATTACTAACCATTACATTAGTGCTTTAAAGCAGTGATGGTTAGCTAAAGATTCTCTATACAATATCCAGAGTATTAATATGGTAGCAAACAACTATTTGCTATGTAGAGATATAGAGGAGTAATGTCTACCTGAGCAGAGAATGAAGTTGCTCTCCCTCCGTGTATGTTGTAAGCAGCTGAGTTAGCCGCATGTGCTTTTCGTACATGTGAGCATGCCCCATGGCTGCTCTGCACAGCTCTCATATAGTGCTTACAGCTGATAACGCCGTCCTGACTTGCGGAAGTATAGCAGCCATCCTCTGGTTCCCTCCCAGGTTAACACTGTTAGCTCCGTCAGCACTGTTGCCTTTGGTTTCACTCTTAGAGCCATGCGGAGGCAATTTAAATGATCTCAATCTCGCATTTAGCATCTTTAAATTTTAAATGTTTGTTGTTGGTTTTTTTCTTTGGGCCACTTTGGGGCAGTGCTACAAGAATACTGACATTGATCTGTGTGACAAAAAGCAAAATTAGCATTCATTTGAAGTTGTGTTTCTGTCCACTTGGTCCGTTTAAGTCCAATGTTCACTTTCCTTTTAGCTCTGTTTTTGGTCTCCACCAACTCACAAGAGGAATATCTGGCTCTTTAGCAGCTAGATGCTCCACTATGTTCAATAGCTAGTCACTAAGTTTGGCGGTCTGTGATTTGGTGCTGAGCGGGTAGCGTACAATGGAGCTATTTTTGCTGGAAAAGACGCTGATGAGAGCTGTGAGAACGAACCAAAACAATAAAGCTGTGGGCCGTAAAACCAAAACAATAAACTGAAAGACGCCTCATCTGTTCTTCAGTTCTTCTTTGCTTCCTTCCACCTGCCTACCTGCCTTTCTGTCTCTCCTGCTTAGTTTTTACGCCTCAACTAATCATTCTAAATCCATAAATTTGGCATTTAGTTTTAGTCACACTGTGTAAGAGACTTTATTTGTGAAACTATAAATAAGAGCAGGGCTGTTCCCCCGCGGAGCCGCGTTACAACCTGAATCTCACTGGAACATAATGTTATTCCTGTGCTACAGTCTCGTATTGAGTCGGAGATTTATCATTATGAGTTTGAGCGCGGCAGCACTGCTCTGGCGAAGTGTAATAAATAGTCATGGTAGAATAAGAATAAATAATACACCTCTTATTTAGCATCTTGTAGCATGAGGAGAACATCTTTTAAACATGCAAGACTATCGGCGTGACCTCGGGTGTAACTTTGTTGGCAGATGTGAACACAAGCATACAAACTGACACAAACAGACGTGCATCTGCGATCACACAAACACTTATATACAGAGAATCAAAAGAAGCTTTTAGCGGCTTCTCTTTCACTCCGCTGAACACAGACAGTGAGTGGGCATCTGAAAGCATGCCCTCATAAAAGTAAAACCCAGTCAATGGTGTCTGCCCCGATGAATTCATGCATACATGCACAAGTTCAGACACCCAAACACACAGTTTTGCGCCCAGACAGTGAAGGAGCAGAGGTGTAAAATCCAAGTCAGGAGTTCTTTTATTTTTCCTCGGAGGAGCAAACAGCTTTTCAACAGGGAAGCAGAAGATGTATTGCCTCGTTCTTATCTTCCCATTTGCAGCTTTGGTTGTTTTGCAGTATTTATTTGTTTTTTTAGCCCCATTGCTTTCCTCTCTCTCTGTTCGGTTGTGTACGAAGCATTTTACGCTACACTTTTTAAATATTCCTGTGTGCTTTGTTTGTGTAAATGTCTGATCTTTATCTTGTTTTTCTTGGAGAGTAAATTCATTGTTGTGTATCGTTGTTGTGACAGCAACAATTTTATGCAAATCTCTGTGATTTAATCCTAATCAGTCAGTGTTGTGTGCCCTCCGTGCAGACGACGGGCCGTACCAGCGAGACCAGCCTCCTCCTCCCTGCTCTTCCTCCACATCCAGCGCTCTGTTGGAGGACCGCAGGAAGAGCCACATCCCAGAGGAGTTTGCGGGCCTCCTTCATGGATCTTCCCCGGCTTGTGAAACCCCCGACACACCTTACCACCTTTACAGCCCCAAATCCCGAAAATATGCCTCAACGGACGTCCAGAGCGGCCTGCTGCAGACCCCGGAGTTCAGCATCGTGATCGGAGGCGGACCCACGCAGATCTTCTCCGGGACAGGGAGGGAGTCGTCGCCTCAGAGGACCGTCAACGACCCCCAGAAGCCACAGGTGGTGTACCGGACAATCTTCCACACTAGGGTGAACCAGGACCAGGCACGACCCACGAACTGCGAGCAGGCGGATTCTCCTTGTGGCTCGTCGACGGGGGGCCACCCACCCTCCTACTCCTCGGGTCACAACGGGGAAGTTCCAGAGTTACGGGGGATCCAGACAGGAGGTGTGCCCAAGGGCGGTTCATTGGGTGCTGGCTACGAAGAGAGGGCTTGCACCCTGGGGAGGATGAGGTCCATGCCCCGCAGTGTGTTGGACCTGCAGCTGTCCAAGTCTCTGTCCAAGTCTGATTCCAACCTGGTAGCTGTATCTCCCATACAGGTAAGTTGTTGCTAACATTTTCCATCTTCTTTTGTTATTCTAAAATGACTCATTCTTTGTGCAATCCATTAACAAGAGCATGATTTATACAATAGAGCCCAACATGTACGCTGCATTATGAAGGGCTTTTTTCACTTTCTGAGGCATTTATGTAAGTGGCCAAGGACAACATAAAAGTCTCTTTTATTAAAAGTTATGAAAAGTTTTCTAAAAGTTTAGGTCAGCGACGAAATCTCAATGAGAGCAAACGCGTTTATTGTAGATATTCAGTTGCATAAATTATGCAGCCGTGGACTGCAGATAGTTTGCATCTTGCTGTATCATGCAGAGTGACTTCAGAAACAGCACAGAAAACCATTGCAACCAATTAGATAACTCCCCAATCTGGGCCACAGAAGCTCCCTGCTGTGCGGCACATTTTTACGAGACTTCCTCTTAAATTCATTGTAAATAAATCATAAGCTAAATCCATAGTCTGTTTGATGAAAAATGCTTCATTGTGGATGGAACTTTGATGAGCGCTGAAAGAACTGAAAGGGCAGTTTTTTAGTACTCAGTTGTCCAAAAATGTTATGGTTAAAATGTTTGGCAACCTTTGCATGTCGTTGTCTGTCGTTTGATTACGCTTTATTGTTGTCTTGTCCAGGAGGAGCACGGCTGGGGGTCTGGGTCTCGTGGCCAGGGGCCTGGAGGAAGTCCCAGCCCAGGAGAGGGTGCCAGCCCTGGGGGGAGACTGGAGAGAACGCCCTCCTTCACTGCTGAGTGGGAAGAGGTACGTTTTTCCAGACATTCACAGCTTATTATCAGATGTTTCGGATCGGAAAGTAGTCAATTTTACAGAAAACTAAATAGAAACGCATCATCTTTTCATCGCTCATGTTAGTCAGTTCCCTTTTCTGTGCAACTAAATGTATTTCTGTAGTAAAATTGATGCTTTTCCAAACCGAAGCATCTCTGCAGGGGACAGTGGAAACCTCTGCACCCACAGCAGCGAGCTTCCCTCTCCCTTTGAAATCCACTCGGCTGCTACACTGCAGAAGGAGCCCGGCGCTAATTTAACATGCTCCCACATTGATTTCCTTCTGTAAGCAGCTCTGGAGCTGCGGGGAAGACTAGATAGAAGAGAGAAAGCAGTTTGTTATAGCGGGTAGAGAGCGGAGGTCGAGGGTGCTGTGTGTTTTGGTCTCGGTGTGTTTGTGCCCGGGGCCTCTTCAGTATTAAAGGGGCTTTGACACAGATGTCATCCTATTGACTTGGATCTTGGCCCTTTATAAACACTATGGGTCACAGACACATTAGCTTCTGCTCACTGGTCATCATTCACACCACAACACGACACTCTGCAAACTGAAGTGGGGAAATTTGTGAGGGAAATGTCTTTTTTCTTTGATTTTTGGCTGATATATTTGACTTCAGGACATCTCAGACTACATACATGCTGAAAATCAAACATTTTAATGTATCAATATAGAGATTTTCCAAAGTAAAAGTCCCTAGAAGTCTATGATTCAACTTTTTCCCATGGTCTAGTTATAAAAAAAGTCAACAAAAATCGTAATAAATCATAATATCGAATCGCAATACTTAAAAATAGCAATACATATTGAATCGGCACCCAAGTATCATGATAGTATCGAATCGGGAGATAGGTGTATCCTCCGTAATCCAGCCCTAATGTTTACACCCTGAAAATGAAGGATCTCATGCTTTATTTAATGAGAATGACTTAATTAGTCGTTCTATTTTTAAAATAATGCTAATGGGTGTGAGTGAAAGTACATTTGTGCGTGCCTGTCCACATTTGCATGTGCATGTTCATTAGTTCCTTAACACAGCTCATAACTTGCTGATGGTGATGAAGTACCATATGGAATTTCCCATGAATCTCCGCAATTAAGGTGACCTTTCCTGTTTAATTGCGTGGTACGGGCGGATGAGATAAGATGGCTTCAGGGAAATTTCTGGAGTGATATATGGGGATTTCACGGGCAAAAATAACAGAGTTTGCTCTATATGCAGCACATGCTCAGGAAAGATTTGCTTTATTAGCACGAGGGATGTCCCACAGCAGTCAATGATCTGAAGATACCCATGCTCATTAGTGCTACAGGCATAAATAAGATAGTCTCTGTATGTTACAAATGTGTGCTTTAATCTGGCTTTACCTTGAAAATCGCTGATGTTTGTGGTTTATTTGGATGGTAATTAACAGCCTGCAGCGAAATGTGTTTAATCTAGAAAACAAGAGCAATGGAGGAGCCGTTAAAGGGTCGTTCCGGTATATAACTTGGGGCTTATATTGTGTAGCTTTGTTCATCTTTCCTATTGTAATAACATTGTAGTCACGACACCAATTATTGAGATATGGGCGTGAGGCAATGTTGCTAAAAATAAGTGCAAGGAACATGAGCAGTCAGATGATCATACAAGTTTTAAACATACCCACAGGTTAGCCAAACTTATTTGGAAGAGAAAATAAAGCAAACGGTAAAATTATTACCTAAACTGTCCATCGTAAACAGCCATACATATGTGGTATATCTCTAAGGGATAATGTAAAGCGAGCTGGTCATTGTTGTGAAATAAACCTTTGCTGCGCATCGAGGTGCCACATCGCACTGTCAGGGGTTTATTTCACAATGACCCGCAGCCTGAACCCCCAAGTGCTATCTTTTGTTCATTAATATTGAATGTGTCACATGTCCAAATTGCACCAACTCTGACACCGCACGTCCCTGGTTCCACAGCAACACACCCGCCAAGTGTGAAGTAGATCGGATGAGTGGTTCTCGAGATATGCGAAGGACATACCCACATACAGACAGACAGATTGCTTGCTTTAAAGTTAGATGTTGCTGTATTACTTTGTTCAGTGCAATGATGAAGACAACTACAAAAACGAGTTGTAGCTATTGCTTGAAGCAGAATTTATAAAGTAGAGTCGGGTGATTATTCTCTCTGGGTTTGATACTATGACCTACCTCTTCACACAAACATACAAATATAACAAAACACAGATTTTGATGAGTGCAGCTTTAAAATATCTGTCTTCATCAACGTACAGTGACAATCTAGCCTCTAGGTTCATGTGAATTGGTGCTTTGTGTGCAGTGACATATGCAGAAATTGCTACCTGTTTATCCAGCTACTGAGATAAGGCCACCGTCATGGTCCGCCGGCTTGTAAACACGGTTTGCATCTGTCAGACCTGGCCCTTTAAACACTGGTCTCGGACCAGTTTTCTCCGATCTGTGGTGAGCCAGCGGTCCTGACGGCTGTATGGATGAGCAGATCGCAGAGTTCAGTGGTTAGCAGCAGGTCCAGGGTCAGGGATGACCGGTCGGCAGTCAGACACTAATGAAGCCGCTGAAGCTTCCTCCAATCAGTCTTCCTCTCCCTTCATCTCTGCTCTGTCTTCAAGTTTCCCGCTAACACATCTTTTCCCCGTCTGCTCCTCCATGCTTTTTCAATTCACAAGGGGAATGACTGACATTCAGCGAGCTGGCTGCCGTAATGATCATGTTATGTGACACTTGAATCCAGAAATAGGGGTTTGCCTTATTACTGGGAAATGACTTTCCCTTGAACATGCCGTACATCTCTCTAACTCCGGTTCGCCGTCTTTTCTCTCTCCCGTTTGTTCAGATCGACAAGATTATGAGCTCCATTGGGGCGGGAATTGGCAGCGGTTTGGACATCAAGGAGGACACCTCAGGTAAAAGACACACAAGAACGTATGTGAGAGCATGTTAGTAAATCTTGGAGGATAATTGAGCTTTATTACAACTTGGGACTTATGTCAGTAGTTTTGGCCATCATTACCATTGGTTATGATAACTCTGTACTCACCAAAGCAATTGCTAAGATCTGGGAGCACAGCAGCGTTTTTACACTGAAGTCAGTGCAAGAAATAGAAGCAGTCAGATTATCAGACAGCAAAACAGGAGGAGTAGATGGCGGCCAATTGGTTCCCAACCTGGAGGTCGAGACCCCTCAAGGGGTCATGCAATACATGCTGGGATAAAGAGAACATTTACTGAAGAAAAGCATTTGCTACACAACATTTTATGTAAAGGGGGGGTCCCTCTGCGTTCTTTTCCGGGGGTTTTCAAATGGAGACATCCACCCAGCCGGTAGCAAAAAGCTGTGACATAGGTTACTAAAGTAAGCCAATCAATAAGGTTATTATGAATAATGTGAGTCAAAGTTAACTGTGCTGAATTTGGAAATGAATGAAAGGGTTAGTTTGGATTTTTTTAAATGGGGTTTTGCGAGGTAAAATTACTATTTTTGTCAATGGAGTCTGGTTGTTTTGAATAGAGAGCACTATAACGGCTTCAGTTCCCCGTCGGAAAGGGCTGTCTGATGGCGAGGTAAAGCGGCTGTGGACGGGAGCAGAAAGAAAATGTATTTTAAGCCACCTAAAAAAATCAATATCAGTTTAAGTGTACACTATATTTGGAGTATTTTCACCGCTTTACCTCGCCATCAGACAACCCCCTTTGTGACATGGAACTGAAGCAGTTATCTATGCTTTCCTCAAAGCCACCAGACTCCATTCACAAAAATTGTTATTTTACTTCACAGAACAGGTGAGTTGCTGGTCTACCGCTGCATCGATCGGTTAGTTTGTTTGTGTTATTGTGTGACTTTTGGACCCGAACTAACGTGGCGTTCACACAGCGGTACGTTGCTTAGCTTCCGTGTCGGTACTCCTGTCTGCTTCTCCAAACTGGGAGCGTGCCGACCGCCATCTAAGTTACTGTATGTAACGTCAATACACTGACTATAAGGATGTATATATATACTGTACATGTAGCAGTGTCATCATGCAGAAACCTACGTCACGTCACGTGGGAAAAAGTTCTTAGAAGGACTTGGGGAAATAGCATTTTGACACTGAAACATACATAGTTTGACCACAATTTGAATGTTCGGATTTCAATACATAAAGGACACCACTGTGAAGCTACAGAATGACATAAAAACTTTTAAAAAATAATAATAAAATGAATAAGAAATTAAATAATTTTTTTCAGAAATTCCTCTAATCTTTTTTTTCTATTAATGATTGAAAATGTACGGTTGACGATGGCTCGCGCGTAGAAATTGCTTAATTTTAAGTGGTCACGAGCCAAAAAGGGTTAGGAACCACTGTCCTAGGGAGCTACAGACAGTCAACACAGCTGCCTATGGGATGTGGAGAGGTGAAGTGGCATTAGATGTTAGAGAGATGAAAGTGATGAGGTAGTCAAACATCCTTGATGTTCATTGGTTGAAAGGAAGCCTGCGGGCAGATCTTGTTGAGGTCATTGATTAATAACTGAGAGGTGGAGCCACAGAGAAATGACGAATGATAATTGTCTCCCTGCTTAGCTGGCACTAAAAGCTTCATTCATTAGAAGCAAAAGGAATGATGGTCAAAAGTAAAAAAAAAAATAAGACCTGAATTGAAATAAATCATAATAATAATAATGTATATAAGTGTGTGGGTGATTCTGCTTTTTGACTTTCTTGTGCGCATCAAATCCTCGTTCACCTGCAATCCTCATCTCTATTTACTGCGTTCATCCCGCTCTCCCTGCGTTAACTCCCCCATCCTCCACCTCCACCTCCTGATCCCCTCCCCTCCTCTTCTTCCTCTCTCTCTTTTCATCTATGAATGCAAAGCCTCTGCTAACCATGGTTACCACAGGGAGAAATCCTGTTTGTGCCAAACCAGCACCCCCCACCACCACACCAATACACACTTAGCCACACCACACAAACACAGACAAACACGCACATATAGATGCTGCTGCATGCATACACTCGGCGTGGTGTGTGTGCGTGTGTGTGTGTGTGTGAGTGGGAGGGAGCTTCTTGCAGACAAAGAAGCTGGAGCTGTTGTGATGGCTATTATCAGCAGAGCGAGCCAGATATATGGAGAGCGGCAGGGTGGCGGTCGACGCCGTGAGAGAAGATAGAGACAGGAGGTAGACGGAAGGGAAGTGAGCGAGAGAGAGGGAGTGAGGGAATGAGGGAGGAAAGCAGCGCTGAGAGCGAGAGAGAGGAGAGAGAGAGAGAGAGAGAGAGAGAGAGAGAGAGGAGGCTGCAGAAGCATACAGATGAGAGTGGGAGTACTTGATAAAGAGAAATCTACAGCGCAGGCAGCTCTCGCTCTTTCTTTCTCTCTCTCTCTCTCTCTCTCTCTCTCTCTCTTTCTCTTTCTCTCTCTCTCTTACGCACACACACACACACACTCGCGTACACACACACACGCTCAAGGGGAGCAGCCAAGCAAGCGCAACAGCTGAAAAAGAAAGCGGCTGCTGTGCTGTGCGCGACAAACACACAGCTTGCGGATCTATACCTTCTAGTCTTATCCAACACCCATCTCTGGCAGGATTTAACCCCTGGACGGCAGCTGTTTTCTGGATACAACTTCAGCCTTCACCCCCTTTCTCTTCATCCTCCCTCTGGCTGGATTCAGCAGCATCTGGACGCCTTAACCTACCCGCTTGCACCCCATGCATGGTGACCCCCCTCCATCCTCACCATGCCTCTAGCCTAGCCTCCACTCCCTCCTCCTCCTCCTCCTTCACCTTTTCCCCCCCTTCTACCTGCCTCCCCTTTTACTCTCCTCCTCCTCCCGCCGCCTTGCCAAAAGACTCCTCAAAAGCATGGCGGGCTCTTTCGACAGCCACTTTGCCCGCCACAACATGATGTGGCAGTGCCAGCTGTCTCAGCCGGACTGCCGCTGCTACCGCGTGGATGGCTACTCCTTACTGAAGCGTTTGCCCCTCCACCCCCTCATAGGTCCCCGTTGCCCGCTGCAGTCCGTGGGCCAGTGGCTTGACTCCATCGGCCTGGTCCAGTACGAGAACCACCTGCTGGCCAATGGATTTGACAACGTCCAGTTCATGGTGAGTGTTGCACAAAGTGTTTTGGGGGGGAAAAGAGAGTTTAGGATGGGATGTGTTCATACATCTCTCTTCCCTTCTTGTTCTTTTTTGTGCTTTATATGTAATCTCCTCTCTCTTGTTTGTCCCACCTCCCTCTAAGCTCTCCCTGCTCCCTTAGGTGTAGCTCATCGCCTCTCTTTACAGTGATTACCGCGACTAGTTTTTCCTCCTTCACTCTGATCTCTTTCGTTTATTGGATTTTCCTCCTCTTTGTATCATCCTCCCTTCTCATTCTTCCCTTTCCAATCATCCGCTGCCTCTCCCCACTGATGCCATGTGAGGTCCTCCTACGCACAGAAACGCCACATCTCCAGCACCAAGCTACATACGTGCTACATGCAGTGCTACACTAACAGTGCATGTCAAAAGCCATGCTTGGTTCATGGCGTTTGCATACATTTGTGCATGAAGGCGCATAGAAACACAACCACCTGTAGTCTGTTTTATCCGACATTCCCTTCATCTACAGTGACGTAGGAAGAGAAACTCGCTGGGTCATTTCGAATTCAGAAACTCTTTTGATGTTGGAAGGGGTGTGTGTATGTGTGTGTGTGTGTGTGTGTGTGTGTGTTGGTAAGATATCCACAGGAAGAGAGGGTTAGTGAATACTGAGCAAGAGGGAAAGCAGAGAGAAGCGATGAGAAACTGCAGCAGACGCAGAGAGACGGGAGACACAGCAGGGGGGATGCTGACTGGAGGAGTTTATCTGGGGTTGCAGATCGTCACTGTTGGTGACAATGGCAACTTTTCAGGACCAAAGTTTTGGGATTTTTCCAAACTGTTTTAAACATTTTTTTATCCAACCTGCATTTCTTTCCTTTGGTTACCCTGGTAACGGGATGAAATCACAGAATCTCCCTGTTTCTTTCTTCATGTGTTTCTCCCTCACGTGGTCACTCTATAACTGTATGTTTTTGGTCAAACTTTACAAGCGTTATTAAGTATTTAATACTTATTAATTGTTTTTTGGGGCAGATGGACAGTTGTCACTTAGTGTGTGTCTTTGCTCGTCTACATTTAAACATCTGCAGTCTCTGCAGTGGCTGGTTATCATGTTTTCCATGTTAACCAGTACTACAGCAGACTGCTACTAACACACCATCATACAAACCTCATCAGTGCCCTCTCCTCCTTCCTTATTCCTTCTTTTTCTCCTTTGTCAGTTCAATTCAATAGAGCTTTATTGACATGATGCTTTGATTGGAAAAGATGTTACCAGAGCATAAACATAAACAAAGTAAATAATACATTAAATGAATGCATTAAAAAGTGGTGATATTTACAGCACATGGAGTGAAACCACTACTGACAACATGAAATAAGTGAGAGGAGAAATACACTAAATCATAAAATGAAATGAGGAAACATACTCTGTATTAGTCTTTATTTCTTTTTCCATCTAAATCATTGCAGAGTTTACAGTAAAGCCCCTAGCATATTCATCCTTTTTATACAGATTCCACAGGTAGTAAAGGCAATGTTTTGTTTTTTTATATAGATATATTACATTTATATATAAGGTGATATGGTTGCAATATTTGCCTTATCCACCTAACCCTTTTGATTTTACCCCTTTACCAAAATTACATTTGGTCTCACCTAATTGTCTTGTCTACATCCAAAAACATAACTAAATCAAAACTTAGCAGACATAATTGCCTCTCTTTTTGGCCACTTGGGGGCAGCACAACAAGCTGCAAGAACAACACTGACATATTATCGCATTAAAGTTGTTAAAGTTGCCTCGTAGCAGACACGGAGTGACATTAGCATTCACTAGGAGTCGTGTTTCTGGCCACGCGACGAACAAAAGTCCAATATTCACTCTTCTCCTCTGTTATGGTTTCTACCGCTGCCTGAGGGAGCTATCTGGCCTTTAAGCTGCTAAATGCTCCACTCTGTTCACCAGCTAGTCATTAACTTTGTTTGTTTGCTTGTTTGGTGCTGAGCAGGTAGCGTACAAAGTGTTTATCTGAGCTATTTTCAAAAAAGCTGCCATCTACTTTTGGAAACAACACTGATGAGACGAAATTAACAGTAAAGCTGCAGCCTATAAAACAACACAATGAGCTGAAAGAGCTAAAAGGGCTCAGTAGAGATGAGAGAAACTGCAGGGTAATGCAGATGTGAATCATTTTAATCAGTGTTAATATTTAAACAGATTAATGCAGCTATAAATTCAAACATTATTTGAAACAGAAGTCAGTGGGCACATTTTTAGGATTTCTTAGTTTTTCACTCTCAAAAATTTCAAATAACTACCTTTTACTGTCTCCTTTACCCAAATCAACCCAACCTGTCTTTGTCACAACTGCCTCCCATTTAATCTGATGTAAATTAAATGAAGTATAAGCAGTAGGGATGCATGATATTGACTTTTTGCCGACATTTTCCAACTCATTTTGGCCAATACCGATATACACACATTTTATTTACACAGATCACTTCTTCCAAATATTGTCTCTCTCATATTGAATTAAAACATACATATTTGGAAGTCTTTTTTGTTTTTTTGCTGTGTCTTTATGAATGAGTTTAGGTAGGAATCATTGCAGCCGCTGTGTGAGTTTCCAGGCACCATTTTCTTTTTAGCTTTGAATATAATTTTTCTCGTTTAGTGATGTCCCCAGGTGAACCCTCCCATCATTTACACCCCATCCTCTCACACTCACACACATACGTGCCCTCATATCAGCGCATGTTTTACTCTCAACAGTTTTGGCAGTGCTTCTGAGAGACTTGGGTATTCTCTGCTCTCCTGGCCTCGCCCCTCTTGTCTTAAAATGTTTCTCAATAGCTCAGTCATCCCCTCTGAGATGCCTTTGGATACAATTAATATTGAAAAGAGCCGAAGATGAAACAGCCTTACAAACATCATGGTGACTTCAAAGTCCCTTTTGTGACTGGGCCTCTCTCCGGGTCTTTCTCTGTTGAAAGTTTTTCTGGCGTCCCACTTGGAGTTTTTAAACCTCTTTTTTCGTTGGTTGTGATTAAACAGGAAGGCGGTTAATGTTTTCCGACCTTGGGAAAGCTCCGTGGTTACCGCAAATTGATATTAATGCAGTTAAGGCGCAGGCTACAGGGATTTCAGTGGTATTTTGCAGCGCTCCTTTTTATCGTTGGCTGTGGATTCTTCAAGGAGAGGATTGGGTCAAATTCATTTCAGCACCACTCAGCATGGGGAATCAAATTAAATGGCAGATTCAAGCTGAAACAAGTCAGCGCATTAGAAAGTCTTTCAGGGCCAGTTCAAGTTCATGTGTAGAACTGATTGGTTTGTAAATTAATTTGACCTTGGTTCTGATCCGTATCAGCGCATGGCAGCACCATGTACTCTACAGGCACATAAACATGGACCATTCCAGTCTACCATTACCATTTACCACTAATGGGGGTCATTAAGAGTGGGCGTGTCCGGTCACCTTAAGCAGACAGTAGAGGACAAGTGCTGCTAGACTGATGGACACATAGCAAAGAGGCGGAGTGGTTGTTATGGAGACAGCGTTTGATATGAAGGACGCGTGATGGAGATGAATCACGCCCAGTTTAAATGACTGTACATAATGCATATATGTGTGAGAGAGAGGGAAGCAATGGACAGACAGTGGAGCTGAACAAAGAAAGTGAAATGGCACTGACTAAACACAGAATCTGCATTAGGGATGAAACTAATTATTAATTATTTTCATTGTCGATTAATCTTCCGATTATTTTCTCAATTAATCGATTAATTGTTCGGTTAATAAAATGTCATAAAATTATGATAAGTGTTTCCAAAAGCCCTTAATGATGTCCTCAAATGTCTTGTTTTGTCCACAACTCAAAGATATTCAGTTTACTGTCATAGAGGAGGAAAGAAACCAGAAAATATTCACATCTAAGAAGTAGCAATGAGAGAATTTTTACTTTTTTTTCTCTTTAAAAATTACTCAAACCCATCTATCAATCATAAAAATAGTTGGCGATTAATTTAAGAATTAATCATTCCAGCTCTAATATGCATCACAGCACTAATAGAGCCACATACTTTGATCCACAACCCACATCAGCTTTCTTGCTAATGGCCGGTAAGATACAAAGAAAGTGCCTCGTGTTGCACTTTGGCTTGCCGGAACAGGCTACCAGGGAAAAGTGTGTGCTAATGTCAGTTTGCTGGCCAGTCAGCTGTAGCACAGACTTAAAGGAGCATTTCTGATATTTTTCAATAAAAAAACAATTAACTTTATTCCATTAATAGATTATTTTTTGGGCCACCTTGGGGCAACGCAACAAGCTGCAAACACATCAATAACATAGTGCTATTAAAAAGTTGATAAGCTGTAAAACACATCAATATCATAGTGCGATTAAAAAGGTGATATGGTGAACTTGTATTAACACATCCAGCAGACACAGACCAACATTATCATTCATTTGAAGCCATGTTTATCGACACCCAATGAATGAATATAAGTCCAATATTCACTCTCCTTTTCTGATTGGCCTTTTTTACCGATGCCTGAAGCAAGTATCTGACTATTTAGCTGCTAAATGCTACACTGTGTTCACCAGCTAGTCAGTAATTTTGCCTGTTTGTGTTTGATGCTGTGCAGATAGTGTACAGTGGGTTTATCAGAGCTATTTGCTGAGAACAGCTGTCTGTTGCTGATGAGAACAGTAAAGTTTTGGGCCGTAAAACCAAACCAATGAGATTAAAGAGCTGAAAGGCTCAGTAGAGTTGTGGGGAAATGCAGTCGGGTGATACATCTCTGTGGGTTCATCGCTGCAATTGAGGCCTTTCATATTACATAGTTTGACCCAATGTTCATATAAATTTTTTTTTTGTATTTTTCATTCATTTGGATTGCTGCTTTAGGCCATATGGTGAATTTAAGCCCAATATTCACCCTATATTAGCTCTGCTTTGGTCTCCACCCACTCTTAAAGGTGCAGTGTGTAGGATCTGGCGATATCTAGCGGTGAGGTTGCAGATTGCAACCAACTTAACTTTTTCCACGCATGTAGGAGTGGCGGTGGCTGATGCAAAAACGTGAATGTCCCTATCTAGAGCCAGTGTTTGGTTTGTCCGTTCTGGGCTACTGTAGAACATGGCGGCTGGCTCCATGAAGAGGACCCGCTCCCTATGTAGATATAAACGGCTTATTCTAAGGTTACAAAAACAAAACGATTCATAGTTTCAGGTTATTATACACTAAAGGAAAAATATTTATTTATATTATATTCCATTTCTACCAATAGATCCCCCGAAATGTTTCACACTCACTGTTCCTTTAAGGGAAATATCTGGCTCTATTAGCTGCTAAATGTTCCACTTTGTTCACCAGGTAGTCGCCAACTTCCTGTTCTTTCTGTTCATCTGTTGTTTGGTGCTGGGCTGGTAATATAGAGTGGGTTTATTAGAGCTTTTTTTGCTGAAAATGGCAGCCTGCTGTGTCTGGAAACAATGCTGCTGATGAGAGCAGTGAGACTGAACCAAAACAGTGAAGGGATGACTAATTGTTATATCAGTCGGATTTTGATTATTAAACTGTTTTCGTCGCAAAGTCTGGCATTAATGTGTTCCTCCTAATGCGTCCAATCAGAAACAGATGATTGAAAGCAGCGTCTCAAGTTCATGCGTGTCCGGAGCTACTTAACGATGGATCTGAGGCAATTCACCTTGCTTAGTCCTCTGACTGCAGTCACACTGTCCCTGTTAACACTCAACATTACCATCAAACATACACACACTCCTGACTTAACATGGCACGCCAGCGCAGGCACTTAGAAATGCGACCAGAATATAAAAGTGAAAGGAAGAGAGGGGAAGGATAGTGGAAATGATAAGATTCAGCACGGTTTGTTATCGCTCACTTTAGAGATAGATACCACAGAAACTCTCGTAAGCATCACAGAAACCGATGCTTTGCAGATTGTGGAGAAACAAATACTGAAAGAATTTCTCGTAAAAGCTCCTTTTATCAGGATGTTTTTCTTATTTGGTTTCAGGCAGCACAATGAATCGAAAGAAAGATAGAAAGTAGAGCGAGGTTAGGTTTATACAAGGAATTACAAAAATGAATGGGGGCACAGTGCTATATAGATATTAGAAAATTAAGAGATAAAGCTTGATGTCGTGCAGTGTGTACTAAAGAAACTAAAGTTGATAAGAGCAGCCGCGAGGCTAGTGAGATTAATTTGACCCAACTGTTTCTCAGAGGTAGAAAAAACAACAATATGTGAAATGAAATATTGTCAATATCCATATTTCATTCACAGATGGCACCTCTAATCCTCCTTATAAAGAAATGTATTATTCTGGAAGAGAAATCCTTATGAAACTTAAGTTCTTCCCATATGAAATAACAACCCGGTATCTCGTCAGAGCGTGTAATAGACCCGCCTATCCACCATTGATAGTATCAGTGTCATATTTTACCTCGCTGAGGCGTGAATATTACTCGCGTATATGAAGGTGCAGTACCAGCAAAAACACTCACTTAGGTTTAGGCAACAAAACTCCTTAGTTAGGTTTAGGAAAACGTTGTGGTTGGCCTTAAAATAAGTATGTGAACTATGTACAAAACACGGGTCTCAAACACGGGTCTCCTGGTGTTTGTTGGACCCATCCACCTCTCCTACCGACCGCCATAAGTGGACTTTCTCACTTACCTTTTTTGGCTGGACCGCCAAAAAACGCAAAAGTCTGTCGTTGAGTGAGTGACTGAGGGATGAAGTTACCCGACTGGTCAGCTGAGTGTTGGAGTTTCCTCATTGGCCGTTGTTCTTTCAAAATGAAAAAGCGGAGAACAGTCCTTTTATGCGTGACGCGTCTGGCTTATGAAACTTGGACCAAGCCGTCAAACTAGGCGATCTAGTTCTAAAATGAAATGAGATTCAGCAGTAACATCGCCTGTTTCTCGCTTAAAATGTTTTCAGAAGTAGATTTTTGTGGATTGTTTAGACGGAATAACGGAAAGTTTACGAGCAGGTTGCCACGCTGTTTCCTGTTTGAAACATCAATCAGAAAACCAGGGACCAATCGGGTGCATTCAATACGATAGGGTACGTAACCGCTTGAATGGCCAGTTGAGTGCAGCAGCGCGTCTCCTAGCGTCCTCGTCGGACCTGGTGGACATGTAGCGCTGGATTTAACATGATAGACATGACCACTGACTATTTGTGTAACAATTTAGCCACAGATTCATGGACTGAATATACACTGTCCAACCATATACTCGGTTTTGACCGAGTCTTGTTTTCTACATCACAAGCTCTGAGCGTAGCCTGTTTATTGCATTTACATTGCAGTCAGTACAAACTACATGGTGTACAAATGACACGCCTAAAGCAAGAACGGCGTTCTTTTTGTACACTTTTGATTTGCACAGTAGGGTGGAAATACAGATAAAATGTAACACCGACGAGCTTGTAAAGAAACCAAAATTAATTCAATTCTGGACTAAAAGTGCAAGTAAGGACGGAGAGGCGATGGTTTGAATAGTAAGTAAGAGAGAAGAAAATAAATTAATGAGAAAAATGGCAGAAGAATGGCAAAGAAATGATAGAGAAGAGGCGAGGGATGAACACAGGCATGAAAGGAGCAGGATTTGTAGTACTCTACTAAGCCTGTTGGCGCAGATAATGGCCTTCGCTACCATCACTGAATAGCAATTTTTGCTTCATCTTTAGTCTTGCCTCAGCCCCCTGCCGCTGTGCATGAATTTTAATTCCAGAGCGTTTGTGACCCACTGCGGCGTTGTTTTTAAGTGCCGGGGTCCAAGTATCACAAGCTAACCACAGGCCACTGCAATTGTTATCAACACTGCGGATGCTAAACACCTTTCGCCACCGGCAAAATAGATTGTTAGTGTTAATACCAGTTCTGCATACCAAGTGTTTGGGAATTAATCATACATACGCAAGATGGAATAACTGTTTACTTTACAAACAACGTAGGCTTACCCCCTGATCCATCATGTGCACTTGGAAATGGCAGATATGGGGCAGACATACTGTTAAGACAGAGATGTAAACAGTGCAGGATAGGTTTGGAGATATAAAAGAACCAATGTTAGCGAACTCTATCTCTTTCTATCAGGATCCCAACAGGGAGCAATTAGTCAAGCCTTTGAATCCCTCCACAGTCCACTCTGCTCCGACTCTGCGAGCCATTACTCTGCTGCGAAGTTGTAGCACGGTAACTCCTTTCTCTGGGCTCCATTAATCAGCCTGGGAGCTGATCTATGAACTGTTAGACTCTCACAGAGTGCCCGGGCATACAGGTTGGCGAGGAGACTGTGGAAGGGAATAAGTTTAGCCAACAGGATGAGCCCTAATCAGCTGCTGCTGCTGCTGCCGCCTCAGGTCTCACAGTGCAGGGACAGACTGGTGGAGCCCTGGAGACAAAGTTATACTAATAAGCCTGCAGCAATATAACTCACTTTAAGGGGCTTTTTTTGTCCAAAGTGTGTTGACATTTTAAACTTTCATTAATCAAGGTAAAGCCGGGGGACATAAGTTACCAAAATAAGCCCTCCCAAAACAACTGATGTGGCAATACAATGAGAGCATGGATTAATAGAGCATGTGTTTGGTTTAGCAATCTTAGCTCATAAACTGAGATGAAAAGAGATGCATTAATGGACACATTAAGACTTTCAATATGGACCTTTGGCCTTCAGAATAAGGGGTGGTACTACAGTTAGTTATTTTAATGTTTCTACCCGCTAAATAAAAGCAGTGATGCTTGTCAGGATTACCAGTTTGTAGACTAGTTTCAAAGCCCTCTAATTAAAATGTAAATGTCTGTGATTAATCGTGTGATAATCTAGTATCTTAGTAGATCTGGAGTTCAAAAAGTAAAAGAGATTTTTCTGGCAAATGTTCTTCAGGATACTGCAGTGAAAACTAAAAACGACAGCTATCTCCTACCCGGAATTAAAATGTCACAGCATCGGAGCAAAATGTCCTTTTTGCGAGAGTCGACTTCTGGGCAGAAGTAAAGTAGGAAAAAAGCAGATATCTGCTATCTACCTGCTTTTTCTCCCCTCTCTCTCTCGTCTCTTGGATGTTTGTCACCGTTATTAGTTTGACAGGAAGGAGATGTAGAAGGACTGACAGGTGTAATCCTTCCATCTAGCCAGGGAGTGTATGTACAGTGTGTGTGTGTGTGTGTGTGTGTGTGTGGATGGTCCTGAGCTTGCCTCCAGGCTGGTCACACACTCCCTCTCCTCCTCCTATATCTATACCATCATCGCGGTGATTATCTTGCTTTACTTTTCATTTCTGTCAGAATCTATATGTCTGATGGTATTTCTGGCTGAGCTGGCCTTTTTCCTCTCTGCTGCTCTTCCCTCCCTGCGTCACACCTTTCCTCTAATTATCTGTCTGCATGAAGACTCTCTGACCCTCCGGAGGGGGGATGACTGATAGGTCTCTTAATGTTTCCCATTGGATTAATTAAAGGTGGGACTGTATATGATACCCATAGGGCCTGCTGTGTGAGTCTTAAGCATGGACTGTATATATAGATGGACGACACATCTCATCTGGGTTCATTTTTTGACGTCATTTGGAGCCAGAGTGTGCCATTGTTTTTTGTCTTTTTATCCATAGTTAACTCACAATCCTCAAATTTGACTAACGCATTTTCTCCTGTGGCCGTTAAGTGTTAAATAAATACCTTACTTGGAGAACCTCTGGATAGGACACATGGACTGAATTGGCCAAACAAAATGCAATAAAAGCTAGGACGGTTTTATTGCTATCATACAAATATCACACAGTCCTCTACTATAATGTAACAATATTACGATACCAGTGTGTTTTTTTCATGTTTTATCTTATTTAATACCACACACATGTACAAATACTCATTTCAGCATTCCATAGAGCCATTGGTTTGATTTAATTTCTGTACAAAAATAAAAACTATTACCACACTGTTGGAATTTGCATGTGTTGTGTAATTCATCACGCATTTTAATCAGTTACATTATTGCGGCGAGACTTTTCAAATCAATCTGCATATAAAGTGGATTACCATGTAATGATAATTGAAGTTAAAAAAAACCCCCATCTGAATGCATACTTGATGTTCGCTGTGAGGATTGCACACCTCGAGTGAGCTTTAAGAGGCTGTGATTTGATTCTCATACACTGTGGCAATAAATGGAAAAAACAATGGCCCCAGCCAGGAAAAACAAATCTGAAAGTGTACAGCGTGCATTCAAAAATGGTCAGCAAAAACACAAAGTATGCATGATCTGTAGAAAAGAAGCCAATTTGTGCTGATATCACAAACCTTCAGTATAGGAGAACTGAACGAAAATAAATAATGAAGACCTTAAAATGCTAACTGCTGCTGTTTTAGTGTGGACATTAACATCAAATGCTTCTATTTTTTGCCAAGGAACTGTCCATTAAAGTCATCCTATGTGGAGCCGTGCTTAACTCTTGCAGACACTGTTGCATTGTTTGCTCTGGGTGGAAAAATGCTGCATAAATCCTAACCGTAGCTGTTGTTTTCTTTTTACTCTGCAGGGCAGCAATGTGGTGGAAGACCAGGACCTGCTGGAGATTGGGATCCTCAACTCGGCCCACAGACAGCGCCTCCTGCAGGCCATACGGCTTCTGCCCAGGGTCAGTACTGCAGCGAATCAAACACCCCAACAAGAACATCTCAGACATTAAAGAAGCACTGTGTAACATCTGGCCACATGCTCCAAACAAATAGGGGGCGGCATTTCAGCTCTACTACTGAGTCCATACAATCTCAATTTGCAGTCATTAGTTATAAAAAAAAAAAAAGCCAACTACTAACTAACAGCAGGGAAAGAATACGCAAAAGTCAACCAACTTCTGAAACTCTGAAAGCCCGTCAATATATCACTGCAATCTTATAATCTTCACATGTGGCGTCAGCCTGTAGTTTACAATAGCCATCTTTGTGTTTACTGTGCCACTAACCGGGGGCTGCGTGGCCCGTGTATGAACGGATGCTGAAAGAAAGATATTGGATCAAATCCAAAGTGGCAGAAACTAGAAAAACAACCCGCACCTTCGTCTCATCCCATCCTCCCCGCGGCCAGGAGACCACCCCGCTCTGAGGAGAGCGTGCGGTGGCTCCTGTAGATGGACCGAATTCAGCCAGAACAAACCTCAGCGCCGAGTGTCGCAGCGGGCCGGTGGAGCGCTGGGTCTAACCTGTATAACGGCAGCTACAGAAAGTTTACTGATCCGGCAGGGAGTCGGGGCGGTCCCCAGGGATCAGACCCCCGGTGCTTAAGTGTGTACCGCTGGCTGAATTCGAACTAACTGCTAACTGATGGTCTGTCTCGTAACGTTTTCTGTATCGTTTTCTTTGTCCTCTCATGTTGGACTGAGGACAGACTGGACGCTGCAGTGATTCACTATCGCCTCTCGAGGAACAAGTGGTATTACAAAACAGAACGGGCCAAGGGTAGCTGGTTAGCATGCTTATTCAGTAGATATCTCTGCAACACAATACATAGACGTTAAAACTGTTACTTCGTCACATGCATGTTCATAATGTTAGTTCATTTTTTGAATGTTTTAAACCAAAATTCTAGCCAGATCTTACACCTGGCCCCTTTAACTAAACCTGAGCTTTCTAATCTGTGTTTATTGTAATGTCAGTCTCATGCAAGTTACATAGATTCATCAAATTTTAAACTGCTTAAGTTCATATTTCCAATTTAAGATTGTAAAGTATAGTACTAATGAGTGCTAAGTGAGTTGTAGCTGCAGCCAATCTGTTTTGTTTAGTATAAAATGTCCTTCTCAATCTGTGTTTCCGTGTTGTATAGCTCTCTGTGGGTGGTTAGGTTTCTCTCTGCATGCTCTGGAGAATCCTTGTGCCAAAGAGTTGGGGGATTCAGGAAAAGATGCACTAAAGCTACTGTATGTTACTTTAGATCACAGTATCCAAACTACATCAAATTACATGATGCAAGAAAACTGCTCACTCTTTGCTGAGTCTAAATCCCCATCATCCTGCATCTGTTAGATTCAAACACAGATAAAAACATATAGATACACTTGTCACAGAGCAAAAACAGCCAACAGTTGCTTAAAAAAGGGACCAAAAGCTGTTTAAATGATACAACAAATACTTAAACTTATAGGATAGTTTGCCGTTGTATGTTACTGTAGGAAGGTCAAATGCTTTTGTGTGTGTGTGAGAGAGAGCGAGAAAGTAAGATCAAAGGTGTTGAAATGGAGTGAGAGCAGGAGAAAGGGAGTCTGAAGAAGAGCACAGAAAGAAAAGAGAGACTCAGAGATAAGCAGTAAGGTTTCATACAGACACCCAGAAAACCTTGATCTCCAGTCAGCACATTTCTCTTCTCATCCCAACCTCTAAACTTAAAAACACTGTAAAAAATGTAACTTTTAACTTTTGCCCGGCCTCACACACGCAGGCAAACACATGCTCGACTTGAGGTGGAGGACGTGGGATGTTTGTTTGAAGCACCATAAACTCTCTGAAGCTGTTTTGACTGCCAAAATGAAAGTGAATGAATTATGAATTATGTGCTTCACTCACAAAGTATATCAAATCCCTGCTGTTGGCGTCCTATTCTGCCCTTTCTCAAAAGTCAGGCTTGTGTTACTTGTTTGCACTGCAAATATATGAGAATTACAAATATGCAAAATGCACTCTTTTAGAGCTCAGTACTGGTTGCATCCTCCTGTACCCTGCCGAACTGGGGGAAGGTCTTTAACATAAAATAAATCTTTGATGATCCTCATGTAGGAATTAGGCTGCAGCAGCAGAATGCAGACAGGAAATGAAAAAAGTGCAGTGCAGCAATCAAATGCAGTGGGAATAGGATTCAAACAGCTGTCATGTTATATAAGAAATATGTATGTAGGCTGTGATGTAGTTAGCATTTGAAAGGAGCGTGCAAGCTGTTCTAAGCTACAAAGCTCCAGGTCAAAGGTAGTGTACCATATGGAGAAAAACACATCCCACATTTCCTCACAGTGTCTCCTACATTTATGAGAACATAGAGGAAATTCAGCGGAAAAAAGCCGAACTTTAAAGATCACTTTTCTGTCTGTTACCGAAGGTGCGACCTGTCGGTTACGATGGCAACAACCCCACGTCGGTGGCAGAGTGGCTGGAGTCGTTGGAGCTCGGCGACTACACCAAGTCTTTCCTCATCAACGGTTACACCTCCATGGAGCTGGTCAAGAAGATCTGGGAGATCGAGCTCATCAATGTAAGTCGCACATAATTATTTTCACTTTCTACTTCTGCCTGCAGTCCTGACATTTTTTTTCATTTTAAAAGGAAAAGGCTGGTGATATTTTTCTCCCATGAAAAGACCAAATTATTGTCTGCGTATCCAAATCCTGATTAATCTTCTTCCTCTTGTCAAAAAAAACCTCCATTGTTGTCCAATGGACAATAGTCCCCAACAATTGCTAAATATAGACTACAGTGGCTTTTTAAAAAAAATAAAACGATATAGTTGTGACCTGTTTTTAAAGGGGCATTTCACCAAATTTTTACACATGAAAATATAACAATATACTTCTGTTTCTAAAGTCTGAGAAAACAACCGTTCATAAGACATGGGCATTTACCAAGCAGGGCAACCCAATATCATGTCAAAGGGTGTAATAGACCCGCCTGTCCACCAGACGAAAGTGTGTCACTGTCACGTTTTGCCTCGATGAGGCGTGAATATTACACGCTTGTATGATGGTGGAGTACCACCAGGGGGCAACAAAAGCACTCACTTAGGTTTAGACAACAAAACCATTTAGTTAGGTTTAGGAAAAACGTCATGGCTGGGCTTAAAATAAGTACGTAAACTAAGTAAAATATGTACGGAAACAATGTAACACAAGTACGGAAAACACATCAGAAACGTCACTAAAAAACGTGTAAAGTGTCACTATCGTAACTTCTAAAATAAAACACGGTCTCCTGGTTGAAAGTCCTGTGTTTGTTGGACCCATCCACCTCCCCTCCCGCCCGCCATAAGCAGTCTTTCTCACTTTTGCATTGCAGTCAGTAGAGACTATATGGCGTACAGATGACCCACCTAAAGCAAGAATGGCGTTCTTATTACACACTTTTGCCTTGTGCATTATCTTGTCATTCACGCGCCTTTTTTTGCAACCTGATGGGGCATGGAGGTACTAATTAAATATGTTGTTGTGTTGCATTATGGGAAATGTAGGAAACCAGGATTTCTTGAGTTTGATCCATAACACGGGCTAAATATTAGGATGCCTCTGCTGCTTCAATTTTGACCATTCTTTATTTTAGTACCTCTTTCTCAAGTCCCCTGACTTTCAGAAAGTAAAATACTAAATCACTTTAAATATTCACGTCTTCATTAGTAAGGAATAGGCTTTGGGTTGAGTGCCACAGACGAAGCAGGAAAGTATTGAGAGACAGACTAACACGTTATTAGTTTGGATCTTTTCATGGGATTTGTTTTCAATAAGAAAAATATACTCCAGCTTCATCCTTTAACAGATTAATTCTTCTTAAAACAAGGTTTATCTGCTAACCGGACAGATGTGACAGATATTTCACCGGCTTGTTGCTTGAAACAACTTCATTTTTCAATCAAGTGATGCAATCTTGATACTAACAGAGTAATCCATCTTGTTTCGACGCATTATCTCTTATTTTCAATACATTTGTGTGTCAGGTCTCTCTCGTAGACGGATATTAACTCCACCTTTAAACCGTGGATAACAAGTTTTTTTTATCTCAAATGATGGGTTTTCTTTGCGATAAAGGACAGCAGCGGCGCAGCTGTGGCTTTGTGAAGCTGAATGCTTGTTGGTTCCTGTCCTCATCTCTCACCTTGGCTGACAGAGTGAATCTGTTTCTCCTGGTCAATATATCGCACTACAGCCCCATACATCAGCGGACGCACAAGCTTTATCCTTTGGATTTTTTATCTGAAGTCGATGTGAAAGTTCCCTCTGTGGGAAAGATGCAGAAGCCACACTGAGTGTGTGCAGAAAGCCCATCAGGCATTTTCTCCTCATTACTGCGCAATTCATGCTAAGAATGCAAACAGAAAGGAGGCTCGTGTTATATCATAACCTTATTGCTTATTCTCTATTTTGCTTCTTGTCATAACAGATCTCCGTCTTGCTGTAGAAGTTTGTGGTTTAACATTTGCAGTAGTAAGAAGCTGCAGCAGCTCTCCCTTGATTGAAATCTCTCCTTCTGTAAATATCAGTGATGGTGGATGATAACCAGGTTTGACATTCGAGTGTAGTGCAGGTTTATGATTCAATTTTTACCAACATGAAATCTTCAGTAGAGACGGGATTTGCTGCAGGACTGATCTCATCGGAGCGACGCGCTCCCTTTGATGCTCTGAGTGTAACGAAATCATGCTGGATTGCAGAGGGCGCCCGCCTGGCTGATTTCAATGAGAGGCAGAGGAGAGGAGAGGAGGGGTGTTTTTCCTTCCCAGCGGAGGATAAAGTGATAAAGTGATGAGTGATCAGCTGGAGGAGGTGGAGAGGGAGTTATATAAGCATGTGGGATGCAAGATGTTTCACAGCGCTGGGGATGCCGCCCACATGCTGCGCTTGTGTGTGTGAGTGTGGATGCATATGTGAGATAGAGAAAGTGTTAATACATGCTTTTGTGTTTTATGCATGTGTTTTTAAGTACACCATGTTTGAAACACAAGCCAAATTATACATCAGTCTTCTTTCTGTTATGGAAAATAGAGGAGCTTCAAAGCCTAAATAATGTGCATATGAAGCATATTTATACTACATACTTATTCAGAACTGTCATTTAAGACCTGCATGTGCATGTAAATACAAATATTGTATAGCATAAGGTTTCTGTCTATAGGAAGAGTGAGTGACGCTGCAGTGCAGTGCAGATTGAAGCCACTAGAGGCTGCACAAGTACACAGTAAGGCCAAAGACATATGTCCACATACTTTTGAATACTTGGATTGTTTTTCAAGGCTACAGTAGATCCCTTTAGACAATAGGATGCATCCAACATAGTGGTAACAGTTTGGTGAAGGCCCGTTTCCATTTCAACACGACAATGTGCACAAAGCCAGATCCATAAAGAAATGGTTTTCCTAGTTTGGCAGTGGTACAACACTTAATTTTATGGGTCCCTTAACTTCACATTTCATAGAATTAACTGACATTTACTTGTAAACTTGTAGGCAGTTTCCTGGAAAGGACTTTGAGACAGTTAAATACCAGAGCAGCCCTCAAAATACTCCAGCATACTACAGAAAAATATGAAAGGAAACCATCAAAGGAAGTCTTAGATGCAGGTTATATTTACTTAAAGCAGAGCTATTCCGATGTCAAATATATATTCAAATTTCTTTCCTCGATTTATTGTAGGTTGCCTAAGTACGCACTGTGCAGAAGTATGAGGGAAATGTAGTAAAATATAATACAAAATATTAGATACAGTGTCAGGAAATGACTTTACTCTAGGGCTGTCCTCGACTAAAGAATTTGTTACTCACTCACATAGGATTTTGTTGACTAATAGATTAGTTGATTTAATCGACAGATCTGTAAAACTGAGTTCCTCCACAAAGAATCACACAAAAGCACTACTTTAAATCTTGTTTACCAGAAATGTGCTCATAAGTTTCTTGGAAAAAAGTCATTCAGCATGAAAAAAGGATAAAAAACGACTAATTGACTAAAGAGATCTTAGTCAGCTTAGACCAAAACAACCAATTAGTTGACTAATTGACTAAGAAGGGGCAGCCCTACTTTATTATTTTATTTTTCAGGATAGACACACAGTGTAAATGTGTCAGATTTAGCCAGAGAGAGAATTTACATTGGGAGTCCATGAGCAGGTTGATGTTATACATTAAAAGAAACAAAGACATACAAAACAACAGTTCACAATAGTAAAGGATCTAGATCAAAGAAACGGTGGGATCATCCCTACATTTGACTGAGCTTTGTGACTCTTCAACAAGAAATGCTGAAAAAAGTTGCTTCAAAAAGAGACTCTTGGGCCACTCAGTAATCTATCTTTACTTAGTCTTCCAGTCAGTGCCCAGCAGGTACAAACAAAAAAATCAAAATGTGTCTACAGGCTTGCATACAATTCATCATATGTGGAGAATAAAGTCTGCAATATGTTTCTCAGAATTAAGTCATAAAGCATGAAAAAAGCCTAAAAAATGACTCAACTAAAGAAATCTTAGTTGACTAAGACCAAAACGACAATTAGTCAACTAATCAACTAAGAAGGTGCAGCCCTAAGCATTACATTTTATAGTTATGTCCAGGAATCGTCCTTGGAAATTATCAGGAAGGCAAATAAAGTTACCCGTTGACGGGCCTGCACAGAGCCCTTACCTCATCCCCATCCAACACCTTCGGGATGAACTAGAACGCAGACTGTGAGCCACATGGGTGTAATGTTCAGGTGTCTACATGCTTTTGTCCATTTAGTCTATTCATTTGAAGTAGATCTTATCAGCCATGCGGGAGCGTATGTGAAAGAGCGTATGTGTCTGCTGTACAAGCTGTCCTCATGACTGCGTGCCACTGCAGCAGTACACTGTCACTGAAGTAGTCTCTGGGCTGCTGGAGAGGTCACGGCTGTACCTGAGAGAGAGGTGTGTGTGTGTGTTGAAAGAGATGTTGTAGTGATAATAAATAGTGATGTGGGGAAGGACATATAGATGTAAGAGAAACGAGGGGATGGAAAGAGAGAGAGAGAGAGAGAGGGAAAAGAGGACAATGAGTCTTTTAAAATAGAATTTGTCCGCTGCGTTCATGTAATCACCAGATAATCGCTATGGGCAACAGATGCTGTGGTGTCCAGGGAGACGAGGGAGGAGCGTTTAGCATTGTTGGAGCATTTTAGAGGGATACAAGTGTGTGTGTGTTTGTCCTTTTGATTGGGCACATATATGCAGTCCTGCTGCTGTGGGATTAGAAAAGCATCTCAAAACACCTTTTAATCCTGACTTTCAGATAGAGAGCAGCTGCAGCTCTCTCTGTCTGCAGTATATTGTGTGTGTGTCTCAGGTTTTATGCGACTAGACTGACTCATCAGCGTTACACCTGGTCCAGGTTAACTGTTACATTTAGTCCATAGAAAGGATATTAACGGACTATCCCAGTTTATTACAACTTTTGTTTTTATTTTTGTACCATAATTTCTTAATTTCTTACACCTAAACTTCATCTTCCCAAACATGTTTCATGTGCGTGAAATCAGAGGCCAGTTTTCAACAAGATACAGGGGTCCCAAATACGGAGCTCTTTTTCTTAATTGGTTAAAATTAAGAGAAACAGAAAAAACAACACTTTAATCTCTGTTTTATAACATTAATTTCTTGCTCTTATTTTTATGTCATAACATATCAGTGTTAATTTTGACAAGAATTAAGATTTTGTTTTAGTCGCTTACTGAAAATTGTAGCTGCTTTAAAGTCACATTTTTGTTTTTTTGTATTATTTAAGTGTAGATTTAGTCAATGGAACTACGTTTTAGTCTAATTTTAGTCAGTGTTTTAGTCATAGTTTTCTCAGACGGATACTGTAATGGATATGTATATTTCTTTATTTTATAATAAATAAATATTTTATATTTCTTTCTCTATAAAAATTCCAATGAGAAGTAAGCATAACTTTAACTATGTGTTCTTGCCTTACATGTACTTCTGTCATATCATATATCATTATTGGTTATCAGACACTGAAAATGTTTATTACCTGGCAACATTGTCAATATAGTTATATATTACTGAGGTCTTCTGCTAAATTCGGCATCATGTTTCACTCAGATTTAATAAATTAGCAGTTATAAAAATACGTAAACTGTGTTGTTAAGGTAGACAAGCTTTATCATTATCTTATATATTTTTTATGAATGTGTAGCTGATGTTGCGGCCTCCCTTTGTGTGCAGCGCAGAAATCAGGAGAGCAAACAGTTTTCTGAACGCAGCGAAAATTTAGTTTTTTGAAAGGCTAAACGCCAACATATATAACTTTAACCGTGTGAGTAACTTTGTTATTTACAGCATTGAGCGGTAGATTAGCCTTTTAGGAAATTAAGAAAACTCAGATGCAAAATCATTGTATTTACTGAAGCACCTGCTGAGATGTGAGAACAAAGTACGGAGAGGCAAGAAACAGATTTCAGATAAGCCAAACTTATTTAAAAGAGAAAATGAAGGTGAAAACTGAAATTATTATCCAGACTGACCGTTCTAAACATCCATCACAGTCCACAGAGTGACTTCTCTTTGACCTACTGTACCGCTCTACTGCAGTTAAGTACGGTACACAATGTTCCTGTGAAATAACTCAGATTTTCTTAACACTTGTATATACAGCACTGTATATACTGTTTGTGTAATAACTTTACTGCTGGCTTTTGTTTTCACCTCATAATAAGTTTGTCTTACCGGGTGGTTTATTTAAAACCTGTATGGTCGAGTTTCTTGCCCCATCAGACTTCTTTTTATTCCCACATCTCAGAACTCAACTTGCTCAGTGCAGTTTTATTATTACTGATGAAGATTATGGCTAAAACTGCAAAAATAAGACGTGTAATAAATCAGACATTTATTGCAAAAGGAACTATGCCAACACCAGTTTCACATCATAGAATAAGGTGTACATAATTTACAGTTAATCAATGTATATATAATTATTCATGGGACAGAACAAAAAAAGCCATGTGCTGTATTTTATCGTAGAGTGGGAATTAAAAGTCTTGAGACCCGAAATGAAAACTCATTATATTAGACTTTCTACCTTTAAATTATTCAATTAATGTTAATAATTAATACAAATTAATTATTAAAAACGGATGAGTAATGTAAGTGTCCACATACTGCTTATAATTGGATTTTCTTTTTTTACATTATGCAAACATTAAACTAATCACAGTCCACTGAATGTACTGAGCCAATTTGCCTTCACCTATAGTGCTAACATGATTAATAGAAAATTAATAAGTGACCACTTTCATTAGTAATTAATCCTTAAGTCATTTATCAAGTAGGGTATGAAACATTCGGTGGTTACTAGAGAACAAATGAGTATCTCCTTGCATTCCTTCATGTCAGACGGAGTAAACGGATTAAACGTTGTACTGTGTGTGCAGCAGTTTTTGAGCGTCGTTGTCTTCAGGGAGCTGCTATTTAAGCTGCTTTGTGCCCTTAATTTCCCCCTGAACCCAAACTAATTTAGAGCGTTATGTCAGGTACTTGAGAATGTAATAATGGCAGGACATTATGACTATCGGCCTGCTTTTAATATCACAAGTCTCCTGGTAAAATCTGTCAGCGGTCTCGAGAATAATTTACTCTCATGCTGTAATCTTGGCTTAATAAAGCTTCGGGCCTCAACCCAGGCTGTGAGAGGGGAACTTCTTAGCTGGATCTGGACTGAGTTTGAAAAACTTCATTGTGCAACATCAAACACCATTAATACTGTCAGGCTGATTATCAATTTTTAACTGGAAGAAAACTCTTGATTGTTCTGTTAAAACAAGGAATTTCAAAATATTTCATTAAGATTTGTACAATATATGTATTTATTATTATTATTATTATTATTTCTTGTTTTTCTTTTTGCTGTTTTGATCTTAATTTAATTATTATTATTATTTTCATCCTTAATTTCTTTCCTTGTATTTACCTATGTTATTACTTTCTTTATTTCTTTATTTTTTTTTCTAATTTAGAATCAATTCTACTTTTTTACTATAAAATACATAAATATTGTAGCCATAATATAAGTATGAACAATATCATATGTAAGCAAGTATAAATGTATTTAACTCCTGCACTATAATAGTATAAAAAATAAGTATTAAAAAAATAAATAATTTTGTCCAAACACAAGTTCATTAATTTGTATTGTAAAATGTATAAGCATAATTAAACATTTTTAAATTATATAAATTATAACATAGCTTTAGCCAGACAGACATTTGATTGGTCCATGTGGGGAAGTTGAGAAAATACAGCAAAAAAGACACAAACACATGAATGAATATGACATTTAATTTTCAACCAGGATGGTGAGAAATACACTTAAATATAAAGATGGACATAAATCAGATGATAATGCTTCTAATGCCAAAAAGCATTTATAATGTTTTTATATTTGATTATTGTTTCGAGGCGTCTCTTTTATCCAGCAGTAGATGAATCCACCCCTCATATACATATTCATTTCCCTGCAGTGCAGAGAGCTGCAGACACATCGTGTATAGATCCACATGGTGGTGCTGCTGCCTCTCACTTCAGTCTGACCACCTTGTTCTCCAGGCGAGGAAAGTACAAAACAACTGCGTCAAGGCTGCAAAATGCTCTCGTTTCAAGTGAGTCCTCAGAGAGCCCAGAGCGAAGCAATTAGAATTGGATTTCGTTTTGGAAAGCCATGTTCATGACGGTGGAGTGCAGATAGTTTCTGGTCCTCAGGGAACAATTCCCTTAATGTTTTCTAGATGAGTGGACCCTGATATCACGGAGGAGGGCGCCTTCAAATGGTGTTTGTGTGAGAGTGTATATCTTGAGTGGAAGCATTTGATTGACGGTCCGAGTTTAAAGGAAGTGAAGTCTTTCTGGTACTTGTTTCTTTAGATCAGTGGTTACCAACCTCTTCTGGTTGAGACGCTCTTAATATAAAGCGACATCTCACGGCTGCCCTTTGCGATGGGTTGCATGTCTATAAATTGTGAGCAGCTCTGTCAAAGAGGGATTTTTTTCCTCTCAGGTTATTTGATTTGAATATTTTTTGGAGGGCTGAAAGAAGCAAATATTAGATAAAAAGTCTGAAAAATGTACATCATTTTGTTTAATAGAATATAGTTTTAAATGATTTTCCTAGCTGGAAAGTCATTTTGTGGCCCACTAGATTAATCTCACGACCCCATGTAGGAGTCCCCTCCACCAGGTTGGGAAACGCTGTGAAACGTTGTGATATAGATAAAGTTATATCGTAGTATATGAAAAATAAATGTTGCCACAGCGATATAATTAAGTCATAATTAAGAAACAGTTCATACATAAAATAACCAGATAGTTTTGGGCTAATCCAGAGGAAGTATTTGACAGATCAACGTTCTCCATGTGTTAAATCCTGCCAGTACAGTGTTGTGTTGTGTTGCTGTAAAGTAGTTCTGCTCATTGACTTGAAAAATTACCTGCAGTGTTTACTTGCAACACCTTGACACAGGTTGCATATACAGTATGTAGGAGTTATGAGAAGTTCAGCCAAACAATGATGTGCAATTCTCCAATTTTTGAGCTGCAGAGTGCTAAACCGCGGTACCGCCAGCCACCTTCTGACTTCTGCTACACCTAAAGTACAGTTATTATGGTAAGGATGGCCTCTGAGTGCGGTTTTGCAGTGGAGGGGTACTCAGTTGGTTGCAATCTGCAACCACACCACTAGATGCTGCCTAATCCTATACACTGTCCCTTTAAAGTATAAAAAAAAGGTATTTGTTTTGCAGCGTGGCCACTTTAATTATTATTACTGATGCATTAACATGTAAGCAGTGTTTTTACTTATTGATATACTCTTGCGTAGTTTAATCTATAATGGTGCATCATATTTTATAAGCTGATCATAGGTTTTGTATGTAAAATCTGTAAAGTAACTAGCTGTCAGATAAATGTAGTGGAGTAAAACCTGCAGTACTTCCCTCTGGAATGTAGTGAACTGAAACTCGCATAAAATGGAGACGCTCAAGCAAAGTACAAGCACCTAAATATTTTACTTAAGTGCAGCGCTTGTGTAGATGTACTTTCCACCGCTGTATTTCTCCTCTCGTGTCGATCATCTCGCAACCCCTTCTCTGCTTCTTCATGTCTGTATCTTGCATGTGAAGGCGTGTTAGTCTGTGTTCACTGTGTAGGTGTGTGTGTGTGTGTGGGTGTATATGCGCGTGTGTGATTCACCTGCATGTCCTCACTTGTCCCTGCATTCCCCGCTATTATTACAACATGTCATTTCAGGAGGTATTCGCACTCAAAACTGGGACTGTGTTCTGAAAACCTCAAAATGACTAACACTACTTTGTGTGTGTGTATGTGTGTGTGTGTGTGTGTAACTGTACGAGGGGTCCAAAATAAATTGAGGACAGTCATGAGAGTTCATCCTTTCTTCTACCGCTTGTACTCCGTTGCCATGACGGCTACTAGTTACCATAGAGACTAGAGATATGTGCACTTGGTATAAATGAAATGTGTGTGTGTACTGGATTGCCTTTTCCTGACACAATTCCAAATACTTAATGTGTGTGTGTGTGTTATGTTCCTGTGCTTATCACCTTCTTTGTCACCTCTCCAAATGGACAGATTGTCTCACATCCCAACACCAGATGGTTCCTGCCTTCGTTAGACACTGCAGGATTAAACCCTATACATCATGCAATAATACACATGCATCCACACTTCCGTTAGTTAGTTTACTCCATCTCAGATTCATGAGTTTTCACACTCAAAAAAGGCGTTTACATGCGAGAGTATGCAAATGCGGCTGTCACACACGTGAAGGTTTTTCATACATGTCTGATGTGTTGAAATGTGCGAGGATAAAGTACACGTACAGTATGTGTGGAAAAAAAAGGAGTGAGTAGTAGCTTTTCGTGTGGGTGGTTTTGCCTCAGGACTGCAGTGTACTTCACCATCCCTGCCTGCTGATATCGCACTCCTGCAGCCTTATTTGGCGTTTGCACTTCCCGTCGTAGCGCTCACCGTGCTGGAGATAGTGTGGGAGGTATCGGGAGATAATGTGTGTGACCCGCACAGCGCACCCTGAACCTGTGGCCCAGTTGTGAAGCTGTAGCTGCTGGTCTGCGCTTCACAGTCAACATCCTCACTTGTTAAACTCTGTAGGAGTTTGCTCAGGATCTCAGCTTTCCGTCTTCCTTTCAATAATAGATCATATTAAAGGAGCTCTATATGATATTCAGAGCATTGATATAGCAGCAAACAACCGTTATCTATGTAAAGATATAGAGGAGTAATGTCTCCCTGAGCAGAGAATGAAGTCTCTCTCCCTCTGTGTGTGTGGTAATCTGAGGTTCTCCGTGATTTATTGACACGAGCCAGGACGGCTGTGTTTACCTTTTAGTGGATGTTTGTGCACGTGAGCATGCTCCACTGGCTAGCTCACGGCCACCGCTCTTCACTGCGCTCATATCGCGGTTTCAAAAACGGCGTACCGACCGCCGGCGCCGGTGCGGAAGCATAGCACCCACCCTCCGGTGCCCCCCAAGGTTAACACTGTTAGCTCTGTCAGCACTTTTGCTGTTTTTTCCACTATTAGCTGATTGGCAGGCATCACTCAAGTCCATTTAGTGTTTGTGTTAGAGCTTTCGATCACATAACATCTTTTCATCTGCTGTTTCAAAGGTCAGCGATAAATTGCTGAAAGTCCATAACATGTTTCGAAAAAATGGATATTCACTCGCGGTGAAAATCTTGTGACATGATCAAAAAACTCCAGAACAGCTACTAAATGGACCTCGAGATGATGAAGTAGAGATTTGAGTGCATTTGTAAATTCGTACAATTACACTTAAAGGTATATTTACTTAATTGAAATCTATAGTATCGTCCTTTAATAGTGTTTCTCAGAGAGGAGGTAATAAGGAGGAGTCATGCACTATCTTTGTTTTTTTCTCCTATTGGATCACATAAGTAGACTCTTGTAAAAGACAGAAATAGGCAGAATGACGTCGAGCTTTGTAGGTTGGATTTCATTTATGTGACACTTGCAGTGATATGCCTGCAAATATATATTCTCATACATAAACACATGCACATGTTTAGTCTAATGCACAAACCATGAACACGCACACAAGCATTAGTGTTGTGTCCTGTAGTCAGTTTATAGATTTTCTAAAAGCACACATAAGTGAGTTAGAATATCTGGTTGTTAGGGCAAGTATTCATGTATTACGCAAGCGTGCTCAGTGATGACGTTGGTCTACAGTACATGAGGCCTGAAGGGACATTGCAAAAGAGTAATCAGGATCAGATAAATGGGAGCTCCTCTGCTCTGAGCTATTTTCGGCGAAATGCCTAAACTTGTCTGCATCTGTAGGTGTAAAGAAAGATGTGATTACACAATCGACTAATGACTTAGAGTTGCAAGGCGGAAGGCTGTATTTTGGGCATCTGAAAGTAAAACTAATCATTTTCTACGCCACAATGTTAGGGGACTTACAGTCTAAGCTCTTCCAGGGCTTGGATGGGAATCAAATGCTCCAAAAGATTTTTTAAAAATTAAAACTTTTCCCAGTTGAATCATCAATACTAAAGATGACAGATAGACAATATGTGATTCTTTGATAAAATATCAAAGGTACAAGTTTGTATACATAGAAACGTAAGGAGAGAAGTCCAACGACGATTCCCAGTGAGCTGAACATGACAGTCACATTTTGTAGAAAGAATTAGTTCACTTGGGTTTTGGGTTAATGTTGGACAATAACTACTGTACGATGAGGTGTTTTGAGCCAAATTGCAACAACGATGTGTTTGATTCATGCCTCAAGTTGGCTTCTTCTCTATAGCAACAGTGGCTAATATAAGGGTATTGTATTTAGAGCCTTTGCGTAGACCAAACTGAGTCATACTTCATACTCAGATGAGGATCATTAAAGGACCAGTGTGTAACATTTAGAGGGATCTGTTAACAGAAATGGAATAAAATATTCATAACTATGTTTTCATTAGTGTATAATCACAGGAAACTAAGAATCGTTGTGTTTTCGTTAGCTTAGAAGCCCTTCATATCTACATAGGGAGTGGGTACTCTTCACGGAGTCCGCCACATTGCTCCGCCATATTTCTACAGTAGCCCAGAACAGACAAAGCAAACACTGACTCTAGAGAGAGCCTTTCAACTTGTTCACGTTTATCTGAAGGCCACCATAGTTCTCTGAAATGCTTTGAAACTGTGGTAACGTGAGCCGGAGAGTGCAAAACTGTGGTACCGCCAGCCACCGTCTGACTTCCGTTGCTCCTCCCGTTGCTCCTCCCGTTGCTCCTCCCGTTGCTCCTCCCGTTGCTCCTCCCGTTGCCGTTACCGCGGTTTTGCACTCGGCGACTCACGTTACCGCAGTCTCGGAAAGGGAGGAATGAGCGGAGGGGTACTCAGTTGGTTGCAATCTGCAACCACACCACTAGATGCCGCCAAATCGTAACACACTGCACCTTTAAGGATATAATTAAAGAAATGGTTCGATTTTGGGAAATATGTTTATTCATTTTCTTGCAGAGAGTTAGATGAGAAGACTGATACTACTCTCATGGGGAAACAGCTACCGGTTCTATTCTTTCAAAAGAAAACGTTGACTGTGGGGTTAAAATACTTATTAGTAGTTTATGTCAGTGGAATTTTACATTGAAGTATTTGTGACGATGATACCGTTACCGTTGAACTGTCTCAACTCATGCTTCACACAAACAACACATTTACACTCCTTGTGAACCAGCACAAGCTTGTCTCTGTACGGGCCCAGCGTCTCCATAGTGACGAGATGGAGAGGAGGAGGAGGAGGGAAGAGGAGGAGGAGGGGGGAGTGTAAACTGGGTAGAAAGAGAGCGAGAGCAGGGAGAGAGAGAGAGAGTGTGTAGAGAGAGCGAGAGAGCGAGCGCTCAGGCAGAGACATGTAGGAGATGTAGTCTGGCTGCCGCAAGCTGAAGAAAGAGGAGGAGTTGGTGAGCGCTGGAAATCTGCAGAGAGTGAGAGAAAGGGAGACAAAAGCTGGTGGTGAGGAGGCGAGGAGTAAAGCCAGGAAAGCGTGGTTGAAGACAGAAGAAGAAGAGGACGGAGAGAAGCAGGACGAACTTGTCTTTGACAGCGAGAAAGCAACAGCAAGAAGAGAAGAGCGGTGAGAAAAGAAAAACACAGGCGGAAAACAGAGGAGCGCAAACTGAAGACGACTCTTCAACCTTTCATTTGGAATAAGTCTTGAGGAGAGGTAGGTAACCCGCTGATAGACAGGACTAGTGATGGAATGAGTGATGAAGAAACAGAAGGATATCTGTTAAAAAACAAGAAACACAAGGATGAGCCGTTGATCCTTTTTTTTTTTTCTTCGCTCGCTGTTTTATTTATGCATCTTTCATGCTCTGCAAGGCTGTGGTGATTATAACATACGAAACACTTCCATGGCGCTCAATCGACACTGCTGACTAGGCTAATTCGCTGGCTGTGTGAAGGTGCGTGTGTGTGCGCAGGAGTTAAGAGATAAATGTGTGCATCTAGTGTGTAGGAGTGTGTCCTCGAGCCACCTGAGAGAATGAGCTCAGCGAAGCAATGAAGCATCCATTGAGCTTTGATAAAACTTAAGTTTATTATTCCTCAACGCGGCAGCAAGTCACGTCTCTTCTTTTTGTCTCTTCCCTGTGAATTCAAGCTTATAAATCTTTGAAGAAATTTGAATCGCGTTACCTTGAACATAAACTGAAACCCTGCCAGAAATTGGACCAAGTCACAAGACTTTCTAAAAAGACAAGTCAAATTCCAAATCAGGTTTCAGCTCAGAACATGTCAATCCTTTTTTCTGTAGTTCCAGATTGAGTCAAGTGAAGCGGAGAAAAAAGGGCAAAAAAAAAAAAGCTATCACTACTACAGTTAAACCCACTCAAACCCAATCGCTGCCCTAATTTGTGTCCTATCCTCATTTGCATGCACTAACGTACTCTTCGAAGATGGCGAGAGGAGTGAAATCTGGGACGACACCAAGAAAGAATATAGTTGCTTAAGAGCGGGATGTTGTCAGTCTGTGAAGGCGTAAAGGCTGACTTTCAACACAAGTACTTATTTAAGTGATAATCACAATATTTGAGGGGAACTGTAAACATTAATTAGCAAAAGGAAGGCTAATCCGCTGTCATATGATGACTGTTTTCAGATTCCTAATCTCTACTTTCTGTTCAAAGTGACGTTGCACTTTAAAATCACTCAAAGAAACAGCATGATTCACACATTTTTTTACCTCCACTTGTCTGAAGTTGCCCAAAATCCACTGGAAACCAAGAGTCAAGGATGATTAGTTAATATGTTCGAGCCTGTTTGGACTTGGCTGGGGGGGAAACAAGGCAGCAGCTTTAGTGCAAGAGCAGAACGGAAAGTAAGCGAGGACCTTACGGGAGGTAAATAGAGGGAGAGAGAGAGAGACAGGTCCCGGCAGGACGACGAGAAGAGAAGTATTTGTCTTCTCCCAGCCGTTGAAGAACGGCCCGGACGGACAGAAAGATTGAGTTGGAAACCCTGCCAGCTGCTTTTTACCTCAGACGCCGCTCAATCAATCACAATCCTGCCTCCTGTTCATCGAGTCGCCACCGCAGCGGCGAGTCACAGCAATAGATTCCCCTTCAGTGACCGGCATTAGTCACTAGGCAGCCCAGAGAAACCACAGCATGATGATGGATGATGCTGAGGGAGACGTTTCACGGACAAAGGCTTTTAACATACAGTAACTGGAGTATTGATGCAAAGGGTTTAAATTCTACGGATCGATACACAACTGGTTTTTCATTCTGTTTTTATTTGGTTAACTCTACCGTAAGTCCTCGAATGATTCATAGCGTTAACACTTCTATTTCACACCCGTCAGTCATTTATATGAGTCTGGAAGAGTTTATTTTCAAAGGGTTTACATCTTATTTTGGGACAGAACCGGGTCACCAAACAGGAACACAGACTGTAAATCAGCTGCTGGCTGCTTTGCACAAAACTTTTGTCCTCAATTCAACTGTTTCTCTTCTCATTTTAAAGTTTCCCCACCACTCATTGGGAATCATGAAGGCGTTTTGCACAGCACGGTCCCGTCCAGAGCTGTCTGTCAGCGCAGAGTTCACAGATGCACATATGGCTGCTACAAGCATACTATTAACCTCATCTTGTATCGGTAGCCTTTATCCCTCCAAATAGTGCATGTACTGTATGTTCCACACTTCACTGACTCTGACCGCCAGCAGCTGTTGTATGCGAACCTTACTGTACCGCTGACGTGTGAGGTACCAAACAACAACGTAAACATCACTCCACTGGGCTCTCTCTCTCTGTTGCTATTTCAACCTTAACCATGTTATGTCGTGTGGACATGCACGGGTCACACACACAGGGTTATATACACATGATCGACATTCCACTACAAACCTAATTTAAGCCTCAAGACCTATAATAAAGAACGTGAAATGTAGCTTAGGAATTGCATCTTTAATTTCTCTTGTGGTTCTGTAAAAATGTTTGAAATTTTAAACATAAATCCATTTGCAAGGTTCAATCAATTTTCATTATTGTTAAATAAATTAACCGATCCAAATATTTAATCACAATTAATCGCAAATTAATCACATTTTGTATCTGTTCATAATGTACCTTAAAGGGAGATTGCTTGCTTTATGCAAATTAATGTATATATTTCTTATTGGAAATCAATTAACAACACAAAACATTGATAAATATTGTCCAGAAACCCTCACAGGTACTGCATTTAGCATAAAAAATATGCTAAAATCATAACATGGCAAACTGCAGCCCAACAGGCAACAACAGCTGTCAGTGTGTCAGTGTGCTGACTTGACTGTGACTTGCCCCAAAACTGCATGTGATTATCATAAAGTGGGCATGTCTGTAAAGGGGAGACTCGTGGGTACCCATAGAACCCATTTTCATTCACATATCTTGAGGTCAGAGGTCAAGGGACCCCTTTTGAAAATGGCCAAATTCACCAAAATGTAGTGTAAGTTTGGAGCGTTATTTAACCTCCCTCTCAACAAGATAGTATGACATGGTTGGTACTGTTATGGTAATGGATTCCTTAGGTTTTCTAGTTTCATATGATACCATTATCTTCACTCTAGCTTTAAGACTGAGCCCGTTGCAACCTAAAAATCGAAAGTTGCGTTTAAAAAAAAAAAAATTAGTAGCGTTAAAACAAATTTGCGTCAACACGTTACTATATAACTTTGACAGCCCTAATTTTAACACTTGCATTTTTACAGTTTGAAAAGCCCGGAGGTGGATAAACTCTTTGAAGCACCCACACCCAGATAGTATTGTACTCATAGACACACTCACATATGCATGGATGTTCACACACACACACAGCCCGGTGCCTTAGGAGAGCTTGTGCTCCTCTGCAGTGTGAAAATCGCTTCCATCTTCGGGGCTTTGAAGTATTTATTAACCCAGAAAAATATCATACACTATTTCCTCTCTCATCATACTGGCAATTCAATTCATGAGCTCCACTGTGTGTGGCAAAGTGTGTGTGCGGGTGTATGTGTGTGTGTGTGTGTGTGTGTGTGTGTGTGTGTGGAGGAAAAGCTTTGAGAGATCTTGTTTCAACCTTGATCCTGCAGCACTTGGCAATGTTTGCACACACACACACACACACACACACACACACACACACACACACACACACACACACACACACTCACACACAGCCTGTGCTTCCAGTCATAGTTACAGTTCTCGTGCTATTAATGGAGATGTATCTGTCTCCATGTAGGCGGGCTCATTAACGGCCCGCTCTCATTGGCTGCGTGTTCTGTCAGCACTGAAACCAGCCTTCCTATTGGTCCCTGTTGGACATCATTTTCAACGCATCACCCTTTAGCTGCAACTCCCCTCCGCTCTCTGGTTGCTAGGCAACCAGTGGTCTCTGGTTTCCCTCCGATGCCCCACCCCCCCCACCACCCTCCGCTATGTAGTGTGTGTGTGTATAGATCTATATATACAGTGTATATGGCTGTATGTTGGAGCGACTGTGCTTCTAAAGCTGAAACCTGGACTTCACTGTCATGATCCCAGGCTAGCTCTCAGCTGCTTGCTTTCTGAAGGTTATACAGTATGTGTTTTGTGTGTGTAGTCTATTGAGAGTCCAGGCAAATCGATACTCATCCTGCCAGCCCGAAAAAAGCTCCACCTCCTGACAACACACACATTAAGTGAGGGATGGAGCGATGAGGAAGGTGGCTGGCTGTAATTAAGAATTCAGGGTTAGAAAAACGTCAATAATCGGGGTGAAAAACGAGCCGAGCATTGTTGCTGTAAATGTCTCTCTGCTTTCACACTCGGCGTGCGCTGTGCTCATTATCCACATTATTAGAAATGCCTTTCTATAACAAACTATTGATTGAAAGGTGGAAGCTCGTTTCTTTTATATCCCGTCTTAGCTAACAGATTTAATACCACAGCTCAGGCTTAATTATCGGCTAATATTTGTTCTCAAATTTGCATTTCTTGCACAAAGCCACTTCGTGTGACTGTAGCACAGTAATTATACTACTCAACCGGAGCTGTTGGGAGTCCAAATTCCCTCGGCACTAACCCAACCAAACATTTGACTAGCCGCCAACCAAACTCGGTACAATTGTCTAGTATTTAAAGGAATAGTTCTGGAGCAGCGACTTCCTGTTGTCTCCGCTTGTTGCCTGGCAACTGCCTCCAGTCAAGAAATAGTCCGGCACATGACGGAAGTAAAACTGTGAATTGTCATCTTTACACCTGTTGTACAGATTAAACAAATAATACAAAATGTGTTTAATTAGTGAGCTTTAGAGGTGCTGGTAGGCAGATTTAGTTACCTTCTTTGGACTTAAAAAAAAAGAGAATAATTTCCAAAAATGTCGAACAAATGCTTTAAAAAATAATCCTCTTTTAGTGTATTTCAATGTTTGTCTCACATTTTGAGATATTTAGTCAAAGAATATCAGAATCTTCCTCCAAATCCTCGAGAGAAATAGACAGAAATATCCCAGAGGTCATGACCTTGATGTCCTCACTCAACCTCTAAGATGGCACAGAGACAGACGAGGGCTATTTGCTGATCAATATTACCATTCAATTGGCCTGTAATGTATTCTGACCTGGGCAATTTAAGAAACCTTACGCCAGTGATTCTTTGATCCGGAAAAATCGATTGGAGGCATCTTCAAAGGGTTTGAACCCCAACAGCACCATTAGCAGACGGCGCCTCGGGGGGCTTCAGGGGTCTGCTGATATCACAGAGGTCACGGCCTCTTAGTCTACAGCGGAGAGGAGATCGGTCATATTGACGGGAGCCTGGAGAAGGTAGATGCACGCGGAGAAAAGCTAACAAACAAAGATGGACCAATCACATGCAGTTGCCAAGGCTGAAGAGAAGAAGCTATTTAATGTGCGACTGCAGAGCCTCTTCTTTTATTAGGCCGAATCACTGACTCTCACTCTATTTATTCTCTCGGACTGTCTCTTCTCTTTTACCCTCTCCTTCTATCATCTGGATATAGCGAGAGAGAGAGGGAGGGAGAGTGGGAGAGATGAGAGCAGATGATGAGAGGTAATTTGAGGTCAGAATATGGATGGAGTGAAAAGGGATATGAGGGCGATGAAAGGGATATTTAGGCGCGTCAATGCAGATTAAGCAGGAGCAGAGAGACCGATGAAAGCATCTCCTTCGCCATCATTAAAACTACGTGCTAGCTTGAGCACAGACAGTGACTGGACTGTTGGTCCCCCTCGCCGGGTTTTACGCTCCAGTGAGCCGACCAGCTTCCAACCTCCCCTCCAGTAGGACGAGGAGAAAAGGCTTTTTGTCTCCGGTGTCCTGAATGCAAGAGGTCGTCGTTAATGTCCCTCAATCACGGACGCTCACCACTTACTCCTCATTGTTGCACCGGTTGCTTTGCAAAACATGTCATTTCGTCGCAGCTGTCGTCATTATTCTGCGGTTCCCTCTTGTGTTTAAAGAGGTCAGTGTGTTCTTAGGGTTTTCATGGAAGTTTGTACTAATTCATCATCTTGAAAGATGGGGATGTTTTGCTTTTGCATGTTTTATAGGGCAATTCTTAGTCGACTAACACTCATACGAATTTGTCAGCTAACAGTTGATCTTTAGATGCGTGAAATTGAGTTTCTCCACAAAGAATCACATAAAAGCACCACTTTAATCTTGAGTTTACCAAAAAGTTGTTCATAAGTGTCTTGGAAATAAGCATTCAGCATGAGAATATGCATAAAAAACAACAACTTAAGAAAACTTAGTTGACTTAGACCAAAACGACTGATTTCCAGTCATCAGATCGCTGTACTGTTCACACTACACAACTTGCTGTCCTGTAAGTCTATAAGTCTTTGTGGTTTTCACACTACATGACTGACCGGCAACAGGGGGTCACACACTACTAGGATCTTTCACCAGGAGGTCTCCAAACTACGTTTTGTCACGAAAACACGCGCGAGTAATACACGGTAAATGACGTGATGCCATACGCAAGACATATTGCGGATCTTGTTGTTGGCACGTGTTCACAAAATAGTCTGTTTCCACCGGGTTCCACACTCTTTTTTTACTGTTTATTCCTCTAGGTGCAACAACGGCTTTGCTCCGTGTTGCAAATGCAACACATACAGTAAGTTCCTATTGTTACAGGCGACCCCTCCTCAACCCAGGTTTCTCCTCAACCCCGTATCTTGCGCTCTCATTGGCTGTAGCTCGTGGCCAGAGTCCCCGAGAAGTCCAGATGTTTAGCATGCTAGATACCTGCAATGTGTCTGCGAGGCATCGGCGAGCGTCTTTGAATGAGATTATCTGTTTAATTGTTGTAGAAAGTAGTGACAGTAAGCTACAGAGAGGAGATGGGTGTGAGAAAGCACAGCTCCGTTACCCGTGTGTGTGGCGGCTAATCCGTTAATCAAGCCCGCTCAATCTGGGCTAACGGGACTGTTAACAGGATTAGTGCATTGATCGAAACACACATAAGACCCAAACATAGCAGCCCAGTCAGATACTGGAGGCAAACGGCGTCCCAAATCACTTCGTACTATAGTAATAAAATCAAGACCAGAGGGTCAGTGAGGTAACCCTCATCTAGACAGAGAGACATGGGTAGGGAAAGAATGAGATCATGTCAACTCTATGAGCTCTAAATTGATCTGAAAAGAGTTGAGCTTAAATGAATTAGTAGCGATAGCTAGATAGAAAGAGAGGAAAGAAGGGTGTATGCTGTGGTTGCTCAACACTTTTCCTGTCAGTATATGCAGCTGCGTTGAATATAATTTAAATGCAAATGGCCGTGATACTGCAGTCAAGCATCGCAGAGAGAGTGAGAGTCTGTGTTTTAACAATAATGGTCGGGTTGCATTCAAATTCTCATCCATTCAGGGATAACAATATAATCTTCTTCCCCAGGCTCCCAAACAGCTGTTTGTGTGCGTGTGTGTGTGTGTGTGTGTGTGTGTGTGTGTGTGTGTGTGTGTGTGTGTGTGTGTGTGTGTGTGTGTGTGTGTGTGTGTGTGTGTGTGTGTGTGTGTGTGTGTGTGTGTGTGTGTGTGTGTGTGTGTGTGTGTGTGTGTGTGTGTGTGTGTGTGTGTGTGTGTGTGTGTGTGTGTGTGTGTGTGTGTGTGTGTGTGTGTGTGTGAGAGAGAGAGAGAGAGAGAGAGTACACATCCACGTGCATGTGGATATTTTTTTTTTGGACGAGTGTGTGTGGGTGCTGCTGCTGCTGCTGTGGCGGCTCTGTGTTGCCATGGTGACAGTTGAACTCCAGGCTGAGGTTGAGGCTTCTACTGTAGTTGAAGTAGATGCTGTTGCATAAGACAGAAGTGTAACACACAGATACAAACACACACACACAGATGTGCACCATGCAAAGCAATTACTGTCCTCTCTCTGGAGTGTGTGTGCGTTTGTGTGTTTGTATGTGATGAAACAGCAATGTGAGGAGTCGTGTCACGCTGTAGACCCTCAGGAGACAGACACGGAAAGACGCAGAGGCAAGAGAATTAATATTTCATAACCTTTACTACATAAGGGGGAAAAAATCCATTACCCGGGTCATTTTGTTCTTTAAAGTTTACTCAAAAGTCATCAAATGTTGATTTTCTTATTTAAAGTAAGGTAAGAACTTGTTTGCAATGTAAGTCTCAGTAAATCCATTCATCATCATCCATTTGGTTTATAAAACATCAGAACATAGTCTAACTGTGCGTCACAACTTCCTCAAACCCAAGGAGATGTTATCAAATTGCTTGTTTTGTCAGACCTACAGTCAAAAACCAAATGATATTCAGTTAATATCACAAAAGGCAAAGAGAAGCAGCAAATCGTTGCTGAAACTACAAAATGTTTGGCACTTACAAATGGCTTAAATGATTGATCGATTATCAAACTAGCCAAATCATTTTCTGTCTGTCGCCTAAGCGATTGATTATCTTCTCAGCTCTAAAGTTTATGTAATGATATTAACACTTGTGGCTTAAAGAAGTCTTGAAACTAGGGCTGCTACTAATGATTATTTTCATTGTCGGTTAATCTGTCGATTCGTTTTTCGATTAATTGATAAGTTGTTTGGTTTATAAAATGTAAAAAAAATGTCGATCAGTGTTTCCCAAAGCCCAAGACGACGTCCTCAAATGTCTTGTTTTGTCCACAACTGAAAGATATTCAGTTTACTGTCATAGCTGTCAAAATATTCACATTTAAGAAGCTGGAATCAGAGAATTTTGACTTTTTTTTTCTTTAAAAAATCACTCAAACTGATTAATCGATTATCAAAATACTTGGCGATTAATTTAATAGTTGACAACTAATTGATTAATTGTTGTAGCTTGAAACACCTAAAACTGTGCTGAAAACCATGATGTTGACCCTTGTTTCTAAAACAAAATGCATTGGAAAGGAGAATTTTTAAAAGTTAAAAACGCTTCAAATTAAGACAAAATCAGGTGATCTTAATGCGCCGAATTCAGCGAGTCAATGTCATCTTTAGTGCAAAGAGACAGAGAGAGATGCTGTAGCATGACTGACATTGTGAGTCCATAAAGGACGGTCTGTAAGAGAGAGAGAGAGAGAGAGATGGAGAGCTGTGAAACCCAGAGAGGAGAGGGAAGATAGGAGGGGAAAGCTGAGTGAATAAAAATTGGCGGAGGGAGCACGGGGCGGCCATAATACGCCAATTAGTTCCACTACCTGCTAGTCCCAGCTCTCCCCTCTGTTTCCCTTTGATCCGTCTAATTTTAACAATTAAAAGACATTGTTTCCATGCAGAGAAGAACAGCGTAGGATGAAGTTTAACTCATTAGTAGCTGTGTTTTTTAACATCTCACTATTCAAACGGCCTCTTTTTCCTTATTTACTATATGATATCAAATTGAATCTACTAAGCAAAGAACGCAAGAGGAAGTGTTTAGCATTTTTGTGCTTGCGTGATACATTATATATATGTTGTTTACACGCAATTTGCATATATTCATGGTTGGGATTGATTTATTTATGATCTGTTTGTGTGTTTATGCACGTACACATGGAACCAAAGCATGTGCATCCTACAGCTCTGTTCTCGTTGTTAGTTTGTATTTTTATGTTTCTCTAGCAGATGTGGAGCAGTAATTGGTGCATGAGATGATAAAATATGTGCATGTCTGTGTGTGAGTTGCGCTGACTCAAAGCAAGACTGTTGGGAGAAATCATTAGACTCGCAGCGAGGCCTCGCGTTGAGGCTAATTACCACCTTTTGCCCCGAAGACGCACACAAAAACACACACATTGTCTCGCATACCTTTTATTGGAAGACCTCCAGAGGCAGAGCCGTAAAAACCAGGCAGCAGTTTGTTGTATACTGAGGTATGTTCGGGTGCCAGAAGGTGTAAACAGAGCAAACTGCAGAAAGCAGCCATGTTCCAGCTCGCCTCTTTAGAAAAGCCCAGTAACTGGCACAGTCAGCGGACGCCTGGTGACCAGAGAGAGAATGAATGCTTTCATTGGATTCCAAGAGTGTATGTGTGTTTTGTCTCTATTTGTGCCTGTGTAATGAGCGCCTGGGGGGGGAACCAATAGTCTATTACAAATTTGCCACAATCTGATATTGTTGAATTTCATGGCTGTCAGTGCAAAAACTCTCAGCTCTCAATGTTTTATCAGCTGCTAATACTTTTAGTTTGAGTTGGGATTTGGGTTTTTATCTGACTGAAGCCAGACTGAAGCCTAATGATTAAATATTCAACGTGTGTTGCTTGTTTTTGTTTCCAAGTCTCAAGTCCTCATTTCTGTGACTTAAAAAATCGGACTCAAGTCTACATATCAAATTAATCCAGATACTTTTTCTGCGTCAGGGGATATTAAAGGGATAGTTTGGGTGTTTTGAAGTGGGCTTGTATGAGGTACTTATCCATAGTCAGTGTATTACCTACAGTAGATGACAGGAGTGACCAGCACCGAAGCAAAGCAATGTAATGCTGTGGACGGGGCCGGCAGCAAAACGTATTTTAGCCACCTAAAAGAAAAGCCCAGCTAAAAAACACAATATCAGTTTAAGTGTAAGTTATATTGCCTGCCCCGTCCACAGCAGCACATAGGTTTGGCTCCATGGTGGTAACTCCTGTCTGCTTCTCCAAACTGGGGGCGTGCTGACATTCATCTACTGTATATAATACACTGACTATGGATAAGTACCTCATATGACCCCACTTCAAAACACCTACTTCATACTCTCTGGTACGTGTGTTTTATGTTAACCTATACAGGTTACATACTATGATGTTGTTTATGTAACAGCACAACTAACAGTCTGGACACAGCCGTCCAAGCCATTTCAGTTATGTAATAATAATAATGACATGATGTATGCTCATGCTCAGGGGCATTTTATGTCATTGTGCACTCATTAGCACTTCCCTGAGTGCTGGTGTTTTTCTCTGTGAAGCTCTTTTTCTGAATAGCAGTATTATCCTCCATTTGAGGCTCATGGCGGCAATAACCTGTTACCTTTTATGCATTTTTTTGTTATTGCATATGCTGATATAATCTTGTCATTATCCAGTCTGAAAGCCTTTGAGAGTCATTATTTTTTTTTCGCCAGCGCAGTGGCTTTTGACCCAGCATTTCTTGTGTTTGCAGAGAACATAAAAATCCGGCCTCTTAACTCCTTCTGTGCCTTAGTGTGGAGCTATAACTAAAGATTGGATTCGATTAATCGATAAATCATTGTTTATAATATTCCTTTAACCTTAGGTGATGTCTTCAGATTGCTTGTTTTATCCAACCAACTGTCCAAAACACAAAGATATTAACATAACAAAGATATAAAACTGAGAAAATCCATCAAAATCGTCACATTTCGGAAGCTAAAACTAGTAAATGTTTTGCTTTTTTGCTTGATAAATGTCTGTGATTTGTGTGCACAATACCTACAAACTACCCCGCATGTAATCTAACTGTAATGTCTAATTTCTGTGTGTTCATGCAGGTATTGAAGATCAATCTTATCGGACACAGAAAACGGATCCTTGCCTCATTGGGGGACCGGCTACACGAAGACACCCCACAAAAACCTCCTCGGGCCATCTCCCTCAGGGTGAGTGAGTCTCAGTGAGCAGACAGTGTGTTACGTGAACCATAAAAAAAAAACCTCAGCGAAATCTAAACCAACGTGGATTCAAATGATTATGAATTCATCAGACAGAGGAAGAAAGCTCTAGTCTCTTCCCAGAGGGCAGTGAGGGAGATACAGCCTCCCCACTGCGGCTGTTACCACCCAACTGATTACCCCGAAATCTCCCCGGCAGGCACAAAATGGCCGCCCCACTGCAGTTTCCTCGCCGCCGGCTTGTCCTGGATACTAATCACAGGGAACTGGCTTTCTCTCTCCCATTGGGGCTACGCTCTAATGTCCTTATAATAGTCTCTTGCTCTTTGTGATGTTGAGCCAAGAGAGGCCCTATGCTTCTGAGACAACGCTGAATGTGCTGGCCCGGTCGATTCGGCTCCTTTCTCTACCTTTTAAACTGCCTAAACTGTCCGCTGTGTCTCAATATGTCCTTCTGAGAACTGCAGTTTTTGTACTGAGCCTAAAAAAAGTGGTTGTTGCGGTTTTAAAGCTAGAGAGAAGATACTAGCATCATATTAAACTAAGAAAAATGTAGAAATCCATTGGTACCAACGAGGTTTTGGCGAGGAAAATATGTTGATAAGAGTATTAAATACTTGACAAATCTCCCTTTAAGGTACAATTTTCAACAGATAAAAATGTGCGATTAATCGCCATTAACTATGGACAATCATGCGATTAATTATGAATAAATATTTGAATCGATTGACAGCCCTAGTAAATATACTGTATATATTTTTTGTTGAGTCAATACAATTTCAGAAATACTACAAGAATAAAACAAAAGAGAAAAGCAACAAATCTTCACATTTGAGAAGCTAGAACAAGCAAATGCTTTGCATCTCCGCTTGGTTCGACTAATCGAATCATCATCTAGTTGTTTCAGGTCTAATTTCACTCCATTCTTTTTGTAATTGAAGAATAGCAAGATTATATAGTAGGGGTGGGAAACACCAGAGGCCCCACTATATGATATTATCACGACACTTAAGTCACGATACGATCTTATTGCGATTAGATATATTGCGATTTATTCAACTGCAAATTATGCATTTTATCAACATGTGTTTTATCTTATAAGATACAGTTTTCACTGTGTTCATCAACAAGTTTTCATTCACATATCTTGAGGTCAGAGGTCAAGGGACCCCTTTAAAAATGTCCATGACCGTTTTTCCACAACAAAATTTAGCATAAATATGCAGCGTTATTTAGCGTTCTTCCCAACAAGCAAACATGACATGGTTGGTAGCAGTCGATTCCTTAGGTTTTTCTAGTTTCATATGATAGTAGTTGTATTTTTCTCCTCTTTACTTTAAGACTGAGCCCACTACAACCTCTGAAAGACAGGATAGCGGCCGTCAGATTGTGAAGAGGTTGATAGTTTATATAATAAAAGATCAATACTTGACATCCATGTATCCATACAATATTGCAAAATATTATGATACCATGCCCTTATTATACTATATATGGCTCAATACAGGCTAAAATGATGCGTTTAACCAGCATTTTCTTCCAGCGTGCGAGCAGAGAGCTGTGTTTACTCAGTAACACGGTACAAACAGCGGCTGACAGCTGGGTGCATTAGGACAAATGGGGTGAATGAACGGAACGAGGCTCCGGATGAGAACTGAGAGGCAAAGTTATAACAACTTCAGCTTCCACAATCCCAGAAAAAAGAAAATCACCAGAACGGGCCTCTTCTACTGAGACTCTTCTCATATGTAATCAACCGAAAGTGGATAACCTCTCAGGAGAAATAGCTGACCTTCTACTGTGTAAGACCATTAAAACGCATAAAAGTTCTAATTCTTTTGGGAGTTTTAGTCTCCGCTCAGCTCGGAAAGCCTCTTAAATGAACATCACTTTCCACTTTAAGGATCGAGCCACTTAAAGTGACAGTCAGCGGGCGAGGCTTCAGACTCTGATGGACCAGCCGAGACCTTCCACTAACAGGACAGAGTCTTTGTCCCTGATTTTTATAAAGCACTTTTGGCGACACTGTAGCTGAAACAATACAATGTGACAGCACACAGTGAATGCAATTGCCCTACTTATTGTTCTTGCAGCAGTGACACAGCACATTATGAAATGATGAATGAACCCTCTCTTGCTTCCCTCCACTCCCCCCCCACCCCTCCTTCCTACCCGTTCTGTCCCAGGAGCCCGGCGGGAACCACACTCCTCCCCAGCTCAGCCCGTCGGTGGGCCAGGCAGCGTACACGGCGGGGGTCCCGGGCGGATCTCTGGACGTGCAGCACCTCATCATGCAGGCGGACGCCCGGCGCAGGCAGCGCAGCAATGACAACTACTTCGAGGACGTGCCGCGATCCAAGCTGGAGCGACAGATGGCCCAAGTTAGCATGGTGAGGAAGGGAGGACAGGATGGAGGGATGAATGGAGGGCAAGGAGGGGGAGAGTATTATTATGAATGGTCGTAGTCACAGATACAGTTGCTAAGCTGAATGCTTAAAGGATACATATTTTTCTGATTGTCCGCAAACACATCTTCTGTGCTTATCCTTTAAGTCTTCTTGCTGTAATCAAATAATCAAAGTTATATCCTTTAATTTTACAGATTCAAAGCGATAATAAACTAATGAGCTTCCAGTAAGTAATCACATTTCTAATCAGGACGGCGGAATATATCTTAATATTCGATGAAGTATCTCGGTAATTAAATGCTGGTCCCTAATAGCTACAAGATGCGAGCCAAAAGTGTTTTATCTGCCTGTTTGCTTGTTGAAAAGACCCCATTAATAATGTGCAGCAGGCAGACCATCTGACACCGGCAGCCGGCTCCGCAGCTCAGAGCTCGTATAAATTTTACAATTAAGGAAACATGGAATTTATGCCTGAAACTTTGTGCTATAAAATATGCAAAACCACAATGCGGTGGGCGGAGTGCAACAGTTATTTTTTGGCATGCTTACAAATGCAATCAGGCGTAATCTACCGCTTTACGAAATAAAACGTTTATCTCCAGTTGTCTGTCTCTAATATCAAACATCAGAAGATTTTATAGTTCTGCATAAACAAGACGTACTTCAGTGTCGCAACTTTCATGCCAATTTCATTCTCATCCAAACGCAAAATTAGAACTTTATGACTTCCGATCAGAAACAGCACAGTGACTCAGGCACACATCTGAGGCAGCAGCTGTGTTTTGATTCAGTATGATTAGGGTCTTTTTGTGTCTCTCCATGTGAATCACAGAGCATACCAAATGCAGACTAACACACACTTATGTTTACCCTGCTGAATCCCTCAAGTGTGTGCGTCACAGTGTATCCCCCCTTTCTAGAAACAACACTCTTGAGGTGGCACCGATGAGTCAGCTTCGCCAGAATAGAAGGATAACCATGAGAGGAAAGAGGAGATATCTTTATTGTCTGTTTCATTACCTCCTTTCTCTGACTGTCGCCACATTTCTATGATTGGTTACCTCCACAAATGTTTCTCCTTCTGGCTCTGCCCTCACCTTCTGTTCTCTTTGATTTAGAAAACAAAACCCCGGAGAACAGGTGCAATGCATTTTGTGGTCCTTAAAGGGATAGTTTGGATGTTTTGAAGTGGGGTTGTATGAGGTACTTATTCATAGTCAGTGTATTTACCTACTGAAGATGACAGTCGGCACGTTGCCATCTTGGAGAAGCAGACAGTAGTTACCGCACGGAAGCGAAGCAATGTACTGCTGTGGACGGGGCCGGCAGCAAAACGTATTTTAGCCACCTAAAATAAAGGCACAGCTAAAAAAAAAAAAAAATCAACATCAGTTTAAGTGTACGCTATATTTAGAGTATTTTCACCGCTTTACCTTGCCGTCAGTCAGACTTTTCCAACGGGGAACTGAAGCCGTTGTATCCATCTATGCTCTCGCCAAAGACTCCATTGGAAAACATTTTTTAACTCGCAGAACACGGGGGTTGCTCGTCTACCGCTGCCTCGATCGGTTAGTTTGTTTGTGCCCGATCGAGACAGCGGTAGACCAGCAACTCCTGTGTTCTGCGAGGTAAAATATATGTTTTTTTTCAATGGAGTCTGGTAGGGCTGTCCTTGACCAAAGAAATTCTTAGTCGACTAAACACTTTTGTTGAATAATCGAGTATTTCATTTGATTGACAGATCTGTAAATCTGAGTTTCACACACAAAACCATTACTTTAAATAAGTCATTCAGCATGAAAAACGTACAAAAAATGACCAATCGACTAAAGAAATCTTAGTCGACTAAGACCATAACGACCAATAGTCGACTGGAGTCTGATGGCTTTTGCGAGAACATAAATAACGGCTTCGGTTCCCCGTTGGAAACATTGACTGTAAAGCTGCTTCATGGCAAACACAAACAAAAATATCTTAAATATAGCGTACACTTAAACTGATATTGAGTTTTTTAAGTGAGTCATTCTTTTAGGTGGCTAAATGCGCTTCCATGCGGTAACTCCTGCTTGTTCCTCCTAGCTGGGGGCGTACCGACCATCATCTACTGTAGGTAAATACACTGACTGTGGATAAGTTCCTCATACAACCCCACTTCAAAACACCAGAACCATCCATTTAAGATGAAGATTTGCAGCTGAGTTCATCAGCTTGGGTCATAGTGTGTGGGGGAAAAACATGTGTAACATGAATAAGCTGGTGGAGTTTAGCGTAGATTTAGCTAATGCATGTTTCTAAAGTCTTATCCTCAGGCTGTTTATCCAACATCTTTGCATGTGATTACAAGATCTCACCTCCGCAGTGCCTCACCAACGTCCTGACGGGACACATAAACGTGCAGTCTTTGGCACGGGATGAGTGCATAGCTCCACACGCAGAATATCATCTGGTTTCATTTACCAAAGAATGAAAGACCATAAAACGTAATTGTTATCCGCAGACATTTGAGTAAAGTATGCAGATAGGATTTAGGTATTTGCTTAAAAGGTGAAAGCTCAGTGGGTGAAAAAGCAGCAGCAAAGAGTCTTAAACTGAGCTAAAAATGTGGAACATCTAGAAGCCGAGCATAATTCACCCAAGTTTAATTTCCTCTCGGATGTTCTCTGCAGCTTGTGTCCCTTTGAAGGGCATGTTCATGTTCAGTCGGGAAAGCTGTTTCATTACAGAACTTACACTTATTCATCAGGCCAGCAAGTCATGTCAACACGGGATACACAGCACAAGTCCCGATGTCATGCACCGTCTATGTAATCCTGTGTGATCCTGTTGGGTGTTCTAACACGCTGTTGGTTGTCGTTCCAGGCAGGCGAGTGGTGCGAGCCGATCACGTTGCGTCCGCCCAACGAGGCCACCTCGTCCACTCCGGTGCAGTACTGGCAGCATCACCCCGAGAAGCTCATCTTTCAGTCCTGTGACTACGAAGCCTACGTGAGTCCAACCCCTTCACTTCACTCTTGTGTCCAACTTTTTTAACACTACACCATGGGAAAAAGTTGAATCATACTCCTCTAGGGACTTTTAATTTGGATAATATCTAAATTGATACAGTAAAAATGGTTGATTTTCAGCATGTATGTAGTCAGAGATGTCCTGAAGTCAAATATATCAGTCATTGTCAGGAATTATTTATTAATTTTTTTTCCAGCAACCCAAAAATGTAAAGAATAAAGACATTTCCCTCACAAATTAGTGGTATTGTTTGTTAAAAAAAACAGTAAATTGATCAACATCAAAATAGTTTCCATAATTTCGTGATTAATCGACTGATCGTTTCATCTCCACTTGCATGCGATCAATACACACCTACAGTAAGGTAATAATATTAAAGATCAATGACCCTCAGCTTCACCTTTCAGTCAATACTGCACTCACTTATTCTCAGCACTTTGGTAAATTTAGACCTTTGCCAGTTACATAAAAGGCTGTTATATATCCACGTTACCACGGATACAGCCTTGCACCTCTGATTGGCTATATGCTCGGCACCCAGACAGGAATGATTACTGACTTGGAGCGGCGCAGAAAATGCAATTTTGAGCCGCGATTGGCTCTCGGGAATGTAATCTCAGAATATACGTTCTGATTGGTTCTGAGGCGCTGTGGTGGAAGACATGGAGGAGATGATTAAGTAAGAGAGAGAGAGAGCGGGAGAAAGAGAGGTGAAAAAGATAGTTGGAGAGAGATCAAGAATTTGAACAAATAGGACGCGGAGATGAGAAATAAATTGTGATGCTGAAATCGAACATGAATGAAAGATGAGATAGAGGCTGAGTGAATAAGAGGTAAAATTATCCCAAGGACACATCTTCCCTCAGTCAAAGAATCTCCCCTTTTTCGCTTTCTCACCTCAAAAGATTGATAGAAACAGCGAGGACCATTAGGCCTCCGACAGATGTACAACTACACAGGCAATGTGTTTTGGGCGGATGATGGGGAACGCACAACGGGCGGGCCGCCGGGGGAAAATATGGAGGTGCTTTCACGGAGCCATTTATGACAACATGTCTAAAAGCGCTCGCCGTCCCAGGACAACGGGCTCCAGGAAGCTCAGAAAGTGAGATAAATGGAGCGGGAGCACAACAGAGGGGGAGGCAGAACGCTGAGTGTGAATATTGGCAAGCTGGAGGAAGATGGAGAGTGAATAAGAATAAATTAGACGGGTAAGACGGTAATGAGAGGGAGAGAGGAAAGAGAGTGTATTGCGTTAGTGTTAATAGAGAAAGAGGGATGGTAAAAAGCCAAAAGGACAAAAATAAAAGCACAGTTCACATTTTCATCTCGGGCTCTAAATAAACAAAAAACCTCCACTTTCAGCACCACATAACTTTGTTATGTTCAGCTTTACAACCACAGCTCGACAATATTATCTCAAGTTATTACAAATCCATTTCCAATAAAACCCTGCAGACATCATTACCACTCTGCATCATTAAACAGCCAGTGTTATCTCAACATTGACTCTGTGAGCTCCTTTGTATGAATCTAAAAGCTTCTGTAGATTCATGAAATGTACAAAACATCAGGGAGTTGTTCCCGGTATTAAATTGCAGCTTGGTTTATGACAAAAACTAATGACTTTGCCATCGGTCTCGGTCGTACTTTGTATTTAATGCTCATTAGCAAATGGTAGCATGCTGACAAATTAAACTAAGATGAATATGGTAAACATATACCTGCTAAACATCAGCATGGTAGCACTGTCAATAGTCCTGTTACTATTCAATTGTAATCTAAACTAGGCTGCGTAGTTCGATCAGAAGATGGCGCTATAGGCTACGCATGGCTGTAATCCGCCAGTAAACAGAGTAGAAGAACACACAAATTGCAAAACTCTCGCGAGATGGTTAAGGTTAGACATTTAACCTCGAATAGTTAAGATTAGGATACGTCGTCGGGCAGCGAGTCGCAATTTGCGGATTACCTTCTAGACACGACTAAAACAAGTCGCCTTGGAAATGGAGAGAGATCTTCAGGAATTTGTTTCAGTTGGGCAAGCTTTACTTGTTCTGTCATGTCAGCTAGTATTGACCATGTTGAATGCTGCCCTGAGACAAAGACAATATAAATAAATATCCGGGAAGACGCCGACAGTGGAAACAGCTGATCAGACATTTGAGTTACATTTTTGCTACATCGGCAAAGGCGTTTTTTCATATCTCATGTAGCGCATCAAGACTTTTTCGACAAAACTACCTCAAGCGATCGTAAAAACTTGTTTGCGCAATTGAGGAAAGTTTTTATTGAATTTGACGTTTCCATACAGCTTTTCTAATGCGATACTTCAAAATGCACACACAGCTACTGTAGCTGCGTTAAAAAAAAACAACTTTTACGCTTGCTTGAGGTGATTTTTGCCTTTGTCAAAAAAGACTTGATGCGCTAAATGGATTATGAAAATGCTTTGCCGAATAAATTCTGACGTAGGTAACGTTTAACATGACTTATCGGCTGTTTCGGCTGTTGGCGTCTTTTCAAAAGTTTGCTTAAAATTCGCTTGACAATCGAACGGAAACACGGCTAGTGACCATTTCAAAGCACCGCTGTGCCTAAGTACAGCCTCACAGAGCTGCTGGCGTGGCCGTAGACTCTTAGTCTTCTTATGTTACCGACATCTTTGAATTTCATTTGGAACTAATGAAAGACTTGTGTGTTTTTGTACACCAACAATTACTGCCGTATAGAGACACGGTAGACAAGACAGCAGCTGGTCTTGTGTGCAGCTGTAATGCGATTTCTAGGATAAGTGCCAGCAACCCTGCCATAACAGCGATTTAAGATTGTTGGCTTGACTCAAGACAAATTGTTAACATACGCAGATGACCTTCTTCTGATCCGCCAAGGACCAGACTCCAAAACAAAGCAATTTGTCCAAAATCATATTTCGCCTCCATAATGAATTTATCACTAATCAAATATAAGATAAATCCCGTGAGGTAGATATTTTATATTTTGGAGTCATTAGCCTGTAAATATTTCTCTTTCTAATCCACTAAAAGCCTCGTTTGGGGTCCCACTTTAGGGAACAAGGCCTCTTTTCATAAGTGGGAAGGGCAGTGCGAGGCGGTGGATGTCACACCCATTAAGTGCTCTAATGTCGACATAAACACCCTGTAAAACCCTGTCGCTATTAGTAGCTTCTTTATTAAATCAGATACTACAGTACGTGTGCAGAATGTCTGGCCACAGAGTCGCGTCCAGACAGAAGGATGTTAATGTCCCTCGAGGAGCCTCTCAAAGTGGATGTAATCACTGCTGTGTGTGCATTTAATCAAACTCTGTTAGCACAGCCGAATGTAAACATGGCATCCATAAATTACTCAAATTATAGGAAATAATTGGAGTTTATTTGTCACAGAGATGAAGTATAAATTAGGGCTGCGACTAACGATTATTTTCATTGTTGATTATTTTCTCAATTAGCTGGAATCAGAGAATTTCGATTTTCTTTCTTTAAAAATTACTCAAACCGTTTAATCAATTATCAAAATAGTTGATGAAAAATGTAATAGTTGACACCTAATTGATTAATCGTTGCAGCTCTACTATAAATTAAATAAATATACATACATTTTGTCATTATATTATTTTTATTGTGTATTTATTTCATTAAAACAATACAAATAAAAGTACAAAGACAATAAAAATAATTCAGCTTTGTAGGAAAAACTATTTCAAAAGCCACAGAAGTGGAGACATCAGTCTCCTCCTCAGCATCATTGAGCAGAATGATGTCTTCATTAAGTAGCTCATCATTTGCAGAACTGAATGTAGGTGGGACACGTCTTCATCTGAGAGGAGAACATAGGCTTTGGTTTTAAATTTGAGCATTGATCTTAATCTGCTAAATAAACAAATCACCGCTACAAACGAAAGTACTAAACATAGAATCGATGCGGTATCACAAAACATAATATCGCGACACTCAAGTGTATTGATATTTTCTTACACCCCATGTTAATATGGCTACAGGGTTTTGTGTACAGCCACAACCAGACCCTCACATACTTCTATATCCCTTGTGTGTAATTTACTAATCGTGTTTATTGTGTGTCTTTTCCACAGTACCTGGGCTCCATGCTGGTGAAGGAGCTGAGAGGGACGGAGTCCACACAAGACGCTTGTGCCAAAATGAGGGTAAGCACACTTTACTTCTACTGCATTGCTAAAAAGAAGTCTGAAAGAAGCTACAGAAAGTAGTAATAAATTAAAGATGAATGCACGTGGCTGCATTATGTAAATGTTTTCTCATAAAAAAAACAAAAAACCTTTCTGGATCTTTTTCAATCTGGGGCACCGTCTCATCGTCTGCCCTCACACTCACACTAGAGCTTAAACTTTAAAGTATCATGAAGGTGGATTAAGTGTATTGAGGGATTTATTTTTAATATCCTCGCCTGGGTGGCTCGATACTCCGTGACCCTCCTTTCACCTCAGATCACCTGCTCACTCTTCTGTTCTCCGTCTCCTGCCATCCACGTCTTTTTCCTTCCTGCTCCCTCTCTCTTTCCATATTTTACTGACACACCGACTGACTCTCTCCTCCGGCCCTCCGCTCACATCTCTCTCATCATCCTGAGCTGCTGCAGTGTGAAGATAAATTTTAATATTCATGAGCAAAGCTTTCTGTTCCTCTCTCCTCCTCCCTCTTTCCTTCTGTCTCTATATTTATGTTGCCACATCAGAGGGCATCTTTCTTTCTGCTACTTCTCTCCCTTCCTCAGTTTGACACACCTTCGCTGCAAACCAAGGTTGTAATTAAGTGCAACGAGATGCACATGCTATCGTTCCGGCTTTTATTACCACGTGAACATCCTTTTATCTGTCCCTCCATCTTTGCGGCGTGGAGGTAGATGTGAATGTTTAAATCCCAACTTCATAGCCTCTAGCTGCGTGTCTGCCAGCGAATCCAGGCAGCCTTTGTCAGCTTTTCAGCACTACCTGATCCTGACAAGGCCGAACCGCAGGAGCAGCACGCTGCGAGCAGGGAGGAAAGAAAACTGAACAAAGAAAAAGACTCAGATATGGGAAGGATAGCAGGGAGTAGATTCGACGAGGAGGAGAAATGAGGGACGGAGTGTGATAGAAATATGGATACGGAGAGAGGGAGATGACAAGCGATAAAAGATAAGGTACCGAGAAAGCAAGAGAGGGACTCATCTCACGTCGATTTCTTCTGAATATATAAAATCTTCTGGCAGGTAGAATGACAGCTTGGAGGGTGACGCCGACTTCGCTGTAAATCACACGATTCTCCACAGCACCTCGCTGCATAATGAGTTTAAATATAGGTAATTGAGACGCGTTAAAGTGCCAATATGTAATTAAAAAGAATGAGGAGAGATATGTCAGCAGGAGCCCGATGTGGATTAAAAGCTAATGGACTTATTGGATTTTGCAGCGCCGCAGTCGATTGGGTTTAGAAACGTAATTGGGAAGTATTTTTATGAGGCGCCTGACAACCCTTGACCTTTATTTGAAATGACTTAAAAGTATAAAAAAATAAAGGAGGAAGTAATCAATAGACAATTAGCTCATCTACGTCACGCTTTCTTTATTTGTTTACATTTTTTAAAAATGTCTCACACGCTTGTAGGCCCGGGGACATGGATTATGTCTTGTATAAAACTAAAAGGTTATTAAATTCAGAGGAGATCTCTACCGAACAAAATTCATTAATGTGAAACTAATTATAATTTTCAACTGTGCAGTGTTAAAAGTTCAATACTGAAAACGGATTCCTGCGCACTGTTTCGGCTGTTACGTATGAAGCGCCTCAAATGTCATCTCTCCTCTCTTTTTTTTTTTTGTCTCCCTTTTGCTTTTCACGCACTCCCAAGAAGTCGACAGAACAGATGAAGAAAGTGCCGACCATCGTACTCTCCGTGTCCTACAAAGGAGTGAAGTTCATCGACGCCACAAATAAGGTAACGACGCTTCACGGCTCACTTCCTGTGACGCCTACTGTAAATAACACGTGAAAAGGTCAGGCTTTTTGAACACGAGCAGGAGTGACATTCAGATGTTGTCAGAAAACGGCCGGCGTAGCAGAGCTGATGTTTCTGCTTTTACTGCAGCCCTGACTGGTTTATCACTGTGTGGTGTTAAAAGTCAATAAGGTGTAAAAGAGGACAAAACACAAACAGGCAATAATCAGTATGGAATGGATGAGCTGGATGTTAAGAAAAATCAATAACGACCTACTCAGTTCATTAAATCCTTAATAGAATGATTTTTTTTTTTTTTCCAAAACAAACAACTGTGCATTCATGCAAACGTTTTATAGATAAAGCACACTGAAAAGGGAAATCAAGACAGTGGCTTTACCTGGATTCACCTTTCTGGGACCTAGAGGCAACTCTAAAAAAAATCAATTAAAAATCAATTAATATAAGGTGCTTTCGCTTGTAATAAAGTGAAAATCCTCTTGGTAAGATTTGCTGAAATAAGATGTAATATTCAGGCCTTTTTTTTAACTTAAGATATTCAAGATGCGTAGTCTGAAAACAAGTCCCTATGAAATGCTACTTGTCAGGTGATTGTGTCTTATATTAAGTGTTATGAGGTACTTGGTATGATTTTGCATTTTTGCAGTGGAAAGTAGTAAATCTTCACTATTCTCTTTATTTATCTTATCTGTTTTCCCAGTGTACAAAAAGACAAAAAAAAAATGTATAGGGAGTTGTCCTCACTTACCTGACAAATACAATCAATATGCTGATATCTTTTTATAGAATCAAAGACAAAAATGGTATCGTCCAGTACGATAAAAACAGTTGTTTTCCTAACGTTATAGCTCTCTAAAAACTTTCTTGCGGGGCTTTGATGTTCTATAATTCACAGCACTGAGATTTTAATTAACACAACACAAAGACAAGAGTGTTCTCCAGTGACATTACCAGAGGACAAATTCCAACTCAGTGACTCCAGAAAACTCTCAAACCAAAATTGTGCTACAGCGATTATAGTTTTGGGATGTGTGAAATTAGATGAATAATAAATCAGATTTGTTTTTCCATGAAGTGGCTCACTGGAGATAATCAACAATCACTCTCTGCACCTCTTTATCTCTCTCTCTCTCTGCAGAACATCATAGCAGAACATGAGATTCGTAACATCTCGTGTGCGGCTCAGGATCCAGAGGATCTGTCTACATTTGCCTACATCACCAAAGACCTCAAGTCCAGTCACCACTACTGCCACGTCTTCACTGCTTTTGATGTGGTCAGTACTGACACTGAGTCTGTGTGTTTGAAAGCAAACATCATAGTCATAGTGCCTATAATATCATATTGTATTCTCACGCCACGTTACCCTCTTGTCAGAACCTGGCGTACGAGATCATCCTGACACTCGGCCAGGCCTTCGAGGTGGCCTACCAGCTGGCCCTGCAGGCCAGGAAGAGCGGCCACGGATCGTCCACGCTGCCTGAGAGCTTTGACAGCAAGCCCAGCAAACCCGTCCCCAAACCTCGAGTCAACATCCGCAAATCTGTAAGCATCGCTGCCGCACAGGCAGAATCCAGGGAAAATCCATCCTAAACTGAAATTCGTTGAGCCTTTTGAAAGTTCCTTGCGGAGTAGTTTCATCTTATAGCTGTTTCATAATACTCTTTCCAAAATGAATATACAGCACAGGATTGTAGAAGAATAGTTTTAAGATGGATTTTCACTTTCCGATAACACCTTTCAACTCTTCTAATCAAATCTAACCAACATCCCATCAACTCTGTCCCATTCACACTGGAATCTGTCCATCCTCTCCTCTGATTCGTTCCGGTCTCTCATCCTTGCTCAAATACGTTGTTTTCAACTCTCAGTTTAGTTTGCTGGGGTTATCCTGGAGTGTGTGTTTTGTGTGTGTGTGTGTGTTTGAGAGAGTCTTGGCCCAGCGGACATGGTGGCAGAGGTGTAGGTGGATATTTGATCTGTTAAGCGTCCATTCGGTCTTCCTGTCCCTGCAGTGTCTTCCACACTGGGCTGATTGATGAGGCCTGTTTGCATTGGCCTCTGGGGACGCTTGCTTGGCTCGCCTCACTGTGTGTGTGTGTGTGTGTGTGTGTGTGTGTGTGTGTGTTTGTGTGTAAGAAGATAAAGGATCTTCACGTGGAAGACTCCTACATACTGCAAACTTGCATGGATAATTCATTTATTGACATTTCAGTCCATCAGATCCTCATCAAAAATGCTGAGGTATCAGACGTATGTGTTTGAGCAACTGCAATGGGTGCATAGAATCTACAGACCAAGCTGCTTTTGTTAATAGTGTATTTGATGTTAGTCCTACAGAGCTGCAATGCACACGTTTAGTTTGTTAGGTTTGATAAAATCCAAGGTGAATTTCATCGTGATGAAATCATTTACCGTGATATTTTTGGCTGCAGTAATTGTAGCATTCAAATTTGATACCGGAACATCCCTAGCCCTGTGGGCCCACCACTCGCAGGGGTAGGCATTGGGGTGCGGTGCAATGTGAGCCTTGTGGCAGGCAAAGGCAGGGACCTACTAGGGACTGGCTCTATGGACGTCTCTGACTGTTGTTTGTGCTTATGCACCAAACAGCAGTCCATATACTCGGCACAAAGTCAGACACATTTCCAGTGGGTGTTGGCCTCCACCAGGGATGTCCCTTGTCGCTGATTCTGATAGACAGGATCTCAAGGCGCAGCCGGGATGGAGGTGAGCGTCCGGTTTAGAGACCTCAGAATTGAGTCTTTGCTCTTTGCAGATGATGTGGTTCTGTTGGCTCCATCAGACCGTGACCTCCAGCACATACTTGGGCAGTTTGCAGCTGATTGTGTGAAGCGGTCAGGACGAGAGTCAGTACCTCCAATTCTGAGACTATCGTTCTCTGCTGGTTGATTGGGCCCTCCGGTTGGGAGTGCGTCAAAACCCCAGGCGATGGAGTTAAATATCTTTGGGTCTTGTTCACGAGTGAGGGTAAAATGGAGCAGGAGTTGGAGGGAGCTGAGCCGGAAGGCAAAGCTCTCGATTTACCGGTCCATTCTACGTTCCGACCCTCACCTATGGTCATGATCTTTGGGTAGGGCTCAGCCTGAGAGATAGGGTGAGGAGCTCAGACATCCGGAGGGAGCTCGGAGTAGAGAAGCTGCTCCTTTTGCGTCAAAAGGGGCCAGCTGAGGTGGTTAAGGAATCTGATCAGGATGCATCCTGGACGCCTCCCTTTAGTTGGCAAATTGCTACGCTTCCTTGCATCTTACCGCAATTGATGGAATAGTATGAAATTGTTGTTTCTCCTGGCCCAATAGGTTACTAGTGGTCATAAATGCCACAGGGTCCCTTTAACAGTTGTTTGATACCCGCCCTAGCTTTGTGATATTAGATACTTGCGTCCCACATTCTATCATGAATTTCTGTGTGTATGTATATGTGCAAAACGTGTGTCGCATTTCTTCATGCCTCCTCCAACCACAGCGTCACAAAGTCTCTCTGTAAACCTGTCAACCTCCCATTAACCCCTGACAGAGCTTTAAAATAGTCACGCTAACACACTTATCCTCCTCCACCGACACGCACCGGCCGGCACAGCAGCACAAGTGTGTGTCTAAAGGGCCCAGTATAGAGTTACGGCGGCTGCTATATCAGACCAAATTTAAGTCCATTTACATACTGCGAGGCATGGAAGAAATAGACGGTGATGGAGGAGAATCGGTGGCGTCGGAGGAACGGTCTCACTTTCTAAAGTTAGAGCGAGATGTGAGACGGTGAGGAAAGACAGAGGAGGAGAAAAGATAGAATAAGAGCACACACGCACTATTTGTGTTCGCTCTCCTCCTGAGTGTGTTTTTGCGAACGTTGTGTGTGGTCCTGTGCCTACAGAGATGATGGACGATGGCATGTGTACACGCAATCTGCTGAGTCTGCAACCGTTACATTAACCATTAATTGCCTTTTCCCTCTCTGTGTTCATATATATGTGTGTGTGTGATGTAGTTAATGGCTTGTGGTGTGCAGCAGGGCAAAGATACTGCAGGATTCACTTAATATTCCTGCCACCTGCCAGCCATAATCTCCATCCTGCAGCACCTCTCAAGCCCCCTGTGTTTTAAAACACTGTTGCTTTGTTTTTCTGCCCACAAGTATCTATTTCTCCACACCCTCCTTTTCTCATTTTCATGTCGTGTGTGTGTGTGTGTTTTTACGAGCATATCTGCTTGTAAATCTCTCCCTCAACATCCACTTAACTTGCCCTCATTGAGTGTGACCGTGTCTGATGACTATTGTCTTTGATCAGCATTGGCGTGTTACTGTAATCGGAGTGTAGCTTCAAAACGGGATTGAAATACATGACTCTAACCCTGTATGATCGAGTCTTACAACCTCATGTTTCTTTAAAAAAAGGAGTGAGAAAGCCTCCCGGTGAAGTGACAATAGCTTGTTTCCAAGCAGCTGGTTCATTTTCTTGGTGGTCTAGGAGATTTGATTGTACACAAATGAAATGTAACCACAAGCTATCTCGCCTCATTGGCCGAATTTTTCACCACTTTGAGAAAAAAGAAAAATTGAATAGGGAGTCTGGCTTGTGAAGATGCTTTTGCAGAGTGATGTTTAGTACAGTTGCCGTGCCATATTCGTCTTGCTGGGAGTGTTTGTTGCCACGCAGGAGTTGCTATATAAATGTGGCCTACTCTTGTTTTAGTTTTGCTGTATTGCAGTAATGCTGCTGTCCCACGCTGTTGCCAGGGCGATGACTTTGCTGCCATGTTGTTGCCATGGTTTTGCTTTGGTTTTTTGGAGTGTTGTTGCCTTTTCCCTGTTGCCATGCAGCTGCTCTGTCATTGCTGTGGTTTTTTTTGCGTCGCTGCTTTGCTGTTTTTTTTCGGTGTTGGTGTTGCTGAGCGGGCCCCACTTTGACCTGTGTATGACCTCTGATCCCTGTAGGTCATCATGTCCCCCGTCAGCCGCTGGTCACTGGGCCACATTTACACCCCTCACCGGCCTCCTCTCCACCCTCCTCTTCCTCCCCCTCGACTCTTCCATCTTCCTCACAAAGCTCAGTCACAGGTCCTCCACGCTTTTTCCTTCTCTTATCCTTTATTTCCACCTGGTTTTTCTTTTAGTCAAGGAGAAAGCGCCATCTGTAAGTGCTTCCATTTTTATCCTGTCGCTTTTTATTCGACTCACTCCGCATCCTTGTGTGGTCTGTTTGCAGTGAGTGTCTGCGTGTCTCATTCTTCAGTTACTACCTCTATCTCCATATCAACAGCATTAAAAATAAACCCATTTTAATTTCTTTAGAGCTAATGCAGAGCAGAAATCAGACGTAGACTTTAGTGCCTCAGTCCGTTTTTATGTGCCCCGCTGCACCGATTCCACCCCTGGATGGGCGATACACTGCCTCCTTAAAGATGCACGTTCAAGATGGTAAATAAAAAGCAAATTGAAGCAATAACCACTGGTTTAAAATTAGCTAAATGTTTATTAAAACACTCAGTGCATTAAAACCTCCATTGAATTACACTTGGGAGTGTTTTTTCCTTCTGATCCGCGCTGTTTCTCGCTCATCTTCATCTTGCACACAAGGCAGTTGAATTTTTTAAAGGGTCATCAAAAGACTGCAGTACCAGAGCGTACACAGTGTGCCAAGAAATGATTCAAATGTGCTAAAGTGCAATAGACTCCCATTGCGGTACGGCGTGTTTTGCATCAGCTTGGAGATTGCTCTCCTTTTGAAGGTTTGCATATCACACACTGTGATGTCCCTGCAGCGTTACTTCAAGCTCTTATGTTCCGACCCTTCTTCTGCAGAAAACCAAAAAAAAAAGGGGTGTTGATATAGAACTTGTTTTTTGAAGGCAGGCGTAGTTCATTCAGCGGCTTCATGTGCGGTTGGTTGATGAATTTGAGACTAATCCTGGTGATGCTCTGAACGAGTTCTTCTCGACGCACGATGAGGGTTTGAGCTGCTGTGATCGAAAGTGTGTTTGTTCCTTAATCCTGTAACCCCGTAACAAGATTATAAGGTCTTGCTGTGGTTGTCCGAGTGTGTGTGTGTGTGTGTGTGAGAGAGAGAGAGAGACGAGAGGATAGAGAAGTGGATTAATATTATAGTTTCCGTATTGTTGCCGTAGCAGTGTGTTGAGACAAGATAAGAGAAACATGGCTCTGCTAGTATACTGCAGAACTCTCTGATTAACCCTGTTTACTCCAGAAGTAGATTAATATATTTGTTAGGGCAGGGACGATACACCTATCTCCTGATTCTATATGTATTGCGATTTTTAAGTATTGCGATTCTACAAGTATTGCGATTCGATATCACGTTCTTTTGCGATTTTTGTTAACTTTTTTAACACTAAACCATGTGAAAAAGTTGAATCATACTTTTACTTTGGAAAATCTCTAATTTAATACAGAAAAATGTTTGATTTTCAGCATGTATGTAGTCAGAGATGTCCTGAAGTCAAATATATCAGTCATTGTCCCTTATAATATAATCCAATCAATATTATTTCCATATATGTATTTTGTATATACAGTTCCCTTTGTTAACACCTTATTTTGAAAACCGGACGTGGTCACGTGTATACTTCAACTAACTTCGCCAAGCTCGTCGCTAGCTCTCCCGTAAGCTCCATTGGAATGCATTTAGCATAAATGTCAGTATATGGGTGCTCTACAGTCGTAGCGTCGGACCATTTGACCACAGAGATGAGAGTGACGGCTGGTTTGACGGCACGTTACCGCGATACGATAACGTTTCCTGTCCGTGACAGAGTTAGCATGCAGCTCTAGCCGTGATGTCTAGTTCTGCTTTTCCTGCAATGTGTGAACCCCAAAGTGTTTCTATACTTTACTGTATGTGTAGTGTTTACCACGTTGGATTTAAAATGTGAGGGTGCAGGTCGTGTCCACGTGGACCCGCCGCCGTTTTCTTCTTTGTCGTTTCAGCTCACTGCGGTTTGTTTTGGTTTCACGGATCTGGAACAAATATGTCGTAACGTTACTCAGACTACAACAATAAAAGCGGTAACTTCCTTCTACCTCTGCTTAGACTCAAATGAAGCAAATATATTGATTCTGGCATTAAAAATCTATTTAAAAAAATTTCGACGCGGACCCTCCACCGTTTTCTACTTTTGCATTTCGGCTCGCTGCGGTTTGTTTTGGTTGACGGATACGGAACGGATATGACGTCAATGTTACTCAGACTACAACAATAAAAACTTCCTTTTACCTCCGCATAGACTCAAATTAAGCATTTATATTGATTCTGGCATTAAAAAAAACCTATTTAAAAATGGTAAAAATAAAAATTTACGATACATAGGTGAATTTTTCCCCCACTAATATTTGTTCAAATACATTACTAGAATTGGATAGAGTGTGCAAGGACAAATTTAGCCTTCTACTGTCAAAACTGCAGCTCTCACAGTCCCCCCTCTCCCTCCATCACCTGAAAATAAACCAATAGATTGGAGAAAAAACACCCTCAGCAACAAAACCCAGCCGCTCGATTGGTTGCCGTGGGGTTATTTTTGAAAGCAATGTAGATTGTTTGGTTTGTTTCTCAGCTCTGAGGCCAGAATAGCTTCACAGTGACAGAGTCCACACAGCTCTTTGATAATACAAACTGCTAGGATGGACAGGAAGTGCACATAGACATTGTAATCGTTCAGGACCAGCCGGATTTTGCTTTTATACATTTATAGATATGGTTTCCCGTCCGTGATCTGTGTTCTGCTTTCTCATTTGTAATCTATCTCATCTCCCTCTCACATTTTGAGTTATTATTTTCCATTACATTACTTGGTAAGCAGCAGCACATCCTCCATCTCATTCCTTCTACCGTCTCACTCTGTTTTCACTGACTTTATTAGCATGAAATTGCATCAGAAAATTGCCCCTACAGTGTGCAAAAAATGTCAATTTTCAACAGAAACAGCCGTTTGCATCCTAAAGAAGTACAAAAAATCAAAACAATAATGTGCAGTATTTTCAAAAAATTGAGAACATGCAGGTCGTTGAAAAATAATTTGGCTGTTTTTTCCGACTGCTTCCTCTTCCTTTTCCGTCCCTGTGTGCGTCAGATGGAGCAGCCTTCCATGGACCAGAAGGGCCACGCCAACGTGCCGTGGATTGTGGAGCCGGGTCAGGAGGCCAAGAGAGGAGTCAACACCAAGTACGAGACCACTATTTTCTAACATACACCCGCCTTGTCCACTCCTGTGTGTGTGTGCCTTTCAGAGGTTGCCCCGTACTGGGGCCCCGCCCCCGGAGTTGGGCACGAGCGACGCACGCCGCCGCGTCACCTCACCGGCTGAAAAATATAAAAACAAAAACATCCCGCCCCGCCCCCGTTAGCCGAGCCTGTCCACTGCATGATGACGTTTGGCGCTGCGCTGTCTTGTCTCTTCTACTCTCTTTTGTTTCTGCTCTCCCCCCCCTCTTTGGTCCGGGCTCCATCCTCCTGCCTGCAGGGCTGGCGCATGACCTTTGAACCCAGGGCTGTGGTGCACTTCTCTGTCTCCACCTGTAGGGGGAATGGTCAGCTCCGTTTTTTTTTTCCCTGTTTGTCGGTCAGCGGTCAAGCAGTCGGTTGCTCTGCTTCCAGCTTCTTGTGTTTTTTTTCTCTTCCTGTTGATGGGTGCAACCGTTTGGCTTCGTCTCTCTCCTCTTTTTTTCCTCCTCTGACTGCCTCCATCCTTCGCTTTTCTCCACATTTCAGCCCCCTTTTGTCCAACTGCCCCCTGACAACTTGAATGACATTTGTAACCAGAATACTGCTAAGAGCTGTGACAGTGTTTTAGCTGTCTGTTGAGCCCAGTGTGGGAGCTGACAATACGGAGGGCCGTTGTCCAAACATGACAACTCTGGAGGAAAGCTCAGACTTTTTAGACATTTTTTTAAATCCAAGAGGAGAGCCGAATATCAGGAGAGGTGATGTAGCACAGTCTAACTTTGACTCAAACTGGTTCATCCAGCAGGCTACTAGAATGTATTACAACTTTTTTGATTCTTTATATCAGATTATTTTTTTGAAAATACTAACAAACTTGTGAATTTCTTTGACAACTTTAAACTCCTGTGTCACAGGATTTTTTTTTTTTTTTTGCTTTTATAGCACATTTTTTCAGCACTTTTATGTGTTATATGTTCAGAATTAATTTTAACCAAATGGATTTTTTCCCTGGCCATAAACCTGATTATATTTGGAGGGGAAACAATCTTGTATGTAAAAGGTTTTTAGCATGTGGCTTGTGAGACGCATGGTGGCCCTTTTGGAATTTGCTGAGCAGGGGGGCCGGTGGAGAGGCGGGGTGTGAGGGCTCTCTCGATAAGTGATGTCATCTCATTTGCAGGGCAATGCCGGACGCTCATGTCTATTACTGTGGAATGCAAAGAATGTAGCCAGCCCTAAACACGGACCTTGTCACACAATACAATGCAAAATGGACTACAAAAGGACTACAAACATGGACGCTACTCCACAGTGTTTAAGGTTGACTACAAAAATGTTAACATCACTCATCCACATGATGCTTGACACAGTAAACATAGGACAAAACAGACATTTTAAAACATACTAACAGGACTGCATCTTGACAGACGTCGGTCTGCTCTGAATGTTATTTGAAAAAGCAGCCTCAACTTTCTGCGACTGCAGCAGGATCTGTTTTTATGCGCGTGACCTGTGAACTTTTGGGCGGTCACAGCGTCTCCATGGAGACTGTTGAGTATGGACTCGCTAAAAGGCACCACTGGGCATGTGTCACTGTTGGAATGGGGCATGGTTTTTGACGACGGCTGGCTCTTTTGGTCTTTTTATTTTCTTTAAAGTCAGAAAATAATACAGAGATATATGCACAAGTGTGTAAATGTGATTGGACTAGCTGCAACGCGCTGGAGATGCAAACGGGTGTGTCCTAATGAGACGCGTGTCTCGTAACGGATTACGAACCTACGTGAACAAAACTGCATCTGGCGTTTAAAAAAAAAAAAAAGTATTCTATTCGTATTGCCCGACATTTTAATGTTTAATATGAGAGTATTATATTACCATGATGATTATGATTATTCCTGTGCAATTCTTGTCTACTGTTGTCTTAATGTTACATTATTTTTCTATGATGAGATGAAAACCTTGGGCTTGAGAACGATGGCCATCCTTTAAAAAAAAATAATCTGAAACTATATGATCATACTTGTACACACAGAGAGTGAATGTTGCAGGTGGCTAGCTAACTCTTGTCAGGTCAACCCTCCATCATTTCTCATGGGGCTCTACTCTTATCTAGCAGATGTACTATTTTAAACGCAGTATTACTGTATTATTTGGATGAGACATTGTCCAATTATAAAATGTACATAGATATTTTGCCAACTCATTGTTCATACATGTAATGTAAAAGAGAAACGAATACAGGACTTGCAGTACGTGGCACTGGAAACAAGGTACCAAAATAAAGGTTGGAGGTTAAACGAAGTGGTAGATGGTAGAGATTGTATTTTGAGTGAAAACGGAGATGCGTTATTTGGTGACATCACTGCTGACCAACTTATGTACATAGGCTTGGGCTTCCAGCACACTGATTTTTGTAATTTTGGCCATTATTTATATCCCTGTAAAGCACATGGAATAAAATATGACTTGTAAAACCATTATTCATCCTCGGATAAAGTTGTCTTGAGTTATTTGCTTTGTCTCAACCACTACTTAAAAAGGTCTATTTCATATTTGTTTTCTTTTTCCCTTTCATGTTTGATTAAAACAGAATAAATGTTGACTTGTGAAAACACCCTTACACTACAGTTTGACTACCATCTTTTAGGAATCTGAGCATGTTTGGCCATCATGTTATTGGTTAAGATAAAATTGTACTTTCCACAGTGATTGCTGAAATCTGGAAACACAACAGCTTCAGTAGACACGGGGCAAGGAAACAAACAATCAGACATGTTGTAAACAAGCCAAAAGTTTAGCTACATCTTCTAATTTCTAATATCTTATTGAGCTTGAGACTGTCAAGTCTATTTTCTTGTGTTTCTTGCCCGGATTACAACACACAGAGGGAGAACGACTTCATTCTCTGCTCAGGTAGGCATTACTCCACTATATCTTTACATAGCAAATAGTTGTTTGCTGCTATATTAATGCTCTCGTAAACAAATTTAGCACCTTTAATTAACTGATCAAGTGTGACAAATTGATATTTCTGTTTTAATTTGCTTCTATATTTGTTTACCTTTGTATTAATTATACTCTTCTATTTAATTTTCCCTTATATTTATATATTTTTATCAACTTTTAAATGTATTTATTTTTAATGTATTTATTCATTATTAAATTGTATTATGTTTACATTTATAAGGATTTTGAGGGAAGGAGTGGCTTGGCGATTTTTGGAGCTAGTGCTGCTACTTACATTGGAAAAGAGTTGGCAATACTAGGCTGGGTTTTTTTGGTTGGATAATTTTACTAACCTTACAGACATTTGTGATGTAGTAGTGAGTGTCACATACCTCAGGTTGGATCTAGTACCAGGCTGTGACGGCATTGACTTCAGAACTCGTCCCCCCTCGATCCTCCAGGCACAGCATCTTGGACAGCACCTTAACAAAGAGACAGAAATCAAATCATTAAAATTCAATCAAACATAAAGAATTGTTCGTATACTAATTTATAAACAAAGCTGTTTTACGTATCGACTCCTGAGGCTCAGGAGAAACTTAAACATAAATTCTCACAATTAGGGATAGCTTTCAGATTGTTACCTGGCATTCAGCCTGATTAATAAATCAGTAGGCTATTGATCTCAGATCTCGCTCTCTCCCTCCATTGAAGTTGTTATTGCCATGTGGGGAGTTCCCTCACGTTGAACCCATGTGGGTGATTCACACCTTGAGGTTGTGAAAGCCTAAAGCCTCATTAGTGAAGCACAAACTGAAGTGTAAATTGTTGTGAAGCCGCTGGAGAGAAGATGCTGGGATGGTATTGTAAAGGGCTGAGAACTGGAGTCGCCATCCCACTTCCACTCTGTTTAGGTAAGATTGTTTAAGCTTACTTTTAACTGATAAAGTGTGACACAAATTGATATTTCTGTTTTAATTTGCGTCTTTATTCATTTACCTTTCTACTAAATCTGCTCTTCTATTAAATTTTTTGCACCAGCGGCATCGGTCGGGACGGCGTTATCAGCTGTAACCGGCATATGAGAGCAGTGCAGAGCAGTGGGGCACGCTCACGTGCAACTAAAAGCACGCCTGGTCCAGCAATGTCAACAAAGCACGGAGAAGCACAGATGACACCACACACAAAGGGAGAGCGACTTCATTCTCTGCTCAGGTAGACATTACTCCTCTATATCTCTACTCTTTATGAGAGCAGTGCAGAGCGGCATCCATGAGCTAGCCTGTGGGGAATGCTAACATGCATTAAAAGCATGCATGCCCGGCCCGGCGATGTCAACAAAGCAAGAAGAAGCTCGGATGACACCACACACAGAGGGAGAGCGACTCTATATCTTTACATAGCAAATAGTTGTTTGATGCTACATTAATGCTCTGGATGTCGTGAACCTTCAAAGAACAGATGATCAGGAGGCTTTAGATGCAATTCATCACCGATTGCTACACGATAATGTCACAACAAACAAGGCCAAAGTTAAAACAGACTGAACCTTGAACGCAGCAGCAAGGTGTAAAAGCTGAGCCGTGCAAAACACCCAAAAGACACACCCGGAATTACAATTGATATTGAAGTAGCTCTCCCTGTCATCTGGTCATCAGTTGGAGCGGTTTTGTCCAAAATCAATAAGTGATTAGGACTGCCAAAGAACTGCATAGAACTGATTAACGGTGATGATCAGATAGTTGGTTAAAACCTCTTTAATACCACACAGCAAGTCCAGTTTGTGACTTACTAGACATCACAGTTAAGACAGCTCAGGAGTGCATCGACTCCGACAGAGAGGTCTGCACCAGGTCATCAGCTCAATCGACTACCTCCACTGGCCTCCAGACAACCCGACCGACACATTGATACATGCGGTAATGATAAACCAGTTGCTAAGTTTCCATGGTGACCAGATCCCCTCATAGTTTCACCCATAAGCCTCTAAAGCTCTTTACACACATTGACACTGCCATGATAAATAGCCATGCGAACCATCAGAGCAGCCGCTTATTGACCGAAGGAAGGACCCACAACATGAAATCATAATAAGCAACAAACCTAATGCATATAGATTAGGGCTGTCAATCGATATATAAATATGTAATTGCGATTAATTGTCCATAATTAATCGAATTATCATTTTTTATCTGTTCAAAATGTACCTTAAAGGAAGATTTGTCTATGTATGCTTTCTTTATGCAAATGTATGTATATATTTATTATTGGAAATCAATTAACAACACAAAACAATGACAAATATTGGTGACTTGCTCGCTAGATGTACGGACTTTTGGATCTAATGCTGCTACTTTCATTGGCAAAGAGTTGGCAACACTGGGCTGGGTTTTTTGGTTGGATCAATTTAAAAATCTAGCGTACTCTTGCTGGTTTCTCAACAATACCAATCGTAGCTTTAATATCAAACTAACCTTACAGACGCTAGTGTATGTGAGTTAGTAGTGAGTGTCACATACCTCAGGTTGGATCTAGTACCAGGCTGTGACGGTAGTGACTTCAGAGTACGCCCTCCCTCGCTCCTCCAGGCACAGCACCTTAACACTGAGAAACAATTCAAATCATTAAAATTCGATCAAAGTCAAACTGCATGTGATTATCATAAAGTGGCCACGTCTGTAAAAGGGAGACTCGTGGTTTTCGCCTGATTCTGTACCTAAAGAGAAGCATGACCTTTATCTAATTACGTTACCACCTTAGATGCCCACTTAGCATCTCAGCTGCAGCTTCCATCACATCTCTTTCCCATAAAGCTTAGCAATGAGGGATTTAACTAAACAAACACAAATAGGCTGGCAGGGTATGAGATCTGGAGCCCCTCTGGCTGATCTCACCACATGGCCTGCCTGGATATGACAGAACTTGCAGCTAGAAAATAAACCCAACTCTGTTAACTGTTAACTTTGCCACTGTAGATCGTTTCAAAGTAGGGCTGTCAAAGTTAACGCCGTAATAACGTGTTAACGCAAATTTATTTTAACGCGACTAATTTATTTAATGCGTTAATGCAAATTGCCATGTTATGATTTGAGCATATTTGTTTATGTTAAATGTAGCACCTGTGAGGGTTTCTAGACAATATTTGTCATTGTTTTGTGTTGTTAATTGATTTCCAATCATAAATATACACATACATGTGCATAAAGCAAGCATATTTGTCCACTCAAATGTTGATAAGAGTATTAAACATTTTGAACTGATAAAAACAATGCGATTAATTTGCGATTAAATATTTGAATCGATTGACAACCCTAATTAAAAGCTAAGCCTAAAGATTTGATAAAGGATTTAAAAGGATTCAAACTCGACAAGTAGCTTCAGACTTGAGATAAATGCTAAATGTTCCTGCTGGTTCAGACAGTATAAGTACAGTACAGTATGTTCCACAAATATAAACTGCATAAGGAGTTTACGCTCCACTACAACTCTAGCGTTATCGCAAGATTTACACCAGAGGCAGTTCTTTTACACACCATCACCATCTTTTACCAAGCCTTATAAAAAAATAAATAAAATATGTGTGAAGGGAAAAGGATGAGCGGCTACGGCTGAGTGTCTATTAAACTTCAGCGGACTGACATTTACAGTGAGCCTCTGGAAGGCTGAACAAGCATTTATCATGAGCCATAAACCACTGAATGAAAACGCTTACAATCCACAGCTAGAATCTGCTAGATTTTAAAAAGGAAAAGACTGATAATGAATGGAGAGATGATGGTTTGTTAAAAGAACACTAATTTGTTAGATTTTCTAAGTGTAAGACAGAGAGAGTACATGCTTTGTTTCACCGTCTGTGTCAGACTGTGGGAGAGGGCCAAAGTTCCAGATGGTGCGAACTGCCCACGGCTAGAGGCTAAATGAGACGACTATGTAAAAACTGCCCATGTAACAATCACAATATTATCTGGCATTAATTCAATAGGGGCAGCAAGAGAGAGAGAGAACTAATGTACCCACTGGGGGAAATAATGCAGGTCTCATTTAGATTCAGATCCTCACGGTTTATCCAGCTCTAATACGCAAACAGAGCCAAGGAATGAATCTGCAGTGAGAAACTATTTTACATAAAGACAGTTTGCTGCATTCGGTAAATGACTGGCAGGGCACAAAACACTTTTTTGTACCAGGCAGATGTGGTGCAAAAGCATTCAGATTATCATAACGTACTGGAATTGTCCAACATGGAACTGACTTGCTGCAAAGTGGGTGATAAGAAGGATAAACCGCCTCTGTAAAAGACTAAACACCCTGCTAGGTTCGGCTCGCGATGTTCCACCTGATAAAGCTGGACACAGTGAGGAGAGACGGACATTTTTGGCTAGATAATAAAACTCTCTCTCTTATACACAACAACAACACACACATTCGCAATAGACTCTGGCAGACTTTATCTCAGTAGCGTACAAAGAAACTACTTGAAAAAAACAATCCTGCACTGCTCCAAAAGTAACAAATCACACCCGCAAAGTGTTGCTGCCTCTGTTTTCATGGGTAGTGAAGGAGAGGTTGGATCAATGTGGAAAACAGGTTTCTATCATATACTATGACTTTTTAATAACTTTTTTTAACATACTATACCGTGACTTTTTTTTCGACATACTACCCTATGACTTTTTTATTTTCTTCGACATACTACAGTATACAAGCAACAGTACAACAACACAATGATTTTAATGCTATATAAAATCTATCTATATAGTATATAAGTCTAATGCTGTGAGGGCCAAAGAGACAATGTACTACAGAGTATTAGGGCCACATTGAGGGAAAAAACATCTGAGATTTACAGAATAAAGTCGTAACTTTAGGAGAAAAAAAAGTCGTAATATAACGAGAATAAAGTCAGAACTTTACGAGAAAAAAAGTCGTAATATTATGAGAATAAAGTAAGAACATAGAGAAAAGAAAATAACACGTCAAATTACTACTCTATAATATTATGACTTTTTTTTCTCATAAACCTATAACTTTATTCTTGAAATCTCAGATTTGTTTTTTTTTCCTCAATGTGGCCTTAATACTCCGTCGTACCGTCGTACCATAGACCTACAACAATGACAAATAAAAATGAAAATGTAAACAGAAAACAGTTATTCATTTCAATTTCCAAGAGCTGCAGGCTGCTGACCTCTGGCCTAGACACTACCACCGGATAAATGTGTTTCATTTAGTGAAACAATAATCTGCAGTAGACTAATGAAGTTCTGAGTTTACAGTACAGTATGAGTGAGTCCATCCATTTATATTCCAGTGAACCAAAGACAAACACACATCACTTGTAGGCTACTCACAGGTTGAGCTGTGGCTTCTCACGGTCCTCCATGTTTGAGCGTTTCGGCCACCTGCTGCTGCTGCCTCGTGTGAACCTCTCTGGTGACGAGCGTTCCATCACAGAACTCCAAGTAGCGCTTTAACGTTCCATCATTCCGTCAGCGTTCCATGATTCCGTCAGAAGTTGGCGACACTTTTGTAAACTTTGGGTTGGATTTCAGGCTGTGCTTCGACCACTTTTCCTCTTGCTGAAGCAAACTGAGCATCTGGCATCTAATTGCAACACCTGGTCACATTCACAAACACAACCCACCAACAACAACAACTCTTCGGCTAAAATCTTCCTCCTCGTCGCAGAGTAAACCCTTAATCACAGTCGACACATCAGGATCATTCTTGTGTTTCTTTGACGTATACTTATTAAATTCTCCTTTCAGAATCTTTTCCAGTGGTCCGGTACAATCCATCCACCTTGCGGTTTGTTGTGTGTCTAAGAGGGTAACCCGCAAATTGTGAAATCTGGCAAAAACTCTCGCGAGAGTTGCTGCGTGACGACCTACACCAGGGGTCTGCAACCTGTGGCTCCGGAGCTACATGCGACAAGGAAATGAATGACTGTTTTTTTGTTTACATTTTCATTTTCATTTTTCATTGTTGTAGGTCTATGGTACGACGGAATATTAGGGCCCCATTGAGGAAAAAAAATAAATCTGAGATTTCGAGAATAAAGTCATTATATTACGAGAATAAAGTCATAGGATTACCAGAGAAAAAAAGTCATAGTATTATGGAGGCAGGAACCTGCCAAAATAAAAATAAAAAAATAATAAATAAATGACTCTATAGATAAATAAATGTCATTAAATGTAGTAAATATAATATTAAAAATAAATGTAACCATTAATTAATTGATAAAATGTGACATGAATTGATATTTCTGTTTTAATTTGCTTATTTATTTGTATTAATTCCCTTATTTATTTACTCTTGCTTAATTTTTCCCTTCATTTATGTATTTATTTTTATACATTTTTTAAATCTATTGATTTATTTTTGTATTTATGCTTTTTTATTTTTGCATTAATTATTTATTAAGTTATTTTTGCATTTATTTTATATTTATTTATGTATTTATATATTTATGCACAAATTTCCCTTTGCATTTCACTCCTTATGTATTTCCTCAAATGTATTTATTTCTGTATGCTTTTCTTTACACTGTCACTGCTGTCACTCAATATTGAGTGGGAACCTCCACGCCGATGCCACCGGAAGCAACCCTGACATCAGACACGCCGCTGAGCCCGTTCTCTCCATCATAGGACTCGGTGCCATGCAGTACAGTGGTCCATTATGACTTTCTTTTATGACATACTATACTCTGACTTTTTAAAAACATTTTATGTCATCCTATATGTGGTGGAAATTCTGTAATAAAGACTCACAAGAAAGAATATGTCTTTTCAGTCTTATTATCTTGTTTGCAAATGGTCACAGTCAACCTTCAACAATGTCTCAAGCCGAGTGTGCAACTACTCCTACTAACAGATATTTATATAGAATATTGGGGTCACCATGACATTGACTAATCCATCATTTCTATTCAAATAGTTTCAGGCAGTCTCTAAATATTGTCTTAATAAGAGTTGTATTTGATCTGATACAGTAGAAGAAAGAATTCTTCTTCACCTCGTCAGCCAGGGATGCTTTTTCCATCTAGCTTAGATTAGTTTGTGTTGTTTTACTTCCACCTGAGCTGGTTACTAACCATTATATACCCTTATACTCCCTTCCTTCTACAAGTAGGGCTGTTAATGTCTCTTTGTGTTGTATCCACTGGAGGATCACGGCCCGATGCTCTGGATAGTTGTGCAGCAATGATAACTTCCTCTAGCCAGGTGTGGCAGTGTCTTACATGCAGCTGTTTCACTTACCGCTGCTGTCTTGTGGTGACTCCTCCTGTGGGTCTGGAGCTTTCTTACAGTGGCTCGCGCGTATCCACGTTGCTCTTTGTGCAGTTTCCCGCCAGTTGCTGTCGTCAGGAGCACCTGGAACGGTCCTTGCCACCTGGTAGTTTTCCACCCTTTCCTTCAGAAGTCCTTCCCCATGAGCCATGATGATGGAGTTTTACCTTCAGCCTCTCGCCTCTCGGCATCCTTCACCTGTATATGAATATCATAAAGCACAGAGGAGAGGTTTATACAATAACATAACATTTCATCATCACATTTTTCAGTGGAAGGGAGTTGTCTTCTAAGGTACAATCCCCGTGTTCATTGGTCTTCTTTTGCCATATCGCCCATTCCTACTTTGGACCCTGACTACAACCCATCAACCTCCAGGAAAAGTCCCAGTCCCCCTCTGCCTCGACTACAACTGGCTACAGCTACATGACTCGAGGGTTTACATAACAACAACTGGCGCTCTTGGCCTGCGTTCAGAGTCGGAGCTGAGGTTGTTGGTGGAGATTCAAAAATAACCTCAGATGTACGTCAAGTTCCTATTCACTGAATTTGCACATTTTGTATAGAAAGCCAGCATCAAACAGAATTTAAATCTGTGTTTGTTGGGCCTGCTCAGAGTGCCAAATGGGCAGAGGATAAGCATGTAGGTTAAGTGCTACAGGAAAATGAGATGTGACAGCACAGCAAAAGGCTCAGAGAAAAGTATTTTACATAACGACAATTTGCTGCATTTTGTGCAGCTGAATGCAGAGCAGGGGACGTTTCTTATGAGGTAGGTGACGTTAAAGCGCGTGGGAGAGTTGCATGTTGATCTACCCTGAAGAACGCAAAAACTACAACTGGCACGACTGCGATAAGAGCCGACGGGCTCTCGCTAAACATCCTGGCCGGCATATCTGGGCTGAGTTTGACGTCTCGCTGCTCCAAAAAAACACCTAAAACTGAGACGACGCTGCGGGCTCATAGCAAGCCGTCTCCCAGCTGCAAACCAACATGACAGCGGCGAAGCCAAGCAGTCACATAAAGCTGCTTATGTCACCTTTTCCGGTACACAAGGATGAGCATAGCGGAGATCACAAACTCATCTTTTACGCAATGAAGAATTAAGAAAAACCTGAGACGAGGTGTTAATACCGAGGGAAGACGAGTGGAAAATCAAGCTGCACCAAGAAAGACGTTTCTATAAAGAAACCGCTCGTATATTTACCTTTAATCTCAAAGAGGAGCTGCAATAGAGAGGAGCATCCTGCTACTAGTACTATCCATTTGTTTATTATGTTGTTTGACCCCAAATTAAAAGTGTAATAAATGTATTTCCCAAAAAAAATTTGAACTGTTCCTTTAAGACAAAATGCTAAAATACAATGGTTGCATTCACTGATTTGCTTGATTGTAGGTTTTTACACCACTAACCAGTACAATCTCTATCTAGAGCTCAGACGGGCCATACTGTAAGCTGTCCACAGCAGTGCCTACTGTATATTCAAACTCATTGACACATCAAGACGCTCGATTTAATGAGCATCCTTCTTGGATTGCAGGTTTGCTCGAGTAGGCAGACAGGAGCTCCTCAGAACGGAGCCATTAAGCCAAATTAAGCCATCTGTCGTCGTGAATGGTTACATCTCATGACAAGAGTGGAAAAAAAAAACCCGTCACCGACTTTCACCCCCGTCTCAATCGTCCCGAGTCAAAACCAGCACAAAGTCTAGTTTTCTGTGAACATGTTGCTGTTTTTAGCAGCTCCGCAAATGAGTGAACTGATGTTTTCCGAAGAGGCGCATGAAAGATAAGCAGATAAACTCCACGGAGACAAGAGACACAGAAGCTTCCTGAGGCTAAACAGACTACAAGCCCACACAGCTCATCAGCCGGCTCCAGTGACTCGTCTCCAGATCTGTCTGCCTTCATTTCAGCTCAGCGGCGGCAGCACTAATTGTTTGGGACAACCAATGTTTAATGCTAAATGGTGCGAGAGAGCTGGCACAAGTTAATACAATAATGGCTTCCTTACGAAACCATGTTAAAAATGACTGTTTGTGGATTGGTCAAACTGAAAGGTAGGTGAGACATCCTTAAGGACTAGTAGACTGCTTTAGACTACTTTTTCATTCCCCGTTAGTCTAATTATTTTCAGATCAATGTTTTTTATTTCCTTAATTTTGCTCAGAATTTCATCTTATTTGATGTGAGTAGGGCCTAAACCATAATACTTGTATTGGTACCAACCAAAAGAATTGAAAAAGGGTCAACTAGTACCAAAAACTGAGATTGCTGGTCAGATTCATAATCTTGTTTACATATTCTTTGATCAGACAGTTCCTGATTTAAATCAAAATGTTGCCAATTTTTGATTATTATATTTAGGCAAATATCTTGTACAGTTGCTTGTATTTATACTAGGGCTGCAATTAACGATTATGTTCATTCTAAATTAATCTGCCAATTGTTTTCTCGATTAATGTTTTGGTCTCTAAAACAAAAAAATTACAAAAAATTACAAAAAATGTAATAATTTATCCTGTTAGACATCTGTATTAAATTGACGTAATTAGCAAATGAATTCTTGAGTTATAGCCAAATACGTGTTTTGTGAGGTCACAGTGACAACTTGAGTCCAAGTGAATCCTTGTGCTAAACTTGAGGAAATTCCTTTACGGCGTTCCTGAGATATCACATTCGCAATAATGGAACGGACGTGAGGTCACAGTGACCTTGACATTTGACCACCTAAATCTAAATAGTTCGTCTTTGAGTCCAAGTGGACGTTTGTGCCAAATTTTAAGAAATTCCTTCCATGCGTTGCTGAGATATCATGTTCACAAGAATGGTACGGACACAACGGACGGACGGACAACCCGACAACATTATGCCTACGGCAACGGCTGTAGTCGGCATAAAAATATTCAATTTACTACAATATGAGAATAAGAAAAGCGACAGATTCTCACATTTGAAAATCTGTGGCAAATGTTTGGTATTTTTGCTTGACGAACAAATAATCAATTATAAAAATAATTGTTGATTAATTTTCATTTGATTGACTAATAGTTGCAGCTCTAGTTTAGACAAGAACTTTTAAATCTAAGGACTTTGACTTCTTTCATTAAATAAATAAAAAGAAATGCTTATATTCCTCAAAATAGGGCATCGAAAAAAGTAGGCTATGGTTTTAGTGTTGGTACTGAAACTCGGGTATCGCATCAACACTAGTGTCAGCCTTTGATGTGAGTGATCGTAAAATAAAGTTTGATTCTAAAATAACCTCCACTCACTGATGTAAGCTCATAACAATAAATCCTGTAAAAGGTCACTCAATAAATATAGCCGACTAGACGCAGGAGACAAAAGCAGCACCAACACTTGATACCATAAAAACAAGACGGTGTGCAGAGAGACTCTTTAGGCCCACAGTATGTCATAAAATTGAAGATGAGAGTGCAAATCTGCCCCACAACAACCTCTAATAGCAGCTACCACAAAGCTGTAGAACAAATAAACAAGACTCTGGTCTCCACCGCCACCACCAAGAGACAAAACAAGCTCCGTTGAAAATCGGTAAAGTTTGCTTTAACGGATTCAGTGTTTCACCTTCAACATCCATGCTGAAAGCTTGTTTGATTTTAAAGCAGAACGTGTTTCTTCATCCACAAGAAATCATCATGAAAGCTGCCAGTGTGCCCACAGTCAGTGGAGTCACTCCAATACGAGTCTCTTATGGCACCACGAACAGACGCTTGGCTCTATTGATTCTAGCTTTTTGAAATAATTAGAATTAAATGTCCCGTGACAATAAGCGCACCACATGAGGTTTCATCCCAAAAGGAAAACGTCCATCATTTGTACAGGCCAACTCCTTGTCAATATGAGAGATTCTACAGAAAGAAAATGGCATATCTTTAAACTCACATCACAGGTCTTCAGATCCAGAACTATATTACACCCTGTCTGATTTGTACATCTTATTAAGCTAAGCCCAAAAGCCCCTTCTATTCCTCAGACTATTTGTTTTACAAATTCTCTGTTGTCAAATTGTTGAAAATCATTGTTTTTCAAATGTTTGTTCATGTTGTCTCAGTAACTTGATGGAGCTTCGATGCAGAGCAGCACTTCATCATCGGTGATGATGATGAGGATTATATTTAGGTGCCAAGTGATCCATCACATTGTTTAGAAGCAACCCTGGAGCATGACAAGGCAATGAAAGCTCAGGACATCACAAGACAGTGATTGTTACTTGTGATTACAGCACTGACTCATTTGTGTTAAGTGCCAGTCAGTTACAGTAGCCTACTGTATGTGTAACACGGTACAAGATATACAATGCTAAAAGATGTGAATACATATTGTAGAGCTGAAAGAGTCGAACGATTGATTAAACGATTAATCAATTGACAGAAAGTATCTTGTATGTTGATAATCGATTAATCCTTTGAGTCATTTTTTTTCAAGCAAAAATGCAAAACGTCTCTTGTTCCATCATTTTAATTGTAAGGATTTGCTGATTTTCTCTATTTTATATTATTATGAACTGAATATATTTGAGTTTTGAATTGTTGGTTGTTCAAAACAAGACATTTAAACATCACCTTGGGCTTTATAAAATTGTGTTGGATGGATATTTTTCCACAATCGTTGGTACCAACCCTTGTCATAATAGCTTGTCGTGAAGGAGGTCAAATAACGCTCTAAACTTACACTAAATTGTGGCGATGACAAACTGGCATTGCCATTTTCAAAAGGAGTCCCTTGACCTCTGACCTCAAGATATGTGAATGAAAATGGGTTCTATGGGTACCCACGAGTCTCCCCTTTACAGACATGCCCACTTTATGATAATCACATGCAGTTTGAGGCAAGTCATAGTCAAGTCAACACACTGACACACTGACAGCTGTTGTTGCCTGTTTCTGGACAATATTTGTCATTGTTTTGTGTTGTTAATTGATTTCCAGTAATACATATATTTGCAAAAAGCAGCATATTTGTCCACTTCCATGTTGATAAGAGTATTAAATACTTCACAAATCTCCCCTGAAGGTACATTTTGAACAGATAAAATTACAATTTATGATTTTGTTTTAATGAATTACTAACATTTTGTGACTGAAACTGCTCATATTTGTTGTTTGTGTTTCAAATTCAATGTGACCTGTGTCACTTGCTTCATCCTTTGATATTCTTCTGATAATAACTTTGGAGGCTTAAAGATCATCTGCTTAAGTACCATGTTTTTCAGACATCACACAAAAGCTTCTTTATGTAATAACTATATGATGATGGAGATGTTTTAAGAACTCAGATTTTACATTTAAGTGCAGTTTTGTTCAGCTCTCCCCTAAGAAGACACATGCTGTGTAAAGCATTAGGAGTTGCATCTTGGGACTTTATAATTTGATCAGTACACACTATGCATATCCCGGCCATAATATGCTGGTAAGATAAAACTCACCGTCACTCCACTCAGCTTTAAGAGGCTTTTAAAACTGCTGCTGAACTTTAGGTGGCCTGCACTTTCCCTCCCGTCACGAATCTTGTTCACGGGTACAAAACCAGATTAAAGCATAAAGCTCAGTCTGGAGTAGTTTATGTGTGTGTATGTGCATGTATTTGGGGTTTATCTGTTGGGAGCAGCACCTTGCTTCATCCTCAAAACTGCTGCTGTGAAGGGTTTGGATGATTCCAGCCTCATCATTTTTGACCACATCTGAGCTGAAGTACGTGGATGAGTGACAGAGAGTGTGTGATTGAAGAGGCAGCGGCGATACAATGAGGACAAATGAGTTGTCAAGCAAGACAGTTTGATTGTCTGCCTCAAAAGGCACATTGTGTAATGTGTGACTGCAGGGTGGCCAAGTGGTTTTCGAGAAACTGTTTTGTAAGCAGAAGTGTTGCCTGCAAACAGCCAGTATATGCAAAAACACATCATCAACAGGCTGGTTGAAGTGCCCTTGAGCAAGACAATGGAGCTTTTTCTCTCTGGATAAATGTCTACTTACTGCTGCTTTCATAACACCTCGGTACAGACTTTAATGGGACTGAAAACACAAATCGAAAATAAATTAGATTCCACTGATAGACAATCTTGCATATGTCTTACACTACTGTATATTTATCTGAGGCAGTTATTCCTACAGACAGAGAGTACATAGATTGATCCATATTGTTTTCTCCTGACCAAACACATACTTTTTTCACGACTCTAAATACTGCTAGAATGTATTTTGTGATCAAAATAAAGCTGTCAAGATCAGAATTAAAGATACTCAACATTACTGATGTGTTTTTTTTATCAATTCACCTTAGCTGTAATTATGAGAAATACAATAATATTCATGGCCCAATATATGTCCTGGTACGCTGCAGTAGGATTGATGATTATTTTCATTATCGATTAATCATTTAGTCCAGTGGTTTTCAACTTTTTTTTCTGGGCACCCACTTTTTAAAAATGACCTCAATCGTGACCCAATTCACAGAAGGCCTCATCTATTAATTGTAAGAAGAGCAAATTTGTGTGTAAATGAATGTTTATGACCATTTTTGCATCACCTTGTATTATCTTGAATAGGCAAACCAGCTATTTCAAAGAGATATACATTTGATAAATCACATCTTTGTTTGATGCATGTTATTGAAAACATATACACATGTTGAATACTTTATAAATGAGACCAAGTAAATGCATTCAGGCGGAGTTAACAGGCTCTAGTTTTTTTCCTCTCATCAGTAAAACAAACAGAATGCATAACGCTTGCATTTCATTTTAAATTCACTGTTATAGGTTTGCTACAGTTATCAGAACAATACGAACATTTAGGCTCCCTCACGGCCCTAATAAAATCTCCTGCGTCCCATCCCAGTCTGTGGGAATGACTGATTTAGTCTATAAAATGTCAGAAACATATACATCACAATACCCTAAAGCCCAAGGTGACGTCTTTAAATTGCTTGTTTTGCCCAACCAGCACTCCAAAGCATTAAGATACTAAGTTTACTATCAAATAAGACAAAGAAAAGCACAAATTAGAAGCTATAACTAGGGAAAGTTTGGCATTTTTGCTGGGAAATTTACTTAAACAGTAAATCAATTATCAAAAATAGTTGCAGAATACTTTAAAGGTGCTAAATGCAGGATTGGGAGCATTTTTATTGATAACAGTGTTTACCTGAGGGGGAACCGGAGGGCGGGTGCTACGCTTCAGCGGCGCCGCCGTCGGTCGGGACACAGTTATCAGCGGTTACCGCCATATGAGAGGAGTGCAGAGCAGCGGCCGGCCCGGCTACGTAAACAAAGCACAGAGAAGCTCGGATTACAACACACACATAGGGAGAGTGACTTCATTCTCTACTCAGGTAGACATCACTCCTCTATATCTTTACGTAGACAATAGGCTATTGGCTGCTATATTAATGCTCTGGATATCAAATTTAACATCTTAAAATCCTACATATCAAGTGTCAGAATCTGCAGCTTTGACATGTTTGTTTAAATAAACAATAATGTTTAAATAAACAATAATTCAAGGTCTTATAAGGGGTCTTTTTTCATTGCAGACATTTTGACTTGTCTTTGGTACTTTGCTGTAGAGTCTATCGCTCTTCCATTCATTCATGCCGTCCAGCTGGACAGATGAAGAAGAGGAAAGCCATCTCCTCCTGCCTTTCTTCCTGTGGTGTGTCAGTGTGGGTGCTGCTGGTCTGGCTGGGTGAGCTACTCGTCGAGGTGAGACACAGGTGACCGCAGCATCTGCTCTTCCTGGGCCCCATTCCATTTCAATTTCCACTTCAATCCTCGCATCTCGCATCCTGACTAGTTTACATAATAACCAGAGTTTACATGTCTACCGTCCTGCTCTGTGTGACGTAGCCATGGCTGTGCTTTTCCCAAATCAGCTCAAACCATCTGGGCAGATGGGTGAGGGAAGGTGAAGCAGCTAAGGAGGGATGGGAAGCGGCCCAACGCGGAGCGACTTCTGGCTCTCCGCCCTCTGGCTCCACGAGGGAAAGCAATAAAGGTGGTGCGAAGCTGAGCCAACAGCTGACAGGAACAGGAACCAATGTTTGGCCAAGGTCAGGACAACACACACACACACACACACACACACACACACACACACTCACACACGGGGTGAGGATGTAACAGCAAAACAGGGTCAAAAGACACAGGGGAATGATAATGTGGCGACCCAATACTCAAGGGGTGCCAGAGAGCAGACGGACAACACTAGTGTGTGTGTGTGTGTGTGTGTTGAGTTGTGTGTGAGGGCTGGCACCTGAGAGAGGCCTGTAATCAGTGTAGCTGCTATTGTTGGCAGGCGTCACCAGGCCTGCTACCAGGTAGAGATCACACTCACACATAAACACACACACACACACGGTAGATACGGCCTTTCTCAATGTGCCTGGTTCATTCAGTTTCCTCTCTTACCAAACTTGCTCATTCAATGTGTAACTTATTTGTATGTGGGCCATTTAATAAATGTATCAAAACACATTATTTTATGTACAAATTAGTGTGTAAAAGATTGCTTGTAGAGCCCAATTTATAAATCAGCTGGGCAGATATATTGGCTGATATTAGCTTATTGTAGATACATCTACATGAGACAATAAGGAAATACCAAAGACATGCACTGTATGCAGTCATTTAGACAGGGTATTTCTAACACAGTAGATTTCCACCTTACAGTTGGGTTGGGTGATTGGACAAATGTATTTATTTTTGTAGGCCTATATCTAATACGTAGGTCTATAAATAAATAAATAAATTAAATAAATAAATAAACTGTACACTTGTGCCAAAATATAAAATAAAAGACCTAGCTCTGTTGAGACTGCCTGTCTATCGATCTCCTCCATTGCGTTTCAGTACCCTGGACAGCGCCGCACCAACACACGCACAATCTCAACACAACAAACAGCGCCATCCTTCAGAAAATAAGTCATAATAATTCATGTTGATGCATAATGAAGAATGTGGGATTACTATTCCTTATTTCATGTGCTATGTGGGTAAAAAAAAACACGCACACACACAATGCGTTCGAATACTGATTTGGACGTTGATTACCATGGCAACGGTCAAAACTTTGAAGCTACCAAAAGCATCCGGGTCAGCGTTTAAACATTTTAAACATGTGTTCAGTAGGAACCAATGGGCTTGAGTGCCACAGGTTGGGTAGGAAAGTTGGAAAGTGTTCAAAGATGGACTAACAAATTGTGTGTTGTGGTCTTTTCATGGGATTTTTTGGGGGAGTAAAACCAGCCGAATAACTTATTGAAAAAATAACTAACACATTACTCAATTTCTAGAATAATTGTTAGTTGTAGCTGTATCAAACTACAAAGATTGATTATCACACACAGAGTCACACATTACTCCTACCCACCGAGCACAAACTGACAACTCACACCTCTCTCTCCTGACAGCCGTACGTGTGTGTGATTGTATTTAAGCCCACCGTCCCTCACTTTTTTCAAAGTGTGCATGTGTGTGTGTCGGTGTTTTTTTGGCCGGCTGCCCCGAAAATCTGCATGCACAATGGCACGTCGCACAGCCACGAGCTCGAGAAAATAGCAAGCAGTGAAAAATTAATGAGAGGGAAGAGGGAGGGCAGAGAGAAAATAAAAACAAAATAAGTCTTAGGCAGCAGACGGAAAGCCGGAGGGGAGCTTAGTTCTTTTGAAACAGAAGCTTTTTAAATCTCCTGGGAGTCCACGTGCGACTGCAGACCTCTCACTGGGAAACTAGAAAGGTTTAAATATCAGCCTCGCATTAGCCCGCACACCTAAACCGATACTGCTGTTAAATCAGGCTAATTAGGGCGTCTAGGCCTCTGAACTTTACATTTTAAATGGCTTTTTAAAGATGATGCTGTTATCAAAAGGAGCAAATTTACATCTGAAAATCCAAAACAATTTCCTGATTTCAGCTTTTACCATGACTTTGTTTTCAGTTACAGTAACAGTTACCTATTATTAAATCAACAAGGCGCGTCCTTCATGTGTCTCATCTGAGATTGAAAACATCTTTGCTGCCATTCATGAGTGCAGCAGCAGAATATTTCTTTAACAAAGCTAGGGCAATATTCAGGAGTTCAAAGGACAAAACATCATCTACCTTTTACTCCCCGGTCATGTCACGGTGAATTAGTGCTACTTACAGTGTGAAAGACATCAGAGGCTGCGGGAGGGAAATCCTGGCCCCGGCTGCAACCGAGAGGGGAAGGTGGTGTCAGTAGTGTGTAGACACGCAGACAGCCAGATAGCTGTAATTACTTCAGCAGCAGACAAAGATTAATTAAGCAGGAGAGAGCAGAATTAATGAGGTTAGCGCACACCTCAACCAGACTTTAAAAAGTTCACATCATTCCCGTGGAGACTGCAGGGTGTGTAAAAAATGCGTGTGTTGACGGAGATGCACACAAAGAAGTCGTGGAATTCAATATTTCCTAGTTTTTCCATTTCCAAAAAGCCACACGAGAGACCTTGTTACACAAATATGCACTCAGAGGAAGAGCAAGAAGCATACAGACGAATGAATTTGCTGTTTCAAACCTGAAACTGAAACTAATCCCTCCCCCCCGCCTTCAAGGCCTGAAAGTATCAGATATGTTTAATTTGCATTTTGAAGGCAAAGGGATCGCAGCTGATTATCTGCACTTGGCAAATCAGTCCACGCAGGTGTAGTTGCGAAAAAAGATGACATCATTAAGATGCTTATATTTTCCCCACATAGGCCCGTGGCTAACTGCATGCTAAAATCAGACAGCTAAGCTCTCTTTGCTCTGATGCAAATGTGAGTAATCGTAGCCGGAACATGACTAAAACCTCCTCAAAAATCATTTGTGTTCCGCGCAGCATTCATCCAATCCACCACCTATAAAAGACGCCGCCTAAATTTGGCACAATGTTTTCCTTCCTCTTTTAAAACCACTTTCAAATCGTGGAAGCTCAGACGTCACTGAGAATATATACAGCCCCGATATATGCAGCAGAAAAGCAGGCCGCCTTTACATCACCCACTAAATGACAGTATATAAATAGAAAGCACTGAAGTCTAACTGACAGCCGGCGTCATTGCATTAGCATGTCATATGGCTGCTCCAAGTCTTGCACCATGATTGGACCGGTTCCCGAATCTGACTGGCAGCCATGATGCTCCGCAGCGCCCAGAACGTCTAAAGACCCCGAGACAAATGGTTTCAAGTTTACTGTCAGAGGATAAGGAGGTAATGTCGTCCTGTTTTGGCCAGATAATAAGGCCTCTTGTTGTGTGCTGGAGCCCGTCGCTATTCTAAATCTATATAAAGGACAGATTTACCACAAGTATTCAGAGCTGGTCCTCAATAGGAAAAACAGGGGGTGAGATCACGACAGGGAAAAGAGCTTGGTACGAGGTTGGTTGGGTTTTTTGAGTGGCCTGTTTTTCAGTCTGAACTGCTGTTTTCTGTCATTGTTTTGTTGTTAATGAAAGCGGTAACTGATTTCTAAAGGTTGAGGTCATTTTCAGGCAACATTGAGGCTTACTGAAGTTTCCAAGTTAGCTGACTTATGAGCTACAACTTCAACCAGTCTAGAGCTGCAACAATTAATCGATTAATTGTCAACTGTTAAAATAATCTCCAACTATTTTGATTAGGGCTGCAACTAATGATTATTTTCATTGTCAATTAATCTGTCGATTATTTTCCTCGATTAATTGATTAGTTGTTTGGTCTATAAAATGTCATAAATGCTGAAAAATGACGTCTTCAAATGTCTTGTTTTGTCCACAACTCAAAGATATTCAGTTTACTGTCATAGAGGAGTAAAGAAACCCAGAAAATATTCACATTTAAGAAGCTGGAATCAGAGAATTTTGACTTTTTTCTTAAAAACATACACATTAAACATACATACATTAATTTAATAATTAACAACCAATCAATTAAGCATTGCAGCTCTAATTTTGATAATCGATTAATCAGTTTGAGTCATTTTTTAAGAAAAAAAAGTCTAAATTCTCTGATTCCAGCTTCTTAAATGTGAATATTTTCTGTTTTCTTTACTCCTCTATGACAGTAAACTGAATATCTTTGAGTTGTGGACAAAACAAGACATTTGAGAACGTCATCTTGGGCTTTGGGAAACACTGAATGACATTTTTCACCATTTTCTGACATTTTATAGACCAAACAACTAATTGATTAATAGTGAAAATAATCATTAGTTGCAACCCTACACCATCCAATTAGTATTTATTTTATGGATCTATATTGCTGTGGGACAAGTAATCTAAATCCTCATAAACCCCCCTGCAACAAGCCCTGATACTGTACTACCATTTCCTCCTCCAGTAAAATGTGGCACCTACTGACGGTCACGCTCACCTTCCATGTTAGCCCTCCACACACATCTGTCATCACATAGAAATCTAATTAATTAGGCACTGATGAATCACACTAGAGCTTTATCAATCACTGACAATTGGATCCCAGCCGTCTCCCAGCGATGCAAGTTTACACAAAGTCAACTGATGGATGCGATGACAGGGAGGTGTTAAAGACATACATCAGCTACATTGCCTCAGTAAATGTGAAACACCTCATGTCATCATGGACCGCCGTCCAGACTGTCCGCCAACCTGTGTGTAAATCAGTAGTATGATGTCAGTATACATGATATTTATACCTGTTGTGTCTAATTTCAAGAGGGAAGCTATATATTCAGCTTGTCTATATTCAGCAACCATTTAAATGTCATCACCAGTGGCAGCTCCAGGATGTTTTCACTGCTGTGGTTTAGCTATTTGGAGAAGGAGAAATGTGTGTACCGCAATAACATGTATTCATAAAGTCACTTGGAGATCGTATAAATAAAGATATGTAACGTTCAGGGGAAATTGCATGGTTTTCCTCAAAGGCAATATCTCAAATGTTCCTTAAAAACGAACAAAGGGACGAATTGCCTGCATCAACTAAAATCAAGCTTTTTAAAAATAATAAAATACTGGTAACCCATAATCTTTCAGAAAACACTCAAACAGTCACCGCTCCTCTGGATTTATTACACTAAACACTATAACTATTTCTTAAAGAGGTAGACTTGATCTGCTTTCACAAATAACTACAGATTTGCAAAGACCGAACACACACATGCACAGAAAAACTCAACCTTATGAGGTTGTTACCAACCTCAGATTAATAACACAGTGGGCCAACACACAGGAGACCTAACTCTCAATATGGTGGCCTATAAAGAATTCATGCAATTTGCAAACCAAAAATCACACATATCAGATGTCTTATACAAACACACATTGCACATAAAATACATACAGATGGCTGCACAGTACATGGGGCTGGGCGATATGGCCAAAATCTTTTATCTCGATATAGGTAATTTCATATCTCGATAATGTTATATATCACGATATAGCATGTTTTCTGGTAATTCAATAAATAACCAGCCTATTTTTGCATACTCCTGTGTGAATTAAATACTTGACAAATTGAAACTTTGTGAAATAGTGAAATATTTCCAGCTATTTACTATGTTTACACGCATGCACACAAATACAGAGTAGTCAAATTAAGACAATAGTTTGATTTGACTACACTACACTGGTAACAGAGTAAACTTACCTTTAAACCAGGTGTTTCTGGTTTTCCTCTTCATGTAATTTCCCAAGAAATTAAACATTTTCAAACCGTTTCCTCTTGGTTTTGGCTAGTCCGCCATCGTAAGCGAACCGGAAGTGGCACTTTGTTCATTACGTCATGTTTGTGCAGCAGCGCCCCGTGTGGCGGGAGAGCTACACATAGTAATCCCTATAGGTCAGGGGTTACAGCAACTTTTACTATCTAAAGAAACATTTTAGGCAATAAAAAAAATCTGTCTGGAGCAACAAAACATTTGAGGATTGTGATGAAGGTAACACAGTTTACAGTCTAAGTATATAGTATATAAGTCTAATGCTGTGAGGGCCAAAGAGCAAATGTACGACGGAGTATTAGGGCCACATTGAGGGGAAAAAAATCTGAGATTTCCAGAATAAAGTCATAATATTACAAGAAAAAAAGTCATAATATTAGGAGAAAAAGTGATATTACAAGAATATAGTCATAACTTTACGAGAAAAAAGTCGTAATATTATGAGAATAAAGTCAGTTTTACGGGAAAAAATCGTAATATTAAGAGAATAAAGTCATAACTTAACAAGAAAAAAGTCGTAATATTGCGAGAATAAAGTCTTAATTTTACAAGAAAAAAAAGTCGTAATATAACAAGAATAAAGTCATAACTTTATGAAAAAAAAGTCGTAATATTATGAGAATAGTCATAACTTAACGAGAAAGAAGTTGTAATATTGCGAGAATAAAGTCATAACTTTACAAAAAAAAGTCGTAATATGAGAATAAAGTTAGAACTTTACGAGAAAAAAAGATAATTACGTAAAATTTCTGACTTTATTCTCATAATACTATGACCTTTGGCCATGACATTTACCCCGTGCATCATCAGACTCTACCATTGTGCACAGTACTAAATCACAAAAAAAAACTAAATTGTATAATTTTGACTCCAAATGGAGTAGTTTTATTATAATAATGAAATATGATCAATACTTCCGCCCTATCAAACACTCTCTCGACTTTGTGCCAGACATTCGCCTGCAGTGTAGTCAGTGGGCGTGGCTTTTGATTGACATTTTGGGCAGAGGTAACAAAAATTGCGTGCTGTAAACAATAAATGTCAGTTGGGTGTTGTGAATGATGAATTGTTGATTATCAGAATAAAGCTGTTCCAAATAAAATGTCAATCAGGTTTATCAAATCAATTTATCACTTTAACAGTCTTCGTTTTCTGCAAGTATCAGAACAGCTCATTTTCAACCTTTACTGAACATATTTTTATATCCAAGTGCAAACAGATGAAGATTGTATCCTGTTTAGCAGGTTATTAGGTTGACTTTCCCTCAGCATGGGGTTTCAAGACCGATGTAGCGTCAGCAGCTTAAACACTACAGGTGACAGGAAATGCAGGACTGATAGATTCACACATGATACAGTTAATAAACAGAATCATCTACAAATAGGAAATTAAATCACTATAAACTTGACGGGTAACAAAATCAAGACAGACACATATCATCATCATAGCGTTGTGTAGTTTAATCTTTTATAAATTACACTCACATTGCAACTCACCGTATATCAAAACAGTATCAATACATCCTGAGCAGACATCAATATTTCAGCAATTTTTTTAGACAGAGGCCTCCTCACTGGAAGGAAATCTGTTGATTGAATTTAAAGCACCAATCAGGAAGAGCACAGCGTGAAAATGTCAACAGCATTGTTCAGAAATGTTGAAATGCATCCTTATATTTATCAATTTATCGAGAAACAGCACTCATCAGTTTGGTCAAATGAAAGTAAGGATCCATTTTTATGTGTCGGAACAAAGCTGCATTAGCAAAAGCTTCATGAAAGATTGTACCTCCTGCTTCAAAGTGCTCAGAACAGGAAAAGGCTCAGTAGTTAAACGTGCAGTAAAAAAAACTGTTATAAAGAGTTAAAGCTGGCACAAAATAAAAAATTAAGTAATTCATAAAGCACAAAAAGTGCCTTTTAACATTAGCAAGTGGAAATTTGATTATACATTATAAATCACAGTCTGCAACTTTCTGATCTAAGTTCAAAAGTACAAATAGTACGGATGTACAAATAGACTCGCAGGCTTCAATTTCAAATGCCTGATCATTAAAACTTAATCCATTTTTAATGCTTTTCAAAGTGCACCAGAAGTCCCATCTATGCTGGTGGATTGAGAAGGCAAAACACAAAACACACATCCCCTCCAGTACCGACAGTATTCACATTCAGACTATAAGGCTGCAGTGTAAATAAAAGGCTCAAAAACTATTCATCGCAATGACCGAGTTTAGACCAGACACACAAGATTAACCCTCAAACATAAATATGAAAAATTAAAGTTAAAAAAACATCACAGCGTGTGTCTTCTAACAGCACGATTGCGTATATCACCACATACAGCGGAGATGAAAACCTCTCACATCACATGCAATGATGCTCAGCCATAATGCAATATAGATTAACATGTATTATTCACATTTGATGCAAGGATCACATATCTATAACCTGTTGATATTAACCTATTTACTAATGATTCAAAAGGTCAGCTCGAGAAGACCTGATCGTCACAAACGCTGCTTTTAATGCACCTTTCCTTGTTTTTTTATAAGAGATTCTGCTCTATTTCATCTACAAAAATCATCTAGTGTCTTCCGGTGTAAAACAGAGGGACTGGAGAAGGAATCTTAAGACTCTCTGAACCGTCATGTAGCTGCATTTTTCATTTAATGCTGGTGTAAACTGGTAAAGTTAGTGGAGCCTGTTTTATTGTAATGCTGAAGAAAGAGTGTAGTAGAAATGTGAACGTAGTATCTGAGACGTGTTTGGTTCTGGGATTCTATTGCTTTCAGTTTAGCCTCCTGCAAGTGTCCTTAATGCAACAAAGCAGGTCTACTTCTGAGTACAGAAGACAAAAGTAGTGTTTGGTTAGATTGTAGTGTCTTGTTCCTTTTGTTTTTTTTGGTCTTCATACCACCCTCTGCAGGATGTAGAGGATGCCGATACTGTCGATGGTGACGAAGGTGGAGAAGTCGGACGAGACGTGGATCCTCTTCAACGCCGTTCCCGTCGGAAAGAAGGTCTGCAGCGCCTCGCCTTTCTCCACATCCCACCACTGGACAACAGACACAGAGAGAAAGAAAGACAGAGAGACTATTGAAATGCTTCAGGCTCTGAACAGATGTTGTAGAGCATCTGGGGAGGAAATAGAATCAAAGAAATTGTTTCCCCTTTTCTACTTTGTCAATGTAAGAAATGGCTTTTCATACAAGTCACGTTATCAACTCCGGCCCAAGCAGGAAAAGTTAACACAGTGGTTTGTCCGATCTGAGCTACTGTAGATACATGGCGGCCGGCTCCGTGAAGAGGACCTGCTCCCTATAAACGACTCATTCTAAGGTACCAAAAACACAACGATTCTTATTTTCTGCCAATAGATCCCCCTAATTGTTACACACTGTTCCTTTAGGAAGATGCTGTTTGTCCCAAGCAGTTGTCATGCTGACATGAGGGAGCACAAACAGAACTGAGAGATCTGCAATTGTGGCAAATGATCTCAATATTCAATGAAAACGAGCAAGAAGTCACTGTGTACATAACAACTAGTACATATTTTTTTTATTATTTCTGGCTACGATAAAATCAAACATGTTTAAAATGAATCGTTAATGCATGATATAAATTTGTTTCAGATCTCAAAACATCTCTCAGGACAGGTAAATAATGTCGAAAGTTGTATAGTGTGCTGCATCCGGCTTTATCTGAATCACAACTTTGAAACAAAGACAGGAAGAGAGAGACTTGACTAAGAGCTTTATATTTGCTGCCAAGGAGACCATGATGAATTTAATAGTATTATATTACCAGACTCAAACTCACACACAGACCCTCACGCTCCCCTCAAACACACACACACACACACATACACACACACACATAACCCCCAGCAGCTTTCCTGAGTGATTCCGTTTAATCTCGGTTTAAAGTTGACATTTTCCATTGAAGCTCCATCTCACTGGGATGAATCATCAAAGACACATCAACTCAATCATTTATAGTCTGGCACGGGTGTGTGGGTGTGTGTGGGTGTGTGTGTGTGTGTGTGCACGTTCAACTTGACAATAACCATGATAACTTCACATCAAAATCGTCCCTCTTCCATCCGAATAAAAGACGACACAAATTCAATCAATGGGTTGAAGCTTTTAGTGGTGTCGTCTGGTTTTGTTCTAAAGCTTTGGTGGCTCTGCAAGTGTGTGTGTGTGTGTGGTGTGTGTGTGTGGGAAAGAAAGCAGGCCAACTCCCTCGACAGACAGGCGGACAGACAGAAGAGGTGGCGGCAACAGATGTCTAGCTTACAGAACAATCCCAACACACACACACACACACACACATACACACAAACAGTCCATTAATCACGTAAAGCCTTCATCATTAATGGGAACTCATTTGCATATTCCTGATATGGCATCGAAACACGCTGTACGCCTTAGGTGTTCTTAATTTTTTTCCCCACCAGATTGAAATCATGCTATACCATAGATATACTGCAGTGTGTGAGTGTGTGTGTACACTGAAAAATGGCCCAGCATATTTCTGTTGCTGCAGGGGGTTGGCCATACTCCTGCTGATTGGACGTCGTCCACAGCCACCATCATAACACACAAACACACACACAAGTTTGGGTGCCTAAAAATGCAGCTGGTTAACTAGAAATAGAAAAGCTTCACAGTAACTTTGCCATCCATGTCACAACAAATAATCACTATTGAGGACTTAGTGAAAAAAGAAAGTAGACAGAAACATATTAAATGAAAAATGTTCTCTTTAACAATACTGTATTTTTGGGGGGTTTTTAATATAAAAATCAGTCTTTTCTTCCTGTAAAACAAAATATGACTTACATAAGCAAGTACCAACCAATTCCAACCAATAATAGTAAGATTGTAAGAAAATATAAAAAACTATTTGAATATCGCGATATTATGTTTTGCGATATTGTATCGATTCTCCAAAATGCTGTATCAATTTTAAATTAACCTCTTAAAAATCCAACGGCCTGTTGGCGGACCCTGCCACTGTTACTATTCTACGCAGGTTGTACTATACTGGCATTATATGAAACTAGAAAGACCTAAGGAATCCATTGGTACCAACCATACTTACATGTCGGGAAGAACGCTAAATAATGATCAAAGTTACGCCAAATTTTGGTGAGGAAAAACTGTCATGGCCATTTTCAAAAGTTGTCCCTTGACCTCTGACCTTTAGGTATGTGCATGAAAATGGGTTCTATGGGTAAGTGGGCACAGACTGGTAGCCCAACGTCCAGGTACACTAGTATGAAACATGTGTGACGTGAGAAGTGTTTTACAGGTGTTGGACCAGCTTTACATGGAGCAAAGAACAGGTCAAGTCTGACTAAATATAAATAAAGACCATGAGCTTGGTCAGACTTAAGTTATTTCCTGGTTTGACATCTTGACACAGGTCAGATCCAACAATATTAAATGTATAAATGTTCTGTTTGAAAAAGGCCTTAAATAAATGTAAGAGTCGGAGGCCTGCTGACCCGCAGGTATTAATAATTCACCGTGTAAAGAGGAATCACGGTTCCTCTCCTCACGCACGTGTCCTTCTCTGGCCCTTCACTAGAATCACCCAGGAAAAAACATTTTACAACAGCACGCTATGAAAAATACTCATTATACAAAAGTGCAATTAATGGCTGCTTTACATAATGGCTATTATTATATCTGTTTATGTATTCAGAAAACACGATTAATCTGTGTGATGTTTGTGACTTGAGATGTGAACGTGACATTTAATCAAACTAATTGATTTCATGTGTCTACATGGTTCATAAATAAACACACAGACTGAATCACAGGGCTAAACACGATTAATCATTGTTTTGTGTGCTAAATAACAACATCCTCTGGAGATTACTGGACTGCATGAGGTCTTTGACGCGCACAGGGTGAGAAACAGATGCAAAACAACTGCATAGTGATAATTTATGTTAACGCGGGTGGCAGCGACAGTGTCAGCGTCTTGTGTCTCTACAAGCTGACAAACATATATACTGATTGTGACTTATTGGGCTATTTGTCTCTACTTTTCTAAACTTGTAAAAACTCAAAATGTCTTATTGTTTCCCCAACATAGCAACCTGCTTCTGATTGATCACCGGAGAAAGCTGAAATAGACCGATCCTGACAGATCTCAACAGTTATCAATGTAGACTGTATAAAATATGGACATAGTCTCTGTGACGTCACCAAACAACACATTCTCACTCCCAACTTGTCAAATACCACCACTTGCTCAGTGCCCCTCAGCATCGGAGTACACGGGGTACCCCTCATGCGTTACTTTTGGACGGACCAGCAACATATACTAGTGACATGCATAGTGTCCTTTAAAAATAAACTTCCATTTTCACAGGAAGTTAGGTTTAAGCAACACAACCACTTAATTAGGGTTAGGAAACGGTCATGGTTTACGTTACTAGCAACTCACGTGACTGACGATACCGTCGTGACTGACGTGAAAAAATAAGTCAACATCACTATTAGTTTCCATGGTTTCCTGGTTGAATGTCTTTTGTTTGTTTCTTTCACTGAAAAAGTGTTGGTGTGCATATTTGCATCGCTGCCGGTATTAATAGTTTTGATACAAAATATTCGCAGGCAAGTATTTCACATTTTCACGTTGTTTATTTCGTCATGCTCCCGGTGTGTAAAGGCCTTTAATATGCACAATTTGACTTGTATGCATGCATGGGACAGATGTAGCCTGGGGTTTTTGCAGATTTAAATTGTGAAAGGCTTTTTTTCTCTCTTTTTTTTCAGCCCTGTAAATAGACAGCTTTGACGTCCAAGAGCATCCACGTCTGAAATGCTAATGACTCACCCCGTGACATATACAATTTTTAGGTTGACTCTGTGTGAAAAGGTCAAATCAAATCAGATTATTACACAGAGTTGGTTAAAGGTGAGTGCTAAGAGGCGGCACCAGCAACAACAAGAGAACAACAACAATTTGAAAAAGAAAGGTTTTCATCTGACGCCTGAGCAAAAGAACTTTTCAAGGTCACAGAAAGATACCTGTATCATATATCAGCCTCGATTTTATAAACCTTGGATGTCACAATGCATGGTTTTGTTGGCCTCAAAAAAGACAAATGAAGTAGTCTTGGTGTGAAAAGTGGAGACACAGAATATCAAAGGCTGCAACATATACTTTTTTTTCCCATACAGATCATTAAATATAGATTAAATGTGGATTGTTTTGTCCAGAGATGAAGAGAGAGAGAGAAAGAGAGATGTGTGGCTGGATAAAGAAAGAAAGACAAGATAAAAGGTGGGATCGATAGAGAGGATAGAAACAGAGCAGGTATCAGAGGAGGGAACGAGACACTTGATTAAAGTGTAATAGCATCTGAATTGGAGGAAAGATGGCTGCCGAAACACCCTCAGCTCAGACAAAGAAATAATACTCAGACGCCTGCATGCACACACACACATATGTATAAACACCGAAATAAACCGACAGACGGAGACGAGGGAGAGAACAAGTAGAGTCGAAGAACAACAACGCTGAATCCCAGGACAAACAAAAGCAACAGACGAATGATAAAACCTCCACGACTCCGACTGGTTACAGAAGAAAGGATTAGCAGAGAGAATAAAAAACCCGGCACTGAATAAATGTTTAAAAACGTCAGTCGGCTTGATGGGATGGAGGGAAATGTGTGGACAGAGAGTGTGAAAATGATGTTCGCTTCAGACTGGATTTACTATGAGGGGGGAAAAAAAAAATCACTATGTTGAATCATTTACAGCAGAGGCCGGCGACCAGACTGGAGACTGGATGCCATGCATATTTATGTACGAGAGGGAGACAGAGAAATAAAGAAACAGTGTGATTTATTTGATAAGAAAAAGTGGAGAAAAGGGGGAAAATGAAGGTGCACGATAGAAGACAAACAAACACAGAAAGGTGCACTGAACATTAAGATTAACCCCCTAAGACCAACCATCCCGACCAACTTTACTGTCTTTCAGAGGCTGTAGCAGGTTCAGTTTTAGTGCTAGAGGGAAGGTATCATATTATATCATGATACAGATATCATATGAAACTACACAACCTCAGGAATCCATTGGTACCAACCGTGTCATACTCGCTTGTTGAGAAGGAGGCTAAATAACGCTCCAAAATCTTGGCGAGGGAAAACTGGCATTGGCCATTTTCAAAGGGGTCCCTTGACCTCTGACCTCAAGTTATGTGACTGAAAATGGTTCTATGGGTACCCACGAGTCTCCCCTTTACAGACATGCCCACTTTATGATAATCACATGTAATTTGGGGAAAAAACATGCAGTTTTTTGAGTGCAGTATAAATGTGTTATTTTCGCCTATTTTTAAAATGGTGTATTTGAATATTTCTGCATACTGGGGTCCATAAACAGTCCTAGAATTACATAAATTGGGTATGACTGTAAAGCTGAGACTCGTGTGGATCCAATGAGCCCAATTGTATTCATGTGTGATGATGTTAGTCCCCATAGTAGCCATTTTATTGTAGTGAGACGATTTTTAAAAATTTGACCTCACTGTATAGAATGACCTGTGGTGACCTCTAGGATAATCACAGCCTCATGAAACTTTACAGCCACAAACTAGAGACCTAGAGAATTCAGAGGATGAATGGTTTTCCTAGGTATACTGACAATAAGGGGGTTTCTGAGCAGTTTCCAGAACAGAAGTGCTCGCCATCCAATCGCTGAAAAATGAAATTCTTGCAGAAATTCTCCAAAGGTCAAAGGTTTTTGATATCAAATCACAGCGTGGCTTTTTCTATGGTGTTCCTCAAAGTCTTGGTGTCTTAATGTGGTATTTTGGAGGGATTATTGGCCATTTTTATCAATTCTTGAGTGGTAAAAAATAGTTAAATTTAGCACCAAATCTGTGTAACAAATGGTATCAATCCAAAAATTGGGGATGACCATCATATACTTCTATTATCATGCTCCAAGCTCTAAGTTAAAAGATGTAAAGATGCTGTAAACAGAAAAACACATTCATCATAACAACAGCTACACTGGTTCCATACGGTTGAGTTATCTCTTATGGGAATACGCAGCAGTGTTTTGTGCGTGACACCGAGCGCCCATATCCTCGGAGCAGATGGCTGATGTGCTGATATCAACGCCATCACTGTGGGACCACTGATTTATGGGAGAGCTAGCGTTGCGCTTTGATGCTAAAGGACCGTACAGTACGTGTGTGTTGGTGTTGAGAGGACAATACCCCTGGGGGTGTTTACTGTGTGTATTTGTGTGATTGTCTTCACGGTGGACGGAAATATTTCCAGTGCTGAGGCTGCTGAAATTAACTCAAAGGATGGTTTCGGAAGCGTCGACCTCTACGCTACGTGAATACTAATGCAAGGCACACACATGTGGGACTAAGTGGAAATATATTGAGAAAAGACATGAATAAGGGGATAATATGATGGAGATTATTCCATATACCAGCCAGTATTATTGACTTCCTTTATTGAATTTACACCAATCCTAGATGGTGAGCAATATAAATGATAAAAAAGAACATTAAAAACAATCAACAAGGGATCTCTAAATATAATACAACGCCAGCAGACAAAAATAAGATAAAAGAGACAAAAGAAACACTAAATTAGCAACATAAAGCCCGACGGTAACATGACTCAGCTGCATCATGTAACGAGGCATCTATTGGACAGACGAGAAGGTTAGTTTGGAGGTTTGTGGTGCTGTTGAATTGTATTGTGTTATACAGACAGGTGTTTCTAATATTTAGTACCCTCATTGACAAAATATTAGCACTATAACTCAATTCAACAGCACCAGAACACTGCAGCCCCCAAAATGATCATTAACACCTCTCTGAACATTATAACCTTCATGAAGGTAGGATTTATTGCAGGACTGTTGTATCAAGCTGCATTCATTTCAGCTAGCTGTGCCTAATAAACTTGCATCTGAGTGTTTATCATGATATTGATTTCAACCTCATCGCCCAGCAGTGAGAGGTTTATTACACAGAAGCATCTGAGAAGCCGTCAATGGAAACTGTTTGGAAAAGGACAGGCACTTTCAAAGAAAATACTTGACAGGTGATTGGATGAACCATCTGTCAATCAAACTCTTCCCGAAGCCAGTAGGGAGAAGAGCGAAAACATCTTTTCCACTGAGAAAAGCCTTCAGTGTCATTCTTTGCTCTTCTTTAAATAAAGAAATGCTCTCCAGTTCTGATATAACCGATGCTAAAGCAGCTACGCTAACCTCTTCAGGAGCCGCCATTATTGTTTAAGTCGCCTCTCTGTGTCGCCTCACACACACCTAAACCACGCATGTAGCTAATTGGGTCTAGAAAGTAACCCACAATTTGCGGAAAACGTGCAAAAACTTGCAAAAGCTCTTGCAAGACTCGCTGCCTGATGACCTATCTTAACTTTAACCATCTTGGAAGGGTTTCACAAATTGTGGGGTACCTTCTAGACATGACATGACCTCACAGGATGCCGACTGGACGGTCACTGGCTGCCCGGAAACAAATGATTTGAAGCCTGACATGGGTTTTCATGTAATGTGCGATCCCCGTGATTCTCGTGTGATCCCGTGACATTGCGAGAATAGAAAAGCTGCAACTCCATCAGTAGTTGTATTTGAAGAGTATTGATGACAGAATAAAAAGAGACCAGAAGTAGGGGGTGGAGAGTATATGCTATCATCTGCTTTGGTGGAAAACATGATGACAGACAACAAGAGGGGATTCTGAACTCTTATCTATAGAGCCACACCATTCTGCGTGTTCAGATAAGCTCCCTCTCAGTGTCACGCTCTCATACGCACGGGTCAAAATCACATCTGGGGAAAGCCGGGGATGTGATTGACCCTGATTCATTTCAGCGAACAGCGGAGGAGCACTAAATCTGCTCCGACAGGCCCTCGCCCGTTAGCTCTCCCGAAAGCTAAATAGGTCTGCTTATTCAGGCTACCGGAGGGAAAGTCGGCGCCGCTTACATAACGGAAATACCTGTCCATGTGTGTTCTTGTGAGGGCCAGAGAGATGCTTGGGCGTGAGCGGGCGCACAGTTGCGTCTTTCAGAAGGGGTGGAGGGAAGTAATTCATCTTCCTCTTACATAAATAGCTCAGATACAGAGTCCAGAGGGAATAGGTCTACACTTTATAAAAAATCATAAAAGACTCTAGCAGGAGGCTCACAATGGATGGAGGCAGATTAAAGAAAGAGGGGAGACCAGCTGGGGTAGATTCAGGCGGGTTTTTGCAAGGCCACCTCAATTTCAGAGGGAAAAAGTGGGGGGATTTTGTGTGTGTGCGACCAGGCCAAGAGTCTCGCAGAGAGGGAAACAGTGTGACACGGAGGTTGAATTATTCATCCAAAGTTCCATCCACTGAAATATTGATGCTAAGACAATCCTCTACGCACCGTCTTTCTTTCTGCACTTTCTCCCACCCGCATTCCTTTATTTCCACCGCCAACTCTTTTTTTTTTCTCATCACAGATGCAACCAGCGAGGAAACGGAAATGAATATGGATCGTAGGGAGCACACAGAGGAAGAGAGACGGATCCATGAAAAGAAAACATTAGAGAGAGAGAGAGAACAAGGGATATGCAAAAAAGAAAGGGAAAAGAGGAGCTGGAAGAAAAGAGATAGAGGAATATAAAAAGGATAATGTGAGTGCTGAGAAAGAGAAGGAAATGATGCAGAGAAAGAAGATAAAGTGCAGACTATAGAGCTCTTTCACACCGGTAGTTTACTGCTTTTTCCAAACCCAGATGTAGATTAAAAGGAGAATAACTGCTCTCAGACCACTGAACCAGGAGGAACGGCAAGTTTCAGTCAAGTTTGCAGTCAGAACGCAATATGTAGCACGATCACGGCAAGATGACTTTAGCGTATTGATGAAGAAAACGCGACAGATAAAATGGTTCATTGATTACCGGAGCATTTTTTTTCCTATTAGGGTAGTGGAATAGGAGTATTCATTTATACTTTAATGCTATGCAGATGGTTGCGCTCCCTTTGAGTTTTCAAGTGTACATCAAAATGTATTTTTGTCCACCAGCACTTAAAGGAATAATTTGATAGACATTTCGTGATTTTATAGCTTGTAGCGGGCTTAGTTTTAAAGCTAGAGTGAAGATACTGGTATCATATGGAACTAAAACACCTAAGGAATTCATTGGTACCAACCATGTCATACTAGCTCGTCGCGAAGCTAAATAACGCTCCAAACTTACGTTGTTGGCGAGGAAAAACTGGCATGGTCATTTTCAAAGGGGTCCCTTGACCTCTGACCTCAAGACATGTGAATAAAAATGGGTTCTATGGGTACCCACGAGTCTCCCCTTTACAGACATGCCAAGTTGATGATAATCAATCACAATGTGTGATTAATTTGCGATTAATCACGATTAACTATGGAAAATCATGTAATTAAACTAAATATGGAGCCTAATCCCAGATCAAATGTGTGTTGAAGGGCCCTGAATATCGTCTTCTGTGATTGTAACGTTTAAATGTACGTATCCTTGTTTCTTGTCTTTGTCCTTTTTGTGATGTTGCAAATGGAGCTGCTGTGATGCAAAACAACTTTCAGACCTGTATGACAATAAAGTACTATCGTAATCGCGATTGACAGCCTTACTAGTAACACAACGTTGGTTTGTGGATCCGATCTCTCCGTACCAACACTTTTTTGACATTACCAGCTGCACTTAATGCACCACATAGCAGAACAACAGTAAACAATGAAGAAAGCAAACCAGCGGTTTGGAAGAATGGAGGAAGGTTAAGGTTCAAATCGATGTGTGAAAACAGCAGAATAAGACTGAAAAAGAAGTTAAGAAAATAAGACAAAAGGGACAAAGCAAGTGTAAAAGCAAGTAGGAAAGACAAGAGAAAGAGAGAGAGATAGAATAGGAGAAAGTCGCTCAGCGTGTGTCTATATCCACACATTTTTACAAAGCATACAGCATCTCCAGCCCCCTCCACCTCATCCTCTATCACTGATCTCCCATCTCCACTCTGCCTCATTTCGTCTCGCTGTGATTCGCACACACAAAGGCCCTTCTTCTCCAGCCAGAGAGACAATTAACCCTGGCTTAATGAGCAACGCAGGGGAAACAACTGCCTCCTGGAGACAGATAAATATTTCACCGGCCTGTGTTTATACCCCGAGCCTGACAACAAGAGCACGGAAAACCAGGGCACATTTGTTCCGAGCTTAACTCTTTCAAAGTTCTTCGCTCTCGCTTTATCTCACGTTCGAAGACTGTGAAGTCAAGGACTTATGGAGAAAATATCTACTCTGGATGCATTTTTTTGACCACACGAGGAAGAGCGTGTGCTAAAATACGTCTAGAAAAAAAGAGAACAATAGATTCTGTGGGAAAAAAAAGATAAATGCACTTTCAGGAGCTGTTTTGCATCTTATGAGTGTGTGTAGGTATTTTTAGAGGCAGGTCTCGCTGCTACGCCGGAACAGCACTGCGGGGTGCTTACTTCTGAAAACAGCATGACGGAAGAAAAAGCGTCGAAAGAAATCAAAAGTGCGAACGCTGCCTGAACCGACGCGGTGGCCTGTTACACCGCCTCATTTACATACACGTCCCCTCAGAAACAGCAGTCATCAAAATGTGTTATTTCCATCTATGGGCCAATTTTGAAGGAGGTGGGGGGGTGCAAATATCAAAGTAAAAGCCAAGGGGGGTGCAGCTAGAGCGTTAACCAACACATACAGCGGCGATAACACCCAACAGGGCGATCTTTATGTTGCTGCGCAAATGTTAAAGCTGCTGGGGGATCAGATGAAAGGTTAATGAGGGAATTCAGTCAGACGCTGTTGCAAATAAATGTGTCCAGGAAGTTTTCTTCAAAGCGGCGCTGAAACATTAAAAGAACACAAAGAGAGAAAACAAGAAAGTCAGCCAACTCCCTGGTTGCCACTAGAAGTGATGCAGCTATTAATAAAGTATATCAATAGACTATTTATAAAGCAGCCTGTGTTCATGTGTTTAACGAAAAAATAAACTTGACACTGCAGTCCATCTTTTGTTGCCGCAGCACCAGTCAAAACTCTCCTGCAGGCCTGTCCTGTAACTTTTAAACCTTGAGGGGATAAAATATATATATATGGCACTCAAAGTCAGCCATACTGTAAATCTGTGACACGGCAATGAAAGGTGTGCTGTAGTCTGGGAGTCCAATTCAGTCAGGAAATGTGGCAGTTTTACAGTATAGCTGACTTTAAGAGCCTGCCGAGATTTTCCTGAAACCACTCGGGTCTGAATGCGAGTGTGTGTTGTTGAAGTACAGGCTTGTTCAAGAGCTTTGACATATAGTTTGAGTAGTAGAAGTGACAAATGGACTGGGTCAATCTGGAGTCTAAAAGTGGCATTTCGGACTTTGAACTATGGAATTATTACCACATAAAATTGTGCACGTGTAGTTGCATTTTGCTGCTCTTGTGCAGACATGAGTTTCACTATAAGAAAAAAAAAAATCAGATCTCAAGTGCTACTTTTGTTCTGGCTAGATGAATATACAGTAGGTGTAGCTGCTCAACTGCAATGAGGATACGACAAATGATATAACTTTGCACACTCTTATAGGTGTTTGTTGCCTTCTATCGACGTGGATTTAAAAGATTATTCCACTAGTTTTGGCAGCACGTGGAAGTTGTTGCTGATTCATATTCTAAATACTGTATTTGTTTGCACTTGACCCAATATTGTCAAGCTGTTTCTACTGGTGCTTCTCCTCATTATGTTTTCGGCTTGTCCGTCCGTCCGTCCGTCCATACCATTATCGTAAACGCGATACCTCAGGAACGCCTGGAGGGAATTTCCTTAAATTTGGCACAAACGTCCATTTGGACTCAAGGATGAACTGATTAGATTTTGTTGTCAAAGGTCGCTGTGACCTCACGTCCATCCCATTCTTGTTAACGCGATATCTCAGGAGAGGGAGAAGTTCAAAACCTGGATCCTTATTCACCTCCACACTATATCTATCACACTAATCTGACAATTGAAAAGTGTGTGTACTCGGATTAGATTCTGTAAAGAAGGTGGGGTCCTCGTTTCTAAGTTGCAAAGCGATGATAAATCTTTGAATTTGATCATGTGGCATTGTCTCGCAGGTCATTACCTCTGTTGTGTGCTTCTATTTGCAGCCTTTTCCTCAAAACTTCGGCTGACACACTTACACTCAGTTCATTAAAATCTAAACTACACAACGTCTGATGCTCCTTCTGTGTTCTTTGTTCTGACGCTACATCACAACTCTGCTACTTGGTTTCTAAAATAAAGTATTTTTTTTGCACACATAGCCTGTTTTGTTGTTATTTCCAAAGAAAAAACTTGCATATGCATCGAGTTATATTTCTGACTTCTGGACGGAGTCAGCCGGGAGCAACATAACTCTAACTCTGCAAAAGACGAATGAATACTTGGACTGACTGATGGTTCGCCTCGAGAGAAAGCACTGAGGTCTTTCCCAGTGAGGGAGAATGGATATACATTTACTTGTGGCTTAGTCAATCTCATTATACCAGAATCTTGACTGCTTGATACCCCATCCATCCCTCAGAGAGGCGATTGCTGTCCTTTTTTGCACTGCTCGCTGCTACGCAACTGTTTCTTAATCTTTGACAGATTCTCCGTCCGTCAAATGTCTCTTGAGGGAAGGTCAGCGCAACCTTCGCTCCTTCATTTCATCACGTCCTCCTGCCCCTCCTTCCCCCCGCTTCCCTTTGCTTAGAGACGACCGGCTGTAACAGTTCATTAGCCGCCGAGGCCTCGTTAGGATGAGCTTAACGATGATGGCTGAGAAAGCAGCAGAGAGAGACACACTGAGACCTGATGGGTAAAAGAAAGCTCCAGTGATCTGAGATGGTTTTACTCTGAACCTACTGTACAAAGCATCATCTTGATGGGCCCTTCTAAAGACTATTTCCCACGTGACCTGACGTAGGTTTCTGCATGATGACACTGCCACATGTACAGTACATATACATCCTTAAAGTCAGTGTATTAACGTCACATACAGTAACTTAGATGGCGGTCAGCATGCCAATAGTTGGGAGAATCAGACTGGAGTAAAGTACTGACGTTAAGCAATGTACTGCTGTATGGACGCCACATTAAACTAGACGATCGAAGCAGTGGTAGACAAGCAACTCCCATGTTCTGCGAGGTAAAATTACTGTTTTTGTGAATGGAGTCTGGTGGCTTTGAAGACAGCGATATAAAGGCTTCAGTTCCCCGTCGGAAAGGACTGTCTGACGGCGAGGTAAAGCGGTGAAAATATTCTAAATATAACATACACTTAAACTGATATTGATTCAGATGAACCCGCCCTTTAAAAACAGCATCACGGTACGAACCATAGCACATGTGTAAAAATCTAAACAGCCTGGGAGCGTTAGCTTCCAGCGAGGGAGGGCGGGCGGCCTTAAACAAAAGGTCATAAAAGTGGACAGATAAAGAAAATGACAGCGGAAAGAAAATAAAAACAAAATGAAGGTGTGAAACAGAGCGATAACGTTAGAGGAGAACACAGAAAGAGCAGGTCTGGTGGGAACTCAGCGACGGAAAAATAGAGAATGAAAGCGAGGGGAGCGTAAGAAGGTGAGATAAGGTGAAATTGTGTTTCTCCCTTTCTCCTCCATCACAGGCTCGGCTGATAAGTGATGTCTGACAACACTGGTGGCAGGGGACAACTGTCATCTAAAACACTCCCATCCATCTGGGGATATTCTGTTTGGAAGTGTGTATGTGTGTGTGCTACAAATGTCAGTGTGTGAACATGCAAGCGAATAAGAAAAGCAATTTCGGTCCTGTTCCAGTTAAGAGTTGACATTCTTTACTGAGCTGAACACCACCTATGTATCTACAGATCAGGTTTCAACCTGGTATCCATTTTTTTTTTTTTTTAAATAAATATACCACGTGGGGGTTTTGACCATCAGTGACTAATAAGCTATAATAGCTTCCTCCATTTTGGTGGTCAGAACAGTCAAGACAGCTCACTGGTCAATGGCGCAAATTCACGTTTCAGATTTCACCAAAGTTTAAACCATAGACTGTGTATAAGAAGTGGACGTAGTCACCGTGACGTCACCCATTGGTTTATGGACTGCCGTTTTGAAGCCACAAGTTCGTTGTTTGTCCGTCACCATCTTGGAAGTGACACGAGAGGGTGGAGCTAAGTACAACCAAACACTGAATAAGACATTTTCAGGCGACCAAAAAGGTTATAATTAACTTTCATGAACTGAAAACACACTGAAAGGGTTTTAGTTGTAAGACGAGAAACACGGACAACTCCCAGACCGGACAACGCCGTGGTAGCGACCTGTCAATCACAAGGTAGCCACGCCCTAAATCATCCCCTGCTTTATGGTCTATTTGACTCTAAATTGGACCATAATTTACTAAATGAACATCATGCTGTATTGAAGAAGACTTGAAACTAGTGATTGAGACCATAAACTCATGTTTACAATGTTTACTGAGGTAATAAATCAAGTGAGAAGTAGGCTCATTTTCTCATAGACTTCTATACAATCAAACATCTTTTTGCAACCAGAGGAGTCGCACCCTGCTGGCTGTTAGAAAGAATGCAAGTTTAAGGCACTTCAGCATTGGCTTCACTTTTCAGACCTGGAGGTTTGACGCCTGGTTCACACACACATATACACACCCGAGAGCTGCCCGGTACAACCATGTGGGGTTTCAGTGTCTTGCTCAAGGTTATCGAACCAAATCAGTAGTCTTAGCTCTTCACTAATTTCCCTCGTCTCGATTTTCCCACATGCTTAAATTGGGTTTACTCTCCCAAAATGTAGACCTTTTTCTAAAAATCAATAGCAGCATGATGGTTGCATCAGTGGGTCCAATCAAACTGAGATCGGAGGATTAACAGACAGAACAGATGCTGATGAGATGGCACCTCAGCCCGCCGTTTGACAGCTGGCTTAGGGAAAGCTCCAGAGAGATATTGATTAAGGGTAAATAAGGACAAGCCTCTGGTGTTTCTGTTCACTCGGTAAAGACACTTCTGAATCTGATAAACTGTTCATAATGTAAAAAACATCTACAGTATATATTGCTGTCTTGTTTGCAACGCGGCGACGTGGTGTGAATTACTCTGGGCTGCTGGGCGTGTGCGTGCAGTCGGGATGAGCCTTTTCACACCAGCCGTCTCCCTCTTGGATCGTGGCACTGTGACAGATTGTCTCATCGCCGCTTGGAGAGTGTGTGTGCGTGTCTGTGTGTGTGTGTGTGTGTCAAGGCCAGGTGTGAGACAGGTACAGCATTTCCTGGCAGGACCCGGAGCAGAAGGGAGGAGGACTGATGGGAGTCAGTGTAGGATGTAACAGCCTCTCTCAGAGGGCCGGACCACACCGCTTCATCACACACACTGAAACACACACTTTATCTGCTCACAGGCATGTAAGCGGGCAATTTTACAACCAAATGCACCAAACACAAGCCCATATGTTGTGTTTTTCTATCATGTAAAGTGAAAAATGGGCGATAAGAAGCATTAGAAATGTTTAATTAAACACTCGACACAGGTACCTACACACAACAGGGGATTGGACAAGCACATGTACCCCCACACAATAGCCCGCTGCTTTTAATTACACTCACACCATTCACCCAACCATACAGAGAAGGGAGTGATAAAACAAGAGAGAACAAGAGGAAAAGCTTGAGAGATGATTAAGGCAGAGAGTACTGACAGAGACGAGTAAAAAAAAAACACAGGGACAAACAAGAAAACATCGCATCGACACGGGGAGCCGAAGAGACAAATAGAAAGAGGCAAACAATAAGGACTCCTCGCGCTACACGCCTCGCGTTGCATCATATCAACCCATCAACTAAGAGGGAACCATGGGAGACATCACCCGCTGTCACTTCTCCTGCTCTTATGCGACCAATAACAACATCATCCTGTTCAGCGGCAGCCGCAACACACGGAGTCATTCTGTAGAAAAAGCTTCTGATGTTTAGAGCTGTGATCTGAGAGGAGCTGATAGCTGAGAACCCTCCACTGAATCACATCACGATAAGAAAAACATGCCTCTTCTGCCCTGTTCGGTTTATTTTTATGTATTTTTCCAATTGTTCTCTTCAGGAATAATGTCACAGCAATGAGTATCAGTGCATACTACACTATAGTATCTGTGTAAGGACTGTAGTGCTTATCTGAATGGTGTGCATTTCAGGGAAAGGAAACAATTTCAATGCCCCTAGATTACAATCAATTAACAATCATTGAAGTAATGACACCAACAATGCCTAAATAGGTTGTTTTTATGTTAACACATGATCCAAATTAATCTTATCTTCTTGGTATTTACAAATAGCCCCTATAGAATCGGATTTGCCACAGTCTTCAAATTCTTATTTGTTTTTTCTTCTGTTTAATTTGCAAAACAATTCACTGGAGCTCAGAGCTATAGGTTATTGTTCATTTGTGCTGTTGACTAATAAAAGTTAGGACTGAATCCTCCATCACACATCACTAGAAAATATTAAAACACAACAACTCTCAAACTATAGGACACAATGTTTTTAGAATAGACTTTAAAACTGTATTAGTAACACAACAAAACTACGGTAACAGCCATAGTTCGGTTTATGCAAGAAAACCAACAAGTTAGGTTTAGGAAAAACATCATATTTGGGCTTAAAATAAGTACGTAAACTAAATAAAATGTTTTCATTGCAGTCAATACAGACTGCATGGCGTACAAATGACACGCCAAAAACAAGAATGAAATTACTTGGAATTACCGTGTCATTCATATGCCATTTAGTATGACCGGGCTGCACTGACACATCTCCTTATAAACCCTATAATGTCAGCAAAAAGGTACCTATTCACATCCAGCAGACACAGAGCAAAATTAGCACTCATGTGGCGTCGCCAGGAGACCACCTGATCACGACGTAAGTACAAAGTTAACTCTCCTTTTAGCTCTGTTTTGGTCTCCACCAACTTCTCAATCACACACCTAAGCCACGCCCTTAACTGCAGTAGCCCCTCACAGGACGCCGATTTGTCTGTGATCTGGCTTGCTGGACACAAACGCAACACTTGAAGCCTAACAAGATGGATTTTCCTGCGATCTCATGATATCATGAGAATCCAGCTGCCACGCAAAGTCGTAAGGCCGTAAAATTAAAAAAATGATCTAAAGTACGCTAAAACACTCCCTACGGCTGAGGGGAACTGCAGAGAGAAGATGATAATTCTCTTTGGGTTCATCACTACAAGCAACACCTTTCACATTACACAGTGTTTTCACCCAATGTTAATCTAGAGATATTGATTAGTGCAGCTTTAAGTAGTTTGCTGCTGTAACCGTTCCTTTCCAAAGAGACTGAAAGAGAACAAAATGATAAGTATTTTTTCAATATAGTACAACTAGAAGTTATTGTAAACTGGGACAAAATATTTCTTTAATTTATGTCTGGGAGGCAGAAGCACAATTTGAGCTCATTTGGTACATTAGTATTTTCTTCAGTCATTAGTCTGTGTGCAGCTATTGCAGCTTTGTTCATTTAATAAAGAAGCTCTATTTATGTTTTATCTTCATTTTCAACGTGACCTATTCTTTTATCAATTAATGTGGTGAAAATGTATTTTTAACCACTTTCTACTTTCTAAGAACAAACAAAAGTTTGTACTGCTCAGTAAAGCCATTGTTCTGCTTGTATGGAATTCAAGCCAAACTTCTATATCAATCAGACTGCATCGATGATCCAAATGCACATTTAATACAATCCCACTGATCCTCCATAATGAAATCTCTCCCTTACGCCAGCTGAGGATAAATACAAACCAAATACCCTCATGAGAACGTTCAGATGATGGCCAAGTCTTTTTCCAAGACTGGCAGAAAAATAATCAACGTTCCAAGATTTTCTTTTAGACGTCAGTAAATATTTCATGTGAGCACACTTGCTTCATATTTACATGGGAATATCATCCCCTTTTCATTGTCATATCTAAAACTCAGAAACATGGAACAGCTATGGGATGAGAGAGGATTTTTAATGTCAACTAACAAGTCTGTTTTAAGTTCTGCGCCTGAGCGTAATTGCCAAGTTTTAGTTTGGCCGTATACACGCCTTGGCAATAATCATTAAAACAGATAGACAGTTAGATTATCATCATGCGACCTCACTCTGCAGGCGATATTATCTGTCGTAAGAGGTACACACTCTGTCATGGTAATTACTACGACAGGCAGGATGTCCTCTCATAGCTGTCCGGCCGACACACAGTACGATTAATCAATCACAGCTCATCGCGACCCAGGGGGGGGGTTCACCCTTTAAGACAGGCATAATAATCCATCACTGCTTCTCACATCCACATGCTGATCCATCAAGTCCACACGTCTTGCTGAAGACGACAGAGAGAGCAGAAAAAAAAGTCTGTAATGGAGTGATCTGTTAGCAGATTCTCAGAATAATTATGACTGTCATGATGATGTAACGAAGCTGATGAGTAGTGCCTCAATCCAAAAATCAAAATCCAAAATTTCATTGCTGGGACAATCATTTTTATTTGTTCAAAATGTACCTTAAAGGGGAGATTTAATAAATATTTAATTCTCTTATCAACATGGGAGTGGACAAATATGTTTGTTTTATGCCAATGTATGCATATATTTATTATTGGAAATCAATTATCAACACAAAACAATGACAAATATTGTCCAGAAACCCTCACAGGTACTGCATTTAGCATTAAAAATATGCTGCCAACCTGACCATCAGGATCTATTTATTATCATGAAGTGGAACATAAAGTAAACACCACAGGTTGCTGTGACGACAAGTTCCGTTATAAACTCCATTTAACTCCATCTCTGTTTCCGTGACTACCAGTGGAATGATCATTAGAATATTATTGTATATTCCATGCTTTGTGACAATGATGTCACATTGATGTCACAAAGCCATTGATGTCACAAAGCCATTAATGTCACAAAGCCATTGATGTCACAAAGCCATTGAATTCCTCAGTTTTTACCTATAGAACAGCTGAATTGGGTTCATCTTTTCATATCTTCCATACGGTTGAGAGCTGTCAGAAACATATCTGAAATCAGATAGTCGTCTGAACACATCGAAAACCATGTCTACCACAATGCAGAGCAACGTGTGTAGACAACGCAGAGTAAGTTTAGTAAATGTGATGATTTATTTGTGAAATTCTACTACTGGTTGAAATATTTCATGAACACTTAATAAATGTAAAGTAATGTAATAGAGCCCTCTGACCTTTTGGTATTAGTAGTAAAAGCAGATACACTTCTGTTTTAGCTTTTTTAAGGTTAAAATGACAGATGACCAAAACAAAATATATTGTGTTTCAGGCAGTCAGAAAGGATGATGAGGTCATGATGGAGGTAACGCTTCACATGGCTAACATTTCAATTGGGGACGAACATGGTCCTTTTAATTGGCAGACGGGCAACAATAACGCCCCTCCCTCTGAGCGCTCCGGGGCCGCTGAAAGTCAACCAGCAAAGTCCCGAAGGAAGATGAACAACTTGCGTAGGCAACGCAAAGAGGCAAAGCCCAAAAGAAAGAAGAACAACTTCCGTAGACGCAGAGTAAGTTTAGTAAATGTGATGATTTATTTGTGAAATTCTACTACTGGATGAAATATTTTATGAACACTTAATGGATGTGAAGTAATGTAACAGAGCCCTCTGACCTTTTGGTATTTGTAGTAAAGGCAGAGACACTTTTGTTTTAGCTTTTTTAAGGTTAAAATGACAGATGACCAAAACAAAATATATTGTGTTTCAGGCAGTCAGAGAGGTGGATGACGACATGATGGAGGTAACGCTTCAAATGTCTCCCCTGTCAATTGGGGACGAGCCTTGTCCTATGAATTGGCAGACGAGCGTAAATAACGCCCCTCCCTGTAAGCGCTCTGGGGCCGCTGACGTTGAGCCAGCGAAGCCCCAAAGGAAGCGTGCCAACAAAAGAACGTTGGACGCTAGCCCTGCAGCGCACAACCACAGGTAGGAGTTACATCACATCACTTTTGATGATTTACACTGAAGATTTAAGACTTCCGATATTTAAGGAAGTGTATTTACATAGGACATTTCAGCATTTTCATGAAACATTAAAAGCATCAAGAAACACATTATAAAACATAAAAATAAGATAAAAAATGTAATGAAACAGAATACGTAGAATGCATAACATAAGATGGAAAATAAAACCCACTGAATAATAATAATAATAATGATAGTAAACACATTCTTCTTCTGCACTAAAGCCCCGACAGGAAGAAGAAACAGCACGACCTGTGAGGAAGCAATCCCTTTTAAACTATATAGAAATGTGATAAACAATGATAAAAGTATTAATCCTATAACACTGTTTTTACTACTGAAACAGCATACAATCATAGTGCTGCTGTATTGATCCCAGTGCTGTAATACTCACACTGGCCACTGTAACTCACAGCTCTAGTGATGTAATGCTGATCCAAGCAACCTTGCAGCTGCAGGGGGCCCAAAACAGGGAATCCACAGAGGAGGTACCAAGATCATATGTATGGCAGAGGGTATATGCTGATTAGTAAGACAGAGACCAGTAGAATTGAGGAATACTACGATTTATGATGACAGGAAAAGAGGGGTGAGTTCTTTGTTCCAAGTATATAAGGTTATGATGTAAGGAACGCGGGCAGTTGCGTCCGGACAGACGTGTCCGGACCTGCTCGGGTTTTGGTTGTGTTTATGTCTGTTGATATTAAACACCGTGAAAACTCTGCTTTTTGCAAAATACTTGTACAGCATCATGTGATTCATTTGAGTAACCTGTGTTGACTTTCTGACACCATTAAAATTGAACCTGAAGAACATTGAGCTGGGATCTCTGCCGTTCTTAGCCCAAGGCTTGAGATTTCCAGACTCAACACCTGGATACCAACAAAGGCAGGCGCGCTGTTTCCAAGCGGAGAACCTCAGACGGTCCAAGTTTGGTAATCGTTGTCAAACAAGACATCCCAAAACCCAGTGAAGAGACTGAGAGGAAACCAAGAAAGGGTGCTCACAAAAACAGGTAGGTTCTCTAATGCCAACACACACCTGGAATCAATTTATTTGAAATCTGATCGGCAGAAAAATTGGACATTTGGCATATTTGGAGTTTGGGGGGTTTCATTTACTGTTAAGATTCAAGAGATTCAAACAAGATTTATTGTACACAGACCCTCGTGGCACCGCATGGTCCAAGTCATGAAGCAGACACGACGAGGACAGCAACAGAGGAGCAGCCGTCGTTCGCGTGCCGGCCGAATCAGGTAGGTTCTCTTATGACAACAACACACTTCAACTTGTTCTAAAGAAATTCTGATCAAAAATGTCTTTAGTTATCGGGAAGTTACAGGTTCAACCTTTACTAATGTGTGGATTAAATGCTCATCATATAGGTCATTGAACGACAAGAGGGACCAATGAGAACGGTCCCCCTTTGCCGGACGCCACGCTGAACCTCATCATGCTCCGGTTGTACATTTTTGTGGGTTCAAAGACATGCAGTGAGTGCATGAGTGTGAATGGTTGTCTGTCTCTGTGTCAGCCAGACTGTGATAGTCGGCTGACCAGGGGAGGCTGTCCAATAGAGGACGCCATGGCGCTGCCCTCCTTCAGCCGCGCACAGCCATGCAGTGATTGCATGACTGTGAGTGTTTGTCTCTCAGACTGTGATAGTCTGTAGAGCAGTGGCGGCTGGCCAATAGGGAGCACTATGGCGTTACCCTCCTTCAGCCACACACAGCCAATAAATGATATAAATTGGCAATATTTTCTGTTTCAAATATGGAATTCACCCAGTAATATGTGTAAAATATGACAGAAAATCATCTGTGCAAAATGTCAAATGTATGTCTGAAGTTCAGCTCTGGGGTGACGGAGAAATCGCCCACAACAGGCGGGTCTGTGTAGCAGTTTAGCCAATTGCTGATTCAAGATATGAACGTATGACATTCAATTTAGCCAATCGGCGTCCTCAAATCTAATCTGAAAAGGGCGATTATTTTATCGCCCCCAAGCCAACTACTGCTAAAGTCAGGACTTGTCTCTACGGGGGGCATTTTAACTGCATGACAATGGTGAGCACGACCACTACTTCAAGACCGAACCCTAACTCGGTAAAATCTCTCCTCCAAGAGTCGTTCAGAGGAGAACTTTGGCGGATAAACTACAGGTGAAAGAGCTGGGCCAAGATCAACCCGACCTTGTAATAAAACAGCAGGCTAGTGAAAAAGGGAAGGAGTATATGCGAGGCTTCTCTCGTAGCTGGTACAACAGAAAGTCCTGGCTAGCTGGATGCAGTCGTGCTAATGCCTTATTTTCCTTTTTAATCAACTGTATGTTAGACTTCAATGGCTGTGACAGTTTGGTTTCCAGTTTGGTCACAGTTTATAGGGTAAAACAGGTACAAATCTATATTTAGAAAAACAAATATGAACAATACGTATTGTATTTTAGGAAGACTTTTATACTGCATGCCCGGTTTTTGTTTTCGATGTGTTTTAGGAAAGCCTTTAGTAACACCACGGCCAGGGAATACAGATGAAAAATGGCCTTTTCGCTAATTCTGTCATTTTTTATACCATGTGTATTTATTAATTTGCACTGCAAAAAAAACAGTTAGGTTTAGGCAACAAAACTACAACTTCTTTAGGTTTAGGCAACAAAAACTACAACTTCTTTAGGTTTAGGCAACAAAAACTACAACTTCTTTAGGTTTAGGCAACAAAGGCTACAACTCATCAACATGGGAGTGGACAAAGCAAACACTTTATGCAAATGTATGTACATATTTATGATTGGAAATCAATTAACAACACAAAACAATGACAAATATTGTCCAGAAACCCTCACAGGTACTGAATTTAGCATAACAAATATATGCTCAAATCATAACATGGCAAACTCAAGCCCAACAGACAACAACAGCTGTCACTGTGTCAGTGTGCTGATTTGACTATGACTTGCCCCAAACTGCGCCTTTCTAGTGTTCCAACCACTCAAAGCGCTTTACACTACATGTCAACATTCACCCATTCACACACACATTCATACATTGATGGCAGAGGCTGTCATGCAAGGTGCCAACCTGGCCATCAGGATCTATTTATTATCATGAAGTGGCACATAAAGTAAACACCACAGGTTGCTGTGACGACAAGTTCCGTTATAAACTCCATTTAACTCCATCTCTGTTTCCGTGACTACCAGTGGAATGATCATTAGAATATTACTGTATATTCCATGCTTTGTGACAATGATGTCACATTGATGTCACGAAGCCATTGAACAGCTGAATTGGGTTCATCTTTTCATATCTTCCCACGGTTGAGAGCAGTCAGAAACATATCTGAAGTCAGGTAGTCGTCTGAACACATCGAAAACCATGTCTACCACAAAGCAGAGCGACGTGTGTAGACAACGCAGAGTAAGTTTAGTAAATGTGATGACTTATTTTTGAAATTCTGATACTTGTTGAAATATTTCATGAACACTTAATAAATGTAAAGTAATGTAATAGAGCCCTCTGACCTTTTGGTATTAGTAGTAAAAGCAGAAACACTTTTGTTTTAGCTTTTTTAAGGTTAAACTGACATGATCCAAACAAAATATAATGTGTTTCAGGCAGTCAGAGAGGATGATGAGGCCATGAAGGAGCTAACGCTTCTAATGTCTAACCTGTCAATTGGGGACGAACCTCGTCCTTTTAAGTGGCAGACGGGCGAGAATAACGCTCCTCCCTGCGAGCGCTCCGGGGCCGCTGACGGTCAACCAGCAAAGTCCCGAAGGAAGATGAACAACTTGCCTAGGCAACGCAAAGAGGCAAAGCCCAAAAGAAAGAAGAAGAACTTCCGTAGAGTAAGTTTAGTAAATGTGATGAGTTATTTGCGAAACTCTACTACTGGATGAAATATTTTATGAACATTTAATAAATGTGAAGTAATGTAATAGAGACAAAAATGACAAATGACAAATGATCCAAACAAAATATAATGTGTTTCAGGCAGTCACAGAGGAAAAGCCCATGAAGGAGATAATACGGCTCATGGCTAACCTTTCAATTGGGGATCAACCGCAGACGGGCATGAATAACGCCCCTCCCTCTAAGAGCTTTGGGGCCGCTGACGGTGAGCCAGCGAAGCCCCAAAGGAAGCGTGCCAACAAGAGAAAGTTGGACACTAGTACTGCAGCGCACGACCACAGGTAGGAGTTACATCACATCACTTTTGATGATTTAAGATGAATCTGAAGATTTAAGATTTCAGATATTTAAGGAACTGTATTTACACAGGACATTTCAGCATTTTCATGAAACATAAAACGCATCAAGAAACACATTATAAAAGATAAAAATAAGATAAAAAATGTAATGAAACAGAATACATAGAATGCATAACATAAGATGGAAAATAAAACCCACTGAATAATAATAATAATAGTAAACACATTTTTCTTCTGCACTAAAGCCCCGACAGATTTGTCCAAGCGGAGAACCTCAGACGGTTCAATGTTTGGTAATCATTGTCAAACAAGACATCCCAAGACCCAGTGGAAGGACTGAGAGGAGACCAAGAAACCTTCTCAAATAAACTAAACTATGATTCAAAAAGTACAGCATGGGATTCAAATAGCAAAGAAACCACCGGATTCGCCTGTTATCAAGCAATTAAATAGGCATTATCAGTCGCTATAAGCACCATAGATGTGGGTCAGTAGGGGCCTACTGCACCTACTACGTTGTAACAGTCAAAGCAACACCATCTAACATCTTATAAAACTGAATGTTTGACACGTTTTGAACACAAACAAAAAGGCTTCTTTAGGTTTAGGCAACAAAGAAAGCAAATCAGTGAATTTCCCAAAAAAAACTATTTCTTTAAGCTTGAGGGAATCTTTGAGCTCAGTAGAAATACTGACTTCATTTATATCGACATACACACATATCGATGGACATGAATTATTATAATGTTTGGACAGCCCTATTGGTACACAATCACAAATCTGGAATCCACCCATAAGTGGCCCCTATTATCTATATCCTCAGTTGGCTTTAGTGCTTCGCATTGATTCAATTACGACCTTATGCTCTTTTCTGTTAGAAAGGCAGTAAATTCAAACCTTTAAGTCTCTATTCTCACATATGATGTCATGTTACAGGTTCTTAGTAGCACCTCATCTTTCTTTTTAATAGCCTACTGAGGGCTTTTACTCTGCCCTTTAAACAGCATGGGCGATGTGTACCTTGAAGGAAATTATGTGTTTTTGTGTAGCTGAGAGTTTTCTGAAAATCTATAACAAATATAAAAGGTAACGGTATTTAGTAAAATAAATATATGAGGTTCTCGTTAAGCTAATTTCCAGGCTTTACGATGCCAACATGAATCCGCTGTGGACGAGATTAGGACGTGTTTTTGGCCATCTGTTTAGAAAAATCTGCTACCGCTGCCTTCCAACACTTCAACAGTAACATCTCTGTCGACCCACACAAGCAGGTATAAACAAAAGGCGCGCATGCACGTATTCACGCACACAACAGGACCCCAACACACAGTATCAGGAGTAATCTGAGATATAAAGCCTCATCGATCAGAGCTGCTCTCCCTTGAGGATTACATCATTGCCCAGCAAATAGCCAATCAGAGCACAGCTGAGACTGTCCGCTCTGTGACCCCATCTCCTGTAAAAGTGAAGGCAATAAGAAAGAGCTACACACACACACACACACACACACACACACACACACACACACACACACACACACACACGTCACACAGAGGCATTGATATCACTCCCTCAGGTAATGAGTGTTTATATGTAAACTTGCACCACTGCAATGCTCCTCTAGTTAATGTAACAATGGTGCATGTTGGGAGCATTTCTGTATTGTTTTTACTGAGACACATCACTCTCCCCTCTCACACACACACACACACACACACACACAAGGATATATTGTTGAAAACCAAACAAGAGGCGTGCAGAGTGGATTATACTGCATAACTTTGCGGAGGTGACTTCATGTGTACAGCATATACTCAAGTTTAAGCGTGGGCAGGAGGAGGCACACAGTGCATTTAGGTGCCAACTACCAGGTTGTTGCATAATGCATATGCAGCAGATACATTACAATCAGATCTTAAGAGGTCATTGTTAAAACTCGAACACAAAAACACTACTTGAACATCATTATTTAATATTTGTGTGCCAGTCAGTTACCGGCTATTCGCCACAGGGTTGTGGTGCAGTGTGGGAGAGTCACTGTAATGGCCCATTAACTGCATGACAATTAACGTCTTTTGTTCCCTCGTGGCTGGGTTGTACAGCTCTGGACTGCCGGTTAAGTGAATGGCCACCGCAGCATGCCGTCGGGTTGTGTTCCTCCAGAAGTTGATTCATTTTCTACTTTTTAGGACGCTGCAATTTTTTTTTCCGGCACTCCCTGTAGCAGCCGCAGCTGCAGCCGAAGCCGCAGCCGAAGCCGCAGACGCAGACGCAGCCGCAGCCGCAGACGCAACGCACTGCCCCGATTCAAAACGAATGGGAGGACTTGCGTTTTCGCTGCACCGCTGGATCTTGTGTGAATGCAGCAATTTGTATTTTATATTATCCATAGTAATCTTAATGATTGGACTGTTTTACTTAAGTAAAATAAATAAATAATGACTTTTAATCACTGTACATTTTCATTACCTCCATTAGCTCATACTGTATTATAGTGACAGCTCATCACTTCATTGCTGTGTATTTATTCTGATGTTTCTGTTCCGCAGTCCTGTGTGTATTGGTGTTTTGTATGTATTGATAAGCCCCGGGATGCACAAATTCCCCTCGAGATCAATAAAGTATCTATCTTATCTTAGCCATCTATCTATTATTTTGCAATTTAATATGCAATACTACTCTTTTTTTTATTATTTTTTGGGGCGTCCTGGTAGCCTAGGGGTCTAAGATGTATGTCATAAAACATCACTGGTTTCAACCTGGCTAGGGGCCTGCCTGTGTTTCATCTGTCAAAGAAAAGGCAAATTTCAGCCCAAATAATCCCTTAAAAATTAAAAATTATGCGCCACCAAACATAGACCACAACATCCCAGGTTCAAGTCCGGCTGGAGACATTTGTTGCATATTATTCCCCATCCCTCTATCCCCCTCCTTATTTTCTGTTTCTCTCCCTACACCCTAATGAAGGCATAAGATTGCTAAATAAAATGCAATTCCTCCAACCAAAACGGTGTCCTCTACTTCCCTGTGAGTCCATACATCCAACATAGACTTTGAGTCCCAAAGTCTACGTGAAACATGTGTGTATTGTGTTAACATACCTTGATGTAGCCGCCAGTGGAGACCAGAAGAGAGTTGTCTGGGGAGAAGTGCAGGTCGGTCACCCAGCCTCCGTGGAGCGAGTCCATGCCGTCTTTACCTTCACGGGAACAAATCTTCAGCAAGGAGCCGTCCTTGACATTCCAGAGCTGTGATGATGGACAGCCGTACATATTATACACAAATCACAACATAAGTGTCACTGATAAACAACAAAGATGCCAAACATAGCAAGTTAAACATTTAAGACTCAACGTGCAAATTAAAAAACCTTTACATTATAAGTGATTATTACATTATTTTGGATTTATGCTAGCTGTGTTGGCATTTACATATCTGGCTACCTGTGCTATAAAAATAAATACATTCCTATGGCGAGGTCCATATAGAGGCCTGTATCAACAGCTGGAGTTTGCACAGTTGCCATGGAGATGGTGTAGTTATTATCACATGACCTAAGTATTGCATTTTGAAAACAGACACCAAATCCCCATGCTTAGGTCATGTGATAACACATAAACGCCATCTGTGTATGAAGGTCAAACTTCTGTTTCTAAAGGTCAAGACGAACCTTCACACACAATAAAATGTACAATGAAGAGAATTTGCAGCGTGAATCCAAATGAGAAATTACCCATAAAGCACCTCATATATAATGAAACGATGGTTGTGCGGCGCATCATGCCGATTGCAGCTGTTATGCAACTGTTCACATGCCATGTCCATTTGACAATGACACATCACACGTACAGCTATATTTAACACTTGGCATGCTGTTGTGCGGAATGACTCACATTGGTTTCCATAGAAACGGGGGGTTGAGATTTCAGTGCGCTTTATGTAATTGGATCTGATGGATTTCGTCCATTTCTGGATAATGGAGCAGTTTGGCTCAGAGGCCACCAGAGGGCATTAACCCCTTGTTGACTGCAGGCTCTGAATCCTCCTCTCTACCTCTCACACAGTCCAACTTTTCATTTTGTGTGTTTGTGTACAAGCGCTGCGGAATCCAAAGCCGTGGGGACCAAATTTTGGCAGCCCGAGTCCTCTCCTTCACCTCCCACTGTCAGACATCTCCTCCTCTTCCTGCTCTCTTCATCCCAACTTCCTCACACGAGCTCCCCGCTCCCCCCCTCGTCTGAGAGGGAGCCCTGCCTCCTTCCTTTCATCTCAGCCATTCCTCTGAGCGCCGCAGCAATCATGATGTGTTAGAAAGCACTTTATCTAAATGAGTGATGAGATGTAATTATGGGGTGATCTCTGGAATAAATGTTGACTGCTGTAATTGCGTTTTTGCATGTTGCACGGCAAATTGGATGGTTTCATACAAGTAACATGTCATTTGGTGTGTGGACACACTGATGTGAGTATCTTGAGGCAGGCCTCTCTGTACTTTCTTCCAAATTACCTCCATCAACCTCCACTCTTCTGTTGACTACCTCGTTTTCCTCATAACTGTACAAATGATTCCAATGATTGGACGGGTTTATTACAGTCCTGCGACAGCCGCAGATACAGGGAGTTTTCCTTTTTCTGTCAGAGCATTTGATTTATTGATTGCTGTCGAGATGCGAAGAGAATTTCAACAAATATAACAAAAGATGAGTCTCAATTCTAGCTTTAAGAAAACGCTAAATGTTTTGGACACTCACCCGAATCTCTCCGTTGTCGTCTCCTGTCGCGAGGCGTCGGCTGTCCCAGGAGAACCGGCAGCTTCGGACGCAGTCTTGGTGGCCGGTCAGCGTGTGGATACACTGCCAAGACTCACAGTGCCACAACTAAGAGAAGAAAGTAATGCATCAAGAAGACTGAACAGCAGAAATCGGTACATCAACTGTGAAAAATAACTACCAAAAAAATAAAATTTACACATTTTGAGTTTGGCTATTGCAAAATCTGGAATCATCCTTTTTATAGTTTCCTTCGGAAAAATTAATTCAACAACCTAAACCATAACAAACAAAGTAATATGTACATATAATAACAAATAATAACTATATATTGAAATTCAATATTTGTTTTATTTATTATTCAATATTCAATAATGCAATATTCATAAACAAGGGAGGAGAGAAAAAGACATTATAAAAATAAATAAATAAGAAATATAAAAAATTAAATACTACTACTACTACTACTAATAATAATAATAATAATAATAATAATAAACTACAAATAAATAAATTAGTAAGTATTCAAAAACAAGGGAGGAGACAAAAATGGTAATAATAATAAATAGATAAATAAATATATATTTAAAAAATAATAAAAAATAAAAAATAAACAAAATAATAATAATAATGATAATAAAGAAATAAAAAATAAATGAATTATTATAATAAATTCATACACCAGATTCCGAGCATCTACTTATATCTCTGTGGTCCCACCCCATGTTGATTCATCCGCGCAGGATAGATACAGAGAATATACTGTGTTTTGAAGCACGTTTAAGGCAGCTAAATGAGATGAACTTCCCTTAGAAAGAGTGTGATACTGTAGTCGAAATGTACTTATAAATATCAACACAGCCTTATTAATAATATGTTTTATTTCTGTAGCTCAAAGCAGTCATCGCCTGTTAATAGGTCTTCTGGAGATAAATAGGAGTTAATAATCGTGCGAAATGCAGAGCTAATGTTGTTACAACGCTGCATCACAATGATGAAACTGTTAATGAGCGCTCTCCCACTCTCTGCTGCTTTCCTTTCTCTCACTTTGTTTGGATTTACTTTCTGTCTCTCATCCATTGTATTCATCCCTCCTTTCTCTTCCTCTCACTGCGTTCCTTCCTTACCCCGGTCACATCCTGTGCCGCACAGAAAATAACACAGCTCATAATTAGACACTTCATTTGGCAGCCGGCTAACTATGTCTGCACACAGAGTCCCATTCATGTGAAGGTCAGTGGAAAAAGAAAGGAAAAAGAGGGAAAAGGGGAGAGGAGAGAGTTTGGAGGGAAAAGAATGAACAGAGAAGCCTCCATCTTTTTGTGGCGCTCAACAAAGACACTCATGGTTTGACCTCCAGATCGATGGAGACCGGGGACTTTATGTTTGTGTGTGTTTTGAGCTACCAAAAGCCCCTACTCGGTCTGGAAAGCAAGCACTATGCTGGCTGCTGACCAACAACACACACACCTCAATTATCATCTTTGCCAAATCCATAAAACACACATTCTCTCTCGCTACCATCCATTGACAGGAGCCAGGTTGGCCGGCGACCCAGTGGCTGTTCCCTACAGTAAGCGTCGACCAAATCCAAATTCCCGTGTGAAACTCGGTGGCAGTCTGCACATCGACTGCTTTAACAAACGCCCGAGAGATCGGCTTTGCATTGTTTCTAATACTGGACATCCAGGAAGAGAAGTCTGTGGTTGAATATTGGACAGAGAAGTATAAATCAAACGCCGAACCACAACTGTTTTCATGATCCAAGAAAATGAATGACATCGAGAGGGAGCCAGAGCGTTACAGTGTCAGTACAGTTCAGGCATGTGCTGTGCTACGGAGTTTCTGAGTGGGAAAAGCAATGATTTAAGAGCTGCTTGGGGAAAGGTTAAAAAACAGCCCACTGAGTGAGTCAAAGTCAGGCCAAAGTCGAGCGCAGCAGCAGTGTTGGTAAACTGGCAAAAACTACATCCAGACATGGAGGTGGGTCTGCTGCCAGGCTGGCAGGTCAGCAGGTCCGCGAGCTGCAGTCAGACTAAATGATCACTGGGCGTGGGCGTACTAGGACAGACTGACCCGCAGCTAACTCACCAGGCCCCGGGGGCCATCTGCTGCACGCTAATCTCTAAGGTCCCTCGCCTCCCTGCTGGAGAGCCTCACCCGCAGCAACGCGTCCGTGTGTTATGCGCTGTAAGTAATCACTTCGGAAGGAGGTTTGAGGGAAGATGTGTAATAGGTCACGTTGTTACTGGCAGCACAAACAGAAAAGTCTCATCCCGTGTGTGTGTGTGTGTGTGTGTAAGCGTTGAACCTTAGCAGTCTTGTCAGCAGAGGTGGTGGCGAAGAGGCATCCGTCTGGCGAGACGTGACAGGACAGGATGGCTCCCCGGTGAGCCTCGATGTCCTGCAGCTTCTCTCCACTTTCGATGTCCCACAACTTATAGAGAGCAGGAGAAAGAGACGGATTATTTTGTGTTTCATGTTGCTGCTGTACTGTGAGTCTGTGTGTGTGTGTGTGTGTGTGAGCTTCACCTTGACAGTGCCGTCGAAGGACCAGGACAGCAGTCTTGTGTCGGCGGGCGAGGTGGAGAGCAGGGAGAAGCATCGGACCTGTTCCTTGTGACCCTGCAGTACTTTACACTCCCCAGACTGCCACCTCCACACCTGCAGGGGGGAAATCTTTTAGACACTGATGCTTGTTTACTTCAAAATTTACACCCTTAAAGAGTTGGACACGCGTTGTTGATTGAAGTCCCGATAAGTGAAATCATATGGTATGCAATTCTGCAGACTTTCTTGGGTTAATTACCCACAATCCATAGCATTCTAACAGGAGCCTCACACTCTGCTGGCCACAGAAATGCCTGTGTATATGTAGGTAATATGTGGTCATTTGTGGCCCTTACGCCCTCTTTCACTCGGGCACTGATAACGCATGTGACATCGATTAAAGTATGTGAGGGTTTTGTGGCTTAAAGCTTAAGCCTCGTTTATACTTCCGAACGGACGCGTACACGGACAGCTGCGGACACCACGGACACATAATATTTCTGTTTTACTGTCCGCCCGGAGAAGGCGATCTACACATGCGCAGTAGATCGTGGCTGCGCAGACAGGACCACGCAGTCACAGCAAATTACCGGTACGTGGACGTTCGCGCAGAGCCTACACGCACACCCTCTGATGACGAAATTTAAGTCACATGGACCCCAGTGGAGACTCGTGGACGCGAAAGGTATAACTACAGCTTTAGGGTGGACATTCGAGCTGGAAAAGTCAAACTTCTCTGTACTTTCAATAATAAAAAATGTCATTATAAAGGTTATTTTTAAGACTTGTGATTTTTCAAGCTACTTTATAGGTGAGAGCTTGGTCGTATTTGCGTTTCCCAAATCTTTACAGCGGAGGTTTTTGAGAGTAAAACCTAGGTTCATTTTCCTTTAAATACCAACATTACTCATGAGGAGCCATTTAACTAACAGGACATAAAAGCAGGGGCAAAAACCTTCTTTAGAAACCAAAATGAATATCCAGTCCTCTCCAATAACAGGCCATTTCTTTGGTGGATCCTACATGGCTACAACAGGGAGCAATGGAGGCTGCAGTGTAGCCTCATGTGCCGCTATAACATACGCAGGAATGTAATGTTTCCTTAACTTTTAGAGCGCAGAAATTCAACTATACAACATCGCTAATGACACAGTAGATCAGAGTATTTTGTACTTGCTGATCACATCCCTGCTTAGGTGTGCTCTGTGCATGCTAATGCATCTGCAGAGTTAAAACTCTGGACTTGCACATCCGTCTGCAGAGTGCTTGTTTTATGACAGGCAGGTAAATGAGCAGAAACAGGAGTTCAACTGAGCTCAAAGACGGGGGCAGGACAGATCATCCTATCAATCATGTCCTTGTGTGCAATGTTGAACCTTCTCTCCCTCTGAATACAATCTGTCATCGGCCCAAAGGTTAGAATCCATCACCAGCTAACATCAGTGTCATTATCTCTCTTCATATTCACTCGGCGTCTGCATTAACATCTAAATACACACTTCCATTTCCGAGCGAGCGCATGTCAAACAGCATGAATTTGAATAGCTTTCTGAATAAGCGGGCGGACGGTCCGAGAATAGCGATGGCATAGGCAGCAGGCAGCCGCATGAATACGGAACGAAGGTGCTGCGTTGTCGGAGAGGGAAGGGAAGTGCTGCAGTGGACGGGTCTGTCAGCAAAAAAGGAAAAGATGAAGAAGGAGGAGATGAGAGGGAGGAGAGGAAAAGGGGAAATGAGCAACAGAGCATGAACGGAGGGGGTTGACAGGCCGTAACGGCGCTGAAATACACACACGCGCAAACACAGACAGCTGCACACGGTCAACGCAAAGAGAGGGAACGGAAATAAAGAGCTGTCGAGAGCGGCATCGCCGAAGGCAAAGAGAGGCAGAAAGGAAGCAGAGGAGACAAGAGAGGGGGATGAAGAATGGAGAGGTGAAGAGGCACACAGAGGAGCTGGTAGAGTGTAACAGGTAGGGGGAAAGTGAAAGCACCACAGAGACCTGAACCACTGAGGATGAGTGATTCAGCAGAGTAGGCAGTTTTACTCCAGGTGAGGAATGGGGGATGGAGAGGGGGGGAGAATAATCGATGGCGGAGAAGAAAAATGGAAGCAGGTTGGCGGAGGAGGTGAACGATCATGCCGTGAATTAGGCAAGGGGAGATGGTGAGGATGTGGGAGAGGGTGATGAATGGGAGTAAACCAAGCAGAAAGAGAGTAACTGGGGGAGAGGGGAGGAGTTGAACCTACCCGTATGGTGGTGTCCTCGGAGGACGTGATAAGTGTTTGGCCGTTCTGGCTGAAGCGGCAGTGCAGCACCGTCTTGGTGTGTCCCAGCAGGGTGGCCAGGAGCTTCCCAGAGGGCACCTCCAACACCTGGAAGGAAGAAACAAGCATTAGCACCACAAGTATCCAGATAAACAGCAACAAGACTGAGAGTTTACAGCCACGCTAGAGGCTCCGTGAGGATTTAATAGGCACACCGGTGCTTTAAGCGTAAAGGATAACTTCAGTATTTTTCCACCTGGACCCTATTTTCCCATGTTTTTGTGTCTAAGGAGAATCGTATTAAATAGACGGATCCATGGATAATGCTTATCTGTTTGTGGCTTTCTGCTAGCCTTCGGATTAGTTGAATAACAGAAGTTTGTTTTACCACTAAAATGAATTTATTCCACTTATCAATGTCTAGAACAAACAAGGCTAATTAAGGTATTATGAGGTGAAACATGAGTATAGATTACAACTGCAATTAGAACATCTTTTGCGGCACTTTTCAAAACCTTCCATTTTTCTAATTAACCTCCAGATGGATCTATCCAGTGACATAAAAAAAAAAACTCAAATATTGCCTTGCTACGGCATGTCTGCAACTTTGTAAACTTCACAATAACAAATAACTGAAAGTCATACAAAAACAAACTTGATTTAAAAACAGGGAATAAAGCACAGAAGTGTTTTTTTGAAAGTAAAACAGAGAGACCCATAGCGCTTGGGATTTGACCAGCCACTAAAATATTTACATCTCGGAGGAGAAGGTTGAAATGTCTGAGCAGAACAAGCCTCGGGGCATGCCGGCCATGTTTGTCAAGCTCAACGTACTGACTGAGACGTACGTTTCAAAGCCTGAGAGAGAGAGGGAGAGCTTTACACATACGGCTCAAGGATTTCTCGGGTGGTGCAATCAGCAAAATACCTCAGGGTGTTTGGTGAAAATAACTAAACAAATATAAAAGTAATGTAAAGAGGAAATATGGGGAACAGTTGTTTTAAATACCGGTTACAAGGGAGTAAACAAGTCGCTGCAGAACTTGCATGAAATCAAAGAAAAATTGATAAAAAAAAGTGGTGGAGGGATGAGATGGTCGGTGCTGAAGCTGGTCCTGCATGATCCTTTCTGTAGTCGGTAATCTGCCTCTTCTCTTACAGTCATGTGTGTTATTTTGGGTGATTCTTGGGCCACATACAAACAGATACGACTCTCTCTTTCCCTACCATACCTGCACCCTGCCTGTGTGTAGCCCTACAGCCAGCATCGACCCCCTGAAGGAGGTCAACAGTCGTCGGATCCTGCAGCCGACTCTCCTCAGTACCTGACTAGCTGTCAGCCCTGCTGCCTGGCACAGAACACACACACACACACACATACACACGCACAAGCACACACACTCACAATTGCACTTTTTCCAATCATAAAGAAACACACAGTAACTTCCTGTCCTCGCCTGCACATCTTACATGATATTCTCCACATTAGCAGAACAAAGCTGGGTTATGTCACTCTGACACTGAGGTTGATGCATTATTACTTATTTCTTTCTCCTCCAGTAAACTGGTTGTAAAAAAAAACTCCAGATGACGGGAAAAGGATGTGAACGTCTTCCACTGCAGTGGTCACAGGTACCAGGAAGCTAACACCGGGGCTCTCTCTGGTGTTTGCTCAGGGAACTACAACAGTGAAAGCTGTGTGGACGACATGATGATTAAAAAGCACTTTTTAAATTGCATCTAAATCTAACTGGTAAAGTATAAAACACAAACGATTATATTCAATGGACTTAAAGGAATGTTTGAACAAGGAATAAAATGATTTGATCAGTTACACATGGCACAATTAGTTCAACATTCATTGCATTAGACCTGGGGTTCTTAAACTTTTCAATGCCAAAGGCCCCCAATAGCATTTGTTTTTTGGCCCTTTTGCAAGAAGTCTTTAAAAACCCAATGACAATACTACGGCATATGTTAAAAAAAAAAAAAAAAAAACTGACATTGCAATGTTTTTTTCTGCTATATATATTGCAATATGAAAAAAATACAGGAATATGCACCCTATCATTTTAATGGCTACATTTTAAAGTTAAATGCTTCAATCTGGTGCACTCTTTAGAGCAAAATTAGCAACAATAAGAGGCTAGATAAACAATTGTATGCTCTTAATTTAATCATAAACACATTGGTTGTATAGATAATGAGTCAAAGTGAAGCCAAAGCTTCTCGATCGCCGGCTGGTGGCTGGCTGTTAGTTTAGGAAGCGCTTTGATTTGATATGCTGCAGCGTTTTCTATGAGCTGAACGCGCATTTTAAACGTCGATAATCGCAGGCGATCATGTTCATTTAATTGTGGGAAGCCAAAATTGTAATCGCGATTAATATTCGATTAATTGTGCAGCCCTAATCAGGTGCCGGGGACACATTTTGGTCATTACCCAAAAAAGGATTGAGTAAAAAAGTAAAACACTTTGGTACACTAGTGACCATTGGTAGCCAGTTATGTGTCTCCTAACTATGCAACGCTACTGGTTTAGTTGAAATCAGAGTGATGCACAACCTCAACTTTAAAAAAAAAAAAAAACTTGAAAGAGATTTTAAATAGATTTTTATCAAGTATCTCATTATCCTTAGTTTTAAGAACTCAGATTACTAATCATCTCTTCTTCATGAAGTCCTCGTGTCCACTAATCCTTCCCTCTCATATCTCTGAGGCCAGGAGGAGAGCTGTAATTAAAATCATTAACCCTGTATTCAATAGGACCGCAGGACCTTTTAATTAATTAGAGTTGCTCTCTGCTGTAGGACGCTGGCCTGGTCGCAGCACTGACAACTCAGGGGACTCTCTGCATGTGTTGGGAAGTCTACTGTTGCAATATGTGCATAACGTGCAACACACATACGCACTCACGCACAAAAATAACACACACCTGCCACAATCGCAAACCAGGACCTCATTCTCTACCTGCAAACAACAATTTATCACCAAGACAAAGAGCGGTGGAGCGAGGAGAGCAGGGGGACGGGCAGAACAAAAGGAGGAAGAGACATAAACAGAACAAAAGAGGGAATAAAAAAAAAGGTATGTGACAGAGGTGGTAAAATATGAAAATAGAGAGCAGGAGTGCAGAGCGTTGAGAATACAAATCACAGACAGAACGGGAAGGCAGAGCAGAGAGGAGTGGAGATGAAAGAGTTGACCTGACGTACAGCTGACAGGACAGATAAAAAGGGTGACAGAGCTAACGTCAGATCTCATGATTCAACATGATCTGAAAAACACACCTCCTGCAGCCGCACGGAATAGAGACATACACACACAATATGAACACACAGAAAGACGTATCCTCACTCACACACACACACGTAAGAAGACATTTACAACCTTTATTTTAATAATGCGATCGTTTGCATGTGCTCTTTATAGGCACAAAGTGTTCTAGTGGGTATATAGTAAAGCTTTTATTTACCCTAACCCTGTATGTGTGGATTAAATAAATGAGATATAACGTGTTAATTAGAAGCTTAAGAGGTGCTGGTAGGCAGATTTCAGCGGAGTAAATCGGCTCCTGGCCATAGCTTTATATTTAAGATATGAAGATATACCAAACATTTGCTGCTTCAATCTTCTAAAATGTGAGGATTTCATATTTTTCTTGGGGTTATATGATGGTACATTTAATATCTTTGGAGTTTAGTTAGTGTCGGCTGGACAAAACAAACCATTTGAAGGCATAACCCTAGGCGGTGAGAAATTGTTTGGGCCGTTTTTCACTATTTTCTGTCATTTATAGTCAAATTATTAATGGTTTAATTGAGAAAATAATCGTTGGATTAATCAATAATGAAAATAATAATAGTGAAAATTCCTGAATTTCTGACTACTCATGATGAAGTTTTCAAATTGCTCGTTTTTTCTGACCAACGCTGTAGGTCTGAATGTGTTTTCTACCTGTACGGTGCCGTCCTCCTGGCCCAGGGCCACAGCAGAGGGCTGTCTGCACATACACGTACACCGAATCCTCGACGACTTCTCCTCCGACTGGAACAGCACTGATCCCGTCCTGCCATCACGCACCTGACACACACACACACATTGTTCTCAATGACAACCTGGTAAAGGCACATCATGGTACAGTAATACTAGTCTGCACTTGAACTCAAAGAATACAAAATATTCCTGCTTCAACCAACTCATCTGCTTTTTTTTTTTCATTCATTCATTCAGTCCCTCTTCGTTATTTTCACTCCGGCTCACCTGCAGTCTGTTGCAGTTGTCTGCGGCCGACACTATGATTTCTTCATCATTGAAGAGGACGTCAGAGTCTCTTTTCAGGCAGTCAGCTGAGGAGGTGTGCACCTTCTTAGTCTCCCATAGCTACAAGAAACACAAGACAGGAAAATAGCGTGATATAAAGTTCCACTGAAAGAGCTACAGCCAACAGCTCAACATCAACTCACAGTAGTTTACACACTCAGCGATGTTGCTTATTAATCTTTTGCCTGACTTTTCATCGTTATGCTGCAGAGACAAATTGGGAATAACCGGTCTGTGGTGATAAATAAGTCATCAGTGTCTGTCTCGTACAGTTTTGTTTGGCACTTCAAACTGAATTTCCAGAAATGGGCCGGTTTAACTCATATGAGTTATTCTGTTAAGGATGGTTTCAGTTGCTGTTGAGGGTGGATGTCGCCTCAATGGTCACGTTTAAGGAGTAGTTAATTTCAGAATTGCATTTCGGGGGGTCAAATAGCTTCTGGAACCCAACACCTTTCCAACATCGGATTAGAGGAGCTGTGTCGCAATATGCATTATCCCCATTTTTAAATTATATTGTGTCACCCCCCTCTCTATGTTGGCTGGCTTTTCACTCCACCTCCAAGTGTAGCCATTTGGAACAACTATAAACATGTTTGATTTTGATGTGGACGGGCAGCACGTCATACAATTAGTTCTGATCGAGCATAATTAGAAGCTAATAAGAAGCATAATTTGTACTATATTTCAATCTAAAATTGGTTTCTGGTTATTGTTGCTTCCGCGCCCCGATTAGTTCTTACCTACGGAGTTTTCTTGGATTTAAATATTTATTTATTTTTATTTTGTAAAACACTTTGGAATAGAGTAGCTCACTGGTTTTGAACAGTGCTACAAACAACCTACTGTACTATACTGTCACCAGAATAATGACAATTTGGGTGCAGAACGCTACCGCAGCTTTAGTTTGTCATTTAGATTGATGAGCTTTCACTTAAAGAATACTATTTATCCAAATAAACTACAATTACCGCCTCACGGTTGTATGCCTCCACCAACCAGTGAAGTTGCAGTTTACATCCACGTCTGTCCAAAATGTCATCACTTCATATTTTTATCCTGTTAAGACATTTGTGTGAAATTGTCATGATTGGCATATGAAATCTTGAGTTATGGCCAAAAAAAGTGTTTTGTGAGGTCACAGTGACCTTTGACCACCAAAATCTAAATCAGTTCATTCTCGTGTTCAAGTGGACGTTTGTGCCATATTTGAAGAAATTCCCTCCAGGCGTTCCTGAGATATCGTGTTCACAAGAACGGTCCGGACGGACAAGCTGAAAACATTGCTGCCGCCGGCGCATAAAAAAAAACATGTTTTTATGCAAATAGAGATTTCATATAATGACTTTGTTTTCAGGCTGTTACATACTGCTTTGTTTAAGGGAGCGGTGAGTCAGGACAAATCAGCGAACAACCCATGTTTACATAACCTCAATAATAGAGACAAAAGCCTTAAGCAGCAGCTGCACTGAACTCCAGCATTTCAGTTTCTTTCATAATCCAGTAGCTGTTTATTCTTTATTTATATTGTGGCCTAAAACAGTTCGTATGCGATGCTTTCATTCATACAAAATGAAGTTTGACAGAATTTTTGCACCAAAAGCTACGACCTTATTCCTGAAACATCTGGCAGAGGGGGAACTAAGCGCTGTTGGCTTTCGTTTCACAAGAGGTAATTAGAACAACACTGACAATATCTGTGAGAGCTGATAGACTAATGCAGACACAGTACATCTCACACACTCTGAGTCAGTCTTACCCTGACGGTCTGGTCGTCAGAGCAGGAGAGCAGCTGGGAGCCGTCACGAGAGAACTGGACACGCTGGACCCAACTCAGGTGACCACTGCAGTCAGCCATCTTCTTATTGGCCTCCAAGTCCCACAGCTGCAACACAAACACACACACACACACACACACACACACGGACGCTTATTCACCAGTATACCACTATTTTTAGACACCCTCGGTACAGTAAGCAAAGTAAACAGTTCAGAAATGTAGAAAATGGGTCAGAAAGAGAAGAAGTGATGCATAAAAAACACTAAAATAAAATATTAAATCATAAAAAAGACGTTAAATATACAGTGTGATTGTGTGTATGTATGTATGTATGTATTATACCTCCACCGCGTAGTTCGAGAATGCGATTGCCAGCAGGTTACTAGTAGGACAGGCGTGACAGTACTGCACTACGCTCAGACGATTCGTTCTGATCTCCAACAACAGGTCCGACGTCTCCACGTCAAACACCTGAAAAAAGAGAGAGAAGAAGACAACAAGTCACAGACTGTACTCTGTCTGGGTGCAATATGGCTTTTTGATTTTCCTTAACACCAGTACTGACGCTCTGGAAAACCACATGTTTATTTTGTTTTAGTTTATTTAACAGTAACTCAGTTTCACTACTGCTGAAGAAGTTCTTCTTCTTACAGCGGCCAAACACCTCCAATTTATGATCCAGTGGGATTCATCATTCAGAGCAGATTTGGATGGTTAAGAACATTTGGTTCATCTGGAGTTGACTTGTCTTAACAGAAAATGAATGTTGCTGCATGAAGCCTATTGTTTCTAAATGACCTCAAACATATCCTTGGCATTTTTGTACTCATATCGGGCGTGCCGATGTAAAGGTTGGAGCTACTATAAATCCTCATAGTGTGTATTGTACATATTGAGTGTGTGTATTGAGTTGTACTGCAAGATAAAGTATTATCTTGTACAAACTTCCCTCTCCTTGAAGTCAAAGGAAGGAGCTGAGACGTCTCTGCTGGGTTGTTTCTCAGAATACAAACAAATGTAGACGCAGAGAACACAGACGGACTGATTGCACGACAAGACTGACTGATTTTGGAAAGCTCGGCAGGGGAGGAGACGCTCACATTTACAAACAGGACACACACTTCTTTAGACTCTCTGGAAGACAAAGACTGTCTCCTTCAATGAAATAACACACCGACATCAAGGACAGGGAGGACGAAGCGGACCCTGTTGGATTTGTATCTGTATAGCTGAGACATGTACGACAAGACGGATTCACACAGTCTTTATTATCACACATTCGGTGCTTCCCACGCAACAACGGCAGCCTGCAGCTCCGCTCATTAAAATGTGAATATGCCCTTTCAAGCAAAAAGCTCACCAGAGCGGCATTCCTGGCTGCACATATGATGCGTTTGCCGTCAGCGGTCCAGGTGCTGCACTTCACGAGGACCTCTTCGTCACTCTCTGTAAACATGTCTCTCACATTGATTGTCTTCCACTCGTTGGCGGACGACACCTGAAACAGCTGCATAAGTACAGATACAAAGTTAGTTAGTTACTAGCCCAAATACTTGGGACATCTTTAAAAGTATCTAGTTTTATGGCGGTCACCTTAACGGTCCCGTCGTTGGAGGAAGTGGACACGTAAGTGTCATCAGGGGAGAAACAGCAGTGGTTGACTGGCTCAAAGTGGCCAAACATGGTGTTTTGGGAGGACGGCTTGTTGAGGTTCCATAGCTGCAGAAACACAGAGAAATACAGTGAGAAAGAGAGATAAAGACAGACGACAGAGAAAGAGAAAGAGCAGCAGAGAAAGAGGTAGAAACAAGTTGCAGTGCATTGAGCTCTCAGTATATTTTACTCTTTTAGTGCTGCAATGTATGGAAAAAAAGCACACTGAGAAAGAAGGAGACTGAGCACATAAAGGAGGGAAGGTAATAAGAAAAGCAAATATAGGAAATTTAAATAAGTCACAAGATGGACGGGCAAAACAGACACACCTTGACATTCAAGAACTTGTCGTTGGAGCAGGTGGCCAGCAGTTGGCGATGTGTCGTGTTGGTGAACTGACAGTGGTTGACCTGCTCCTCATGCTCCTCCTCAAAGACCCTCAGCAGCATGGCTCGCTCCACGTTCCACACCTGCAGCGAGACACGGTTTCAAGAGTTTAACGATAAAGAGACAGAAAAAAGTACAAAAAAATGCTGGATTTTCTACTTTTGCCCGTGTGTTGCTGTGATCAAGTTGGCCACGATGGGTGGGTGAGTGGACGGTTATCTGCTCACCTTGACTTTCCTGTCGCTGGAGCAGGTTGCTAGGAGACGGTCGTCAGGGGAGAAGGCACAGCAGAGCACCTCGTCGTCATGGGCCTGGATCTCTGTGAGCTTCTCACCCGTGTTGCTTTTAAACACCTGAACGTGAAAGCAGTTGCACGACAATATGTTACATATGCAACATCATCTAGCAACAAAAGTGGATCGCCCTCCATGTTTTGCAGTATTTGGTCTCCATGGAAACTATTTGCCCTTCATCATTTTGTTCACATCCACCTATACACAGACACTCTACAATAACAAACGTGCTTTGATACCTTGAGTGTCTTGCTGGCTCCACAGGAGGCGATCCTGGCTCCATCCTGGGAGAAGCAGGCGGAGTAGATGGAGCCCTGGTGGGGGTGGATCACCAGACGGGACAGACTCTCTACGCTGCTCTTATTCCTGAACAAAAAAACACCACAAATATAAGACCAACCTGGGATACACAGCCTATGATCTCCATTTCTGCATTGTATTTTTGTAAAATGTATAATAAGGCTGAATATAAAGTAAATATACAGGTTATTGTCGTGATATGGTGAGTTATTATCTCACACAGGTGCAGCACGTGCATGGTAGTTGGGCATTGGCGGTAGTTTTTGCGATGTATTCGAATGCAACTTTTTAGCCGAAACATAGGCGACGTAAGGCGATGAAACAGGCGGCCTTCATTGCTGCTACTTTTCTGATGTCAGTTTGGTGTGTCTGGGCCTTAATGCATTGAATTGTCATGAATGTTTCACACAATAACCCTTTAACATAATAAAGGTTTCAATGAAAATGAGAATTGATTTTTGCCAATTTACATGACAGTATGTGAAAATAAAACAAACATCTAATTAGCTTTTATCTCAATATTGCCGCAGAAATCTTCTCCATAACACAGTTTGCAAAAAGCTATTTTAAATATATCCATAGGTGCCTATGCATCACTTGGTTTTAACATCATTATTAGAACATTCATCAGAAAAACACCACAGTAAACTATTAGCTTGCTTGCGTACAGCCAGTCAAAGTAGAGTTTCCCCGTGGCGGCCCGGTCCTGTGCTTGCAGCAGTGCCTGTTTGTAGACCTCGGAGGTGTGAGGCTGAGACAGAGCGAGCTGCACCACGTCGGGGAACGGACGCTGCTCCAGCTGGTGGCCGTTCTGAGACAGAAACTCCTGGAACTGACTGCGCACGTCACTGTTCTGGAGGGGACAGAAAATAAGTCTGTTACACTAACAAGAAACTCATCAGGGCACAACTATTCTTCACAAAGCACTTTAAGATGAGGAGTTCAATCTTTAAATAATTTATTGGTGTTAACACATTGTTTTGTTTAATAATTAGGGGTTTTGTCCTAATCCTCTTCTTTGCTTGTCCTCGTCCTTTTTTTCTTAGGCAAGTCAAGTCTAAAATTTGATTAGAGGTTCCATTGCTCGTGTCAGATAAACCATTTGCCAATTATCAGATCTGCCCGTGCAGTAATGAAAATTGGAAAGGGAACAGGGGACCGCAAAAACGTTGAAGGGCGATTAACTTGTGTTTTCAAATGAGATACCAATATGTCTCAAAAACAACTTGGGGGAAGATAATAGAGGGACACTCTTAGTTTAATTCACACATTTTCACAAAGACGACAAGGGCAAGAAAGACGGAAGGACTTCTAAAACTTCATTTTCCCTGAAGAGGGACTCATATCTGGCTAAAGTTCATATTTAAATGACGGAGAATAGACGTCACCTTCACCTGCTATCATTTTCATCTGTGAAAAATCAGCAACTAACACAAAAAAGTAACCACACTTGCTGACCTCTTTGTCCAGAATGGGTCCGTACTCCACATAGTCATTGATGAGGTGAGCTGGACCCATGATCTGGGCCTTGATGCTGACCCAGTCCAGAGAAAACATGAGCGAATAGAGCTCCTAGACAGGGAGACAGAAGAGAGACAGAGACAGAGAGAGACATGGTGAGCAAGAAAGAAAAAGAGATAAGTCACGTTGATACTGTGCAAGAATGTTATTCCCAATAGTATATATATGCATATATATCACAGTATGAGAAATACAGGCAAAATAATACATCAATTATCATGCTGATGTTCAGTTAAATGTGTTTCACTACAGGTGTGAGTCTTTAGTACCTCACGATTAGAGTGTGTATAAGATTTTTGGAGTTTTTTTATATTTGAAAACCGTGTATCAACTAATTGCAATAATATAAACACACAAAGGCAAAAGGTAACATTTATTCATGCTAAACTTGCACGAATAAAAAGTTTTTACAAAAACTGTTTTTAGTAATTCTCAGTGGCTTCAAGAAAAACAAGTCCAAGTTATACAAATAATTAAAATGCTGCCTTTTACATAAATAAAATTGGCTTTTATTTCTCAGAAACTTTCAACAAAACACACAATAATGCCTGACACAACTTTGACTTGGTGTGTAGGATTACTGTCCATCAGTAGCAATATCTGGGTTCATCTGTAGAAATAACATTTTTTAAATTAGATTTTTGGAAGTTGTGAATTGATTCAGAATCTTAGAAGATATGAATCTTGATTCATGCATGAACTGATTTTTTCCCCCATCCTTATGTTCCACTGTTATGCTTTACATCAGGTAAAGCTCTATAATGCCGAACAAGGTTGGTTTTTAAGCACAATTATCATTTTAAATGTAAAATAATATGTGTGTGTGTTACCTGGGAGAGGTTGGCTTTGGCCATGTGGTAGGTCAGGAATCTGATCCAGTAGAGACATTCCTCATCTCCTGAGGTGGGAGGAGCGTCTCTGTAGTGCTGCTGGTATTGATGCACCACCTTACTGTGGAGGCTCTGAATCACACACATAAATACATATCTGCCCAGTTAACAAAAAGATTCAAATCCAACAGCTTGAGTTCTTGTAAGGTTGCATCCAAACTCACCTCGAGCTGGGTGCGATTCTGCTCCACCAGGAAGTCCAGCTGGAGGTCATGGAGGTAGTACAGGTAGGGTTTATTGTTAGTGTCCACAAAAAGAAGAGACTTGTTGACAAAGTCCTCGAGGATGTCCTCCACCTCCTCCGGCTCCAGGTCCCACAGAACAGACAGCACCTAGAAGAAGGAACAACAAACGCTGTAGCCTGAGCATCTTTGGAGAGATGCTCCATTTCCTTGTTTTTTTCATCTGTGAAAGAATATCCTGATAATCTGTCCAAATACTGGAACATAGTGGGGTGTATGGTTACATCCTGTACAAGCAACATATATGTTTGCTTGTGCATGTTTTGCATGCGTAAGGCCAGTTATGTAGACAGAAAACAGTTTGAGAAATTAACAGACTTAACGGGGTCATGTGACCATAGCTCTTGTTGTGCAGACAAACCTTTGCAGGGACTTTGATGTCCTTCTCTATCACAGTGAGGTCCTTGTAGAGCTCTCGATGTTCGTCAGGTAGGACTTCAATGCTCGCCGCCATGGCCTGGTCGAGGGCGTCGTAGTCGTAAGACGACGACTTCCTTATACGCTTGAACTGCTTCTGCTGCAGCTGGCGGAGGTAGTAGCGCCAGCGGTCTGGTTTCTCTTTGAGCAGAGCCCCGATCAGGGACACCACCAGAGGGGAACCTGAGACGGTGGCACAGAGAAGCAGAAAAGTGAGCAAAGGCATTATAGCCCCACAAAACACAAGATGTGAACCTGCGACTTACTTATATTTTCTGATGCTGTTAATGGGTCATTTACATCACCAATATACAGTAAGTAAATGCAGAATTAAATCAATCTTTACATAAATATTTTAGATCTATCTGCCAAATTGTATATGTAACAATATCTGTAATTGATATTGTGAAAAGAATTACAGATGGCATGTATAGGATGTTTCAGTTTACAGACCTTTGCATTCTCTGACGATGCTGCGAGCCTCCTCAGGAAGTCCCAGGAGTTCAGTTTTAGTGTACAGAGCGAGGATCTCCATTCCCTTGTTTTCATCCAGACCACTCGCCACTTCCACCTCATATTTGGCACCTACAAAATACAAGCACAAGCACAGACTATAGACTGTATATAAGAAGTGGACGTAGTCACCGTGACGTCACCCATTGGTTTGGTGACTACGGTTGTGAAGCCTCGATTTCGGCATTTTGTCCGTCGCCAACTTGTTTTTTTAAGTGACATGAGAGGGCGGAGCTAAGTACAACCGAACACTGAATAAGACATTTTAAGGCGACCAAAATGTTAAAAGTAACTTTCATGAACTGAAAACACACTGTGAGAGGGTTAAAGTTGTAAGATCTGGGACAACTCTCGGACCGGACAACGCCGTGGTAGCGACCTGTCAATCACAAGGTAGCCGTGCCCTAAAGCATACCCCACTTTATGGTCTATTTGGTTCTGAATGGGACCATAATTTACGAAATGAACATCATGCTGTATTGAAGAAGACTTGAAACTAGCGATTCAGATCATAAACTCATGTTTACAATGTTTACTGAGGTAATAAATCAAGTGAGAAGTAGGCTCGTTTTCTCATAGACTTCTATACAATCAGCAGTCTTTTTGCAAACAGAGGAGTCGCCCCCTGCTGGCTATTAGAAAGAATGCAGGTTTAAGGCACTTCTGCATTGGCTTCACTTTTCTGACCCCGTAGTACCTACAGTTTTGTAGGCACAACAGTCTTTTCCATTGTAAATAAAAAATAAGGTTAATTAATTCAAATTTGCAAGTGTATATAGAGTCCAGAGTAAAAATAATAGGGCACATACCACTAACAGAGTCAGCGAGGCTTCTGTTTCTTGTGGTCAAAAGTATCCGACAGTGGATATCAAACGCCTTCAGCACTGTGCTGTCCCAGATATCATCAAGAATCAGCAGAGATCTGAAGCCCAAACAGACGCAGACAAGTGATCAGAGACAAGAAAACCATGAAACAGTGTTTACCACAACAGCACCTACAGTGGCTAGTGTTTCGGCAGATTAACACACACAAGAGTTTTAAGCTCTTTATAGAAACACTGCATGTAGACACAGTTGAATAAAAACAGGAGATAAATGTATCATCTAGCGTCCTTGCAGTTATTAGCATTATTCAGCAATATCATTTCTATTCCGGTTCAGGTGTCCAACTGTATTTTATCATTTGCAGTAAATATCCAAATGACATTTATTGGAACATTTCCCAGAACCAAATTTACTGCCATCATTTATATGTGTTTGGTTTAAGAAATAAACATAAACTTGTCTTTTAATTTGGAGTTTTCCTTTTCTTATCACTTTTTATTTTATTTTAAAGGAACATCATATAACATTTCGGGGGATCTATTAGCAGAAATGGAATATAATTAGGGCTGCAAAAATCCTTATCACAATTATTTTGGTCAATATCAAGATCATGATTATTTAACACGATTATTCATTGACTCCTAAAGTAGTGTTATTATGGTAAGGATGGCCTCTGAGAGAGGTGAACGGCGTTCCCACAGTTTTGCACTCTGTGGCTCACGTTAACGCAGTCTTGGAAAGGCAGGAGTGAGCGGAGGGATACTCAGTTGGTGGCTAATGATTTTATTTTCTTGTAGATACTTGTCTAAAATAAAATAAAGCAGTGGTATCAAGTAGTTGTTGCCGCTAGTTGTTCTCCATATTGCTATTTGTTTCGTATTTATTGCTTACAAGCCCATTTGCCCTGCGTTGCAGTCGAATTTGAACAGTCATATCTGAACATGTAGTAACCTTGGATATCTGCGCAGCGTGAGGAAGCGCAGGCGCTCCTTGGCCTCGTCCAGAGAGTTGGGGGGCCGGTGGAGGGAATGGGAATCCAGACTCTGCTCCAGACGGAAACACAATGACTGGATCTTCACTAGTAAGTCTGTTTTTTCCAGCTGGCCGATGGACAGCCAGTGGATCCCTCCGGGAAAGCACTCTGCAGATGGAGGAAGAGGAGATGGAGGAAAGAGGCATGTCAGAGAGGCAAGAGGTGAGAAGAACTGACAATCAGGGAATGAAAATCAGTCCAGGATTACTACGATTTTTTAATGCTTTTTCTTTCCATAGGGTCAAAATAAGGCATGTCGATAGTTAGTGTTAGCCAGTCAAAGCTGATTCACCTTCGATGAGTCCGTGGTGTCGGACAGCCTCAGCAGCCATGACAGATTTGCCCGAGCCAGCCATGCCGTAGACGGTGACCCAGCCAGGCTCCTTCTGCAGCCAGTAGAGTTTCTCCCGGACGCGGTTCACAAGTTCTGGTCTGTTGACAAACACCACGGGTCTCTGTGGTACGCCGCCTTCACTGAGCACCGTCTGGACTGTTGGACAGGAAAGGGATTGACAGACAAGACGTAAATCAAAACGGCGAATATATTCAATAAGTGTTGAAGTTTTCACTCTTCTACTTAACCAAAATGACACTTTTGAAAATTCAAATTTGAGTTTTCAAGATATTGCACAGCCTGGTAACATACTTTTTTTACCTCATGATGTATTGAACTACTGTAGTAACCCAACATATCTGATCAAAATAGCACATTAAATGTTTTTCTCCAACTCTCAAGGACTCCCACAACAGCACAACCTCCCTTCTCTCTACTAGTCTGGTGAAAACACCCACAGCACCACTTTCTCACCATAAGGTGTGTAGCCATTAGCGGAGCTCTTGTGTCCGTCGGGTAACATGCGCGGTATGTCATCGTAAAGCAGATTGGCCAAATCATTGTATGCCTCATTGACCAGGGCATTATAGAAGGAGATGTAGGCCTGGTTGTCCTTCCTCAGCAGTAGCTCCAGCAGAGCCACAGCCTGATCCCTCCTGGTGGGCTGAGAGAGAAAGAGAGACAGAGAGATATTAGAGATGAGACGTACACTTCATTATATGCAGTTTACATGCTGCTATTTTGATGATTCTCATATGAGCTGGTGAAAACATCCATGATTTGTCATATTCGAGACAGAGCAAGTTTTTAAAGGCATATGTATGTTTTTTTTCACAGTATATAACAAACAATGTATACCAATATCGGAAACCGACCATGTAATACATAGAAAATGCTCACCTGCGTCTTGACCCTCTCCTCCTCATCTACAGAGAGCACACCGTCACTGATCATGTGGTCCATCAGGTAGGACGGCTTGATGTCCTCCTCCAGTCTGTGGCGAAAGCGCAGCAGACAGCTCCGTGCCCCTTCCTCCAACGCCATCTCTGCACGACACGCCAACCATGCAGGGTTCCTGTTGCACTGCAGATACATGGAAGTTTGATGAGCTTCAGTGATTATACACTTCATAGCCAAAAGTATGTGGACGCCAAAACTTTACAGAAAAAACTTATTTTCTCCAGTTCAGCCACAAGAGTATTAATGAGTTCTGCTGATGATTGTTGAAACAGAAAATATGCCTCTGTCTTTTCTACTCTCTGGGAAAGCTTTACGTACCTCACTTTGTGCACAGGGTCAATGTCATGCTAAGAAAGGAAAGGACTTTCCCCAAACTGTTGCCACACATCTATAATATCCTTTTATGCTGTAGCATTAACATGCAAACATGCAACCTGCATAAACAAAATCCCACATTCAGGACCTTTTTTTGCATGTATATTTTCCCAAAAATACTTTAAAAATGAAATACTTGGAGCTGAAATGATTTGCTGATTAACTGAGTGACAGAAAATGAGACAGAAAACTACTTCTTCGCTCCATAACAATCCGACAGCCGCTATTCTGTCTTTCAGAGGTTGTAAATGGCTCAGTCTTAAAGCTAGAGTGAAGATACTGGTATCATATGAAACTAGAAAACCTAAGGATCGACTGATACCAACCATGTCATGTTTGCTTGTCGGGAAGAACGCTGAATAATGTTCCAAAGTTCCGCCTAATTTTGGCGAGGAAAAACTGGCCATTTTCAAAGGGGTCCTTTGACCTTTGACCTCAAGATATGTGAATGAAAACTCTGAGATGAACAGCGTGAAAACTGTATGTTATTAGATACAAATTTGCGGTTGAAGAAGGTATTAAACCGCAATATATTGCAATATATCTTATCGCAATATGTTTAAAATCGTAATAAGATCGTATCGTGAATTAAGTATCGTGATAATATTGTATCGTGGGGACTCCGGTGATTCCCACCCCAACATAAAATACACAAAAGTATACAGATACTTCTATTTGGACACTTACTTGTACAACACCTCTCTAGGGAGGGGGGGGGGGGACAAAGGAGGACAGATAATAATGCACTATACTCACTTTTAACAGTCTCTTCTGCACTATATTCACTTTTTTAATGGTCATGTATCACAGCTGTTACCCTGCACTATATTCAGTTTTAACAGTTTTTCTTCATCTCCTTGTATTTTTATATCTGGTATATTTTTTTGTACTTTGCACTACTAACTTTTTTACTGCCTTTTTACTAACATATTTTGCACTATGGAACTGTGATGCTGGAAACTTGAAGGGATTAATAAAGTTACTATCTATCTATCTATCTATCTATCTATCTATTCCCACCCCAACCTAAAATACACACAAGTATACAGACACTTCTATTGTAGTTGTAACTATGAGTCACAAACACAAATACAAAAAGAGGAAGGAAGGAAGAAAGTGAAAATACAAGAGCTTATCAGCTGTTCACAGAGGACTCACCAAGGTTAAACATCTACAATACAGAGGTGACATATACTCAGATTAAGCAGCAAAGTAATACAGTCAAAGATTAGATAGGTTACCCACCTGGTTAATATAAGGTTTATTGGTTAATTTCTCCTGAATAACATCAATGAAATGGTGAGTGAGCAGTGCACAGCTACTTTAACAGAGCTCTGTAGTGTCTGTCAGTCAATGTGAAAGTGCATATCTAGCCTTTACCTCATTTCAATACTTGTCCAGACAAGTTTACTCACTTTGATTGACCAAATGAAACAAAGAAAACCAGCAGATACTCACGAAAATCTTCTTTTCTTTTTCCGAGGAAGGTATTTATTAAGCTGGATATGGTTGTAGCTCACGTTTTAAAGAATCCAAATGAGTAACAAAGGCAGTTTATATCTCTGTTAAAGGTGTTACTTACACACCCAATTTCGAAAGAAGTGAGCTTCCTGGTTCACAACAATAACAACCCTGTGAAGCAGCCAATGGCGTGGCCGGATTTGTACCACATGACTGGTGACATCATGCATTTCACGCATCTGTGTAACTGGGCAAACTGATGCTGCGTTCATGACTACTCGTCTGCTCGGAAATAAGTGTGTTCACTCATTTACATGTTTTTTCCCCCTCACATTACTTAAGCCATTTATTAATCTGTAATTAGTTTAACCAAATGTTACTGTGCTCAGCTCTTTTCTTACAAATTCGTGACACAGCTTAAATGCTTTCCATGTACTAAATTTCTCTTGGAATCCAATTTTCTTTTGATTGAAACTACTGAATTGCAAGATTTTCGGACTACATATGAAGGTAACATTACTGCCTAGTGACAGCAAGACATGACAGCATGTTGTTTATTCCACAGTACAGTGCAATGCACTGATAATGCTATTATAAGTAGCCATAAATAGATTAACCCTGTTTACAAGTTGTTTTTTTATTGATGTTTATTATTTTAATGCAGTCTCTGAAACATGTAAATAATAAGAAAGGTTTGTCTATCATACATCATTATAAATATAAAACAAATAAAAGATAATACAATATAAAATATAAAAATACAATAAGTATATTGATGAGATGACAGTTTTGCCAGATTACAGTTTTCCAGATTATTGCACAAAGTGTCCGTCAGATATTTATATAATTATTGCACAGCATCACATAAGTATTGCACAGAGTGATCAGCATATGTTATTGCACATATCCGTAACAGTAGAAATGCCATTATAAGTAGACATAAATAGATTAACCCTGTTTACAATTTTTTTTTTATTGATGTTTATTATTTTAATGCAGTCTCTGAAACATGTAAATAATAAGAAAGGTTTGTCTATCATACATCATTATAGATAATAAAGATAATATTAGTTACTTGAAATTAATTTGGTTCATATTTCATAAGTAAGGAGGTAAATCTTACGTTTTTTCCAGATTGTTGTTCAAAACTTCCCTCCTAACTTTAATTTTAGCATGTAATCAGTTATGTTCATGGCGAAAATCACATTTTCTAAAATTATGGATGTTGATTTATTCCCTGTAAATAAAAATAATCCCTCTGCCTTAATATTATGTATTATGGTTTAATGTTCCTTCAAATACCTCAATTTTTATGTCTATTTTGTTCTATACATTAAATGTATAGAGCAAATTAGATAAATACATTTGAATAATTCAATAACCTTAGCTAGAACTAGAAAAAGATATCTATAATGTTAGATTATGTTATCTATATCTACACAAGCATTGACAAGCCAACAATCAGTAATGTATATGTAAAATATAAGATTTGTTCTATATCATGTTTTGGCAGTACACACACATCATTTTGTCAGAGCACTTCCTCAAATAAATGAAGACGTGGTCATTTTTCTTTTTAAAGTTTTATTATATTAACTGTGGTACAGAAGAAAAGAACAACAACTTCCCACACTTTCACATAAACCTTTGTAAAAAGTACATAACACCACTTTTCTTTGTTTATCAGTGGATCCACTTGAAACTTTTGGACACAAAATCACTTTTGAGTTCAGCACCTTTCATTTCCCCACAGGTTCTAACAGCCAACACAGCAATACTGTAACTACAGTACCTCAAAATGTAACAAACATAGCAACTAAATCAATAAAACAAGTATTCCACTGGCAGCGAATAAGCAAAATTATACAACAAACAACAAGTGACAACTAGTTACTCAAGTAAAAACAAAGCTATTCATGCAGAACTTGGTTATATCTTTTTTTTTTTGCAAAGTCAAAAACCAAAACAGTATTTTTTATTTCTACATCTATTTTTTGCTGTTTATTAACACTAGTGGATTAAAAAAATAATACATAAAGTTCAGTTCTCTGGCTGATAAACACGTTAAAAGGGAGAACAATCCAAAGGACTTACTCCATTGAAAAAGGGCTTTCTCATGATTTGCATTAATATGTTCAAAGGTGGTCATAGTTAACTATTTAGTTTCCTTAACAGATAAATAACTTGTTATATATAAGGAATCTGATGTGCTACTTTTCTAAATATATAAGCGTCTTCCTCTTTGCTTCATAAAGCTTACTTTATGCTTTAGACAAACTAACGTTTTGCCCTTTTCCCTCTCCACAATAACAGGAGTCTGACTACAGACACATTTACAATGTAGGGATCACGATAAGGTTCAGAGATGGATCGCTGTAACACTGGCTTTATGGTTTTTAGGGCATTTCTCACAAAAGGATGCAGGTCACATTAAATGTCTACTGCGTGGCGCCTACACGGCAGTGCCTTCACTGCTAAATGTAGTTATCACTACATTTACAAAGCGATGAAGGTAACTCCCACTATTGGAGTACATTAGCTTGTGCAAAGCAGTTGCACTGCCTAGCTATTGTACCTCCTTAGCTTTATTTATGTCTAGTAGCAAAAAGACTCCTCAGACTGCGCACGAGCCAAACTTTGGTTTTAATTGGAGGTGACCGAGTCCTGAGCGGTGTCCTGAGGAGCTGCTGGTGGGCTGCTGCTGCTGTGCGTCAGCTTCCTGAAGATATCTGCGTAGAAAGGTCCATAGACACTCTTGTTGTAGTTGACCAGGGAGAGGAACTTTGCTCCCATCGTTGCTAGTTCAGGCTTGATAGCAGTCAAGCCAGCTGGTACCTGTTCGAGTTTGACCTGGGGTTTAGGGTCAAAGACGAGTGTCACGAAGTACTGCTGCACACGATCCTCTGCACAGAAGAGAAATGACAGGTCAGAGAATGCCAAACAAACCTCCACGTTTGAGTAAAAAGGAAAACAATTGTCCAGCACAAGGCTCAAATAAGCACACAGTCACTCCTGCTCACTCTGTCTTACCAACGAGAGCGCGGATGGGATTGTCCTTCTGGCTGATGCTGCAGATCTGGCCTGTGAGGGTGGCCTGCAGCGCCGGGGTCAGGGCAGGATAGCTCCGCTCTGTTAAAGACTTGTTGAGCTCACAGCAGACTTGAGCATTGACGCCCTCTAGTGCCTCTTCTAGGTTAAAGTGCCTACAGATACAAGGAGAAAGGAGGAAAGTTCTGGTTAGAGCTCCTATTTCATGTCAAGTAGTTAGTAAAAAAAACTGTGACAAGCAGTTGTATGTTTGAATAATGTGACTGCGTATTAGGGCTATTGTAGGTAAAAACAATTTTAATTACAGAGCCGGGGGGAGGGGGGTATATATTCCGAGAAAAAACTCAGAATTCCAAGATTATAAAGTCGTAAATTTATGAGGAAAAACAACTTGATATTCTCTGAGATTAAAGTGGTAAATTTAGGAGAAAAAAACCCTCAAATTTCGGAGAAAAAAAAATTTCTCTAAGATTATAAAGTCATAAATTTACAAGAAAAAAACTCAGAAATTTGCAAGATTATAAAGTCATAAATTTATGAGAAAAAAATGTAATATCCTCTGAGATTGGAGCGGTAAATATCCGAGAAAAAAATATCACAAATTAATGAGACAAAAATGAAAACATAGAATAAAAAATTCTCTAAGACTATAAAGTCATAAATTTCCGAGAAAAAACTCAGAAAGTAGTGGAGTACAAAACCGTGGCAATGAACAATAATGGGGCATTTTTCTTTAATCTCAGAGAATATAGAAGTTGTTTTTCCTCATAAATTTCTGGCTTTTTTCTCTGAATATTACCCTCCTCTCCAGGCTCCGAAATTATTATTTTTTTTTACCTAAAGTGGCCCTAATACGCCATCATAGAATACAGATTGTGGATTTAAGATTAAAAGTTAACTGACGGGCGGTGAATCCCATCCAGCAGCACACTAATCATCCTCTTCAGGCGCTCAGACAGGGAGGGCAGACCCTGGATAGGATCTCCAACGGTGCTGTGGATAATGAGCAGCACCTCGTTCACCGCCTGACACTGCTGGAGCTGCCACTGAATCTCTCGCAGACGCATTTCATCATTTATCAAGGTCTAAAGAAGTAACAAAAACAAAAAAAGAGATTTAAGAATAGTTTGCCATTTTTGGGAAATACGCTTATTTTTCTTCTTGCTGAGAATTAGACAAGATGCTACTGTCATGTCTGTGCATAAGTATGGAGCTTAGAGAAGATTAGCTTAGCTTAGCATAATGACTGGAAACAGGGGGAAACAGCTAGCCTGGCTCAGTCCAAAATTGAAAATCCACCTACCAGCATTCGATTACCTCAGAAACTCATGTTAACAACAAGACTCACAGCTTCCAACAAGAAATAATTACCACACGCAACTAACCGTAAAATAAAAAGAACATGTCAATATGTATATTTCATAAATAATGCCACCAGATATACAAAAGCTAATAGAATCGCTCACGCAGTCTACAGACACAAATTCAAAACACAACTCACCTCAGGCAGTGGGTTTTTATCGTAGTCCCATGTGAGCATGTAGAGGAAGGCAACGTTGAGGACCTTAAAGGGCCCAGGCACCAGTCGCTCTCCTTTCCCCGGACCGCTGGTCTGTTCTTTGGGGGTCATGGTCCACAGGTCATCCACTGCTGACTTGATCCACGAGGTGGTGTTCTCCAAAGCATCTGAAGAAGTTTATCAAAGTAACACCGATTGAGGAGTTTGTTCTTTATACTCTTTTCGACAATAAACACATTTTGTAACTACCTGGCAACAGGAGTGATAAAACATACAGTACTACAAGCTCTAGAGGAAATAGTGTCCTACTCACTGGGTAGTTTGTTCAGGATGCTCTGAAACTTTTCCCTCTCATATTCGACACTGTGCCTCTGCAGCAGAGGCCTCAGGTTATCGATTTTAAAGTTGACCATGTCCGCCTTCATCAAGTCCAGCACACGGAAGATCTCCCTGGTGTGTGAGAAACATAGACTGTATATAAGAAGTGGACGTAATAAAACGTTCTTAAATACTTTAAACCCCATGTGTACGTACCTGAACAGTGTCACTATGTTATCTGGGCCTTCGCTGAGCTTCTTGACATCCTCATCCCTAACTGGTGCACACATCTTGCCCATGGTGGTGATAATGTAAGAGGCAAGCCCCTGGATGTCTACAGCATCGTTGTCAGCCTGCTGACGAATCAGGTCCATGTCCAGCACATCCATAATCTGGGTCCGCATCCGATTGGCACCCGGATTAAAGAATGACAGTAAAATCTGTCCAAAGAGGAAAATGATAGTAAGCATTATTTAGAACTTATTTAAATCAGTGATGTTGCTTAATTTGTTACTGTTTTTTCTACATATACCACTCACAAAAGAGGTGAAGAAAAGCAGATACAAAAGGATCTTTAAAATGTGAGAGGACTGTTGTATGGATCACGGTGCTAATAATAAATGTCAGGAAAATCAATCTAGTGAAGCTGTAAACATCACATTGTGTGTGCTGACCTCTCTGATCTCCTCCAATAATCTGATGGCGTGCCCATACTCAGGCGGGTCTTCGTTCAGCTCGGACTCCAGGGTGTCCCAGAAGGCATTGTGGACATTATCTCTAACTATCTTCCATAAACTAAAAAAAAAAAAAAAAAGAAATGAAGGATTTAGTTTAGCTGAGAAGATAATCTGTAAAGAAAAATGTGCAACTTTGAGATGGGCTTTGGTAGGGATGATGCACAAAGTACTAAATAACTGACGTCATTTTAAGAATAAAAAAAAAAAGCATGAAGCATCGAAGGACTCATGTGATCCAAAAAATTCCAGAGCTACGGGTCAGTTGAGTTCAATTCTTGTAAATGGTTTGTTTATATTTTAATTGTCTAATTCTGTAAAAGGCCATGTTTTTTTTTGCCTGTTAGGCACAATGGCCGCAGTGTGTTTAGTGGGCTCCGCTGTCACTGCAGGACAAAAACAAATCATTCATCTGTGTATTAGTTGACATATAAAGTGACTGCATGGTCGGTCTCTGTTCATCTCTATGTCGTTGGAAAAGCATAATTTATAATCTTGGTATATTAATTATTAAACAACACAAACAAACACACAGCAAGCACCGCCGTTGCCCTGCCCTTGTCTCTCTAATTGTCCCAGTAAGTCCAAAACTCAAAATTTATTGAAAAAAGAAAGCTGTAATCATGTTTTTATCTAACGAAATATTCTGCTTCAATCCATATTTGTTGGCGTTTAGCATTTCAAAAACAACATTTTCATTCGTTTTCTCTCCCACTTGCCACACATAAAAGGCGCACATGGGGTGGTCTAGCAGCAATCAAACGAAAACTGACTAGTTATCTTCATTAAAGAAATTTGATTTAATAAAAAAGACTGGCTCATTTAATCCGACGAATCACTTTATTCAAATTAAGAATTTTGTTCGAGGATTATTTTTTTTTAGGGTCAAAATATGACAACAGACATTCAAAGCTTCATCTGAAAATCTCAATAGAAGCTTTGGATGTAAGAAAATAAAGACATTCGGTAGCCTACAGCCCTAATTGAAATACAACACATCTTGTTTCTGTTTTGAAGCGAGCACCGAGTGATTTGAGAGGACCGGCTTTGAGCTGAGGAGCGGAGAGAACATACATCTCTGTGAGCCAGCCAATGGGACAAACATACAGCTTCCAGTCACATGATGGGTATCGATTGAAGTACTCCACTGCTATCAGTATCACTTTAAGGGCACTGGTATTGGTACTGGCATTGTAATTTACATACCCTGCCCCACTGATAAAACCCACAAAACATGATCAGGGTGTGAGAGAACGTTTTCATAATATACCTGTCCTGAGGTAGGCTGTTTGGTTCAAGATGGAAGTTGCGGTTCACAACGATCTCATGGGCAATGCTGAGATTGGACAGGTCTCTGGCAGACTTCATGACCTCATCCAGGGTCAAGGTTTTGGGTGGGCTTGCTGTGGGAAGCAAATATTGAACAAGCTTTGTAAATAGATGAATGAAAGAGCTTAAAACAATAAAGTGGGAGCACAAAATTGACCATTGAAGTTGCATGAGTACATTGCTTCCCTTAATGGAAGTTTATTTAAATTGGTTTCCCCTGTCTTTGACTTGTAGTGAAGCCCAGAGGCGTTTTAATACCCTTGAATAAAAACAAAATGTAGCCTGAGTCATTGCAGAAACCACACAAACTAGTGGGCCTTTCCTGAGAAAGGAAAACAGTCATGGACACTAAAATGAAAACAGTAAGTCAGACGTTGTCTGGTGAGCTCATACAGAGAGCAGAAAAAGGGTGAGGTGGAAAAACTCACAGGAGGGCGTGCTAGGCTTGCTGGAGCAGTCACTGGTGAAGCTTTCACGGGAACAGTCCAGGTCGCTGGTCGACGTCATGCTGTCACAGCGCTCCGACGACGACTCCACATCACTGCCCTGGTCCTCACCGCCGGATGTGGAGGCAGCTCGCTCATCATTCAGAGGCATCTTGGGTTATAGCTGCACATGAGAAGTGGGTTACAACCCTTGGCTTGTTGACTTATAACTTCAGCAGATGGCCACTGGATTCTTAACGCCTCTTCTAACTGAACCTGTTCAGCAAGTCACAACTTGATGGGTATTTTACTGCTTTCACAGAAACAGGTTTAGAATTGAGGTTTGTCATTCCTCCTTTGTTTGGGAAGCTGTTCTTCTTAGTAGTTCCTAACACGAAGAGTAAAATATCTCTGATATTTGACATCTGGTGATATTCTATATTGTATCTATACCCCATGAAAAGACCAAAACCAACAATGAATTAATCCTACTAAGTATCGTCTATGTTGCCAAAGCCAGAAGAAAACTAGTTAACGCTCAATAAAACAGCTGGCGGGCCAGTCTCCATGGAAACAGAGATAGCTGCCTTGTTGCACAATTCGAGTATCAACATCTTGGTAAACTCAACTGATGGTGCATGAAGTAACTCTTTGGAAAAAACACTTCCTTATTCAGGGTGTGTTTGACAACAATACCAAAGTAAGGACACTAAACAAAAGCTTGTATTCCTCGAGGACAATGGGGGACACTGTGCCCAGGCCCATCTGAGATAGATTGCGTCTCCAGGGCAACATTGGACAACAAGAGGGCTTCTCAACTGCCAAAGTGATCCTGTTACACCTGTCCGTGTGTTGTCTGTCTTCCGCACAAATACAAACACATTAACATAAGAAAGAAAGGTCCTGTTTGGAAGAAAAATACAAGCTAAAACCAAACTGAGTGAATTCAGAAAACCAACCTTGAAAGTTGTGTTCTTATCACTACAAACACATCACACTAAATAAAAACACAAAAATATATCTTTACTGTAACACCTTAAATTAAGTAGGCCTCTGCCTTTCTATTATTATCTGCCAGCACTGTGTGATACAGTGCTGGCAGGGTGACCCTTGGGTGTTCCTGTCCCTGGTCTCAGTTATCTGCTGCCAAAAATGAGTGCACACTCCCTCGCTGCTCTTTTGGTTTAAAGATAGCTCAAGGGGGTTGAGGGTGGGTGTGTGTGACTTCCATGTCCCCCTGCTGTGTCCTCAGCTCATTCATTACATCATCTGCTAGACTTGACAGCTAGGTCACAGCGACGCAGCAGGCCAATTTTCAGAGATTATCTAGAGCGATGGGAGCAGTCCGTACAGTCTGTACAGTCCACAAAACTGATTACGGATTAGTTCTACTCTGTCATCCGCTGCTTCATTATGAGAAGTGCCCGTTCAAAACTGTTTAGAACGAGCCAAATGTTTGGCATGTGGCATGTGCAGATCTTACCATTGCAAGGTAGGCAACTGCCTGGGGCCGCCAACTAAAAGGGCCCCAAACAGTGATGTATTATGATGTTTAGATATGAAAAATGAAAAACAGTCATTGTACCCTGAAATAACTTACAAAAGCCCCCCAAAGCACTTTAAAAAATAATATATGCAACTCAACTGTATACTACTTACTATGTACTTCTACTTTAGAGGAAAACATTGCACTAATACATTTAACTGACAGAGAAATGTCACTGGTTAGCCTACATTGCATGTTAATTTCACTCAAAAAAAATATATAATAATTAAAATATGATGCATTATTATTCATTTAACTATCCAGCATCATATGAAAGCTCCACCTTGAACAGATGTTGATGAGTAAATGTATGTACATTGTTCTGAAAATACCTCTCTTTCACTCGTCAATTGAAATATAAATGTGAAAACAGCACTTTTACTGTGCGGTAGTTTTACTATTAATAGTTAATAGTTTTAATTTTAGTAATAGTAATTTTGTTCTATTCTTTATTTTATGTTTCATTATTTTGCAATACTTACTTTTATTTTTCATACCATTTTCTCTCATTATGTTTATGTTATGCAGCAATACACCAAAGCAAATTCATTGCTGATAACAATATATCTGCCAATATCCATATTGGACTTGCACTACGAGGTCTATATAGGCTAGACTACATTGTTACAGTGGCTCCTGCAGAAACAGTCTTTCTACTGCATGTAAACAAAGAAATGGATCAGGGAGGCTGGGCTTAACTACACTGAGGGCTCTTGTTATTGGCTGCAGCTGCCTGTCTCTCACCCCTACATGGACAATCTTTGGTTACATTACTGTGCACATGGGAGAAAAAAAAACATCCATTCACGCGTAAGAAGAGGGTACAAATCAAATAATAAATGATGTATTATTATAGATTAAACTACCCAGCAGTATAAAGTCATTAAAATGAGCTCCACCATAACCAGCTGCAACATTAAAGTGATGAACACATCAATGCATCAATAAGTATAATCCAATAATATACATTATTCTGCATAATGTGTACTTTTAAATTTGGTACTTTAAGTATATTCATATGCTAATATTTTTGCACTTTTACTTAAGAAGGATTTTGCTTTTATAGCTTATATAGACCTATATAGACATGTTGTTACAGTGACTCCTGCAGAAAAGGAGTCTCTTGAACATGAACTCATATAGCCTGTGACTTCCCTGCACTATGGACTATTTCCTATGACCTCCTATTTATATATATTTTTTTTAATTATTCTTATTGTTGTGTTTGTGAAAATAAGAAAACCCAATAAACATGTTATAAAAAAAAATCAATATTGGACTTTGCAATACAAGGTCTATATTGGCTAGACTACATTGTTACAGTGGCTCCTGCAGAAACAGCCTTTCTACTGCATGTAAACAAAGCAATGGATCAAGGAGGCTGGGCTTAACTACATTGAGGCTCTCCTTATTGGCTGCAGCTGCCTGTCTCTCAGCCCTACATGGACAATCTTTGGTTACATTACTGATGCACATGGAGAAAAAAAAACATCCACACAGGCGTAAGAAGAGGATACACGTGATCTGAGCAGCAGACAATAACAAGAACATGACCAAACGCTCTGGCAGCCGAGTATACATCAAGAAATTGGTTAATTTGACACAGCAAGCAACACTTTGACATTAACACTGTCGAGTTAGTTGAAACTCGCAACAACAAAGCCAAACTAAAAGCCAAAATAAGCGTAAAAGTTTCAACAAAACCAGCCGAACGATTCACAGCTTCAAAGAGAGTAAAATGTGCTAAATAAAAGCGACTTTTACCTCATCAAAGTGTCCGGAAATGGAGACTGACACCTTAAATAGCTCAACTCCGAAGTGAGGATTCGTCGTCGTCCTCTTTAAAGGTCTTCTGTTACTAGGCGAAACCATTTCTTACATAGGGGCGATCAACGGTTTAGCAAAGACGAAACAGTCTAGGTATCAGGTTTATGATTGAAGATTGGAGTGTTTCGATTACAATACAAGTTTTAAACTGGTATCTGAAAACTAAATGCGCATATTTAGTTTGTAAAAAGGCAATTTGATACATTATTCTACACTGTTTTGCCCCGTTTGTAGAAATGGTACGCTCCCCTCTGTTTTCACGTGGGACGTCGTTGTTTACGGATGTGACGTCAGTGTGTTGACAGCAGTGTATGATATACAAAAACAATACAAACATAATATATCCTTAAAAATGTTAGAGGAAAATGTTGTTCTTTTTGTTTCTTGCACAAGCAAATATCTTGTATTGTGGTTTTGTATGTATTTTTTTTAAACAATATTTTTATTGAATTTTACATATAAACATATATATACAAATATACACATACAGGCAGTCTAACAATATTAATGATTAAATTAGTTCAGTTCAGACAACTTTATTTATCCCCAAGGGGGCAATTAATTTGTAGCATTCCCAGTCCATACATCCATACATACAATAGACAACCAACAATTAGTTAAGTCAAAGGAAACATATTAAAGGCATGGGGCAGTTGGAGGGACAAGTTACAATAAGAACCATATAAATAGGATTATAGCAATAAAAGCCCAAAAATAAGAAAAAATATATGAGAACAACACCTTTAAATATCAGTCATTTAAAATGGGTATGGTCTGTGTTCAGCAGCTTAACAGCAGAAGGGATAAAGGACTTGGAGTAACGATTTGTTCTCCTTAAGGGCACATTATAATGTCGGACTGAAGGCATCAGAGAGAATTCAGCCGAAAGACTGATCTGGTTGGCTGATAAATTATACAATGACATGTTTAATCAGAATTTCAAAGAAAGATAGACATGACATTTCATGTATTTCACATATCTAACAAAGAAAACAGATAAAATAAAAGATATCATCCTCATTCATTCTCCTGGCCTGCAGGAGTCCAAAGTTAATTAAAATTAACTGTTTTGAGCTAATGATAAAGTTTATTGTATGTATTTTTGTGGACTAAAAAAATTGAGTATTTACCATCTATTTTTTTCACTGTATACAACAATATTCTAGATATATGTAACCAACTTTCTACAAAAGAAACTTAAGATGAATGTTGAAATAAATATGTTTGACGTAATGCTATTAGTCAAGATAAGATTGAAAATAACATGCTGTATATCATATAATTATTTATATTTTTTTGGAAGATTCCATATTGTTAAAAATGTGTTAAAATGTTAAAAAAAAAAAAGTTCAAAACCTTTATTTGTGCCTTAGGGGCAATTGGTTTTGCTCCAGTAGCAATCACAACAAAGGGCTAGACACACAAGATGAAAAACACACCTACATAACCACATAATAAAAACACAAATACAGAAGTTAAAAAAAAACAAAGAGTAGGGCTGTCAATCCATTAAAATATTTAATCACAATTAATTGCATGATCGTCCATAGTTAATCATTATTATTTGGAAATTAATTGCGCTTTTTTTATCTGTTCAAAATGTACCTTAAAGGGAGATTTGTCAAGTATTTAATACTCTTATCAACATGGGAGTGGACAAATATGATTGTTTAATGCAAATGTTTATATTTATAAATATTGTCAAGAAACCCTCACAGGTACTGCATTTAGCATAACATTTTTTTTTCAAATCAAATCATCTATTTTTTCACTGTATATAACAATATTCTAGATATATGTAACCAACTTTCTACAAAAGAAACTTAAGATGAATGTTGAAATAAATATGTTTGATGTAATGCTATATTTTAGTCAAGATAAGATTGAAAATAACATGCTGTATATCATATAATTATTTATTATTTTTTTAGATTTAGATTTCATATTGTTAAGAATGTGTTAAAATGTAAAAAAAAAAAAAAAAAAAAAGATTTAAGAGAGACATTGATGTTAATTTTATTTTTTTCTTATGGCTGTCCAGAAACTATTTTGGCTTTGCTCATTTCGTAGCTTTCTGAGACTTTCAAAATGTGTTTTTATTACTGAGAATATTGGTGATAGTTTTGTCCTGCTTTGGAGGAATGTGTTGTTTGGTCTCCTGAAAATAAGTGAGATATGAGTAATCTCATTATTATAATGGCCAAATGCCATATCTATAAATGTAAATTCACAGGTAAGAAACCATGCTTTATTGCCTTCAGTAATGAATTCAGGCAATACATTCTTTCATTTCGACACTCTCTAAAACAAAAAGCAATTAAAACCGTAACGGCTTGTACTGTGTTAAGAATGTTTATATAGTAGATCTCTATCCCCCCTAGCGTTAAACTAAAAAAACTCTTCTTTTTCTTTTCTTTTCTTTATTATGTATTCCCTTTTGTACATGTTTTGTACTTGTAATTTGTCACCAGACAGAGAGATCAAGTGTCTGTATCTTGAAGTGGATTTGTTGGTTAATGCCCTTGAAAATGTTCATTATCTCTGTTAGAAGAAATAAAGGTTTAAAAAAACAAATGTCTGAAAAACATGGAAGTAAAATCCATTTATTGTAATTTTTTTCTATTCTTTATTTTATGTTTCATTATTTTTGCAATACTTGCTTTTATTTTTAGTGAAATTTTCTCTTATTATGTTTATGTTATGCAGCAATAAACCAAGGCATATTCATTGTATGGGAAAATCTAATTAAGAAAACAGCAATAAGCCGTATTCTGATAATAATAATAATAATAATAATAATAATAATAATAATAATAATAACATTACTAATACTACTGCGAATAATAATAATACGATCATTAATAAAAACGATAATATAAATAACAACAGCAACAACATTACCAAAAAACACAACACAAAGTAGACGTAAGTGTATTTATCCTTTTATAAAAAAGGATTGTAGTTGCATAGTATCTTATATGGGGGGAGGTGCAGTTTAAGAGTTGTTGTGCTGGTGGCCACTAGATGGTACTAGGGATGCATGCTTCTTTGTGGATAAAAACTGTGCTGCTCATATCCTTAAATAGCCAAATCTCTTTCCTTTGACAGAAAATATGTTGACAAGCCATTTGTCCCAATATTTATACATAAATGGCTGTACTTAAGTTGAATCTATTGCAATTTTTAAAAGGCCATTGTGGAAATATTTCTGCATATTTCTACATTGATGTCCGTCTTTGTTCAGTAGAGTGGACAAGAGATGTTTAAAATATCTCACATGCATGATGCAAACGACTCAACTTTCAAACTAGGTTGATTAAACAACTATTTCATCATAAAAGGCCATTGAGGCATGGCTAATATTGTAATAAGAAACACAGAGCAAAAATTTCACCCAATAGTGCATTTTATGACTAAAGCAATAATTATTAATTATATTATTAATTAATTATATGAATAACTAATTCTGCTTAGAGCACAAATTTGGCCAGGGGAGCTCCTGACCATCTATAGTATGTGTTTATTTCCAGGTGCGGCAGCTATAGCTTAACAACTTTGACAACTTCTGCTGTATGTTATATGGAATTACATGACTGTCAATCATTGGACCTCATTTGAGAAATCAAATAAGTATTTCTATTTCTGACTGACAGCTAAAGTATATTAGCAAGAATGTATAAATACAGAATTACAGTAATTAATAAAAGCAAGCACGCTAGCAAACATGATAATCAGGAACTAGTTTGTTTTAAATTTTTCAACCGAAACCCCAACAGCAGTGGCCCAACACATTCCGGCGTCTGCTTCCTGATCAACAACAAGTGGTGTTTAGATGTCGAGATAATTTCAATGGGCTGCTCTCATAATCTAGAGCACCTTGTGATCGGATGCCGTCATTATCTTCTAAGGGAGTTTACATCGGACGTACTCACACATAGACAAATACATGACATGGTCATTGGCTACATCGGCAAACGCATCGATGATGTGGTACCGAGGATTACTGAACGGACATTTCCGAATAGTGGAGCGAATAACATCAATTCTCAGTCAAATCGTGCAAATAATGATACAAGCACCAAATTTGGCATGATGATCGCCGAGGGGTCACTAAGCAAATATAAGCGACTGGCTACTTGAAAATCCAAGACGGTGGCCATTTTTCAGGATGGCCGCCAAATTGACCTAATGGTTTCTCTCATAGAAATTCATCCACTTGGTCGATTTGAGTGATCTTGATGTCAAATGATATGTTCTCTAGCATGCTGGATCTAATTTTGATTGTTTTAACAATTTTCTACGGCAATATGGCGGCTATTTTGTGTCTGTTTAGTGTCTGCTTTCTCATGAGAGCATGGGGGGGTCACAGCATCCAGGTACTTCCTATTGTTGCTGATGGCGTTGTCTCCTTGTGCCGCAATGACCGTGAAAGACATTTCAGCTTCACACACACATTCTCGGCGGGGAAATTAAACAGCTGGGTCTTGATGCTTGATTCCCTGGCCACTATATTGCAGTTAAAAATAATCAAAACTATCAAAATGAGATCCAGCATGCTAGAAAAACATATAATTTGACACCAAGATTACTTAAATCGACCAACTGGATGAATTTCTGTGAGAGTAATCATTATCAGCAGGTCAATTTGGTGGCCGCAATCTTGGATTTTCAAGTGGCCAATTGTTTATATTTGCTTAGTGACCCCTCGGCAATCGTCATGCCAAATTTGAGGCTTGTATCACTATTTGCACGATTTCACTGAAAAATGTATGTTATCCGCTCCACTACTGATGATGCCATCACCCTAGCCCTCCACACTGCCCTCTCACACCTGAGCATGGATAGCAGCATACAAGAAAGCCAACGTTCATCCATGACTGTCCTTTTACTGTGTTTACAGAACCTGGCACCTGGATGGAAAAAACAGCATCTTCATTCAGTGTGTGGGTAACACCAGCATGTTAGTGAACATGAAAATCAGAAGCAAGCAAATTAGTTTCTTTGCATTTTTTCACCTGAAACCCAACAGCAACAAAACACCCACACCTCCCGCCCACGAGGCCCTCAGACTGGTTCAACCGGTGCCACCACTAACATTAGAGCACATGCACTCCTTCATCCGTAAAGGTATTTCTATAATTATAAATGAACGTATTTTATGGGATCATTTGCATAGTTTAAGGATTTTATTGCTTGCAAATAATAAAGTCCTGTGTTGGCTGCTCATAAATCATAAAGCAGGAGGACAGCAGGCCCATCATCATGGTGAAACATGTTGCTGCTTTACATACAGAGAAAACGTAACCTCAAAGGAGAGCCACAACTTTTATAAGCAAAATAAATATACCAATGGTAACCTCTGTGTCAATAGAAACAAATCTAGAGCTGTTCAGCATTAGTTCAAATTGAGTTCATAATGTGAATTTTTCATTTACAATATCACATGAACAATAAAACAACAATAACAATTACATAGAATTTCCAATAAAAAACAGTTGAGATGGTATTTATGATATTAAAAACAGTGGTATTTATTTATGAGAAATTAAATTCTCAATTGAAGAAATACAATTTTAACTTGTTGCACGGCTAATTCTGAACACTTCCTGTTGAAAAACGAAGTGCATATATACATTTGGATAAAGTTCAGTTAAAAGTTAGGTTCAAGTGGTTGGTTGGTTTTGCTCCAGTAGCAATAACAACAAAGGGCTAGACACACAGGATGAAAAACACACCTGCATAACCACATAATAAAAAAACAAATACAGGAGTTAAAAAACCAACCAGTAGGGCTGTTAATCCATTAAAATATTTAATTGCAATTAATCACATGATCGTCCATAGCTAATAGTAATTGTTTGGAAATCAATTGCACTTTTTTTTATCTGTTCAAAATGTACCTTAAAGGGAGATTTGTCAAGTTTTAATACTCTTATCAACATGGGAGTGGACAAATATGATTGTTTTATGCAAATGTTTATTTAAAAAAAAAATTATTGTCAAGAAACCCTCACAGGTACTGCATTTAGCATAACAAATACTTTCAAATCACAACATGGCAAACTCAAGCCCAACAGGCTGCCCAGTGTGCTGACTTGATTATGACTTAACCAAAACTGCATGTGATCTACCTCATTGCATAGGGATGGTAGAGCAGCTGTGGCAAAGGATGTAAAGAGCAATTAAAATAATATAAATATATGACAAATGTCAAAAACAGCATTTGTGAAAATAATGATACTTCAGATAACCTTTTGATCACAGTGTTCAAAGACCTTCTACTGTGCCCCTTACAAAATATAATATTGTCTTCCTTTTATAAGGATATATGTGAAGCTACAAACCACAGAATCCAAGATTATTATCACTACAGACTTTCTGTAACTTCTTAGAAATGTAACAGTTGAGTGCATTATGACACCTTCAGCAAAGAAGTGAAATAAAGACACAATATGTAGAATTTCGATGTGAGTGATGACAACATGTTAACCCCAGAACCATTCGTTAAGATTACGAACAACTTGGTACTCCTTGTGGTTTTGTAAGTATTTACAAGTTTGGCAAGCATGTTCACTTCCAAACTTAGTCGATTTAACTTTATACCTGCTTGTCCAGCTAAAGTATCTCATGTACTCTGTATGATTTTGGTCAAGGTAAAGTAGCCGCTCTACCAGCTCCTTTGGAGTGGAAAAGTCATCGACATGAATGAAAGAATCAGGTGTGATATGGTCCTCATAGTTTTGTCTTTGAGTGCCCAGAGCTACTGGTACAGTTCCCAACATCATAGGTCTGTATACCTTCTCTGTGATGTAGTCTTTGTAGATAGAGTTTTCAAAGGAGAGGTAGAATTTACAACTAGAAACTATCTCTATATAGCCTTCGTTACTTGGACGATGGCCAAAGGTTCCTCCATAAGTATGAATGTTGATGTGTTTCTTCAGTTCATTGTAGAACTGAACTCTCTTTGACCCCGGGTTCCAGTTGCTCACGATCCAACACACCAACTTGTCCTTTGCTGGCAATTTGAAACTTTTATCTTGTGACGTCACTGGCACCAGAGACCCATAAGGCACTGGAATATTTGAATCGAGGCGATAATTGCATGTTAAGTTGAATACGTCTTTAAGTTTAGGGTTTGGAGTTGTGTGTGCAGGTGACTCCATATTGAACCACACCCATTTCTGAAAATAGGGACGCGGTTCTGTCGGCATGCCTCCTAGATCCCTGTGGTGGAAGAGAACCCCGTGGGCCTTAGGGTATAGTGTCTTGTCAGCTGTCAAGCGGCATTTTACGATATTGAAAATACTGCAGTTCATATTATATTTTTGGCCAAATGGAATCTTCCAGATCAATACTATAGTGTCAGGCTCAGCGTCCACTGCTGCTGCCTGGATCTTCTGGGTGTCGCTGGGTTGTGGGTTAATGTGCAGCTCTGTAGAACTGTTGTTGTTTGGGTCCTGGGTCTGTTCTCTCTCTGCACACAGAAATGTAGGACAGAATTGACGGCCTTTCTTCATGTAAATGCCAAAATTGGGGTACTTGAAGTCAGACATATATGTGAAGAGAATGCAAAGTAAGCCAAACAGCAGTAGGCTGCTGAAGAGAAATGTGCGCAGAGAAGTGGACTGGCAGGCTGAGCAGGACATGGCTTCACCTTCGGAGAGAGAATAGATCTATTGATTGTAGACATGACATTTGACTGGACAATGCATTGAGTTGTCTGATTGTAAGCTAGCTATATTATAGGTTGTTCTGAATACCTAAATACACAAAGAGCCCCCTGGTGATGTTATTGGACATTCTTATTTCCTTCTTTTACGGTATTATCTTATTACTATCTCCCACAAAGGAGGTTTGCAACCTGTTGCCCCCACATATATACAGTACAAACATACATAAGGTACAGTACATACATATGCACATATTTACATACGTACACCCATCCCCACCCTCCCTTAGTGTGTCTTTCGCTCTTTAAACAACATCACCGAACCCCTCGCACACTTTCCCTGAGCGATTAGTATTAGCACGGATGGATCATATTTCTCTATATAGGTTGTTCTGTTTACCTTAATACACAAAGAGCCACCTGGTGATCTTATAGCACATTTTTCTTTACTTCTTTTATGATAATATATCTTATTACTATCTCCCACAGAGGAGGTCTCATTTGCAAGCTGTTGCCCCTACATACATACAGTACATACAAACATACACCCCACTCTCACCCATACTCTTTTCGCTGTTTAAGCTACGTCACCACACCCCCAGCACACTTTCTCTGAGCATTCACTATGGATTTACTTTATAGTTAATGGAAAGCCCCAGTATTTGACATCATGGGAATGAGAACGAACTGGTAACCCAACATTGGGCGTAGGTTTCGAAGGGGCTCAACAACCCATTCCCCTCCTCTGAGGCCCTCAGACTGGTTCAACCGGCCCCACCACTGACATCCGAGCAAACGTACTCCTTCTTCTGTAAAAGTATTTTTATATATATACTTATATTAAGGTATTTCATTGGATCGCATGCACAGTTTAAGGACCTTTTAAGGCATAAAAAATCTTAAATAGTTTTTCATTAAAATGTCAGTGATGGGATTACATCGTAAAAACTGTGAAGATTTTATTGTAATACATATTTATTATTATACAGATAATAAAACGTCTCTTTGAACATTGACAAACTAAACTGATCTCTCTTAAAAAAATGTCCAAATGTCCTGAAAAGGAAGCTAAGACAATTTAAATTGAATTTAAAATGGAATTTCTATTAAACAGAACAATCAAATAAAAGCAGTTTCAGGTACAAATAAAGATTAAAGTGCTTCTTACTGTGTTTGTTGTCTCTGCAGAAATACAGGCGGAGGACTGTAAAGACGAAGATGGACACTTCACCTCCGTCCACTATACAGTACATCAACCAATTGTTCAGTTTTTTTCCCCTGCCTGTGATTGGTTAGTACTTTATGCCTTTGTGGGTTGGGTTGGTAAGGTTTATTCATGAGGAGTGAGATTGGTTAGGGTTAGGTTAAGAATATCAGGGTTAGCCAATCAGAGGCAAAGTAGGGCAGATGAGAGTCGTGCAGGACACACCCTCGGGGCCCAAGGGAAACACATATTGCTTCAAGTCATTACTGTCAGGAACAGGATCCGCCTGTCCATCTGAAACTTGGCGATGCCAAAGTTTATAAAATCAGTCTTGTCCATTCGTGATAATACTAAACGCTCAGGGAAAGTATGTGAGGGGTTTGGTGATGTTGTTTAAAGAGCGAAAAGACACACTAAGGGAGGGTGGGGAAGGGTGTACGTATGTAAATATGTGCATATGTATGTATTGTACCTTATGTATGTTTGTACTGTATATATGTGGGGGCAACAGCTTGCAAACCTCCTCTGTGGGAGATAGTAATAAGATAAAACCGTAAAAGAAGTAAAGAAGAATGTCCAATAACATCACCAGGGGGCTCTTTGTGTATTTAGGTATTCAGAACAACCTATAATATACAGTAGCTAGCTTACAATCAGTCAACTCAATGCATTGTCCAGTCAAATGTCATGACTACAATCAATAGATCTATTCTCTCTCCGAAGGTGAAGCCATGTCCTGCTCAGCCTGCCAGTCCACTTCTCTGCGCACATTTCTCTTCAGCAGCCTACTGCTGTTTGGCTTACTTTGCATTCTCTTCACATATATGTCTGACTTCAAGTACCCCAATTTTGGCATTTACATGAAGAAAGGCCGTCAATTCTGTCCTACATTTCTGTGTGCAGAGAGAGAACAGACCCAGGACCCAAACAACAACAGTTCTACAGAGCTGCACATTAACCCACAACCCAGCGACACCCAGAAGATCCAGGCAGCAGCAGTGGACGCTGAGCCCGACACTATAGTATTGATCTGGAAGTTTCCATTTGGCCATAAATATAATATGAACTGCAGTATTTTCAATATTGTAAAATGCCGCTTGACAGCTGACAAGACACTATACCCTAAGGCCCACGGGGTTCTCTTCCACCACAGGGATCTAGGAGGCATGCCGACAGAACCGCGTCCCTATTTTCAGAAATGGGTGTGGTTCAATATGGAGTCACCTGCACACACAACTCCAAACCCTAAACTTAAAGACGTATTCAACTTAACATGCAATTATCGCCTCGATTCATATATTCCAGTGCCTTATGGGTCTCTGGTGCCAGTGACGTCACAAGATAAAAGTTTCAAATTGCCAGCAAAGGACAAGTTGGTGTGTTGGATCGTGAGCAACTGGAACCCGGGGTCAAAGAGAGTTCAGTTCTACAATGAACTGAAGAAACACATCAACATTCATACTTATGGAGGAGCCTTTGGCCATCGTCCAAGTAACGAAGGCTATATAGAGATAGTTTCTAGTTGTAAATTCTACCTCTCCTTTGAAAACTCTATCTACAAAGACTACATCACAGAGAAGGTATACAGACCTATGATGTTGGGAACTGTACCAGTAGCTCTGGGCACTCAAAGACAAAACTATGAGGACCATATCACACCTGATTCTTTCATTCATGTCGATGACTTTTCCACTCCAAAGGAGCTGGTAGAGCGGCTACTTTACCTTGACCAAAATCATACAGAGTACATGAGATACTTTAGCTGGACAAGCAGGTATAAAGTTAAATCGACTAAGTTTGGAAGTGAACATGCTTGCCAAACTTGTAAATACTTACAAAACCACAAGGAGTACCAAGTTGTTCGTAATCTTAACGAATGGTTCTGGGGTTAACATGTTGTCATCACTCACATCGAAATTCTACATATTGTGTCTTTATTTCACTTCTTTGCTGAAGGTGTCATAATGCACTCAACTGTTACATTTCTAAGAAGTTACAGAAAGTCTGTAGTGATAATAATCTTGGATTCTGTGGTTTGTAGCTTCACATATATCCTTATAAAAGGAAGACAATATTATATTTTGTAAGGGGCACAGTAGAAGGTCTTTGAACACTGTGATCAAAAGGTTATCTGTGTTATCATTATTTTCACAAATGCTGTTTTTGACATTTGTCATATATTTATATTATTTGAATTGCTCTTTACATCCTTTGCCACAGCTGCTCTACCATCCCTATGCAATGAGGTAGATCACATGCAGTTTTGAGTTTGCCATGTTATATTTGTATATATAATAAAATAAATATAATAAATAAATATTTATACAATATTTGTTATGCTAAATGCAGTACCTGTGAGGGTTTCTTGACAATATCTATTGTTAAATATAAACATTTGCATGAAACAATCATATTTGCCCACTCCCATGTTGATAAGAGTATTAAACACTTGACAAATCTCCCTTTAAGGTACATTTTGAACAGATAAAAAAGTGCACTAACTATGGACGATCATGTGATTAATTGCAATTAAATATTTTAATGGATTAACAGCCCTACTGGTTGGTTTTTTGTCACTCCTGTTTTTGTGTTTTTATTATGTGGTTATGTAGGTGTGCCCACAAGGCACATATAAAGGCTTCAGATGAGTGCATGTGCTCTAATGTTAGTGGTGGCACCGGTTGAACCAGTCTGAGGGCCTCGGAGGTGGGGGGGGAGGTGTGGGTGTTTTGTTGCTGTTGGGTTTCAGGTGAAAAAATGCAAAGAAACTAATTTGCTTACTTCTGATTTTCATGTTCACTAACATGCTGGTGTTACCCACACACTGAATGAAGACGCTGTTTTTTCCATCCAGGTGCCAGGTTCTGTAAACACAGTAAAAGGACAGTCATGGATGAACGTCGGCTTTCTTGTATGCTGCTATCCACGCTCAGGTGTGAGAGGGCAGTGTGGAGGGCTAGGGCGATGGCATCATCAGTTGACAAAACAAGACAATATCCCACCTGATCTTTCATTCATGTCGATGACTTTTCCACTCCGAAAAAAGGGAAGGGGAGTCATCAAATGCAAAAACAGTGAGATCATTTCATAGGCTCAATATGTGCACAAACACAGGCACTCAATAACAGGTTTGGATCTGCAGCTACTCTGGACTGCAACACGTTTCAAGCTTCCTCATGCAGCACTGCGTTGGACAGCTTCCTTCCTTTTAACCGCGAATAAACTGATCCCACTGACTGAACCCATAACTATTTTGATTCACAAGCAATTTTGTACTTTTTTTTTATAATAACATTTGTTTTGTTTTGCATCACATCACAGTGGAGTTTAACAAGCATTGACAGTTTGAGCAGTAAAGATAAAGAGGTCTCACAGAGCACAGGTCGGATAAGGTTCTCATCTGACAGGCAGTTTGAGGGGGCGTCATGGCGCCTCATTCCTGAACGGTCAACGATCTGCCTCTCAGAAGTTTGGATGGATTTCGGGCGTTAGAAATTTTTGCTCGGCTGTCTTGCAGTTTGAGCAGTTTTAAAGTCCGATTTCCCTCATGGCTGCTGTCAAAAAATCTGTCATAAAAAGTAGTGAGCTTGTTTGAATATTATTGCATGTATATTTTGCATGTGGTGACTGAGACTGCTGAGATATAAAACTGAACTTCATGGCAGAACAGACACGATATTGTCCGCATCTTCCTGCTCCATATTATTCTTTTATTCTTCTTACTTTACTCTGATAGTAGAATTCTTTTAAGTCAACACTGTTGATGACACAGCCAACATTTCTTTTTATTGTCACTGGACGAAACCGACTGGGGTTTCCATGCTTACGGTTCTGGGAGTGAAGTCAAAGATGACGTCCTCAAATGTCTTGTTTTGTCCACAACTCAAAGATATTCAGTTTACTGTCATAGAGTAAAGAAACCAGAAAATATTCACATTTAAGAAGGTGGAATCTTAATAAATTTGTTAATTACTCACACCGATTAATCGATTATAAAAATAGCTGGCGATTAATTTAGTAGTTGACAACTAATCGATTAAACGTTGCAGCTCTATGGTAGTGCATAAAGGCTGATTCAAAATAATAAAAACACAGCGTCTGCCCAGTTTAAGAAGTCATCTGACATGGAAGGGTATGCAGCATGAGCAGCATGCAAGCTGTTGAAGACAGATGCTGCGTTGCTGGCATTTTTACCATAATCTGAATATTTTTGCTGTGTATTTAGATGTGTCTACTGGTTTAAAACCCTTTACAGTAATTGACACATAAACAGTAAGAGCCACTATCAGATGCTCCCTGTTTGTTCTGAGGATTAGTGTTTCAGATGTTCTGTACAAATAGATTCAGCTTGCTGCAATGCACATTTGATCTGTCCATGTAATTTAATCTTTGTTTCCATGTAAACCCATGTAGTTTCTGTTTATCAATCGCATCTCTTTCCTGGTGCTTTCAAAGAGCTCTCTGTTTGAGTTGAAATTGAAACTTCATTCATTTCTTTCCTCAAGCTCTCATCTTTCAAGCTTGTCTCTTGGCTGATGGGGTTTTGGCAACTGTCTTGGGCGCGGCACACAATGCCTGTAAACATAAAAAAATAACTGTATCTGCAAATTGCATCGGGCAAAGAACAACTCAATAAGTGAACATGCTTGCCAAACTTCTAAATACTTACAAAACCACAAGGAGTACCAAGTTGTTCATAATCTTAACAAATGGTTCTGGGGTTAACATGTTGTCATCACTCACATTGAAATTCTACATATTGTGTCTTTAATTCACTTCTTTGCTGAAGGTGTCATAATGCACTCTAACACAGGACTTTATTATTTGCAAGCAATAAAATCCTTAAACCATGCAAATGATCCAATAAAATATGTTTATTTATAATTATAGAAATACCATAACAGATGAAGGAGTGCATGTGCTCTAATGTTAGTGGTGGCACCGGTTGAACCAGTCCGAGGGCCTCTGTTGTTTACATTGAAGTATTACTTATCTCATCAGCGTCTCAGAGATAAATATATAAAAACCTGTCTGCCTGACTAGAAAGAACTACAGGCAAGAGATAATAATCAGTATGTTTTTTCTTTTTTCTTTTTTTGTCATCTGTTTTTTAGGGCTGTCAAAGTTAACGTGATAATGTGCAACGCTAAATTTTGGTGAGGAAAACTGTCATGGTCATTTTGAAAGGGGTCCCTTGACCTCTGACCTCAAGATATGTGAATAAAAATGGGTTCTATGGGTACCCACGAGTCTCCCTTTTACAGACATGCCCACTTTATGATAATCATATATAGGACAAACATAAACAAATAGAAAATACAGTGATAATTTCACTTTTCTGCATGCATTCTGCATCACAAATGCAATAACAGCAAAACACTGTCTCAAAAAAAGAAGACAGAAGTCCGTCATCAAAGCAGACTGTTTTCTCAGTCTGACAAGTAGACAGATGCTCTAGCCTATTTATTTTTTTATGTTGACAGCATGCTGTGCTATTGCATTTTGAGATTAATTTCTAAATATTGAAGTTTATAAATCAGTGTTTTGGCACGTCTGGCTGAGAGGCGCTATCCATGGTGCTGAAAGAAGGATTCGATCCTGGCATGTTAAATTAGCATTTAAAGGGACTGTTTGAAACTTTTTAAGCGTATAAATGTACCGGATCGGGACAAATGCGCACTCGCATATGCGCGTTCGCGTGTGGCCGCTGCCTCTCCTCCTCTGCCTGCTTATCTTCACTCAGACAGAGCGCGCGTTCTCGCTCAGCTCGCTCCACCTCTAGACGTGAACGCGCGCTCACTCCACACTGCAGAAGAGTTAGTTTAGCTCTGAGAATATCTAGTGAATGTACAGTGGACGTTTGTGCAGAAATAAATGCTGCAGTTCCTCCAGACCAACAGAGGTTTTCCGTGTCTTGTGAAGTGACGGAGCTCTGCAGAGAGACACGTTGTCTCGTTACCGACCGGGTGCCGGTGTCTCCCTGCTCTCTCCGGCTGCGGGCGGAGAGAGCAGGGAGACACGCTGCAGAGCCCCACTACCTCAGGATGGTGGTGTGTCAGGATGGGGGACCACACCTCGGCCACTCTGAACTTGAGCACTGGAACACCACAGGGGTGCGTCCTCAGTCCTTTTCTCTACTCCCTCTTCACATATGACTGCTCAACTATTCACCCCACCAACACCATGGTCAAATTTGCAGACGACACTGCTGTAGTAGGACTGATAACCAACAACAACGAGACAGCCTACAGGGAGGAGATCCAACATCTGACACAATGGTGTTCCCATAACAACCTGGATTTAAACACAACAAAAACAAAAGAAATGATAATAGACTTCAGGAGAGCAAGACGGGTGGAGCACTCTGCCCTCTGCGTACGTGGAGAGGAGGTGGAGAGGGTGGACTGCTTCACGTACCTCGGAGTCCACATTTCGTCAGACCTCACCTGGTCCAAAAACATCTCTCATCAGGTGGGGAAGGCCCAGCAGAGACTCTACTTCCTCCGGAAGCTGAAACAGGCTCACCTTCCTCAACACCTGCTGATCAACTTCTATCGGGCAACCATTGAGAGCCTCCTGACCTACTGCTGCACTGTGTGGTTTGCTAGCTGCACAGTGGAGAACAGGAGGGACCTGCAGCGGGTGGTGAGGATGGCGGAAAAAGTGATTGGGACCACATTACCCCCCCTCAGTGACCTATACACTGGTCGGCTCTGTAAGAAAGCCAGCTGTATCTCCAAAGACCCCACCCACCCTGGACATGTACTGTTTGCTCCCCTTCCCTCCGGAAGGAGATACAGGACAATTAAAACACACACCAACAGACTACGAAACAGCTTTTACCCACAGGCTGTCAAGTGTGTAGAACCCCCCCCCCCCCCCCAAAGGCTGAGGACACTAGCTGCTGAACCATAATTTGCACTTTATGATGATGATCCACTTATTTATTGTTCTGTGACTGAATGTTTTAATGTTTGTTTTTCACTGCAAAGAGCTGCTAAACTGTTTTTCGTTGTTTTCAATGACAATGACAATAAAGTATCTATCTATCTATCTATCTACCTCAGCCTGCGCTGAGGCAGGAAAAGCCAACACTAAGATCAGATCTAAATCATGTTCATGGAGTGACCTTGGTCTGGTCAGCTAACATTACTGCCAAGCAGCTGAAATATAGAGTGATATTGTGGTTTTAGCTGACGTGTGTCGCCTCACTGTTTTGAGCGATGCTTGTTCAGGTATATTTAGAGCGAGCAAGCGCGAGCCCGACGCAGACTTTCGTTGATTTCACGGCCACAGGTGTCGCTGTTAACAAGCATTTCTGAAAGTTACAAATAGTCCCTTTAACCTTTTGTTTTGTTGCGTATAATCACATCCCCTATGTGTCTGTCCGCATAAGGAAAGGACAAGGGAAGAGAGTGAAAAAATCCCACTACTTGGTGAATTAAATCTAAAAAAAAAATAAAAATGGATAGAATATTCCTGCAAATGCAGTAGTTAAATTCAAGTTCCATAATTCTTTTATTGAAGTTCACAATTATTTTTATAAATGTTACTTTAACAGCTGCAAGAAAAAGCCCAACAAGCTTCGTCGTCTATAAAGGTTATATAATGGTCGTCTATAATGGTTCATGATTTATTTTCATGGTTAAAAACATTTCCTCCAGGTGCTGCAGGATACTGTGTAGTTAAAGACATACAGCATCCGCTACAGACCTGTTAGACCACATGTTATTTAACATGTTATGACTGCACACACTCAGACACACACCAGGCTATTGTAGCACAAACACATGTTCTGTTTGTCCTTTGACCAAGTCAAAGACAATTAACTCTGCACACAATATCATATATTGTTTTAGTGTACTAAATAGCATGTTAGTATGAATGACATCAGCTGTAAGGAAGTAAACATGGTCCCAAGCTGTTGTCTAGCAACGCAATTCCGTTGCAATGCCGTTGAAATGCGCTAAAACGGAGCGTTTCAGACAGAGGGTAAACACACGCATATTCAGGCTGACAGTACGAGAAATATAAAGAAGTTTTTAAACATTACAGCATGTAAACATGTTCTAGTAGAAACATGAAACATAAGTATGAACATGACAATGAGCATGATATGGGACCTTTAAGTATTGCGATAATCATATCGTGGGGCCTCTGGTGATTCCCCAAATCAGCAAATCACACACAAATCAGCAAGGAAATCAAAGAACGAAAACACCCAGGCGAGCATTGACGCATTAAAAAAGAACAAAACACTCCTTAATTTATATTAAATCAACCACCACATACAAGGAAATCTGGCTGAAATTTAGCTTCTGTACGAAAAAATGAGCAATTAATTTAAACTAATGTAGCCTATTAACAGTAGGCCTATACAGCTAATACAGAACAAACCATTACTTTATGTGAAAACGACCATGCAACTTTTGTCTTCCCGGGTCAAAATGAACCCGGTCTGGTTTGACTTTTTATAAAGCATACAGTTTAAACTATCACCAAATTCTGTGTTACACCTTTTTGGCCAACTTCATTCCTAATTATTAAGTTTTACACTTTTTGGGAGGGAAATTAAGGTTAATAAACCTAATTTCCATGAAATTATACCTAATTTTTTAGTAAAAAAAAAAGGAGATATTGTGAATTATTTTGACTAAAGTTATTATCAGAGGAACATAATGTTGATGTATTATCACATTCTGGTATATGTAAACTTTTAGTCAGAATATTGTTTTGAGTAGGCAACCATCCATGTTATTTTGGGGCAATTAGATTAAAGAAATCCATATTTATGATATAATGAAATTTGAAAACGGGTCAAATTTGACAACAGGAGGGTTAATAAATTAGTGAAATAACAGGCCTACCATTGGTGTCTTCATGGCCTACAAAACAAGAAACAGAGTGTCTGCCTGTAGTGAACGGTTGGAAACCATAGCAACCAATTAGTTCCGGCCTTCTGCCTACATCTTGTTTTAACAACTCCATTTAAATATTAAACACACAGAACAAGTCAACAATAAATCAACTTTTTTATTTATTTCTTTTCTTACATACACTGTCCGGGATATTTTGGCTTCATTTCTGTACAGTGGGAGGAAGTGGAGATGTGTCGTCCATCTTTATATATAGTTTATTGTCCATCATCGCGGTGAAACGTTTTTCAAAGGAGTTCAAAATATCAATTTGGATTTATAGTATACCATGAACAACTGGCATTAAAATATAATTTCCTATTAAAAATTGACAGTTGAGTTGGAATTTCTAATATTTAAAAGCTTGGCAATTATTAAAGGTAAATTAAATTCTTTATTTTGTTTTGATAAGGATGCAATTTGCTGCCTGCTGCTTAAAGCATGAATTTGGCCAGGTGGAGCTCCTGTACAAGTATATGTGTTTATTTCAAGGTGCGGTTGAGATATCAAGTAACAGCTTCTATTCTGACTGCTATTCTATTCTAGACTGACTGCTAAATTAGCAATAATAACAGTAATTATGTAAACATACAGAAACTGGAAAGCTAGTTTGTTTGCATTTTTCACCTGGGAACCAACTGCAGGGGCCAAACACATGCGATACTCATGTGTATCGATATTTTCTTACACTCCTACCGAGCCATATTAAAAAGAGCAACCCTGCCTGTTACCATTATAAAGCCCTTAACTATCAAGAGTTGAGCATGAAAAGGAGACCCCTCCTCGTCGGGAGTTTGATATCAGATCAATACCATAGTGTCTTTAGCATAAAGCATATGTCTCGATGAACTATCCTTAAGTGAATGTCCCCTTACTATTAATGGGATTTCTATATCTGATAGAAAGTATACTAACACTTTTATTCTAAATCTTCTTATACATATTACTACTTCCATTTTAAATATAGGTGGGTATATGACCTCTCAGGTCATCTGGATCAGGTCTGCTTAGTGTCCCCAGAGTCAGAACTAAACATGCAGAAAGAAGCAGCATTCAGTTTTTATGCACCAAATATCTGGAACAAGCTCCCAGAAACCTGCAGGACCGCTCCAACTCTCACTTCTTTTAAAACAAAGCTTAAAACTTTCCTGTTTGCGGGTGCCTTTTATTCTGACACTGCACTATAACTTTTACTCTTTTGAGTTTTATGCAATTTTAGCTTCTATCCTAGCTTTTATTTTTAGCTTGTTTTTATTTTCTAATCTTTAATGTTTTAATGTTTTTATGTTTTTATAACTGTTTTAATTATTTCTTAATGTTCTTTTGCATTTTGTCGCAATGTTCTTGAATGTTTCTGTGAAGCACTTTGAATTGCCCTGTTGTTGAAATGTGCTATACAAATAAAGCTGCCTTGCCTTGCCTTGCCTATATTTAAGTAGAAAACAATGGAACACTATCTTTCTGTTACCTCCCAGTTCAAATAAAGTCAAGGAGTTTCTATTTAAGACTGTACACAGGTACTACCCTGCTAAAACTAATATTTGTTCAGTTGTATCAGTTCTTCGCAACTGTGAACAATAGATTCAGTGTTTTCATGCTGCTTTGTTGTGGTATAATTACAGAAGAATCTCTCAAAACATTTTGATATCATACTAACAAAGACTGAGATATTACTCACTTCCAACAATCCCAGTTTTTCGGCTAATTTACACAATTAATTTGATTAATATCTGAGCGAAAATATTTTATCCATAAAATGATTTGTTAAACAACAACAAAAAATAATCTTAATATGGTGTAAAGTAATATGTATATGAAACAATTCCATTTGAAATAATGTCATTGTGGTGGCAGTTTCTGTTAAAACAAAACACAAACCAAGGTAACAACTTGTCTTTCAAGTAAATTTAATAAAAAAGCATATATTAATAAGAAAAGCATCTGCAGATAGACTCACGAGCACAGCCACCTGAGTGGATTGTGGCAAGTGAGCCCCGAACACAAAGAGTAGTCAGTATTTATACATACTAAAGCATATCACATAGATAAGTGCAAAGAAGAGAAGGATAGCAGACAACAGAGCATCACAAGACATAACAAATATTTCAGCAATTTGTTGTTTACAGTTACAGAAGGCAAAACCGTCAGGTCACTGTTTTATGGTGACAAAGTTGAACATGTGAGGCCCTGAGATTATCTAAAGGTACAGTGTTAACTGCAGATATGAAAATTACCATTACAGTCATATTGTAAATTAATTAGCTAATTTTATGTGTGTCAACATTGAGACCGCAGTTGTGGGACATGAAGAAAAGTAATGTTTGGACCCATAAAATGCTTCATAAATTGTATTGAATCACATCACTAAGTAATTATTTTTAATGTCAAGATGGGTCATAACTTATGACCCATCTTGACATAATAGAATAATAATAGAAATACTCTGTTACAAGTAAGGGTCCTGCATTCAAAAGTAAAATGGCAAAAATATTAGCATCTGAATACTTAAAGTACCAAACATAAAAGTACTCATTATGCAGAATAATGTATATTATTGTATTCTAATTATTGACGCATTAATGTGTTCATCACTTTAATGTTGCAGCTGGTAAAGGTGGAGCTCATTTTAATGACTTTATACTGCTGGGTAGTTTAATCTATAATATTACATTATGTATTTGTTGATTATATTTTGTATTAATAATCTGAATCTGTAAAGTAACTAAAGTTGTCAGATAAATGTAGTGGAGTACAAAGTCTAATATTTCCCTCTGAGATGTAGTTGAGTAGAAGTAGAAAGTAGCAGAACATGGAAATACTCAAGTAAAGTAGAAGTACCTCAAAATTGTATTAAGTAATTAGTTACATTCCACCACTGAGTACATTTTATACTGTTGTGTTTTTCTAAGCATTCTTTGCTGCTCCTGTTGGAATAAAATAATTGTTGATTATTTAACTGCAAAGTAGTAATGTGTTTTTAATACCTTCACCTTTTTTGCATTAAATCATACTGGGATGTTTGCTGAAATTGATTGGATGTGGCACAGCCCTACCTAGAAAAATGTCCACCAGCCGCCACTGGTAATAACACTATGTGTATATCTATCAGGCATTGCACTTCTGACATAAATCCAAAATGTCATTGCTGGGACTTTAAAGTGCTTAAAGAACCACCCATATATAAAGCCTATATTATTTTATATGGCGTTGTCGTCATCTGCCTGTCATAGTGCGCAAGTGGGTCTTGATTTGAGAATTAGATTTAGAGAAGTTGCTAAACGATGATGGTAAAGAAGAAGGCAAGAACATATGTTTATATATCAACACACATATCTGATGAATATTTATGTCATAAACTGAAATAATGTTCATTTTCCTGAACAGTGGAGCAGAAGCCTCCTTTGAGTTTGACAAAGTTGCCAATCTTACAAATCATTTTTGCAACAAATAAGGTTTATGAAGATTGGAAAGGTATTTATTTGCCTAAACAATATTACCATAAATCAAATAGGGATAAATCATGGAATAATATAAGGTTAGTAAACAAGAAACATTTATGAAACTTCTTAGTTTATTAAATGTTGCCTTCAAGTGGGGTCGTTTTTTTGTATTTTATTATTTATTATTTAATTTTTTTATGTTTGTTTGTTTGTTTGTATTTATCCTCTTATTTCCTTTATATGTATTGTTTACCTATGTATTTATTTAATTGTTCTTTGTATGGTTTAAAAATTTAAAATAAAGTCTGTGGGGGAACTTTTTTTTAATAAATCAACAATAGTTAATTTCCACAGCCCTGCTGTCTTGTAAACAAAGTAAGAATTAACTGAGACAATGACAATGTATAGACCAGGCAGATAAAAATGTATATATATATATGTATAAAAAATAACAGTAATAGTAGTAAAACAGATTGAAATAAAAACTAGATTAATAAAATAAAATAGAATAAAATTATACAAATTAAATACAATAAAATAAGTGATTAATAAAGTAACAATTAAATAAAATAAAATAATACAAATGAGATATATTAAAATAGGTGATTAATAAAGTAACAATAAAATAAAATAAATAATACAAATGAGATACATTAAAACAGGTGATTAATAAAATAACAATAAAATAGAATACAATTTTACAACTTAAAAACAATAAAATAAGTGAATAAAATAATAACCATTCTTAATCAAAGTCTTAGCTGAATAAGTTTTAAGTTTATGTTTAAAGATTTCAAGAGTTTACTGTTCCTAAAATATAATCACAAAATATGATATAACTTGTGTGTTGGCTGACTGCAATTAAACTGTGATTAATGTCATAAATATTCTAGAGAAAATAAAGCCTGCAAGAGGACAAGCAAACCTCAAAAAAGAAACAGAAAGTCATATTAATGTAGGCGTCTATATGGTCATTTTGATGGTGTTATTGCCTGATCTATTTATCTGTACTTGAACGCGGCCCTGAACCGAAAGTGAAAGTCAAGCTTCTTGTGAAATGAAACCTTCAAATCGGTGTCTGAGTAAGACTGAGTAAAGGGGATTTAAAGGAACTATAAAGCTTTTATAAAGTCGATTTTTGGCTCTTTATATGCTTGTTTATTCTGCATTTTTTTGGTATTAGCCTATTCCAGTGCGTATTTTCCTCACAGCATGGTGAGTCTACTTTACAGGCATCACTTTGGACTAAAGAAAGTGTCTTTGTGATGTGTTCAGCATTTGTTTTTGTTGTTTTTACAGGAACATGAAGAGGAGCCAGGCGATTATTGGCAGGAGGAGACATCAGGTCAGTTTGACATTTTAAATTCCTGCTATAGTAGAATTACTTCTTTGTATTTGAATGTTTGTGAATGTTATGCAAGAAACTACTTTAAAAAAAAAAAAATTTAAAAAAGTATGAAAGAGTGACTTCAGGAAATAGTTATGCATGGATAGGCCTAGTTATTGGACATGAAGTCAGACATTAACTTGGGACAGTGAAGAAATACGCAGTTAGTGTTAAACATTAACCTGGCTTTTATAGCTGGCCAGTTGTCAAAGCTCTGTGTCATTAAGAGAACACATAATACAATCCCATATTCATTTATTCTACAGTCAATGGGAAACATTATGAGTGGCAGCTGTCAAATGGACATCAGTGGCTGCCAGTTGACCACGACTATGTGATCGAGACCCACTACTGCCAACCTGGAGCTAAAGGAATCACCCTCAACTTCAGTCAGTGGTCAGTGTTGGGATTTTTCAGTGTTTATGAACAGAAAATAGGGCATTCAACATCTCTTGAAAGTTTGTAATGTGTCTAACAAGCACAGAAATGTTCAGGTATTTTATTTTGGAAGCACTTCTATATAAAATCTGGACGTATTTTAATGGAAAATGGCATATAAAAGCTGATTTTAAGACTTTTCTGCCATTATAAGTTTGACCATTTGTTTGAAACAGTATCTAGTTTATTAAGGGAATAAAAGTGTCCATTGAAACTGTGGATGGTGATATTAAAGGGGTCCTATTATGCATTTGTGCGTATTCCCTTTCCTTTAGTGTAGTTTTTTATGCATGTAAGAGGAAGGAAAAGGAAGCAAGGAAACGCCTAGCTTGAAGTCCCGCCTTTTCTTCCGTAACGTGGTGATGTCACCGAGTAATATATTTGCATAAAACCTGCCTAGCAACTAGTTTGGCACACGCTCAAACGAAGCTAGTTAAAGCGGAGCTGGAGCAGAGACCGAAGAGTTTGGTTCGGTTGACCAATCACGACAGAGTGGGCCAGCTGACCAATCAGAGCAGACTGGGCTTTTTGGGAAGGCGGGGCCAGGAGCTCAAACAGAGCGTTTCAGACAGAGAGTGAAAAGAGGCGCTGCAGCACAGCCGGTATGAGAAAAATGAAGCGCTTTTTGAACATTAAAGCATGTAAACATGTTCTAGTAGAAACCCAAAATACAAGTATGCACCCGAAAACTAAGCATAATAGGTCCTCTTTAAGAAGATTTGATACAACAGTCGTATGGATAGATTTTGTTTTGGTGCAATCAAAACAAAATGTCACATTCAAAGAAGTAGATATCAAACTGAATCATATGTGTCTCCACAGGCAGGTGTTCATAGACTTTGATAAGTTACAGACTCTGACTGCAGGTCTGAAGGTGCAAAGGTTAATCCTTCTTCCTCAGGGCCAGACAGAGGACATAGGCTGGTACTTCAGAGATGACCAGCTGTGGCGTGAATATGGATCCCAGGTGAGGAGCATCAACCCTTAAGTTCATTTGATTGTCGGGGTTTTCGGAGACTGAATGTCCTCCTCATCCTCAGAGCTCCAGCATGTCGTCCTCCTCAATCAGCAGTGGAGAAATTGAGCGCCAGTTCACTCTAAACCCTCGGGGGACCTTCAGGTTCACAGTGGGCTCGACGGGCTACTCGCTCGACTTCTCAAGTATGTCATCTTTCATTAATTTTTTGTTCATTTCATGTCTTTATAGCTAAATCTAACTGATGGTATTTCACTTGGCAGCCATGACCCAAACAAACTGCATCACAGGGCTTCGCAGGAATGTGAGAAGGCGTCCGAAATTCACTTCCAACGCAGAGAGGTGACACTTTTCATCTGTTGGAGTCCTGTTTTTGTCTATAAATGTTTATTCCCTGCATTTAGACTACCGACTATTGATCTGTCTGCTGACGAACAGCCTCACCTCAATCAATCAAACTGTATTTGTATAGCACTTTTCATACAGGTTAATGCAGTTCAAAGTGCTAAACAGATGACTGACATGCCCAACGTAAGACAGAACCGTTAAAACAACAAAAAAGACAAAAACAATTCAACAATGTGATAATTCGAGACCAATGCTCACAAGACAATAAAATCCTAAAAATGGAATAAAATAAAATAAAAAGCTATAATAACAGTAATAGTAGCAAAACAGATTGAAATAAAAACTAGATCAATAAAATAAAAATAGAATAAAAATATACAAATTAAATACGATAAAATAAGTGATTAATAAAGTAACAGTAAAATAAAATAAAATTATACAAATTAGATACATTAAAATAGGTGATTAATAAAATAACAATAAAATAGAATACAATTTTACAACTTAAAAACAATAAAATCAGTGAATAAAATAATAACCATTCTTAATCAAAGGCCTAGCTGAATAGGTTTTAAGTTTACATTTAAAGACTTCAACAGTTAGTTGAAATATTAGTCTCTCTGTGTCACTCAGAGAGAAATGGTCGCACCGTAGCAATATATTTTTACCTTCGCAATATTTTTATGTCACTGAGAATTTTAGCATAATAAAAGTTTGTTTTTCTTTGCAGCCTTTACTCCACCTCAGCTTCCTCCTCCCAGCTCACTGATGGAGGCTACAAGTGGGAGTTCATGGGAGACGAGGGGAACTGGACAGAATACAAAGCACATGTAAGTAGAGCAATCAACAATTTCAGTTGTAGTAGACGCTTGTAAACGAAACTTACAAAAAAAAAAAATATTTTACTTTCAGCTAGAAACTTTTGTCATGTTATGGTACGTAATAGTATAACTTTTAAAGATAGTTAAAGGTGCTATTGATAACATTTGATACATGAAACCTGCCTTGGCGGAGGTCTGCGCTCTCCGAGTACACTTCTAGTTTATGTTGAGATGAGCGGTAAGTCGCTGCGCCATACCACGCCAGAGATACCACGTGATACCGACGTCGTTTTACTGTTGGCTTACAACCCTTGGCAGAAATGGGAACCAAACATCAGATATCTTCCACAGAGATAAACAAAACATTCATTTTGGACCCGCCAAAAGTATTTAAATTATTTGTCTACATAAAAATGTTATCAATAAGACTTTTAACTTTCATTCTTCATCTTTTTCCTGGTGAATAATGTCAGCAGTGGCATCTAGTGGTCAAATTGAAAATACTTTGAATGTGCATTCCTCTATAAGGTGGGCTTACTTTTTTGTATTTCTGTATAGGTATGTTCATTTGACAGCACTGCCATTGAGAGTCAATACCAGCTGAATCCACAGGGACAACTACACTTCAAGATCAAGAGATACTCATACACGCTGGATTTTTCAAGTAACGAACCCACATACAGCAATGAAGCCACTCCTCTGCTAAAACAATCAATCATTTTGCTTTTGTTGAGGGCAGCAGTTTAAAGGGGACCTATTATGCTTTTGTGCTTTTTCCCTTTTCTTTAGTGTGTTATATAGTTTTTTGTGCATGTAAAAGGTCTGCAAAGTTACAAAGCCTAAAGTCCACACTAAAGGGAGTTACTCTCCCCCACAGGAACACTGCTCCGAACTGCCTCCTGATCACCTTGCTTAAAGTCCCGCCTTTTCTTCAGTAACGCGGTGATGTCACCATGTAACACGTTTGTATAATACCTGCCTAGCGGCTAGTTTGGCACGCCTTGAAAAAAAAGCTAGTTAGAGCGGAGCTGGAGTGGAGTCTGAAGAGTTTGGTTCGGTTGACCAATCACAACAGAGTGGGACAGCTGACCAATCAGAGCAGACTAGGCTTTTTGGGAGGGGGTTAGGAGCCCAAACAGAGCGTTTCAGACAGAGGGTGAAAGGGATGCTGCAGCACAGCGTGTATGAGAAAAATAAAGCATTTTTTTTTAACATTAAAGCATGTAAACATGTTCTAGTAGGAACCCAAAATACAAGTATGCAACTAAAAATAAGCATAATAGGTCCTCTTTAAATCACCATTAAATCTCTGGTTTATCACAGACATGTGTCAAGTCAATGACAACATCGGGACTACGAGAGGCGTGAGGAGGACTACTGACTCTGGGAGTCAACAGAACAGCAGGTCAGGAGAAACATTTCACCATGAGATAAAAAAAAATCCCTTTAAATACAACAAATGAATCCTTATTTTACCCATGAAAACATACAAAACATCTTAATTGAATTAACCAAACCCCCTTAAATTTGAAAAGCCCCTATATGAAAAATTAAGAGCAATTTAAGCTATACATAACTTGACCCTTTATTTACTAATACTAATTTACATATAATATTCTACAAACCTCATAATAATACATTTTGTTTGTGTTATCTAAGTACAGACGTAGGCAAAGTTGTTGGAAACGTTCCGTTAAAGAGAGAAAAACCCACAATGGTCACTGAAATAACTTGAAACTGACAAAAGTAATAATAAATAAAAATTTACTGAAAATTAACTAATGAAAATCAGCTGTTGCTTTTGAATTGTGGTTCAACAGAATCATTTTAAAAAACAAACTGATGAAACTGGCCTAGACAAAAATGATGGTACCCCTAGAAAAGATGTAAAATAATTTGACCATAGGGACATATTAAACTAAGGTGTGTCCTGTAATTAGCATCACAGGTGTCTTCAAACTTGTAATCAGTCAGTCTGCCTATTTAAAGGGTGAAAAGTAGTCACTGTGCTGTTTGGTATCATGGTGTGTACCACACTGAACATGGACCACAGAAAGCTAAGGAGAGAGTTGTCTCAGGAGATCAGAAAGAACATTATAGACCTTCATGTTAAAGGTAAAGGCTATAAGACCATCTCCAAGCAGCTTGATGTTCCTGTGACTACAGCTGCACATATTATTCAGAAGTTTAAGGTCCATGGGACTGTAGCCAACCTCCCTGGACGTGGCCGCAAGAGGAAAATTGATGACATATTGAAGAGACGGATAATACGAATGGTAACCAAAGAGCCCAGAACAACTTCCAAAGAGATTAGAGGTGAACTCCAAGGTCAAGGTACATCAGTGTCAGATCGCACCATCCGTCACTGTTTGAGCCAAAGTGGACTTAATGGAAGACGACCCAGGAGGACACCAAATCATAAAAAAGCAAGACTGGAATTTTCCAAAATGCATATTGACAAGCCACAAAGCTTCTGGGAGAATGTCCTTTGGACAGATGAGACAAAACTGGAGCTTTTTGGCAAGTCACATCAGCTCTATGTTCACAGACGAAGAGATGAAGCATCCAAAGAAAAGAACACTGTACCTAATGTGAAACATGGAGGAGGCTCGGTTATGTTATGGGGCTGCTTTGTTGCATCTGGCACAGGGTGTCTTGAATCTGTGCAGGGTGCAATGAAATCTCAAGACTATCAAGGCATTCTGGAGCGAAATGTGCTGCCCAGTGTCAGAAAGCTTGGTCTCAGTTGCAGGTCATGGGTCCTCAAACAGGATAATGACCCAAAACACAGCTAAAAACACCCAAGAATGGCTAAGAACAAAACATTGGACTATTCTGAAGTGGCCTTCTATGAGCCCGGATCTAAATCCTATTGAACATCTGTGGAAGGAGCTGAAACATGCAGTCTGGAGAAGGCACCCTTCAAACCTGAGACAGCTGGAGCAGTTTGCTCACGAGGAGTGGGCCAACATACCTGTCGACAGGTGCAGAAGTCTCATTGAGAGTTACAGAAATCACTTGATTGCAGTGAGTGCCTCAAAAGGTTGTGCAACAAAATATTAAGTTAATGTTACCATCATTTTTGTCTAGGCCAGTTTCATTAGTTTGTTTTTTTAAATGATTCTGCTGAACCATAATTCAAAAACAATATCTGATTTTCATTAGTTCATTTTCAGTGAATTTTTATTTATTATTACTTTTGTCAGTTTCAAGTTATTTCAGTGACCATTGTGGGTTTTTCTCTCTTTGACGGAACGTTACCAACAACTTTGCCTACGTCTGTAAATGAGTCTTTCTTAAAAGGCCCCATAAAACCCTTGATTAACAACAGATTTTAAGGGGTGCATGACTTTTCCCTTATTCCCTTCCCATTTGTAAATTAACTCAATGCTAAATTACTATTACGCATATCTATTTTTGTCCGTCTCTTATGCACCAAAACTGCATAGCAACACCAGCTCAATTCATTTGGCAGTAATATGTGAACAGTGTGTAAATGTTTTCACCTATTCTTCAGTTCCGGCACACTGCCACGATGGCAGTTCCAAGATATCGGTGGAAAATGGAAAGATTATTTCAAAGGAAGCAAAGGAAGCAGCATTTCCAGTCAGGACATCGAGCTCAAGTACCAACAGAACCCGTCAGGAACCATCACGTTTACCACCAAGAACTTTAGCTATGAGCTCAACTTCTCAGGTGAGCTGGAAACATTTGCATCTACAGTTAAACATCTGTATTCAGGCTTTTGTAGAACCACTTATAAAGTGGTAATGTTACAGTAATGGATCACTTTAAATCTGTCTTTTGCAGCCATGACTCAGAGGAACCTGTCCACAAACACCAGCAGATCAGTGCGACGACTTAACCAGTGACTGTGGGACGACAACAGATTCGGAGGTCGGAGGTTAACTTAATGTTAATCCTCATAGTTACTTCACTGCCTGCCTCAGGTTGTGTCTCATATTGGAATGATTTAATACTGTTTTTCAACAAGCTGCCTCGTCTATTTGCTAATAGGATGATTATACTATACCTTTTGTGCCAAAGTGTGTTTTCCTGTCCATGGTTGGATTTAGGGTTTGGGTTCGTTTAAAGTTAGGCATCATAAATTAATAGCGTAAGGTTGGGTGGAGATTAAAGGGCAACTCCACCGATTTTACACATCACAGTCGGTTTACAGGTCTTGAGGAGTACTATTTCATGTGTGAAAACATTTGTGTAAGGCCTTTTGTGGTTCCAGAGGGAACTGAAATTTGATAAATTGCCTCAAGTGATGTCACATGAGTCAGTGTCGGTTGGAGACTACAAGTTTGAAATTGAAAATAAAAAATCTAGGGGTGCGGAGTTAGAAAGAATTGAGCTTGCCAAACCTCTGTAGTCCGCTGCTCATCTCTGATTCAGGCTAGCGGCTTGAGGCTACATTAGCCGCTACCAGCATAACACACCCAAGGAGGGTCCAAACAGGAGATGCCATGCGTCGTATCATTGGCGTACAACGCAACGTATGACCGCAGCTCCAGTTGCACTGCACGTGTCATACCCCATAGCTCAAGACCGTGTCCCAGCCTCTTTCAATTAGCCTTGAACACACCCAAATCTCAGACCAAATTGTCAGCAGTCGAGTTGCATTGTGGGTAATGTAGGCACTAGGTTTTGACAGAGAAGAAGAGTGCATGGAATAAAAAAAAAAGACGATCTCTTTTTTTAAGGTAAGGGAAATCACAAATTGATGGGGAAACACACTCGACACCTCTTTTAAACTAAAACCAAACGGGTGTTTACCAATGTTTCATATAACTGCCTATTTTTTGTGCATCTTAAAATGTTAATGATTCATAAATACTGCCTTGTAATTGGAGCACTTTTTAAAAAGAATGTGATGTTTACCTTTTGACAAGATACCTCTCTTAACCTAAAACCAAAGGCAAGTTAACTTTGATGTTTCATTTAAACATGGAAATCTTAAATGTTCATTAATCCTGCCATGTAATCAGTGCACTTTTTCTAAATTAAAGTTGCATACACCCCACTGTCTGATCTTTATAAAGCCATCACACAAATAACGACCACCCTTTGAGAGTATTACGATTGTGTACTTTCCTTTATATGTACAGATTTTCATTGAACCACCTCAGAGACCAGCACCTTCAACACATAAAACAAAGGGGCCACACTTCACATATATTGACAGCAGTGGTATACAAACAATCTTGTAGAAGAATAAGCTTTAGTTTTTTCTGCTTTGGGGTTCTGCCGGGATATGTGACGCACGCTTCACAGATCACATCCACTTTGAGATGAAGTCAAAACTGCACTCTACGGATGAAAAAAAAAGCTCCAATTGCGGAAACATTTCGTAGTCTTGTGTGACAAAAAATGGGGACATGAACAGAACCCTTAAGAGTCAAATTCACTAGCGAGTAACACCGCCATGCAGCTGGAGAGAGCTCACCGTGTATCGGTGGCATTATTATTACACAAAAACTAAAGTTGATCCAATAACAGACGTTACAACAATCATTGTCAGCGGAAACACAGTGTGACCGAGGTGCATCTAAAAACCCTAAAATGGTGTAATCATCTTCAAAAAACGTAAGATTTAGAATGAGTACACAGCTGTTTAGAAAATCTGACAGACCCATGTGTATTGTAGGTCGGTGGAGATGAAGGTACGGACGCATCGACGACGGCTGCTGGAGCCAATCGACGTGCACCCTTAACAACCAATAAGGATTATTGCACACGACTCATCTAAGGCCTCTTAACCATTATCACGCGGACATCAAAATGCCAAGGCCCTCACAGAGCAAGCCATCTTTAAATAGCTATATATTTACACTTCATAATAATAATATGTCACCAGCACAAGTCCCTCGGACAGCTGAAAAGTGCTGAAATCGAAATATATAGTGATAATCTTCATCATTGTACAAATTGGTCAACAGAAATGGTACGCAGGAGGATTTTGAGACCCTTAAAATCAGAGCAAATCCCGCTGGATGTGTGAATAAAATGGAATCGTTATTGGAGAAGATGCTAAAAATAATCTAATTATAGATCTTTTGTGGTCAAGTTCAGTAACATGCAACAAAGCCGGAGAGCTGATTAAAAGGAAAAAACATATTAATACTTGAGTAACAGATGAGTGTGTCTAGTCCTACTCGTGTACCCATGTAAGGCACGACAGCCTAAGCAGTGCATGTGGTCCTTGTTTGTCGCCTTTAGCATCTTGTTTAAAAGGGCACTGCTGTAATAGCTACTCCACATCCCTATTCCACTATAAGACACAGATGAATCATTCATACTGCATTTACAGAATTTGTTTTTGTTACCAAAAGGAGGTGATATGGTCGTCAACAACCAGACTAAACTAACCCTTCCCTTTTCAACATGCTTGCTTCGATGTCAAATTAAAAGGAGCGTTATGTAGCACTGACGTCTAGCGTTTTAAAACGGGTAACGGCAGTCCAAATTCAAAACACTGGAGTGTTGGCCCGTCCGCTCCTCCCGTGTGACTGATAGAAAGTATATTATATATTGGTCCTTTAAGTAACGCAAAAAAAAGCAAGCATTGGAACCTGATGATAAAAGAATGAGACTAGACTGAGTCCAGTTTGTGTTCACAAATGGAGGTTTCTGGTGATGCATGGAAACCATGGAGACGGACTGCAGTGGGGATACTTCCCCCCCCGTCTGAACCGTCAATTTTCTACACCCCCGTTCACATCGTCTCCACGGAGGAGCCTCCTGGATGCAGATCAGTGACTGCAGGCTCGTCAGTGCTACACTTCAAGCTACCGACCACTGGGCTCAGATATTTTGTTTGTTTGTTTTTAAGCCAACTCTCTGATCACTTTAGACATGCAGCGAATCCTAAAATAGTCTGGAGAGGCAATAAAGACACAGAAGCCTGAAATTGAGCAGATGTGAAGCCTTCCTTCTTTTTTTTTTTCTGCCAATTTTTGAGGGGGTGTTTTCTGATGCAACGTGTTCAGTGAAGTGAAATCCACACCATCCACTCAGTCATTCATGAGATGAACACAAAGCCTTCCTGAATAAATCTGAGTTGGGATTAAATCTCAACCCACGACGTTTTGGACGCCCGAGAATGTCAAGTACGAAACAGTAGGAAACCCCCAGCATTTAAAGAACACAGCATAGAAGAAGTAGTTCCCCGCGCGCCCCAACCTTTTGTCCTTCTGGTCAAGTAGAAATTCAGGTGAAAGGTTAATTTACCAGCTGAATGTGAGTGAGAGTTCAAATTTATACCAGGTTGTATTCAAAATACACACCTTTTGAGAGGTTTTTGAAATAGTCACATTCAATCAGCGTCTTGTTCTGTGAGAATTCAAGGCTCTTCTGTCCAAAGTTATTAAAAGAATATACTTGACCCTTTTTTTTTTTTTTTTTTAATTTAGCCGAATAAGTCTTTCAGATCATTGTTGACAGATGCGCTATGTTTAATTCCACTTTGGTTCATGCTAGGTGCAGCAGCAGGTTGAGAAAAGTTCTGCGGGTTGAAAAAAGGGTTCGCTTGCATCCCGAAGCCGCTGGGCGCTCCTCCCATCGCCACCGGTGCACCCTGCATCTGAGTCTGAGCGTTCTGGGCTGCGCCGTATTGATTGAGCCAAGGGCTGTTGGCGCCGGGCGTCGCCTTTGGACCCATTTGGTTGAGGGTGACTTTGGGCTGGTTGGGTGTAAAAAGACTGTCCAAGGCCGACAAGTCGGGGGCTTTATTCGTCTGCCCGATGTGTCCTTGATTCTGCGTGAGGGCTCCGAAGTTTGGGGTGCTGGTGGTGGTGGCCATGCCGCCATAGAGGCCGGGGCCTGCGGGCCGCATGCCCATCCCCATGCCTCCTGTCTGGAAGCCCATGGGTGAGTTGAAGCCGTTGGAGACCGGGGCGCCCATGGAGCCCACCATGGGGCTGGAGGAGGGGAAGGCAGACATGGTGGCGCCCTGCACTGGGGCTGGTCGCGCTGCGTTGGCCAAGGACAGGCTGTTTAGGGTTGTCATGCTGTTGAGCAGGCTGCTTGTCAGATCCTTAGTCTGCAATGTTAAATGTAAGATTTAAAGACGTTTCACACCAAGCATGGATTCTCGTCTGAAAAATGTACATAGAAATGTATAAAAACTGATTTTGCCACATCAAATTTGGGGGTCCGATTAGTTTATGTATTGTGTAGTTAACGTTAGCCCCTTCCGACATTCTCTCTCTGGATAGGTTTTTGTTGTGTGGAGTAATTCATTTGATAGATAATTTGCACCGCACTGGTGTGCATAGTTGTCAATGTGGAAAATGTGAATGTGGATTTTCCGTGTGTTTGTGCACACAGACGTTTTCAGGCATTACCTTTGCGTTGGTGGCGTTGGCTGGTTTGATGCTCTGCGGCGCCAACGGCTGCTGGTTCCTCAGTTTGGCTGCCTGCTCCTGCTCCTTAGCCAATCGCTGCTTCTCCTCCAGAGTCAGAGACATCTAGGGAGGCGCAAAGGAAGAGAGACCGTGAACAAATTGGACTACGGTGAAGGACAAAGGTGAAGATTTGTGTAAATGAGGTATGACATTGTTCCCATACTCTATTAGGCTGTGGGGCTGCTGCTGCTGCTGATGATGATCCATTCTCTTTTCCATTAACCCCTGAGCCGCCAAAGATATCATCAATCTGAAAGATAGAAAATGGAATCACTGCAGCACAGAGAGGGTAAGACATAACATTTCCAGGCTTTTTCAGGAACTTTAAAAGGAAAAATAATTAGATTTCTTTCACACAGTACTGTAAAAATATACCCATGTTCTCTGATCTGTTACCTGGTTGCCACTGCCAGGTGGGCTCTTAGTCTTCTCTGATTGGCTCCCTGGGTTTGTGATGTTTATACTCCTGTTAGAAGAGACATGAATTTGAATAGAGGCATTTATACAAGCCTGGTTAGTCATGGCATTATCATATCCATGTGGCCAGTATCAAATGCTAATTGCTTTTTAAGTCAGATCCATCACCATAGACGATCTATCTAATTAATATGTATAACCATTTCAGATTTCATCAGAGAGAATAATTGTGACGGATCACCTCTGCTGCTCCTGCATGATGTGCAGCTGCTCCAACTTGGTCTTGTGTTCGTTCTCCATGCGAGTCAGCATGTCCCGTATCACCGCCATGAACGAGTTAAACTGAAACATATCAGATAATATTAGATAAGAGGGAAAGTAAAACAAAAAAGAATCACAAGTATGCATTCTGTGCGTTTCGTGTAGTACCTGGTTAAGGTTGAGGTTGTTGTCTATACTAAGAGAGACCAGGTGAGGAAGGATCTTGGTGGCAAGGTGCTCTTTGGGGATGCCCAACTTCTTGTGGCTGAAGGTGCACTTATAGATTCCTAAAGCGAGGAGTAGGAAAAGTCCAATAACCAGTCATTAAAGGGTTTCAATAACACAAGTAGGAAGTGGAGTGTGACCTGATTATTTAATACCTAGAATTCCCATGAGTACTGCTGGTTCTCTGGAGGGGATCTGTTGTAGGAAGGGCAGGATCTCATCAATGACGTACCACTTGTCGAGATACTCCAAAATCTTCCCCAGACACACCAGAGAGTTCACTCGTACCTACACAGTAACAAAAAAGAAGATGCATGCATAGACAGATTCTTAGAGAAGGATAAGGGCAAAAGCAGGAGAAAAAAAAATATGATTCAAGCAAAAGGCAGCGGTACAAGCTGAGAGCAGAAAATGATGGAGACTCACAGCGAGTGAAGAGGTCTGTAGGCAGGCTGATTTGATTCGAGGGATGAGCGCGTTCTTCATGGACGGGTAGTCAATCAGGTTGGCAAACGTCGGGATGATGTTCAGGCACAGCTCCTGCTCGGACACAGATAAGATGTTATGAAACTGGACGTTTTTATGATGCCAAGGGCATTCGTTTTAACTGGTAGCACCGAGTGCAAGGTTTCCAAGTGAAATGCACTAAAAAATATACACCAATGTGGCAACTATTTTCACAATGTTTGTTGCTTTAGAAGTACAAAGCAACCAGAAATCTCAAACTGGCATAAAATATGTTGATACAGGATCTGGCCTTTTCAAAGATCAACTAAACCTTAGCTCCTTCAATCATGACCTATTGGAGGATGATGACCCCTAGACAATTTTGCCACCATCGGCAATTGATCTGGTGGTTTACAACTGACTGTTAATTTCATCTCACCAACACTTAAAATACTAAGCAGTAGGGGTTTGAATCTTTTGGTATCTCACGATTCGATTTTGATTCTTGGGGTCATGATTCAATTCAAAACGATTCCTGATTCAAAATGGATTCTATATTGAGTACATAGGGGTACTAACTTTTTAAATTATGGCATAAAAGCAGAGTAAAGTGTGTATAAGATGATGGAGTTTTTATAGTTGAAAAAGTTACATCAACTGATTGCAATAATGTAAATGCACAAAGGCAAAATTAAGACAAAAGGTAACATTTATTCATTCTAAACTTGCACAAATAAACCCTTTTTTTTTAAAGTTTTTAGTATTTTCTCAATTCTCAGGGACTTTAAGAATAACAAGTTCGAAGTTAAATAAAAATAAAATAAAAATGCTGCCATTTGCATAAATAAAATAGGTATGCTTGGGCTAGCTGCCTTTTTTATTTCTCAGAAACTTGCAAATTTCAAGAATAAGTTGTGCAAAAACTAACACTGTAAAACTGATATTTTGTGTGATTTTTCAACAAATCACACAATAACGCTTGACACAACTTTGACTTGGTGTGTAGGATTACTGTCTATCAGTAGGAATATATTTTTTATCGAAAAAAAAGCAGGGTTTTAAAAGTTGATTTTTGGAAGTTGTGAATCTTGATTCTTACGTGAATCGAATTTTCCCCCCAACCGCTAATAAGCAGCCCCATGTCCCCCCACTGTACCTGGATCTGTACAGAAGGAGCTTCCAGAGCTCTGTGGACCATAGGCAGCACGCTGTTCTTAATCTCCTCCGGGGGCGTCTTAGTCAACAGTAGATCCATCTTCTGCAGGAATATCAGCAGGATCTGCACAGCACAGGATCCCAGTTAGCAAAACAAGAGTCAAAAGCTCAATGCTACTTTCTACATACGAGTAAAGTAGTAAGTGGAAGTTAACAGAGACGGTGCTCTCAGTGGATTTAGTGTAAGCTTTTAGTACTACAAACAACACAACACTCAAACTAGCTGATGTGACCGAAGCGTATTCACAGCAGAGACCACTCACCATATTACTAGCCTGAAGAAGAAGCATGGGAAGAAAAATACAGAGAAAGACAAGTCTTGATGAAGTGGCAGACCAAACCCAAACAGATGCATGCTAGTTATATTTAACTGATTGATCTCACTTTCAAATCTCATACACACAAATGCCAAAAGGGAGAAAATATCATGCAAAGATTTAAAGAGGGAAATCACACTTTGTCTGAGTTTCACACGTGCTTAGACAACAATAGTGATACTGTTAAAACAACCAGCTTTGTTTCAGACGTGCATATGAATACTGTATGTGTGTCCACCTGAATGGGCTCTTGCTGCTTGAAAACAGGCGTGAGGTCCGGCATGATGAGGCGAACGTACTCCTCCTTGGTGCACTCCTCTGCGATCAGCAGCACGTTGGGCAGCACGAAGGGAACCATGTCCGGGTTGACAAACTCAGAGGTCAGTGCGGGTAAGATTCGATACACCACCACTCTCTGAGAAAGACGAAGAGCAGAGAAGAAGTCACAAAAGAGCATTCAAACTGTAATTCTGTATGTTCATTAGGGGTGGGGGAAAAAATCGATACAGCATAGTATCGCATTATTTTGCGTGGTAATATTGTATCAATACACGGACGTCAAGTATCGATCTTTCATTATATAAACTATTAACCTCTTAACAATCTAACGGCCACTATTCTGTCTTTCAGAGGTTGTAGCGGGTTCAGTCTTAAAGCTAGAGTAAAAATACTGGTATTATATGAAACTACAAAACCTAAGGAATCAATTGGTACAAACCACATCATGTTAGCTTATCGGGAAGAACGCTGAATAATGCTCCAAAGTTACCATTTTCAAAGGGGTCCCTTGACTTCTGACCTCAAGATATGTGAATGAAAACTCTGAGATGAACAGAGTGGAAACTGTATCTTATTAGATAAAACAGATGTTGAGAAACTGCATAATTTTCAGTTGAAAAAAGGTAATAAATCGCATTATATCTTATTGCAATACACAGCAAATCGCAAAATGTTTAAAATCGCAATAATCGTGATTTAAATATTATGATAATATCATATTGTGGGCCCTGTGGTGATTCCTCGTCTGTATACCATCAAATGAACCTCAACTTGCAGTATCTGTACGGTAAAGAAATCGGAAAAATATCCATACATCGCTCATATTTTGACCGTTTAGCTCACCCTTTGTACCCGATACACACCGTATTTCATAAACTAAATGTACGAGCAATTACCTTTGGTAGTTTGGGCAGGACTTTGGGGAGGCCTTTGTAGAACTGGGACTTCTGCAGGTTGTCCCTCTGGAAGAGGGAGTCAAAGTACTGCAGGGTCACAGCGCCCACGTCGTCAAAAAACGGAATCTGAATTTTACACAAAAAACAGAAAGAAAGAAATTTGTCCCCAAAGAAAAGTCAGATATTACAAACATAAGCACATACTGTGAAAACACGCTATTGTTTGAGTCTTTGCACACGTCGTGACGATGCGAACCTTGGTCATCTGGTCCGCATCCGGTCGGACGTTGGGTGTGACGCTGAGCAGCATTTTGACATGTTCCCGAACCTCCTCTGGGATCTTGTTCAACACTGCTGGACTGATGCTGCTCAGCTACAATCGAGAGACATGGAGAGAATGGAACAGGACAGAGAAGAGGAGGATGAAACGAGTCATTGATTGGTAATAGTAACACTCTCTTCTTAAATATCAAGTCATTGCAGCAGACAACTAAAAATGCGCTGTCGCTCAAGTCCACATTAGCTTGGTATCAGCTGGTCCTGGAGTGCGTCCAGTCACAATCATTATTTCAAGCATGTTTCCGTTTTACTACTCAAATCAAATCTGGACAAGACATCCGCCTCCACTATGAGCTGGACAATGACACAAATCTGAGCTGACAACTGCGGTTGCCAGAGAGAAGAACGTGAGAAAAGGAAAAGAAAACAAGCATTGGGGGAAAAAAAATAACTGCATGGCAAAGTACAATTTTCTGAAATATTTATGATCCTTTGTCTGTCCAGTCATTCGTCATGCTGTCACATGTGGCACGCCTCCACCCACCTGATCCAGTTGCCTGCTGAAGCTCTTAAATATGTCGTGCTTGTTGATTTTGAAAACAGGCTTGCCCTCATTGAAGACGGCGTGCATGACCACGCCCAGCGAGTACATGTCGGAGGCGGCGTCACAGCTGACGGACAGGATGTACTCAGGGGCGAGGTACTCAGGGTTGGGGAGGCAGAGCGGAGGGAGGTTGGGCTCCCACTCTTTACACGTGTACTTAAGCTGAAGAGGATGAGAGAACGTGAGAATATAAAGATGTGACAACACTGCAAAACGTTTTTTTTGGGAGATCATTTTGAAGGCAGTGAGACAGACGGTCTTCTAACACACCTCGGTATCTGAGGGGTTGGTGGAGGAGATGCTGAAGTCGAAGCCCATGATCTTCCAGGCTCCGCTCTTGTTGAGGATGATGTTCTCTAGAGACAAGTTGCCGTGGACCATTTTCACCCCACTGTGGAGAAAGGACAAACCCTCCGAGATCTGAAGGGATAGAAAAATGTCAGCTTTGTCAGGAATCAATCAAAACTTTATTTGTATAGCACCTTTAATAAAGGTTAATGAAACTTGTTAACGAAACTGACGAGTTATATTCATTAAAGAAAGTTGATTTAATAAAAAAAAGACTAACTAATTTAGTCTGATGAATCACTTTATTCAAATTGAGGATTTTGTTCAAGGATTTTTTTATATTTCTTTTTAGGATTATGACGTCTAGAACTGAAACTAACAATTATTTTCATTGTTGATTAATCTGTCGATTATTTTCTCGATTAGTCAATTAGTTGTTTGGTCAATAAAATGTCAGAGCTGGTTCAACTGGCTTTGAGGAGTAACAGCATATGAATGCGTATTGGACTTCTAGATGTAGATTACATGGTGCTAAAACCTGCCGGACAACTCAGATTTAGTGGAGTCGTAATAACAAAACGACAAGTTCTCTTTCAAAAATGTTTCAGTATACATCTGATAGATGGAGAGGCTGATGATTTACAAGGAAAAAAATAAATACAAAATAATAACCTTAGCTGCAGTTCAACATTGAGCAAGCTAACCTCTACTGCACTCTCACCTGTAGCAAGCCATACTTGGTCTCCACATCATAGAGTTTGTACTCCTTTATGTCGCTGGGCACGGGGCTAGGCAGGTTCTCCCACTGGCCCAGCACGTTGGACAGACTGGCAAACACCGGCTCTGTACAGAACGCCAAGCAGTCTCTGAGGGGCAGAAATAACATCAGCATCATTTGAATTGAAACAACTGCTTTTTTAAATGTTGAGTTTTCTTGAAGACAAATAGCAACATGAGCAAAGGCAGAAACGGAGAAGTCTTTTGAATTTAGAGCTGCCCTGGGTGAAGACAAAGTGGTAAACAGAAAGTAAGCACAAGACTGCCTCAACCTTACCTTATCTTATCTTAGGGGGCTATAAATTATTCAGGTAGCAGTCTACAGAGTCTTTTGATCATGACAAGCTTCTACTCACATATGCACAAAGACAGGCAGAGAAATACATTTGTTATGCAACTTTCCCCCTCGAATGTCAAGCCCCTCTATGAGCTGCAACTCATTCAATTTGTCCATGATATAAGTGTTTGTGTGTGTGCGTGTTAATCACCGTGACTCTTCCAGAGGATGCTGCACAGTCAGGAGACGCGGGTGACGCAGTCTGGTCAGCTGTTGCACCCCTTTTTTCAGCGAATCAACGATTTGGTCCTTCTCAAATTTCTGATACTTATCAATCATCTTCTTATCAAACACAAACACCGCTACTTCCTGGAGGGATCAAAGACAAACAACAAGGCACTGAAATTAGCTTTATCAAGTCCCACGGCTACTTCTGGAGTGGAAAGTCCTTGTTGACTTCAACAACAGCACAAACATAATCAAATGTCTATTGGTGTTGCACGGTATACTGATACTAGAAAGGTATCGTAATACTGATAGTAGTACCACTCTCTGCCTGAACTGTTACTGATTCAATGGCAGGAGCGCTATTTTACAAAAAAGCTTATTAAACGCTGTTTAATGAGTGATATCTGGTAGCGAATATAAAGTTTACCATCAAAGAAATCACATAAACTCAAGTATAGGGGACATAAGAATACTGTATACTATGTCGATTTTTTAATTAATAACTTTTTACAATAATAAAGAACTTTAAGTTTCATGTTCTGTCATCTATTATTCCATCACTTTTCCTGATGTTTTAGGTTTTGCCGTGGTATCGTTTCAGTATCTGTATCGAGATACTTAGGCAGGGTATCGTATCAAGGTAAAAATGTTGGTATTGTGACAACACTAAGACATTTAAATCTAAACTTTGAATGAATTGGAGCTGGTCTGGTCAGGGGGAGGATATTAACACCTAACACACGCACCTGTTTGGTGGACTTCTTGGTTCCATTGTAGATCCTCCAGCACAAGCCAGGACCCCCGCTGGCAATATGTCGTCCAACCTCAAACTCCCGTGTCACCGGGTTGCCCATGACAGCGCTGGTGACATCCGCCGTCACCTTGGTGACGGTGCTTTTTAGCTTGTTCAGCATAGACTCCATGTTCACGCCTGACCTGGCAGCTGAAGTGAGAGAGGTGGATGACAGACCACCCAGGACAGGTAAGTTTATAGTCAGTCCAACGTTAAAACCACAAAAGTCTTTGCAATCACTGAAGGAGGAAGCTGGAGCATAACCCTTTCTAGCCAAGCAAAAGCCTTCAACAATCCATTCGACATGCACTCTAAAAATGCACCTGCTTTAAAATTTGGACCTCAAAGTGGCCACCGGCGTCCTGCCTGTGCAGGCTGAGGAGAATAAGAACCATAACAGCCCAAGCTGTCCCCTGAAATATACAATGACTCAGAGCAAACCCAGCCACGCCACATTAAGGCTCTCTTTCAAAATACTTCAGAGTGACTTGAAAGCATGTTAGGCAACAGGAAGTCAGAAAAGAAGAAGAAGAATAAGAAGAATAAGAAGAAGAAGAAGAAGAAGAAGAAGAAGAAGAAGAAGAAGAAGAAGAAGAAGAAGAAGAAGAAGAAGAAGAAGAAGAAGAAGAAGAAGAAGAACATGGCTGACCACATTATTTCTATGTGAGAAATTTCTTCAAGGTTTCATCTGTCTTAAGTGGGCTTGTGGTACTTTCATGTATATTTCACTGCTCTGCAACAAGGCTGAATAAGCTTTAGTCTATAAATTGAAATGCAAACGGTACAGTATGCATAATTAATTCCTTACAGATGCACGCATAAAAAATATATGAAGCATCATTATTAAATGGATCAAAGCACACTAAATCTTAATCAAAATTTGAAAGCCCTTGCCAAGACCCTCCCTGGCCAATTCTGTTAATGAGAATCCCTGCTTGTACTGCATATACAGTATATAATGTATCCTCCTCAGCCGATGCCAAATGCACATATATATGAAATACATCAATAAGCATGGCTCAATCTGATGATGCCAGCTTTGTCAATGTTTACGTCAGTGTGTCAATCTATACTACAACAGCCAGATCTACTTGAGTCTAACCCAAAACAATAAAAGGTAGCTTCATTTCAACAAATGGAACTGTTGGAAGAGAGATTGCAGGATTTATGGCCTGATTTACTCAAATGTACGGGTATTATAATATCTGTGTTACTGCTCATTATTTACCTTGTGATGGATAGACGGTCTAAGTCAACAATGCATGACAAAAGCAATCAATATACCAGACGCAAATCCATGGCCATAACAAGACCTAATCATAAAAGGTATTTAATTAAATTACCTGGGGAAAAAAGTTCGGAAACTTGTGTTTGGTTGATTATGCTCTGCCAATGGTAAACAGTGTATTCTCCTGTTGGTTTTGAGTTGTTTTGGTGGATTGGATGATTGAAGTCTCCATCAGTAACAAGGAACAAACAAGACATATTGGCTATTTTACACTTTATTCATTTAATACACCATCAGGAGCCTCATTGGCAGAGCATTTTGGCAAATTTTTCTTTGGCGCTACCCACATAATCAGCTGTGCTGCTCATCCCACAAATGTATGATCCTTACAAGTTGGACATCATTGTGAAGGTCAATAAACAAGCTTTCCAACGATGTAAAATACAATGCCAATTAGCATTGTAACAACAGAGAAATAATCCACCAAAACTTTTTTTCCCCAGTTTATATCAATAAGCATGGCTCAATCTGATGATGTCAGCTTTGTCAATGTGTGTGTCAAGTGTCTCAATCTTTCTCAGTCACTCTCATTTAGTACATTTTCTACAACAGCCAGATCTACTTGAGTCTTAACTCAAAACAATAAAAGGTAGCTTCATTTCAACAAGTGGAACTGCTCTAAGAGAGATTGCAGGATTTCTGGCCTGATTATAACATCTGTGTTACTGCTCATTATTTACCTCGTGATGGATAGAAGGTCTAAGTCAACAATGCATGACAAAAGGAATCAATATACCAGACACAAGACCTAATCATTAAGATATTTCATTAAATATTTACCCATGCATGAGGCTGTTAAAGCTTTTTTATCTGCAACAGGTTTGAAGGATGTATTTGCCCAAAGAGCCCCTGACATTGTTATGATGTTATCTTATGATTGCAGTAATTTACTTTGCACGATTCTGTCAACATTACATGCTTTAGATAGTAGTGGCCAGATTAACAGAGGTAACTCACCTCACCAAAACACCTGCAACAGAGCCTTCCTAGCACAGTCTAGCCAGCTAGCTAGTCAGGATACCAGACAGTTAATCTAATTAACACCAGCTTACTACCACGATTATGCTTTGACAGGCTGTTCATGAGCGGTTAAACTATAGTTTAAACGTTGTGTTAAAGCATGTAAAGGTTATATTCATCGCTTAGCATGTTTGACAGAGAGATAGCTCGATGCTAGCTGAGTTAGCACAGTAGCTAACTAGCCAACAATGCGTCATTACAGTCTGTTTGTTTCATTCATAAACTATCACTCTCTACAGCGACATACCTCGATACGAAGAGGGCTGTAAGTTGTGTTTCTTGTTAGAAGTGGACTCTCAGCTGTGCCGCTGTCAGTAGTGGCTGAGAAACATGAGGAACATGAGAAACACAGCCTCCATGTCTCACAGCAGCAGACGAGATGAGCTCAGTGCGCGAGGAGTCAACCGACAACCGACTTCCGGCTTGTCAGGTGCGTCTACGTCATCAGCAACCAAACTGTAGGCTACATCCAGTCTCCTGATTCACAGTGTACACAAACACTGAGGGATTTTTTTTTTTTCAGTGAGTGTTGCATAAATTATAATAAACTGGGAAAAAAAAGTTTGGAAATTTGGGTTTGGTCGATTATTAAAGGGACTATTTGTAACTTTCAGAAATGCTTCTTAACAGCGACACCTGTGGCCGTGAAATCAACGAAAGTCAAGCTCGCGCTTGCTCGCTCTCAATATACCTGAACGAGCACCGCTCAAAACAGTGAGGCGACACACGTCAGCTAAAAGCACAATATCACTCTATATTTCAGCTGCTTGGCAGTAATGTTAGCTGATCAGACGAAGGTCTCTCCATGAACATGATTTAGATCTGATCCTAGTGTTGGTTTTTCCTGCCTAAGTGCAGGCTGAGGCAGCGGGACTCTGCAGCGGGGCTCCCTGCTCTCTCCGCCCACAGCCGGAGAGAGCAGAGGAGACACCGGCACCCGGTCGGTAACAAGAAGACAAGCTCTGGAACTCACTCCCCAATCTCATCAGAGACTCCGATTCCCTCACCACATTCCAGTCCCGCCTCAAAACACATCTTTTCTCATCTGCTTCCCCCTACCCATCAGTCCATGTGTATGTATGTGATTGTGCCTGTGTATGTCGCTTTTTGTCGTTCGTCTCCTGTCTGTCTGTCTCACACCGTTTTCCCCCCGACTATGTTAAAGCGTCTTTGAGATTACTATAAAGCGCTATATAAATCCAATATATTATTATTATTATTATTATTAAGACAACGTAAATCTCTGTAGAGCTTCGTCACTTCACAAGACACGGAAAACCTCTGTTGGTCTGGAGGAGTTGCAGCAGTTATTTCTGCACAAACGTCCCCTGTGCATTCACTAGATATTCTCAGAGCTAAACTAACTCTTCTGCAGTGTGTAGGGAACGCGCGTTCACGTCTAGAGGTGGAGCGAGCTGAGCTGTCTGAGTGAAGGTGAGCAGGCAGAGGAGGAGGGTACAGCGGCTACACGCGAACGCGCATATGCGAGCGCGCATGTGTGACGACCCGCTACATTTATGCGCGTACAAAGTTACAAATAGTCCCTTTAAGAATTATACATATATACTGTATAATATTAGAAAAATGTGCCAAAATGCTACAATAAATATAATGGTAAACACATTGCAACATTGAGGAAAAAAACGTGAGATTTCGAGAATAAAGTCATAATATTACGAGAACAAATTTTTAATTTAATGACAATAAAGTCATAACTTTATGAGAACAAAGTCGTAATATGAGAATAAAGTAATAACTTTACCAGAAAAAAAGTCGTAATATTATAAAGGAATAATATTAAGTAGTAATTTCACGGGTTATTTTAGAGGGGAAAATAGTATGACTTTATTCTCATTAAATTATGACTTTTTTCTCATAATATTATGACTTTATTTTTAAAATCTCAGATTTCTTTCCAACTCAATGTGGCCCAATACTCATTTGTAAGGATTTCATTAGTGTAATATTATGCTTTTTTCTCTCATAATATTACGTCTTTTTTCTCATAAATATATTACTTTATTCTTGTAATACTGACTTGTTTTCTCATAAAGATATGACTTTATTCTCATAATATTACTACTTTTTTTTTCTTGAAATAGTATTACTTTATGCTCATTAAATTACAACTTTTTTTCTCGTAATATGACTTTATTCTCCAAATCTCTGATTTTTTCCCCCCCTCAATGTGGCCCTAATACTCCATCGTATTAATATAACCTCTATACAGTCTGGAAGAAATATCTAATTTTTACAACCACATCAAGGACCACTGATTATCCATGGACTCCACTAGTACACATTACAAATAAAACAAATTACAGCAAAGTCTTGTTCAGAGACATCAATTAAACGTTTATTAGACGTGTTATTCCAACAGAAAATAAAGCATGTTTCAGCATCATAAAGTGCAATCTAACTTGATTTCAGTGAATGTAAAGAACAACAGATGCTGACTGAAATGACATTTGCCTGTAAAATACTTCTGCATGATTATGGCTTCATGAATTAAAAGAATTACAAACCAACTGAGGCATCATAAAATTAAATTAGTAGCCTAAAATAATATTAAGTCATTATTTATTACACATGAAAAGGAATAATGTCCATCATTCAAGTAAAATCCTAAAAAGTTACAATTAAAATACATTTGACAAACATACTGGCACTAAAATTATGCTTAAAACCCCTGAAAATTAAAACATTTTATATTAACCTGAGCTATGGTTAGCCTAATATATTATAGTACCCTTTCTGCTGTCATTTCATATTAGTTTTAATTTTAGAAATCCTCAAAGAAAGATCTGTCTTCATCTCTAACAGTTAGTGTTAAACCTTGTTCAGCTACATCGGTGTTGCGTTTACCAGTATTTTCCCTTAACCACACTACAGCATGCTACAGTAGAACTGGAAATCAAAAGATGATTGCCATAATATTGTTATTCAGTCTTCATTTGACATGTAGAAATATTAATGCCTGATCAAAGTGCACAGCATTACTTCTGCACACCACACTTCCAATAGTTTATCCAAATATGGTATCCATACCTGGACCAAGATGTACATCAATTAGTACAAAAGCTGTTCACCAATTGCAACCTGCAACAGCTGGCTAAGACTCAAGAGAGTATTTTTTTCCCCCAGTAATCCCTTTTAAGTTTTTATACATTGCATCTATTGTATTCCACAGTAATTGGATCCATGATGTGCATTCAATTATTATCATTCTTCAGTGTAAGCGCTGCACCACTGCAAACTGGCTTTGTGAAGTGCACTTAGTGAGTCAAACCCTTGTTTCAGAAGGTGCTGGAGAAGTGCTGGAGGAAGACCACAGGGTGATGCTTTTCAAACTCTTTGAGCAGCCTCCTCCTCTCCTTGACAGGTATGGTTTTGCTGGAGGCGATGTCACGAAGAAGCTGTTTGAGGCTCTCCAGGGTGGTCGCCTCTCGCTGATCCTCGTACTCCTGTGGCGTCACCTGCTGGCAGAAGGCGAACGCTGCAACACACAGACAGAGGGGACGAGGACATTAGTTTTTGACTGGAGCAATAATGCAGTGGACATACAGCATTTGAAGTTTTCTGCATATGTATAAGGGGTATCACATGTGATGGTGTAATGTCAGCCAGTGTGTGCATATTTAGTTGTAGTAGTATTTGACTTACTGGCAATTGAGTCAGGGTCTTTTCCCTGCTGCATAGTCCTCAGATGTGTCCTCACAGCTTCAATAAGGGATGTAGGAGTCTGGATTCATTACAGGAAGAAACAGTAAACAGCATCTTTAAAATGTTGAATCCTTTAAGTTTCTTATATTCTGACAAAAAATTGATTCAATAAAATGTTCTATTAAGACGTTCATGTGATACAAAACCTTTCAACTGTCTTTATTTATTTATTTATTGTTTCATTCATTCAGCTTCAGATTGTGAATGGTCTTATAAAATAAACCAGCACTGGCCATAAACAGAACATTTTCAAATGTCAAAAGATTATTATTTTTTTAAAATAGCATGTTAATGATGCCTGAATTAAAAAATTAAAGTGTACCTTGAAGAGCTCGGTACAATTGTCCATGAGAAACAGCACCAGGGTTTCGCTTTGGAATCGAGTCAGTTCAAGATTCTGGACAATTGCTCTCTGAAAGGTGCGGCAGACCAAGGCCCTGTTATCAATCTGGAAGGAAACACACCAGAAGTCAATAATAGATTCAAACACATTGACCACTAGTCCAACCTATATATATATATATATATATATATATATATATATATATATATATATAACCCTACAAAATATATATATAACCCTACAAAATATATATATAACCCTACAAAATAAAGGAACACTTGAATCTAAGAAAGCAGTTCAACAATGTACAACATGGGCTGAATAGGTGAAAAAAGGACCTGTTTCTGAAGACGGCAAGCATCTGGGTGAGCTGCTGTGGCCATAAAGGCCAGTAGTCTCCGGAGTTCATCTCTCACGCTCGTCTCCAGCAGGCGAAAACACAACTGAGATGCTTTGATGGCATCCTGCAGCTTCCCTTCATCTGGAAAGAAACAAGATGTCGTCAAGGATCTCTACGAAGGATTTTTCTTCATGGAGAGACAAAAAAATACGGACCTTAATGACAGGAAAATGGATTAAAACCTTATCAAGTCTCACCCAGCAAATTCACAATTGCAGCGTGTATGTCCAGATGGCGTCCCGAGAGAAGCGGAGCTTTTTCCTGTCCGCTGTAGTACTTGGCAATGGTGTCAAAGAGTAGTCTCTTTTGGCTCGCCATCTGCTCTGCCTGGTCGTCTTCTGAAAAGACGTCGGCGCCTTGTTGGCTGAGCTGTTCCCCTGCGACCACGATCAGCTGGTCGGGAAAGAACTCCAAGCAGTCTGCTGCTGCCGACAGCCACCCGTCCAACCTGAAAACAAAGGGTGATGAACAGCATCAGTTTTACACAATTCTAGTTTTATGTCCATTGTGCAAAAAAGCTTGAAGTATTAAATCAGAGCACTGACTTGGGCAGATGAAGGGTGTTGGGCAGCTCTCTCTCCAGGCATGTGTTAGAGATAACCAGGTCCTGGGTGGCCAGAGGAGCTCTGCAGGCCTGAAGCTGACCCCTGGCAGGAGAGGTCAGGATGCAGTCCAGCATGGGCAACTCTACTATCTGCAGCAGCTGCAGCAGCGTCTGCTGCTTCCAAACCTCATCCACCACTAGGGAAGGAGAAAATAAGCTGTCATGAACTATTGTTCCCCACTATACTGGCAAATACTGACAGATTATCTCAGTCTTACCAGCTTTGGACAGAAAGGCGGAAGTAGAAGGGGTTGTGTTTAAAGCTGCAGACAAGGTTGGTCGCAGGTTGATGTTCCTCAGCAGCCTCTCAACCCTCCTGTCTGATGGTCCGACAGCGAGGGGATTAGAGATGGTCCTCAATTCATTCAGCCTCCTGAAACAACAGGAAGAATTATGGTGATTAATAAGCAGTGAGCTGAACCTTGATATAAAAAGGTGATAATATTGGGTGTGACTATTAGTGTTTAAAACCAACCTGGAGCTCTTCTTCCTCTTAAGCCCATGCTCCTCTGGTGTCATGTTTTCTGTGTCACTATTGTACTCCTTCATGGCAGAATTGGGTGACACTTTATATTCCAGAAAACGGTAAAGGCTGCAGCTGCTGTCCTCGAAGGTCACCTCCTTGTCTCTGCAAAACAGCTTCGTACCGACCGGTTCGAACACCTTAGCCTCCATCAGAGCCTGGCAGAGACGAGCGGCTTTGAGGCGAGACACTTCGCTGGTGCAAAACACCACATTCTGCATCAGATAGCTGAGGACGGCGTCCACAGCGTCTGAGCCCGTGAAGCATTCGGCGTGAACGCGCAGATGCCTTCTACAGCGGCGCACCTCCACCTGGGTTTGCAGGGCACGGATGATGTTGTGCCACAGCTGGGTGGCGCCGAAGGGCCCCGAGAAACCTGTCAAGGGACACAGAGGTTAGAGGGGAAAGAGGTCAAAACACGTTGAATCCCAGTGCTAAAATGTTATGATGGACTTCATACAGGTCCAATTATAAACAAAAGATTGAAAAATGATTAATTCACATTCATAATCATTTCTTTTTGGAAAAGCCATCATTTTATTTGGTACCTTTCAAACAGCTCTGTTGATATATATATATATATATTTTTTTAATTATACGTCTAAATAAATTTTTTATCAATATGACCTTTAACAGTATAGTTGACGCTGGCATATTCATCATTTCACTGGAAACGAGTAGTGTTAGTGGAATGTAACTAAGTACAGATTACAATATAAATACAGATTAACATATTGTACTTATGTGCAAAGTTCAGGTACTTGTACTTTACTTGACCTCTTTACCTCTCAGATATGCTTCAGCAGTACACACCTACTAGACCTCTAAGGTCACTGGGAAAAAATCTATTAGTAGTACTCAAGGTCAGAAGGAAACATGGTGAGGCTGCTTTTAGCTGCTACGCTGCTCAACTGTGGAACAAACTTCCAGATAAGGTCAAAGATGCACCAACAGTGGCCACTTTCAAATCTAGACTCAAGACCAAACTGTTCTCAGACGCTTTTCTTAATTGATCAAATGCTGTACTTTACTGTCTTTTGATTGTTTTTATTATCCTTTTACATTTTTTCTTTTAACTTATACTTTTATGCACTTTGTGCTCTTTTATCTTGCTTTTATGTAAAGCACTTTGAATTGCCTTTGTGTATGAAATGTGCTATATAAATAAACTTGCCTTGCCTTGAGTATTTCCATTTTTATGCTACTTTACACTTCCATTTTTTACTAAATTTCACAGGGAAATATTGTACTTTTCTGGAATACATTTATCTGATAGCTATGGTTTATAGGGATCTACTTTACCATAGTCAGAATAAAATAAAAAATAAAATAAATAAAATAAATAAAATAAATAAAATAAATAAAATAAATAAAATAAATAAAAGTGATCTTAAAAATAGCTTTAGTCTTGTTTTATTTCTTTTTAAGAAAACAATATATTAAAAGTAAAAATGACACTCAGAAAGAACCATTAGACAGTTTGCTTTATTTTCTGTCTTTCCTGCAGTGAAATATAGTTTAGTAGTTTATTGAACTTATAAAACCTTGTTTAATATAGATTAAACTATCCACTGTTATATAATGTATCTCCACGTTGACCAGCTGCAACAGTAAAACTCTGCTTACACATCAATAATAACAATCTCATAATCTGCTTTTTACCTACTTTTTTATAAGACCGTGAAGGCCTCATTCACTTGTTCTCCACACTATTTATTTGTTTACACAGCTGTGCTTTGTTTGTGTGGTTGTATTTATATATAAGGTGAGATTAGATAACTTTAGACTTATTTAGCTTTAATACTCAGGTCTTACCGTTCTGTATATTATCACGAAAACTCCTCGTTTGGCTGTTCAACCTTCTGAAGCGAGGAGTCAAATCTACCGCCATCATGAGCTCTCCCCATGTGACGTCAACGTCCTTCTTCTTCTTCTGCTTTGCATTTTAAAGCGGATTGCAATACCAACTTGTTTGGTGCATACCGCCACCTACCGTACTGGAGTATGTAGAACGGGATCTGCTTTACCATATACTGTATGTATGTCAGAATAAAATAAAAAATAAAATAAAATAAATGCATAAATGAATACATGAATACATGAATAGATAAATAAATAAATAAATAAAGAAGTGTGAGCCCTTTCCAATTTATATCTTAAAAATAGCTTTAGTCTCGTTTTTTTTTCTTTTTAAGAGCAAAATATATTAAAATGACACACAAAAGAACAATTAGATAGTTTGCTTTATTTTCTGTCTTTCCTGCAGGAAAATATGCGGCACTGACTCCATCTACTCATTATTTATATATACTGTATGTACTATATATGTTCTTAATGTTTATGTTCTTAATATGCCTTGTACAAAGTATTTTTATATATGTACATTCATATTTCCTGATATGTATATGTTCTTAATAGGCCCTTGTACAAAGAATTTCCTTTTATAATTGTAAAATATCTTATTATTTTAAATGGAGCATCCCAGCAAAAAGCATTTCACACGATTGTACCTGTATAACCGGCGTGACACTAAACATCTTGAATCTTGAATTTGCATAAAGCCAGGCCACAATGACCCAGTCGTGAAGTTAATGACATTCTCTCTTTTCATTTTAACAGACTCCTGTAAAGAAAAATAACACCTTACCTCCTGTTCTTTCAATGATTTTTTGCCTAATCTAATTCTTCCCGTAAAACACTAAAAAGCCAATTTGCATTACAGACTATTTATTATTATCTGTATCACATTGGTACACCAGCAGGCTACAAAGAAAAACACAAAAGTATGAGCAAAAAAAAATCATGAATTGAACTGAGGAATTGCAGATTTTTATTGCATTACGATACACCCTGTGTTTTTTGTCATGTAACACACATCAAAGGTAATGTGTGGAAAAATAACGCTGTTTGAAAATGAACTTGAATTTGCATTAGATAAGATAATTCTTAATTAGTCCAACACAAGGGACATTTAGTTTTACAGGGGCAGTGCAACATGAAGAGGCATCAGGCAGCAACAAATCAATATATAATAAATACATTTGGTTCTAAATTAGTCAATTAGGCAGTATATAGATATGTGGCAGCATGAACGTAACATGAAATATCGGATAATTTCAGGAGTGTTCGTCCTATAGCATAGCATATTGCACCAGCAGTGTGCATGTTAGTGCATTACATAATCCGAGGCAGTATTTATGTGTAAACTTCAAATCCTTTTGACACAGTCCCCTATGGCAACTAAGTTTTTTTCAGTATAATTTCATCTTATCCTGAATTCCTTTCTAATACAAACACAATATTTCATTTAGCAAAAAGACACCAATGTAGAGCCAACAATTTTCGGTGTGCACCCAAAATATATGAATCGTGAATAGTTGAATGAATAGTATTGCACAATTGTTTGCGGACTTTCTTCTTCAAGTCTTGGAAATCCCCTTTTCTTTCTCACACCTGCACACGTCTGATATTGCGTGAACGCTTGGTTTTGAGGTTGGTTTGGGTCTTTGCTGGGGGGAAAAATGAAATAAAACAAATAATTAAATAAAGCGTGTTTCAGGATTACTATTCAAGGAAGTTACAATTTATTATAGCTGAGAGAGTTGTATTTTCTCTGTAACGCTTTACTTTAAAGGGCCATAAATTCGTCATCATTTCCTAGGAAGCAGTTCTTTTCACAGAAATGAATGGTTATATATTGTATGTGTTTGATGCCCATATTTGATTCAAGAATTTCTTATTCTTGTTTTTATTATTATTTACATTTCCTCTACATATATTGTGTTATAATTATAGCATTATGTAAATACTTTACATGTCACATTTTATTTTCTTACATTTCTTTAGGCTTTACATAAGAGCAACCGTAGCGTCCAAATTTCCCCTTGAGGATCAATAAAGTATTTCTGATTCTGAACTGCTTTAAAACTCAACACAACAAACTAAACTGTCTCTATTTTCCATAAAATGTATTATTTCCAGAAAATCCTCTTGTTATTATTGAACCCATAAAATAAAGCGTTACCATTTTTTCTCATCACAGTATTAAAAACATGAGTCAACCTGCAAAGTCCAGCTGGTAGGAGTGTCCCTTCACTTTGAAGGTCATGCTGCCGTTGGGGTTTTGCTGGTACTTCTTCTCGATGTCATCGCTGGTTACTGAGCATTCAGTTGAAGTGTGACGCTGCAGAAACCAATCAAATCATCACGGTTTATCTTTGCACTCTTATTTAAAAAGTCAAATAAAAGTTGCTTAGCTAAATGTAACCCGATAACTGACCCTGTGTTTGAACTCGTGCCAAGCTCCACTGTCTCCCTCAAACTGCCACTGAGGTTTGTCCACAGAAAGATGCTGGAGGGCAGCTGTTGCTTGAGTAACTCTGTAATTGCCAAAATCAAATTCTGGATTAATTTTAAAAGGAACAGTTTTGGGAAACGCACTTATTCACTTTCTTCAACGAACAAAATCCAAACTCACCCTGCTCCTGCTGGCTGTTCCCGGTACAGAGGTCGACGAGTAACTCTTCTCTTTCTCTTTGCAGTCACCTGTCGCATATCTAACAAACAACATAAAGAAAACTAGAATTACCACCTCCTGGTTGTATGCCTCTGCCAACCAGACATTACATCTCTCTGTCCAAAAGTACAACTGAACGCTGAATAAGACATTTTTAGGCAACCAAAAGGGTTATAATTACCTCTCATGAACTGAAAACACATTGTGCATGGGTTAAAGTTCTAAGACAAAAACACGGACAACTATCAGACCGGACAACGCCGTGGTAGCGACCTGTCAATCACAAGGTAGCCACGCCCTAAAGCATCCCCTGCTTTATGGTCTATTTGACTCTAAATGGGACCATAATTTACTAAATGAACATCATGCTGTATTGAAGAAGACTTGAAACTAGCAATTGAGACCATAAACTCATGTTTATAATGTTTACTGAGGTAATAAATCAAGTGAGAAGTAGGGTCATTTTCTCATAGACTTCTATACAATCAGACTTCTTTTTGCAACCAGAGGAGTCGCCCCCTGCTGGCTGTTAGAAAGTGCAAGTTTAAGGCATTGACTTCACTTTTCACACCCTGGAGCTGGTTGGTATCTGAGAAGAAACTAATTGTACAAGTGGAAGTATTGTGTGAAGGTTTTGTGAGTATACTTCACCTCTGAATTTAATCTCAACGGTATCAGCACCGACGGTGAAAGTGTAAGAGCTGGTAGGGTTACTCTGGAACTTATTCTCTATGTCAGCGCTCTTCACAGGACTGGGGTTACCCTTCGAATCCTGTCCAGAAAAAAACAAAAACAATAGTCATTAACAAACTAACCAAGAAGATAAAAACAAAACAAAAAATATGTCACACTTGGTGTATTTTTGCAACCAAAAAGAAAAGTCTATACCTTGTCTCCATACTTGATCCACTTCCGACGCAGTGTGCAGTACCAGATCCATTCAGCTTTTCCATCATCCAGACGTCTCACTCTCAGACTCTTTCCATGCACTCTCATCCTGTTGAAATCTATATTCACCGCCCTACACAGAGAGACGGATGGCGATAGATAAATCAACCAGTTTCCTTGCGTCTGTGCTTAGAAAATGTTTGTGTTTTTAGCTCTTCTTACCCATACGGTGTGTTGTAGATTTTGATGCTTTTGGTGTGGGGCAGCGAGTACTGGGCCTCGATAATGTGATCATTACCAACATCCATCCAGCCGTTTCCATCATCCAGCTGCCACTGGTAGTATCGGCCATCAGTAAGCTTTGGATCTGGTTAAAAAAACAAAAAAAAAATGTTGACTTTTGAATTTACAGTGAAATTATAATCATAATTTTATTTTTAAGGGGCATTAAAGCTGCACTAATCAACAATTTTTTAATATCAATAATGGATCAAATGACTCCGTGTAATGTGAAAAGTGATGGTTGTAGTGACTCAAAATCACAAATATAAGAAAATAAAATAAAAACTTTGACAAAAAGGGAAATAATTTAAGGAAAATCAACAGATGAAGAATACCTTTGTCAGGACTAGCAGACATGTGAAGAAGAGACAGAAGAAGTAAAATAGAATTAAAATAGTAGGCAAATAATGTATATTATAAGCACATAGTATAATAAGTTAAGAAGTTTTGAGTGTAAAAGTTTTTGAAATTAAAATCAGAAATAAAGACCAATCATTCAACCAGTGGTGGAAAAAGTACTCAGATGTTTTACTTATGTAAAAGTAGCAATACCAATCTGTAGACAAACTCTGTTTCAAGTAAAATTCCCGTTATTTAAGTAAAAAGCACAAAGGTTTTAACATCAAAATATACTTATAGTACCAAAAATCACCAAGGGAACAGCAAAGTCCTCTCTTTATCTACATTAATAAATCATATCTCATTAGTTGATAATATTTTGTGTTATTAATCTGAATCTGCAAAGTAACTAAAATGAATGTAGTGGAGTAAAAGGTACCATATTTGCCTCTGAGATGTAGTGGAGTAGAAGTATAAAGTAGCAGAAAATGGAAACACTCAAGCAAAGTACAAGTACCTCAAATGTATACTTAAGTACAGTACTTTACTTTGCACCACTGCATTCAACCTCTTCTCTCTTCCTCACCAGCAGACGGTGATCGGTCTGGAGCCCTCCTGCTGTCACCAGAGGGCTCTCGTCCTTCTCTGGGGTGTTTCCGTTTACACTTGTCTCCGTAGCGACAGCTTCCTGTCAGGGCGTCCTTGCAGATGTGCGGGTAAGAGCACTTTGCACCATCCCGACAGCGACCGCGGTTGTAATGCTTGCACGGCTCTTTCCCCTTAGGCTGAAAATGAAAATATAGAGCCTGTAAGAAATTCCTAATGAAGAAATGGCTTAAAAAAATAAACATACACCTTGTGTAGATGAATGGATTGACTTGGTTGGTAAACAATATTTATGTAATCGAGAGAATGATTTTTAACTTGAGAACCCAGAAGGACATATTTTTGGAGAACTGGAGAAAAATGGAAAGTGTACGTCTCAAACTTTAGACCTGATTTTGTGTAAGTAAGCATTAGAAACATACTAGTGTAATAAAAACCTCCAAACTGTCTATGATGTAAACAGTATATCAATCCAATTTTGTATTTATTAATTTTTTTTAATTTATATTTAATTTATTTTTCTTATTTATTTATTTTAATTTATTTTTCTTAATTATTTTTCTTAATTTTTCCTTTTATTTTTTATTTATTTTACAATTTGTTTTTATTTATTTGTCACATTTATTTTTAGATACTTTTCTACTTCATTCTTCTTTATTTTTTTCTTCTTCTTCTCATTATTTATTATTATTATTATTATTATTATTATTATTATTATTATTATTATTATTTTCATGCTCAAAAGGTCTCTGTGATCATTTGGTGTCAATTTTGTTTATGTAGTTTCTGTTCATTCTGTATCTCTAAAAATTAATATAGATAATTACAACAACAAAAAAGGCAGAAAATTAAAATATGGAAGATTTTTTTTTTTTATCACTGGAGAGGTATGTATAGTTATGTTGTATGTATATAGTTGTGGCAGTAAACTCTCATCAGCATTTGGAAATGTGTAAAGACTATGTTTAAGTGGGTAATTATGAACTAGATGCTGACTCTAACATCGTCTCTGTCCAGTAACAAACCTGACAATCAGTTTCTATATCTGAAGTCCCTTCATCGTCCGACTCAGTGACGTCAGATTCACTCTCAGAAGGCTTTTCCTCATCAGACTCTGGAAAAAAAACACACACACATCAAATGTTTACATGTCTGGTGAACACATATGTATAATTCCTTACAGGGTGGATATACTTTACATTCAATACATTCCTGCAAAAAACCTGACTATTCACTATACGGCCAAAAGTATAAAGACAAATACTTGTGTGCACTGGGCTGTTTTTCATTGTTTGGTCCCATTTGGTCCAAATAAGGGAATTCTTAATGCTACAACACACAATGATATTTTAGATAACAGTGCACTTCTAACTTTGTGACAATATTACACTTTCCAAATTAAATAATGTTTAATGTAGCTTCTATTGGTGTATAGTGTTTTTATGTAAATATGTTTTAATGTGTCCTGTCTGGATGTTATATGTTGTGTTTTAATGAACCCTTTTATTAGCAGTTTTTGTAAATGTGAAGGCAAATCTCTATCTTTTGTACGTGACAAGCAGACAATAAAATATTTTATATCTCTTTATCCATCTTCTACCTAATAAAGAAAAGTATTTTTTTATAGAAAAATGCCTTTAAAAAAAGAATATATATATATATATATATATATAAACATTTTTTTCACTTTTTTATAAAATACCATATGATATTATTTCTGTCTCATTTTGAGACAGTTTAATAAAACAAAAGTGTAAGTAACTATTGTATCTACTATTGTATCTTTTGTACGTGAAAAGCAGACAATAAAATATTTTCTATCCCTCTATCCATCTTCTACCTAATAAAGAAAAATATTTTTTACAGAATAATGCCTTTAAAAAAAGAATATGTACATATATAAATATATATATAAACATTTTTTTTCATTTTTTTTATAAATTACCATATGATATTATTTCTGTCTCATTTTGAGACAGTTTAATAAAAGAAAAGTGTAAGTAACTATTGGAGTACATGACTCATAGTGTGTATCTGCTGCCCCCTGCTGCTGGATAATTAAATTACAAGCTGTGTGCTATTTATGGCAATGATCTACACGTTGGAAAATAGTTAATAAATACAAGTTAGATAATAAGTGTACCTTTAATTTAACGCCATGTAAATGAGAAATGTAAATGTAAAGCATGACTTTTATATATAGGTTTGTGCTACAGTTGTAAATAAGTCCTGTAAAGGACCTCTATAGAAGAAACGAAACTGAAAGTGTACAAAATATGTTTTTCATAAACACTTCTGATAAATCTGTGTACTCGACTGAGAGTTCACACTTTGGGCTTTTCCATCGTGTTTCCCCTAATATAAAATAATAAAATTAATCCTATTGGGTTTTGGTTTGATATCAAACTCTACTACAACTATAGATGTCTGATATAAACAAAATAAAAACCGGTTTACAAACACACAATGGCCACATATGAGATCATAAAAAGTGGTTAAGCATATGGTTAAAACACAGTTAACACAGCAGATAATCACTAGAACATGAGTTAGAGTTACTTACCATAAGCAGACGCCATTCTGGACTTTGCAACACTGAACTTTCGTTTTCATTACCCCACTTTTAATATACAGTCACACCCACAAGAGGCTGATCCTGCTGGGAGTGCTGCACACAGGAGTCTAGACTGACAGCTTTATATATCGAGGCTACAAATACATTTTAATATTAATATTGTCAAGGCACCCAGCGATTACAGATACCAGTGATTGCTGTTCTTCTGTTTTATGTGAATTATTGTATATCATGTTGTTGTATTTTATTGTTTTATAATTTTATTATCTACTGTTATGGATATGTGCAATAACATGCTGATCACTCTGTGCAATAATTATAAGATAAGATAAGATGAACCTTTATTAATCCCTGGATATATATCATATATTATATGATGCTGTGCAATAATTCTATAATTATCTGACGGACACTTTGTGCAATAATCTGGCAAAACTGTCATCTCATCAATATACATATTGTATTTTTATATTTTATATTGTATTATCTTTTATATTTTTTATATTTATATTGCACTATTGTATTATCTTTTCATTAGCACCTATGGGATTGTCACAATCTAATTTGACAATGACAATAAAGGGCTAAAATCTTGTATCTTGTTTTACAATTTTGTATGGCTGCTACCTTGACCAGGTCTCTCTTGCAAACGAGATTTTGATCTCAATGGGACTTCCTTGTAAAATAAAAGGTAAATAAAATAATAATTAAATACATTAGCCGGACATCCAATCTCCAAAATCCAGGACCCAGAATTAACCTGTAATTTTTTTTTTAAATAACCAACAAATATTAAAACAAACAAAAAAACAAGGCATTGTATATAAAACCTATAGGCTTTTAGCAAATAATCCACCAGTAACCTATAATAGAAATACAAAAAAACATAAATAAATCAGAATCAGATTTCAGATTATGACTATATTCAGTTTTAACAGTTTTTCTTCATCTCCTTGTATTTTTATATCTGGTATATATTTTTTGTACTTTGTACTTTGCACTACTAACTTTTTTACTGCCTTTTTACTAACATGTTTTGCACTATGGAACTGTGATGCTGAAACTTGAATTTCCCTCGGGATCAATAAAGTAACTATCTATCTATCTATCTATCTATCTATCTATCTATCTATCTATCTATCTATCTATCTACCTATCTATCTATCTATCTATCTATCTATCTATCTATCTATCTATCTATCTATCTATCTATCTATCTATCTATCTATCTATCTAAAAGGTCAAAGTGTCATTGTAAACTGTATAGAGGTAAGTGGAGTGCAAAAATGTGCTAAAATATTGTATAGCTGATGTAATATGCAAACCAATTAATAAATAAACAAATTAAATAGTACATTTTAAGAACAATATATTTATATAAACAGAGTAAAGTACACAAAATATACTGCCTATATATCTGATCACATTATTCTGCAGTGTGCTAAAACCTCCACTGCACCACAGTGGCGATAGTGAGCTACTCCCGCCCCTACTCTGTTTAAAACCAGCGAAGAAGAAGAAGAAGAAGAAGCTAGGGTCCCTCTGAAGGAAGAAGGAGAGAGGAGTCTTCTCTGACGAAGGACACTTGATAAAAAGGCTAAAACGAAGAACGGGAGAAAATAGGGATAAAAATGGAAATCAGTGACCACGCTTACACGAGCACCACTTATGATAAAGTCAACCCCGTGGAGTTCACATATAAAAGTAAGTACAGGAAGCAGCATGTTTTAAACAAGCTAGATAGCTAGTACTCATTTAGCTTGGACACCTAGCAAGTAGGCTCCACGGTCAAAGTACCCAAATAAAGCACGCTCTCATTCAACCATTAAAAAGTGACTATAGTTAACCATGTAGTTAAGGCATAGTGTTCAGCCAGCCTCCACTGGTAATGTAGGTTGTATTTGTCTTGTAATGTGTGTCTAAATGAGTATAGACACACCATGAGGCAACAAAATATACGTACTAACACACTTGAGACCTAAAACCTGTTGTAAAGTTCAGCTAAACCAGGATTCTGCAACCTGTAGCTCTTTAGCTCCTCTCCAGTGGCTCCCTGTGGATTTAAAAAAAACAATTGGTGGAAATGAATAACTGTTTCTTGTTTACATTTTCATTTTTATTTATCATTGTTGTAGGTCTATGGTACGATGGAGTAGTAATTTTACGTTTTATTTCCTTTTTTTCTGGTAAAGTTATGACTTTATTCTCGTTATATTCCGACTTTTTTTCTTGTAAAGTTATGACTTTATTCTTGTAATATTATTACTTTTTTTTCTCGTAAAGTTATGACTTTATTCTCGTAATATTACGACTTTGTTTCTCGTTAAATTATGACTTTATTCTCGTAATATTACGACTTTTTTTTTCTCGTAAAGTTACTACTTTATTCTTGTAATATTACGACTTTTTTCTTGCAAAGTTATTTATTTTTTTCTGGTAAAGTTATGACTTTATTCTTGTAATATTACGACTTTTTTTCTCGTAAAGTTTTGACTTTATTCTTGTAATATTATGACTTTTTTTCTCGTAAAGTTATGACTTTATTCTCGTAATATTACGACTTTTTTTTTCTCGTTAAGTTACTACTTTATTCTCGTAATATTACGACTTTTTTCTTGTAAAGTTATGACTTTTTTCTCGTTAAGTTATGACTTTATTCTCGTAATATTACGACTTTTTTTCCCTCAAACTGGCCCTAATACTCTGTAGTACATTGCACTTGGGCCCTCACTGCATTATAACTATATTCTATATACTTAGACTATAAACTGTGTTACCTCCATCACAATGCTCAAATGTTTTGAGGCTCCAGACAGATTTATAATTTTTTTTTTGCCTAAAATGGCTCTTTTGATAGTAAAGGTTGCTGAAATACAGTCTGCACAATGCATAAGTGTTTATTACAGCAGCTCTCATGCAGTCATTTCTAACTGATTTCTTTCTCTCTCCTTCTCAGTGAGTGCAAATGAAATTGAAGACTTTGTAAAGCTGAGGGTTTCCAATAAATACCTCTTCTCTGGAAGGAGAAACACTTCCATGTGGGCATGGAGGTATGCCAGCAAGTTAACGCTCTGAGAGACATTACTGTGTGAACGTAGAAAAAGGTTTAAATTAGGGTGACCAGATCCCAATTAACCTTAATGTGTGACAAAGAGTTTGTGTGGGACAATGTGGGACACCAAGTCTGAGAGGTAGTCTACACATTTTATATAATGTCTAACTTAAATAATAAACATTTATATTCTGCCCCTTATCTTGCAACCTCTCTATGCTCTGCTTGTATGCATCCATAGATCGGCACATCTGATTTTGAGCCGCACGTTGGGCAAAGCGTATAGTGGGACACCTGGTCACCTTAGTCTAAATATGTAGATGTATGAATAAGAAGTACCATAATGGTGTATTCTGCATTCAGAGTTTTTACACTAAGTCAGTATAAAATTCCAAATTATTGATAATATTAACATTTGAGAAGCTGAAACCAGTGACTTTTTGGCATTTCTACTTTAAAACAATGACTGACTGAATCACTAGATTATCCAAATAGTTGACAAACTTTCTATTTCCAGGGCCATCCTGAAACATATGGGCTTGCAACACAAGATGACTCATTGTCAAGCATCCAAAAAATGGGAAAACATGAAGAAAAGATACAAGGTACAGTTTTTAAAAAGAAAATCATTTAGATTAATCAAGCATTTTGACAATTCATTGGCCTCTCTGTTCTTCCTCAGGGGCTAAAGAACCCGCCAGATGGAGTGAAAGTGTTTCCTGAAGCGTGGCCTTATTTCAATCTGATGGACGGCGCCATGGAAGGTCGGCTGGAAGGCAACGCCCCCATCCTCAAGGCCTGCCCCTCCAACGGCATTTTCCCACCCGTCTCCAAACCCAAGAGGAGGAAGATCTCCACGGTGATGAGCTCCCCCGCGGATTCATTAGCAGGCGGGCCGGAGATCGAGGTCTCCCTGAACGGAGACGAGGACGAGGAGGAGGCGGCGGCGGAGGACGTAGACTCCATCATGCAAGAGATGGAGCACGGGCGGGACATGATGGACAGCGAGCGGCAGGTGATGGAGAGGGAGAAGCAGGTGATGGAGAGGGAGAAGCAGGTGATGGAGAGGGAGCGGCTGGTGCTGCAGAGGGAAAGAGCGGCGCTGGACAGGGAGGTCGCCGCTCTGGACCGAGACCGAGCGTCGCTGGACAGAGAGAGGGCGACGCTAGAGAGGGAAAAGGCGGTGATGGAGAGGGAGAGGGCGGTGGTGGAGAAGGAGAGAGATGCTGCGAGCAGGGAGAGGATGGCTCTGGAGCGGGAGAAAGCCAGGCTGGAGAGGCTTTCTGCACCAAAAGAAAGGACTGAGGAGGTTACAGAAGACAGCAGCAAGGCGAAAGACTCGGGCGTCACGGACAGGAAGGAGCAGTTCCTCAACTTGTTTGAAAAACTTATTGAAAATTTTTGATTCTCGGGGGTTGGTCTGTACGACGGAGTATTAGGGCCACATTGAGGGGAAAAAAAATCGGAGATTTCGAGAATAAAGTCATAATATTACGAGAAAAAAAGTCGTAATTTAATGACAATAAAGTCATACTATTTCAAGAAAAAAAAATTGGAATATTGCAAGAATAAAGTCATAACATTACGAGAAAAAAATCGTAATATGATGAGAGTAAAGTCATAACTTTATGAGAAAAAAAAACTTAATTTTACGAGAATAAAGGCATAACTTTATGAGAAAAAAAGTAATTATTATGACTAATATTCTTGAAATCTCAGATTTTTTTCTTTTCCTCAATGTGGCCCTAATACTCCGCCGCAGTTCTGCACAAAACCGTCTCTGAAAAAGCATATTTCTGAGTTTCCACCTTCTGCATCTGCACATAATTCACATTCTTCACCTACAAGTTGTCAATGAAAACGTTGAGCCACTCCCATTTGGAGAGGTCTTCAAAACAACTTTATTCACTTGTGGTTATTCCATACAGAGCACACAATAGCAAGCTATTAGCATTATTCTTAACCCCATCCACAAAATCAACAACCCCCCCCTTCCCAAATCAAACATCGACTCTATAGACATTAAGAGTCTTTGTTATCGGCTATTGTGCACGGTTAAAAACATCACTTTTTGAAATGTAAGATACCAAATATTGCAGTTCATGTAAAAAATCTTTTTTTTTTTTCAGAATATATATTTTTATATTACAGTACAGACTTTACAACAAATGATTGTGTTTAAATGCGTCTTTTATTGCATTAGATACTCAATTTACCTTCCATTAAGCTCCAGCTTCAATAAGTTTACGCTAGTATACATTTCCAAAAAAAGATTTGTCATTAATATTAATATTATTAGTTTTTATTTTTACAAAACAAACATATTTAAACAATATTACTGTATTTTTTTTTCTCGTTTTTTTCACCAGTCGTGAACAGACACTAAACAGACACAAACATGCCATTTGAGGGTTTTTAATAAACTGATTTCTCCGAATGCCACCGGTTGTTTTCTCTTAAATCAAGTTGCGGAACAGTTTGGCTTTTGAGAAAGTTCTTGTGTGTGTGTGTGTGTATGTAATTGTATGTGTGTGTATGCGTTTTGATCTGTGAGAGCGACTGTGTGTGTTGTTGTGTTATGCCTGAAGAAGTATAGAGCAGTGGATCACCAGAATCTGACTCATAATTTATGTGTTTGTGGATGTATATTCCATCCACACAGAGTTTTACTGATCCATAAGTATACGTCAGCAGCACGTTTGTCATTTTAATTGATTGTTTTAGGAGTGATAAATGTCTGCATGTGTGGCTTTGTGTGTCAATATGTACAAAAGATGTGTGCATGTGGTTTGTATTGGTGGGAGTCAGTGTGTGTCTGTGTGGTTAAATGAGATCCCCGATGGGTATGCGAGGCAGGCAGATGTAGGCCTGCGGGGTCCTGCTGAGGTTGACGGGGTTGCCGTCCAGACGGATGTCCTCCAGCGCGTTCCTGATGTAGTTGAAGTCTTTCAGGTTGCAGAACGTGTCCTCGTGCATCATTTGAATATTGTTACGCTGCAACAGAAGATGGAGGAGGGTACATAGATTAGAAGAAGTGTTCCCCAAACCTTTTTTTTTAGTAATCATACATGTCCCCTTCCATTTAGGAACTGGTTCCAGGTTAGTAAGAATATCTGGATTTGTTAAAAGTCAGACATTCAGCTAGTTATCAAGTTTATCATGTATCTGGTAAAACTTTGGGTTTAGTCCTTTGAATGTCAATCTTATAGTAAAGTCTTAATTCTGAAATCTGTTCTGGGCATGCATCTCTGCAAACTGTCGGCTGGTTGGTTTGTGTACAACGCACATAGCTGGACGTAAACAGGCAAGAGGCCGTGTGTCTGTGTGTCGCAAACTGACGTTAAAAAAATGCAATTGAGATGCATATTCTTAATGGCTTTATACGTGTCCAAAGAATGCTACTTAAACTTGAAAAATATCGGCATATCCGACATGTCTTAATCGGAAAATGCTCCATTCGGAAAAAAGGACTAATTCAGAATATCCAAACAGAGTATGCCGTTTACACGGCCTGTATCAAATTAGAAATATTGTCTTATTCGGAATGCACGTAAATGTAGTCACTGTTGACCGGTGGTGGGTAGCGATGAGACATGAGGCCAAAGCAGATGTACCTGTAGGTGTAGAGATCGCAGGCTGTCTGGTAGAGGCACGGGGATGTAGTCAATGTGGTTGTCTGTTAGGTACAGGTACAGCAGGCTCGTCATATCCTGGATACAAGGAGAAAAGATAGAAGTCGTTATTGGCTCAGGCCTTTAGAAAACTTTAAGGAATTCCCAATACATTTTAAAGTAGTCTTGACTTCCCTACATTCAGCCGAGATAGCTGTAATTAACCTTTTGCTTTGATGAACGAGGCATCTATTTGTCCATTTCAGCATTACGATTTTGTCATGAACAGAATATTAATATCACAAGTACTCTGAAATGATATAAATGTAAAACAGAAGTGTGCAATGCAGTATGACAGTATACTGACCAGGACTAGATTTCTGCGATTGGTGCAAGTATTGATGTTTGAGAATTAAATATAAATCGGCCGATGGTATTTTGTTTTTATAGCTGTGACCAGCAGCTCTATAGCTCATTCTGCCGGTCAGTCCACAAAAATGTCCCCACCCTTTGGCAACCACAGTTTTTGTCCTAGGAGGCTGAAATTTGGCATGGAGATCAAGTGTATGTGGCAGTGACAGTGGCCTATAACAAAAAGGTGCATCATTTCTAAATGGATTCTATGGCCAAACCATAGACGGTGGACGTAGTCACCGTGACATCACCCATTGGTTTGTGGACTACTGTTATGAAGCCTCAAGTTCGGCATTTTGGCTATCGCCAGCCATTTCTCATAGACTTCTATACAATCCGATTTCTTTTTGCAACCAGAGGAGTCGCCCCCTGCTGGCTGTTAAGAAGAATGCAAGTTTAAGTGTACGTACTTTGAACGCCTCGTTGTGAATACCCTTGGTACCAATGTTGTTATGGCTGGCATCGACCAGGCTCATGGTCTCTGGGAGAGCGGGCAGCTGTGAGATATGATTTTCTCGAATCACCAGCTCCTCCAGCTCAGGGAGACCCAAGAACGCTCTCTCGTCGACGGACGTGATCTCGTTGGCGGTTAAGTCGATCCTCTTCAGCTTGCCTGGACGGAGGCAAAAAAAAACAACGAAACATCAACTTTTGTATTTGGTTCTGGATATCGCTGGTCTAATATTTATACATTATCCATCCAAACATACTCATGGAGGCGAAGTCGGACTTGTTGATCTTGGTGATTCTGTTGTAGCGGGCGTAGAAGTGAGTGGTGTCTTTGGGGAGAGGTGGAACACTATCCAGCTTCAAGTCATCACAGTAGACCGAACCACCGAGGCACGTGCACAGCAAGCAAGTGGGCATACCTGGAGCACATGGATAAGAAGGAGGAAGAGGAAGGAATAAAATATGAAAAAGTAAGACAATGCATTTCAGAGGACAGTTGGTAGCTAATGAAATCAGCCTTTAGTAATCCACAGGGCGACGTCAATCAAATCAGGATTCAGGGTTTTTGCAGACAAGTTCGGACATTTTTTAATCATCCTCCTCTGAATTCAATACCTGTCTTGTTAAGTACTGACCTTTCCTGTCAATCACAGGCTCGTCAGGCTCGTCGGGCTCGTCAGGCTCCCCAGAGCTCACTGACCCTTCTACACCGCCAGTACCCTCCTGAGGGGTCTCTGGTGTAATCGGAAGCAGCCCCTCCTCTTGTTAGAGACAAGATTAGGTGTTAAAAGAAACAGGTTAGATCAGCATGGACGTGTCTGGCAAACAGCAGCCCACTGTTTGCCTCAGTGATAAGTTACACACAGTATATTAGCAGTGTTAACCAAGTGTTTAAGGCATTTAACTGATGAATGGGAGTTAAATGAAAATGGCATTTTGGGGTTAATGACATGAAATGTGATCTGTGGTGAACACTTTTAGGGAAGTCAGTTCAAATGGCTTTAGTCTTTGTCTTTGGATTGTCAGCTGTCTCTAGGCTAGATAACCACACTGAACTTGGTATAAACATTTATGTGAACAAAGTTCATGCAGTGAATAACTCGCTAAAGTAATGCAACCGTCCCATTTTCGCAGACTAGGTGCCAATGCTGGAGCCAGTTCTCACAATAAATCTTACACCGTTCTAAGCGTTGCCCAGCTAAATCGTCTCTACTCACTTTAAAAGAGTTTCTTGTAAACAAACGCCAAACAATGGCACCCATTCAATCGAATTAAAATTGATTGTCCAGTGCATATGCCAAAACAAGTTTTCTAGCTTTTGGGTTTGTTTCCGTGTATGGTCCAAGGCTTTTCTAGGCTCCAGGAAAGTTTTACAAATATAAAACCTTCATGGATTAAAAATTCATAATACAAAGAGTAATAATTGACATTGTTTGCTGTTGGTGGTGTCCTTTCAAAAGTTTTACAGAAGTCTGTTTTATAATGGTGGGCTAAAATGGTGGGGGAAATGCTTTTCAGGCTGCCCGGGATTGTTGTCGTTGCAGTACCCTGAGTGGCCACTGGGATATATTGGCAGGCTGTTCTCATGCACTGTAATTCGTATATTTACCACAAAACCTAACCAAGTGTTTCAAGCGTATTTGAACCCAATCCACGATCTTTCCTAAACCTAACCAAGCAGTTTTGTTGCCTAAACCTAACCAAGTATTTCAAGCGGATTTTAACCCAATCCACGATCTTTTCCAAAACCTAGCCAAGTAGTTTTATTGCCTAAACCTAACCAAGTAGTTTTGTTGCCCAAAACCTAACCAAGTTCCTTTGAAGACGGAAGTTCATTCTGAAAAGATGTATATAAAACATGTAACGAGCGGAAATTGACACGTGTTGCTGGGCATTCATCACGTTTTGCTGGACATTAGTCAACTGTTGCTGGACATTCGTAGGAAAATACACAAAAATGAGGTACAACTTTTCGTAAGATGTCATACAAACTATTATATGAGGATATGTTGACAGGAGGAAGTGGACAAAACTGACAGACAAGGACCACTTCATAAAAAGATTCATTGGCTGCCTGGCCTAACATCGGCACCTTGTTTTTGGTATAGGCCTACTGTACGTTTTGACGTGTGAGGTATGTACTTGAGTTTCTACCTTGCCTTTAACATATCTCACACAAGTCTAGATTAAATACTGACCTTTATCAGTGTCAGGGACCAGAGTTACCTCAGGGACCTCTGCGTCTCCAGAGCCAGAGACACCAGAAGCCCCAGAGGATCCAGAGAACCCTAAGTCTCCAGAACCTGAAGCTCCTGAGAACTCCCCTGAAGCACCTGATGCCTCGCTAGGGGTAGGCTCGGGAATGAGGGGCAGCTCCTCCTCTTGTTAGAGTCAAGGGTCGGGGTTAGGAGACATGACATTAGGAGGGTGGAAGGTGAGATGGACAATCAATCAACCCATTAACCAATCAATCACACATTAGGTTAGGAGAACATTGATTATGAGTAACACAAATACGATGGCACAGAGTACAACAAATAAGATTATAAGCAAAATCAACATTTAACTACATTTAAAAAGGACGCAGTTAAATGGAATTTAAGACAATACATCAACATAGAGTAAGACACATGAAGAAATAGAGTTGCCACAAGCCTGCCAAACAGGCATCTGTACTAACCTCCAGATATCAATGTTATCCCTGAGTCACCGGACTCACCCGAGTCCCCAGAAACCCCAGAGCTTCCGGAGGCCCCTGAGATCAAGAGATCTCCAGAGAACCCAGAACCAGACTCTTCCCCAGAGCCCAGGGGGATTTCAATGGAAATCCCAGAGCCAAGGTCTCCGGAGGCTCCAGAAGTATCCCCGGACCCTGAGAGATCCCCAGATATCAAGATATCCCCAGATACCAAGAATTCTCCAGATCCCCCAGAGCTGAGGAGCTCCTCAGAGTCTCCGGAGATCAGGACAATATCACCAGAACCCCCAGAGCCGCCGGAGAAGAGCAGGTCTCCTGAGTCTCCCGACCCAGAAGCCCCAGAGGCTCCCGAGGCCCCAGACCCTACGGAGCCCCCAAAATCCCCGGACACATGAAGGATGTCAATGGGCGTCAGACGCAGCTCCACCTCTTGTTAGAGACAAGATTAGGTATTAATAAACAGACAGATGAAATGGATCAGCTCACAATGATGATCAGGTTAAGTAGTCAAATGGTGACACAGTGATTGAAAAGGACACATTTAACCATTAGCAGCTAGTTAAATGGAAGACATGCATATGGAAAAAGATGATTGTTGAAGATGTAGACGATGAGATTAGAGAACAGATTTTTGTTTTGGATGTTTTTGTCATTATGGGTGATGCTGCTTTTACAACTCCGAAGGCCCCAGAGAGCAGTAGAGCAAGGCCCTCTCTTAAACCCAGTGAACTTTCTATGGTTAAGGGTGTGTGCTTTTTCAGACCTTTCTGTGTGTCTGGGCCCATGAGAACCCCAGATCCCCCTGAACCCTGAGGGGTGAGCTGGGGTGTTAGGGGCAACTCTTCCTCCTCCTCTTCCTCCTCCTCCTCCTCTTCTTCTACTTGTTCTTCCTCCAGCGAGGCCTCGGGTACAGGGTAGTTATAGTCAGGTGGGGCCAGTGTTCCAATCTCTATCTGAGGGAAAGACAGTGGCAGTGAGTCAAAAGTGTATGAGTTTGACTTGAGATCGAGCATCAGAAAAGTGATATTTCATGTTTTTCTTACTCTGTGCATGAAATAAAACTCCAAAGTAAGCATTTGGCTGTGTGTTGTGTTCCATTTTGCTCATCCTGATTTGAATTTTCCAAGAGGTAAGCAAAAATACAGCCCAAGACCTTTTGCTCTATTCCAAAATATTTTCTTTTATACATTTTATTTATAGTGGTTTTGCATACATAATAAAACAAAGAAGACAATACATACTTAAACTAATGAACACAGTGAACCTCCCCTGAATAAATAAAGGTGAAAAAAAAGTAAAAAAACAAATATAATAAAAAATATATAAATATGTAATAATAACAATAATAATTATAATAATAATAATACATATATGAATAAATTATAATTACATTAAAACCCATCCCATTACCTCCCACCGTGATAAAAATAAATAAAATAAAATAAAAAATATTAAGGAATTATGTATATATATATATAGATTAAAATAAAATAAAATAGTTAACCTATACATTTCAATATTTGGTAAACTCTAAGATACCATCATAATTAAGGAATTTAAGGAAAGTTGGAAGCCAGTGTAACAAAAGTGACAGATCTGCTGTATAGACCTTTTCATTGCCATTCTGTTTTTAGGGCAACAGCTTTGGTCCAAGGTTACATCCTGTCAGCACCAGGAAACACAAAGGGGCCCATTTAGAAAGTTTATGTTGTCAAGTTTGTCTAGACCTTTTCAAACTTCACCACATAAACTTTCTAAATAGATCCCTTTGTATTTCCTGTTGCTATGCTTGTTAATGCAGTAGCTGACAGGAAGTGATCTTGGACCAAAGTTTTTCCCTTAGCAACAGAATAGCAATGAAAAAGTCTAACAAATCATAATGCTGAGCAGATGATACAGCCTGGTCATTAAAAATTATACCAATGCTTTCAATAGATCAAAAAGAAAACTGGCGTTGGAGGGCAACATGCAAAATGTTTGACATCTCAATGAAAAGTGGGATCATGCTGTGTAGCAGGACTTCTGCACCACGTAATCCAGAAAGGACATTTTACTTGACAGTCAATGCATTTAATGAATGCAAATGTGGAAAATTGAAATGTTTGCATTCGTTAATTTGTCAACACCTATTACCAACTATCATTTCAACAACAGCATTAATCAAGAAACACTGCTCTATCCATACTATACTGGCACCAATGTCTCTTGATATCCCATTTGGTATTTAGTCCATCTTAAGCAAAAGTATTGATCACATCCATTATACAACATTCACCCTTTCTATCTACATGTATTATAAGCAGGGATATAAAGGTCAAGACCTTTTAGGTGCTAAGTAAAAAAACAATTACAACCCTCTGTGATCATCACAGGACAAATACAGTAGAATTTGGCATTGTCGTCATGTAGTTTGAGTACAAGTGGATGCAGGAAATGGAGGATGGATTGACGATACAAGGCAGGCAAGTCTGTGAAATCTCACACCAGTCTCCAGAACTGAGACAATATGATCTGAGGTGACACAGTCTGTAGCAAGGACCAAAACAATGAACCATGAGACTCTCAGCATCTCCATCTCCACCACTAGATGGCAGCAAAGTGTACAGATTTAACTATCCAGAGACAGCAATGGCTGCTCAGATGCAACCTCCATGATAGACCGTAGAAGACATTTTTGTAGTAGAAGTGATAAAGTGATTAACCTCTCCACTCGCAACCAACAATAACTGCTCTTTGAGTGTATGAAATGTGTTTTCCATATCAAAAGATATACCAAAGAGCATTGGCAGATATCTTGCCATCTACTGTGCCACAAGAGTTTCTGTTTTTAGACTTTATATGGATTCGGTTTGGAACTCTTGTTTATATCTACTTGGTTATGAACTGAAAGATACTTACAAATCACTTTTTTTGTGAGAACAGGAAATGGTTCAACCTCTGACATTAAATTTTGTAGTGTTTATTGAAAGGTTTTCAAATCATCCCATGTGAAGAAGAAGGATATATTTTACCCTAAACTTGCTGTATGTTGCTTTTTGATAAACTTAAGGACTAGACAATCTGCGGAGAGTGCATCCAAGTGCATGGACGTGTCCATGTTAATGTCTCTTCTACCTCAAAAATATCAAATTACTTTATAAACAAAGGCTTAGCAGCATTTATGTTAGGAAATAAATGAAAAGACGGCTCCGCCAAACTGACCAAGCTTTATGAATTACAGTGCTTTGTGGTTCCTTCATTAAAAGCTTCAGGTATATCCATCACGGCATTATAATTGCATTTACAGTCATTGCAGTTGCTGTTTGATGTTTCATCAAACCTGCAGTTCTACCATCCTCCAGACGAGGGCAATGAACGCCCACAGGTAATACCTGACACTCTCTCAACGCCCAACAGGCTGACTCAACCCTCCAAACAAGGAATGGTCCTTGTGGAACCAAGACACACATGGTAGCTGCACGAAATCCATATTTTTCAGCTACTTTCGACCACAGTAATCAGAGTCGAGAGGAATCAAAACTGTACATCAGTACAATAAATCGAGTCAACCAAAGTACAGCCTTTCAGTGATAGGCTACAATAAATATAACTGAGAAAAAAAGTCATGCAGAGACTTTAAAATGCAGCAATGAAAAGATGTCCAGTCACATTTTAAAGCTTGGCAGAGACACAGTTTGGGATACAACAAGGTAGGCCTTTGAAAAGTGTTGCACAGAGTTTGCTCGCTGCAGCTCTCCCCTTCATTTCCCCCTTTCCCCAAAGCAAACATATACACCCGAGGGGAAAGAAGAGGCGAAAGGCTGGCAACTAAAAATACTGAAAAAAAAGAAGCTCTGGAAACAGCATGGGAATACAGAATGCACAGGGAGAGACGTTGAATGCGAGCATCAAGCTGATGCCAAATGGTATGTCGCTGCTGTAGTAGGCTATATAGTGTGTCAGTCAGTAGGTGCATTCAGCACAGTACGTTTTAGACTTAATCTTTCCAAAAAATCCTCACACTGGTTCACCAGCTGCTTCCTTTACAATAAACAAAATGACAGGATGATTTGCTAAAGTCATCCCATCTCATGGTTCATCCCCAGATAGCCTACTATACAGCATGTACAATATCAAGTTAATGCATATAAAGTCTTGAGTCCAATGAGAAGCCATGTGGCAAATTCAATCCTTGCACTTTGCATCTTAAAGGAATAGTACAACATTTTGGGAAATAGCCTATACGCCTATTCGCTTTCTTGCCAAGAGTTAGATGAGAAGATTGATGACAGTCAAGTCTGTAGGTAAATACCAACGCCGGCTGCAGTAACTGCCCAAAGTCTGTTAAACCTCAGTCGTTTTTGGACGGATTAAACAAACGAAGTATATTGTGTTAATTATTGAGCTTTTGAGTTTCTGGAAGGCAGATTTTGTTGCCTTTGGAAAGAGCATGGCTAGCTGTTTCCCCCGAATTCCAGTCTTTATGCTTAGCTAAGATAGCACTGTACCATAGACTGTATATAAGAAATGGACGTAGTCACCGTGACGTCACCCATTGGTTTGTGGACTGACGTTTTGAAGCCTCGAATTTGGCATTTTGGTTGTCGCCATCTTGTTTTTTTGCAACCAGAAGTGGCACGAGAGGGTGGAGCTAAGTACAACTGAACGCTGAACAAGACATTTTTAGGCGAACAAAATGTTATAATTAACTTTCATGAACTGACCGGACAACGCTGTGATAGAGACCTGTCAATCACAAGGTAGCCACGCCCTAAAGCATACCCTGCTTTATGGTCTATTTGACTCTAAATGGGACCATAGTTTACCAAATGAACATCATGCTGTATTGAAGAAGACTTGAAACTAGTGATTGAGAATATAAACTCATGTTTACAATGTGAGGTTTACTGAGGTAATAAATCAAGTGAGAAGTAGGCTTATTTTCTCATAGACTTTTATACAATCAGACTTCTTTTTGCAACCAGAGGCATCGCCCCCTGCTGACTGTTAGAAAGAATGCAAGTTTAAGGCACTTCAGCATTGGCTTCACTTTTCAGACATTGAGGTTGCCTGCTGGTATTTAACGCACAAACATGAGAGTGGTATCGATCTTCTGATATAACTCTCGACAAGATATTATTTAATATAAAGTGGCAAGATTGTGGATGGATTTAGTTGTTGGAGCAAATGAAGAACTCCAGGTGATCGACAAGATAAGTGCTTACTATATACAATAATACAATCCGCTTGAGAAATTACCTCAGAGTTTAATACCTGAGCTGCTAAAGTCTGATTCAAAAGGATGAAAGGCCGATTGAATGTCTTGGTGAAACTAAGAAGACGCCTACGCAAATCTAGAAACTGGTGATTAAAGCATTTGAATGCAGCAGACTGAAGACGATTTGCTTGGATAACATCGCAGATCGCAGATGAGCCTTTACTGCTCTCAAAAGAGACAAGCCCCGAGGAGAAAGAGGAGAAATACCAACAGTGGAAAGCAAAGAGTCAGCATTCCAGAGGTGTGGAGGCGACCATCGCTTCATCTCTCCCCTGACATCTGATATGTGTGTGTGAATAAAATCCATTTTATCTCCTCTCTTCTTACAGTCTATCTGAGGAGATGCCCTATCACCTTGTGCAAAACAAAACAACATGACAAATCCTTGCAATATGCTATTTCTCAACACGAAAGGCTGCAAAACTTTGTGTTTATTCAGTGTGAACAACAAGCTGGGAAAGATTCTAGTAACTCTACTGTTTCCCCTCTTCCCGTTCCCACAAACTCCCACAAAATCTTATGCAATGTGCTGTGTCATATCCAGGCTTGTTAAACAGAGAGACATTATCAAAACCAGTCCACTGCAACCACTTTCCCACACTGAACCCTGTCATGTGTAACACTCAGCTAGCTGTAAAACTTGATTGCACAACATGATTAAATCATTTTAAATAGTAGGCTCTAGGCAGAAGGCTGTTGCACCTTTTTTTGTGAATAATTCACTGCTTTATGTCGTTAGTTCTGCTACATTTTGTCATGTCTGCTAGATCTGTATTGTGGGATTGCTCTCAGATAACAGCAGTGGTGTGAGTGCAACCCACATCAGGTTTAAGTTAAACCGCTGGCTCAGAAGAAGCCTGCTGAAAATACGAGATCTTGACATTGCCCTGGCCTAATTTCCGTGTTACAAAGAGAGGTATAAACGGTAACATGGCTATAGCTTGCTATCCCAGCGTGCCCTGCATGCAGTCTTGCCACATCACACTCAACTTGAGCCTGATTTAAAGGGCACTTCTGGACTCCATCATCCAGCCGATAACCCTTTCTGCCTCTTGTCTCCACTCATCTTTTAAAAGCTGTTGTGCTTAGAGGTATTTGAGTAGAATGAGAAAAGTCCCTGAGGTCCTTGAAGTTTGAGCACATGCAGATCATGCTCCATCTGAGTTTCCTGCATTATCTCTCTTTACCGGTTACTGATAGAAATAATATTTATTGTGGGAGCAGCTTGGTAGCCAAGTGGTTGGGGCCGTTGTTGCATGTCATACCCCTCTCTCTCTCTCTCTCTCTCTTCCCCATTTGTACACTGTCATCTGTCACATGAAATGGCCAAATTATGTTAAAATAAATAAATAAATAAATAATAATAATAATAATAATAGTAATAATAATAATAATAATAATAATAATAATAATAATAATAATAATAATAATAATAATAAATACATGTGTATATATATATTGTAATTGCTTGAATGTAAAGTCAAAAAAGAAAAACAACAACAACAACAAATAAATCAATCAAATAAAACAAAAATATTTGGCTGCTCCATCCTCCATTTTTGCAGGCAAATAAAATATATATCCATCATTGGGGCATAAATATTGTTTGATTCCACGTATAACAAAATACTCCAGATTCAGAAGAATTCAGCCTGTGGAGACTCTATTGCACGCTACCTAAATGGTGGCTGGCCAAGAGGTATAAAAGTGGAATATTTTGGCCACAGTAGTGCATAAAGCCGGAGAGCAGTTTGTCCATTTTCCAAATGGCCGCCATTGGAATCGACAGGATGCCTCTCTGCTTCATGAACCTGGTGACCTCGGTACAAAACCAGCCAATTGGCCGTCACGGCTGTGATTTGTGCGATCGGAAGAAAATCTGGAATTCTGGGAACTGTAGCAGCCTGCATGTTTTAAAATTGTATATCATGTTGATGTGATATCATTTATACTTCTCCGCAACCTTTCCAGCAATCACTCAACTTCATATGGGTGAAATGTTGCATAAGTTAGTTAGGCATCAGCAACTCAACTCATTTACTTGAACTGCCAATTAAAGGTGCAATATAAGAAAGATAAATCATAATAATATAAATGTAAATGTTGTAAAAACACAAGGGTTTCCTTTGTAATGACAGTTGGGGCTGTACAATTAAAGACCAGGGTGTTTGAATGTTGATGGCCTTGACCGACACAGTTTCTTACCTGAGGATCATCGATCGTCAGCCCATCTTCGTAGTCATAGATATCCTGGTTCTCCAAATTTAAATTGTCTAGATCCACATCATAGTTGACACTGTCGTACGAGTCCAAGTCCACTTGTCGGGAAAACCTGGGGCCGGCCACCGCTGCTTTGAGGACGAAGAGTCCCAACACAAGCCGCACGAGCATCCTCATACTGGAGTCCACCTTGACACCTGACAGAGAGATGTAAAGTCAGAAGGAGGAACATCGAAAGGTGATTTTTCACTTGTTCATTGTGTTATTTATTGTTATTTTCCCCTTGTAACTAGTAAAATGCTTAAGTGAAAAAAGAACGACCATTCAGAAATTGACTTTCTTTATTATATATTTACTGCTACAGTACAAAAGCATCTGCTGTAGGTGCCCTTCAACAAGGCATGTCTTCATGATATTATAACCAGCCTGTATGGTACAACAGAGCAGGTCTTGACATTGTGTCACATCACTAAGGTCAGTGATTTCATTACTGAGGTGCAGACAGCTGGAGGGATCGAAATATGAGGGCCTCTTGCCTCGCTGTAGCCAGAGGCCTCACTGTTCCAGGGAGCAGCCATCTTGGCTCAAATCAGTGCACGCCTGTGGCGTGTCAAAGGTCAGGAGTCAGAGTTGATCTGATAAGGAATGCTGTTTGACCAGTCTGTTGTGCTAGACACTTCTAAAAAATCTACTTTCAGCTTGTAGGATTTTTGTTTTTTGGTCACTTCTTTTCCAATAAATTTTCAAAGTCGTTAAAGTGTTTTTGGCTTATTTTCCCCAATCACACCAAAATGGCTTTGGCAGAAACATGCAGCAAAATTCTTGGCAACAAACTTGAAATGAAGGCACAGACAAGAGTTTCTACTTGAATCTAAAATTAGCGTGTATGATTTTCACTGGGTGCACATCTACCGTGCACTACCCTGACCCAGATAGCTGCTGCTCATAATCTCGTTTTATTTCCTCCGCAGAACAGACCTGCTAAGCTTAGCGAGGTTGGTTGAGTTCATGAAGTGGGAAGTGCTAATACGATTAGCATATGTTAATTACCGCAGACATTAGGGCGTAGGAATTATTCATCTGTCAGTAGAGGTATTTCACATGAACAGCAGGTGTAGCCACACATGTGAGCAGGCAGGCCTGAGATGGGCGATGTGAAACCCAAGAAAAGAAGAAGAGTTTTAAAGAGAGTCCTCTAGGCCGGGGCAGAGAAACGGAGAGCGAGGGGAAGGGAAGAAAAGAGTGAGACAGGGAGAGAGAGAGAGAGAGACGTGGACAAGATGTTGGCCCTCAGGGATAGATGGAGAGAGCGAGAGAGAGAGAGAGAGAGAGAGAGAGAGAGACAGGTCTCTAAGCTAACTCGACCCCTCGCCCTTTACAGAGGGCCTTTATGAGGCCCGGTCGCTGCCTGTCTCAGCACTCAAACTCCAAATTCCACCGAGGTTTGTGGACAGGATGGCAGCGTGTTACGGCTGCAACGAAAAGCTTCATTCACACACACACACACATACACATTCACGCACACACACACACACACACACACACACACACACACACACACACACACACACACACACACACACACACACACACACACACACTTGGTAAGACACATCCTCTCACAGATGCACACTCTGTCTTAACACACCTATCTTTCAGAGAGAGAAAATTGAGCTGCTATTTTTGGTGATGAGGGCAGATATATAAAACAAAAACCCACACACCTTCACAGGTTATTTAAGTTCCTGAATCAAATCTTTGTTGATATCAGAGGGGTTAGATTAATCATGCAAATCAATTATCTCTGGGAAATGTCCAACATGAACTGAGTGCACCCTGCTGAGAAAACAGGTTTAGCATCCTCGCTGAAATAGCCCTTCTGTCACAAGGCTATATGAAATCCAGCACGGTTACACTGAAAGAGGGACTATATGCTGGAGACAGAGGTGTGCTTATACAGGCCATCACAGTGTACAGTGTGTGGAAACCGTGTATGTGTGTAGCCTCCAGACTACCTCCGTGTTATGCTTGGCTTTGCGTTGGGCATTCCTGATATCCACTGATTCTACCTTTATAAGCAAACTTGACAAGCGTCCCTTTGCTACAGGACAGGTTGCACAACAAACTGGCGTATTTGTATCACAAAAAAAAGGGTTTAAAGGGAACTTTAAGCGGGTAACAACAATATAAGTAAGTAACAAAAATAATATGAAATGCATAAAAATTATATAAACAACAAATTGTCATCACACTCTGAAATTGGAGGGAGGCATATTTGTTTTTTAGCAAAACATTTACAAAAAAAAGTTCAAGACTTGTATAACCTCTTGAGGCAAAAATTCATGCATGCTTGCTTGATTACATATTGCACAAAAAGACTGCTGCAGCTGTCAAAACTGCAAAATAAGTCACCAGGGTTGTCAATAATCCCAAAAGAAAACACCTGTCACACCTGAATCACACCTACTGAAGCTTAAAGAACTACCAGCCACACACATCACAACCACTAAGATCGCCAAAGGACGACACATTTCAGTCACCAAAGCAAATCCCTGAGTGAAAATAAAGCAGCTGCACCGCCAACCAATTAGCCAAGACTCCAAGGCTCCTGACTAGCAGTGTTTTTTGGAGCCTGATCCCCTCGACTATACCTGAAGATAGCACCAAGGAACGCTTACCTCTGTCTCCTGCTTTCCCGAATGGTCCCTTCAGCCGTGATGGAGATGCTGAGGGCTCCGGGACCTGGCCAATGGTGAGAGGTCGCTCAGGGTGCCTTGAAGAGGGGAGGGTGTGAAGTGTGTGAAAGGTGTAGGTGTGTGTGTGTGTGTGCGTGAATGTGACGAGTGTGTGTGTGTATGTGTATAGGTCTGTGCGGACCTGAGTGCCCCTGCCGCTTATGTGTGAAGGTAGGCACTGAGACTGATTGGACCAGAGCACGTTGCTTTTGGTCAGTCGGAGAGTGCACCCACCCCACAGCGACGTACACCCACATGCACGACCCTCTCAAACACACACACACACACACATATACAGACACACAGAGAGAAAGAGAGAGCCCCCCCTCAATGGCAAAATACCTTTTTTATCCCCTACAAGAGTATCCTTTATTTTTCTTTACTCAAAATCAGACTGGAATATTTGTCCGCCTTTTCCTGAGGTGAAACTCTGGCATGTGTTGCTTTCATGTATGGGGGGGATCCACGGGGCCCTTGTACACAATGGGAGCTCTGTGAGGAGCCCCTGTTAGCATGGTGCTGAGAGGAAGTCCCCGCTTGGAGGAAGGCCTCTATACCCTCCCTTTCGGTTGAAGCTGCTTTCTCTTCGCTAAACGTTCTGCCTTAACTACAGATTTGAGTTGAGTCGTGGGATACTATGACATGACTTCACGGAGAATGAGCTGATCTGAGCCGAGACCCGAGGGAAGTGGTTCTTTTGCAGTTCTGTACCGATGCTACACATCTTCAATGTGCATTGTTAAAACCAAAAAAAATAGGACACACAGGATGCAACTTGCAAGCTTTGCTCTGTCAGCTTTATTTGGCCACGATTTTGTCTCAAGCTGCCCACCCGTCTCTCTCTCACTCCCATGGTAACTCTAGACCTTTTGATGAGTGAGGGGAAAAGGACGTAGCGGTAAAGCCAGAAATCCTTCTGCACCTGCCGTATAGGCTGGGATTTATATTCAGGGCTTCTTCTGCCAAGAATTCTGAAAAGACAAAGGACTGAATAACCCAAATATCTTGACACAATGATTGACGCACAGTGGATGACACAGTTCATTGTAAAGAGCCGCAGAAGTCCTGCAGTGTCGGTCCAACTCTGTAGAAGCATTCATCTAGTGAGTACCAGCAGAAACATGGATTGTTTTTGAGCGTTATTTCTAGAGCTAGGGTCGGGCATATATAAAATCCGCTCGATCTATTATTATTTATTTTTTTCGATGATTAGAGTTATTATTGCCAGATCAGATAGATAGTTTCCAGCCCAATCACAACGTAATACCCGCCCAATTCAATAAAATCCAGCCCAAATCATAACCTTGCCAGAAACCTGTGTAAAACCATTACATGCGCAATACAAAGCACATCATAAGTGTACAAAGCCTCATATCAAATAACCAAAGATAAAATGTTAGATAAATAAATCAATCAAGTATCAAGTCAATGATAATCGCGTCAAAGTGAATAAACCCTAACGACGATTGAATACAACTTATATCAATCAAATATTTCTCAAATTAAATGAGTCAATAATATGTGAGTAAAGGGAACTGAATTTTGTATTTGTTTTTGACCATAAATTGACAGCTTGTTTGGTAATATTGTTTTCACAATATTTTCAAACCCCGCCAAACGTTGAAAAAGCCCAAGTCAATCAAAAGTAGCCCAAATGGGTGGAAACCAGCCCAATCTGGTAACACTGCATGTACAAAAGGTTATTTTCAATCTGTATGTTTTAAACATGCATATTGGCAGGTGGTGCAGGTCTTTTATTATTCTTGCTCAACTGTTTTGCACACGAAACCCTAAAAAAATTGACATATTAATCATATTTTTCATTTCGTCCCCAGGCAAATATAAGCTCTATCTGGAGACTTCAAACTTTTGGACAGAAGAACAAATGATTGGGAGTAGGAAGTTCTGATCCATGAATGTTATTTCACGGTAATGTAATTTCTTAGCTCAAAAGGGTGTGAACCGGTCATTCAAGACAGACGCACAAAACATTTGTGTTATAGCTACACAGTTCATCTAATGGGAGTCTACTGTTACTTGGTTTATTGGTTTATGTGGATGATGATCTACTGTATGTTCACTAGTATCATGTACAATTACATTTAGGTTACATTCAAATGTTATGTAAATGCTGTAGTTGTAAAAAAAAAAAAAAAGACAAAATTATACCGGGGTTCATTTTCAGATATTTTATTAAAATTGAAGACAATTCAAATTAAATCTCTAGCTCAGTCTATTCAGAAAAAAATTACCAGAATTAAAACACATGTTGGCATTTTTTAAAAACAGTTATCACATTTCTTTTGTATACAAAACATTAAGAAATATTGGCCATGAATATTCTTTTTTTCCTCCAATATTAAATAAATAGAAATTACCTACAGTAAATATTTGTAGAATCAAGAAACTTTCTGAAGTAAATAAGAAAAAAACTAGAACATAAGACCATTCATTTGGCTTCAAGTCTACAAGTATAAAGAAAAGGTTTTCCTGAAATAGTAGAAAAAAATGAAAACTGATATTTTGCCTACACATTCAAAAGTTTTGCCTCCTGCTCAAAGAAGCATAATGACAGAGTGCTCAACATGCCATTAACACATTTTGTTCTCCTATCCGTCAAAAATACTGACATGCTAAATTATAATCAGATTTTAATACAGATGTTTACACCAACATAAGGCACAACAACAGCATCGATAGAGTTCCTTGTTAATTTTGCACTTTCTTTTAGATTTTATTCAAATTTCACTGAAAAAAATCAATGTTTTCTTGAGCTGAAAGGAACTTTTCCCTAAATCACAGCAATAAAACAAGTTGATGCCAACTAGTGTCAAATATCTGAGCTTCACAAACATGCAAATATTCCTCAAGTCACTATTGTGTTGCATAGATTCACAGATCATCATCAGTTGTGGGACTTTAGGTGTAATCTTTCTTTAGATGACAATGGACCTCAGGAAACGGAAGCACAGAATGACATCCCTGGGAATTGGTGGCTTAATATCATTGCCATCCAGTCTGAGGTAGCGCAGTCGAGGAACACTGTCGTTGACGGACTCGTCCACATCGTCGACAGCGACAGGACAGATATTTGCGCCATTTACACCTGTAAATACACAAAGGCAATAAATTACTTACAATAACATTACAGGATACCTCTCTGATAAACAATCCTATTTAATAGAAGCATAGAAGAAACACTCTACAGCTCGAATGAATCCCTATAATCAGATAAAAAAACATTGGGTGCTTTGGGAAAATGTCACAGACTTACTTTTGATATTGTTGTGGTCGAGGTAAAGGTGCTCAAGGTCTGATGAAATGAAGGGAACCTCGGTGAGCTGGTTGTGGGACAGCTGCAAGTCCAAAATGCTGGAGACGTTAAACACATTTTTGGGAACTCCTCCGTTGACAAGCTTGTTGTGGTTGAGCCTCACAAATGCCACTTTTGGCAAACCTTTGAAGTAGTCATCTGGAATCTTCTCAATGTTGTTGCCGTCAAGGAAAAGCTGGGTAGTGGTGGGTGGCAAGCCAAGAGGCATGCTAGTCAGCTGGTTCTTGGCTAGATTGATCTGTACCAGATTGTTCAGACCCTTCAGGCTCACCTCAGTCACATCGTCATCCATCAGCTTGTTCCCCTGTAGGTCCAAGAGGTTAAGTTTATTCAGACCACTGAACACACGACCAGGGATCTTGGAGATGTGATTGCGAGAGAGACGCAGATGTTCCAGGCTGGCTGGCAGTGGAGATGGCACCGCGTTCAAGAGGTTGTCATCCATGTAGAGGTGCACAAGGTGAGGCATTGCACTTAGGACACCTTCTTCCACTCCCTTACTATTGATTTTGTTGCGGTTTAGGTTCAACCAGCGAAGCTGCGTGGCGTTACGCAGGGCATCAGCTGACAGGACTTCAATTAGATTGTTCTGCAGGTGGAGATACCATGTGTGTGGGGGGATGTTGGGGATGCTCTTCAGGGCTTTGTTGTCACAGTAGACAGCACGAGGGAAGTTGGGGGGACAGGTACACTCTTTAGGGCAGGCCTGGATCTGGGCCAGAAATTCCTCATAGGGCATATCCTGGCCGAGAACTTGCCCAACCAGGCACAAGGTGCAGAGAAGACTCAGGATAAGTGCCATTTCGATACCCAACCTATGATGGAAAGGGAGACAAAACAATATTATAGATACCTGTGTAATGTGCTACACAGTTACATTGGCTTTCAGACAGAAAAGGGAAAATAGACTGAATGCACTATATAAGATGTTGGAGGATTGGGGACTTTGAGGAATTGACCTTACGATTGGTTGCATTAGAACCTGTGTCTAGTTAGGCCTTTCATACGGTAGAAATCTAACCTACTGTCACTTTAAATCCTAAAGATCACGTGGCTAGCATCAAATGCAAATAAATCAGCTGACTAAAGGCACACGTGTTAAAAATCTGGCCCACCGCCAGTGTATGGCGCCTACTCTACCACTAATGTCATTATCATTAAATTCCCATGGCAGCTGCCAACAGAGCAGGCTAACTTGCTGTTTCTGGGTCATTTATTTGCCTGCTAATGTTACGTAAAGCTCCAAAGACAGGATGCAGAGCCAGGTCAACTTTAATTGCATTAGCGCAATCTTGAAGCTCAGACTTGAAGGCTTTGCATGTCAGTTGTAAAATGCACGTTATTCATCAGGCTTTGATTGCAACACTATGCCCTCCACACATTTCTAAGTCCACCTGCTGTGGTTTGTACAGCTGATACAATGATGCATGCAAACAAACCAGACAGGTCGCATGAAAAGGCGTATGAATGACACGATTAAGGCGCAAGGCATTTAGTGTGCACTAAGAACGCTGTTCTTGCTTTTGGCGTGCCATTTGTACGGCATGTAATCTGTACTGACTGCAATGTAAACGCATCTGTATATACGCTCAGAGTTAGTGACACAGAATAAAAAGTGGGAGTTTCAACCAGGAGACCCAGCCCATTCTCATTCCCAGGGCATCAAATACAGAGGCTCTGTCAAATGGCGCCAAGGCGCGTGATGCCAAATGTCAAGGGGCGTGACACCAAGCTAAGGGGCGGTATGTGACGAGTTGGCATGAGAATGTTTGGGAGACCGGTGTTTTGTTTTGTAAGTGACATTTGTCACGTTTTATCTGTAGCTGTGTCACGTTGTTTCCGTACGAATTTTGGATTGTTTGCATACTTATTGCAAACCCAACCATGATGTTTTTCCTAAACCTAACTAAGTGGTTTTGCTGCCTAAACCTAACTATGGACGTTACTGTAGTTTTGTTGCGTGGCGTAAAAATTACACACAAAAAGCAGCGTAGAAATAACATAAGAAAAGCCTAAAGTGCGTCCTGATGACTCGTAGAATGTCCTTTTAATCTCATGTCATTTATACGCCTTCCCGTGAGATGAGAACTGAATTCTTCTCCCTGTTAGGGATGACAGTGTAGGGAAAGTTCAGCTGGCCTGGTCCTAGCCACTGACAGGGGTAAAATGAGATGCAAAAGGTGGGATACAATAGATGCTATGTAACAGAGAAGCGCAAAAACAACAAAAAAAGGTGAAACGAACAAAATCTGAAGTCTGCTCCACCATCTTCTAGCCATCAATCTCTTAAGCTTCTCCTTGATTCCTCTCAGCTGCCATCTGGTGCTTGTTTAAATTCTTGATGCACTCCACGTTTGTCTGGAACTCATTTTGTGAAGCCGCCACGCTTTTCCAATGGATGGGCTCACTTCAAAGACAAAGCCGGCACACCTGTTTTGAGAGATGTGCCCCTGCTTTGTCACTGTACGGGGGCCAAATCTTCCTGACCCAGCGTTTGGACACGAGGTGTGGTGCAAATATTGAGCGTGATCCATGCTTCCATAAAGGTAAAACCCAATCACAACAACAATCTACCAAACTACCAACCCTGTCATCCAGAGGTATCAATATCCAGAAACCCATCTTACCTTAAACTCTGTAAATTCCTTCTTGCCTATGTCCTTCCTCAGCAAGTTATCAAGCGTTGTCCCAAACGATGAGGCTGTACCTCTCTCTGCCCTGTATTTGTACCACTAGTGTCCCGTGCCAACCTGTCACTCATGACGACACTAAAGCTTCTCTTGGCCAATGGGATTCTCCAAGGATCAAAGGTCATAATCCCATCGTGATGTATCGTGTGCTAAGCCTTTTCAGTACTTTAGACATGGCCCACTTACAAACAGGCTAATACAAGCCTATCTGTTCTTTGTTTCAGCCCATCCACCTTTGGATGGCATGCTTGACCTCTTTTAAACGCCACTCACAAATCTCTTGGTGTCCTTTGCCAACCTTTTGCGCTAATTGTGTGCTGTTCCATGGTGCGATCTGATCAGGATTCATTAATCTGTTTCATGCAAATTATAAAAATTTGAATAAACAGTGTTTGCAGTTAACGCAGAATGTGGGATAAACACACACACAAGTCCATGATTACAGCTCAGTATAATTGTGATGTACAGATGATCATCTCCAAATGCCAACAAGAGGCCATGCAGAGCGTCCACCGAGACTGTAAGCACATGATCACCAAAATGTTACTATTTTTACTTGGGAAGATGTGGCCTTGGTCTGATAAATCTTGGGTCAGATTTGGTGTAAATGTATACATTGACCATCCTGCCTTGTGCCACACAGACTAGTGGATAAGATGGATGGATCCCATTATACTGACCATAATTTGAATGCCACAGCATATTTAAAGTTACTACAAGGAACTTGCATTTTCGCAACAGCGAAACCGGATCTGAGTCTGTCCGTTGTGGGTTGGTCGCTACCAAAGGCCCCGCTGGAGTCTGATCTGAAGGAGTTTCTGGCGAACCTGCATGATTTCGTCTGATTTTGCACAGACTCAGAACCGGTGACACCAATGACAAGCATTAAGAATAACTATATAGAACTAGCCAATATTCTCACTGATGGTCTGGTTTGCTTATAGTAAGTTGTAGGTATATAGAGGGATCCGTCTTAAATTGAGACTGTTTCAAAACCAGTTAAAAACTCCTTCTAGTATGTGCATTTGCGTCTTGTCATGGCCACTGTTTAACTTACTTCGAATACCAGTAATTCCTGCAGGATATGGCTTGAAGCAAGTTGAAGGCTATGTGGCTTAAATTTACTTCAAAACTCTTTTGGTATCAAGTGGAGCATCATTTATATTTGGCTGAAAAATCTACGGGAACTGCAAGATGCCATGAAGTCAGAGTAGAGCATAGAAGGTGTTCTCAAGGTAGTGGTCATGGGAATCCTGTGCCCAATAAAGTCAGTGCAGTAAAGTAAGCAAAATTGACTATTATTATTGACTACTATTTACTATTGACTATTGTTTTCTGGCAAATTATGAGGATTTTGATGAGTACCTCAGTTTACATTGTTAGGAGGGAAGACACGTTGTTCGGGCTTGACACACACTCTACTTAAGTACAAAACATTGTCTGCAGACATGAAACGTGATGGTGTTAAGGAACGGAGGTCAGGCTTAATCTGGGGGGATTTTACTGCACGCTGACCAGGCAAATTGTTGTCGTACAAACTAGCCAGCGTCAGGATTGGTGACCCTTCTATTCACTTTAAATTGTGCTAATTTCCAGTGATGACGACAAAGGCTTGAGTGCAGCAGGATAATCCCAGCTGAGTTGTGTGAGGATGGGAGCAACACTGATCCAAGATCAGCCATGTAATCCCATCAGAGCTCCTCCTCTGTTTACCAAGGTGCGCTTGTGAACGGTGATGTAATCTTGCACGATCAATTACACATCCAGGCGTTAGACCTGAGCACATTTATAGGAACTGTACGTCAAAGACAAATTACTATCCAGATGAATGAAACACATGTTTGCATCAGTCGCTGTGCTGTCCTAACAAGCTTGGCTCGTCAGCTCAAAGTGACTGCACTTCTTTGCGTGCCACACCTTTATCTTTTAATTTAGCTATTAACAGATTATGCCTAATCCTTGTTCTTGAAGTTAAAGGTATAAAATGGATTTTGGAGCTCACAGTAAATTAAAGAAGACAAATGTCCTTGCATGTCTCTGAGCATGATGCAGATTGCTGTTGCTGAGTTACAGTTACTTGACATGCAACTCAGTGTGTTAAGCAACAAGATGGCCATCTTGTAACTCCTACACTAAGAATTTACGTCCACTCAGCCTCTCCTCTACTATTGCTAAATGTAGGCAGGAGGTTGGGGTGGATGGGTGGGTGAAAAGACACCGGACTTTTGCCCAGGAGACCGCTGTTCCTACCCCTTGTGAAACCAGAAGTCAACGTTGATTTATTTATCACATAACTTCCGTACTTAAATTACGCCACTTCGGGTGAGGCGTAACCATTTCCGGGTTGGCGTAACTTAACCACGATCTTTTCCTAATCCTAACTACAGTAAGTAGTTTTCTTGCCTAAACCTAACCAAGTCGATCTTTTCCTGATCCCAACCAAGTGGTTTTGTTGCCTAATCCTACTTTGTTTCCTGTGAAGATGAAGGTTCATTTTGAAAAGACTGCAGTGGAAATTGACGCTGGACATTTGTAGGAAAATGCTAGAAAAATAAGGAATAACTTTACCGCTGTATGAGAATACGTTGAACAGTTAAACAAGAAGCACGGGGTACCCCTATTGGACGGACTGGGGATGGCCTGTCAATATTCGCTCATTACATGCATAGTCACTTTCTCGTCACTTTCTCCGTCCATCGAATAACGCCACAGGTGGGTTTACATTGGAGTTAGTTGAAAGCACAGTTTGTCACATACTGTCGCTAATGGGCGCCTCCGTGCATCGGTTTCAGAAGCCGAGGGGCGCTGCCAATTCGGCACTGCCAAATCGGCACTGCCAAATCGGCACTGCCAAATCGGCGGTATTTGACAGGTTGGGAGTGAGAACGGGTTGGTGTGTGATTGACCAATCAGCGACGGTCATCCCTGCAAACTCCATCTCGAAAGTTCCAGTACTTTCAGAAAGAACTAACTCCCGACCAGGGCCTTTTTTGGGGGTGAAAAGGTCCCTGTACCTTTATTTAGACCCTGGTTCCTGCGGTCAAAATACAATTAATGAGGTGTAAATTGTTTTTATTTGGTTTAACTGAAACTGGGTGTGATTTGATAGAAACTGTTACTGATCCCATCTACACACAATAGATGGGGTGTCCTTCCAGTCTCATTACAACCCAATAATCATTAATAATGTGTGTCTAGATTTACGATTGAATATCCCAACTGTTGAAAATGGTGATTCAGGGCTTCACAAATCTCTGAAAAATGGAACATATATTACTGAAAACAAATGCTGGCTACAATCTGCCTGACAGGCTAAGGAGAAACACATGCAGAGGAATATGATAATGCTCATTTCCTGCCAGGGGCTTTGTGTTTGAGCCAGCTATGTTAATTATACTGCGGGTATGTATTTGCACTGCATGGTTTTTGCGGGATCGGTTCCAGTTGATGGCTTTGCTGAAATCCACTTCCATGACTTCGAGACATTTGGAAGAGTGTGCTTGGCTTACTGCATCCAGAGTTGAGAAAGCAACTGTGTTTATGGATAATTATTATGTGGAAAAAACAAGTTTGGCAGTTGAAAATGACTATCCAAGGTGTGTGTAATTTGCAAAGTTTGAACAGCTGCAGTTGATTTTTCTTAGTTAATTCATTTCTAAGCTTGATTTTAAAACTATTGCAAACTGATGGATTACAAGTGTCTATCACTCAATCTTGATCCTGATGTTAAGCATCCTAATTCATGAAATAAAGTGTGACTGAAAGAAAGCCCCGTTTTATTTGCAAGGTTACTTCACCTCTTTTACCTGCAAGCTCTGAAACAAGAGGCTTGCAAGTTGCACCACATAAAAGATCGATCCAATAAGATGCAAATCATCTGAAAAATGCAATATCCAAGCCTTTCACTCCCCCTCTCTCAAACAGATTTATGACTAAAGAAAGATAAGATCATCTTTACCTGCTGCTCCAATTGGTGTGAGTGGTCTGCATGCAGCCAGATGTGGTTTGTTGTTCTCCAGCTTCTCCAACAAATAGCTCTGTTGATTGTCCGCAGTGTCACCGTTTATCCCACTTGTAATTTTGATGGTTTGATTCCCCCAAGGCTGCACCTTGGACACCGGTTGAACCTGAGATGATGGAGCATATGTTTTTTTGGTGGGAGGACGATTGTGTGTGAGTTGGGATGTCCTTTGTGTTGCCTACTTTTCTGCCAGCCCAGCAGTTTTTTCCGCCTCTTTTCATTTTTTTGGGAGAAATGGAAGTGTGGTGTTAAGGGTGAAATTGTTGTCACTCCACCCAATTTAACCATTTGGTCTACTATGGAGGATTTGCTCTGTACCCAGGGGGATGGGTGCACGACCATTTTATGGCTCATTTAGCTCACAGGCCTCAGGGTGTGTTTACTAGGCTGTCAGGTGAGGTTAGAGAGGAGCTTAGAGGGGTTTGCGCTCACACCCAACTTTTTACAGGAAAATTCCCTGTTTTTTTGTTTTTTTTTAACAACCCGAGTCTTCTTTTTGTAGTTTTTCCCATCATGCCGATCAGGGATAATATATTACTCACCGACGTCACTGAGAATTTACACCTGGTCATTGCCAGAAACAGCTTCACAATACAACACTGTGTAGAACAGGAGCCCCAGACCACTAAAGCACTTATTTGGAAGTAAAAGTTCAACTTGACTAGTTTTATGTGGCTCGCCCATACTGTAATATATCATGGAAAATGGTAATGGCAGTAAACCTTTTGTAGTTTGATGCTTTCTGATGTGTAGCCAAAGATGAAGAGCTAACTAAAACCGCATGTGTGCACATCAGTATTTTAAAAATATGTATGCCTACTGTACTGTTTTTCCAGGGTTTCTTTTGTATTTGAAGTGCTATCTGCAAGGGTGCTCCTGTTTTGTAGTTGCTCCTCATTGTTTTTGAGAAATTTTGCTACAAACGTTCGTGGTTCCCAGATGATGAAATGTAATTACTTTGGTGATCCCCCTGATATTTCCTCTGGTGCCACCATGAGGTTGACATTTTGTGGTTTTGAGTGAAATGTCTTGACAACTATTGGATGGATTGCAATGCAATTTGGTAGGATAAATGATGCTAACACGCTTAAATACATGATAAACATTATATGTATATATATATATATATATATAAAAAAAAAATATATATATATATATATATACACTCACAAGGTATGTTCAAGGTGTACCTAATAAAGTGGCCGGTGCTAGTACCGGGTGGTCTTCTGCTGCTGTAGCCCATCTGCTTCAAGGTTGGACGTGTTGTGCATTCAGAGATGGTATTCTGCATACCTTGGTTGTAACGAGTGGTTATTTGAGTTACTGTTGCCTTTGTATCATCTCGAACCACTCTTCCCATTCTCCTCTGACATCTGACATCAACAAGGCATTTCCGTCCACACAACTGCCGCTCACTGGATATTTTCTCTTTTTCGGACCATTCTCTGTAAACCCTAGAGATGGTTGTGCGTGAAAATCCCAGTAGATCAGCAGTTTTTTAAATACTCAGACCAGCCCGTCTGGCACCAACAACCATGCCACGTTCAAAGTCACTTAAGTCCCTTTTCTTCCCCATTCTGATGCTCGGTTTGAACTTCAGCAAGTCGTCTTCACCACCTCTAGATGCCTAAATGCATTGAGTTACTGCCATGTGATTGGCTGATTAGCTATTTGTGTTAACAAGCAATTGAACAGGTGTGCCAAATAAAATGGCCGGTGAGTGTATATATATATACACCTTTTTTTTTTGCCCCTGCCCCTCAGACAGCCTGAGTTCGCCAGTAGTTTCGTTGTTATATGGATGTATGGTTGGGTGATACCAATCAAATGTATTGACTGATACTAAGTAGTTTAAGGTATTTTTTTTTTTTTTGTGACGCTGATGAGGTGTTCACTGCTTTATAGACGCTCCTTTTCCAATGATTGTGTATGCAAACAATGTTTTTTGGGCTGGTGTGCGTCACATAATGAACGTGGCCACTAGCCTACGCCGAAATCGCTTCACATCCCAGTGTCATTCTTGGGGGAAACCCAGGTCGTATTTGTTAGAATTTGCGACATGATGTTTCTACTATCTGGAATCAAACCTTTATCCTTTATTGGTTGGTGATAAACCTTTAAATTGGTGTTACTGTCCCATAAATATGTGAATTTATTCTTCTTAAAAAAAACTTGAATTTTATTTGATATTAAGAGCAGGAAAGTTTAGTTTACTACATCCAAAGAACCTTGGAAGATGGATTGGGTTAATGCCTTCTTGCCCTCTTCCTCTTCCTGGCCGTGTGCGTGTCTGCGTTAAGGCCACAGATGGGACATCTGGAACCCATGTCTACACTTTTGGGGACAAGGGGGAGAAATAGAGACATGCACAAGCGATAGGGAGAGAGCTTGAAAGAAGAGAGAGAACTGAAAAGCGTCGAGTTGAGTAAAAAAGAGACAAGATCAGAGTGATGATGGATGGACACAGAGTATGAATAACAACAGACGTAAAGAGATAGATGGTCTGGACTGAAGGATGTTCTTTTGAGTTTTGCTGCCTGGCTGCAAACACCTGATTATACTTTCACTCCCCGTCTCAAGCAAGAGGATGTGAGGCTTACGGCTTTATAAAAGGACTTTATTGTCTAGACAGCAGCAGGAGCTCCACTCAGGACTTAAATAAGGGCGACCCAGGAGGAAGAGGAGGAAATTGTCCTAGATTGGGAATCGGTACAAATGACTGTATAAAAACATGTGAAATGTGAAAAAAGTTGTTAAAACAAACATGTAATATGTTGTAATGGTAGTAGTAGTGAGTGGACTGCTAATATTTTTACCTCCCGACTTGTATTGGATGGCATAGAGAAGTATTGGGTATCTAAAGTACCTCTAAGACATACGACTATTGACTTTACATAAGTGGGTCAAACTTGAAGTAAAACTCAACTTTACAGCTGGATCTAATTACAAACACCTAGCAGGAATCAAATGGAAACATCTGGAAGCCATTTACATAATGACTATAAATGCCTCAAACCCAATCAACTAACCTGCCATCTTTAAATAGTGTCTGCTCTAATAAGAAACTCTTGACTAATACTCTCAGAAGAAACAAGTGGTTCCAGCACATGTGGTGCACATCAGCCAGGATTAGGGGCGTTGTTACAGTTAGTGCAGCTTTGCAAGGGCGCTGTTGATACTGTAAATGTCAAGTAATACACCCAAAGACAGGGACTGTGAATCTTTGCTCCTGATTTATGATCCACAGTGTCAATGCATATATATCACAAGGAACACAGGGTTGTAGTGTAGTAGTACTAGTTTCAAGGGTACACACTTTTCTCTGTTATCTCTCTTGTCTTTAAGCATATTTTTTCAAATCTTATGATTCCAAAAAGTGAACAACTTGTGTATTTTGAGAATAATCTATTTTGGCTTCCAGACTTTTTGGACACTGATACTCTTTGGAACACATGAACTGATAATGAAAAGCAGACTTTTTAAGTTTTGACAGTATCCAGAGACTTTTTTCTGATGATGGAGGCACGATGCGGTCCAGTTTAGTGGACATCATTTATTACTGAATAATACAACACGACATGCAGCTGCAGTTAAATCTCAAAGTAAGGGTGCGTTCCAATACCCATACTACCATACTATTTAGTATGCCAGGAAAAGATTTTCTATCCCAATACATAGTATGTCAAATGCACTACGCCGAAAATACTAGGACGTCCTATTACATCCGGTCGCATTTTGCAGTATGCAAGTAAGCATGCTTTTCTGGTTATTCTGACCCACAATCTTCTGCGCAGCGGAAGATAAGTCACAAAACCATAACCAAAAAAAAAGTTTATTCAAGTGTGCCATTAGTGCACTTTTTTAAAACTTAAAATAAGAGCATATACCTTCAGTTTACTTTTTATGTACTTATCAGAGATATACTTAACAAAAAGCATACATAAGTATACTGACAAGTATACAGAAAAGTCAAAGTATACTCCGCTTATACTGACAAGTATACAGAAAAGTCTAAGTATACTCCGCTTATACTGACAAGTATACAGAAAAGTCTAAGTATACTTGGCTCATACTGACAAGTATACAGACAAGTCTAAGTATACTTGGCTAATACTGACAAGTATACAGAAAAGTCTAAGTATACTTGGCTAATACTGACAAGTATACAGAAAAGTCGAAGTATACTTGGCTCACACTGACAAGTATACAGACAAGTCTAAGTATACTTGGCTTATACTGACAAGTATACAGAAAAGTCGAAGTATACTTGGCTCATACTGACAAGTATACAGAAAAGTCGAAGTATACTTGGCTTATAGGCCTACATAAAGGTATACTTGGCTTGTTGTTGTGCTTACTTTTTGATACAGTAGCCTTTTAAAGTGTTTGAGACTGAGCCGCAGAGAGAGACAGATGACAGATGGCAAAACAGATATATGAGCAAGATGGTCAAAGTCCAAGGCGCAATGTTATGATGAAGTAGTATGTTCCGATTGTATGCATACTGCATGGAACAGTACACAGCTGCAGTACGTACTAAAAGTAAAAAGAAAAAGTATGCGATTTGGAACATAGCCTGAGAGTCCACAACATTGTGGATTAGTTAAATGTTCATAAAAAGCTATAAATATTCAAAATACGGATTGTACAGCAACTGCAGTATCGTCTCTTATTCACATCTGTTGATGTGCTCTTATAAATAAAAAAAATTACTTGCGCCAAAAAAATATTTTAAACACCAACATCAATTCCACATGAAGAAATATTCATCCTTCTTACTAGGAAATTGGAAGGTACCCTTTTGAAAGATGGTGCAGAAACCAAAAGGAATGTGCTGATTTGAATGTTTTATTTCCCTTTGGCACACCATGAAACACATTTCACAGACTCCTCCAATCACAAGACTATAAACACCTCACCCCCACGAAGGGGCCAAAAACCTGAGCAGAATTATTATTATTCCTCTCCAATTGTTCTGAAGTGACCTGTTGAGATGCAAAACAATGGAAAAAAAGATGTTTATCTATGGTCTGCTCTGCAAGAAAATAGCCCAAAAGACCTTTTGATGAACCTGCATGAATCGTTCTTAAATACGGAGGGTTTTTAGAGAAATGATAACATTTATCACTGTTGACCACAAATGACCCAATAAGCCAAATATTCAGCCTGTAGCATATCTTATTGGAAATGCTAAGGACAATCCTCTCTTAAGCAAACGTTAACTGTTTGTATCGAAGCTCCACAGGGAAGCTTTACTGAAAAAAGTACTTTGAAATCATCATGGGATATCTGTGGTTTCTGTCTGAGACAGTTGGAAGGGTAGATTTACAAAGAAAATATCCTAAAGCTGCAGTATCGAGAAAAACCCTGCAACCCCTGCATCCCTCCAGGACCAGCAGGTTTTTTTGTTTCACTCTACAGCTACATTGAAACGTAGGACAGAACGAAGATGATAGGTTCTCTATGTAAAGTAACTACTTGAGAGACACAAAGTGAAATCTGGGGCATACAAGATACAGATGAAGACCACAAGGTACGGCTGCTTGAAAACAGTCAGGCCATGAGTGTAAACAAGCCTCGGAGAATAAATAAATGCATCTTCCATCTATCTTAAAAACTGTATTTTTCTCTTTTGTAAATCACAGGAAACATTGTGACTTCATCCCAAATATTTAGGCCAGAAAGGAAGACGGTAGCTGCCAAAAATGACAGCATACTCCAAAGAGTAAGTAATATTCTGCAACTAATCATGTCCTGTCGTAATGCTCAAAGATATACTGCAGTCTTTCCCAAAGACTGGGTCGCAAGAGCTTTATCAGGGTTGCCAAATAAATTTGCAGAATTTCTTCCGTCGTCTTTTATTTAAGATTTATATCTGGTGTACACCTTTGAGCCACATGAGGAAGCCTGAATGTTCGTATTGTTCTGATAATTGTAGCCTACTGAAAACATTGTATCTGATATGAAAGGCTAGCGTACATTCTGTTTGTTTTACTGATGAGAGGAAAAAAACAAGAGCCTGTCAACTCCGACTAAATCATAGACTGTATAAAATATGGACGTAGTCTCTGTGACGTCACCAATAGGTTTCTGAAGAGCTGTTGTGAAGCTAAAAGTGGGTGGCTCCGGTCGCGCCATCTTGGCAGTGACGACACAGCCTAACTCATGGCTAATCCAAAAATGGGCAAAGAGGTGGATCGTCGGCGTAGCTGAGGCGGGACCAGGTGACGCAGTAGAGCAGACAGTTCAGAACTGGGAAATTATAGAGACCAAAACTGTTTTTTGTACCCGGCTGTAAGGTTTATTTCTGCAGTAAAGTCAGGCATTTTATCATGGAGGTCTATGGCCTAAAGTGGCCATTTGATGAACTGCAGTTTTTGGCACTTCCATGTCCTTTCTCAGCACCAGAGGTTGTCGCTTGGCTTAAATGCATTTATTTGGTCTCTTTCATAAAGTAGTTAACATGTGTATATGTTTTGAATAACATGCATAAAATTCGAAGTTGTGATTTATCACATGTATATCTCTTCAAAATGGCTGGTTTACCTTTTCAAGATGGCAGTAAAAATGATCAGGACCGTTCATTTACGCACAAATTTGCTCTTCTCATGGTTTATAGATAAGGCCTCTTGTGAATTGGGTCAGGATGGTTTGTCATTTTTAAAAAGTGGGTCCCCAGAAAAAAAAGTTTGGGAAACACTGATATACTTTATTATCTCTGTAGACAAGACTGAGTGTAGATTGTATGTTGTTCCTAAAACCAGCCTATAAGAGAGAAGTTTCTAATGGTTATTATTCATAGTCACCTATGTTTTGATCCACTATACAATACGATTCTTAGTGTTCTAGGTTTGGCTGCAGTAAATTGTCAGTGACATCAATGGAGAGAATTGCAATCATAACCAAAGAATACCCAATTTTGGTTACTTCATACCACTTAGGCATACTTTATAAACACTTCATACTGTGCAACTAATGGTTTTATTATACCAGCCAAATGTATTTTGTTGGCAACCCCAAAGTTGTCTTTATTATGGATTTATAAAGAATATAGGATTTGCTAACAATTAATAAACCATTATTTATAAAGCCTTTATGAAGGATGCCTTGTTAAAAAGTGGTACACAAATTACATTTTAGCAAATTTTCATCAGCAAATAAAGTCAATATACCGTAGAGTTAATTACATTTATGCTGAATCAAATAAGATAACTTTATCAATTTGTTTCCATACATGCTCAAAATTAATTACAGCAGGCTTAAAAAGCGGATATCATACAAATATGTTGGAAACATAGTTTATTCAACTGTGTTTGGTTTCCTCACAGCAAATCAGTTACCGAGTCAAAGGCCACAAAAGAAATCACGATAAAATTAAAAATGCGCTAAACAAAAATGTGATATTCTAATAACAAAACTTCAACCAACATGACACTGCTGCCAGGTTGACTTTGTACCGGTAAGAAGCATTTTATCCAACATGGTGAACAACGACGTAACAATGAGAGCAGCTTAACTGCAAAAGCTGTAGTTTATTATCAAAGAATGGTACCATTGGCTGCATGCAAGTAATGCAAATGTATACAAATCAGCATGAAAGTGGACAGCTAGAAATTTGGTAAAGAAACATTTTGACTCGTGATTTCTAGAAAACATCATCCTGTCATCTCAAGGTTTAACAGAGAAAGCAGTTTCAAGGGTAATACCAATGTCTTTTAATCATGTGTCATTAATTGTGCTACTCTTTAACAATAAGTTCTTCAGAAACAGATAAGTCCTACTTAAATTGAGCTTTAAGGTTATTTCCAAGAAAATGGAAATTTCTTTGTTTGGTATATATATATTTTATAGTTCAGAGATGTCAATCAGTGGGACATCATGGTAGACACGGACACAACACAAGTAAATAACACTGGTATTTTCCTTAAAACCACTTTGATTCATTCAAGATGTTGAAAAATGTGACTCCTATGTAACTGCTATTTTACATTTGTTCATCAGGCATTATACACTGAAATCTGAGTACACAGTCCTTTTTTGCTGGTCCTTTGCACAGCAATGGATTTTACGGATTGTACCGACCTTATAATATACATGCTAAACATTGGAACATACAAGACAGACAACAAAATAACGATTGACGACTGAATGGAGACATTAGAGCCATTGTTTACTCCATTGTGTCTGTATTCAATATCATCAAATGCATGTTTGGAATGTTTAAAGTGTGTGTTTTTATTCAAAGCATGTGAATTCATTCACTTTTGGTCCTTTACAATTTTTTTTTTTGTCTTTTTCCTCCCTTTTGCCTTCATGTTTATTTGAACAATAAGAGTATTCATTCATATCTAGAGCCGAATATTTAAAACACTTGTTTTGGTGCTTGATAAATTTAATTTCATGTTTGGCGAGATAGGTTGATAGCTTGTCTTTCCATCTATTGTATCTCAAATTTGCCCAGCTCTTGATTCATTCAAGATATGTATTCAATTAAGGAAGAAGCTATTACAGTATCTCACATTTTCGTATGTGCAAGGACATGTGAGTACAACGACAGGAGGGATATTACGGCATTTAAATCCAGAAGGCTTTTGGCTGAACTGTGTCATGGTAGTGGGGAAGGGTGAAAGATCATAGGTTTGAGGGAGGTCCTTATTCAAACATGATATCTGTAGCAACGCGCAGGCAAGTGGAGTAGTCGGGAGGCAGGCTGGTCTGTGTGATGTTGTTGGCGTCCAGACGCAGATGCTTCAGGTGGGAAAACTTGACAGGTGTAATGATCTTGCAGAAACTTGCCAGCTCAAACTCTGCGGAGAATCGAAAACATAGAGAAAATTATGGAAATTGGTAGAAAAACTAAATAAGGAAAAGTCATTATATACCTTTTCAACCCCCTAATACTGGGGTTCAAAGGTACCCTGTGGAGCTTTTGACCACTAGTAGGACACATGTGATACACCTAGACTGTATATAAGAAGTGGACATAGTAACTTGCTTTATGGTCTATTTGACTCTAAATGGGACCATAATTTACTAAATGAACATCATGCTGTATTGAAGAAGACTTTAAACTAGCGATTGAGACCATAAACTCATGTTTACAATGTTTACTGAGGTAATAAATCAAGTGAGAAGTAGGCTCATTTTCTCATAGACTTCTATACAATCAGACTTCTTTTTGCAACCAGAGGAGTCACCCCCTGCTGGCTATTAGAAAGAATGCAAGTTTAAGGCACTTCAGCATTGGCTTAACTTCTCAGAACCGGATGTTGCCCACTGGTGATTCACATTCTTGTGGCTTCATGCCATTCTGCTGATCGTCAGTCATTGGCGATAACGAACAAAGGAACAACGCAATGCACCTGCAAAGGCTGCAAGACTGCAAGCTAGCGAACATGGATGTAAACAATGCGCAATTTGAAATATTCAAGTAGAACGTCTTATGAGGAAGGGAATGCAGTAAGCACTTTTGTCAGATGATGTTTTGGTGTGACATACTAAATGTAGACATAACATTAAGTGATCTCCACAAGGCACCTTTAAGAGAATAAGACATTTAGAGTTGAACAATGCTTTTAAGAGAGTAATGATGGCCGGTTGCCACTCACTGTTGATCTCGTTAGCTTGGAGGTAGAGTTGCTCCAGTTGCTCGTTGATCTCAGGGATGGACTTCAGTTTGTTGAAAGACAGGTCTAGCTCCACCAGTGATGAAACATTGAACACTCCAGCAGGGAGTCCGGAGTCCACCAACTTGTTGTGGGAGATCCTCAGGTACTGCAGCGCGGGCAGCTTGTTCAGGTAACCTGCTCCGACACTGTCAATTTCGTTGAAGTCAGCGTAGAGGATTTCCAGCGAACTAGGGACTCCGGCTGGCAGCTTCTTCAGCTTGTTGTGGCTCACATCCAGGGACAGCATCTTCTTCGGCCCTTTGAAGGCCCCCCCGATGGCGTCGGAGCTCAGCTGATTGTACTGAAGGTTGACGGAGGTCAAGTTCTCCTTGTCAGACAAGAGTCCGGAGGGGAACTTGGTTATCTTGTTGTGCATCATCTTCAGCTCATCAAGGGACTTTGAGGGAGGGATGATGGGCTCCGTCAGGTTGTTGTTGCTGAAGAACAGCTTCTCCAGGGCTGTGAGCTTGTCGATTGTGCCCTTTGCTACCTTAGAATTGACTATCTGGTTGTTGTCAAGCACCAGCCAGCGAAGTCCATCAGTGACATTATCAAACACTCCCGCCCTGATCTCTTCTATCTGGTTGTTCTGCAGGTACAGGTACTTGATCCCTGTTGGGACCATGGGAACAACCTTGAGCTTGCGGCTGTCACAATACATGGCGCTGGGGAAGTTGATTGGGCAGTCGCATTCTCGATCACAGTTGGGCCCTGAGGGTCCTAGCATGGACACAGGCTGGTAGTCATAGTCATAATACTGGCACAAGGCCACGCTGACCATTACGGCCAACAGGGGTGCACGTAGTGGGAACATGACTTCTGGGGAGTCAACAGACAGAAGGGAAGGGGAGGCAAGGAATATGATATAAATGTTAGAGGGGTCAAGAGCAACAAAATGTTCACTAATAACAGAAATGAGACATAAATGGAGTTGTTTTGTTGAAGACTCATACGTAGGTAAGAATTCTGGTGGCAAAATGGGACGAAAGAACTATAAAACATATGATCCGCCCATATAATCGGTCAAGAGTTCATGTCAACCCATTGGAGACCGATGAGTCCTAGATTCCTTGATTCAATTATCCGTGTCGAGCCACATCATTACAGCTGTAGCTTGAACCAAACTGCTCCCAGCACCAGTTCATCTATCATCTTGATACATTTCTACATAAACTGAGCGAAATAATGCAACACAGATGTTCCAAGATAAATACTACACCAATCTTCAACATATGTTTTATGTATAAAACACTACATAAAGGGATTTTTTGTCCATTCTTTATAAACAATGAAGCAAACACAGAACAATGAACTAAAACCACATTTTAGGATCATGGCTGTACAACATCAACCCTGCAGACAATGCAAAACCAAGATGATTCATTCCAGACACATAAAAAATGCAGATAGAAACTGGATCCAAGAGCAACAGATTGAAGTCTGAAGTCACCGAAATCTGTGTAACAGTCCTAAAACAGGCACTGCAGATCTGTGTAAGCATGCAAGATTAATGCTAATACACTGTTTTTCTATAAATAATATGCAAATCATCCACTTATGTTTTGTTCCATGCACTGGTATTCTTTCCTTCTCTGTTGCAGCACTAGCCACTGACCAAAAGCCTAGCGGTGACAGCTGATTAATCCCATCCGGAAAACAGAAATAAAGAGTGATAATCAAACAGGAAATCACAAATCCATGCCTCCCCATGCAAGCTTACCTGTGGCTTTCTCTCTTCGTGTGCGTGGGGTTGAGGGCCAGTAGGTAAGATCAGTGTGGTGTTCAAAAACTGGAGGTCTCTGGAGAAAAACACAGAAGGAAAGAAGGAGAGAGGGGGAGGAGAGAGAGAGAGAGAGAGAAAGGGGGGTAGATGGAGAGGCAGAGAGGGAGGAGGAGAGGCTTCTTCAGCAAACTGGAGTCAGGTCGTCATGTAAATTGAAGGTGTCATCAGTATGAATATCTAGGGGAGCATCATCCAAAATCTGCTGTTTACTAACCAAGAGCAGGTGCAACAAGGAACGGGAATATTACACCACAAAAAAAGCTAAAAAAAATAAATAAATGTATGATGGTCTTAATATTACCTCCACCTTTTCTAGCATTTATCACCTTTACAGACACTTCTTCTGGTAAAAAGTGTGTAAGAAGAAACTCAAGTTGAAGTTGGGGAGGATGTTTTGATGGAAAAATCTAAAAAGTAGGAGACGCTAAGTGTGGAAAAATGTGAAAACGATCTCTGGCAGCCATTTCACCCAGACGCTCGTTGTGAAGAGGAATAAATTTACCTCTCGAGCTGTGAATAAGGCTTTGGAAAATCTGACAGAAAAGGTTAGGAGACGGCCAGAGAAGACTTACATAACCTTTGACGCAAACATTTCTTCTCCTTTGTTTTTGACCAAAGGCAATGCACTTTAGGTGAAAGGTAGCAGATTCAATTCATCCCACATGTCTCTGCTATGAGTTATTCTACTTTTCATTCTTACACCCCAACATTTTTCTATTCTCCACAGGCCCTGCAATCACCCTCTGACAATTGACCACAATGGACAAGGGTGGTGTTTTACTCATCTGATAGGTGCAGTTGAGGAAGGGGGTGGGGGAGACGAATGGCCAAATGTTTCTCCCATTTGTTGGTGGACGTCCATCACACCATCACAGCATGCTGGGAATTGACGCCTGGATTTAATTGGTCGCAGTGCGGTCTGTTACTCTACTCACATACCGCTCTTAAAGACCGTCTCGGACGCATTTCTCGTGTGTGGAAAACTTTCATACTTCACATTCTAACCCAAGATATCTGATTTCCCAAGATATTTCTCCCACACCAGGCAATCAGTTTAGCAGTCATTTCGACTGCCTTTTTAGAATTGTTATGTCCTTGCTTGCATCTGCAGACTCGTTTGACTCCCTGAATCAACTTTTTCATTGACTTCTGCATTTTAAAGAAATGGCCAATTGGCTTTGATAACATATTACTCACTCGATTGGGTCTATCTAACTATAAAGCCAGTTCTGTCTCTCTGTGTGTCCTTTGCATATCTCAAGAACCGTTCATCCGATCTACTTCACACTTGGTGGGTGTATTGCTGGGGACCCAAGGACGTGCAGTGTCAATTTTGACACCCAACTTTGAATAAACAAGCGATAGCGCTCTGTGCAGCAGCAAGGGCGAGGTCCAAGCAATCTGCCTGCTCCAAATGAGCACGCATTCCGAACGGCCGATGCACTACTAAGTTTGAAATCTTATTTCAACCTGAATATACAGATACAGTGAAACAAAATGGAAGAAGAATGAGGCCTGAAGGGCAGCTTTAGGCTTGTGTTGATTGGCCCAAAGGATGCTTTTGCAGACTCCCCATGCGTCCCCAAAATCTCAACTGTGTTGAAAAAGACTGGAATGTTGCTTTAATGTAGACGTGGGGAAAGTGAATGGAAACAGTATGAAGTCCAAAACAAACAGTTTGTCATTTAAGTACACAAAGCATTTCAAAACCTCCACAATGAAAAAGCAAGTAGTAATTTCCAACAGTCATCTAAGCAAACTTAATGCATCTCAGAGTTTTGTTGTGACAAGGTGAAAAATGTCCTACAACTATTTCCTCTTTCTGTAGCCAATTCTGACCCATTCAGTGAAGCCACATCTTTAATTCTCTCTTTTGTTCTCCATCTGTAGCCTATTTCTCTTTCTCTGGCTCATTTCTCTCTTGAGAACGTTGCATCTGAATAATAGATAAGAGGAGACTCTTTTTAACCTCTTTTTACTCCCTCACATGTGTCTCCACTGACATTCAGTGATAGATGCTTTAAGAGTCAATGCCCCAAAGGCCGTGTGAGCAAGTCATTAGTATTGTTGGGTCAATAGTTAAATAGTTAAAGGTCACTCAACACATGTACCAAAACTTTTTAGACTCTACAAATCTGAGTTCACTCAGTGGGTTTCAAGATCAAGTCATATATTTTTTATCATAAATACTATATTCTTTAACCTTATGTCATGATATTTGCTAATTGTAAGAGTTGACTAACACTGCCTGAACTCTCCATTAAAATAACTGATTGGTGCATAATGGCATGGACACCAAGGGCTGCAAAGATGCATTGGTGTTGAATTTATGTCCTCCACATTCAGGATAAAGAAGGCTGCACTTTGGAAGATCCAACCCTTGATATACACCTAACATGCTACCTGCCCAGTGCAAAATTGACGGGGATGGACGTAGATGTTTTGTCCAACTAAAGTCATGTGGACACTATTTTTTTTTATTGAGGGGAATATATCAGTTTTTTTAAAATATCTGTATACATGTAGACAGAGCCTTAGCTAACTCTATGAACAACATCTTTCACATTTAATCTATTGTTGTCAAACTATTAATTAGAGCCACTTTAAATATAGGAATATGCTAATTTATGCTATTTTTAATTTATTTTTTACTTGCTATCTGTACATTTTGAAGGGCAAAGAATGGGCAAACCCCTCACACTGAATATAAAGAGATTCCCATTGGTCAAGACACTTTTCACATTTGATCCCTTCATCAGGAAACTTCCCCAAAATATTTATTTCTTTGAGGTTGGTGTGTTTTTACCTCTGTTACTGGCAGCGTTTTTTGTGTGAACCCAGATTTAAGCTGTTCCAGACCGTTCGTAGAGTGAAGGCTGGAAAACAGTCACTTTGCTTAGTCACACTGCTTCTCCTCCTCCTCCTCCAGTGTGTTGATGTCTGCCTCATGCTCTCACATCCTTTCCATTAGGCCAGATGGCAGACATTGGCTCTCCGCACTGTTTTCCTAATACTTTTGTTTGTACTTCACTGTAACTTGTTTGATTTCCCTGTAGTAATGCCAAATAATGAATTATATTAAAACATAAATTCATGGAACCTCAGATACAGACGTTTCCCATGCATTGAGAATATCTGAGGGGCCGACCCAGATAGATCTAGACCTTTTCTTCATTTTGTTTTGTCTTTCAAAAGTCAAATAATGAAAGTTATATTCAACAAACTCAGTTTGCAGCCCCTTGTTTGTGCTTTCTTTTGATCTCAGTGCGTTGCAAGTAGTTATTGCATTATGTAAAAGGAGGCCTGCAATGTTACTGACATGATTTAAAGCTACGTCAGCTCAATCTGCAGCTCTGTATAGTTTTTAACTGCTTTCAATCTAAAGGATTTTACACACCGGGGGCGTGACGAATAAACGACATGAAAATGCTTAATACTCGTCTGCGAATATTATATGTCTAGGGCTTTTACTGTAAAAGAACGGAAGGAGTGGGTCTGGTCTGCGTTGCCTTTATCAAGGTTGAAAGGAGTAATAAAGTTTGCCGTCCTGGTTCGGACTACAGAGCCTCTGTGTTGTTGTTTCATAAATATAGGCATAGTGTGATTGGTTGATGTTTTTAATTGCAGTGCGAAAGCTCAGAAAAATTGACTTTGTTTCGAAAAAAACAATGCCGCTTTTTCGTTGCGTAAAGGCATGGTCACATTTGCCTATCGTCATGACTATCACCTGCCGAGGTATTTTTCGATCTGAAAGTACATCAAAATTGAACTCCACATGAATGCAAAGATGAGAATTTGCTTCGCAACTGGAACAGACGTCGCCCCTTCACTTGCATAGAATGGAAGTAAACGGAAGCAACTGTTAATTTCGGGCATTTGTGTGACCGTGCCTTAATATTCGCGTTTTGTGTGAAAGTACTTATGACAAAAACAACAGTTTGAAAAAATATATTGACGTAAAATGAATCGTACAAAAACAAAAAAACGCTGCTGTGTGTAAAGGCCTTTAGTTTGCTGGTCTAAAAGAACAAAAACAATATATTTTCTCATGTGGTATCCTGTTGTTTAGTGATCTGTAGAGAGTTTTTTTCCTTCTTACTTTTCTAGTTTAGAAAATGGGGATGCTAAAGCAAAGTGTGGCAATTTCACAGTTTCAACAATCAAAGCAGGAAAAGCAGGAAAATCGAGGGTGGTGCTCAGACAGTTAAAGCATTTCTTGTTGTTGCATCTCAGTGAAGTTTAAGTGTAGAAATGTTGGTGTTCTTCAAAGGATGTTATCTCACTTTATCTGAGTCCTAGAATTTCCACTACCGTGACATATTTCCCAATCTGAATATTGATGGATTTATCCTAAATTTGGAACACATAATTTGACTTTTATATTATATCTTTATGAAAACTATGAAAATGGCAGCGGTCCGGAATATGTATTTTTGACCCCAAGAGGTAAACTATAGACAAAATCCCCAGATAAAGGAGAAAATAGAGTGCTTGCAGCTTTCCACATGGCGTACACACAATCCACATTGTGCTCTTCATCTGTAACTTGCCAAAATGTTTATTTCTCTGAGGGTTGGCGTTCCTGGCAGTGTTTTGGTGAACCAGATTGAAGCTGTTACTGTTCATTTCGCTTAGTCATCCTGCTTCCTCCCCTCAAATGTGCTCTGACTGACTTTTAATCACTGTTTTTCTCGTAATTTATTCGTCCTATTACAGTAATTTTGCCGAGTTCCTTGTTATAATGCCAAAGTGATGGATGACATCCTCGAACAAAAACGTTAGAGGTTTAGTTTTCTGATTTCAAGTCTGATGATTATTTCCATCCTTTCCAAAGAATAACGTTCACAACAAAGCAATTTAGTTGTATTCAATACATATATGATTGCAGACTTCTTTTTATCAGGGACAGAGTGGCTAATCGGGAGAATCGGAAAGAATCAGCTCACCTTTTGTGCAGGCTGTGGGGACTGACTCCTAATGAAGAATTGAGAGCAGCTTGGTGCATTTCCCCTCTTGGCCAATCAGGATGTGACGACGCCCTTTCTCCTTTAAGAGAGGTGGGGAACTACACACTAAGGGCACGCTGATCCTTCCTTGATTTAATGCAACCCATATTTCAACAGATATTGTCAGCCATAAACCCTGGTCTTTAGGCCTTTTTCTTTGCTGTCTTAATTTGTCTGATTGAGGGTGATTTTGAGCATACTGAAACCCATTTGAAATGAATATTAAAATAACACCTTTCCACTAGATTACCTGCATAAGGTCAGACCTTAGTGCTATGTGTGCAATAATTTGTCCATAGGCTTTATTTTGTTTATTTTTTGGTAGCAACCTGTCAATCACAAGGTAGCCACGCCCTAAATCATACTCTGCTTTATGGTCTATTTGACTCCAAATGGGACCATAACTTACTAAATGAACATCATGCTGTATTGATGAAGACTTGAAACTAATAATTGAGACCATAAACTCATGTTTACAATGTTTACTGAGGTAATAAATCAAGTGAGAGTAGGCTCATTTTCCCATAGACTTCTATACAATCAGACTTCTTTTTGCAACCAGAGGAGTCGCCCCCTGCTGGCTGTTAGAAAGAATGCAAGTTTAAGACACTTCAGCATTGGCTTCACTTTTCAGACCCGGAGGTTTTTTAATGACAACTTGTTAATACTAAACCATTTGTTTTAAAGTTTTCAATCCTGTTTCCACTGTAGCTGCCCAAAAGCTGAAATCAACAGTTGTCTTGTCAGTTGTTTTGACAGCTGCTGGCCAGAAATGAAAAGCCTGCTTTTGTCATCCTTTGTCTGTAATAAAGGAACCATTAGTAAACATTTTGAGAGGTAAATCTGTACCTGTTATCTTTGTAAACTGCATATGCTATAACGGAAAGAATGCAGGCGTAGCAACAGTAACTAAGGGGAACAGGGCTTGACAGGTGGTCAATTCTTATTTTGTGGAATGAAACCAGTAAATTATACTAAAAGTTCATTTCTGTAACGTATATGATGTCATGAGATTAACATTTTCATAATATTTTAACTATTTTATTTACCTTTATTTACCTTTATATATCTTTTCTGCAAAATATTACCATTTGATTATTTTAACTCCAAGGTTTGACTGCACTGAATATATATATATACATTATTATAGATAGAGCATACATAAAAACGGACATGTTAAACAATCTGTCACGTGTAAAAGTGCAGTGTAAACTATCTTCTCTGGATTTTTCTTCCTTGTCAACACCACATGCAGACACATTTACGGATACATAAATACGAGCACATGAGCAAACAACAAAACTTTACAACTACACATGCAAGTGCCCTGACATGAGGCACGCAGGATGCATGCAAGCATATTAGCAAACGGCTATTCTTGGACGTCTTGGCACAGACACACAGAGGCTTCTAATAAACTCTCAGACAGCACCCAGACACCACCTTCTGTTCCTACCATGTGGCCATGTGGTAAGCACTGCATGTGCTTTAAACCGGAGAGTCATCCCCGGGCAGGCCAAGTGATTCTCTCACCTTGTAACTCATGGGCTCAACATGTGCTGCATACGAGAGATACTAAAATCCGCTTTACACAACAGACCTTTGTACTTTTAAATTACCTGCATCACACAAATCATTTTCTTACAACCCCTAAATTAAAGGATAAAGCTATTGCTTTCATATCAAATCTCATGCACAGTAATAACAGGGTTTAACACTTTGTTGTGGTGGTGACAGGAGGATTTGCTTGAGGAATTTAGTATGATATTACAGGTATAAGCCCAGGTTTTTGTGTGGATTTGCAGATTGAAATCTGCATAAACGTGTGACACATCAGCTCTTCGGCAGGATCTCACCAGGCTTTACTCTCGACACGGTGGAGCAGCTCAGCTTACTTTGGTTGCATAAGCCTACCTCACCCTACAATCACATGTGCATGTGAAAACACACTAAGCAATGAGTGTACGGTATGAGCAAATATGCTCCGAATTAAGTCGTTGGAAACATATTTGCACACAACTGCCTTTTCTCCAACTTCTTCTTAACTGAAACCTTGCAGACACCTCCATCTTCATGCACCAACTCACATAACTATACTGGCAACGGACCTAAAGTAATAAGTGCTTATGGTCTAGGGAAGATAGATGTCTGTTCAGGAGATCAAGTTGCATCGTGCTTTTGCAAGTGTGTGTTTCAAGGGGGGGGAGAGACAAAGAATATAAAGTGCTGTACTAATATCCACCACATGGGGGCAACAGATTGAAGTACATTCACGTTGCTGTATTAAACAGACTCTGAGGTGCTGCTGGGATGAGAGCCAGCACTCAAACACTGAAGCTTTTCAGTCTGTCTGAAAAAAAAGTCATATCAGGGGGAGGATTTTGAGCCAATCATAACTCTTACATTTTCTTTTTTTATAGCTTCTTTTTTTGGGTAGGCAGTTTGCATTATTTGTAATTTAACGCCACACAAGTTAGCATTTAAAGTCAGGGAAGCAGCTTACTATGGAGGCCCAAAGATGACAACTTTAACTGTTTGTTTTATCAGTTTAGTTGATGAAAAAAATGAGAACTATTATTTTTTCTGTCCTAAAAACGCATTCATTTATCTACTTTTACCCACACTGTTTCCAATACATCCACATTATCTCAAATGTCCCATATTTGTTGTTGTTTATATGATAATGAGAATTGTTTGTGTGTCTAATATTAGTGGCAAATAAAAAATAGAAACAGAAAAGTGTTGAAAATAAACAGTTGGTGGCAGTAATGCACTGATCCCTTTAGTATCAACTGCTCAATTTAACAGAAAAATAGCTTTTTGGGGGTAAATTTTTTAGAAATGAAATTGAATTATTTAACTCATGTATTCACTTTGATTCATCAGATAGCATGGTATTGATAATTGTCACTTCGGAGACTCCACACAATGCAACACAATGGAAAAAATGGTGAACGAATGCACAAAATTGAGAAAGAAATTGATTGAATATTGAAAATATTGTTATGAGTATTCATTAGTAGACACATGTCCAACCTGCTTCCAGAGGCAGGAGTCTCAACCACTTCATGTCTCAAGGGAGTACCATTTCTCTATTTTTCTTTAACCTAAATATTCCCATTACAGCCTCTTAAATGACTGAAGGATTATGAATCACTGGTTGCTCAGAGGCCAGAAATGGTCCTTGTGCAAATATTTTTTTTCAACCTCAGACCACAAAACCCATCAATATGAGTTGGAGACTGCAGAGGAGAAAATTAATCTACCATAAGTTAACTTTCTTTCGAGCCCACTACCCAGCTGTTTTCTCTCCCTATGGGACCTGGATGTATTGATGGCTCAGTGATTCACATTATTATCGAACCTGCTGGCCTGTGTGGAGTTTACATGTTCTCCCTGTGTCAGCTTGATTTCCTCGGGGAGCTACGGTTCGGTTTCCTCCCACAAACCAGAGACGGAGACTCTAAATTGAATCCGTCGTCTGTCTTTTTCTGTATATATAGATGCATATATGTCCCGTAAATGTATACAGTACATCCTGTGATGTACCCCGACTCTTGGCCAATGCATGGTGGGAATGGCTCCACCCCCCCTCGGCCCTGTAGGAATTATAGAAAATAGATGGGAGGCTGCAGTTAGAACAAGTACTGTATGTTGTCAACCATTGGGAATATAATTTAATCTTTTATGAAAAATAGTTCTCAAAGGCGCAATGGGACTAAATTAATTGTTAAAACAACATTTTTTCAGTGTAGTTTTCAAAACGTGGGTCTATAACAGGACAAGCCATTGATTGATCATACAATGCTGTTTTAATTAAAGCCCAAAAAGTAGCTAAGACACACCCAATCCTTGCTCCATGAAATTAATATCCTGAGCGAATGAACTTGATGAATGGCCCCCATGTAATGTGCATCAACGTATTCTCATGCAACGGCTCTTATGAATTCTTACGAAAAAGTTATTCCTCCTTTTTCATTCGTTTTCCTACAAATGTCCAGCAATACGTGTCAATATCTGCTCGTTACATGCATACAGTCTTTTCAAAATAAACTTCCGTCTCCACAGGAAACAACTTCCTTAGGTTTAGGCAATAAATCGACTTAGTTAGGTTTAGGAAAAGATCGTGGTTTGGCTTAAAATAACTCAGGAAATGGCGTAACTTGAGTGCGGAAGTTACGTGACAATCAAAGTTGATTTATGGTTTCACGCCGGTCTCCTGGGCAAAAGTCTGATTTTCTTATAGCCACCCATCCACCTCGACCTCCTCCCTACGCAGCATTTGCTGCTCTTTGTTCTTCCTGGTTCACGATTACATGAATTACACACAAATTTATTTGTGGGATGTATTCGAATTAGAGTGTATTACTTATCGTAGGTATAGCTACTAACGGTGTCTGAGAACAGCCTGCGTACATACTGCGCAGAAGAAGAATCCGACCATATTTACTCTTTAACGGGACAGTCTTGATGGTGTTTTGTAACATTTATAATGTGACTTATTGTTACCAGATGACAAGAAAGCAGTTTATTAAAAGAAAGTGCCCGATAAAAAGTGATAATGACAGCTGTTAAAGTGCCCATGAGGCCGAAACATATTTAAAGCCAGATTTCCTTTTTGAGTGCATTTTCATTTAAAAAAACTTCAGCTTCTCTTCAGCTGGGCAGACACCTTATGAAACATCTGTTGACATGTGGAAAAAATCTACTGTGTGGCTGTCTGGGCGCATTTCTTTCCTTTGAGAAGTCCTTTATCATAACTAAAACATTACGAATATCTCATAAAAATAGCTAACTTTCGAAACATTTGAATATCTTTGAGTCAACCGTGGCGACCTCATTGGACATTTCAAGTCTTTGTCACCTAATGTGTGTGTTTTATTATCAAGGTGTCTCACCTGTTTCTCAGTACCTGTGCCTCCTCTTGACCTTGTTCGCCAGGAAGCTGCTGCCCTCTGAGCTGTCGCTATCGCAGCGCCATCCAGTGACCGGGAGCACAAATCTCCATTCACATTATTCAATATTTAATGCAAGTTCTGGTCATTACATCCATCAAAAAACTTTTTCCATTAGTATTTTTATTTCGTTCAGGACACCTTAGCTGGAGCCCCTGCTCCGGAGAGAAAAAAAAAAGAGGAACACCTTTTTGTTGCTGATATATTAAGTCTGAGCTATGGTAAGTGCTTGTGCCTTTAAGCAAAAGAGAGGTTTTTATACAGCATTTATATACAGCGTCTATACATACAACATTCACACCAACATGGCTGCAGTGGGCATGCGAGTCCACATACACCATCTGATTTTTCTTAAAAAAAGAAATAAAGGGCAGGGAAATACATACAGATTCCAGAAAGCACCAGGTTCAAGTTGAAAAGGAAACAAAAAAAATAAGAGCATGCATATAAATCTTTGGGAATGGCTTCTGTTTAAAACATATATGGTTTATTCTACATTTTTTATAAGCTATTTTCACCTTTTTTTTCTTTTTTTTTTGTAATGGAACAACATACACTAGGAGAGGAAATGTAATGAAGAAAAAACACCCAGAACTAAAAATCAACACTGAAGTAAGCACAAGAAATCACAATGTGATAGAAGTCACGGTTGCTTTTTATCTCTACTTGAATTGAGTACAATACAAATAGAAACTCTGAGTTGTTTCAAGGAGTGCAGCGTGGTAATGTTACACTCTGAATGCTAGTCCTAGTACACAGGTAATATCTAGTACATTCTAGTATACCGGTTGTTAAAAGGTATTGTAAAACACAAGTTAACCCCTCTGCTGCCTGCTCTACAGGTCAGCTTTCGTATAATTCATTCAATACAATGGCTAAAAGGTAGAGAAAATTTCAAATCTTTTTGGTTAGGGATCACCTCTGATTTTGTTTCCACTGAATGAATGTTACAGCATGTATGTGAAGACATATTTGTAATGTTAATGCTTGCTTAACTGCTTCTATATGAATGATGTGCCGTGTGTGAGAGCATCACCGTGGTATGCTGGTGTTTGCTGTAAGCCATGTGTGCTGCTGTAACCTTGAAGCTAAATAATGAAAGATGATATGTTCGAGGTCCATGTCCACTAACGTTTTTGAAATGTGGATTATTTGTGGGGAGGCAGTGTAGGTGGCGGGCGGGGGGGGGAGGGTGGGAGGGGTCAGTGTTGTGGGGTTGCGGTCAAAACACGCACACTTAGAAAACTTTCACACACTCATTTACAAACACACACACTTCCTTGCAGAGGCGCGCGGGCCTGGGGTAGGGGGTGGGACCGCTCTACTTCTTCCTGTAGTTGCCGAGCTGGATGGCGGAGCGGTCGAAGACGCAGCGGAAGGTGATGGGTTGGACTTCCCAGTAAGGGACGGGGTTGCTGAACAGGCTGATGCCAGAGTACATGGCCTTCTTGTGGTTGAGGCCGGGAGGACAGAAGTCCTCTGTTCCCACAGCGGCAATCTTGTTGGCGTGGAGGTAGACCACCTAGAGACACGGGATTTAAATAATGACAATGTTTGGTCTCTGAGGCAATGATTTACTTTTTTTCAAAATAAAGCTGATAAAGAAGATAATTATGAGTCACAAAATAAATGATAATAGCTCAAGGAAGCTAAATTGTATTCTTTTCTCTTCAGGATGTTGGACGGTGGGAAAAGGACTTCCCTACATGGTCACACTCCAAAATAAGTTGATGGTGCTTGTCACTTGAGAACAAGCACAGCTTTACATGCACATTAAAAGCATGTATGCACATAAGAGTGGCTAAAAACAACTGAGAACAGAAGCCCTCATCATGCAGCACTGAGGGGAACGAGAAGGATCCTAGGAATAACAACAAAAGAAGGCAAGTGCCACAAACTCAGACAATATAATGCTAATTACAGATTGCAAAGCCAGGTCCAAAAACACCAATCTATACGTGGAGAAAAGTTATAGTGAAGTACAATTGCCATCTTATACAACGGAACATGCATATAGGACACAAAACAAAGAGCTAAAAGATATCATAAAATGTGAAAAAAGCACCTCATTAAGTCCCTCTGGGTATGTAGTTCCTACAATAAAAACCCTACTGAGCAGCATTGTTGTAGTCTCTTAGCTTGACCTATTGTTATTGTGATGTTATAGTTTCAAGTTCACATTGAATTTTGCATTCTTTTGATTTCATATAAAACATCCCACATTTGAAAGTGTTGGTTGCTTTATTCAAATTTCCCCACATTCATTTTTAAACAAAAATAGACTGTATATAAGAGGTGGACGTAGTCACCCATTGGTTTGTGGACCTGTCAATCACAACGTAGCCATGCCCTAAAGCCTACCCTGCGTTATGGACTCTAAATGGGACCATAATTTACTAAATGAACATCATGCTGTATTGAAGAAAACTTGAAACTAGCGATTGAGACCATAAACTCATGTTTACAATGTTTACTGAGGTAATAAATCAAGTGAGGAGTAGGGTAATTTTCTCGTAGACTTCTATACAATCTGACTTCTTTTTGCAACCAGAGGAGTCGCCCCCTGCTGGCTATTAGAGAGAATGCAAGTTTAAGGCATTGGCTTCACTTTTGGGGTTGTCGCCTGATTTAAACCCTGTGTGTTTTGGTATATCCTGTTACTAAATATACTGCAGTGTCCCAGACTGTGCACATCAGCTTGTTAGGAGCCATTTCTCCGACTCTTTTCTTCCCATGGTTTGGTTTGTTGTGGCTGCTGAGAACAATGCCATTAAAACGTGGGTGTTCACAAAATAACAGCAAAAATATGGTTGACAGGTGTAATGTGCTGCGGTTCATTAGGGGTGAATATATATATATTATCCCAACCAACTGCAGGGAATTACCTCAAAGAAGGTTTTATGGGGATGGGATAGACGCAGCAGTCACTTAGCCTTAAGAAGCCCAATGAAACGATGAAATAAACTGAGGCCAAAGTGCAGTTAAAGGGCCTTCAATCAGGTCTGTTTACACTCCCCCCTGCTGCTAAAAGCTGTAACATTATAGCATGACGGGCTACCAGCACTCTACTCCATAAACAAGCTAAATGAATCCATGTGACTTTTGTTATGGAAGCCATGGTTGACTTGTAATCGGGCAGTGCGAACCTAAGCAAACTAAATGCAAAAATGCAGCAATGTCAACTTTTCCAGTACAGTTTGGATCAGAGAAAATGAGCCGTGTGTGATCACACCATAAGAAAATGAGAAACATAACAATAATGCTCAAGCAGAGTTAATTTGCTGGAACTAAATGGTTGCAATAACAATTCCCCCCAGTTCCTGTGATCATGCGGGGATTCAAACCTGGATTAATAACAATGAATGTTAATGAAAGCAGTATGTACCTGGATGTACTTGTGCTCGGACAGGCCAGCGGGAACACTGGTCAGAGCGTTGTTGTCGAGGTGCAGCTCTCGCAGGTGGGGGACGTTAGCCAGGGTGCCATTATCCACAACGCTTATTTCATTGTAACTCAGACCAAGCCTGCAGGAAAAAACAGCAAGTAGATGAGACATGGAAATGTGCAAAATGTGTAGCAGAGCAAGGAACACAAAAGTACAAATTGCATGAGTTGAGAAAAAGATATGGTGGACATCAATGTTTGTCTCCAGCTGCCTAAATTATCATTAGTGTACAAAAAAAAAATAAGCTGAGGAAATGAGGATACCTCATTGAGGCCATTACTTTCCCAGTCTATTTCTTAATTATGAGCAAATGGAAAATAAAAACCCAGCCTTTGCTCATATCCTCTCTGACATACTCTACTCGTGATGCATCAAAGCCCTCTTTGTTCTAGTTCGGTATGGCACAATCTGAGCAGTAATCTTATAAACACAGTCTATCCCCATTTTATGAGCAAACCAGTTATTTTGATTATCTAAAAACTACTGTTTAGGTCTCGAGTTTTGTTCTTCAGTAAATCCCGTAAACCGTAATACCAGAGTGAAGCTAATACATGTAAAACCCAGAGAATGAAAGCATGAGACGGCATGAGAAACTAAACAGAATAAGAAATGTTTCCAAAGGGGAGACTGTAACTTTTGAAAGATGGAATAAGGCAATCTTCCTCTTACAAGTAAAAAGCTGAACTCATTGAAAAAGTTGAATTCACACAACCCGTTCTCACTCGCAACTCGTCAAATACAGACACTTGGTCAGTGCCCCTTGGCGCCTGATACTGATGCACCAAGGCTCCCTTTAGCAGCCGTATGGGACGCAGCGGGCTTGCAAACCCGTCTGCGTCATTATTAGACGGTCAGAGCAATTGATGTAGTATAAAGAACGAGAAAGTCTCCATAGGGCAGCTAAGAGGGAAGGTTGGATGTGTCAAACAACCACAGGACTTTCACCTTGGAGGCCGCTGTTTTTGCCCCGTGTGAAATCAAGTCAACGTTGACTTATTTTACCATCCTTTGCCAGTTACGTAACAAACGCAATCATTTTACGTACCAAACATGCTTATACTAAACCAAACCAAAATCTTTTGCTAGGCCTAACCAAGTAATTTTGTTATAAACCCAAACTGGACAGGCTCAAAGTTGAGATTTTTCAATTTTATGCAAATACAGACTGGCGAACGCAGTGCAATCTGGCCGTAACACTCCCACCATGCAGTGCACGAATGCTTCTCCTACTCTCCATTGGAAATGAATAGAAAGCATTGAGACGCACTCCATCTCCAGATTTGGTCGAAATGGGCTGTGACACATCTAAAACTGATGTTAAGAGGGGTAACTGGAGCATCAAAGTTTGAAGCATAGAGGCACTGACCAAACAGCGGTTGGGCGAGTGGGGAGTGAGAATGTGTTACCACATAAATAACCTAATAAATCACACCTTGCTAAATTCAATACACTCAGGAGATTTTCTCTATGTAGTAGCTTATGGTAAACTTCTGTGACTGACATATTGAAGTTGAAATAACACCATAATCTAAACATTTAAATGGTTATACAGTAAAACAAGGAGCTAACAGAGTGTACTGTACATCACAAGGAGACATGAATATTGGGAATTTAAGGGAAACTCAGTGCACAATGGCATAGAAGTTGCCATTTGTGGCCACAGTGGCTGCTGTTCAACTTTGCTTTAAATCCAAGTTTTAAAGAAATTATAAGATTAATATGAGTTAATGGAAAGAGAGAATGATAATTGTTATTACTTGGCCAGGGTCTTCAGTCCCTTGAGGCTGCCGGCCGAGATCTTGGAGATCTTGTTTCCATCCAGGTGGAGCTCAGAGAGAGAGTTGGGCAGACCTGGCAACCCACAACACAATGGTTAACAACCATTAACAAAGCAATAACTGAAGTAACATCTACCTCACCAAGCTTATGACATTATGAAGCCATTTTTATATAGAAAAAGATGTATAATTTTACTATGTTCCCACCCTGAACTAGTTTTGAATTACCATGAAGTACAGTTTGTGCATTTTTGTCACGTTGAGCCCATTGTTTTGCAGGACACTGAAATCCAAGCATGCATTCTTTTGATAGAGGATAGTTGTTTTTGGCTGACCCTGACTGGATAAAATTTGGATTAAGTCAAATTATTTGTGGAAATAAGATATGAGATCTTTACCTTTGGGGATCTCTGTGATCCCCGTGTCTGCAATGCGAATGTAAGAGACGCGTTTCAGGTCAGCAAAAGCACTGGCCTCGATTCCTGCGCTCTTCAGAGGGTTGGACCCGAGCTCTGAAAGAAAATGAATTTAAAAAAAACAATTGTGAGCACAGATAGAAAGAAGAGAGAGGGGGAGAACAGCAGTAACGGATCACGTCTATGAAGTTAATTTCTGTCCTGTTGTGTTACGGGAACATAGAGCTGAGTCATCAGTAAACAAAGTCTTGGGCAAGAGAATAGCTTGTGTTTGCAAAGCAGCCTTTCTCCACGCCAGATTCCCGGATTTGTCACAGATCCTAATTCTCTTATCGTTGCATTTCGAATGATTGAATCCACACTTTTGAGCTTAAGTTGAGCATGTCAGAACGACACAGGAAGTTAGAGATGAGTTGTGGGGGAAAAGGAGCGGAAGGAGGATAAAGGAGAAATAATCTTACACAACCAACCACACGCTGTGTGATCATGCATTAGCAGGCTGTAGCAGCCTCATCACTTCCAGACTGTGACGTGTAAATCTTGTCTCAACAGTGAAATGCCACGAAAAAGAAACTTTCCCTCAGGTTTCTTTCTTTCCAAAACAAAATCAATCAAATTTACCAGTCCCACGCAAGTACCCACTTGAACAATAAATAAAAGCGCTGGATAAAATGACTGTTTTCATCCTCCACAGCTGTTGAAGGATACCAGTGTGACCTGAGGCAGGTTGTCTGTTTGCAAAACACTTAATTTCATCATTCGAGTGGGTCCATTGTTTGCCTTGGAAAATTTGAAGCACCACTGAATATATGTGGGTGTACTGTATATTTCAATACATTCTCAAATAATCTTCAACTTATTTCTGCAGCACTTTGATCAACATTGAATTGAGGCTAAAAGAGTTTCTTGTTTTTCATTAAATTACTGGAAAACTCGGCACGGACTGTGGAAAAATTAAATTTAAAGAGGACCTATTATGCTTTTTCCCTTTCTTTTAGTGTGTTATATCGGTTTTTGTGCACGTAAAAGGTCGGCAAAGTTACAAAGACCAAAGTCCACGCCAAAGGGAGTTACTCTCCCTCACAGAAACACTGCTCCTGAACTGCCTGAAACGTCTCGCTTGAAGTCCCACCTTTTCTTCCGTAACGTGGTGATGTCACCAAGTAACACATTTACATAATACCTGCCTAGCGGCTAGTTTGGCACGCCCTCAAACAAAGCCAGTTAGAGAGGAGCTGGAGCGGAGTCTGAAGAGTTTGGTTTTGGTTGACCAATCACAACAGAGTGGGCCAGCTGACCAATCAGAGCAGACTGGGCTTTGAGAGGGCGGGGCCAGGAGCTCAAACAGAGCGTTTCATACAGAGGGTGAAAAGAGATGCTGCAGCACAGCCCGTATGAGAAAAATAAAGCGTTTTCTGAACATTAAAGCATGTAAACATGTTCTAGTTGAAACCCCAAATACAAGTATGCACCTAAAAAGGTCCTCTTTAAACATTTCGGGTAAATATTTGTATCACTCCTGCTGAACTGTATAGCCATCCACAAAATCACAGACATACAGTACCTCTGGTGATGTGACCTGTACTGCTGAAAAATATATCTCACACCTCTTGATACTGCTCGCTATCCAAATAAATATCTGCATTTATAAATCAGAAAACAATCTTATTTCCGTACCCATGACAATGACGTGGGACAACCCCTGGAAGGAGGTCTTCTTGATCTTGGTGATCTCGTTCTCGTGGATGCGCAGCTCCTGCAGGCTCTTGGGCATGTTGGCGGGCATGTCCTTCAGCATGTTCTTAGACAGGTAGAGACGCTGCAGCTTGGTCAGAGGGCTCAGGGCCTTGGCGTGGATGGTGGTGATTTTGTTGTTCACCAGGATCAGAGCCTATGAGGAAGACCACCAGGGAGATGAGATGCTTATTCTGGCTGCATGGTTGGAGTAGATCTTTTACCACTATCTCCTCAACACTTTGGGGAGGTAGAAACCAATTCAGTGGCATTTTTAAAGCTGTTTTTCTGTCTATTTTTTATTCACATCTGTGTTTAAATTTCTATTATTATGGAATTTGAACTTTTTTCAAAACTTTATACCCTAGTGGCTTTTTTTCCCTTCCACTCTTAGACATTTCCTGCTACAAATGCACCATTGGGACAATTAAACATCTGTACTTTCCAGATGAGATTTGACACAAACAAGACATATTTGAGTTTAGCAGCTGTTAAAACCAGGTGCCTGTGAGGGCCGAGTTCAAGTCCACTCTGGAGTTATCACTAACACATTTTCATAGGACTCTCATTCCTCATGTAAAGCAGACACGAGACGATGTGAGGTATGTGGTCCACTCCCTTGGGAGGCTAGTTGCATTAACACTGGCCGTCAGACGGAGGTATTTATTACAAGCAAATAAGCTCCGGGAGTTTGAAGGCATGAGGGTGCAAGGCCTTCGGGTGAATAGTTTCCATGCACCTGGTAACTGGGGGAGCGGAGGATATATGGAGGAGGATAAAGAGAGTTATGGGATGGGATGTGAAGAAGGGTCCATGTTGTTAGAATGACTAATTGCTCATTTTACAATATGGTACAAAACTGTGATTAGTTACTAAGAAACGAGAGGAGGAACGAACCATGAACCTGATCATTCATGAATCATTCTAAAAACAAGATGTTTCCCCATGGAGATCACCAAGGTTCATATTCAAGAAGGGTTGCAGTCAGTGTTCCGGTTACATAACACATTGCATAACATCAGGAATAATACATGAAGCTCTGCAGATGGGAGTGAAACACGTCTCTTACATGCAGTCCCTTGAGGTTCTTGAAGTCGTTCTCCTTGATCTCAGTGATCTTGTTGTTCTGCAGGTCCAGCAGGGTGGTGTCGTCTGGGATGTCCCCAGGAACCGTCTTCAGACCTGATGGGGAATTTTTTACATTTAGACATTGTTTAAACACATGTAGGGCATGTGGGTTAGAAGCACGCAGATGCAATAAATCCATCAGAATGAGCCCTGGTTCTGGTGACGACAGGTTAACCACACTCTGACCTCAACAGGAAATGGATACAAACTGGTTACCTACTCGTCTCCATGAGCATGGTTAGAGTGGTTGATGGTCTGTTTCTATCAGTTGTAGAGTTTAAACTGCATTCTGAGGACCTATAGTCCTGGAAATCAGGTCTGTTGTATGTTAATGGCCCTTAAAATATAGTTTCTTATCAAGTTTCTTACTTTAAAAGGTGCAGATTAGATTCTCCCGGGTGCCTATGGTGGCTGACGCAAAAATGCAAGTGGCCCTAACTAGAGCCAGTGTTTGGTTTGTCCATTCTGGGCTACTGTGGAAACATGATGGAGCAACATAGTTGGACAGCGTGAAGAGGAACCGCTCCCTATGTAGTTATAAACGTCTCATTCTAAGGTAACAAAAACACGATTCTTATCTTCAGGTGATTATACACTAAAGAAAACACGTTTTTTTTATATTCCATTTCTGCCAATAGAGAGATGTTGTGTTTTTGTCATCACATTAAAGTGGGCAGTTGGAAAAAGATGATGTCACATATTTCTGTGCAACAATCAGAGTTCAGCAAGTCAAAATGTGATGACAGTTGTTTGTTTATGCTGCTGGCACTGTCAGTCAAATCTGATCAAATAGTAACTAAGGATGTTTTTTTTCTGAACTTTAACTTTGATTATTACTTATTTAGTTATGAATATTTAATGCTGTGGAGAAATAGATTTAAAAAACTAGTTTTCAGGGGCTTTAACCTTCTGAAAACTGTGCCGAAAACAACAGATTTTACAGTAGCGAATCTCTTAAATAACAAAGTGTGCTGTGTCAATGTAGCACGCTACATAAAGCCTCAATGAGAGGAACGTAGAGCAGAATGGGTTTATAGTGACATTCCAACGGGACCAAATAACAGTTTGATGTGCTCCGAGGCACACATGGTGGAAATGGACCTTAAAACAAATTTCCTTTGGGGTAAGTAAGCGACTGCATACCTGGACACTGAGCTCACGCTGAATCGTTTAGCTTGGACTTTTATCGTGGCACGTCATGGCTAATGTGACACAGAAAATGGCATCTGTACTTTAAAGACTGTTTTGGTAGAGCGGACTGAGCGAAGACAGCTGGAAGTCATGGTGTATGCTCCTCTGCATCCGTGGTAACCCAAAAAATACACTGAGATTCATAATGGGCAGTTTACATTTCAGAGGAAGAGGCGTAGAATAAACTGTTTAACAAAGAAGCTTACATTGCGCATCTCCAGTCCACATACGTGCGTCTGCACACATTTTGTCCTAAAAGCATGTGACGACTGCTGTTCGGCTCACACAAACATTTCTTCCAGCTAGGTTTGCTTTTTCTCTCAGCTTTTTCCAACTCGGCAGTGGATGAGCCACAAACCATCACAGCTGTTTGTGGTCACCACCATCATTGCACCACCACACTATTTACCTCACATTCTTTTTTATTGTTATTCTCTAAAAGTCAGACTATCTCAGCCTTTGCTGCTGCAATTTTTACCCCAATTTAATGAAAATGCAATGGCTAGAAAAATTATTTTAAAAAGGACATTCCAGTATTTAAACACTTAAAAATGGGCCTGTTAGTTTGTGTAGCATCACTAAGAAGCTTAAAGGTAATTAGTTCAGTTTTTACAGATTTTTGCAGAGGACCACCCAGATTTGTTTAAAAGAAATATGCCTTAAAATCAATTTTTCACCCAGGTTTTGGTGTATTTGTTGTATTTTCTGCCGCAAGAAGACACTTCACAACAATTTACATTAAACTAAATTATCTTGTGACAAACAAATGCTTCCTGTAACAGAAAATGAGGAGACAAATGGTAGAGAAATGTAAATGAGCTGTTGTTTGTAGGCTACACCAGAGTATCTTAACATAAGAGAAAAAAGAAAAATGTTTCAAATTAATTTTGATGGTGCTAAATTTGAAATTCAGAGCATATCTATTGGCTCCACACGGCTCTCAACATGGCGATGGCCGGTCCCATTCATTGTCCCCGACTTCGACCCCATTTGGAGCTTTAAGCTGTCTATACTACAGCGCCTCACTTGCTGTCATGTTCTTTTATACTTTCTTTCCGTGATTTACCGTGTGAATAGATGATAAAACCTACTATTAGGTGTAGTAGGCCCCTATTGACCCACATCAAAGGACTGATGACACCTATTTAATAGCCTGACAACAGTCTTTATTAGCTGCTGCTGTTTTAGCCATTTTTTAAGATAATTCCTGCATATTTAAAATAAAAATGCTGAAAATAAAACCGGCCTGGTCAAAATAATCCCTTTATACTGTTACTAAAGAGAGAAAGTCTTGTACAAAGGAACATCTTTTGGTGTTCATATGAACCAAAATGATAAGTGCTGTAATCAAAATCAGTGCGATAATGACAATAACATGAACTGACTCGTGCAAATACATTATTTGAATGTCATGTTTCGGTCAGCATCTCACTTTTCAGCTGATGCTGTGGAAATGAACAAGAAAAACAGCGACTTAGTCTCACCCTTACGATTAAAGTCACTATTAATCACTCCGTTTTAAAGCAAAGTGATTGGAATGTCAAACGTATGATTGCTTTGGACTGCGCTGGACATTTTGAACCCTTCCAAGCATTAATGACAGTGTTTATGTAACAGCCTCTCCTTGTCTGGCGCTTTGACCGGGCAAGACAAGTTGATCTGGCTGCATCATGAAAGGCCCGATTGCCTCATAGGATTTGTTTATAGAAGATACATGTTTAATCATAGGAGATGCTGATTGTGCCCTTAGGTGAATCTTAATACTTGTAACCAAGAACAATACACAGGTTGTGCCAGTCTATGGATCTGCAAAACCTCTTTCTAACAGAGTTGGCAAACTCGTTTGAACCCGAGGCTAAATTTTTCTCCCCTGAATGTTTTAGCTGTCATCCAGCCAGCTGCAGAAAAATCCACATCTACAAAAGTGAAAGCTTTGGGATGGTGAGCAGACTCTTCTGTCTTGCCCGGGCCTGTGTGTGTGTGTCCAAATATATATAAGTTTTAATCCTATGTGTGTGTCTGAACGTGTGTGTGCGTTTGCGTGTAGGCCAGCAGGTCTGGGGAACAGATGGGGGCGCGAGGCCAACAGTGAGAATCCAGCCACGAAGCTGCGTCTCTGGGGGAAGCGCTGTTGCTGACTGGGGCCCCGGCTGGAGGACTGATGTAATGGAACTGGTCTTTTTCCTGAACATCACTCTCTCCAACTGTCTGTCACTCTGAGTGTTGAGTCACCTGCCTGTCTGTCTGCATGCTTTGCTTATACCATTGACTATATATATAAGAAGTGGACGTAGTCACCGTGACGTCATGGTTTGTGGACTGCCGTTTGAAGCCTTGAGTTCGGCGTTTTGGCCGTAGCCATCTTGGTATTTGGTCGTCGGCATGTTGTTTTTTTTGCAACCAGAAGTGACACGATAGGGTGGAGCCAAGTACAACCGAACGCTGAATAAGGCATTTTTAGATGACCAAAAAGAGTATAACTAACTTTAATGAACTGAAAACACACTGTGAAAGGGTTAAAGTTGTAAGAGGAAAACACGGACAACACCCAGACCGGACAACGCCGTGATACGCCCTAAAACATCCCCTACTTTATGCTCTATTTGACTCTAAATGGGACCATAACTTACTAAATGAACATCACGTTGTATTGAAGAAGACTTGAAACTAGCGATTGAGACCATGAACTCATGTTTACAATGTTTACTGAAGTAATAAATCAAGTGAGAAGTAGGGTCATTTTCTCATAGACTTCTATACAATCAGACTTCTTTTTGCAACCAGAGGAGTCGCCCCCTGCTGGCTGTTAGAAAGAATGCAAGTTTAAGGCACTTCCACATTGGCTTTGCTTTTCAGACCCAGAGGTTGTTCACTGGCTTAAACTATATTCTGAATCTGTTAACCCCATTTCATTTCAGCGTCTCAACCCTGGCCCTCTCTTAAGCTTACTATACCACAAGCACTTTTATGTAATTTACAAGAATAAACGAGGTCGGGGACTTTTCTACGGAAAAGTTTGTGAGATGACTCAAGCTGTTGTATATGCTATACATCAGGTTAAACAAACAGAGTGGATCGGCTCCAAATGACTAATCGGGTAAATTGTTGTGACTGTGCAGTGAGTCAGCTTTACATTGAGAAACAAGCTTGTTAAAATTGAGGTTACCGATGACCAATCTAAGATTTAATCTCCACTTTTCAAAAACAGTTTGTCCAGAAAGGGCGAATAATGTATTTGTTACAGGAAGTAAAATAACACTCACATCTGTGAGCATTTAAGGTGTCAACATCGGAGTCATGTTCTCTGGAGGACTTCACAATAATGCGTAACATAACCCTGGAATGAACATGTGGGTTTGGTTGGACGGTGGAGACGGTTTGTAAAGTCAGGGACTTTTTTTCCTGCTCTTAAAAAATGTCACTGAGCACAATAAAAGTAGAGTTAAACTACTGCAGACACCCATCTGACCTCATCTCGTCTCATCCGTTTAATTAAGAGAGTTCATTTGTTTGAAATCGGACGAAGAAAATGGACGTGAACAGGAAGCTTGTTACATTTCGTCTGATCTATAATTTAAATAAAGTCACACTGATTAACTTTAGGGGCTACATGTAGCATCAGTACAATATGTGGAATTATACCATCAGTGGGAGGTTTCTTACCGAGGTCAGAGCACTGGATCACTCGCAGGTGGCACTGGCATCTGAAGGGGCACTTGGGTCCCTCAGGCTGACGGCTGGTTAGTATAGGTTCTTCACCGTTACCCGATCCCGCCTCGTCTTCCATCATGAAGTCTAGGAAGCCGGACTGGCGGAAGGGCAGAGCCCAGCAGGCCGTGACCAGGAGCAGAGAGAGACAGACTGACCTCATGGTGCTGCTAGCAGGGAGCCTGGAGGACGAAGACGAGAGGACACAGTTCAAAGGTTTGGGTGGATACACTTTCAAAATAGTCCGTCTATGATTAGTGTTGAAACTACCATACTCGGTTTGTTTCTCATTCACTGTGAAGGGAAATTTCCATTGGGCAGAGAGAAGCGCGCACTGACAGAGAGACATTTGAGTGGAGTTCAGAGGAGTAAAGGTCAAAAGGTGAGAGGCGGAGGGCGACAAGGTTAAACACTTGGGTGTAACAATTTAGTGAGGTTGGTCAAATAAGCTATTTAACTGGTTGGTTTTAGACAGGAGGTGAAAGGTGATGGAGCAGGGGTTAGCGCAAACCAAAATGAGAAAATGACAATAGTACTTTGTCAGAAGTGACAGGCCTTCAGGGTACCAAATGATTACTAAGGCCAAAAAAGACCAAAAGTTGGGTTGGAATAATTTCGGCTATGCAACATCTACTATAACACAGTGGTTTGCAAGATGTTAAACTGGAATTAAACACTATTAATTATATAAAAGAGAACATTGTTATACAGTTTTTATACGATTGAAAATGTACGATTGTCAACATTTCGGTCAGTTTGCATTATTGCCACTTGAAGCGGCAGAAGCTGGATGTTCCATCAATTTATCATGACTTTTAGCTCACTATTTCAACTGTTGATCCATTTTAGGTATGAACCATTTGTCCATTGCTTTTAGATATCTAACATTACCGCATTCTAACTATTTATCCATTCATTTTAGTTAGAGATGCACCAATCCGACTTTTTCAGTCCCGATACCGAGTTACGATCCGATACCAGTGTTTAATTAATAAGCTGTATGCCTCACTGTGCGGAAGTGACTGGGATCATTCTTTTACGTTAAGGCAACATCAGGCTTGACTTAAACATGGCTTTCCTAACTTTGTAAAACAAAATATAACTTTAAATATATATAAATTGTTATTTATAATCGTACACCAGCAACATGGTAAAATGTTTTCAAAATTAACAGGAACTACAATTCAAGTGTTTTAATGCAGCAACAAATTGGTCAAAACTTAAACAGGAATTAAAAGTTCAGTTTATAATGTATATAGTGTAGAAACATAGAAGTGAATTGAATAGCCCCATAGGCCCCATTGTCACCAATATCTGATCCAGCTATTTTTCGCCCCGATATCTGATATTGGTGCATCCCTAATTTTAGTTACCATTTATAAATTTTTAGCTTTCTTTTCTAACTATGTCCATTAGGCTACTTTTAGCTATCTATTTCAACCATTTAGTTTTGCTATAATTGCTTTTTCGCTGTCTAACTTGTAGTTTTAACACACTCAATTAACCTATTTTGATGTGAAAAGTTTCTATTCCCATATTGTTATGCACATTTTGAAGTATTACATCAGAAAAGGAAAAATGGAAACTGCTACAATCTTTCTACCAACTATACTATAAGATTAAACAGTGACTATGTAATTTGCTTATGCAGCAGTCAATGTTGTTTCTTTGTCATTTTCAAAAGGATGCATCATGGGAAATCTCATGGCTTGCCACTGATCACTTGTTTGACATTAATTAGAGTCCTTTTAAGGATCATGCATCTTCTATACTGGTGGAGCCACTGGGAGAATCCTGCTTCCTTTATGCTGTCTTCTATTTCTAAACTCAACCACAAACCAGTTGACACATCCACACACTCTCTCAAACTCAGTGTGGAGATACACAAAACTCCCTGACCTTTTACGTACCAACACAAACAAACACACACACACACATAAGAGCCTAAAAGAACCAGCAATCTGCTTGCCATACGTATTGCCAAAAGTTGGTTCTTCCCTCTCGGTGCCACAATAATTGAAGGGCGAATTTGAGCCGCAGCTGCTAACAAATGATTTGGGGAGTAACTGGTCCGCAACGGACCTTGACCCGAACATCATGACCAGGATGATGAAACTGACCCAAAACCATCAGTTGGCCGGAGCCGAAAGTGACTCTGGGCTGGTTTATATGGTCTGTATGGTGCTTCTATGCTGTGTATTTGCTTAATTTCTGTCATTTGAGTGTTTATTTGCATGTTTTAGGTGTGAATAAAGTGTATTAAAGCAAGAGCACAAGTTGTATGTGCACCTTTTATATGTGTACAAACTGTATGTGTGAGTAAAGGTAATAAATTCAGAGGTGTTCAACAGTGTATGTCTTTGAGAAAGCAGGAGAAAGAGATGTGCTGATGCAGTGTAAATCCAGGTTAGCGAGGGTTGCGTCAGGTCACTGGATCACGGCTCAGAGGGACTCTCAACACAAGCAGTAATTATAGTCCCTGTCCACAAAACAGCCACCACTTTGACACACTGTACAGCTCCAGGCCAGTGGTTACAGTGCTTGCATACAGTATGACCGAGCTTGAAATCACTTCCATTCACAGGGGAAATCGTGTTGGATGAGATCGCTCTGCTGCCTCTTAAAGTTTCTTTTTGACTCTTGTTCTGTTGCTACGAAGCGGAAAAAACCTGAAAAACCTTCAAGAGGGTGATTTCATAAGTCGGCACTGGAATTGTGTCACGCAATGTTTTATGTGTGGATGCAGTTTTCCATGCAAAACCTGCCATTTTTGTCTCACGCTGGAAACATGTAGTGTACTGGGTGGCGTTGAGACAAAGAGTCTGAACATACAGTAGATCCAGAGTACACGTTGTTCCAGTCCTCAACAGACTTAGTAATCTTGGCCATGTCAGGCTCTCTTATCTAAGAGCAGCGGAAAGCTCAATCCAACGAAAACCTCGTCTGCAGACTTGGCAGCAGCCGTCGGTTTTGGATTTAGGGGTGCAAAGCACTCTTGGGTCAAAAAGTGCTCGTAGATGCTTTTTGATGGTTTGTTTTATCCTGCTCGGGCGCCAGATTGGTTTGTCTCGTTAATTGTCAATACTGGAAAGTATTTGAGAGTCAGTTTAGGAGGTACTGGTGTCGTGAACTACTGCACATCTGGCACATCTTGCAAGCTGGAACATTCAGATTTATCTTCAAAGCCGAAGTGTACCAGCTCTGCTTGAAAGGAACAGCGATGCACACAAAATAACAGTGGTTTCACTGCCGATTACTGAACCTTATCTCCCCGCTTTGACCCACGGCCGCAAGCACATAAACACATATACATGCACATGTGCAGGATTTCAGATGGATCTCCATATGTCCCTGCTGCCATCAATCCATCAACCTTTTGTCCATAAAGGCTTCAGCAGCTTTTAATGTGACCCAGACAGGCAGAAGGAGAGTGAAAGAAGAAACTAAGCTCTCTGGGCATATGAAATGGGTGCAGCATTACTGCAATGACAAGAATTAGTGCTACTCTGTGAGTCATAATCAGGCCCAGGAGTTGTTAATGATGAGACTAAGAACAAGAATTTGAAACCAAACCAGGAAAAAGGAACATAAGAGATTTTCAGGGATTATTACTGGGGACATTAGCAATTTGTAACCCCAGCTGCAGAATAAACTATAAGTGGTATTAATATGATTTGGGATTTGGAGATAGAAGGCTGTACATTGCAGAGATTTATTGTGTGGTGAAATAACGGGTACACGTTCGACCAAGGCCTGTCTGTGAACATGAATGTCACTCTAAATTCAAAGCACAGAACAAGGAATTATGGTCAAATGCAATCTTTTTTTCTTAAAAAAGCTGAAATTCAAGGTTTTTCTCCCAGCTGGGTTGAGCTTCTATGCATGAGACAGCCTGCTGTGCCCCAGGCGTTGGTTCTTTCATTACCAGCAGTGTGCTCAGATGTGTCCACCGGCCCTGCAGGGTGGCCTGCTCAAAGGAGATGCCCCCACCTCCATAGACACCTGAAGAATCTACTGAACATAAGACACAGGCTCCTAAAACACACGTGTGTGTGTGTGTGTTAAACCCAGAGGGCTGCCAACAGAAGCATGCTGGAACATGACTTGACCATGCAAACTCTGCATCTCGCCGGTATCAGCCTTTTTAATCCCCTCAAAGAAGATTTCTGTCATGGGATGAAACGGTATTCCCCTTATCATTTTCACGTTCACAGGGGAATCTTAGTGCTTACATCCAGCTGGAAGTCAAACTTTTATGTTACAAAATGTGTAATTTAATGCCCTGCTGGCAGCTCAGAAAACATCTTAATTTCCATCGTGGTTCCTGTTGTTCCATCGGCTCTTCCTCGCTACAACAACATGGAGACAGCTGTACAACGTCCAAAGCGGGAGACACATGACCACATTTCACATGCCACATCCCAACACAACGATCCACTTACAGATAAATATGCCAATAAAAAATGACCACGTCCTTATTTGGAGATGTTATCCAGCAGCCTCGATGAAACTTTGTTATCTTTTTGCAGGATTTTTGTTTGTATCTCCACTTGTTTTATAACTTACTACCTTTTATAACAGGGATTTTAATATTTGGTTATACCAATTGTACCATTATAAGCTCTTCTCTCCACAGTTCTTTTCATAACGTGTCATTATGAAATGATATGGGATGATATGGGGCAGCTTCACATCGTGGTGCGGCTGTATGCCAGCTCACAAGATGAAAATGGGACAGGCTTTATTCACAAGAACTGGACTGACACTAATCAGTGCAAATGTGGCAGGAATTGGACCACACTAGTTCCCAACGAATGGACTTTAATACAAAAAAAAAAACATGCAAAAGAATGCATTGGATGAATTTAGCCATTTATTTTTGACCAAATTCTGAAAAAGTGACTTTTGTGAAACACGATTTAAGTGAAGAAAGTTCTTATGCTACTCTGTAATGTCAGTATTTTCACTCTGAACTTCAATCATTGGTGAACCAGGAAATAAAAAACAACTGAAGTGATGGTTCAGGGGCTTCCAAAGAGTCTCAAAGGACTTTAAATAGTCAGCAGATGCCTGCACATATGGTGCATATAGAAAATATGTATCAAAAAGTAAAGAAGCAGAAGCAGCTGTGAGAAAGTTCAGCAAGTATTTTCAAAAGATTTAAAACCATCCCAGAAAAGGACATGTGGTAAATGGTCCATCTCTATCTCCTTCTCTCGTGCCTCTGAAACCTGCGATTCATCATCCAGTGTTCTACCGAAAAAAAAAAGGGGCGGAGGTTGACATTTCCTGTGGCGGCGGCGGCGGCGGCATCCTTGTCAATTCTCCTGTGTCCCTCTTTTGTCTCATCCCTCTCTCTTCCCTCCCTCCCTCCGATCTCCCCCAAGTCTGGCCCCAGCATTACTAATGATTCCCAGACAGGAAGCAGAGCTCGCATGAGGGAGTAAAGTCATTTTACTCCTCTTTCGCTTTGTCACTTTCTCCTCTTTTGTCACTGCCTTTCAGTGAAACTCTCGAGCTTAGGAAATCAATGAGATACCCGCAGAATGATTACCATAAATCTTTAACTCGTGAAAGAAAAAACTTTAACGTTCGGCACCATGTCGTTGTGATTTTAGCAAATCAAACCATGTTGCAATGAAGCAAACAATATAAAGCAGACACCAGCTACCATACCGTACTCCACCCCTGTCCGCTACACCTCCACCCCTCCTTCTAAATCTCCACAGGCCTGCGTCTGCAGAGCGTCTGTCAGCAATGAATCACTGGAAGGTATTTACAAGGCCACAGGACGTTTAAAACACGTGTGGCCCTTTCAACCCATCAGCAAATGAAATGGGAATTCCCCTCCCACGCAGTTAGCATGATCGATAATAATGCAAAAAATGGAAAAACAACGTGAGTGATTTTACAAGCTGTTCCTTTGGGGTGGTGTGAGGAGTCAGTGGTATTTATCGTCAACAAATTTCTGATATATCAGGGGATTTTGTGAGGGAGAACGTGTATCTGAAACTATGCAAAGACGCGGCCAACAAATAATTTCAGAGCCAAGACGTTGTTGTAACAGGAGTTGGGCCAACTCATTCTCGTCTGTAAAATAGCCGTCCATGTTCCCATGTTTGTTTGCATGGGACATTTTTTGGCTTCAAGAATGCCCTAGACACTCTTTTCACCAAAACAATCAATATAATGTCTTTATGCGGGAAAAAAAAGGACAAAGCATCAGAACTATAACTATTATTGAAAGATCATTGAAAGCCTGTTGTGTGGAGCCATCATGGCATGAGAAAAGCCAGCGAGTGGTTCAACCACATTTCAGCTGTTCCATGAGAAGAGCTGTCGGCCTGCCATCAACCTCAGTCCCATTATCAACAGTCTGCACTGCACAGACGTGGACAAACTGCCCAACCTTCTCTCCCTTTCTTCTCTTTCCATCTCCTCCTCCCTTTTTGTTGCTCTTTTCCTTCCTTCCCCTGGATTCTCTGCCATAGCTTATGGTATTTTCTTTCTCTGTCTGACCCTTAAAAAACTTTGGCCAGAGAGACTGACATGTGGAACTTTCTGGTATTCCAGTGAGCAAAAGGGGGGGAAATAAGCCTTCATTCAATTCCATTGTTCTTTTGCTCTTTTTTTGACCCAGAGAGTTGAAGTCCAGATGGAAAAAATGCAATCCCTGAGTGCAAATCTGGGCCTCGTCTCCTGCTAACCTTTCGTTCACTCATTTCTGGTTCAAATGTTAAACATCTGCTCAGCTCAACTCCAAACTGCTGAAGTACTTGAGTGTACTTTAGTACTGTGTTTATGCCTCTTTTAGCCTCTATTCAATTCTAAGTCCCACTTTTCATTCTATTGTATTTGTCTCACTTTTTCCCTTCAGTTTCACTCCAGACCAGCTGAGCCTTATTAGGTTTTTTCCCTGCTGGCAAAAAGGATGTAATGAGTTAGCTGGGAGTTGTGTGGTGGCTTGCCGGGAAGCCTTCAGACCTCTCTTTGATAGAGGAAGCCGTACCATTACGGGATTAATGGCACCGTGCGTTGCCAGGTACAGCTTTTTTTTTTTTCATCTCCTCTTCAAAGCCTCTCACTTTAAGTTGCCCCTAGCAATTTGGGTCCTGTTCCGCTCCTGTGAAAACACAGCAGCAAACGCCACAGAGAAGGTTGAGAAGAAACAGGGCCACGAAAGCAGACAGATAAGAGATTGGGGTTAAAACGGTCTCCAATGAACTGCTGAAACGGAAAGTGTGAGAAGCAGCAGAAACAACTTTTTCCAAATAGAAGCCTTGACAAGCAATAATGGGCTGAACACAAAGAAATCCCCATTGTTGTTTCTGCTTTTTTTCCCTCCCTCTCATTTGTTTGTCGATTGCCCAAACGCCCCAGGGAAAGAAAGAGAGAATGAAAGAAAGCTAAACAAAGAGAGAAAGGAACAAATTAATGACATAAAAGCATTTTCCACTGATGTTAGCAATGTTGAAGCAAACAACTTAAGTAGGAAATCTAAATTTTCTGCCTTCCCCTCATTCAAACCCTTGTCTTCTATGTAAGCATTACAAATCTGCCATGTATAAAACCAACACACAAAAAACTAGCTTGATGAATGCACTTCCATATGGGTTACATCCAAACAATCAACAAACAAGTGTCACAAAAAGCAACAAATTAAAACAAAACTGCAAGCTGAAATTGTAAACTGAGAAAGTACTGAAAACATCAGCGTTAGTGGATACCTTGGAGATTAACGACAGGCCTGGAGAATACGTTTTTTTGGCAGAGGAGTGAGGTACCAGCATCAACTGCACTACCACACCCCCTTCCCTAGCCGCTGCTCTTTTCACTGAGCTCTATGCAGATTGGACTGATTAAAGGTCTCTCATCACAAAGCCAAGAGAGCTGTGGGAACAAGACCTGGCAACACATCCGGAATATACACAGCATACATGAGTGTATGAAGGAGTGAATCAAACATAGTCAAATCCAGTTTAACGAATGCAACTGCAATAAAACACAAGCAGAAATCTTAACTTTATAAAATTACATCGTCAGCAAAGAATGTGACTTTGATGGATTTTGTCATGCAAAAAGTTGACGTCCAGCGAAAACCAAACCATTCTCTCTTTAAAATTGAGTCCACAGTGAAATCTAACTCCTCACTTCATCCATTATTACCCAGATTTTTCTGCTCTCTTTGAGTAAAAGGATTAACTTACCTGTTCTCAGAAGAAGCAAGGCAAAGAGCGTAGAAGTGCGCGAGATGAGCTTGACTCCCAAAAATCCAGTCGAGTGGGGGGGATGAGACTGTGAAGTGGCTGCGAGGGCCTATGGGGTAATTGGACTCGGAGCGCGTGCAGCCAAGATCAAGCAGGTGTGCTCTGTCACAACAAGGGGAGGAGAGAGAGAGGAAGAGAGACAGAGGAGAGAGAGGGGAGAGAGATAGAAGGAGGGAGGGTCCGACCGCCGAGCTCCTCTCAGGACCGAAACAATTGGTGGAGAACTTCCCCCGTTCTCGCTGCGTGCTCCAAAAACAGCTGGAAATGGAGAAGGGAAAGGAAGAGAAAAAAAGGGAAAGAGAGAGAGAGAGAGGAGACAGGGAGAGGGAAAAGAAGAAAGAAGGAAGGAGAAGAAGAGAAAGAGGCAGAGTTTAAAGCAATAAGCAGTGATTCGGCTGGCAGCCACCCTCACTGTGACATCTGGTAATGATAGGTCCTGTGTGGAGCTTAGCAGAGAACGCAGCACACAAACTCTCTTTCTCCCTCTTTCACACTCTCTCTGTCATTCATCTTCATTCAGCCTCTCTACCGACTACCCCCAGGAAAAAACAAAAACACCACACACACACACACTTTTGTCTAATCTATTCAGATTGGCACCACCTCCCAGTAAACCTCCGTCTCCGTTTTGACCCCATTCCCCAAATCTTGATTAGGCTTGTTTAGGTTGCCTTAATGGAGTATTGGGTCTATTGGCCCAAAACAGAGGAGGAGGCACTTTGAGGGACTATGTGGGAGGTAGAAGGCTCCCATTCTTAGTCCTTGTAGTCTTTTTTCCCCCCAACCCTATCGCCAGAAAAGAACGTCGCTATTTGGACCATTCACATGGCAACTACCATATGGTTAAGGTTAGGGAAAGATCATTGTGATGGTTAATAAAACTAAGGCTGCATTCACACTGAATCAGGTGAAAACCCCAGTCCTCCCATTCATTTGAATGTGGGTAGTGCGTTTCGGCTGCGGCTGTGGGGACCGCAGGGGATGCTGAAAAACAGAAAACATGCAGCGGCCTGCGGCAAAAAGTTGAGGCTGAATCAACTGTTGGAGAAACGCAACCTGACGTCACACTGCGGTGGCCAATCAAGTAACTGGCGATCAATGGGCCAACCAAATCAAATGGGCCATTTAAGTGACGCTCCTACACCGTTCCAACCCTACGCTACACGCTGCAATGCCTTTTTTGGTAAGAATGACAGATTAAAGGCCTTTTCGCACCAAGTCCGTATTTTTCATACAAAATTGTTGCACATTAATACGACCTCACGTTGTCGGACTCAGTGTGCAAGGTTTCTGTCCGTAACATTTTTTATCGTTTGACAGATTAAAAAAAAAACGTATACGAAAAATACGGACTTAGTGTGCAAAGGCCTTAAGAGTCTTCAGCCATGCCAGCGGCTCTGTGAGGCTGTACTTGTGTCATGGCGGTGCTTTGAGCTAAATGCTAATGTGAGCAGGCTAACAGTCTAACAATGCCAATGCTAACATTCTAATGTTTAGCAGATATGTTTATCATGTCCACCATCTTAGTTGGTGATTTGCTAATTAGCACTAAACACAAAGTACAACTTATATTGATTGGAATGTCATTGGTTTTGCAGCTATTTTGTCACAATTAAAAGTATTGGACAAATAATAATAATAATAAAAAAACCTGATTGTCACTAAATGACATGTCAGGGAATCACACAAGTTATTACAATTCATCCTGAGGGGGACGTGAATGTCTGTACTTAATTTCATGGGAATCCATCCAATAGTTGTGCAGACATTTCACTCAAAACCACAAATGTGAACCTCATGGCGACGCTAGAGGAAAAGTCATTAGGATACATCCTCTGGGAATCATGAATTGAACCATATTTTGAGCTAAGTCATCCAGTAGATGTTGAGATATTTCATTGTAGAGTGAAAACTGTAACTGGTTTGCTGGTGACAACAGATGAAACTCAAGGGGACACCAAATTCCATGGGGCACTATACTTCCTACATTGGCCTTGAAGGTTGGCATTGGATGTAAATCATAGACGCAATAAATGTCGATGTAATTTATAGGAATACTTGGCTAAATGTACTTAAAAAAGACTTATTTTCTCTCGAATGATCAAAGTTGCTTTAAATCTGGACATTGCGTTTTTTGGATTGGACTGTCCAAATCTGGATCTAATCAGGGCAAAGGTGAAGTAAGGTCTGTTTTTTAACCTCAAGTGAACCAGACCTCATCTCATCGACATGACTGGAAGACGTTGGGGTGGCTAAGTGTTTTGACTGTGTCCCGCCGTTGCAGGAAGGTCACAAGTTTAACTTCTGCTGCATTAGCCAATGTCTCCATGTGTTCAGTTGGCGGGCAAGTCTCGGCCTCTATCTGCTTCCTTGTTCCCTCTGAGTCATTAAATCAGCCATCAATGGAAATGATGAAACATGGATAAAGCATTTATATCAGTAATCTCTATTCTTGTGTAAATCCAGATTTAGTTCCGCTCGGATACCTTTAATAAATCTGTAATATCCATACAGTAAACAGTCTCAGGTTTGTGTCATACATTTATTGACGATGCAGCCTCAAGTTGAGATGATTTTTAATCATATTTGACCCAAAAAGATGTTCTTGAAATATTATACCAGTGGTTATATTACAGCAGGGATCTGTTTGATGTTGTTCAGGTATGAAAGTTATTTTTTAGTGAATGGAAGCGGTACAGGGAGGTTAATCAAACCATGAACAGCTGCAGTGATTGAAGATGTTGCATCCTTTCAGATTGTTTACTCCGATCAAATCCGCACTTCTCTTCTTGCATTTGTATTCAACTCTCGATTTTGAGTTTTAGCTTGAAAGAAAGACTCTACCTTCCTCAGCTGCTCTCTTTTTGCTCTTTTTCTTCAAGACTAAAGAGGATCAGATAGCAGAGGAGCAGGTTTCATCCTGTCCCTCATCTTGACTGTCTTTCCCAGCAGAAGGCAAAGGGCAGACCACACAAGTGGTGGCCCCGAGTGTGTCGAAACGGTCCATCTCGGTCTCAAGAAGACTCTTCTTTTGGATGGATAAACACTACACTTCTTCAGGTTTTTGTACAAAATCATGACCTTAGCTAACGTGCATTTTGTCGCCTGGGGTTCAAGGAATCTTTGGCAGACTTAGAGAAGATCAAATTGAGTCCGCAGATGGAAGGAAGGAAGGAGAGGAGGAAAATACTAGCAGGGAAAGAGGTCAGAGGCCAGGAGGATTACAGCATACAGTGAAGTATTGGATAAAACCGGGTGTCCAACACAAACGATGAGATCATACCTGGAATATTTTGCTAAAATTTGATCGAGAGAGAAGAAAAATATGTCTGCGTCCTTCCGTATCTGGCAGATAATGGAAAGCAGGCCCCTTGTAATAGAGTTAGGAGGCCGTGACACGTGGCTGTTGTGGGGACGTATGCAGATCTAAAGTGTGAACCCCTGATTACCGGTTGGCCTTTGCGGAAACGTCTTTACTCTTGAAACTGAAGTCTGGCCTCCCTCAGGCAGTAGAATACCTTTATGAGTGAATTTCATTGAAGCTACCCTGCCACCTTTGTTCTCAGGTGTTAATATCCCACTGCAGAAACAAAAGAAGAAGAGAGGGACAAAAGTTTGAAGAGAAAGAAATGAATCAAAGTGGATGCGGGGTCAAGGAAATTTACTCCTTTAAACGTGGGATTTCAGGTAGCTTAAAGTTGAATGTGTGTGTCTAGGAGAGAATGAAAGAATGGGGGAAGATGAGCAGGGGATCGCAGGTATTATTACCTGTGCTTAGAAGAAAAGAGGTTTCACAGGGAGGTCAAAGTTGTGACCCAAGGATATCTTCATTTTGCTGTAAACCTCAGAGGAATTGCCGAAAGCAAAAGGGCAATGCGGTGATCTAGATGGTGACAGTTGTGATTCTCTGGGCAGAAAGCATCTTAATCTTTCCTTAAGGAAGCTACAGTGTGTGCACTTCATATCAGGAGGAAATATATTCTTTAAAGGAACAGAATGTAACATTTAGGGGGATATATTGGTAGAAATTGGAATATAATATTGGATAAGTATGTTTTCTTTAATGTATAATCACCTGAAAATAAGACCCTTAAAATAAGCTGTTTATATCTAGGAAAGCCTTCGTGTTTCTTCAAGAAAGAAATACTTGAAGCGTAAATAAACGCTTCAGTACAGGTTGCGGTTACGTGAGACACAGCTGAGACGGAGCCGTGAAGACAGCTGCTGCACAGATTAAAATGAGAGCGTATTTGTAGAGTAAAAGCATTTCTGACACCCTCCAGTCTTTGACATGGACAGGTTTGATGGAAATTGATGATTTTTTTTTTTTTTTACCTTGTTGCAATATGGGGGCACTTGCGGGAATACGGTGATTCATGATGTTAAAAAGATAGTGGGATGGGGCCAGTGGCCCCTTGGCCCCCCTATGTCCGGCGCCCATGCCCCAGGCTTATATTGAAGCCATAACTCCTGATTAGTTTCTGTGTGAAGAACATATGGGAACTTCTGTAGGTCTGTTTGCCTGTGCCAACATGCTAGTAAGGACCTCATCACCCTGTCACTCAACATATAACACTATTCACAGTTTTCTGTAAAGAGCTGGAGGCTATGTTTACTATACGCTCTGTTTCACCTCTATATATCCACTGTATCTCTGCTCTCCATTTATACAACTTCTTTTCTGTAAGAAAGAGTGTGTTTTTCCTTTTCTCTCACTTAGATCTCACACTTTCCAAGCCAACCTAAAACACCACTTACTAACATTCCCACGCAAACTCCGTCTCTACTAGTGTATTACAAACAAAACCATTTTAAGGTCCTTGAAGTCAGTCAATGATGCCCTAAAGGCAAATGAGAATGTTGATGACTAAACCTTTTATATTGATGTAAAGAAAGCTATTACAGGTTATATCGTTAGGTCTGGGCATGTTTGATCGATGGCAGCTCAATGAGCGACGGGTGTGGTTCGGTAAAAAAGATGTAGCCTCGGGGGGTGTCTACATAAACTACTTGTTTTAACACCTTTTAGTGTTTCTGTGATAGCAGTTCTGATGCTGAAAACTAGTGGAAAAAAAATTAAAGATTTCTCCGCGTTCATAAAACATTTGGAAATCATGCAATGACAGATAAACTATAGTGTTGGCCTCTGTACAGCCTGGCTCAATGGTACTTGGGTGGCAGCTACTGGGTGACGTTTGTTCTTCTAATATTATATCAGCTGCTTGTGGACATAAACTGGCGGCGTTCCCATCAAAAGTCCCCTTTCTCCATAGCTGTATAGTTAATAGACTATAACAAGACAGCCGTGAAACCCGCAGAGTCACCAACTGTGGGGGAAAACTCCTCGTCATGTTCTCATATACCGAGAATGACCCGGCATGTCGTTTGCGGTCAGCTAACTCCACTTCGCCATAACGAGCTAAAACGATGTTTCATTTAGAGAGTCAGTGCCTTGATGTGGCTCGATTACCAGTGAAGGGGGAATGTGATGGACTCTGGTTTGCTGCATGTGTGAAACCGTGATTCCAGATGGCATATAATACAGTCCCCAGTTACCAAGTATGGTTCAACTGGTTGCATTTTTTTGCAGACAAATGGCAAAAAAAATTGCATTTCGCTTGCTTTTTGTCCCAGTTGTAGATATCTGAAATACCTACAGTACCTGTTTGTGTCATTATATATTTATAGTAAACTTGCACATGGATAACATTCCTCTATAAAAGAGTTTATTTGTCTGTCGTATGTCATTCTCAATGACAAACCAACGGAAGCCTTTAAAGTGCAGGACTGTACACACAGATCCCGTCCCAGACTCTCTAAGTAATTCACCAGCAGCGAGGCGGAGGAGCTCTGTCATTCCCATCTCTGACTGGAGTGTCTCAGCTGTGATGGACAAAACAGACCCTACACACACACACACACACACACACACACACAAATGCCGAGTAGAGGCACCAATGATGGCAGTGACAGCCCCACAATTGGGTTCTGGGCCAGTGGCACTGTGGGAAATGACCTTATTTGGACCAATCAAAGTGAGGCTGTGTGTGTTGATACTTATTCATATGATAATCAGGAATCCCGTCAGTTCGGTTCACTGTTTACAGCCTTTTCCTTGAAGTCACAAGGGGCCACACACACACACTCTCTCTCTCAAAGACACACCCACAAGTCTGGCCAGTCAACTGGCAGCTTTAATGGGTATTTTTCATGTTTGAGGTGAGATGAGTGCCATGTTGCCAGTCTGATAAACCATTACTGCAGGATAAAAAGCAGTCCCTCTGCCATTAGTGGCCTAGTGAAATTTTTTAACTGGAGAGTCAAAGTATCGTTCCCATCAGCAGCCGTTAATCATCCAATACTTGAACCTTAGTCTCCATTTCTGCAGCAAAATGGACACCGAGATCGAGGAGAGTGGGGCGATTTGAGCCACCCCCTTGTTTCTAGGCAACCGTAGAAAAATTGGTCATGTGACCACACTTTTTTTGAAGAGTCATCCATTGTACTGTGATGGAGAGAGGCCCATAGCACATTTAGGTTAAAAAAAAACATCTTTTTGCCGTTCAAAGTGATTTTTTTTTGTTCAAGGAGTCATGATTCTTGTGTCTGAACAATCACAGACAAGTTTGAAAAAGTCTCACACGTGTTAGTGCTTTAGGAAGTTAGAATATGAGGCTATGCTGTTAGCATGACATTAGTTCTAAACTGCTGGATGATGCAAGTTTGTTAATATGGCCGGGGTTGAGACATTTATAATTATATATAATTAGATTATAGCTTCAACTTCCTATGTAAATGACACTGTAAACTGAAATGGTTCAATAAAGGATAAATAAAAAGATGATCATATCGGCTAATCAACTTGCATCCTTTTCTAGGATGTAATTGGTTCACGTTTTAGGGTGCGTCACCATCTGTCATTCCCGCACTCCTGAAGCAACATCTCTCAGAAGAGCTACTGCCTTTAGGCACAATGTGGGTGAGTTCTTTGATAACCTCACTTCAGTGTAGACAGGTATGATTGATGGACTAGGCGTACCGATATGACTCAAGTTAGCCTTCCCCTAGGCTCAACTTACCCCTCAACGGGGGCAAGTTGAGCAAAGAGACCCCTTTTTGTTTTGGAAACTCATATTTTAGATCCAAAATGATTATTCTCAAGAATGCATCACATCCTGAAATATATGTAGATGTTTTAGTTGGAGACGTTACTGTCATTCCCTCACATTAAAGCACCTTCAGGTAAAAAACTGGCTCAACTCACCCCGCTCTCCCCTATTGGAGAACATAATAATCTGTTCCATGTCATTTCTTCTAGGAATTTACTCCAAATTAGTCCCGCTGAATGTGTGAGAAGGTGGATGACAACAAACAAAGGAAACGTTCATCACCTATTGTCATAATAATGTACACCCACACAAAGAAAAGCCCTTTCAGTCATTCACTATTCCCCCTAACTCACCCCATGGCCCCGCATGGCTCAAGAGAAAAAAACAAAACAAAAAAAAGGCACACAGGCGACGGAAACACTCGCTCAAGTGGTGTTTTGGTATAAACGTGGCCATTCAGGGCCGGCAGGACTTTTTGTCTCCATGGTGACAGACTCCCGCTCGGCGGAAAGCAAAGTGAAAGAGGGAACACTTCCCAACCGGCCAAGTTTACATCGCACCCTGTAATAAAGGAGAGGGATATGTTGAAATAGGCAAACACAGCTGCCTGGCTGGTGAGCAGCGTGGAATTAAAACACTGATTAATTGTGATGGCATGGTTTAAAAAAAAGAAAAGAAAAAGAAGCGAAGGATCTGGGTAGATTTACAAACCTAGTCTGTAAAATAAAGGAGAAAAGAAGAACAAATATGAGTTAATGTGCAGTCCTCAGGCAGCACCGTCTGCCCAGTGGAGTCTCATTATAAATACCTAGTCAAACACAGCTGCCTGGCAGCACACTATTATGGCATTAGAGCTCTGATTTAATGTGATTGCATGGTTTTATAATGTGGAAGTGGGATTACCTTTATTAACAACGAGAGCAGTTTTGCAATGTGAAATGGAATATTTGCTGAAGCAGAAATTTAAAAAAAGGCACCTTGCAAACAAATTTTAACTACTTCATTATCATGTGGATCTTTTATGATACTCAACCAAACCCCACTCTTTTATTCTCTGGTCTTTGCAGCCAACGTTTGTGCCAGTTCAAACCTTTGCTGCGGGGAATGAGTGGGTGTTCCGTCTAAATACGCTGCAAGGCTGGGCTGGAACTTCTTATCAACACGACCTGAAAGGAATGCATTCTTCGTTTTCCACCAACAAGTTAATCACATCTTGTTAATTTGAGCATGAATCAGTAGGAAGTGGATGAAGTCCATTAATGATTAAATCCACATCTTATGATATGTTTGCTTTGGTTTGATGTGATGAGAAGAATTATTGCAAACAGCAATACTGGCTTCATTCAAAGCGAAGACATTTTGTAATCAGAGACAGTTTAACAGGCAACCTGCCTGTAAAAATGTGGACCTGAGGTAACCCACAGTGTGCAGTAGAGACAATTTTCCACTTTGAGAGAAACATTTTTCTTCGTCAGTGTTCATTTTCTGGATATTTGGAAGTATTTTTCAATATTTAGTTTTGCCAGTGGGCAACTCTAGGGTCTAAAAAGCGAAGCCAATGCGAAAGTGTCTTAAACTTGTATTCTTTCTAACAGCCAGCAGGGGGCGACTCCTCTGGTTGCAAAAAGAAGTCAGATTGTATAGAAGTCTATGAGAAAATGAGCCTACTTCTCACTTGATTTATTACCTCACTAAACATTGTAAACATGAGTTTATGGTCTCAGTCACTAGTTTCAGGTCTTCTTCAATACAGCATGATGTTCATTTAGTAAGTTATGGTCCCATTTAGAGTCAAATAGACCATAAAGCAGGGTATGCTTTAGGGCGTGGCTACTTTATGACTGACAGGTCGCTACCACGGCATTGTCCGGTCTGGGAGAAGTCCGTGTTTTTGTCTTACAACCTTAACCCTTTCATTGTGTGTTTTCACACTATGAAAGTTTTTTCGTTTGTGAAAGTTAATTGTAACATTTTGGCCGCTAAAAATGTCTTGTTCAGTGTTCGGTTATACGTAGCTCCGCCCTCTCGTGTCACTTCTGGTTGCATAAAAACCAAGATGACGCCAAAAGGCTAAACTCAAGGCAGTCCACAAAACGATGGGTGATGTCATGGTGTCTACATCCACTTCTTATATACTGTACAGTCTATGAGTTTTGCCTGTTTATAATTACTAAAAACTAGGTGTGGAGATATGAAGATAGGCACAAATGCTAGGGAACCGAATTGATAGACTTAATTAACACAGATTAATGCTCAGACAATTCCACAGTCTGTGTGGTAATCATCAGATATCTCCTTTTATACACATCTGAGGGTACAAACATCATTAAATCATGGGTCTGACGGTATATGTTGAATATCAAAACTCAAAAAGTCCTACTGCTGTAAAGACACGCTGAGCAGTTAGGGTGCTTTTGCAACATTACAGGACTACCACTGATAAAAAAAACTAATTGGATTTCAGCGTGGAGGAATTCAAGCTTATTAGGGGAAAATACACACATCAATTGGTAGGTGTTAGGTTGAGGAATACCAGAGATTAACGACAAAAAAAGCATTGCCATTAATTAGACAGGGTAGAAATGGGGAAAGTGGAGAGTGGTGTGACATTCAACAAAGGTCCCAAGACGTTGCGGTTACATGGCATGCGCTGTAACCGCTCTGCTACCAAAAGCGCTCCACTTCCAACACTTTGAGGCAGCTATTCCACCAAAGACGGAATATATTTTATTGTATGATATATTTTTTACACCACAAGAGGATTACATAGAAGACAAAGAAAAGGCATTAAATTGACATTAAAATATCGTGGGAGTGCTTGCGCCGAGGTCAAAGTGACCTATTGTTTTTCTTCTTTAATAACGTCATTAACTTTAATTCTAACCAATGTGGTTTGAGGTATCAAACCCTAATTGTAACCTTTACCAAAGTGGCTTTATTCCCCTATAAGCTTAGCTGCCAGTTACCCCTTTTTTATATGACGAACACATAAACATTTAGTGATGGAATCTGTGGCGGAACATAATTTTTCGAAGGTTGTTAGTGAAGCCCTGCGCCGTAAATTGCTGCTAGTACAAGTGTTCGAGAGACTTCATTAATCTCTCGCATGGGTCTGGATGTGTTTGGTGGGCATTTTTCTCTCTTTTCTTTCCATTTCAGTCTGGTTCTGATTTACTGGGCCGAGGTGAGCAGCCAAGCAGCTCCCTTGTTGTCTGCCAACAAAGCGAGCGCGACCCTCCCCGAGACGTTTGGGTCAAAGCAGCAAGTATGAGATGTTAGTTAGCTGCCAAGTTTTTGAAAGAAAAGAACATGGAGATCTACATATCTGCATTTTAACCTCAATCTTATATAATAAGATGTCATGGAAACAAAATAGTTTTAACACTGTGGTCCATTTATGTTGCTGATCAACCCCAAAAACTGTGTACCCCGCCAAATGCTACACGCTATATGTCTATATGACGGTTTTATAGGGCGTCGATGCCAAAACCATCATTAATAACATACAGGAATGGAAAATCCATATGCATCCAAGCCTACAGGGCTTTGGGAAACTTTTATATTGTATATTCATGAGGCACAACAACTGATTCTTTACAGATGAATCACTGGCTGAGGGTACAGCATCATATGACATCAAGCAGCCTGGGATACATTTCAGTTTGTGCTCCTCTACCGTTACCTAACATCACACACATGTTTTGTAATTCAGTACCTTCAGTGAGCATCATGAAACTACCGTATGATCAAACTTGATAACGGCTCATTCTCTCTCTCAAAATATTATAAATGAGAAGCTGGTTTCTAATTAGTTTTCAGCTGTGAGGAATCAGTTTTCGCCACATTAAAACGTTCCTTTTAATAAAAGAAGGATTAGAGGAACCCATTTCCTGCTTGTATAGAGTTTCATTCCAACTCTGGGAAAAGAACAGACCATCCTGTCCACATGTGTACAACTCTTAACTACTCTGTAATGCGGCTAATTTATTCTGTATGTTCAAAGAGACAGTGTCAGCAAACAGAACATGATCACCAATGGTCCAGACTTAAATGATGGTACAACATTGAAAAGTTGCATTAAAGCTGCAAATAAGATCTTTTTTTTAATTATTTTTACCCCTTGGACTTTTATAATGTGCTCTATATCACATTAAAACACCTAAAACATAGATTTTCCTGAAAATTCATCCAATAACAGCCCATTTTGATGTCAATCCAGGTCAAGTTAAAGCGAGTGTCCAGGCCTTATGCACCATTCATTCCAATTGTCCAGCTGTCTTAACATTTCAGTACATATTTAACAGACATCATTTGATGGGTTAAGCAAAACATTTGATATGATTTAAGGCAATGTTGATGCAGTAAATTCTTGAATGGCATTTATTTTGCATCTGCTTGGTTTGGATCAGGATTACACATCAAAAGACAAGCAAGTCTGAGATGACACGTTCACAGATTGATTGATGTATGATGTGTTTTTTTCTCCAACAGTTGTGTTATGAAAGTAGCACAGGAGTAGGCATGAAATGGGGAAAATGCCAGTTTGTATCAGCCTCCAACCTCAAAAAAATTATTTACGGTAATGACTTTGAGAAGGTTGATTTACTGTGACATATTTAGTGTGAAGTGAATGCAGGTTTTATTTATGTTCTTGTGGGATGTAATGGCAATATAAGAATACTTTTGTGGAAACATTCAGAACATCCAGGCTGTAAAACGGGTGATGTCTTCACCAGGCGATAGGGTGTCAGTGAGGCAGAACGCGTCTTGACTGGGAAAGACATCACCAGCCAAACCCCACCATGGCATCATCAGCCCAGTATGGCAGAGACACTGGTCCCTAACAAGGACTGGTTTGTGTCTGTTGACGTCTGAGTGAGTGTTTATGGACGTCACGAGTGCTAATGTGGTGATGATATTAGGGAAAGACAGTATATAAAATACTGGGAAGTGGCAAGAGAGAGCCAATGAAGTCACCAAGTATGTTTCTGTTTCTTAAACATCCTCTGTGCTCACAGAATATGTAATTACAGTAAAATGAGTGTACATTTGGGGCTCTGTTACCTTGGAGGAAACACGCCAGATAACTAGATAAATAGGTGTTGACGCACGCACACAAACACACGAATGTTCGTATTAAGCAATCCAACAGAGATAAGTCCCGTCTGGCCAGTGCAGATGTTCATGTGGAGGGCCAGCCAGTTGTTTCTTAAAATGTCAAATATTTTCATGCAGCATTGCATAAAATACAGTACAACCTCCAAAAGCTCATGGCTGCAGGACATGGATTATAAACAAGCTGTCAACAAGATGAGACCAAAATGTTCCTGAACCCCAACAACAGCGTACGTAACTGCTGCCTCTTTATTATCCATTTGGATAAAACGCAGCAGGAGGCTGGTGGAGGGAAACATTGTTTGTGCAAATAACTGAACGGCTTTAAACAAAGAATTAAAAATGCAAATGCAAAATAACACAGTATTACCCTCAAGTCAGCAACCTATTTTTCCTCCATCTCATTATTTCCATGGCATGGTTGAAGATATTAGAAGCATTGTTAGGATCAAGTCGCAGCTTATTTTTGACAAACAACTCAGAAATCTGCAAAATGAAAAGTAAGTTTGATGTTTTGGGAAATACGCTTATTCGCTTTCTTACCGAGAATTTGATTAAAAGATAGATGCCACTCATGTCTGCGGTAAATATGAAGCTACTATATGAGGTTGCCAGGCAACCAGTGGAGAAGTCAGTGTGGCTTCGTCCGAAATCGCATACTATGCAATACATATCCAATATGTGTACTATCGTTCAACATACTTTGGTGTGAATAAACAGTAGTAGGTATCTTTTTGGACGCACTGAGCAGTAATTTACATCGTCACTTCCTGAGAGCCTCCTTGCTGGTTGGAGACTTGTAACCGTGGTAACCCGCACCAACCCCATGTGACCAAAACAATGGTTTGTGAGAATCAAATTCTGAATTACTTCAATGTATAAATGACGCCTAGCAAAGTGGAATCTTTGAAGCGTTATTGAGGTTACAGAGTTGTCCGTCAATATTTGTTATGAAAGTTCTCATCACTACCGCATTGCATTTTGGGATATTTATGCTGCCGTAGTGTCCAGTGTTGCATACTGTAATATTTCACCGGAAATAGTCTGCAATTTGCGTACTATTGGTTTAACGTACAGACTGTCAAACTATTCCTTTAAAAATCTCTATTTTCGATCTGTTCCACTATAATTGGATTTTATAAGAAAATTAGAGAGCCACAATAGTAATTAGTAAGCCGTAATGGGTTTCAGCTTATTCACATGACTTTTTAATTGGCTATTGGATGGTTTTTCCACCTCTTCTTTTCCCAGAAGTGGATCTCAGAAATCAGAACCACAGCAGCCAAAATTTCGAGGTTTCAAATCAGCTGCGCATTCAGGAGTTTAATGGATACCTTCAGCTTTAGCCATAACTTTGCTGCTTCAGTGGGATCCTTGACGTTTTTTCTCATGTCTGCCACGACTGCCTGGTTGTTGCGAGCAGACCGCTGCAGGCCTTATTGATTTTATCACTGGCTTGGCTCGGCGTTTGCTACATTTGCCGAAAATCTCGGCAGATCCACTGGAAAATTCTTACCAAACATCTTGAACCGTTATACATGGACAGTGAAGCCTGTCTTGATCTATTCATAGACCTGAAGAATTGGCACCTGCCCTTGGAGCAGCTGGGCACAGTTGCAGGCAGTAAAAGGAACAAATTAAGCTGATATCATTCAAATATGGACAAAATTGACGTTTGCTCTCTATCGTCAGTGTCTTAAACATCAATATCTAAACTTCACTGTTCAGACATGTCCATACTGAGACTCGTAGACGTGGTATCTGGCCTACATGGTGTCCACACCCTGCACTGGCAGGACCTACATGTGTCAGGGCCCTTTGGTGAATAGAAGGTCAACCATCTTTCTTCACTGTGAATCCGAGCCAGATGAGTCTCAAGTGCCAGTAATTGAACAGAGAGTGCCGGTAACTCTCTTCTCCAGACGAAAACACTTCCTTTGTATACGTTGGAGGCCCGTTTCCAGCCAGACTGACACTAAGACAGACGGATGGCACTGTTTGTATCCCGAGAAAAGGTTCTCCCGTTTCATCCACATTTATCATTGTGCGTGCCAGAGGAGTAGCAGTCCAACTTCCCTTTTTAGCTTTTAGGTTTATTTCTTCAGAGTGTGCGGTAGGAACCTGCAGACTTGTGCGACTCTGCGGGAAGAAAGTGAACAAAAAACAAACACAGGAGACACTTGTTTTTGTTATTTGCTCCTTCTGTGAATAAAAATTAATATCCTATGGTTCATTCTTCACAGCGACAAAAGAGGGAGGATTCTTCATTTCCAGTGTTTTTCATTCGACATGCTTACTTTTTCACTCCCAATTCCTCAGTGACAGCATAGCATAACTATGAGGCCATATCCTATCTCACGTACGGCTACACATGCGTCCACACTTCGTGAATTCCACAAGGGGGAAGAAATGGGATTTGAACGAAGGAAGCCTCGATATTCCGTGTGATTGCTTTTCAGGTGGTAGGAACAGTTTGTACAGCGACACAAGGGAACACTCACCAGACGATGGAAAGTGCTTTCGAGTGCTTGTAATGTGCAAGACACATGTTAAGGTCAACAAAACGGTGACGGATACTGGTGCATAGAGGAGAAAAGTAAAAGCTGCTGTTGGAGGAAGAAGGGAGTAGCAGAACAAGGAGGGGGGAAAAAGGATAAGCAGACGAAGAGAGAGAGAGAGAGAGTGTTGGTGGAGCCAATTAGGTGTTGGCCACATCTGTTCTCTCCCAGACTCTTGATAATCTATCTGTGGTCAATGGCAGACCAGCTTTGCATGGAACGGATGAGATGCGGTCAAACTTTTCTCCAGCGTTCTCATGAGGCTTTCCAAAAACGCCCGCGAACGCGCCAAAACTTTTAAAAAAGCCCATGTGTGTTTCAGTGCGAGATGAAATTAAATATTCTTGGAGCGGCCGTCTCTGACCAACTCGCTGGTGCTGCAGCAGCCAACGTATGGCAGGGAATCAGAGGGTTGGGAGCCAGCGACTAAAGGCTCTGATTTTTTACTCATCGGGCCCAGCAGAACCTCTGCCTGACTGGTTGAATCTGGATATTTTCGCTCTTAAAAAGACCAGCAGACCAGAGGATCATTCAAGTTGCTCTTGGATCAATCTGCGTTTACTCTAGAGTCTGCCCCCATTCTTTCCACATACCTCACATTTTCACATCCAAGTTTGCGTGTCTTTGCAGTGTCTGTCCTCTTTATAGTCTACTACTGATGGGAAAAATGGCCACACAAAAGCAGGTGTGGTCGCGGTCTTTCTACTTTAGTACAGGGCGAACAAAGGCTCCAACCTTTTTCCATTGACAGTTTGATGGTGTCTCTATTCAGCCAGTCAGACAGTTATTACTGACAATTAGTATTGACCCAGATAGGATTAACTTAAAGTGAAAGATGCCTCTACCAGGCTGTAAAACAACTGAAGCAATGCAACGAATACACTAATGCATGAACGTACCAGGGCAGATTTGATGAAAGTTGTTTTTTTTAAACAATAAAATGTTTTCCTCTTGTTATACGGTCTACCATTTTGCAGTCACCCTGGCTCAGATGTCTGCATTACGAGAGGTCTTGACCGTGGAGATTGTGAGGTAATGGGTGGAGGTGGAGCCGAGTCAGACGGCATCATGTTCTGATTAAAAATTCAAGGAAATCAGGAAAGATACAAGAGGTGGTTAGACCTAAAACAGACTCGGATGTTGCGAGCGTGAGAGCATTGAAATTATGAAACACTAAATGATTAAAAACCCAGGAGCAAAGTGGTGTAAACCTTTATCCGACTGTGTAATGCGAAAGTGACGAACCAGCAGAGATCGAGCAGTCTGCAGTTCCACTCAGCTCTACGGAGCGTTTTAGTCTCTTTCAGCTCGTTGTTGTTGTTCAGTCTCGAGGCTCTCGTCAACCTTGATTCCAGTCGCAGTAGAAAACCACTGTACACTATTTCCGAGCACCAGAGTCCCTTTAGAAAACCTTATTTTACTGCAGCAGGGTCTGACAGTCTGCCCCGCGCCGTCCTGGTTCTCCCGTGCCTCCCTTCCCTCCAGCAGGCCCAGCAATATGGCCTAGTTCTCCAGCAGCGTGGTGTCGGTATCGGCTCCCAGCGGGGACCGGCGGAGCAACGAAGTGAAGCTCTTACGTTTGTTTTTGACCTAACAAATGCGTCTCTAGTCATAGTCCGCAGGAGTCTGCATAGGGAGGAGGTAGGGGTGGACGGGTGGGTGAAACAAACACAGGACTTTCACCCATGGAGACAGTTGTGTCTCGTGAAACGCAACATTAACTCACTTTAATTTATGTACGTAACTTAAATAACACAGCAAAGACTAAATTTAAGCCAAACCAACATTTTTTTTAACTTAATGTAACCAAGTTATTTTGTTGCGCTTTGTTTTATTTCAAATTACAACATCGACCACGTGTTTAAAACTACGACCATAAAAGAAAAGAGAAGTTTCCCTTGAAACGTAAACGAGAATGCAGTTTAGTTGTATAGGAAATAAATAAATAGGCCACTGTTTTTGCTAACATGGACACCATAACAATGTTATGAGGTGATAATATGTCAATTTTGTGTTTACAACTTGCCCCCAGATGGCCCAAATAAACAATGATTGCAGAATTGTGTGGTATGGACATTGTTGAGAGCGTTAGGCTCATTGTGCATAAATTGAGAAATGTGACAAGGCAAATAACATTCATTTAGATTCGTCTTCTTCAGAAGATTTTAACTCAGAAAACTCATTATACTAAATGCACAAATACTCCGGATACTGACAGATCCAAACCAGATAACGTATGTTTTTGGACACCAATGTTGTGGTACATCCCCAGGTGATTTGATGGTGCTTTGGTCAGCGTTAACAAAAGTTACAGCAATAGCAAGGTTTCAAAGTGTAGTTCTGTTTCCACAGATGTGAACAGGGTAAAAACAGACAGTACAAATTGTAAATATTTGGATGTGAACCACGGTTAAGAAAACTAAATGATCCACTGGCGTGAGATGTAAGACGTCCAGGTCACCCACTGGGGTGTTTTCCCATAATCCTGCTGTAACATTCCTTCCCTGAGGAGAAAAATAGGCAGATGTTAATCTTGGCTATAGCATTTTAACACAAAACCTGGACGATATATTGGTATTTAAAGAACATTCAGTGTCGGTGATTTGATGTATAACTGCTGTAAAGTGTTTGGCAACAAGTCACCGTTTCACAATAGCTGGCACAAACAGCCGGCCTGTCCATATAACTCCAGGCTTGCTTGTTTTTATGATAAGTTGGCTGTTGTAGATGTTTTTGGAAAAAAAACATAAATCAGGCTCACTTTCACTGTAATAAGTGTATCTCAAAACCACGAGATATAATGATTTGTCTTCCATTTTCCTTTCAATGGAAACAAGCTAGTGATAAAATACGACTTTCTACTAAGTAAACTTGTTAGAGTGGATAACTTTGTTGCCGTGTTGGGACATCACTCACTGCTCTGGTTTTGTGTCTATATGAAAGTTACATGTCACACATTTGACACATCTGTTTTCTGTCTCCCATCTACTTCTTTCTGGAAACTTCTCCCCCTGATGAAGAGTTAAGTGCATTATGTTGTTGCCAAGAGTTGCTTCAGTCCCTGCTGAGGCAGCAAGAGAAGTGAATCTTTGAAAAGGAATCAAAGTGACCTCGGGTGAATGTGTGCAACTGGGGTTTACGATGTCAAGTGGAAAACAAACAGGAGTTACGAACAGGAAGATGTCTCAAGAAATAATCATCAATCATATGTTGGAGGTGCCAATGTTTGTTTTAATAACCAAAAATTAGACAGGATTAGGCAGGAAATACCTCAAATATGACTCTAATCAGGAGATGTTTTGCTTTTTATCTAGTATTAAAGACATTGTGAAATGTTTAAAGTATAATGTTATAACATTTATTATTATTATAAGCACTGTAGACGTCTAGCAGCGTGGCTCTAGGAACATGAGAAGTGAAGCCAATGCGGAAGTGCCTTAAACTTGCATTCTTTCTAACAGCCAGCAGGGGGCGACTCCTCTGGTTGCAAAAAGAAGTCTGATTGTATAGAAGTCTATGAGAAAATTATCCTACTCGTCACTTGATTTATTACCTCAGTAAACATTGTAAACATGAGTTTATGGTCTCAATCGCAAGTTTTAATTATAAGCCTAAATTATGGTCCCATTTAGAGTCAAATAGACCATAAAGCAGGGGATGCTTTAGGGCGTGGCTACCTTGTGATTGACAGGTCGCTACCACTGCGTTATCCGGTTTGGGAGTTGTCCGTGTTTTCGTCTTAGAACTTTAACCCTTTTCACAGTGTGTTTTCAGTTCATGAAAGTTAATTATAACATTTTGGTGTCCTAAAATGTCTGATTCAGCTCTCGGTTGTACTTCCTCTCGTGTCACTTCTGGTTGCAAAAAAAATTAGGATGGCGAAGTCCAAAATACCGAACTTGAGGCTTCAAAAAGGCACTACGTCCACTTCTTATATACAGTCTATGGATTAACGTTGTACGGGAATGGTGGCGGTTAGGTTTAGGCAACAAAACTACTTCGTTGGGGTTAGAAAAAACACATCATGGTTTGGCTTAAAGTACGTTAAGCTATGGACATAAAGTCACGTGACATAATGTCAGTAAAAATCACTCAACTTTTGCTTTCAGACGGGACACAAACGCCAGTCCCCTGAGTAAAAGTCCTTTGTTTTTCTGACTCATAAACCACAACCTCCCACCCGCCCCTTAGCGGACTTGCCTCGAGCATCTAATAATGACATGTATGGGTTTACATTGGAGTAAACATAACATTGGAGCCTTGTGCGGTATCAAGACGCCGAGGGCACCACTGCTTGAGTGATCGGTATTTGATGCCCTGGAAGTGAGACCAAGCTGAAATAATACTTGCATCATATCCTTCAGTCAGTGTTTCGACTTGGGTGTCTGTCATGTGTGATTAACTTTATATAATCGATGAAAAGCAGCCGACTCAAGTTGCTGTCATATTGATGTTAAGACGATCTAGCGTCAAATGTGTCAGTCTCACTAAAGTTATTGATTGAAATTAATTAGCCATGACAATCCTTTGGACAATCTCCCAGGTGAGACAGCAGAAGTGTGTTCGTACACACCACTCCACTCCGTCTTCTCGTTCACAAACCTTTCGCCGGCGTCACACATCCTTCCTCTTACTGCTCACAATAAAGTTGTGTAACACACCCGCTGCGATCAGAGAAAGAAATCATCTCTAATTTGCCTTCTTGTTGCCGGAGCTACTAATTCACTTTATGATAGTCAAATTAGAGGCTAAAAACAGGAAGTGGAGCCATGTCAGATGTTTCTCAGTGCTAGGTGATGACAGAAAATGATTTGTGGTGTCAGATGATTAGTTGACTACTGTATTTGAGTCATGTCATGTGGTGCTGCAGCAAAACGAGGTCCAGAATAATCTTTGCAAGAGGCCTCAGAGATTTTAGTACTTCTTTAACGACTCCACTGGCTTTGTCTGCAGCAACTTTCTGCTCATTGACATTCACAGCAGACATCAGTAAAAACGGGAGTCGAGGATTGCTTAGGTACCGTCTGCTGCTGAGCATGGAAAACCCTTTGTTCAAGTCCTCAGGAGACGAGTTCTTAATTATTTATTTGAATTGTGTTTCACTGTCTGCCTCTTTATTCCACTATTTTAAGCTCTTTGAACAATGTGTCTTGTTTTTAGTGACCTGGTTTGCCTCATACTAACCTGTCTAGACTTTGATTAAGGGTGTTGCCATGGTAATAGCCAACACAGGAAGCAGAAGAAACAGGGGAAGTGCTTCCTGCGGTGACCTGGTTTATAGTTTTTAGAGTGTCCTGTGCCCGGGGCAGACAGATGGTCGAAGTGAGCCGCATGAGACCACCTGATCGGCCAACGGCTTGCCGGGTGACAACTGATCAACAAATTGGCTCGTTCAGATGCCCTAAAAAGAGATAATGATATTTTATTAGATCCTGAAAACAAAATGCTCTTCCTAAATAGGAGTTAATAAAAGTTGGTCCATTAATGAACCCTATAAAATGCATTACAAGCACCAAGTGGAATGCCATTAAAGCCCATCTGCGGTTTCGACTTTGTTTGTGTTTGGTGGACACCTGAAGACCTTAAGGGGTTTTCAGTTTCACTAGCCTGCCAGTATAAAGCCATGAATGTTCAGGAAGTAATCAGGAAAGATTAACCTTCAACTGACTGAATCAAAGCAGAAGAGACTGGACGGACATTTCAGGTGGATTTTTACTGAGATGGGTCAACCACATAGACTGTAGACTGGCCACGCCCTTAATTATGCCTAACTTTAAGCTTTAATAATGTGAGTTATATAAAAATTCACCCCCCCATACAGTTGTCATGAACACCAATAGTAGCTATAGAGACCAAAACAGTTTTTTGTACCAGGCTTTCTGCTGTAACGTTGGGCATTTTATCATGGGGCTCTATGGGGATTGACTCACTTTTGGCACTTTCCGCGTTGGCTTCATTTCTCAGCACCGGAGGTTGCTGCTCGGTCAATCCCTGACCTGAACATGAACTAAATGAAGAGTTTTGGTTCAAATCTAGACACCAACTCTTTGAAACAAGGGACGCTATATTGTAAAAATGCAGACAAACAATATATGAACAGTCAAAGCACCTACATGCAGGTGATTAGAGATCATTGAGAACAGCCTTGAAGTTGCAAAGGTGCTCTGATTCTTAGGTGGCTTTACAGATCAGTCCAACAGTTGTGCTTGTTGTGGCATAAACTTAATATAGCAGCAAATCATTGCAGTGAGTTAAGACCAGCAGAGCTACAACAAAATATATATAATATGGCAATTTTACGACAAGATCTCATTTGTAGATGAATAAATAACCACTAGTGATTACATATGGAAGCAAGCACAACTTGAAATTAACTACCTAAACTTTCAAAGAGGAATTTAGATTACATAAATTCAGGTAGATGGATTTCAAAGTAAAAATGTTAGTGGGTTTATCATTTCACTATGTATCCAGTTGCTTATAAGATTCAAATCTTTATGGCCATTATTTGATTTAAAGATGACATATCTCAGCATGGGACGACCAAAAAATATATGTGAAGTGTAAATCTAGCTATCTAATAGTGAGTATCAGTAGCCTATTAATCAGATTTAATCAATTCTGCGGCCCTCTAAATATTAAAACATTTCACAGTGATATTATGTGAATTACTGTTACATTTATTCCCTAAATACAAACAAGTTGAAAATGAATATCAAGCCATTATATTGCATTACTTTCAATAACCTCCCAAATATTTTAATATTGCATTTGGGTGTTTTGATTGAGCGTACAAGGTTCTCTATCATTAGAAATTAGGTTTCGGTCTCCTCTGACTGGCAGGTAGCTTTGGCGTTGGTTTACAATCTCTTAAAAGCAGTGGTGGAAGTACCCAGATCTTTTACAAAATACTACAGCCTAAAAATACTCAATTACAAGTAAAATTCCTTCTATGTGTCAGCCCTGTGATAGTTTGGCGACCTGTCCAGGGTGTACCCCGCCTTCGCCCAATGTCAGCTGGGATCCGCTCCAGCCTCTAGCGACCCTGAATAGGATGAGAGATAATGGATGGATGGAAGTAAAAGTCCTGATTTCAGAATGTTACATAAGTAAAAGTACATAAGTATTATCAGCAACGTGTACCTAGTAGTTAAAGTGCTCATTATGCAGAACAGCTCCTTTTAAAGTGTTATACTCTTATAGAATATTATATTATTCAGATTTTATCTCTAAAACATATGTTTAATGTTCAATTTGGAGTCAATTTAGATTAATAGTACATTACTGCATCATATCACAAAAGTATATCATATGTTTTTTTTATGTAAAAAGTAGCGCAAGTGTCAAATAAATGTAGTGGATTAAAAAGTAATGTTTCCCTCTGAGATGTAGAAGTAGCAGAAAATGGAAATACTCAAGTACAAGTACCTCCAAATTGTACTTAAGTACAGTACTTGAGTAAATGTTCTTGGTTACATTCCACCACTGCTTCAATTAAAGTGCAACCCACAACAATAGTAAGAAACAGTGTAAGCAAAGAAGGAAAGGACTTAATTCCATATAGTGGTACAATGTAAAGGATCTCTAATGTGACTACTATCTCTAGCCTCACCCCACGGACACTTTGCTTTCTCTAAACAGCCAACTGATGAATGCACATCTCTTTTCAACAGTAGCAGTTATTATCCTTTAGAGTTTTTCTTCTCCATATGGCTGATTCAAGTGTATTTAGGATTCTATAATATATAGACTGAGACTAATGTGCTCCGCTTGGTTCGGACGACTTTAGAACAAGATGTGCTGCAAAAAAGAGGAACGTTCATACTGTCGGCCCCCTTGTGGAGCCCCTGAATAACAGAGTGCACATGTGTACAACGTGTGCGTGCACGTATGTGGAGAGGCTTCACTGGGTATCTTCTTTGTGCAGATTTCTATATGCAGATTTTACAAGCATGTCATTTCTGCATATGTGCCATATGTGCTTAATATGCTCCTGCATGTGTGTGTGTTCTGTCAGTGCAGGTCCAGACCAGGACCAGATGATGGTCTGCATACAGTGTGTGTGTATGTGTGTGTGTGTGTTGAGGTCCCTCTGGCTCCCATGGTTTCTCTCTCTATCCCCTCCTCCCTCTCACTCTCTCTCCCCTCCCTCTGTTCCTTCTCCGTCTCACCCCCTTCTTCTCTCGGCAGCTAACTCAAGCGCCACCTCCCTCTCACACATGCAATAGCACTCTGCTCCGAGAGCCGGCCGTTTTAACCCTTCACAAGGACTTTTCATATCCTATTGAGTTAGAGTTTGAGAGGAGAGTGAGGGCATTGTGGTCAATCCTAGAGTTAGAGTTAAAATTAGTAGTCTGGCTTTGATTTAAGGTTCAGGGTTAAATTGGCTGAGATAGGTGAAGGTTTAGGGTTCAGGTTGGGCTGAAACTAGTCAATGGGAGGTTTTCACAGCACAGTAAGAGTGTGTGAAAGACCCTTACAAAAAAAAAAGGTATAATTCAAGTTTATTTTTTTAAGTAAATTTCAAGTAAAATCCCAAGTATACTTTATTTAATAAGTATACTAATATCAATGTGCTAGTAGTATACTTGTAAGTGTAGCACTTGAATACTTCTAAAAGTATACTTTTAAGTGTATTTCAAATGTAAGAGTAGTAAACTTTGAGTACACAATTTTGTACGGCAACTATAATGTGAACTTATACTGTTAGTTTACAAGTTATATACTTGTTGCCCCCTTTTTAGTTTATGAAAGTACATTTTAAAGTCTCCGTAAACTATTAGTTTAATAGTTTTTACTGACTTGTAAGTTTTCTTTAAGTGAACTTATAGTACTTAGTCAAATATACTTATACTTTTTCGTAAACTTTTCAGTATAAGCCAAGTACACTTAGACTTTTCTGTATGCTTAAGTATAATTTTGTTAAGTATATCTCTTATAAGTACATAAAAAGTAATCTGAAAGCTCTTACTTTAAGTTTAAAAGAAGTATACCAATAGCACACTTGAATAAGCTTCTTCTTTGTAAGGAAACACATGGGCATGCATCCCTATACACAGCAGAATATGTGTGCCTCTTAACAACTGTATTCAATTACTGTATGTGAAAAAGAACAGCCACAAATTATACGCTGTCGATCAGAAAAATATCCACTTCCCATTTTGCTATAAAATTCTTGCTGCAGCTTATGAAACTTTTTCGCAAACACTCTTTGCTTCTCAGAATCGAAGCATTTGTGTTTACGAGCCATCGATACGGGTCGACACGTTTATAGAGAACCAAATTTCCAGCCTCTGATGCATCATGGGAAGGTCCAAGATTCCTAAATATCAAAAAGAGGAATGACAGCTGAGCTCTGTTTCTGTTCGTCTGTCTGGCTCGCACGCAGGGTGTGGTTTAATATCCTGTTCTTTAAAGTCTTCCTATTTATTCTCTTTTGTGCGAGCTCTGATTCCTGTACCGATGGTCGGCATTAGAACAAAAGAATATCAACTGTCCCAAGAACAAAACAAAAAAGAAGTATACTTTATGTAATAAGTATACTAATATCAATGTACTAGTAAGTATACTTTTAAGGGTACTACTTGAATACTTCTTGGGATTAAATTGGCCCACTTTAGTTTATAAAAGTATACTTTTAAGTATACTCTCCGTAAACTACTAGTTTAATAGTTTTTACTGCAAGTATACTTGTAACTTTTCTTTATGTGAACTTAATATACTTTTCTGTAAACTTTTCAGTGTATACTTGGACTTTTTTGTACACTTGCCAAGTACACTTAGACTTTTCTGTATATTTGTCGGTATAAACCAAGTATACTTGAGCATAATTTTGTTAAGTGTATCTCTGATAAGTACATAAAAAGTAAACTGAAAGCATACTCTCTTATTGTAAGTTTAAAGAAGTATACTAATAGCACAATTGAACTTATTTTTTGTAAGGGATATATTACTTTTAATAGTAGTTAGTTTGGAAAGCAATGAAAAAACAGCAGGACTCTTTGTACAGTCAGGCAAAGAAACAAGCCACAGAGAGGCATGATGTTCCAGCATTACCACTTCATGCACTCCGAAGATCTCCTCCCAAGAAGACGAGTGATGGTTGATTAATAGCGTTGTGGTTTTGGCTCGAGGATTATATGTGATCGCGCTGCCTTATAAGTCGTATCTGAGTGAAAAAGAATCAGAGAAAAGTAAAGTTTTTTATCATTTCAGGCAAAAAAATGAAAGACCCAGAGAGAATAAAAGTGTACATAAGAGTAATACAGGTAACTGGCAGATAAGTGATACAACACACTTCCACTACTACTACTATTACAGCTTAAACATGAGACTGAATCCAGCACAGGATACACTAAAAAGGTACACAAATAAATTTCACCATCTGCCAAACTGCTTAAATGAGTTCAAAACTCCATCAAGGGAGCAGTTCACATGATCATTACGTCTACGTGACTCCCACGCACAAACACCAGACGACTGTGAACGGACACACAATCTGATGTGATAGAGAGGGAAAAGCAGAAAGAGGGAAAAAAAGAGAGCCAAAGAGAAGAAGGAGACACAAAGAGGAGGAGGAGGGAGGAGGAGGGTTTCCAGGTAGACATGTGGTGTTGTGATACGGGGTCAGGGTCCTGCTGGACCGTAGGGAGGTGCTGGTGAGCTCCCTTCTGGACACGCGCTGAGCCAGCAGAGCCTGGATGCATCCTTCAAAAAGCCCTCCCCTCCTCTTCTTCACTCCCTCCTCCTCCTCCTAGCCCTCCCTCTCGTCCCCCTCCTCCTGCTCCTCTTTCCCAGGCCCTATGGGTGCAGTGCCACGTCGCTGAGTGAACTTATTAGAGAAGGGAAAAAAGAGAGAGAGAAAAGCACCTCCACGTGGGCTAATGCATTTTTTCGCCTCCCTTCTGCTTCTTCACTTTTCTTACGTATATTATTTTCCAGGCTCGCGGTCAAGTCGAATACTCTCACGTTATTGCAAAATAAGTCCAACAAACGTCTTTCGCTTCTTTGTGAAACTCTTCTGACTCACGCCTGTGTGTGTGTGTTTCCAGTCTGGTGTTGTGAGCGTTTTAAATATACCATTTCTCCTTCCCACAAGATAAACTTCCTGAAGCATATGCATTTTAATTGCAACAATTTCTTATTTGTGCAACTGGAGAAGAGCCAATTTCAAGCTCCTGATATTTTCTGTATCTCATTTTACAAGCTTTAAAAAAAAAAAAAGCATCAAAACTATTTTCTTATACATTATTGCCATCTAGTGGATATTCTGTTAACAGCACATTTACATTTCATGAGTGTAGTCTTTTATATTGGCATGTTTGCAGAGACCCAACACAGGTATATGATCCAAATAAACACAAAATCTTCCTTGCACATCTAATTTTACTTGATTATTCATGAAATAAGCAATCACATAATTTCATATACCTCTTTTTTATTGATCTTTATACTTCTGTATCATACATTTTATCTTGCAGATTTATAGAAAGTTGTTTAAGTTGCAAGATTGACTGGATTTAAGACACATTTCAGGTGCATTTTATGTGATATTGTTTGTTTCACACTGCCGTTCCTTCATTTAACAAGTTAATGATATTCTTGTTCTCATGTGAATCCTCCAGGGAGTCATCGCTGCACAAACACGGTGCAACAACAAAAACAACCTTGACTTGATTAGTTTATGGAAAATGGTGAAAATGTTCTACAGTGGAACATTTGTGCCAGTTATCAGCATGGGAAACGGAGTTTGGAGCTTTAAACTGTCAACTGTTCAGCCAAGGATTGATAGCACAAACAAATGGAAAACTCAAATAAAACCCATGTTGAGGAAAAGCTCCAACAGCAAATGTGGGTTTCATTTTGACATGAATTCAGTAGGATATGTTGGGCAAATGATTTTCAGACAAACATTTGTTGTAGTTTGTGGTTCTTTCGATGTTCAAAGAAGCACTTTTCTCCTTTTTTTCTAAAACCCCCACTCTGAACCACAGACTTTGATTCATGGCAAAACTAAAAATGCCCAATACACTTCTCTGTAGCAACAGCAGCCATCTTTTAGACACTTTCTTTTTCTTTCTGGGAGAAGCTTTGACACAGAATCGAATCATCATGCCACTCAGATGAGTGAGATGAGTGTCTGTTGCTTTTGCAATGTAACAACCAGCAGAGCTCGTTTCTACATAGAGAACTTTATTTCATCCACATCAAGTTCACAATATGTACACTATTAACCAAACGTCAAGTCACATATACAGGGGAGAATAGGGGTGACTGCAATTAATGAGCTCACAAGGAAATCCAAAGTGGAGAGGCCTTTAATAGCCCCAAAAAGTCCAAAAATAAAAGACAAAAGAAAAATACAAAAGTGTATTTTTCAAGCAAAACAAGAGAAAAGCAGGTTTACAACTGTTTTCTTCATTTTTTTTGTGTATAATTTGAATGAGAAATGTACAGAACAATGAATGTAAAAAAGGAGGGAGGTATAACAGGCTAAAGCTTCAGCCCACACATTTCCGGTCAGCATAAACTTGCTATTCTTTTTTTTTTACTATTTTAAAAGTAATGACCCTTTGTTTTTTTATATATTTTTTTGTATGTGTATTTGAGTATTTGAAGTTTAAATCGACCAAAATAAAATTAACTTAAACAACAAAAAATCTTTGTAAGAACCAGCTGAGCTTGTTTGTATATCTGTATAAGTTATAAGGAACTTCAGTGAATTCACACCAATTTTACAATATTTACACCATGTAAATGTGTATACAGTAGATGTAGCTTACTTGAACAAACAACCCCCACTCCACCCCACAAAAAAATGCAATTTTAGCAAGTTTTCAGATTTATTTCCTAATTTATTCATTTCCCTGCAGAATCAAATTCACCTGGCAGATACTTTAAATGCACCTGAGAGAGAGAATCTCTCACATCAACATGTATACTCTTGCAATTTATGATGGAAAAAAGGACCAAACTCATCGAACTTTTCACATTATCCATGTCATATTATAACAACTCTCAATTACATTTTCTGTCAAATGAAACATAGATGCTTGACTACTCCAATGTACCTCCATGAATTAAACCTATAAAATAAAGATGCTGATGTGTCTCATTGCAAGCAACACATATTGCTTCAATGAATGGAAACCAAACCGAAATGGTTCTGCTTTGGAAAATGGTCACAAGAAAACCACCAGTAAGGTCCCAAACCAGATGACATAAGTTTGGTTGATTGACTGATATCCTGGTTAGACTCTTTATGTAATCCATTGTTCTCCGACCCTAAAGGCATGTTGGGAAAAACAGTCTGTGGGAAGATAATTTACGTCATAAAATCAGCCAAACAGTGAGGCGTGGGTGGGTTGTACACAATAAATAGAATCTCACACACAATATATTTTTTACTTGATGGTTGGTTTCACCACAGGTCTTGGATCAGGGTTACAAAGTACCATAAAAATGCACAATGTCTGTGCGTAAATAGTCCTAGATTGTTCAGTAGAAGTGCACCACCTGGAACCCCCGTAAGCACCTGAAAGCAGGCGCATCCAACTTCCCCATATCGATTAAATTGTGGTCCAGCTGCACTCGTACAAGCCCGCTGAGACTCTTATTGCCCCAGCAGAAAGCGTCACGAGGCACCGATTGGATCTTGTTGTGGTTGAGCGCTACCGAGTGCAAGGCCTCCGGCAGCTGTCTGGGCATCTGGCGCAAGGCGTTGTGGCACATGTCTAACTGGTGCAGGACGGGCAACGTCCTGAACGCCCCCGGTGCCACTTTGACGATTTTATTTCTTGCTAAACCCAAGTGTTCCAGGTTTTTTAATGCGCCAAAAGCTGCTTTCTTTATGGACGATATGAGGTTGCCCTCCAGATTTAGAGTTTTGAGCGAGCGGGGGAGGTGTCGCGGCACTTGTTTTAGCCTGTTCCCCTCTAAGTTGAGGCTTTCCAAGTGAGTTGCGTTGAGAAGGGACTCCCTCGGAAGACCCTTGTTTGTCAGTCTGTTTGAACTCAAATCTAACACCACCAGCTCTGATATGCCGTTGAATGCTCCCCCGCGGAACTGTCTAATGAGGTTCCCTTTGAGGTAGAGCTCCTTGATGGACAAGGGTAAACCCAGAGGGACCGACGTTAACTGGTTGTGATCCAGATTCAGAGTGCGCAGGTTGCCCAAAGGAGAGAGCATGGCGTCGGGAAGAGATTCAGATCCGTTCCCCAGGCTGTTGTTGCGGAGGCTCAGAACCAGGAGGCCGGGGCAGCGGGCCCAGGCCGCCTCGGACATCACACTCAGCCGGTTATCGTCCAAACGAAGCTCCTCCAGAGACACTGGAAGATCAGTCGGCACACTGACCAGGAGGTTCCTATCCAGGTAGAGGCGCTTCAGAGCCGGCACCCCCTCAAAGGACCCCTCTATGGAACCATCAGTGAGACGATTGTTGCTCAACACGAGGAACTCCATGGAGACGTAACCGTTGAGCAGGTCCAGCTGGATGCTGTCGATGTGGTTGTTCATGAGGAGGATGTAGCGGGCGTTATAGGGAATACCGTACGGCACCTTGTCCACGCCTTTGTCTGAGCACTGGACCACTCTGGAAAACAACACATTATATTTCATATTATATTCCATATCTGCCAATAGATTCCCCGAAATGCTACAAACTGGTCCTTATATAATGTAGCTTAGTATCGACATTTATTGGAATATGTTTAAATTAATTAAGTCTGATAATTACCTTCCATAGCACGCACACTCAGGAGGACAGTAGTCATTCTTAAAGTAAGGAAAGTGCGTTGGCGTGATGACCTTCTTCTTCTCTGGTGGTTTTTGGGTTTTATTGTTCTTTTTCCTTTTCTTTTCCTTCTTAATCGTGTTATTTTTACTGCTTCTGTTGATTTTCGGTGACCTATTTGAAGACGTTTTGGCAGTCGATGTCAGCCGCGGTCTGGCCGAAGGTTTGGTCAGCTGCGGTTGAGGAGGATTTTGCCTCGCTGAAAGTTTGGTGTCATTTTCCATCAGTTTAACTGTTTTGGGTCGAGTCATGTTTGGTTTAAGCTCCGCCGTGGGATTATTTTCATTTGATTTGGGCGTACGATTTAACTCGTTTGAATCTTTGGTTATTGCTTCTTTGGGTTTTGGCGTTGCTGCTCCCACCTCGGGGATGTATTCTGGCTGAACGACGGTGGTTTGCAGGTCCTGCCGTGCAGGTTTAAACAGTATATGTTTGACCATCACATCCTCTGAGCTAGTCTTTGCTTCCAGTTCATTCTGCTCGGGATGACTCTGCAACACCTCAGTGAGGAGATCCTCAAGCAGCAAGACGGACCTCGCCTCGCCAGGAAGCACTGTTGAGACTGGGATGTGGTTGATCGTAGTGGGACTGGAAAGACTAGGAGTGGGAGGGTGAGAGGAGACTTGTGATTGAGGGACATTATGATAATGAACAGGAGGAGGAGAACTAAGAGGATTTTGAGACTCAGTGATAATTTGAATTGTAGCAGGAATCACTAATTCTCCCCCCAGTTGATGAGAGGAAAAAGGAGGTGTGAGATCGCTAATTACCACGTGATCTTCCTTCTCTCCATTTCCTCCTTTCTCTTCCACATTTTCTTGATTTACAGTCTTTTCCCCTCCAGTCTCCTCGTGGAGATTAATCCCAGCAACCAGCCTGCTCTCTCGTTCCTCTTCCACTTCTTCTTGCGTCAGTTTATCCATGTGATAACTTTTCTTAAATTCCTCATCTGTCTTGTCAAACGTCTCAGGAGGAGACATCCTCGTCTCCTTCTCCGGGTTTGTCTCTGGAGTCAGTCCTTCACTCCTCTGTTCCTCCTCTGGGTTTCTTCTCTTTTCTTTCTCCTCCATTGATATGAAAACATCTCCAGGCTGCTCACTCCTCATCTCAGACTGCTGGTCTCGGTCCAGTCCAGATATCTGGGTGACTGTCAGTCCTACAAAACAGAGAACAACCACTTAGGTATCACTCACAAATTCTGCAAAAATACAAGTTTTTCTTAATGCAAAAAAACTAAATGAAGTTGCAAACAAGTGGAATATCAGCTTTACAACAGCTCCCCTTGAAAGGCTCATAGACTAATTAGCATGGAGGTGTTTATGACTTAAGACCGTGATAATTAGTGAGAGATTATAGCTTTGCTGGAAATGTTAAGTAGGCTTAATGTTATATATTAATTTTATACTTACTGGGTTGCAACACGTATGAATATCCAGAAACTGTGAGGAGCATGAGCAGCAGTGTGAGCACTTCCATGTTATCTGTTGAAAAGCATGGGGAAAATATGAGAATAGAATATGAATGAGCTTCATAAAGGACAACATTTTCGAGAAAGAAAGTTATCCTTCAAATCATTTTGGATTATTTTTTTCAATCAGTTCTGTTTCTGGCCCTGTAACAGCTTGACTGCTTAACATGATATCAGCTTAATACTTCATAATTTGTATGAGAATTGCTTATAAACATGATTTCAAATTGACTTGACAACGTTGTTTCAGAATTCCACTACAGAAAATGATGCATTACTGCTGTAAAAACAGGGTTAAATACAGTTCATATGCTTTATATCTGTGATTGGAGTGGACAGTACTACCCCTCCTAAATCCCAAATAAGTCTATTTGGATTTCTGTTGTTGGATTTTTATAATAGTTTGCTCATAATAAAACAAAAAAACATGAGTAATGTCAAACATATGAAGAGTTAATTTGCAAAAACAGATAAAAGCCACTGTTAAAATGAATAAAACATTAGTCTGATTGATATCCCCTTAAATGCACCATAATAGCAACAACAAATAATTTAGGAAAATTTTACATTTGAGATATTTATTAATATACCCATTACTAGTTTGACATTCCCTGCATTGCACACACAAAAAATGATTTAGGAAAATAAATAAAAATCTGTCAAAGGAACATAAAGCCCAAATAAAACAGGAAATGTATCCTTCTTAGTCTTTTTAATGTAATGACAATGCTTTTATAGACATTTCTGTATTTTGTCACCTTCATCAAATGTGAAAGCTCAGTTTGAGTCAAAGGGACCACTTCAATACTTGCCCACATATTGGAAAAGAAACAAAAAGATTGATGATTTTGCAATTATCTTTAAATATACAGTAGTGGGGGAAGTACATCCAATGTCCAACCAACAAAACAAAGGTTACAAAGCATTAGAATAACAAATATGAGAAGTTTCAGATATGCGCAGCTTGATTTATGAGTGTTGCTTACCTGCAGCCTCCTTTATATGTCAGAGCTGAGTTCCTGCATGCATCCAGTCGACGCTACACCTGCCTCTCTGTACGGACTGAGGCAGTCCAGAAGAAATGGTTGCAACCTTTGAACCGCAGATGACTTTAACGATAGTGTCCCACTCTCTGTATGGAGAGTTTTCACTCACAGGTAATGAGTCCTATCTGGAAGAGGATTGTCACACGTACCCTCAAAGTCAGAGGAATCTGAAGGATCAATAGCGGGAAAGAGGGGCGACTTTTAGGGGACGAGGGGTCAGAGGTGACGGTTGGGTTTTTTGCTGTTTGCTGTCTGCTGTGGGGAGACGTTAACATGCCAGTGGTTATATGAGGGTGACAAGTGGAAGCTGCTTGGCCTTTGACCCTTATGCTAATAATCTGCTGTAAATCTAAGGATGCTGACGCTAACTCAACCAGATTTTAATTCGTATAAGATATTCAGTGGCTTTGCAGATGTGGTTAAAATCATTTTTGTCTTGAAAAAATAACTTTAAGACCAGCGTTTTGCTGCTTGGCAAGAAAGAAAATAACCAATTCATTGATCTCAGTGGTGAAGACAAAACCTAGGCAAGGTATGTGTCATGATGAGGGCTGCAAGTAATGATTATTTTCATTATTTTCCTGTATTTGCAATCTATTAAATGTCAGAAAATGGTGAAAAATACCCACCACGCTACAGGTGACCTCTTCAAATGTCTTTGTTTTATCTGACCAACAGTCTAAAACCCAAAGATACTCTTTTTTTACAATGATATAAATCAGAGAAAAGCAGAAAATCCTCACATTTGAGAAGCTGAAACCAGGAAATGTTGGGCTTTTGGCATGAAAAAACAAATAAACTGTTCTCAAAGTGGTTGCTGATGAATTTTCTGACAATTGATGAATTAATTTCAGCTGTAGTTCTGGTTTAATACCTTGGTTTATCATCATTTATTAGATGTCAAGCCATTATTATTGTTCCCCGTGCCAATAGAGGCTAAATCAGATATTTATCATTTGGCACTTTAATCAATTTTTTTTACATTTACTACATTTACTATCCATGCAATCTTCCAAAATCTGTTTTTAAAACATGTGAGAGAGTACTGTATGTGACACCACAAATGTTTTCTGTCCTTCTCAGCTGCATTATCTTTATTTATGTGAGCAGAAGTAGAACTGTACGTCTTGTTCCAGCAATCAGACACTCCTTTTTTTCACGTCCCACTGGGTCTCAGTCAGAGTATCATGTTCTTGTCTGTGTTCTTTTATGTTTACGTCACATCGTGCATCATGTCAGCTCGGACACAAGGCCAAGTGTTCCTGTTAGATTATCCCAAGGTCTAATTTTATCATTGAGCATGGGGATGCGTATCTGTATCACAAACACAGATATACACGACCAAGACAAACAGAATTAACTTACATAAACACATTTTTATCCCCAGAGTTTTGGAATATGTGAAGGTAGGAAAAGTATAAAGTCTTTTGATACAGTTTTCCATCTTATTTATAAATTTATTTTTAGAGTCATCTGGACACCCTTACGAAAAAGTAGTGGTATATTAGTATAGTATACTACTAGTATAGTAACATTAAGTTTATTTTATGAAGGATACATAAGTAAAGTTCAAGTATATATTTTTCCCAAGCATACTTTATGTAGTAAGTATACTAATATCAATTTACTAGTACTACTTTAATACTTCTTGGGACTAAATTGGCCCACTTTTTAGTTTATAAAAGTATACTTTTAAGTATACTTTAAGTGTAAGAATAATACATATTGAATACACAACTAGTTTACACCTTAGTTTTATTTTGTACTGCAACTATACTATAAGTATACTGATAGTTTACTAGTTTTATACTTATATTTTTCTTAAGTGTATCTCGATCAAAAGATTAAGTATAAGTAGACCTAAAAGCCAAGTATACTTAGACTTTTCTGTATACTTTATGTAGTAAGTATACTAATATCAATGTACTAGTAGTACACTTTTAAGTGTGTAATACTTCTTGAGACGAAATTGGCCCACTTTTTAGTTTATAAAAGTGTACTTTAAGTGTACGAATAATACACATTGAGTACACAAGTAGTTTACAACTAAGTTTTATTTTGTACTGCAACTATATTATAAGTATACTGATAGTTTACTAGATTTATACTTGTAGCCCACTTTATAGTTTACGAAAGTGCACTTTCAAGTATACTCTCAGTAAACTACTATTTTAATAGTTTTTATACTGCAAGTCCCCTTGTAGCCCACTTTTTAGCAGAGATTCGAGTCTGCCACTCAAGAATACTTAATTTGACTTTTCAAAGTATATCTTGAAGTATTTTGAAGTATATCTCGATCAAAAGATTAAGTATAAGTATGACTATAAGCCAAATATACTTAGACTTTTCAGTATACTTAATTATTCTTTTGTTAAGTATATCTCTGATAAGTAAATAAAAAGTAAACTGAAAGCATACTCTCTTTTTTTAAGTTTAAAAGAAGTATACTAATAGCATACTTGAATACCCTTCTTTTGGTAAGGGTAACTTTGCGGAGTAAAACCCTGGAAACATCTTCACATCTGGATGATGGACTGATGCTAAAACAGCTGATCCTTTCATCTGAATAACTCTAAATGTCCTTCCACACACACACACAAACGCAGATACTCTAAATGTTGACATCTAGTGTACAAAACTGTGAAAATCCCTTTACAGACCACACAGAGGCAGCAGACACCCACACATAACTGCACGAGTTACCCAGCAAGAGCCTCCTATTGCATAACATTGCATGGCAAAATACAGCCAATAGGTTTGAATGTTTTGTCTGTGTGTGTGCCCAAATCGATTCTGCTCTTCTGGACCATGAAGAGAGAAAAAAAAAATCACATCATACATACAAATACTGAACGACAGGGAAAGGAAACCGATACATGAAATAAAAGCTCATAAGAAGAAGACGACGTCTGTTAACACCTCGAGCTGTGGCATCTCATTTCCTGTCGAAGGTGACGTAATGTATAGGAGGAGAGGGGGTGTGAAAAGCAGCAATGATGGGAGAAACAGAGAGGTGGGGGGGCGGTTTCTTATTAGACCTGCACCTGTTTTAGGGTATAAATACCACCGTGTTTGTACCGTATGTTCATTCTGAAGGCCATTTTCTCCCCTTTTACCACAAATAATGACACATGTCTCATGTTTCAGAGCGACGTTGTGAGAGAACATTGCTCCCATCAAACTACTCTCAGTAAAACAGCCACTTTATGTGTCTCTCAGGCTTTGATACCTCATCTACAGCTTCAAAAATCCATTTCAAACACAAAGCTCATGATGTGAAATCTGTCTGTCTGGACTTTCGCCTTCTAGCTAAATCACTTCTACAGTTGAATGGTTGCTCCCCAGTGCATCCCAATGCCCCGACAGCTGCCCAGCAGCCCTCCCAGTTGCCTTAACCCCTTTTTTTTAATCTTTGGCAAAGCCCCAAAATCACTTTAAATGATCAAATACTATATTTTTCCAACTAGGTCACAGATTTGAATCAGTTTGAATCTCTAGTGGCATTTACAGAAGTTGTTAAAAGCTAGGATTTGGGTTATGGTCATTTTTAACTTAAAGGTGCAGTGTGTAGGATTTTTGGTATCGAGCGGTAACTGAAACTTCTCCTGTGTGCCAAGCGTGTAGGGGAAGAACTACAGTGGCTGGCACGAAAAATGCAAAATGGCCTTATTTAGAGGCCAGTGTTTAGTTTGTCCGTTTTGGGCTACTGTAGAAACATGGCGGCCGGCTCCGTGAAGAGGACCAGCTCCCTATGTAGACATAAATGGCTCATTCTAAGCTAACAAAAAACACAACAATTCTTTTTTTCTGGTGATTATACACTAAAGTAAACATACTTATTCAAATTATATTCCATTTCTGCTAATAGATCCCCCCCAAATATTACACACTGTTCCTTTAAAAGTTAATTTGAAGTGGTTTTGACACTAGAAAACAACCCGTCCATTGGCCTCGCTGGACAAACAGGGACCTCAGCGGTGAAGCCAAAAGTTCGAAGTTCTGAAGGTGAGGTATGTGTCATGAGTTTGTCACCAAAAAACTGAGGTCAGGGCAGGTAAGTGTGGAATTTGCATGAGGTTTTGGGGCTGAATGTGTATGTGTGTGTGTTTGTCTGGTGAGTACGGGTGTGTGATTTTCAGTGTAGAACAGCTTCTGGTGTGTATCGATGTAAGTTATGGTAATTGGACAGGTAATTGATGACAACGTTAACACTGCTTGCCCTGTTTTTTTGGAGAACACAAGATCTAATTTACAGTAAACATCGATATAATGTAACTGGAGGGCATAAATCCAGGAGAAAACAAATGGGAAATACAGGCAGTAGAAGGCTTGAGTGACAGCACGGCTGTGTAAAAATAAACCCTCCCCCAAACTATCCCATCTGCTCGGAGCCTGACTGCTGGCAGTGTAGCGACGGTGGCGGTGGCAGCGGGGGGTTAACAAGGGCAAAGGTCACAGACTGTGATCAATGTGTTGGCCAAGAGCGTCAGACCCACATTTGTGTTTGCTGTGCGTGACTCTCTGGACAAACAATGGAAGTGGACTTTCATCCCTCTGCTCTCCTATAGGAGCATATTCCTACCGTGCATAATGTGCTTCTCAGCTCAACCTGTAATTTCTTTTAATAGTTCTGCTATCAGACACGAGGATTAAGCAAACATTAACAAACATCGACTGTTCCAGTTCAGCGGTATTTGGCAGCACAATGGAGACTAGTACTGTCCAGGACGGTTAATATTTTTGGGCGATTGATTAAATGTTAATGAACATCCAAAATGTTCTTTAGAAAATGCCAGACTGTGTTCTTTTGACTGCACCGGCGTGTCCTAATGTCATGAAAGAGAAAAGAAAAGAGGAATGCATGAGAATTAGAGACTTTTCTTTCTAAGACCATCCTAATATTTTCTCTACAGAGAAGGGTGGGAGTCATCGTGAGCAGATGAGGCCCCATAACACCAGTGTTGTCTTAACCCTGCCTGGAATAGCTCCACCAAATTAAGCCTGTGTTTTTGTTTTAGTTCGAACTTCTTGTGTGTCAGTAAATTCAACATTCAAGAAGCTTGAGAGAACAGAGGGATGAGGAAGAGGAAAGAGGGCTGAAATCCGAATTTAGACCCATTTTTCAGGCTTTTTTTTTTAGCTTTTGAAGTGAGCGAGCAGGAAAGACAGGAAGACAATCCAGGCATTCCAAAATATTAAAACAAGTGGCAAACGAGGAAGGAAAGGTATTAAAAAGCCTTTGTTATAGTGGCAAAATCATAAAAAAAAGAATGTTTCAACCATTGTAGGTCTTCGTCAGGGCTTTCAGCAAAACGACAAAGTGGATATGGACTCACCTCTATGGTATCGACAACCAATGGGAGGCAATCACATGATCCACATAATATTAACAACTAAGGCTGTCAAAGTTAACGCAATGATGATGCAAAATCGTTTTAACACCACTAATTTTTTTTAATGCAATCAATCTTTCCGAGGTTGTAGCGGGCTCAGTTTTAAAGCTAGAAACTAGAAAAACCTAAGGAATCCATTGGTACCACCCATGTCATGCTAGCTTGTCAGGAAGGAGGCTAAATAACCCCTCCAAACTTGCGCTCAATTTTGGCGAGGAAAAACTGTCATGGCCATTTTCAAAGGGGTCCCTTGACCTCTGACCTCAAGATATGTGAATAAAAACGGGTTCTATGGGTACCCACGAGTCTCCCCTTTACAGACATCTCGGTCTCTTGAAATCAAAGGCTCACACTGGCATATAACGTTCTTTTCTTTGGTGTTGATGAAGCGCTTGATGAGGCCTATCTAACCCGCATGTCAGTCAGCTCCTCATAAACAGCAGATCAGGTCAGGACATGTTGATGAAACCAAGGTCAGGTCACGAGATACTGGCTGGACAAGGACACTGCAATACAAGAAAAAGCAGTCAAGAAATTGTGGAAGCAGGGCAGAATATGATTTCATTATGATTCAATTCATGTTCTTTGTTGTTTTATCTTCCTGTCTGTTGGTCCAAGAAGACCCATCTCTAACCCTCTCTTTGGCATATTGATCGCTCACATATATACAATCCTTTTGCAAACATCCTTACCATTGACGTTTCCCATGGAGAAGCTAAACTGACCCATTGTTTTTCTTCTGTAAAAGCAACAATTATAGGAAGCTTTGACATTTAGCCGCCACATATTGGAGCAGCAGCAGGACTGAAGCGCCGAAAGCAGAGCGGCTCCTTTTGTCCTTAAAGTGACTCCATTGTTCCTCCAAAGTGACTCATATGTTGCTGAGATCTCCATTTAGAGCCCACAATGATGATATTGCTCAATGTGTGTGCTTAGCCGATTATTGACGCTATCAGCCAAGAAAAGCTCGCCATATGCCATGACGCAAGTCCCAGTCGGTCCCACTGGTTTTTGTGCTCTTTATTCTCCACACCAGCATGGTTGCACCTCTCACAGCACTTGGAGGCAACAAGTGGGGAAAATGTAGGTGGAAATGTACACAGGATGTTTGACTATAGGGGTTTTATTGTTTCAGCAGGGGACAGATGGACAGATAGGGTTTTTTCTGGGTGATGTGGGTCACTGGGCGTGCATGGTTAACAATTCTCCAGCGCTATTACGCAATCTGTCACACTGCAAAAACAAGGATGTGGACCGATGGACAAGGTCAGAGTTAGAGATGTTTTTTTCTTTCTCTCACTTGTGATTTCCTCTTTTTAAGTGCAGCGTGACAAATAAACCGTTCAGCGCTGATGTTCTATCAACAGCCACCGCTTTAGTGATACGTGTTGTCATGAAAGGACTTAAAGATGCTCTAATCAGTAGTTTTATATAAATCAAATGACTGTTTGCAATGTGAAATGTGTTACTCGTGTTGTTGTTTTGGTTTTCTGGCCCTCAACTTTACTGATTTGGTTCATTCTTACAGCTCTCATCTTCATTTTCAGGCTGTTTTCTGCACAAAAAAGGTATAAAAAAACACTGTACGCTAAATGGTCAGCAACAAACGCCAGACTGAAAAAGTCAGTAAGAGTGGTGCATTTAAAAGTTAAAGAGCCAAATGTTTACCTCAACAATTGGTGGAGATGAAAAATGGAGCTAAAAGGAAATTGACTATAGAGTGCTCCAGGGATGACGTATTTTTGTAGGCCAACCAGAAAGTCAGCATCGCCCTGGTTCCCGCGACAAAAATCCAATGGGATTTTTCCATTGGGTTTTGGATTATTGCAGAAGATAAACTCTGTGGCAACATATCCTCATACAACGGTTCGTGTGATATATGAAAAGTTATTCTTTTTCGTTCCTTTTCCTACGAATGTCCAGCAACGCGTGTCAATTTCCGCTCGTTTGATGCATGCAGTCTTTTCAAAATAAATTTCTGTCTTCACAGGAAACAAGTTCCTTGTAGGTTGAGACGATAAAAACTACTTAGTTAGGCTTAGGAAAAGATTGACTCGGTTAGGAAATTGCCAGAAGTAAAAAGCTAATGTTGGGCTGTAAACAAACTACACCACGGTCGCATGATTTAATGTCACCACCACTGAGCTTGAGGTGGACAAGTATTCAGCGTGATGACGTTTAGTCGTCTCATTTAGCCTTTTTTAAGACACGTACAAGCTTCAAAATTCACTTTATTGACGTATTTTATATCTTGGAAAAAGTCTTTTCATCTTGTGTTAAAGGGACTCTATGTAAGAAATCAGAAATTGCTTGTTAACAGCGACACCTGTGGCCGGTAAGTCAACGAAATTCAGCGTCCTGTTGCTCGCGCTTGTGCTCACTCTATATAGACATGAACGAGCATCGCTCAAAACAGTGAGGCGACACACGTCAGCTAAAACCACAATATCACTCTATATTTCACCTGCTTGGCAGTAATGTTAGCTGACCAGACGAAGGTCTCTCCTTGAATCGATACTGATACTGTGTTGCCAGAAACTCCAAATAAATGCTGATGTTGCAATCTGTCTGCTGGATGTTTAAACAGTTATTGCAAACATAAAAAAAGTGATAATATATCAGTGTTTACAGCAAGGTTTCCAAGTTAACGCACGGTTTAAAGTTCACAAATATACACAACATTTGAGGCAAACAATGACCTGTAGACTATGAATAAAACAAAAATTCTAATGTTATTTCCTTTAAAAATCTAAAAACATACATCTGTTTGATACTATCTACTCCATAGGAATTTACTTCACAAGACTTGGGCATCCTTTACAAGAAAATCTACTTAATTTTGCATGCGACAAGCGGTGAGTGAAGTGAAAAAAAGTTGAGAAAAAAGTCCCAATGATACTTTTTGTCCTCTCACCCAATTCTCTCCCATGAAACAAGTGAAGTCTGGAAAGACAAAGAACACACCATGAAGACAAATTAAAAGAAAACATAAAGACTTCTCGTGTTTATAAAAGCGATGCCAACAAAAAAACCTAGTGCAGATGACTTTTTTTTTCAGCCTACATTATGTGTCTTTGTGTGTGTGTGTGTGTGTGTGTGTGTGTGTGTGTGTGTGTGTGTGTGTGTGCACTGCGAGGGGCCCTTGTTATTATGCCCCGCTGCTGTTCAATAGAACAGCTGTGCGAACCTCCAGTCGCCTCCAAACAAGGCACAGGCTGCCTGGCAACTGGCCTCCCATTGGCCAACTTTCCACCTTCCTCAGACCAATCGCACGGGCCACGCGATGAGGAAGTGAATGGGGGAGAAAAACACAACAGGGCGAGAGAGGGTGGGGAGGATTGTGGGAAAGTTTGCAGTGAAAAACAAGGAGTTGAGGAGAGGTTTCAGCTCATGTTTCCAACAGGGAGTGATAAGACTGACTGAGAGCACAGAGACTAATCGTACTGAGAAGGGAGCACTTTTAAAAAAAAGCTTTAACCTCTTTCCAGACAGATTTGCATGTAAAAATGTCTCTCAAATCCTATTTTTGGAAAATTCCAGCATCCTGCCCTTCTAGCTTTGACCTTTTTAAACACAATGGAACAATCCTAAAAGAGAACAAATTGTTTTTTTTCCCCTTTTAATATGACATCCAACAACCATTTCATTTGCATAAAAGTTTTCTAAAATCACAGTCTTGACAATAAAGACAATCAGAGACACGAGACTTGAAAAGACACGATAAAAACAGACATAACCCCTGACGCGTTGGAGCGTTTCAACGATTAAGACCCACAGTTCTCTGGATCCTCCGAGCCACATCGACTCGAGGCGACAAGAAGGTGGTGACTTTTTCTCTATTGATGCCGTCGGCTTTTGTGTTTGGCAGGCTGAGACATGCTGCTGCAAAAAGCTGCGTTTCCAGGGCTCTGAGTGGGCTTACTGGAAGATTTGAGTCACATCTCTTGGGGATAAAAAGGTGTTTGTTTTACAGTAGCTGTGACGCAGGCGGTTGCTGGATGTGAGGTCGGCAGACAAGAGAAGAAAAACTGTTGTGGGTGATAAACAAGAGTGTGTGTGTGTGTGTGTTCGCAGACAAAACTTAGTATCTCACCTTTATGCATCCTCTGTGGGAGTGCAGTGTATAGCGAGCATGTGTTTATGGTGTGTGCAGACAAGTGGGTGGGCTCCGTGCTCACATATATCCTGTAATTACCAATCAAAGCGGTGTGCAGATCTTTGCGAGAACACGACGCACACAGCTCTTCTCTCCCCTGGAGGTCACACTTCCTACGAAATCGCGATTGCAGTTTCTCTCAAAAAAACAACAAGACCTGTGAAGAGACGTGAAGACACAAAGACGAAGCGAGGTGGTGACAAAGACGGCTATAAACCGCACAAGTCTGTTTACTTGAAAAAAAAAACATGTGCAAATACTTGTGATTGCAGATACACGCACACCCGACCCACGCACATGGACGTAAACATCAACAGGGTCAGAGCGCACCATCGTTTGTCACAGTGTAAAACATAGAGACAGGACGATACGCTGACACGGCGAAGTGGTGGGCAATTGTGAGTCAGATAACCACCAGCAGCACCACAGCGTGATGATACAGCTGACACTGTTCACACAGCTCATAGTACACACACACACTGCATAACTATCTGCCACATGGATTGTGTAAGAGACCTACATTTGCTGCACATATGTGTAGCAACAGAATACTCGTAATGGTGTTTTCTTTTGTAAATATAAACTAAAGAGTCTAATGGATTGGTTGATTTATTTTTGGTAATTGATTCATTGTTTAAAGTTACTGCGAGTAACTTTTAACTGGTTATGAAACATTCTTTATTTAACAATGATACCTCTATATGACCTACATAAGCAAACGAGATCATCGATGCCCTGCAAAATCAGACAAAATCATGTTCATACTCCAGCGGGTCCTCCAGCAACGACCAACCCGCCACGGACAGACCCAGATCCGGCTTCGCTGTCGCCTTTGACCTGCAATCTATAATTTCCCAATTTGGGGTCAACAAAGTATATCTATCTATCAGTCGGAGCTCCGGTGGGAGGTGGAGAGCTCGACACCCGGCAGTACAGCTCTTCCTCCGGCCTTCAACAGAGCTTCGCCTCGCTGCTCCGCCGGTCCCCGCTGGGAGCCAACACCGACACCACGCTGCTTGAGACCCAGGCCGTATTGCTAGGCCCACTGGAGGGGAAGGGAGGCACGGGAGAACCAGAACCAGGACTGAGCGGGGCAGGTTCTAAGACCCTACTGCAGTAAAATTAGAGGTTTTCTAAAGGGAGTCTGGCGCTCGGAAACACTACCGCTTTTGTCCACAGGGACCGCCAAAATCAACACAAAATTAAAGTTTTCAAAAATGCTAAACTTTTACTGCTTCCAATGTGCAAATTTGCTGCTTTTTGCCAATTTATTTAATTGTAAATTAATTTTTTTTAGGGATTTATGCTGTTGTTCTGACAAAATGAATAATTAAAAAAAAAAAAAAATCAATAGATTAAACATTAGATTAATGAATCCTCTGGTTTCTTTTTCTGGGTGTTCATCCTTCATTTTTCCCAAAATCTTTGCAACATATGCAAGATGCAAATACTATTAAAATTGTAGTATTATTATACTGCAATGGAGTGCATGTTTAACCCATTCACCCTAGGCATGCACAATTACTGTTAGATCACAGAGAGCTCTGGCTGGATATCACATATTGTCACCTGATCTGTGCACGGCAGCATGCCCTGACATGCAAAAAGATTAATAAACTGAAGCATTCCCGTCCGAACACAGGGATGGCAGTTTTATTAGGCAGCTTGCCTGTGGCGAGTCATTTTCACTTTGAAGTAAAGCAAAATTTACCCCACTTGTCAGCGTATGATTGCAGACTAATGAAACCTAAGGCCTGCAGGGCTGCAGCTCTGAATCCTTCAATTCCTTCCCTGCTTGTAATAAATGAAGTGGACTGAAAGAACTGTGGACTCTTAAGCACGGGGGCGATTATAATTTAATTTACACTTGCCCTCTTTAAGAATTAACTATGGTTTCATTCTTAAATTTATTTATTTTTTTACATTTAGTTATTTATGCCAACTTCTTGCATCAAGTGTTTAGTTGTCCTGCCCTCAGCCCTCCCACAAGGACACACTCCAACAGTTATCCATGTTGATGAGCTGTCTGTCTTTGAAATGGCTTTAGCCTGAGGCTCCAACTGGCCCTAACTGTAACATCACCACAGCTGTTGAAGAGGGAGACAAGCTCTGGCAAGCTGCTAGAAAAACTAGTTGAGGACTTTTGTCTGCTGCAGGACATATTCTGGAAAGATTTGTTGTGCGAGCTAAATGATGCAACTGCTCACTAGTCCACTTCACTTCAGTGCTGCAAGATAGATGGCACTATCCGTAAGATGTTTGCCATAGAATGTAAAGATTGACGACATGACGGCTTCCCAAAAGTGAAGCCAAAACGATCGCCCCCTAGTGGCTGGCTGCAGTACAGGTCATAAAGCCCACCTCCTCCATGTTAGCAGATGGGACATGGGGCAAAATACACGTCCCTAAAGATGGTTTCTGTCATTTGAGGTAGTTCTTATCACGCTGATGTGTGTTCAAGTGTTAATTTTTCTGCTAAGTTTGGTGTTAATTAGTTATTTGATGTGACGTCATGATTGGCATCTGTGAGTCTCTCTCACTAACAAGCTGCGGCTGTGCTCGACTCGCGATTGCTTCAGGTGGGTGACGTCGATACTGCGGCTCCACCACCTGATCACTACTGCACAGACTCTGGCTCCAAATGATGTAAAAATCTTAGTGACCAGACGTCTCGGTTTGAGCGGGATTGTCCCGGTTTCAAGCCGGGTGTCCCGAGTCCTGACAAATATCTGTAAAACACTAAAATGTCCTAGTTTTTACCACAATTAAATCAATGTTTTCAGCACTTACATAGATATGTACCATGCTCTGTCCCACCCATTATTACCTAACCCTACATAAAAACGTAAAACGTACCTCCTTAAAGCTATTCGCTAAGCGTTATTGGTAAAGATTTTTGCTTGATTTAAAGGCTTTTGCTAAGTAATCAGGAGCCTAGTTTTTTTGCAAAGTGCTACCAAAGTTAAACTTTTTAGTTAATTGTTATCAATGACTAACAAATAGTTTAATGTTGTGGGACCGAAAGATTCATAACAAGTTTCACCTTGCCAGCACCATACAGTGTACACACAATTTAACAAATAACCCAGGTTTTATCAGATGGAATCTGATCTAATGTGATTTTGTTTGTTTATAATGGCAGCACACTTGTTCTAAAAAACCTTAAGGGATTGTACTATAAATGTGGGAGTGCAAGAACAGGTTGTTTGCACCAGAATAAATTAGCAGTTGGCATAGTTTTAGAGGTTTTAGTTTGTTTTTTTGCAGCCGCCTATGTGTGGTCTGGAATCTCAGGGCCATCCACAGCACATCAACCCGAAACCACCCTCATTGTGTAAACACGCGAGCATCTGAGGGGAGTTTACCCAAACTGACCAATCGCAGTTCAAATCAATAATGACCCCGGCTGCCTCCGAGGCTCCGTGTGTGAGAAAACAGCTCCAATCTGCTCCCACTGCGCTGCCCAGACAATCCCAGCATAATCCATGGAGTCCAGTCCTGGATTACCATGTCTGCTCCACCCATCTCCGCATTATGGAAATTAGACAGGATTATATGAAGTCACACACACACAACACAAGGACACAGACTCAAAATCACCGGACGCCGTCCTGTTTTCCAGATTACACCTGTCGTTTACCCAGATTAGTTGGAGTGGAGTCGATTTTTACAGAATCATCTCAGCACAACACAAACAAAGGCTGATTCCTTCTTATCTGGCAAGAGTGGGAACAACATGGCAACTCTCAAATACAGATTTGTTTTGTTTGGTGCATGGGAACATGTTGCCATAGTGACCGTGATACCTATTTCTTGGTGGATGTGTTATGCAGGCGCCAGCAGATGGTTTCAATTCAGAAGAAGGTGTTTTTGAATAATTGCGAGCAAGTAGGTGAATGAGGGAGAAAGGGAACAAAATCTTTTGAGTGTGTAGTTAACGTTTGCACATGAAGTGTGTGTGTGTGTGTGTTTTCTGTGCGTGTTCGTGTAGCGGTTTGTGTGTTAATACTTCTGAATGGGCCGATCTAGATGAAAGCCTCATTATTAGCAGATGGTTCAGTGACTGAACTCTCCGTTGGTCTTATTTTCTTCTTCTTCTTCTTCTCAATCCAGCAAAAAACGTGCTGAACCACTGATGTGGTCTCTGTTCACATGCATCCCCTCGTGTTCCACCAGCTTTATTCCCTTTTACACAGCAGACGGGAAGGCTTTTAAAGGAGCTCGTGCAGAGACTTTGATATAAAAGGAGTGAATGGCTGCGTTGTTGCAAATGAATGAACAAGCAGGTGAGAAATCGCTGATAGGAAAGGTGCTCTGACGTGTGCAGCATACGCACGTACATTGCTAATTGATGCGCATCAAAAGCCCACGCTTGTGCTCACAGTCACACACAAAGAGTAGAAGGCTTAGATTGCAGTATGCTTTGCTGATAGTTTCAACCATTTTCACACATAAAATGTCTCTCAAATAAATATATGTCAGCTGTTTTTGTGCCTGACATAGTAATATGAGCATGCATTTTGAGTTGTTCTCTGACACCATGCTGTCAAAAAACAGCCCTGTCTCCTAAAAATGACGTTCCCATACAACTAAAATGCATTACCAATTACGTTTAGTTTGTCTTTGACGTATCACAAATAGTTCCCTGAATGCCACAGCAAGTGACGTAGTACAACAAGTGATGCGCAGAGCACGTGACGTAGTATATCGAGTTGTTAATGAAAGTTATGTGGAATAATAACGAGTATAAAAAGTGAGAATGTCTTTAACTGGGCAGGTGGGAGTTTTGGTGGATGGGTCCAACAAACACAGGACATTCCCTCAGGAGGCCGCTGTTCATGTCCCGTGTGAAAGTAAAAGTCAACGTTCACTTACATAGTCATTTTAAGCTAAACCATGAACCCAGTAGTTTTGTTGCCTAAACCTAACTAGTGTTGCGTTTTTTGTTTACAACATTAACCACGTGTTTAACTAGAATTACGGCCTGGCGGTTGTATCCCTCCGCCAACCAGTCAAGTTGCAGTTTACATCCATGTCTGTACAAAATGTCATAATTTCATCATTAGACATTTGTGGGAAATCGTCATAATTAGGATATGAATTCTTGAGTTATGGCCAAAAACGTATTTTGTGAGGTCAGAGTGACCTTTGACTTTTGACAACCAAAATTGAATTAGGAAATCAGGTCATCCTTGAATTCAATTAGACGTTTGTGCCAAATTTTAAGTAATTCACTCAAGCCGTTCCTGAGATTACACAAGAATGGGATGGACATGAGGTCACAGTGACCTTTGACAACCAAAAGCTAAACAGTTCATCCTTGATTTCCAAGTGGACTTTTGTGCCGTATATGAAGAAATTCCCTCCAGGTGTTCCTGAGATATCGCATTCACAAAAAACGGACGTACGTGCGTATGTAGAAACGGAAGAACGGACAACCCGAAAACATCCACAGCTGTCGCCTGCGCGGAGGCATAAAAATATGATCACGACAAAATACGTTTCCCTCAAAACGTAATTGAGAACGCATTTTAGTTGTATGGGATTTCATTTTTGTAGGGTTAGGGTTGACAGGGTTGTCATACCGAGAAAACAAAACAAGATCAACTGCACTGAGAGTTCGACTGACCTTGCTGCCAGGTGCTGAGGAGCTAGCAGCTGCGAGAGACCCCGTTGCACTCCATCCTGTCCTTTGTCCTTTGTTTTTAAAGAATATATTGAAGGTCATCAATGGAAATCTGAGCCTGTTAACCCGGTCTCTTCAGGCTCATGGAAAAAGCTGAAAGCCTTGATGAAAACTGATGAAAGAACTCTGGTTGCGGAGGCGGCTTCTGACCTGAGGATTCAAGTGCTCGAGAAGGAGATGCAAAGCTGAGCGTGTTGACAACCTTGAAAACAGAAGCAGCAAGGAGAATATACATGTTATCAGATTGCCAGAGTGTGAAGGGTACCCTACATTCACAATTTTTTGATAGCTGGCAACTGGATATGGCTGAGAAAATTGAGAAACCACCCGCTATAGCTCAGAAACCTAATCCAAAACTTGTATCCTTGTAAGATTCTGTAACTTCAGCGATAAATAAAAGGTTTTTAGGGACACAAAAGGACAGACAAACAGACTCTAGCATATAAGGGGTCTAAAATCATCTGCTTTAACAGCCTTGAATGTAAAATGCGCACTCATTCAACCAGACAAAAGTGCACCTAACCTTCCAAAACATAAAACCATCCTTTCCTCATCCAATTTTCTTAATAGTGCTTCTCCTTGCGTTTTCCAGCCGTTTGTATTCTTTCTCGCCATTATCTTTGAGCCCAGCCCTCCGTAGAATTGGATGATGAGTGGTTTAGTGTAAATGATCCCGACTTAAACAGTGATTTACATCCCTGGTTGAAGACTCAGTGGTCCAGACACATTCCCTGGCTGCTCGGAGCCTGGATTCAGTCTGCAGGCTCCTGCAGGCAATAGACATTAAAGGGCAATGTATTTTTTTCTATAATTAGACAGTGAAATGGCACATTGAAAATAATGAGGAGTGTGTGTGTGTGGAAATGTGGATGTATGCAAATGAGAATTTTATGCAGGAGCGACCGTGTCCTCTTGTACACGTGAACTCTAGTAGGATGAGTGGTCACTTTGATGGGAGCTAATGCTGATCCTAATGAAAATAAATCTAAACTACATGTTTTTCTTGAGAGAGAGAGGTTGCATATTTGCGTGTAGTGCTCGATGCTTATAGGCGGTGAGTGCCAACCTTCTGATCCTCAGAGAAGGAGGCCTTGTTTACCACATAGTTTTAGAGCAAATCTCAGCCAATTACTGTCAGAGTTAAAACTCTGGTGTGCGAAAAAGTCGGCGTGATTTGTGAAAATTGGCTGTGATCAAGGCTCATACACGAATGCTTCTTCAAAGAGGCTGGAGATTTAAAGTGTTGTATTGGGCTTTTGAAGCGGAGTTAACAAACACTGTTGGGAACATGTGCATTGCCTTCGGAGCCATTTGCTTTAATTTATGTACAGATTTCAAAAGTTATTCCTCGAGCTGGGGAGGTGTAGTTCCGTGGTATTATACTGCTACGTTGAATGTCGACGTTTTTGCATTCGGTCAGTGACATAGTACAGCGAGCGATGCGCAGAGCGACCGTTATAGACAGTTACGTGGTATAATAACGAGTATAAGAAGTAAGAAAGTCCACATGGGGGTTGAGGTGGCTGGGTTGTGACGACCCCTCCACTCCACAGGGTCAAAAAAACACAGGATTGTCATCCAGATGACTGCTGTGAACTTTAATTTTGTGTTGACTTTGGCGGTCCCAAACCGGCAATATTCCCGAGCACCAGAGTCCCTTTAGAAAACATCTGATTTTACTGCAGCAGTGTCTGACAGTCCTGTTTATGTAGGTCATATAAAGGCATCAGTATTAAATTGAGACGGTTCCATAACCAGTTAAAAGTTCAGGCAGCTGAATGTGGGATTGGGAGCATGACGGTATCAAAGATGATATGTATTTTGCGTGTTTGCTTGTGTGTTTCACTCTTGTTTCTTTTTTATTTTCCCCAATGGCCTCCCACACGCTTAAAAGACATAATTTCATAACGGAGTTTATATTGTCACATTCTCCATAATGGATTTCACAGAACACACATAAACACGCCATAAAAACACATTTGTAAACCAGAGCCAGTAAGAAATAATCTGTATTATTTCCTTTTCTACCGCAGTAGAACCACAGTACAAAAATAACTTCAGGTTCTAATCTTTCCCTATCTTTCACATCATGCCACCAGAAACGGCAATGAACTAATCTTCAGTGAGGATTAATTCTTAACAAAGGGGGTTATTTGATGTAGTAACCTGCCAATGTGTTGCAAACATGTAAATGGAGCAAATATGTTGACAAATTGGGAAAATCCTCTTAAAAGGGAATTGTCTGAACCTATAGAGGGAGAGAGTTTCCAATCGTATATGGGAATTTAGCTGTTATCTCTGGTTACTTAGTGACTAATTCACCAAGCGCAAAGCTCCTTTAGGGGCTATTTGCATATGCAAAGCGCAGAGATAGTGGAGTAAACAATCTCTGGGTGTTCGGAGAACAGGACTGACATGGATCACAGACTATGGAGAGTGCATCAGCAAGGCCTCTTGTTATTCCAAACTGCCGTGTGTGGGGAGATAGCATGTCAGTGTGTGTGCGCTCCGCAACTTTCATCTGCATGAAATTTCACTGTGAATCACTCAAGTGTGTGTCTGTGTGTACGCATGAGTGAGTGGGGGTGTATAGCGCACACATTTGGTGGAGCCCAAGTAACTTTTTAATTAAAGATTGTCTCGTTTGAAGAGTAAATAAGCAACAACTTTGTAGGAAGTTATCTGAAAAGACAGTCACTCAATAATAACTGCAAAGAAATAACATAGCTAAAATGTTGCATCAAAATAACAAAAAATACACAGAATATTTGTAATTGTTGATTTGGCGACACTCATGGTTACCGTGGGAACAGCAAGTGCGGTGTTATACAACAGCAGACACTCCCTGCGCAGCGTCTTTTTCACAACAGAACATCAGCTGATGTATCTATTTACAGCGCAACCAAGCAAACTTGTTTTAATTATAAGACAATAACAATAAACCGCAACGTGATTACACGCTGAGGAGTTTCCCACACAACAACAGTACACAGTAAAAGGGAGTTTACTACATTGCGGAAATGTTCCATTAAAAACAATATGCTGACAAAAAATCCCCAAAATGACTCATCTTGTTTTGTAGACACATTTTTGATGCAGCTTCTCCACAATAAAAAATAAAATTACAAAAGTAACGCTGGAGTTTTGTTTCCTGTGAATCTCTTACGCATTTGAAGGCAATTTTAATCCAGTGCAGGAATGGCGGACTCCGCCACGAACAATAAAAACTACTATATAGAGAGATAATTACAGCATGTATCAAGGAATGGCCATTGCTGAACAAACAAATGACCATCATAAATGGATAGATATATCATATATCAAGCAATTTATCAATTATTTTGATTTCATGAAAATTTCAGTCGGTTAGACTGTTATCAGGCCATTAAATGTGCGCTATCAGTGGTTACAAGGCTCATAGATGTGGGTCAGTAGGGCCCTGCTACACCTTCTAGTAGGTCTTATCATCAATTCGCATGGTCGATCACCGATAGAAGGAATAAAAGACAACGACAGTGACCTCTAGCGACCGTAGTAATAATGACAGGAACAAAAGCGGAAGTCAGGCGCTGTAGTATAGACATTGTTTCACCCAGGAGACAGGGATTCGCATCCCGTGTGAAACCAACAACATGTAGTTGTCTTTGCACACTAAGGGGTTTTGTTGCCTAAACCTAAACAATGTTTTGTATGTGTTAAACACATTACGTTTCCTGCAGTTTTACATGTTGGAACGTGCTGTTTTTAACATAGTAGGTGTAGTAGGCCCCTACTGAACCACATTTATGAAGCTTATAGTGATAATGCACATGTGATGGCCTAATAACAGTCGAATCGAATCAAAATGTAACTTAAAGGTCACATATTATACTCCATTTAAACTAGTTATTATAGGTCTCAGACACCTCCAAACCATGTCTCTGAAGTTTTTTTTTCAAAAAAACAATCAGATCATGCATTCCAGCATGTCTCTATAACCTCTGTTTCAGCCCATTTCCAAAAGTGCTGATTTCTGTGTCTGTAGCCTCTGTCTCCTCCCACTCTGCTCTGATTGGTCAGCGTTTTCTGTCAATCAAACGTCCTCAACAACACAGCGTCACCCTCCCCGCCCCCCTCGCGGCCTGAGAGCAGGGAGAGAGAGGAGTGGAGAGAGAGGAGCTAGAATAGAGCTTATAAACCACTTTAAAGGTCACCTATTATGCAAAATGCACTTTTCCATGTCTTTTAAACATCAATATCTGTCCCCAGTGTGTCTACAGGCCACCATAGTATCATAAAAGACCATCCTCTCTCTTTTTCTCCTCCTCCGTTTGTCCGGAAATGGGTGCAGAAAAAAAATTCGCTTTTTTCCTTGTATTCTGACGTCATTAGAGAATGCAAGTCACGTGAGGGTTTCCTGGTCGAACCAGAGAGAACCTTCAGTAGCTGACCCCGCCCCACAGCGCGTCACTGTCTCTCCTCCTCAACCTAACTTGAGCAAAGTAGCTCCTACAGTTAGTCTGCAAGAACCAGCAGAACAGGCTTCATGTACTCCCATCATCTAAATATAACATGTTCTTTCACAAAGGCTTTATGTAATTACACTGTTTAAACAGATGATATTTATATATTATATATATTTGATGTCATGCATGTAGCAGAGTACAGGTAGTAAATAGTGACTTGTAAGCAACACAACACATTTCTGTTTCACAGTCAAACTTTATTTGAGTAGACAGATGACAATATTAATTATTCACAGCATTTGTAATCATCTCACCTGTTAGTTAGTTATGTTAACATGGTACAGGAGAAAGTCTTCAGCTCTGGTAAACTATGGTAAGCTAAGCTCCGGTGGTCTGTAGTCATGGTAACACAGAGACAGCTACTACTGTAAATAATATACCATTACTCTGATCTTCCATACATTTATCTTTTAGCAGAAATAATGAACTGACTACTGTTTCACATCTTCTATTTTCCACCCTGATGGTCGCTGTGTTTACACACCGTGTCATAGCGGTAGCATGTAGCTAACCCGTTAGCATGTAGCTACATGCTAACGGGTTAGCTACATGCTAACGGGTTAGCTCTGTATCTCCATGTAAACAGAGCTAACCCGTTAGCATGTATCTACATGCTAACGGGTTAGCTACATGCTACCGGGTTAGCTTTGTATCTCCATGTAAACAGAGCCATCTGCCCACAGCTGTCTGCTCTCCTCTGGGATGATTCTGTCGGTCATTTCTCACAGATGGATCTGTAAAGACAGACGTAAAACAGAGTGTATGTTTACGGTTTACAGAGTTGATGCATGAGGTAAACACTGAGCTAACTAACAGAGATATAAACAGCATTATTTACCTGAGAGAAACCGTCAGGAAAACCTGGAATCTGGACCGCAGATGTTCATCATGTGTCGCCGATTTCTGATCAGATTCCTCCGGTAACGTGCGCTGGGTGAAGTTTCTGGTTTATAAACTTTAAAGTGGTTTATAAACTTTATTCTAGCTGCTATCTCTCCACTCGTCTCTCTCTCTCTCTCTCTCTAGAGACTTTCTCCTGTACCATGTTAACATAACTAACTAACAGGTGGGATGATTACAAATGCTGTGAATAATTAATATTGTCATCTGTCTACTCAAATAAAGTTTGACTGTGAAACAGAAATGTGTTGTGTTGCTTACAAGTCACTATTTACTACCTGTAATCTGCTACATGCATGACATCAAATATATATAATATATAAATATCATCTGTTTAAACAGTGTAATTACATAAAGCCTTTGTGAATGAACATGTTATATTTAGATGATGGGAGTACATGACGGTTCTGCTGGTTCTTGCAGACTAACTGTAGGAGCTACTTTGCTCAAGTTCGGTTGAGGAGGAGAGACAGTGACGCGCTGTGGGGCGGGGTCAGCTACTGAAGGTTCTGCTCTGGTTCGACCAGGAAACCCTTATATGGCTTGCATTTCTCAAATGACGTCAGAATACAAGGAAAAAAGCGAATTTTTTTTCTGCACCCATTTCCGGACAAACGGAGGAGGAGAAAAAGAGAGAGGATGGTCTTTTATGATACTATGGTGGCCTGTAGACACACTGGGGACAGATATTGATGTTTAAAAGACATGGAAAAGTGCATTTTGCATAATAGGTGACCTTTAAACTTTACATCAAAACAGAACAAAACATGTCTTTGTTACATTCAATACAAAGTCCCCTTTTAATAACAGCTAATTTATGTCAACCTTACAACAAACACTTTCATTCATCTTATGCTTTATCAACCTTTAGTCAACTTTTTCACTGTAGTTGAACCTTTGGGTTTGGTGTTGTTCTTATGACTAGTTTAACGGATATTAACAGCAAACTGCTGGGTGCAACAGGTGCATCCAACCCAATTCACTCACTTTCACTACCTTAAAAAGAAAAGGAAAACAAGTTTGTTCTGTCTGCTTGTGGCTTTCACAGTACGTGCGGCCTCAGAAGACACTACATTAAAACATGTATTAAATGAAGGCAGAGCCAGAACATCCTGTTCTCATATCTGGATCCTGTGTGTGTGAGACAGTGAGAGAGTGACAGAGAGAGAGAGAGGCTGATAGACACATAAGAGGACACACAGGCAGTTTGCATGCATGTGTGTGCGCGCTCACGTCAGTGCAATCACGTAACTTGTGATGAGCAGCAAACAAAGAGCCGAAGTGATAGATGAACACTGGCAGGCTTCACTGACTAAACGCTGGAACATTAGTGTTCGCCTGCTGTATAAACAGCATATGTAACTGCACTCTAGATAATAGATAATACTGTATGGAGCCGTGGTTTCCATTATTAAAGGGCCTCTTTAATCACACATAGACTTGTTTGTTCTACCAGCTTCGGAAGAGACAACACTTTTTTTTTATTACAGGAATATGAGACCTTGGGTGCAAAGAATAATGAATCAAATGGTTGAAAGCAGGAAGGCCTCTCCCTCGGCATACAGTAAGTACGGGGATTGATTGGCAAACTAAAGTCGTGAGAAACTTCCCGCATGTGTGAAAACTTGTGTTCGTGAGAAAACAACATTAATTTCCACAAAGGATGATAGAGAGTGAAACGGTATCATAATGGAAGTCATTGTTCCAGTTTTATTGAGAGGTCTGATGAGCCGTGCTCGCTGCGTGGACAGACATGCGTCAGTCCTGCTCATCAAAGCCCTCGATACACTCCATCCCATTCATGTGTGTGTCTCTGTGTGTATGTGTTTGCATAACCCACTCAGCCATCATTTCATAACCACGTTCATCTCGGACATCGCTGCCTACTTCCCACACAGCTGAATATTGATGGAGCTACAGGCCTGAATTGCATTAACTGTGGCTTAGATGCCTCCTTAAAAAGCATTAAATGTACTCACAGAATATATTGAGCGGGAGTGGAACAACAACAAAAATAATCCAAATGACCTGAAGAAAAAACAGCACTGAGAGTTATTTTCAAAATGAGAAATGTCAATGTTGTATCATGACTTTGTGAAGTTTTCAGGCGATCCTTTTGGTAACTCACCTGAGTTGCAGTGGGTAAAAACTCATATTATCTTCGTTTCATACCTTTCTTATATTATTGAGCCTTATTTACTTCCTTTAAGCTTCGGATTTTAATGTTCATTGGTCGATTGTAACATAAACGAAACTGCAGTATTGCAAACTGTGTAACTGAACCTTTTTGTATTTCTGTACTGTCATATTTCTTTACCCTTTTTATGACTGCAATATATTTTATCTGAGCTCTTTTTATCACAAAAAGAACTTTTTAACCTTAAAGAGGACCTGTTATGCTTTTGTGCTTTTCCCCTTTCCTTTAGTGTGTTATATAGTTTTTTGTGCATGTAAAAAGTCTGCAAAGTTAAAAAGCCCAAAGTCCATTCCAAAGAGAGTTACTCTCCTCCAGAGAAACACTGCTTCCGAAAAACCTCGCTTTAAGTCCCGCCTTTTCTTCCTTAACGTGGTGATGTCACCAAGTAACAAATTTATATTACATATATTATATTTAAATTTTGAATACCTGCCTAGCGGCTAGTTTGGCACTCCCTCAAACAAAGCTAGTTAGCGAAGTCTGAAGAGTTTGGTTCCGTTGACCAATCACAACAGAGTGGGACAGCTGACCAATCAGGGGGCAGGAGGTCAAACAGAGCGTTTCAGACAGAGGGTGAAAAGAGCACCTCTTTTTGCACATCTGGTATGAGAAAAATAACATGTTTTTTTAACATTAAAGCATGAAAACATGTTCTAGTAGAAAACCAAAATACAAGTATGCACCTAAAAAATAAGCATAATAGGTCCTCTTTAAACGGACGGTTGTCTTCTTGCAGTAACGCATCAGCTTTTGGGTGTTTTGGGACATAAAATCTGGATGAAAATCAGTTTAAACACATCTCTTGTAAAAAAAAAAAAAAATTACATATTTTTTTTAGTAAAATTGATTTAAAGCCAAAAGCCTTATTTTTTTGATAAATATTCATAAATAACCAAACTTCACAATTGACCTCTGACATACATTATGCATGAACCCACAGGCACACATAAGCTGTCTGTCCTCCTGGGTCTGTGCCCAATCACAGCTTATACAAGCAGCCCTGCAGTAGGTTACCATGTTCCACAGGCACAGTTTACCACCAGCTGTCTGTGTGTCTTAGCGTGCATGTGTCAGCGGGCCTGAGTGTGTGTGAGAGTGTGTGTGTGCCAATTCAAACAACAGTTTGCTCGCATCCAGGCAAAGTTTTTTTGCACGTGACATTTGATTTTAAAATGTTTTGACCTTTTTGTTGCTTCATCAACGTGTCGATGAGACTGTCTACGGGGACCCAGCGGTTTTTCCTCTGAATCCACCCAGAGACGAGGCCTCCCGGGCGGAGAAACACGCTTCAGGACACCTCACAAATTTCTCCAGCTGTCTATCTTGTCTGTCTGTCTGTCTGCGCCTGAAGCTTAGATGTTCCTGCTGCAGCAGTTTTTTATACATTATCAATGAAGTATTCACATTTTCCTTTCCTTAGAAATTGTCATTATAAGCTGGTTCATTTCAGGAAGCACTTCCAGTGAGCAGATTTTTGCAAACTGATTACTGTTGTTTCACAAGTGGGGAGGCTTTAACACTTTAAATAATCCATGGATGCATCTGTGAGGCTTTTATGTCACTCCCCTTTCTCTCTATTTCTGTCTCCCCTCTCTCTCTCTCTCTGGGCAACCGGTGTCATCTGCCACTGCACAGGTTTATATGCCACAACCAAACAGACAGAATGCAGCTTTTTGCTCCGTTTCCTGTCACCGCTCGACAGTTCATCCTTTTTTTTTTTTGAGAGCAAATGCGTGTCAGTGACTCATTACCACCGGGAGAATTATGTCGTTTCGTAGCGTTAAAAGACAGCGTGATGTGTGCTGACATCTCTGAGCGCCGTATAGCATATTTACCTCATCGGTGATGATTGCTGCGTGGGCTTGAGGTTACTGTCATGCTGTTGCCATGACATCTGGAATCCACAAAAAGATTCTGGTGGGAAAAAAGGGTTGGGGAGGCTGTTGACAGAAACACATATACACGAGCCCACGCATAAAAGACGCACAAAGACACATGCACATTTGATCTAAAGGGAGATAATCATCATTAGAGGTCATTACGACGCAGCGTGCTCTCAGGTAGCCAATCTGATCATAACCGCACAGCGGCCGATGACACATTGAGTGGCTTTCAGTCCAAGTTCGTGTCAAGACGCAGTCCCAGTTCGTCATTGCGGGAGTTTTCAGATCTCTCCTGACAAATCTCTTGGATTCTGTCAGTAAATATTTCATACTGGGGGAGTATGGAAATGTTGTGAAGAGAAAAATGTTGCATGGACACATTTCAGTGCCCCAAATAAGGCTATAAAACTGGAGTACTGACACAATGACACAAGACGGATGTATTTATTGAATGTAGGATTTTTAAAAAATGCAAATATGAGACATAAAAGAGCAAAAATGCAGACCTCAGGTGCTTTTGTAAAGACAGCTATGACAAATGTTTCCATACATCCATGAGATGTCTGCGTGTCTGGCTGCTAGGTTCATAAAACATAGAACACGCATACATACATAGTGTGTAATGAAAGGAGACATCTCTTCATGGATTTTTAAACACTGTCCGACAGGATACACTCAGCATAAAGAACAGGATTTAAATAAAATGCTTTTATTGTGAAAACTGATAATATGTTATGAAGGAGGAGAGTTTTGTTTTGTCACAGAGCTGATTCAACAAAGGAAAAAAGCAGCATTAAAAGAGGAAAAGCAGGAATGTTAAACCTAGCACACTTCCTGTGAACAATTCCACAGTAAAAACAGTATGACGCCCCTCTTTGACAACACTGTTAAAGCCCTCAGTGGGATAGAATGGGTTTGATCGGCTGTTACGTAACCGCTGTCAGGCGGTTGCCATGGCAATCTGTGCAAGGCCGCCACCTTTGAGAGGCATCGACCCGCCCCAGTTTGCAGCCACATGACTGCTCGGCAGGGAAAATACTGGACCCCCGCTGGGGTTATGTGTTCCTGTCTTGTACATGTGCTGTGGCTGTGATTGTTCAGAGCAATTTAAAGCTGGCGTATAGGCTGTATATGCTTCGCATCATTGGGAAACAAATCCATAATAACCTTTCTGCATATTGTGTTTTAAGTGGTCTGAGAGAAAACAACACTTCCTCATGGCTCTGTTCTCAGGCTTTAGAAAATCTAGCTCGTGACGGGAGACTTTGGCCAATCACAGGTAATTTCAGAGAGACAGAGCGTTTATATCGAGCGTTCTACAAATGCAGATGGGTGTTCACGTCACTCCATCACTTGCTAGCATAGAGTGTCGCAGGAATGAGTCCTAAAACCTGGAAATGAGTTTGCATTTTAGCACTTCCGGTCAATGGGTTTTTACTTTGGAAAAATGTCATTGGCTTTTGTCGCGGAAACCCGTGCGATTCTAACTTCCTGGTTGGCATCAAGGCCTATTGAAAGAGGCTGGGTCAAGCGTCAACAACGCATCATACCTTTGGGGTACAACACATGCGCAGTAAAATCTGGTCTGCACTCGCCGAAATTGAGCCAATCGTAACCCAGGACCGCAACTTCAGTTACACTCCCGTGTCTGCCCGTGTCCCAGCCTCCTTCAATAGGCCTTGGTTGGCCTACAAAAACACGTCATCCTGGCACCACTCTATTGGCAACAACTGCTTAAACTGTGAAGCAACCCAAAAAAAGGAAGATGGACTAGAGCAGCGAGTGCATGAGTTCACCGCTGACAGCTAAAGCAGCTAGCAGAAGGCTGAACTATTAGCAACGTTTTCTCTCCATCTCTTAAACGCTTCGCTGATATTGTTGCTTGCTACAGCCTCAAATCAGAAAAGTATGTCATCTCAAAGAGCTCTTTACAGGCCCACAAGTCTGCAAAGAAAACGGGACGGTAGTTCTCGCAGAATTGCCGCCATATAACAGCATCTGGATCATAATCAAGAAACGAGAGAGGCAACTCCTTTATTGAGACTCTCTGGATGTAAAACTCTCATATAAAAACTCAGTTTATAGTCTGATCTAAGTAGTCTCGGAGGTTTATGGATGTATTGGAAGTCACAAAATGAGAGCACTGAGGCTGGATACTGGTTTCCCCAAAATGTCCTACAAATAAGACATTTCTGCATTTGGTACTTTTGTGCTCACACAGGTCTGCTTGTTTTACCAGAATATTGTCACTCACATAGACATGAGACTTCTCACATGCCACGACATTACAGTAATGAAAAAGGTTGGTCATCTCATTCAAACTTAATATTTTGAATGCATCAATAGAGAATCCTTATTTTGCAGCGTAGATTCAAACTACAGATAAGGAAGCCATGACATGAAGGCCGGGCTCAGACTGACCTCTGTGCTCTTCTACCCTTCCAAACAAAACACTGCCATGTTTATTTTAATAAAACGTCTCTTCGTTGAAGCACTCCCCGGGTAACAATGCATGTTTAACTGGTTTTCACATGAGGCTGTCTCAATACCGAGCGTCCACCATATTTTGACTTCCCACAAAGCAAACATTGTGTCTCTGCTGCCTTGAAGTTCCGATGAGAAATAAATAGTTTGCCCGTGTGGTAACAAACCAAACACAATCTGCTGCTGTAATCAGCTGCTGTCTTGCTCAACCGGCCCTCAAACTTGGCACGGTGCGAACGCATTGAGTTGTTTGTACCAGAAAGACTTAGCTGAGGGGATTAGAGGTAAAACCTTAAAAACAAATTAAGCCAGGTATAGGCGCCAATTCACCAAATTTATTGTGTCAAGAATATGAAACCTTGGACTATATTTTAAGAATCCAGCACCCAGCTGATGAGATATTTTACAGCACACAGGAGAGGGATTCAGCTGGTTATTGATTATAGATAATCTCCCTTTTCCCATGTAGACACCAATGTGCTGTCCTGTTTTTCCCAGGCGATCAATCTAAGAAGGATTTAGCACAATTTCTACTTTAGCTCCAGCAGAACTGAACATTTTGGAGGAATATTAATGCTCTTTTCTATAATTCCCCTCTATGTGCACCTTTCCCCTATTTATTTAATTATGCAAATAGCCTCCCCACACCTTAAGCCCCCAAGCTAACACATACTCTCTACTGAACGCAGAGACACCAAACTGATCTCAACGCTCCATCAAAATCCTGGGAAGACCGCATCCAAGCCAATGGAGCTGGTAGCAGATAATGGAGTGAAACTTGCTCTGTAATGTACAATATGTATAATTCAAGAGTGTGTTTTTGTCCCACAGGTCTTTCCTTGGGGTCACCAAAAACTATGAAATACTGAATATTAACATCGGAATACTATAAACACTCACATTTAAAAGTTGAATGCAAGAAATGTCCTTGTGTTCCCCTGATTTGCATTTCTTTTTTACTACAGTGTTTACCAGCTATAGTGAAGCTAATAGTATGTAAAGACTTCCGACGCTATGCCTAAGTGAGTCCAAGGCCGTGTTTATTTTGCAGCGTGACATCTTTGGTCAATAGAAACACATTTTAAAGGCTTTTGTACAGACTTCTTGTTGAAATCATGACCTCACAAAGTACAAAACTGAATGCATTTTTTCTTCGATGCACTACCGCTACTACTATCTAATATATTAAAACGCCTACAGCCGTTGATCTGTAGGTGAAAGGTAGATTTCTCTAAGTATCTTATTTTCATCAGAGGGTTCGACTCGTCAAACTCATTCTGTCATGAACGTACTGTCTCGGAGGCCTTTGTAGGCTAATCCCCCCCCCCTCACTTTAGGGGATGAGATGAGGAGAGGAAGGCCTGCGAGGAGCAAAACAGACCCGAAAAGATCTGAAACACAACAGGAGGAGTCAGACCTAATCAGCGAATGCAAATGCCATCCCCGCACCAGCCTCGGGTGCCGCCGTGACTTCGGATGCCGAGAATGTGTGGAACTAATCCTCCGGATTTGGTATGCTTTCCCCCACCCCCCTCACCTTCCCTCTGCTTTAAACTCCTTTCCCCATCTCCCTCAGCTGTCTCGCTGCACCAATTTATCCTCCGTCCTGATTTTTTTTATTTCTTCACATTTGATTTGTATACAATAGCAAAACCGTGGCCTTCTTTCTATAATCTGTTCAGTGGCTCCTGCTCGCTTGGTTATATATCCACCAGTTTGATTTGCCCCTTCTTGTCCTCATTCTGCTTGTCACTCACTGCTTCCTACTTTTTTCCCCAGCCTCCTCACTCATTATCTCCATCCTCTATCCTCCTTCTCCCTGTGGTGACTTCACTTTAAGTCCCTGCTGCACTTCCCCTTTCCTGTTCTCCGTCTCGTCATCCTCTCTCCTGTGGTACGAACACACTCAGGGTTCCTGAGGCTCATTTGCACCTCTGCAGCAGACTCCGCTGAAGCATTTCAAAAGGTCACGGCTTTGACCTTGGAAGAACAGCGCTACTATGGCAACAAGGTACGAGGCATGTCGAGTTGCCACGTCCACGTATGTGCACCAACAGAGACAAGGTTGTTTCAAGAAGAGAGGCCATGGGTAGAGTTTGAGATTTTATACAACATTTTGTGGCCTGTAAAAACTGTGTGCATCACCACCAGCAGAAGTGCACCATAAAGGTTATGGCCCTGTGATCGGGGCCACATAATAGAGTTATTTTTAGCAACGGTGGGACTGTGATGGTGGTATGGAGTTATGGTTATTTTGGGGGCACAAACATTCCTGCTCCGGACCACCAAGGCCTCAAGCTGGGTGGGCTTCAGCTTAACTTTGGTCATAAGATTGCTTCACTTTTTTCTACTTTTTTCCCCCCAATACATCAGTCTTAAAGGACCAATATGTAATACATTTACTGTAATAAATCATAAAATGACCATGATATGTCATCAGAGATTAAGGATACATGCTAAGTTGAAATACTGGCTTCTCCGACAACAGTGCTACAGCCAGTATGTTCTCCTTTGAAATTTCCATTCCGGTCCGTCCACTGCCCATTTTGACACCACTGGGCAATGGTTAACACACGCTATCAGTCACACCGCAGGAGTGGATGGGCCACGGTCCAATCATTTGAATTTGAACTGGGAGAAACGCTAGCTGTCAGTGCTACATATTGCTCCTTTAAATTTTTTTCCCCATTCATTTTACTAGTAATGTTAGTCAGACCTGGATGGATTGGCATACAATTTGGTAAGGATATTCATTGTGCCCAAAGGATGAACCGGTTTGAGAGAGGCCCCTGGTTTTCAGTTCAGTCTTTGTTGGATCCTTTATTTTGTTATGTGATGTTCAGTTCTGTCTTTAATGCACCGTCCAATTTTGGGGTTTATGACCAAATACCTGCAAAACGAATGAGTCTCGGCTGTACTTTGTGTAAAGGACACTGTGTAATCACCACAACTGCATGTTGGCATAAAGGTTGGTAAGAAAAAGGTTAATGATATAGATGTCTTGGCACATGTGGCAAATCACTGGCTGATGTTCTACTTTAGCCTCTAGAGCAGCTGTAAAAGTGAAAAAACTTCCTGCCCGTTGCCCACAGTTCCAGGAAAGAGGCCTAATTAATGTGTCAATGAACAACTACCAAATGGCAAGCTGGATCAACAAGGTTAAGGAATTGGACAATTGAGGCTGTTGTATCACTTTTTTTAAATTAGGGAACATCGCCCCAAGGTGAGGGTCACTATAGAAACGCTAAAACGTCTGGGCTGGATGGCCTTCTTGCGTCAATGTCTGACTCAGCGAGATCAAATAAGGATATCCTGTTTGAACTGGAAAACAATCGGTTTCTGCGAAAGACTTCGAAGCTTAATTGTTTTAACTGTTCAGTGTGTTTATGCTTCCCTGAGTGCAAGTTTGAGCAAGTGAATGGCCGGGTGAGAAACACAGTACCAGTAAGTGACGGAGACATTATGTCTCAAAATACTGGCTCAATGCTGAGGTTTCATGTTTTCCTGGTATGTTAAAAGACAGTATTGCCAGGAAGATACACCCTCTTTTGCCCATTTTTTTTTTTCTGAAAGTGCTCAAAGTACTGGCGATACTTAAAACCTGAATGAATAAATTTTTCTGACATTTCTTATCAAATTTTAAAGGTATAATTGATAACATTCAGCCTCTAAATATTGCATTCTCCCTCCCCCTATCCATTGCATTTACTTCACAACAAGTGGTTGCCAGGCACTTACCGTCAAACTCCGCTATTTTTTTACAGACTGATTGGCAACCTGATCGCTGACGACCCAGAGATACCATGTGATACAGACGTTGTTATGCTATTGGCTCAAAAGCCTTCTTAGAAGTGGGAACCGAACATCAGATATCTTCCACATAGATAAACAAAACATTCATTTTGGACCCGCCAACATTTTTTCAATTATTAGTTCACATTCGTAATCATTTTTTTTTAGGAAAAGCCATACTTTTATTCGGCACCTTTCTACAAGCTCTGTTGATGTAATACTTTAAAAAAAAAAAAAAAAAAAATTATATCAGTAAGATCTTTAACCCTTTCGCCATCCCCACATTATTTGGAAAATGTGTGTGCAACATGTCTCAAAAAGGCAGAAAAAACTCAAGGTTTCCTAATGCCTAAACTTGAGTGAAAAAAATTGCACAAATGTCAAACAACTGGACTGTGACTCCTGCTTCACAGTGGGATGTATCCCTGTGGAAACAGCAGAGTTTAAGTGGCGTTACCACGGAGACCGCACTATGTGGTTAAATGGAAGATTCCATGCTGCTGTCAAAGCTGTGAGGTGAGAGGAAACAGGAGGCATGACCATCTGACCTGGCCAACATTTATGAAATGTCTTCCATGTCATTTTTCAGCTCATCTTTCTCTCCAACAACGTTACTTCATCTTTACTCAGTGTGAAGGTTTTATTGTCTTTTAGTTTAGCTTTTTAGGACAAAGAAGAGAGATTTGCAGTTTTCAGCTGAAAGACAATAATGGCATCTCATTTTTCCACGTATTCATCAGTGGAGAATGGCTTCCATGTACGGTCGGGAGCAGCTTGAATGAAGCTACAATGAAAATGGGAGCTTCATTGAATAATTTACAGCCAGCAATCAAGGCTGATTTCAATCATTCGAAGCAGACCTTGACCTTGCATATGTTATCATCTACAATTTGCACTGAACTAATACACGTCATATTTGATTTAGTAAAAAGTAAAGATTCATTTCAGATTTGAAGTGATTGAAAATACACTTAAACTTCCCTGGCTGTTAAGATCTAAAACTTTTTTCTATTAATCTCTTTCACTCCGAGGCCATCCCTTTCTTCCCTTCTTTCTTGTGCATGCTGGGAAACGGTGATGAACTAGCAAATCGTACTGTTACCTAGGGGACTGCACGTCTATACACATCATACAGCATACACTGAGCAGTAATCATCACATCACCCTTGCCACAGAGGGAGGGTGATGGTAACACTCAAATGTGACACAGACATGCACACAGTAAAATCCATCATTACTGAGAACATGAAGCTATATATGAAGCATGCTTCACTGAAATATGTTACGCATGCATGATCATACAATAAGCATCATGGTCTGGCACTTCAACGTGCAAAGTAGTCTCCTCTTGTACTGTACGCACAAGTGCAATCTAACTCTTATTTAAGTGCATGTGTGCGTGCAAGGGCATAGATGCGCACCCACACACACTTTTCTGCCCAGATACTGTATAATGATAATAATTTGATCCCCTAACAAGATTATTCACGTGTCTTTGTCTTTCATGCATCCATCCCTCGCTGTCTTTCAGTGTTTCCCTAGAAGGCTAAAGACGGACCCTCGATCTACATTTTGTCAAACTTTTCCTGGATATTTTTTGCATGTGTAAAGATAGCTGGCATTGTTGAAATGTTACAAGCATATATATACAGGAAGTAGTTTTTTGAGAGCCTGAAAGTTTAAAGGGGACATATGAAAAACTCACTTTTTCAGTGCCTATGCATATACATTTGGCTATCTGGAGCTCCTACCAACCCACAATCTGTGAAATAAGACAACCCCGTCTTTTTTTTGTGGGCTGTCTGGATCCGAAAACATGTGATTCAACAAGCCATTCAGATTTGGATCCCCTTCCTATGTCACATGCAGGCTCATAAAAATGTACCGCCACCCCATAGTGGAGTATCTAGGCCCAAGGCTTACACTGTCATGGTAACACATTTTTTGGAGGGGCGATATATTGTCCCAGAAATAATTGCGATTAACGACAATGTCATTTTAAGACAATTTTATGCCACCTTTTTAACCCTTTCAAAGAGCAATTAAATTATTAAAGATTCTAAAAAAAAACAAAATTAATTACATTTATTATAAAATATTAAAATATCCTAAATAAACAAAAACATAAATAAAATAAAACCTCACAACCAAAACAATGAATAAAAGTCCCTCTCATACTCTGTTAACAAAAGTTGCACTTAAATATAAATACATTTGGCAAAGGGGTATAGAGAGTCATTCATTCCTTAACAACAACAGGTTAGATATATTAGTAACAACAACAACACTCTCATTTGGCTTAAGCCCAACATATACCCACACCAGAACTGTGGATCATAAGTCGATAACCTAAAAATTATTGAGATGTACTATACTGTATGTCGATATAGTAACTATTATGACAGACCTAGGTTTGACAACTACTGTAGCAAAGGCGCACCATATTTTTCTCGCAAATCAATCAGAGCAGTCTGGGCCAAAACGTTCTCAGCCCAACTCGTTACATATCGCCGCTTTGTCTCGCCCCTTGGAGTCACTTTATTTTCGGTTTCAAAACCACTATAGTTGCCCTCGGCGCCACTTTAGGATTAGGCAACAAAACCACTATAGTTAGGTTTAGGAAAGAACTACATGGTTAGGCTTAAAACTACTACATTTGTACAGTGAAAATAATATTAAATGTTGTGAGCACGGGACACAAACAAACAGCTAGTTGTAACGTGAGGGTTCCGGGGGTTCTTAAAGTGACAGGCCTTAAAACAGAGCTTTTCAGACAGAGGGTGAACACAGGTATATTCAGACAGACAGTATGAGAAAAATAATGTGTTTTTTTTACATTAAAGCATGTAAACATGTTCTAGTAGAAACCCAAAATACAAGTATAAACCTGAAAATGAGCATGTTATGTCCCCTTTAAAAGAAGATTGATGGAAAAATCCAGTTCACTGGTGTTTTTTTAAATTGATGAGCATGATGCAAAACCTACGTAAAAGTATATATAACATTTCAGCTTGTTTAGTCAGTTGCCCCCGTCGTGCCCTACATCTGTCAACTTGTTAAAGAACACCATACTTCTGTCCGGGAAGTGAGCCCGCCAAAGTGGGAGAGCGGGAGTGTGTCTGCATAGTAACAAGGCCTGCCAAAGCATGGGGAATAATGGTGCGTGTGTGTGTGTGATGGCTGTCTGGTGTGGAGGCTACAGTCTGCAGGGGGTCTGTTCCTCTTCACTGGGCACAGAGATACAACACAAACAACTCCTCCTATCAGCCAATCAGACAACACGCTGCGGTGACCACCCATGCCCTGACAGTAACCTCACCGACACCCACACACACACTGATGCCCATGACCACACTCAGTCACCCACACACACAGAGTACAGCATGAAGTGCTAGAGGACACACAGCAGAGACGTTCATGACACTATGTGACCTCATTTCAGTGTGAGCGCGTGTATAAGAGTGTATGTGTGTCTGAAGTGGGGGATTTTGCAGACAGGCATACATTAATAATGGGTCTGCGGTCCCACACGACCAACATAATGGCACACAAACATTGTACTCTAAAAGGTATTTCACAGTATGCAGTATCAACCCCCCACCCTGGGCACGGCAGCATGCGTGATATTGTCACCCCCAAGAAAAATACAGCGTGAAAAACTCCAGCACAGCCTGTTATGTTGTTTGTCCTTGTGTAAGTCCTTGTTTTGCTGCTGTTTCATCCCACTGGAAGGAAGCCATAATGAAATCCCTGCGCGGACCACAGGATCCCATCGTCCTCACCCGTCCTTGTCTGCCGGAGGATGAGAAGAGGTGTCCCGAGACGGAGAGACAGAAAGACAAATTAACTGGTAATTAAAGACAGTGACTGAAACGTATGGGTCTTATGGGTGTTGGGAGAGGATATGCAGACGGGGCGAAGAGGACGACCGGCGGAGTAGAACTCTGAGAATGTTCGTGATGTATAAGAATAGAAAAAACTGCATGGAAAGAAGAAATACAATATTGTGCACCTGCCTGGTGTATTTTTATGCTGAAAATATTCGCCTCAGTATGGGCCACCACCGCAAACGGGAGAACACACACACTTCATCGGCCATTAACAGTTCAACACCGAGACCATATCATGATAAATAGCAATGGAAATAAAATGTGACATAGGCTGGAATGGTATTTCGTCACAAAGAAATGCTATTTGCTATCTAGTGCATTTTATTTAACTTTTGCCAAGTGTAAAATATGTGCACTTCATAGTGTCCAAAAGAATCCATCAATGGCTAGTAACAGTAGCAGCTTAGGTAAAAAGTGGAACATTCGCAGTGTAATGCAACAGGCCATGCCTTGTACTCCACGGTTTCCTTTCCTAAAAATGCAATGTCAGTCTGACCCAATGCATGACCTGTTAACCTCCGCTTTCATTTTTTGCCCTTTGTTTCAGTAAGCTTTCGTTAATAAATGACACTTTTTTTTGCACTACATCTGCTTATCAAGCTGGTTGTTCAACATCCACCTCATCTGCCCTTTATATTGGGTAACAGCACTACAGCTCCATGACCTACTAACATTACAAAACAATACTAACTTTCCCAACATCAGGAAGCTTTCCCAACTGATGGAAAAGATTGCATTAACAAATTACATTTTTTTTTTTTTCCTACATTTGAAGTGTTTGCACAGAATTCGTCAGTCAGTTGGATGAAAACACAGCTAAGCGTTCCCTCTCCTTATCCTTTCTCTCTCTCTGGGTGCATTACAGTGTCTCTGCTCGTGATTTAGTGAACCATTTTAGTCAAGGGCATGTAAAGACAGCACTGGGACAATAGACCTCGGGGTCAGATCCATTTTCATTTTACATCACATCTATATGCGACATAATGCAGATGGATTGATTCGGTGCACTCATACATGCATAAATAACAGTAAAGGTACAGCAGCACCTACAGTATGAGCCTCACAACAGCACACTCGTATACACACACACACACTCACACAAGCACAGACGGCGACCAATACATCTTCATAAAGTGCACATGCCACTGTAAATTTCTGGAATATATTGAATGGGCCGAGCACTTCTCTTCCTCTTCAATATTCATGGTGATGGAGATAGAAAGGGTCAAAGGGGGCTTTAAATATATACACACACATACACTCATAGAGACACTATATTAACAATATATGTTCAAGGCAAGACTCTAAAATGTTTCCTTCAATACTGCTATACCTTTATATTGATTTATATTGATTTTTTGTCTTAATTTTTTAGTTAAATCTATTCGGGGTTTTTTTCATTCTTTCATACATTTAGATTTTTTTGTAATGAAACTCAATTTCCTAAACAATGTTTTTTTTTTTAAACAAGATTTTTTTCAAGAAAAAGTGTTACATCAAAACTACAGCACTAAAAGAAAAAAAAATGTCAAAAAAGAAAAGAAAAAAGAAACATCTCAAACAAAACAACAGCATCAAACTGTTTGATCCAATAGGATAAAACATATTTGGGACATATTTTAGTTGAAACACAGTGCCACAAGCCAATCGGACATCTCCTACCACCACCCTCCATGCATGCAGAGCACACATTACCCAGAGTTCCCCTCATTAGCCAGTATTTAACCCACACTATTTTGCTCAATAAAACCAAAAAATGGCCCCCAAACCTTTTTCAAAAGTGTCTTGTTTACCCTTTACCATATAGCCTATATTTTGTATTCCAATATAAGGCAACACCACATTTCTTTAAGCCATTGGCCAATACTATTCATGATTTTCCAGACAAGAACTATTCAGCGTTTTGCTTGCAACATTGTTCTTTATATGAGAAGTGGTTGGGTACAACCCCAGGATAAACACTTTGGCATGGAGAAGAAGTAAATTTGGTAATGAAACTCTACGAATTGCTCTGTGACTTGTATAATGTTTTCTTGCAATCTAGCTCGTGGCTCAGGCTAACATTTTATTGTGCTCCACGGGCTGATCCGGGGTCTCTCTCTATAGCTTCTCCGCCATGGGTAGCGGGCTAGGATTAAGAAACAAAATCCCAGCATGCTGATTTGAGAATATTCAAATCTCCTTTTGCTCCAGACAGAGGATGAGCAGAGGTACGGGTGCAGTCAGGCTAAAGATGGGATTGTCTTTTAGGCCACGCTCAGCGAATCCACAAAAAAACCACAGTCTGCGCGGCGGTGAGCCTCTTGGGATATTGTGCGAGTGAGCGTACCGCATCCATCTGCCCCGTCGTTCCTCCCCCCCCCCCCCTCCATCATCTCTATCTCCTCCCCTGTTCGCCTCCTTTCATCTCCAGGTGGGCCTACTACAGCCCGCTGCATGCATGTATTAGCGCTTCCTTGAAGTGAGGCGACCTTCGGACGCCCTTTAGTTTCCATAGCAGCGAGCGGGGCCAGCCGTGCGTTCGCCGAGCCAGAGCGGCGGCCTGATCAAAGCTCCATTGATTTTGTGTCCTCACATTTATTCAAAATAACCCCCCCTCTTCCAATTAGGGAAAAGCAAGGCGATGTCTGTCTTTATAAATAAAATGCTGGAAAACCAGATGAAAGATGAATTGATCGAAGAGTGGTTTTACATTTACAGTTATGAAAATGGAAAATGTTGCTTGTCTGTAAACAAGAGGACCTATTGGCGTTCTCTGAATTTAGCTCAAAGTAATTAAGGTCTAATGATGAGTAGAGTTGTACGGCTCAGCCACAGAAATCCTGTCAATCCTTATGACTTTCGTATTCCTCTTATTTTCTTTCTTTAGTGCATCATCAGCCCAAAATTTCAATTTGTCTGATACTTTGATTGATGATCAAATAGCTGCAAAGTGAATGGCATCCCCATCGGTCTCCGCTGTAGTTTGTGTTTAGTGCTATTTAGCAAATGTTAGCATGCAAATACACTAAATGTTATCATTGTCATCGTAAGCATGTAAGCATTTAGCTCAAAGAATATAGCCTCACAGAACTGTAACATATAGCTTAGTCACGAGAAAGAATCTTTTGTAGGGTTTTAACATTTAATAAATACTAGTAAAGTACTCCCTTGAGACAAATTAGTTTATTGATTTTTAAAAGTGTCCTTTGTCGTTGCATAAAACATAGTTAAGAGTAATTCTCCAATGACATAGAGGTCGTCGCTGAAGGTGAGGTACAGTAATGGTGAAATGTCCTCAGAGGCTCATTGGGTGCATTGATTTGTGTTTTTAAAGGATCCTAGTTTAACCCTTTCAAGGAGGACAGCAGAGCTTGGGGGGGAGGTATAGATCAACAGATTGTGACTGGTTGAAATACACTCATTTATTATATGGAACCGATTGCTCCGAAACAATATCGACATATTAATCCAGAAAACAAACACGTAGCAGAGTGTTTGTTGGGGCAGGAGGATGGTGAGATTAGATGTGCGGAGAGTCAGGGATCAGACAGACAGCAGAGATAGATTAGTAGATACGGATACAGGATTAACACACACACTGTCACACACACACCTTCTCAAACACACACACATACAGTGGATTTTAAAAGGTGGCGGCTAACTGACCTTTGCCCTTTGAGCTGAGACAGGATTGAATCTGAGGCACACAAAGGAATGAGTAAAGTTGAAAGATGCTTAAAATGTTGGGAAAAGCTTGTTTGTGCGTGAAAAAGGAAATCAAGGGCAGATAAAGAGGCAGTGAAACACTCCAAAGAGGTTTCAGTCTCTCCCTCTGGTTATTCGCTGTCTAGCCTCTCTTTTAGCTTGGGATTTAGCACAATCAATTACAAAACCAGCCTCCTCCTCCTCCTTCTCTCCTTCGTCCTCATAACTCCATCCGTCCTTTACTGTATTTCAGCTTTTTAAGCGCGGATGATTGAATGTCAGTCTTCTTTTTCCATGCGTTTGCATTCTGCGCGCACACACAGGCAGAATATATAGAGACATTGTGGCATTTCAGCTGCCCTTTGTCCTCGGGCTGCTGCGAGACGCCGATAAAAGACGCAACAAGCTCAGTCACCGATCAACCTTTTAGGGCTAGAAGAGGAGGAGGAGGCTGGAGGAGAGAGGAGAGAGGAGGAGGGATGAAAAGAGAAAGTGCTTCAAAAGCTCAGTGGAGTGAAGGAGGAGAAAAAAGGGGGAGAAAAAAAAAAGGACAGGGACATGAGTGGGATGTGGTGATGTAAGAAGTGATGCTGTGACAGCGAAAAGGGGGAGTGTGCACATGGTTTTCTGTGTCTTCAATGTTTAGGTGCAGGGACAGGTGTGTTTCTCAGACTGCCATATGAGATGAGTGCTTGTTTGCTTCTTTTATTATGGCGAAGTTAACCTACTACAGCGCTGCACGGTCTAGCTTACCATACGGACTGAGCTTGAGGCCATTGCATGAGCATGAATAATGCAATGATCAGCCACTACCACTCTGTTTTCTCCGTCTGTCTGTCTGCTCGCCACTTCAGGGTCCGTGGACAAAACGAACTGTAGAGATATTTTAGTTTTGAACACTGGTAAATACAGCTTCCCTGACATGTGTTTTAACTTTAGACTCATTAGCCAAATGTCGTTTTTTCTTGACAAACTGTCACACAGTATGCTCTAACAATTACCTAGTCTTTTAGAGCTGTTTCTATGGTTGCATGCAAGCATTATCTGGAGCCTCAGTTTTTATTTGAGCCTCATATAAATTGCTGTAAGGTTATGTAGTGCAATACGTTTCCTAGTTATCTTGTGAAATTACATATTTCACAGAAGAATGTCATAGGTGCCACATGTAAATGCTCCCACTGACCCTCTTTTCCACAGCTAGAGTCTTGTGTAGCTTACTGAAAGGAGGGTCACAATCCCTGTATCATGTATAAGGTTGTATATATGCGCAATGAAAGACTCCGTGACCTCATTCTGACGTACTTTCCCTCGCATAGGCTACATATAACACTGGGAAAAAGCATCTTATAAAGGATTGATAAGACTATAAAAATATCTATGTCTGCTTTTAAAAAGAGCTTAAGGCAGCAGTTGCTACAAAAATATGTTAAAGCCTGAATACCCACTGGGGACTAAACTAAACTAGTTACTCTGAAATCCATTTACATTGTACTGCATTGTGTTATTCCCACTTGCCATAGGTCTCTATTTATTGTATCCTACCCATTTAGACTGATGGAATACATGTTTGAGACCATTTATCAGTTTTTAGGCTCTTTGGTTAGTCTTGAATCTTGCTGTATAATACGTGCACTATTTCAAATCAGACAACGTGTTCGTAAACATATATTTCAAATACTATCTTCTTAGTGTCTGGGACCCTATGCCCAAGCTTCAGATAGCTTAACAGGTTGTCCCATTTCACATATCTCCATTATGTGTTGTATTTTGTAAATAAACTGACGGTGTTGAAATGAGCATACAATGCTACTTAGTTCAGTTTCAGACAGTATTTTTGTCTTAATTTGTAGATTATAACATGCAGTTTGGTGCAGCCAATCATTGTTATTTAAAAAAAAGTGTAAAGGTGAATTCCGCTACATTTGAGCGAAACTAGAACTGATCCAATAGACATTCATTCAGCAACTGAGCTGGCATTATGTCATTAACTCTGAACTGCATGCAGAGACAAGGCAAGAAACACCGAAAACAAAATTATCTCTTTTTAAAGTCAGGGTTCGGACCAGTTTGCTTGGTTAACATCGGACTATTGCCTGGTCTGGACTCCAGGATGCAACTTGTTGTTTTAATACACAACAAGATATAACATGTTAATTAGTGAGCTGGTAATAAGAGGTGCTGGTATGCAGATTTGCTTTACCTTTGACTAACAGTCTCTATGCTAAGCTAAGCTATAATCGTGCTCTGGCTCCAGCCTCATATTTAGTGTACAGATATGAGAGTGGTATCAAAAGTCAAACTATTCCTTTAACTGGTCTATACAAAATTGGGATAAATCATACTGCATTCATTACACGGCTTTGTTGAATTCTCAATTCTGATTGGTCAATCACTGCTTTCTACGGTCTGTTATTTCTTTATAGCAGACCGTTGCTATGCATAACAGACCGTTGCTATGGGTGCAGTCCTTATGTCGGACTCTGGAGGACCGTTGTTGAGCCAAATTATTGATGTCTTAAAGGTCCCATATTATAAAAAGTGAGATTTTCACGTCTTTTATATTATTAAGCAGGTTTAAGTGCCTTATAAATACTGTTAAACTATCAAAACGCTCAATATACGGAGAAATACACACAGCCCATATTCAGAAATTGTGCGTTTGAAACAAGCCGTTAGGATTTCTGTCCATTTGTGATGTCACAAATATACAATATTTAGACCATTACACGGTCGTAAACGTAAACATTGTAAATGTGTCCCAGTTTGTTTCCTGTTGCAGTGTATGTAAATAACATCAGCTGACAGGAAGTAAACATGGACCCAAACTGTTGCCTAGCAACGCAATTCCGTTGCAATTCCGTTGAAATGCACTAAAACGGAGCGTTTAAGACAGAGGGTGAATACAGGTATATTCAGGCAGACAGTATGAGGAAAATAAAGTGTTTTTTGAACATTACAGCATGTAAACATGTTCTAGTAGAAACACAAAATACAAGTATGAGCCTGAAAATGAGCACGGTATGGGACCTTTAAGAACGTTGCCGTGTAATAAGCAGGATAATGTACAGCTAGCAGGTCATTGTTGTGAAATAAACCCCAATGCAAAGCGGAGGGTCTTGCATCCCCCTGACCGGCTCGCTGTACATTCTCCCTTAATATCTGTAAAACATAGATAACCTATAGTGTGATCAATTTTGCAATCTAACATTATTCACGGACCTTCATTGAGACTATTTTATCTGATCGATCATTCTATCAGACTTGATGTCACTTTTGTCCTAATGATGGATCCCTCCGCTTCAGTGAGCATCACATAAACTGACTGCATATAGAAGATGGCATCTATAATGTACATTTGATTGCCCAGCTAAGATTTATTCCCCAGGGTGCTTTCCCACAAAACATACATGATATTCTTCGATTAGTCTGAAGGGAAAGTGTTCTCTTAACTGCTGATATCATCTGACAGGCTGCGAGTGTTGGCGAGTATGTGGAGCGATTCAGTAACAGGCTGGCAGAGAGAGAGAGAGAGAGAGAGAGAGAGAGAGAGAGAGAGAGGAGATGTCTATGAATTGCAGAGCGCGGCATAAACAGCAGTCTGATGCAATGTGCTGTAATCGCAGGGCTGTCAGATACACACTTTAGGTGATGGCGTGTGTGTGTGTGTGTTCATGCAGAGAGAGAGAGATTAAAGATGGCGAGAAAACCCATTAGGTCTCAGTAATATGGATGAACCAGATCTAATCAGAGGCAGTGTGTTTACAGTATATAAATGTGTGGCAGAAAATAATTAATGCAATTAACACAATTGCGCAATAGTGACATCTGTGGCTTGTCTGGCCAGACAAACAGCAGCATCTACAAAATGGCTGATGGGAAATCAAACCGTAAGATGGATGCAAATGTATTTAAATGTTGTGCAAGTTTGACTTTTAACAATAAGGATAAAGGATAACATCTGTGGCTTATAAAATGCAGAGGCCCCAGTTTGCAAAAATGTTGTTAAAGGTTAGTTACAGCTGATAACGCCATCCCGACCCACGGCTAGCACCCACCCTCAGGTTACCCCTCAGGTTAGCACTGTTATCTCTGTCAACGCTTTTGCTTTGTTAGCGCTGTTAGCACCTAATTTCAAATTTAGCACCTTTAAACAAGGACTAAAGGGGAAATTATGTATTCATACACCTGGGTCTTATGTTTGCAATTTTGGCCATCATTCATTCCTATTCATTCCCAAAGTTGCAAGAAACGGGAGCAGTCAAGAGAATAAAAAAAAAAACATGTTAGCCAGACTTACAGCCTTTAAAACGTTTTATGATAATGCAAAATAAACCTGCATTAACAGCCACCATACATAATTTAAAGGTCCCATATTGTAGAAAGTGAGATTTTGTCTTTTTTGATTGTAAAGCAGGTCTATAAATGAAGTGAAAGTATCAAAATGCTCAATCCATGGAGCATTGCATACAGCCTATATTCAGAAACTGTGCCTTTTAAATGAGCCGTCAAGACTTCTGTAAGGTTGTGATGTCACAACTATACAGTCACCGGTAGAAGTGCCTCAGAAGAAGAAGTCCCTGACTACACCCAGTGTAGTTCAGTCCCTGGCTGCAGTGACGCTGTGAAGACGTCGATAGTGCAGATGCAAAAGACTGGATAACACATATGACTTAAAGAGACAGGCGCAAAAACGGAGCGTTTCAGACAGAGGGTGAATTCAGGTATATTCAGACAGACCGCATGAGAAAAATAATGTGTTTTTTGAACATTTAAAGCATGTAAACATGTCCTAGTAGAAACCCAAAATACAAGTATGAACCTGAAAATGAGCACGATATGTCCCCTTTAATGGACACGTCTCTTCCTCATAAATGAGGACAGGATCAAAGGACAGACTTACATAAGAACATGCTGAGGGACAAAGACGAGGAGGAGGGGAACGAAGGGGGTGAAGGATGCGGAGAAAAACACAGAAACGTGTTTGTCTTTTGAATTTAAGACGACCTTGACTTGCTCTTCAGTTTATCTCGATACTCTATCTCCCCTGAAAAACCAATTACACCACGTCAAAGGTTAAGGGTCTCCGTCTGCGTCTGCGTGTGTGTGTTTGTCACGCTGCGGGAGCAGACGACGGTTGCAGTGATTGTACGTTTTCGGCGTCATCCGAGGTCGTTGGTGCAATCATGACATAAGAACACACTAAATAACACGCAGCCGCCCACAAAGTGCAGGTTTGAGCAGGAATGAGTCACCCGGAGAACGGCAGGAGAGCTGTTTACATAAGTCTATCAAATGGCAGCCTCCGCTGGTGCCATTACATAATGCCGAACGCAGGAGCAGTTGCTCCAAACTGTAAATAACAGCTAAGCATTATGCAGAGAGACAGTAAGGAACAGGTTTGCAGCAGCAGCTCACTGAATGTTATGAATGTCTGCTCAATATTTTGATATTAACAATGAATGAAATGACTATGCGTAATGTGAGAGGGGTCACTTGTTGTAACCACATTTCTGGGTGCAGTCTGCAAAAGAGCTCCGATAAACCCACTGTATGCTCCCTTCCTACCACCAGACAAAGCCAGCAACTATAGTTGGTAAACATAGCAGATCATTTAGCATCTGAAGAGCCAGATTTTTCCCTCAGGACACGGCAGAGACCTTTTGTAAGGTGATAATATGCCAAAGTTGTGTTTACAGCATAAGAAACAATGCAATCCCTAATGGGTGTCACGTGTTTTTCAACTATAAATGCATCTGATATCTGAATCCCTGCCAGAGGCTTTAAAGCCACAATATTAGCACATGAAAAAGCTCACCTGAGAGGGTGTGTCTCCACTCTTTTTGTTTCACTCAGACAACCATTATACCTTAAAAAGTGTCTTTTAGCCTAAGGCTGCACTCACACGAGATCAGGCGTTGCAGCGATTCTCCGCAGGGTTGTGCAGAGGTCAGGGCGAGTCACTTTAATGGCCCATTATCTGCTACGATTAACGTCTTTTGTTCCTCCATGGCTGGGTTGTACAGCTCTGGATGGCCGGTCACGTGATTGGCCACAGCAGCATGATGTTGGGTTACGTTTCTCCAAAAGTTGATTCTGTTTGCACCACCCGCGGCCGTAATCCAAACGCACTACCCCCATTCAAAATGAATGGAAAAACTTGCGTTTTCGCCGTACCGCCTGATCTGTCCTGTGTGAATGCAACCTAAGGCCCTAATCAGCGTGTTTTAGCAGCCTGGGGTGGCATTTTTGTAAGTGTTTTGAATGAGAGTGAAGCGTTTTTCCGATATACTGCATACGACTTGGATTTTTGCAGGAGCGCCCTGATCACCTCGAGTTGAAAACAATTCAACTTAGAGCGCACGATTAGTGTCATTAGCGTTTTTTCTCGGAGTGGTGACTTTTGCTGGATACCCAGAGCTATCTGACTTTACCAACCGTATAGTTACCATGATCTGAACAGAAAACAGCAGGAAGCAAATTAGCGCAGTACTTGAGATTTCGGGTAAATCGTTTTCAAAGTTTTTAATTTAAACTGTACTATAAAAGCTGAAGTACGCGATTGGTTGAAATAACTTATTTTCACCATTGCCTGTCACAAACAATATTTAATTGAAGGGTTCCTTAAAAAAAAAAAATATGTGTCCGTTTGTGAGCGCCCGCCCCCTTGTATTTAGTTTTTTAAAAAAAAACAGGTACGGTGTGAATCTAACAACCAATCAGAGTTAGCTAGCACGTAACTAGCCAATCACAGTGACTCTGTACAAACAAGGGTCTTGGGTTCCGTGTTTTGGTTCGGCGGCGCACACGCAGAACGGACGCAGAAGTTCAACAGCTATGGCAACTTGCATTAAGTTTCAGATTCCTCCTTCACCTTCTTTGCGTAAAAGTTCATGGTTTGCGTTATACTAACGTTAGCAATCATTCAGTGGTTGCCTAGCAACAATTAATAAAAAAAGACACGGAAAACCGCAAAAAACACTCTGTCTGATCGGGTGTCTTCAACAAAAAGAAGTGCGGCAGTGCGACTCGCCTTTTTCAACCTGCAAAACGCACTCTGTCTGATCAGGACGCTCATTCGCTTCTGTTAATGTGATTCACAAGGCCCTGCTTCCTCCCTTTGGGCAATGATTCCACTCCCCAAAAAAAGTATTTTTCAGATATTATAATTGTAGATGTTAAAATGTCTTTCTTTTCTGTGCACTTATCGTCCATGCTGGCTTAAAAGCTGAGGGGTCAAAGTTCATTCTTGACCCTGGAAAACGGCAGATTTAGCAGCTGTATTTTACATCTTGCTTGTTTGTTAGAAGGGGATTTTGTCTATCTGGGTTCAGATTTAATATGTACAGTTCAACCCCACAGAATATGCTTCACCACAGTTCCAGTGAATTAGTACATGATACTTAAGTCCCTTCATTTCATGTGCCAGCTGGAGTGTATTCTGTATTCCACTGCCTCCTTGCATTAGCCGCAACATGCTTAGAGATTTATGAGAGATAACTGTAACCACTGAGATAGAGTAATTATAGGAGGACAGAATAATTAAAGGATGCGCTCTTCATCAATCATACCGTGCCATTAAGATAAAATGTTACAGTTCGTGCGTGCGGCGTGCGGTGGGACGTGCTATATGTGCCGAGGAGAGGTGCTTATGAAAGATTTATATCTCTATAGGTGGTGAAGGCTATATGATGTGGACACAGACACGCCAGCGGAGAGACAAGGTCATAAGTATAAAAAAAGTCCCCATCCCCCAAAACATGAATATCAAGGTATCAACAGGAAAGCCCACAATCAAAGTTGCCACCCTCAGCAGCATCCATTATTGAAAGGCGACGAAGAATCACTGAGTATTTATGATATTCCATCATCTGCCTCTCTACTTCCTTCCACAGAATTTATTTTTTGCTTCGCTTGGAGGATTTCTGTTTTGCTTGCTCGCTGGAGCATTGTCAGCGTGTGAAAAGAACAAACTAGATCCAACCGGCGAGGAGTACTTGAATCTGCTTTATGATTATGTATAGAGGACATTTAAATTCCATCTCTTGTTTCTATTTGTGAACCTCAGCACTTTCCAACAGTCGGAGGGATTCAAGCAGTATGTAAATGGGCTGGAAAATACGGTTGAACGTCGGAGGCATCAGCATACAAATAGTGCACAAGCAGTGTATCACGTTTGACATGCGCAAACATTACTGCTAAACAGCTTTCAGACCTGAATTGTATTTGTGCTGAAAGACACAAGTTCAGTTTGTCTATAAGATGAGGGGATTTGGAGACAAAGGAGAAGCCGCTGGTAACATCATCCACGCCAAAACATTTAACCAATCACGTTTAAGGATTAGGAGATCCTCCTCTTAAAAAAAAAAAAAACACACAACAAATAAATCATAATCATTTAATCTTGTATTCAATCTTAAAAGCTTATAGATTTTTCTGAGAGCAGCTGTAAAAATGAGTAGTTGTGTTTGCAGCAACTTGCCAGATCTCAAATGGAGGAAGGGTTGCAGCAGAAAACTTTATTTATGCATGACGACTAGGCCTACTTTTGTTAGAATACTCAGCTTAGGAAAATCAGCACAGGCATCAGAGTAGAACTAATCGAATTTTTTGCAAGAGCAAAATGAACATGTCTTGTTTCAGGCCATTCGCACGAAAAAGGCTCTGCATAAATGTACGATCAGAGCTAGTGACGTAGAATAAAAAGCAAGAAAGACCACTTATTGTGGTGGGTGGGGAAGTTACGTAAGTGACGTTTGTCACATGTTTTTAAGTAATGTTTGTGATGTGTTTTCCTTACTTTATATGTTACGCTGTTTCAATACGTATTTTGCATGACACGCGGAATGTCCATATTAAGTCATGCTATTTATATGCCTTCCTTTGAGACCGGGTTGCCAGTAAACAATTTATTTACATACAGTTGTCTCTGATTTTTTTTCCAGTTTTGGGAACAATAAATGTCTGTAAACTTCATGGCAATCCATCCAATAATTGACGTCCCAATTATGCAGCTAAAAATATATATATTTGACAGTTTTTAAATATTATAGGGGAATCTTTGGTTAAATATCTCATCCCATCTCACCACCCAGCCCTGTCTCCTAAAAATTACATTCCAATACAACTAAAATGCATCCTCAATTATGTTTGGAAAGGGAATGTATTTTGTTGCGAATTACGTTTGTTTTTGACGCATCGCAAATACATTTGTAAGTCCGCGAACGGCCGTAGCAAGTGACGTCGTACAACGAGCAACGTGCAGAGCAGGTGACATAGTAAAGGCTATCGAGCGACCGTGAACGAAAGTTACGCAAAAAAGCCAAGTATTGTTGCATTTTTTGTTTCAATTCACAACGTTAACCAGATGTTTAAAACAGTTAAAACTGCGACCGTAATCCAGGAATAAAAAACGTTCCCTTGAAATGTAACTGAGAAAGCAATTTAGTTGTATGATAACGTCATTTTGTGGGAGACAGGGTTGCACCACCATACAATCTCTGCACCAATAACAAGCATTGTCTCATACTGTATCTCTCTGGCAATTTTGCACTGTGATGGTTCAATCTCTCAGTCAGGGGTTAAAACCTTCCATAATGGGGCCATCCATCCTCATAGTGGGACTTCGGGGAAAAAACTTCATGCTTCGTGGTCTTTGACACACACACACACACACACAAATAATCACACACACACACCTGAGCCAGAATAAATGAGCAGCCCCCCTCCTCTCTGTCTCTCTAATATGGATGAAGGAGCTACTTGGCGACTTGACGACCCTCATTTCCACACCAATGGAGAGCGTCCGATACAGCTGTAGCTGATGAAATACATTACCGGGAGATGCAACTCTTCCTCCACAGATGATACCACCCACAGAACAAAGGCTGTCAGCGATGAAAGACAATGGTTTAGAACACCTGTTTCCACTGCAACGTGCATCTAGAAAACAACACTCAAGAAGAAATTGTTCAGCTGGCGTAAAGAGCTGCAACACTTGAGTATGGATTATAGATCCAATTTTGCAAAGTTCAGGAAGTTGACTTGTTGTAGGCAGGTTTTTTTAAGCATCAGAACGTCCTATTTACAGGCTGTGGACAAAATATTGAGAATTATGATTACAACTTAGTAAGTTAAAGTAAATAAACTGCAATTTTGTGTTTTTATTTTATAACTATTTAACAAAACAAACCTAAACAGACCACATTATCCCACAAGCAACCGAGCTAAGCTAGTCCCTACATCTGCTGCTGATATTCTATATTCTTGTTATTATCAATAAATATTATAAAAAAACAAAAAATAATAGTGTTTTAGCCCTTTAATTTAAAATAAGGCTCAGTAATTTCTTAAAACAGCTAGTATTTACTCAAACAAGAGTAAATAGTGCATTTTTGGGGGAATATTTCCAGCTGTAGATTAAAGGTCCCATATTATAAAAAAGTGAAATTTTCATGTTTTTTATTATAAAGCAGGCTTAAGTCCTATATAAATACTGTGAAAGTATCGAAACACTCAATCCACAGGGAAATACACACAGCCCGTATTCAGACACTCTGCATTTGAAACAAGCCGTCAGGATTTCTGCCCATTCTTGATGTCACGAATATACAATATTTAGACCCTTGACACAATTTTAAACGTAAACATTCTAAATGTGTCCCAGTTTATTTCCTGGTTGCAGTGTATGTGAATGTCATCAGCTGACAAGAAGTACACATGGACCCAAGCAGTTGCCTAGCAATGCAATTCTGTTGCAATTCCGTCAAAATGCGCTAAAACGGAGCGTTTCAGACAGAGGATAAATACAGCTATATTCAGGCCGACAGTAGGAGGAAAATAAAGTTTTTTTTTAACATTACAGCATGTAAACATGTTCTAGTAGAAACACAAAATACAAGTATGAATCTGAAAATGAGCATGATGTGGGACCTTTAATACACATTTGGTGCTCTGGACGGTGTACGTGGAATTCACTCAAAAGAAACACCAGTGCCCATGTTTTATGGTAATGAACACCCAGTCAGCCAGTTCAACAGTGTGGCTCATTGGTGTGATTTTTTTGTTTTCCGGTCTGTGGCACAGAGGAATGAGCTAACAGGCTTTGGACACACAGACAATAGCTCCTAGTAGGATCTATTAACTGATGGTTTGTTGGTTAATACTTGGTTTGAGTGACAGCTGCAGTACCTGCAGGTACTGGAGCAGGCGGGCGTGGCAGACGGTCGTCAGCGAAGTGGCAACACCTGAGCTCATCAGCAACACTGGCTACACCTGGGCCCTCCAGTGTGTACCAGTGCTCTTTGAAAAACCCTGTTGGAGCTCAGTTGCTGCTTCTCTCTCCTCCCTGAGACACCATTGTATTTGGGTTGCTGTTATGCCGAACTTACTGATTCCACATGTCACTGTTAGTTTAAGTTTTCCTCTGAGGTTGTTTTTCAATTAATAAACAACTTGTTAATTAGCTTAAAACTAATGAAAATTATGTCATTACAATTACAAAAGCATTACTACTTTAACTTCATATATGTGCTATAGAGTCCAACATGTTACATGATCCCCTCATCTTTACACATGTCTGTAGGTACTTCTGTGTTCTTGTATGTGTGTGCTGGAGCCCTTCGCTCCACTGATGTGTTGAGCCCATATGGTCGGCAGGTTGGACGGTCCCGGAACAGTCCATTACGTGGTGATTTGGCAGTGCACACGCCGCTACCCTTTCGTTCCCTTCACACCCCTGCACGGATGATGTGGCACCGCACACGTGGTGCAGCTTGAGCGTTTGTTTATGAGTGTTTGACTGCAGTTTGCTCGAGTGTGTGTGTGTGTGTGAGTGAGGTAACGAAGCGTCCAGTGTGTGGGAGTGTGTCCTGCCAGGAGAGTGTGTGTGTCCTCGGAGCGGGGCATATGGACACGGAGACTGCCATCAGCCAGCCTGGCTCAGGTTGCTGCTACCTCTCTGTCACCTCCTGGACCACAGCAGATGCCACATCGGCACGGACCGGAGGAAAATGCAACGCGCAGAAAAACACACACAAAGGCATCCAGGGTCATACTCTCACTCAGGCTCAGAGACAATAAAATGAGATTTTGAAGCCACCATTTATTTATTTTTCTGCACCAAGTCAATGCACCCAGAGATGGACAGAAACACAGTGTCCTTACTCAATTACTGTGCTGAAATATCATTTTTAAGTACTCATATTCTACTAGTATTTCTGCTTAATGAGACTTTTGCTCCACTACATTAGACATTGTATTTATGTGATGGCTGTAGTAAGATGATCATCATCCCTTTCTTCATAAAGATTTACTTTTCCTAATATTTGTATACATTATGGCACAGCTACTTGTAACTAAATTTGACTTATTTTTGCATGCAATCAAGCTGAAAAAATAAAGTTAGTGCACCAAATCGAATAGATTTTTTTGTTAGATCATTTTATACCACAGATAGAAAAAAAACATGATAAGAGCAGCTTTTGCGGAGCTGTGGCACCCATGACGCTGAGCGCTAGAGAGAAAAACAAGATGATCACAACGCCCTGCATCAAAATAACAATGCTTTTTTGTCAAGAGACTGATGTGCTCGCGGTAGTCGTGATTCTGTTTTCCTTAGAAACGAGCTGAAACTTCTTGGAAGTGAACATGTGTTCCCCCTCAGCTGTGCATTCATTCATAATGGTTAGTCCTGTTACAGTCATACGTATACACACAGAGATGCTCATACGCACATGCACACAATTTATATTTCTTAATATTTTTAGTCTTTTTCATTCAGGAATGAACAGATTGTTTTTGCAAATCCTCAAATGTGCAGTAAAGCACCCCACACACATGCACAAAAGTACATGCAAAAAGGTGAGAAGTGAATCCCACAAACAAGGAAGAGACTGTCTGGGTTTATGTGTCTCAACGATTGTCGACATGCAAATACAAACCACAACCGCCCGAGTCTGTCTGCTCAGACAGACATACAGACTGAGCAGTGGAAGTGGGTCATCTCTCTATGGGGCAGGAGAATAACAGCCGAAATATATAAATATAACTCCATCCTATCAGAATCATCCCGCTGTCTGTCTGCACAAATGTAATTACACAGCGAGGGGGTTGGAATACAAGTCGCTGTTTTCAGGGCATGAGCATCCAGATTGCTCTTTTTTTTTTTTATGAAATGGAGGAATTAGGTAGGCATTGGCAAGTAAACATTTTTCTGCATGTGTGTGTGTGTGTGTTTTAGTGTGAGTTTGGGGGCGGGGAGGTGAGGAGGTCGAGCTGCTGTCTCGTCTTTTGTCCTTCTGGCTATGCCCGATTGCATTACATTTCAGACAAATAGCGCACACGCTAATCGTTATGTGCACACACACACACACACACACACACACACACACACACACACACACACACAAGTGCTATATCCCCCCTACTTGACCTCGCCATTGGCCATTAGCTGTCTACATGTATTGTGCACAGCCATGACCTAATGCCGTCCATGCAACAACAACAACGAAAAAAAAAAGAGGTTAAAGCCAGCGCCCACGTAGAAAACAGAAGGGCCGAGGGCAGAACTTTGTTATTGCACTTATTACAGTAAGCTGCAGATATATTGAATTGGTTACATCCAATAAGTCTAAGCATGCTTTTATTGGCCTAATGCCCGTTAATGGGATTCAGCTGTCGATCAATCGTGTGCACACACAAACAGAGGCTTGCTCGCACGCATTTCCACTCGTCCCCCCCCGAGCTCCATCTCATCCTCGCTGGTGTCCCTTTGTGACGCAGCCTTTCTCTTTGTTGTTTGTACCGGGGTGGATATACGTGCTGGGCGTCCTTCAAGGCCTTTAGAAGAGTACAGAGGTGTCCAGCAACGCGCCGGCCTGCCCTTTTACACCCTCCCAGGGCCGAGCACGGCTTGAAAGGCACCAAAGCGGGGCTGAGATTTAACTGTGGAGTCGACTCAGCTGGAATTTGAGAATATTTTCTTTTTTTATTATAAGGGTTTAATATGCAATGCATTAAGAAACACAACAAAAAAAAGCATGCCAAACGTTGCAAGCAGATGTTGTGGGGTGTTAGCACTTTATTCTCTATTGGTGTTTTTGTTCATTTATATAGCTCAAAATCACAAGTTTGTCCAAGAAGGCTTCACACTATGTACAGCATGTGACACCCGCTCTATTCTTAGACTCTTGATTCAGATAAGGAAATCTGGAACAAAGGGAGAAACCGCTGGAAGAGCAAAACATGAGAGATCCCTCTTCCAGTATGAGGAGACATGCAATAGATGTCCCATGGACAGAGTATAGCAGTAGTATAACTACAATGAAAATTACAATATACATCCATAGGCTGTTCTCATACACCGTTCGTAGCTATACTTACAAAAAGTAATTAACTGTAATTTGTATATATCCCACAAAATCAATTTGTGTGTAATCCACGTAATTTTGAACCAGTATAAAGAGCAACAAACGCAGCATAGGTAGCATAAGTAGTTTTGTTACCTAAACCTAACCAAGTCAATATCTTTTCAAGTTGTTTTTGTCATGTAACATCCGTACTTAAGTAACGCCACTTTCAGTGTTATTTTAACCCAAACCATGATCTTTTCCTAAACTTAACTAAGTAGTTTTGTTGTCTTAACGTAACCAAGTATTTTCCTGTGCAGACAAAAGTTAATTTTGAAAAGACATGTGCGTCACGTGTTGCTGGACATTCGTAGGAAAAACGCACGGAAAATTAGGAATAACTCTTCATAAGATATCATATGAACCGCTGTATGAGGAGACATCCAACAAGACCTACAAAGTAAAGGAGCTACAGAGCATCAAGAAATGAAACGCGTACATATAAGTTTTGCAAAGCCGCTTTAAGGAGTTAACATCCAGACTACAGAGTGATTAGTCAGGCTGTCTACAGCCTGTCTCTGCATGTTATTTTCCCAACATAGTCTGTTTAGAACTTCTGTTGAAATGGCCCTTAAGACGATCTTAATCTCTGAATTAGAGAAAAGCTTCAACTGTGTAAACAACACGCTGGTCTTTATAGCTGCAGGCATAAATCTGGTCTGATCATGCATTTGTTTTTGAAATGGATTTTAACACAACTACATCACCATTGGAAGCCAAAAGTAAAAAGCCATTTAGACTGGGCAACAATGTTTTACAATGAGCCAAACAGTAGTACAATCAATCAACACAGGCCCAAAAAGTGTATCACTGGAATGAATTGATCCCTTATACGTTTTGGGTCTTTCCCCATGGTAATTAAAAGGCTGTTTACTAGAGCCGCAGACAGAGGGCTGGCTACTATGGTTGAGTGGATGTGCAGAGAGAAGAGGTGAGGGCTGCCCAAAACGCCGCCTGTGCCAAAAACACTCTGGATGGGCCGCCGCCGTTGAGCCCAGCAACCCCACACTCGGCGGCGGTGCCAAAGCCACACACACACTCGCGGACCAGCACTCGGTCGGTCGGTGTGTGCCAGAATCACCCCCGGGGTGGAGGGTACATTAACTAATTGCTCAGCCCGGCTTAGAGAGCACAACGGCGTGAACGGAGAAAGAGGAGTGGGAGAAGAGTCGGACATAAAGACTGAGGAAGGAGGAGGAGATGGAGAGCGGCGTAATAAAGTGAAAAGAGTGATCACAGTGGCGTGAATAGACGCGAAAGAGAGGCAGACGGACAGACGGACAGGGAGCTTGTTTACATGGGCATGACTCCAGTAGTAGGACTTAGGCCAGCCAGCAGTGGCAGGACAATGGAGCAGGCTGCACGGCTATGTGTGTGTGTTATTCAGTTTGTGGTGTCTCGGACAAAAGGGCCAGTGGGGTATTGAAGGAAGGCGGATTATAGGTCAAGCCAAAGAGAGAGAGACTGAGAGTTCGAGAGAAAAAATAAAAGAAGAGGCTCTGATTATCAACCCAAACAAACAGGTACAGACACCAGAGAGATATGTCGACACACACACACTGGCTGTTGCTTTAGGCCTCTTTCTGGCTGAGCTTCAGATGTGCCCCTCCGTCTTTTGCCCACGCCGCCCCGAGAAAGTGTCCAAAAACCAGCACCAGAAAACGCCCCAGACCCCCTCGTAGCCCGCCTCACCCCTCCTCTTCATCCTAATACACAAAGGAGACCTACAAAACGAATCGGGCCAAACAAGTGTATGTATTGTTGCCGGCGGTTACGCAGAACGGCGAGGATTTGGCTACTTTGTGAGGGCCCTTTGGAGAACTTCTACTGGGTATCTATGGTGATGAAAGTGAAAGAACATAACACTTCTTCGCAGGAGTGTGTGTGTGTGTGTGTGTAGGAGGGGGTACTTTCCAAAGGCTCAGAAACGCAGGTGTTGGTATCCTCCCTCACACTATTTCTTTCTCTTTCTCTTTTGTTGTTGTTGTTCTGCTGCTCTTTGTTAACTCCTCTCTTTGACAGACTGAAAAGCTCGTGTCTGAAGCCAAACTTGGAGAAAAAAAAAGAAACACAACAACGTGTCTCAACAACACTCAAGTCAGTGGAGCCAGCCACAATTAAAATAGCTTAATGAGTTAGACGTGGGGAAGGTTAGAGAGTACAACACTGCATCTGCTTCTCTTTATCTCCCTCTTATCCTTCACGCTTGGTAGATGTAATAAAGGAAACTGGTGTTCATTACTGTTTTCAGAATGAGTGTTCTACTGGTTCACACACTATACTATTTTTTTGGCTTAATGCTAACATGCTTACAATGCTAACTTGCTGATGTTTAGCAGGTATAATGTTTGCTATGTTCACCCCATAGACTGTATATAAGAAGTGGATGTAGTCACCGGGACGTCACCCATTGGTTTGCGGACTGCCGTTTTGAAGCCTCGAGTTTGGCACTTTGGCCGTCGCCATCTTGGTTTTTTGCAACCAGACGTGACACGAGAGGGCGGAGCTAAGTATCTTGTTTTTTGTCCGTCGCCTTCTCGGTTATTTGGAGAGCATTTCTTCATTGAAAGAAGAGCAAAGAACAGCAGTGAAGGCTTTTCTCGATGGAAAAGATGTTTTCGCTCTTCTTCCGACTGGCTTCGGCAAAAGTTTGATTGACAGATGGTTCATCCAATCAGCTGCCAAGTAGTTTTTTGAAAGTGCCTGGCCCTTTTCCAAACAGTTGCCAATGATGGCTTCTCAGACGGTTCTGTGTAAACAAACCATCTGGCAGGTCAGGTTACAATTCATCCTGAGGGGACCATGAATGTCCAACGACATTGCCATCCACAGAGCAAACTAACAGCACATCAACACGCAACAACGTGCAAACCAGTGAAAATATATAACAATATCAAAAAATTTCAATGACCACTTCTCATTTGCAACCGGCAGAATAAATAAAAAATAAATCCTTCAATTTTGTCTCCTACGTTACATGAAAATAACCATAAGTGTTCCAAATGTCCTTCTCCGAACACCTCCATCACAAATTGGCCAGTTTCCACACAGAACAGAACATCTAATATGTCCTCCATTAGTGCCGGTAAATATAGCCATTAATGTTCCCCGTTCACCAGGGTGATGCAACCATCCCTCGCAGAGGTGACTGGGAGGGTATTTCAGCCTGCAGTGGCTGCAGGTGGCGTCATCTCCATTCATGCACCCATAATGACCCTTCAGTGTGTCTGGGGAACCGCATGGTCTCGCGCAGGAACACAGGAGTGGACGGCTACGGAGGCTATTTCTTTGCCGGTAATTGCGCAGCACTTTTCGATGAAAGCTCTCCCGCTGTGTGACGCCCTTGAATGACGGGCACTGCGGTGCCCTACTTTGCACGCCTAGGACTGCAGTTGTGTTGTATGTTCAGTTTCTGACTGACAAGCGAAATGATTCAAGTCGTCACAGGCATACAGAGCACTCTGTTCAGCTTGTGTTCGGCCTGTGTATATGAAGAGAGATGTGAATGTATAATCCTCTCACACCATATCTGTGTGTGTCTGTGGGGAGTGTATTGTGTACTTCCTCCGATTCTTTTCAGCGGATCTGTTTTCCTGCCATGGCTAGAGATCAGGACAAGGTCGCATTAACACTGAGACACACACACACACGTTCGGGCCATAGACTGTATATAAGAAGTGGATGTAGTCACCGTGACGTCACCCATTGGTTTGTGGACTGCCGTTATGAAGCCTCGAGTTCGGCATTTTGGCCGTCGCTATCTTGTTTTTTTTGCAACCAGACGTGACACAAGAGGGTGGAGCTAAGTACAACCAAACGCTGAACAAGGCATTTTTAGGTGACCAAAAATGTTACAATTAACTTTCATGAACTGAAAACACACTGTATAAGTTGTACGACGAAAAAGTGGACAACGCCATGGTAACGACCTGTCAATCACAAGGTAGCCACGCCCTAAAGCATACCCTGCTTTATTGTCTATTTGACTCTGAATGGAACCATAATTTACTAAATGAACATCATGCTGTATTGAAGAAGACTTGAAACTAGCGATTGAGACCATAAACTCATGTTTACAATGTTTACTGAGGTAATAAATCATGTGAGAAGTAGGCTCATTTTCTCATAGACTTCTATACAATCAGACTTCTTTCTGCAACCGGAGGAGTCGCTACTAGAAAGAATGCAAGTTTAAAGAACTTTCACATTGGCTTCACTTCTCAGACCCCGGAGGTTGTTCACTGGTTCAGGCACATCTTGCTATCTTGCTTCTTAATCCTCTTTCAACAGGCGAGGCCCACCTGTTCAGTCACATCTGCACTGACACCATTTAATGAGTCAGCGATGCATCTGTCGGGAGTTCTGACTGTACACAGAGAAGCACTTATGCGGTCCGTGCGTCTGCTTACTTATTGATCTCCTGACTTCTTGATCTTTGACCTGACACCTAAAGCCGAAGCCTTTTAATTGCACCGCCGTTACCTGGCAGACTTTTCTTGGAAAGAGGGACGACGAGAGAGAGACATTTATCCTCTTCCTCCTCCCTTTTGCTTGATAAACAACAAGAAAGCAAGTTTCCATGACCTCAGTGACTAATTGGGCCTCTGGCTTCTTCGTCATCATCCCGCCTCTCCGCTGCCTTATCTGCCCTGATGCATATTTTCTTCTTCTTTGAAATTGGGCTGTAATGACAGATAATCACCCCGAGAGAAAGAAAAATGCAGTGGCGGAAGAAATTGCGACGACGTTGTCGACCGAATGGTCAGCGATTATAGGTGATCTGTGCGTGATTACAAGTAATGGCTTCATAAATACATACAGATAGCGGCAGAGAGAGTGGAGGGGCTGCTGAATTATTGGATCAGTCGCACAATATCTGTCGCACAGAAACACACTTTAAAGCTATCATTAAGAGTTGATTATGGAGTGGGAAGCGCGCTGATTACCGAGGAAGAATGAGGAGGAATACGTGTGAGTATGTGTGTTGCATGGTAGATCCAATCTAAAGTTACCATTGGGTGAGGTTCACTTCAACTTCCCTTACTTCCAGGAAGCCTCCCTCACACACGCATGTACATACAGACACACTCTCTCTCCTCCTCTCTGGTTATTTCCCGTTTTCATTCCAGGGAGCCCTGGGTTGCTGTCAGAATTGATTTGTAGCACTCCTACTGCACAATCAGCTATAAAAAAAAAACTCTCCCTAAATGATCCAAACCGGTTCCACAACTCCTCTCCGAGGCCTCATCTCACGTCTCATCTCGTCTAAGCTGCAAAGTATTGACTCGGGTACTGAAATAGCATTGATCTTTATTACAGAAATAATGACATTTTTCCTTCACACAACCGCAATAAAGGTTTTCAATATCGCGCTCAATATCCTGAAGCCAAAAACGATCCGAAACAAATGGCAAGATGGAAGATATGAGAGGTTCAGGTATTAGCTGTATTTTCTGTAACTTGTACACTGTAATACAATAAAACTACATCTCACTGTATCGGCGAGGATGGATTATTGACACTATTTCTTATTCCTTATCATAAACAGGACACAGTGGCCATTTCAAATGGTCTAGAATTGCCTTATGGGGCCATATGCGATTTTTAGGGATGCAAAAATATTAAGCACAACTATTGCATACCCAGAGCAGGTTGTCAACTAATCGGAAGGTCGGTGGTTCGATCCCTGGCCCCTGCAGTCTGTGTCGAAATGCCCTTGGCAAGATACTGAATGCCAAATTGCTGTAAGTGTGCGTGTGAATGTTTGTCGCTCCTGATGAACAGGTGGCACCTCGTATGGTAGCCTCTGCCACCAGTCTATGAATGGTGAATGCTGACTTGTGTTGCAAAGCACTTTGAGTTGTCGCTAAGACTAGAAAGTCCAGTCCATTTGCCACCCCCTAGGTTTGGTTCTCCAAAGGACTAACAATACACATATAACAATAAACACAATAATAATCATTCAGTGCTAACATACATTTTATCACTGCTATGAAATGAGGGATAATAGGGCGTGAAAAATGTTGCCACAGGGTGCGGATTAAATATTATGGGGGCAATGGTTCCGTCAATATTTTAAATAGTATCTAATGTCTTGTTTTGTCTGACCAACAATCTAAAAGCCCCAAAAATATTCAATTTATAATGATATAAAATTTAAAAAAAACTAGGAACCAGCGTATGTTGTATTAGACTGCATCAGTTTTAGCTGGGTGTACCTAATAAACTGAATACTGAGTGTGTATATATAATGTATTCTACACTACACCGTAAGACTTTGCATACATTGCAACGCATGTTGCAATACATTGCAATGTGTGGAAAGTTCCAGCCTGTCCATGGGTGGCAGCAGGATATGACTGGACATGAGTCACTTCTAACGCACAACGGTTAGTTACACTATGACAGGGGGTTAGATGTGAAATCAGTTGTCATGACAAGAAATAAAAGGAACAAACAACTTCACATGACGTATAATGTACGTACGTACGTTATGCTTTTGCAACAAATGAAAACTACTTTCATTAAATAAATAATCTTAACTCGGGGTCCACTTTCAACCACCTCTTGCGGCCATAGACGATGGGTTGAAAGCTCTGGAAAGAGCCAGTAAGCAGACCTTGAGATTATTTTTTACAAACTTCTGTTTCCAAGGTCAAGGGTGAATTTCACACTCATTCTGAAAACTATTTCTATTTCTTTTAACATAAAAGTTACTTATTTTCTACTGTTTTAACAGCTGTTTGATTTGTAAGAATGTTATCAATTAAAATAGTAAAGAAAAAGAACAAAAATCTGTAGATTTGACCCTACTTGACAATATTTTGTGTTCTACTCCTCAGCTGTGTACTTATTCTTAAAGTAAAGACCACCACATTCATTTCCTATTGAACACTATTCTGTTTTTTTATGACCCACTGCTTTTTCCACTGGTTTAACTAGCAGGTGAGAGGTCACATTTAAATGCCTCTTCCTTTCTCTGTTCTGGGGTCAGTGTACTATTCATGTGGAAAGGTAGCGTGTGGGCTTCCTGTCTCCTCACCGACTCATCCTCAATGAATCACATGATGTGCGTGACCTTTTCACAGATGTGGCAGTATACATATATGGAAAGCAGCCACCTTTTCATTCTCACATGGTTGTAGAATAGATGTACTGCTCACGCCTCATGCAACAAAACATTGCCTGGGTTCCCAATTGTTGTGGGTGTGTTTCTGAGATTATTTCTTGCCATTGTCTTGTACAGTATGCTCATTATTTTAATGACCAATTATTTTTAGGAGGTCATTAGCAATCAATGCCAAAAATAAACCTCACAAATATTTCCCTGCGAAGTACCGTACAAGTTAACCTACTTAGCAGAATAGGTTGTTTGCCAATAACTCCCATATGACCTCTCTGTTTAACATTTTGAAACAGTCACAGTTTTGAATACGTGGTTAATGTTGTGAAATGGAACTACTTGGTTATGTTTAGGCAAAAGATTGAGGTACATACTACTACTGCGTACTTATTTCACCACAAACCACAAACCAAGATCTTTTCAAGGTTTGTGTGACGTGGTTATGTAATAATGTAGTTACCTAGCTTATAATAACTCCGTAACTGAAAATAACTCATCGTGTAGACTTTTGGTTTCACACAGGACATTACTACGACGACTAGAGGTCACCGCCTAACAACAAACGTAAATATGGGTCGTAATCAGTGGGCTACTTCCGGGTCTAAAAAGTGAAGCCAATGCTGAAGTGCCTTAAACTTGCATTATTTCTAATAGCCAGCAGGGGGCGACTCCTCCGGTTGCAAAAAGAAGTCTGATTGTATAGAAGTCTATGAGAAAATGAGCCTACTTCTCACTTGATTTATTACCTCAGTAAACATTGTAAACATGAGTTTATGATCTCAATCGCAAGTTTCAAGTCTTCTTCAATACAGCATGATGTTCATTTAGTAAACTATGGTCCCATTTAGAGTCAAATAGACCATAAAGCAGGGGATGCTTTAGGGCGTGGATACCTTGTGATTGACAGGTCGCTACAACAGCGTTGTCCGGTCAGGGAGTTGTCTGTGTTTTCGTCTTCCCGTTCACAGTGTGTTTTTGGTTCATGAAAGTTAACCTTTTTGGTCCCCTGATAATGTCTTATTTAGCATTTGTAGTTAGCTTCACCCTCTCATGTCACTTCTGGTTGCCAAAAACCAAGATGGCGATGGCTAAAATGCCAAACTCGAGGCTTCAAAAAGGCAATCCACAAACCAATGAGTTTTTTTTATGTGGAATTTTACTGCAAACAGAAAGAAGCAATCTCAGCATCTCAGGGGGATAAAATTCATCTGGCAAATTCTTATTATGCAACTGTAACCCACAATCAAAACGATTCTGCTGGGTTTTAATTCGAAATGGGTGTGAAATTAGTTTGTTGGCAACTCCTCCTATCCATATCCGTGCAGATGTCTGAACGAAAACATTTTCCAAAGAGGTGTTCGAAAGCCGCTGAGGCCTAAACGGAGAACAAACTGATGAAAGCCGACCTTTCTTTGTGACCGAGGGGGCCGCGAGAGACGGATGAGAGACGGATGGAAGGAGACAGAGAGCTCTACAACTCCCTGACAGCTGAGGTTGTTTGTGGAAACCTGAGAAACGGGAGATGGGATCAGCTTTCCAAACAAGGGGGGTTTCAGTTCAACAGGTGACGGCCATGCCTGTCCATACTATCTATATTCTCTTGCTCACTCTCCTTTTCTCCCACCTCCCTCCCTCCCTCCCTCTGCAGCTGTATTTCTTCTTATCAGATCAGGGAACAATAAGGAAGTATAGAGAGGAAAAGGAGGAGGCGAACAAACAGAAGGAGGAAGAAAGTCGAATTTGTTTGGAGAACAAAAAGTTCTTGTGGTAAAAAAGTAGAACTAATTGCAAAATATTATGCTATTTTAAGCTGGAAAATGGAGCAAAAACAAACAGAATGTTAAGAAACTTTGGCACATAAAGTAGCTAAAGTTTGAAGGAGGCCGGGGGGGTGTTGTTGACATGCAGGGTGGCTGTCTATGCCTCATTGTCTGCCCCATCTGTCTGGCTTTATCTCTGCTTACCACCCCCTCAGCCTCGCCTCCACCACCTCCTCCTACACCACCTCCTGCTTCCCTCCCCCCCTCCGTCAGCTAACCCCCTCCATTGTACCGCGGTCAGTCCCTCCACCCTCCCCGTCACGCTGGCAGACGACCAGGGAGCTTCCACCCACAGCAACTGGTGGCATTGTTCACATGCACGGCGCACATATGTGCACAGTTGTCTGCAATGTATACACTCACGCATAATGTGAGCATCTGCTGGCATTGGAGGCATAGATCAGAAAACACATTGACACCATACTTACCAACCCCCTCCATTTTCCCGGGAGACTCCGGTTTTTCATTACCCTCTCCCAGGTTTCCTCCCGGGGTCACACTGCTCCTGTTTTTCCTCCTGATTTTCACACCTTTTTTTTTCCTTTTCGTTATACCAACCTGTTTCTGGCACTATACAGCGTGTATAAACTAGAGAGCTGCTCGTGACCAATGACCAATTTGCGTGGCGCAAAACCATTGAAAGGGCCTTTAGTGATTGAGAGACGGAGAGAGAAATGGAGAGTAATAAGAGAAAGAAATACTCAAGCAGGGGCAAAAAATTAATGAATGAATAAAAACAGATGAATATTTGTTTATGACAGAGATTCACACAAGTTCACGCCAGAGGGGTAAATTATTCAGTTTTCTTTCTTGAGAGTTTAAAAGTAAAATAATAAGTAGGCCTATTTAACATCAAACTACTTTTGCAATGTACTTATTATTTTGCTATTTTCATTCTTTTAAAGTCACCAGAATGCAGAAAACAAAGTTGACCCCAGAACCCCCCACTTTTATTTTGAAATCCTCCCTATTTTTGAGGTCTGAAGGTTGGCAAGTATGACTGATACACATGCTGTTTGGGGGCTTAATAGTTGAATAATCTATTAGCTGACAAAAAAATATTAAAATACTAAACTGGTTTTAACAGACTATACTGGTTAAAAAAACACACACACCAATGTATACAGTATTATTTGCAGTTGTCTGCTGTCTCCTCCCTTCCCTGAGGCACACACCTACAGGAACAATACCTATCAGTGTGATGTATAGGGATGACATGTACACAAAGCTGTGGCGCACAGAGGGAAGATAAACACTGTTTTGGATGACATCAAAGATGTCCTTGGTGAGGTGCAGGGATGCGGGAGAGGAAGGTTTAGTATTTCTCTTTGAACAGGTTTTTGTTGTTGGCAAGATCCATGTGGGCCTTTTTTTCTTTTGTTTGGCTCCCATATTGAATTCTGTGAAAAAAATCTTGTAAAAACACCCTCGGCTGAAATTAGTTTGAGCGGGTTTGTTCCATGCTGGCAAATTAAAGACGCTTGGATAGCTGCTGTGGACTCTGGTTCCCAGGAGGAAGAGATGTGCATCAACACATCAAACGTGATACGTAGCACATGCTCAAAGCTCTCTCTTACTCACACAAGCTCATTGTGAAATACGTAAGGCATTGAATATTTGAAGACATTCATGCTCTTGGTCACGTTGCATCTCTCCAGAAATACAAGCCCCAAATGCAGGCATGAGAAACTCTGTCTGATCGCCTTCTTCAGACGGCTCCTTAGTCATATTCATCATGAAAATGGAAAACGTTCTACCAGTTAAACAACACAAACAAACTGCTCATGCCCTCTCCATTTTTACTTCTACTCACATTGCTCTTCATTTCAAGACAAAACTACCAAATGATTACATTTTACAAACTGTAGTGTTCCAAAATGTGCTACAAAATGATAGTATACTAGGCTTTTACTTATTCAAATACTCCACTAGAAAAATGATTTCTGATATTTAAGTCTCATCTGTTTTGGTGAATTTGTGGTGTCACATTTGACATTACATATCCCTGAGTTTTAAAGAGGACCTATTATGTTTTTGTGCTTTTTCCCTTTCCTTTAGTGTGTTATATAGTTTTTTTTGTGCATGCGAAAGGTCTGCAAAGTTACAAAGCCCACACCAAACGGAGTTACTCTTCCCTTCAGAAACAGTGCTCCTGAACTGCCTGAAACGCCTTACTGTAACGTGGTGATGTCACCAGGTAACACATTTGCGTCATACCAGCCTAGCAGCTAGTTTGGCACACCCTCAAACAAAGCTAGTTGGAGTGGAGCTGGAGCGGAGTCCAAAGAGTTTGGTCTGGCTAACCAATCAGAACAGCGCGGGCCAGCTGACCAATCCGAGCAGACTGGGCTTTATGGGAGGATGAGGCCAGGAGCTCAAACAGAGCGTTTCAGACAGAGGGTGAAAAGAGGTGCTGCAGCACAGCGTGTATGAGAAAAATAAAGTGTTTTCTGAACATTAAAGCATGTAAACATGTTCTAGAAGAAACTCAAAATACAAGTATGGACCTGAAAATAAGCATAATAGGTCCTCTTTAAGGTTCCCTGTTGAGTTTTAGACCTCTAGTAGCGCCGAGGAAGGAAAATGCACTTGAAATGTTTGTTCCTCAAGGATACACACAATGTGTTTTAGTGAAAAACTATGTAAACATAACTTTTGTTTGTTTACAAGAAGACTCCACACGGCACCTTTAAGGTACCCTTGCAAAGAAGCACAGCGATGCATCACCAAAAGCAGTGAAGAAGACTGTAACGCTAGCAAACATGGATGTAAACAAAATATTCAGATAATAGCCTTTAGAAACGTTTCACGAGGAAGGAAATGCATTTGACACTTTTGTCGGAAGGATACACACAATGCATTTTGATAAGAAACACTGAATGTTTGTTGTTTACCAAAAAAAAGTAAATAGAGCACCTTTAAATCCAAAATGTAAATGTGTACTATTGAGTGTGACAGGCGCAGATACGCCTTGCAGTATTTAGTCTTTTAAAAATGTGTTGAAAAATAACAGATATTTAACTGTTTAACTACACCTCCAAATATTCAGCATGTTAGACTGCTTTGACTGTTTTTTATTTTAAAAATACATAATCCATCAGTTAGCCTGTAGCCAGCAGCTAACAAGCCACCGATTCTTCTCTTCTGATTTTGACATGCAATCTTGTGTATGCGTCAACTTAGCATATTTGCCATGAACGTTGGCAGCACCAGTGGAAATGTGCAAATAAAGGAGTGCTCACAGAATGCAAATACAGTGAATGGCTGTTGGCCACAAAGAGCAAAATCAAACAACGAAGCTACAGAGTCCACAGTCACTGTCACTCTCTCTATCCTGACATGTTGCCGCAGGTTTCACTGTCATCTCCAGTTTTTTTTTATGCTTTACTTGTTTATCAAATAGTGATAAATGTGGATGTTTTGGAAACAAGTAAGTTAATACATGTTATAACCAATAATAAATACATATTATGCACACATGCAGAGTCCTGTAATCTAGCACACATAAACAACAGATCCCTGCCTCCGTTTGCACACACACACATGAATACACACTCTCACACACCATGACATCCCGTTTGCTAATACTTAAAAGACAGCGCAGCCTCTCCTCCCACCCACCCAATAATTTAATGGAATCAAAAAAGTAGGCCAAGCGTATGCAGTCACAGTCAAAGGCTGCTTTCATGTCCCAGCATGCCGCTGCAGTTTACATGGTGGATCTACACAGTGTAACATTTCCATTTGAATCCTTATAATCGAAGTAGAGAGAGAGAAGGGAATGGAGACAAGCAGGAACCGTAAGAGAGGCTTTTATATTCTACCTCAAACTGCGGACTAAAGCCATAAGATGCAGTTTTTTTTGTTTTTTTATTGGATAATTTAATAATTGTCATTTTTTTCTAAGAGTGTATTTCATAATAGAAAAGAGAATAAACCGAGGGAGGATTTGATCTTATAGCAGAGAAATCTATATCAAATATAATACATTTGTTTCTTTAAATCCAATTTAATGTGATTATAACTTAAAGGGGCTAGATGTAAGAATCAGAAATAGCTTGTTAGCAGTGACACCTGTGGCCGTTAAATCAACGTCAGTCAGCGTCCTGTTACTCGTACTCGCACTACATAGACGCGAGCTAACGTGATTGACAGGCATCGTGTTGATTGACGTTAGCAACATTAGCTTGCTAAAACCACAATATCACTATATAGTTCTCATACTTGGCAGTAATGTTAGCTCCAATAGGAATTTTGCCAGCTCAGGCTCCATTTTTGATACCCGAAACCAAACGAAGGTCCCCCTATGAATCGAAGGTCCGGCCGATGTTGATCCTAGTTTGTACTGGGTAGTTGATTTACCTAAAAACAAAAATGATCCGCTGATTTACGGATGTCTCTTTCCCAATGTAAGTCTATGGGAAAAAGTATTTTTGGGCCCAATGGCATCACGTGACGGACACGGAAGATGTAGAACCACCATTTGGCCACTACGAAAATTTGCTTCAAAGCCTGGCGCGCTTCCTGGATGAGTAAAGGCACTCGTGAGCGCGTATGATGGATATTCTCGTAAAAAAAAACGGCCCGCATCCTTCACATTAAAAGCAGTCTACAGGCTGATGGAGGAAACCCAGAAAGTCCTGGAAGGTCTCATTTTGTCGGTTAGCTTACAACCTGTACAGCACATTGGCAATAAAAGAAGACTCAAATTTTTTAAAAACTTACATTCAGTTCCTTTAATTTGTTATCTATCTAGCAGCTTGTTGTCTACGTCAGCCCTCCCAGATGGTCACAGTGGCCCGTATTTAACTTTTCCAAGAAAAACCCAAATCTGTTGTGTCCTTATTTCCAGGTCATTTGGGTGCACCCTGGATTTCTGTGTTTTGGCAAAGTGAGCTATGGCAGGACGTAGGATGTGAACCACAGCTGCTTTAGCCCATTGTGCATTTCAGTACCAATAGTCATGTAGAAATAGAAAAATATGCGAGGAATAGAAACAAGAAGGCCGATGGGGAGAGACAGACATATGTTGTTTTGGAGAGGTCAGCACTTCTTTACGGGATGTGTGAGTGGCTTTTCATAGAAAAGTTGTTTTCGGTTGCCGATGCACTCGACGGGTTCAAAAACAACCCCAGCTGTGGCGAGGAGTTCGAAAGCTGGGGGCGCGCTGAGAGAGAGGACAGAGAAGAGAGGAAAAAAGATGAGAGGAACAACTTCACAGAGAGATAGAGGTAGGAGGAGAGGGAGGAAAAAGAAGGAAAGGACTTGAAAATGAAGGGTAGCAGATGTTTCCCTTATAAGTGGAGTTGAATCCTGCTACCCACACACTCTAAAAGCACGTGTTCACTGTGACATAGACCAGTGGATCTCATTGTGAATTGGGGTTTATTTACATTATATGGGAGCGTGCAATATGTGTCCTGCTTGTACAATTCTGCAGCCTGTTTTTCAGAGTGAAGCAGCATGTGATGCGAGCGCTCACCTACGTGCATACTCACCATGTGTTCTCCTCAAGTCTTTATTTACAGTCTGAGCAATGTAACAGAAAACATTTGGCTTCCTCCTGTGTGTGCGGGTGTACTATCTGTGCTTCCCCCCCCCTCTGACAAAAGTAGGCCAACAGAGAGCGCACGGCGGCGCTGGAATGCTTGGCATGTGTCCAACCCATTCCAGCCGAGCCTGCACTAAATCCTATACTAGAACTGGTCCGAGTGCAGGCGGTGAGCGGTTGTAGCACATATCTCCCCGCCACCACCACCACCACCATCACACCCCAACAGCTGCGATGGGGGTGGTGGAGCTGTTTTGTCTCTATCTTTGTGTCTCTGTTTATCACCCACTTTCCTTTACTTCTGCATCTGTTATAACTCTCTATATGAGTCCCTTTCTATTTCGTCTGCCTCCACCCTCCCCCTCTGTGAGATCATTTAAATGAGTGAAATCAATAAGAGATAATGGATTCACCTCATCAGAGCACATCAGTAAAAATGAGTGGGTGTCTCCAATATCTCCGACTGTTAAAATTAATAAAATCCCTTCCCCGCGGCTCCTCTATACTGTCTCCCTTTTATCATCTTTTATTCCCACACTTCCGTCTTCCTTTTTTCTCTCTGATGTAGCAGCCAGTGCCCTCCAGCTGTCTCCAGGTATCTCTGGGATAGCTCCATAACTCTGAACTGGCAACCCCTTCAAATGGTTTACGGTCACTGCCGAAGGTCCAAAGTATAGCAGGAGGAGACGATAATGGACTGTATATACAGCAGCATGAAATACACCTCCTTTCTATCGGCATCCCATGACACACTTAAACCTTCCCTTTTAACCCACTCTCTGCATCTTACCCCATGCTGCCCCCATATATGACTGTATAAATAGCAATTTCACACACGCAGGCTGTACAGGACTGATTCCCACCACCACTTCTGGGTTAGCTTCTGTTCCACTGGCTTTCATTGCTCTATGTAATTTCTCATATTATCAATTCTTCTTTGCTGAAAAGCTGAAACACGGCTGTGGAGGTGAGCATGGTTGGCATTCAGCTGCAGAGGTGTGTGTGTGTGGGGGGGGGGCTCATCATGAGAGCAGTGCCAGGTGAGTTGATTGGCACAGCCGGTGCTCATTTGTCTAATCAGTCTCTCCTTTAAATGCAGTAGCGTGCTGGACGAGTGGCTCACACACACACACCAAGACACACGAAGGAAAAGTTATTGTTTACTTAAAGAGTTTCTGTTCAATAAGAGTTACCTGGGCTGTGAAACGGACTGTCACAGTGGTCTTTATGCTGGGTAACCCGCACGGTGGCAGCGAACCTGCTACAAAAACACTGGGCTATCACCCATCTGTATTCTAAGCCGCTTGGGTATCTACCACTAGCTAGTAATATTTGAGCATTTCACTCTTTTAACAAGGATAAAAGTGATCATTTTTATAAATTACACAAAGCTTTAACAGTGTTTTTGTGGCTATATAGCCGCGTTCAGACTGCAAGTAGCCCTGCACGGAAAAAACGCAGCCTCAATCATTTCAATGAGAGCGTCATCATTCAGCAAAACACTGTGGCCAATCATAGGCTACATGCAAGTGCACACTCCTGGTGGATTAATGTGTAACATGAACTTCATATTTTACCTCGTCGCAACGTAAGATAAAAGTATCGCAATGATGACTAAAGTCCTGTGTCAGAGTATTACAAACCACAATGTTTTAGCGTCTGATAAGCTTTCAAATTCATGGATCTGTTACTCAAACTGCCCTTCTTGGATTAAATCCTTCTTATCATTGTCTCACTTGGTGCCTGAAGCAACACACCCCTACCAATGTAGCGCCTGTGTTGTCTTAACGCAACCTCCGTGGTCTGAAAAGTGAAGCCAATGCAGAAGTGCCTTAAACTTGCATTCGTGCTAACAGCCAGCAGGGGGCGACTCCTCTGGTTGCAAAAAGAAATCTGATTGTATAGAAGTCTATGAGAAAATTAGCCTACTTCTCACTTGATTTATTACCTCAGTAAACATTGTAAACATGAGTTTATAACATTTAACAGCTGATAAAGTGTCAGATGTTGCTGATTGTGGATCTTTTCTGAAGACTAGGAGAAACAATGTTGAATGTTTGTAGGATAGTGAAGCATTGATAAATCAACCGAAGCAAAAAGGGGGGGAAAGGAACATCCTGATTGGCTAAAACAACTTCAGTGCTCCACCTGCGCTCATGGAATTACCATGCATAACCGTAATTATTTATCCAATTCCAGGTTGTGTATCCTTCATGGTGAAGCGTTATATGTGTAATGAGTAACATATTAGTCCCGTAGGGAAATTAGCCGGCTACAGTCACTCATTAAGCCGCCGGTCTTATGTAGGTCACGGCTGTTTTTGCACGTTAAATGTTTTGCTGCTGCTTTATCATCCATATCTCACTGCCACGGGAGTCAGAGTATCACCCGGAGACACGAGTGTGTACCGGTTAAACTCGGTAATGATTGGAGTAAACAAATTACTGTAGTCCTGTTACCGGCATCACTTCTGGAAACTGCTTCTATTTTCGGCCTCATGCTCGTAAGGAGGTAGAGATCATTCAGTCAAATCAGACTGTGAAAATGTAATAATTGATAAGATCAGTGTGTGAGTTATGAGTGTTTTGACTCTTCATAAGCTCTAAAGTGCTTTTTGTCTATCTCCTTGTTGTGGTAGAGCTGCGAGGCCAGTGTGTGTGTGTGTGTGTGTGTTAAAGGTGTGTTTTCGTGTATGCTTATGTAGAAATGTAAGTCTTGTTCTCGTATTCACCCGAGCACAGTGCGGTCTGTACATTTTACGCCTGTGTGTTTGCGCCGACACGGTGATGCTGCTGGCTGTTATGCTCGAACTGTGGGTGTTTTCCAGCCGTTTGATGAAGTGTGTGTTCTCACACAGCTGTGTTCATAGTGGTGCAGAAGAAGAGCCACAGATCTTCCTGACAGCTGTTTTCTTTCTTTCTTGCACTCTCAGTATATTTCCACTCAGTTCTCAATCAAACTCTTTCTTGAATATTTCTCTCTTATTCACGCCATATTCTTATCCCTCTTGCGCTCCACATTTCTTTCCCCCTCGATTACCCACTTTATTCCTGCGTCTAATCTCTCTAATTCCTGATCTCATCCTTCCCCGATTCCCTCCACTAAACCACCTCCTTTATCTCCTCATTCTCCATCTCCCCATCTCTCGGCGTTGCCTCTCGCGACTGAATTACATCTTCCCGTCAACACAAACAGGAAAAAAAAAGACAAGTGAACACAACGCCTCAGCTGTTTCCTGTCAGCTTCTCAGAAAACTAAACCAAACCACCAGAAACGAAAGCCAACGTCTCCGCCAACCGTACAGTGAAACGAGAACAGCAGGCTGGTCATGCGGTTGGAGGTTAGCAGGCCGCGTCGTGTTTACAAGCAGCAGGGGCTTTAAATGAACACGTGCTTTGTTTTTTTTCTTCTGCTGCTTGAGCTGAGAAATCATTTTCAAGAGATTAAGATGATGATCTACATCAGAATTACAGTCTTCCAAAAATGGATCCATGCTCTCCCTTACCAAAATGAAGTTTATTCAAGTGTGCTATTAGTATACTTCTTTTAAACTTAAAATAAGAGTGTGTTTTCAGTTTACTTTTCATGTACTTATCCAAGATATACTTAACAAAATTATACTTAAGTATCCTTAGCTTATACCGACAAGTATACATAAAAGTCTAAGTATACTTGGCTTATACTGACAAGTATACAGAAAAGTATATTATGCTTACTTTTTGATAGAGTAGCCTATTTCAGTGTGTGATAGTTTGTAAATGTATGTTTTGATATGAATTTACTTCAATTCGTCAAGAATTTTTTAAGTTTTTGTATTCCCTGTTCACTGTGGAGACGTTTTAATGTCATCACAAAACATCAGGTCAAATAGCAAAAGGAGCAAGTCTCTTTATGTAATGCATAAATCACTGGCTAAGTACTATAAGTTAAAGGAAACTTACAAGTATACTTGCAGTAAAAACTATTAAACTAGTAGTTTACTGAGAGTATACTTTTAAAGTGTACTTTTATAAACCTAAAAGTGGGCAACAAGTATATAACTAGTAAACTTACAGTATAGCTGTGAGTTCACTTGTAGTATAGTTCACTTCTTAGTATAGTTGCTGTACAAAATACAACTTTTAAATAGATAATTCATACAACACCTCACACAAAAAGTACCTCAATCATATATGTTATACTGTATATGTTCTTAATGTATATGTTCTTAATATGCCTGTATATATTCTTAATATGCCTTGTACAAAGTATTTCTTATATATGTACATTCATACTTCCTTATATGTATATGTTCTTAATATGCATTGTACAAAGTATTCCCTTTTATAATTGTAATATAACTTATTATTTTTAATGGAGCTTCCCAGCAAAAAGCATTTCACACGATTGTACTTGTTATAACCGGCGTGACAATGAACATCTTGAATCTTAAATCTTGAACTTAGATGTCTTAAAAGTATACTTTTATAAACTAAAAAGTGGGCAAATTTAGTCCCAAGAAGTATTGAAGTAGTACACTTAAAAGTATCTACTACAAGTACTAGTACACTGATATTAGTGTACTTATTACATAAAGTTTACTGACCACTGATACCATTGACCTTCAGGCCAAACCTGTGTGTTTGAATGAGCTGTCTACACACTATAAAAGAGCATGTGATTGATTGCGAGTGCCTCTGCCTTTTTTTATACGCCGGATTCAAACTAAATAAATCTGTTGGTGCATGTGCGTGTGCGTCGTGCATGTATACATACTTGCACCTCTGTGTGTGTGTGGCCGGACCTCATGCGGAGGGCCTCTTGCTGAGCTTCGCTGCTATATTTAGGCGGCTGGTTTTCTCTCTGAGTGGCTGCGAGCGTTGCCTACTGGCTGGGAGAGGCCGACCACAGGAATATGTTGCCTCCATGTCTGACCGCCGACGTTCAGATAACCATATGTGGGAGAACACAAATGCATGAAGACATCAGCGGCGGTTAGCCTGTTAGCTTATCATTAGGACGCAGAGCTTGTTGATATCAGTGCTGCTGGTTAGAGACGTAATGTGGGGCAGACTCTAAAAAACATAAACACCGTTTCAATTTGTTTCTCCACAAGAGTTCCAGATGTTTATCACTGTAAAGTCCCCTTTCTTTTATATCATCTACATAGAAACATGGGAGTCTCTTGGATGATTTAAAGCTGCACTAATCAATGTTTTTATATGAAACGTGGATTAAATGACTTAAGTGTAATGTGAGAGGGGGTCTGTCGTAGAAAACCCCACAGAGAATCATCGCCCAACTCTGCAGTTCCCCTCGGCTCTATGGAGTATTTTAGCGTCTTTACGCTGATTGTTTTTGGTTTTACGGCCCTCAACTTTACTGTTTGTTTAGCCTCATTTCTTCATTATTCATTATTGAGCTGCAGATATTTCCCCTGAGGAGTTAGTGGGGACCAAAGCAGAGATAAAAGGAGAGTGAATGTTGGATTTAGATCCGTCTGGAGGCCAAAAACACGACTAAAAAACTGAATACTGTTGCTCCGTGTTTGCTTGGTGTGTAAAAAAGGCAACTGTTTGTTAACATGTTAGCCATAGCAACTTTATAAGGTGATAACATGTCAATGTTGTGTTTACCGTTTGTTCTGCTCCTCCCAGGCGTCCCCCTTAAAATAAATTAATACTGTTTTAACGACACTACAGATTTAAGTTACGGATGTTAGTTTGAATTATTTCAGCTTAATTTCTGAGAAATAATGTTTGGTATATGGCCGACGATGGTTTTAAAGGTACAGTGTGTAACATTTAGGGGGATCTATTGGCAGAAATGGAATATAATTTAGTGTATAATCACCTGAAACTACCAGTGGCTGTGTTTTCGTTAGCTTAGAATGAGACATTTATATCTACATACTGAGCGGGTCCTCTTCACAGAGCCGGCCACCATTGTTTCTCCAGTAGCCCAGAAAAGACAAACAAAACACTGGCTCTATATATGATTCATTTTCTTTGCGTCGGCCACCGTGAGAAGTTTCTGTCACAGTCTGGCTCTGTGTTTTCTTTTTTAGTTATTTTCTGTTTTTTGAGTTTTCTGTGCTGTTTTTCCTCTTGTGTTCCTGCTTTTCCCTCCTTTTCCCATCTACACTCCTGCTCTGAATCAGCCTTGTTAGTTCCAGTTTCAGTTGGTTGCAATCTGCAACCTTACCGCTAGATGCCGCCAAATCCTCCACACTGCATGTTTAAACACTACGACAGCTGTTGCTATGGAGAGATAACCCAATCAGAAGGGCAACTCAGAGCTGTAGCATAATAAAAAATGTCTTGTTGTTGCAATTTGGCACAAACGTTTTACCATAATCACTTAATTCCTCCAAACTTGACCCTGGAGCTGAAAGCAAACTGAACGCTTTATTCAATTTGTACAAAGCTTTGGTAGCTTGTTTCTTAGTCACAGCCACAGTGACGTCTCTTCATAAGATTTTTATGTACACAGATTTGTACCTTTTGAGTTTGTATCAAAGAACCATTTTTCTTTTTTCTAAAGCAGTTGCTCATCTTTTGAACTGATGATTCAACCAAAAGCCTTGGAAGTGCGCCAACAATCAGTCACTTAACACTGCAGAAAATGAACAGAACTTAAACTTTAGGACTTCTTTTCTTTCTCGCACTAAAATATAAGCTATGAAAACACACGGTTGCTGTCCATACAGAGACACGCTCTACCACATGATTCCCGCTGAGACCCCCTCACCTTACCCCAATAAGGCCCGATGCCAGACTCTGGAATGAATTCCTCTACTGTGGGAGTGTAAGCTGATAGGTGACACCAGCAGTCTGGAGAAGGAGGGATAAAGATAGACGGAGGGCGAGGTGGTGGAGAGGGTATGAAGGAGGGGATGGGGTGGTGGGGTGAAGAAGTGATATGAGAAGAATCTGGGGGAAAAAAAGAAGACATAACATAAGAGGGAGATAAAGAGGGGTGAGTAATGAGATGATCTATTTTTGTTTAAAGAACAGAGAGACGGCATGAGGAAGTCGCTGAAAAGATACAAATCAAATCACACGCTCTGACTTCACCTCTTTCTCTCAGATCAAATCTTTTCTCCACATACAAGACAGTGCCAGACCTGACTGGTTATCTAATAAAAAGGCATAATATAGTGACAGAGGTTGCCACACCCAGAAGCTGCTGCTGTAAAACATACATATTTTGCATGTATTATGCTTAAACACACAATTCAGAGAACATTAGCAGCATCTTTCTCTCCAGAAATCACCTGACAGTCGAATAATCCGGTTAATCAACATCTTTAAACTTCATTTTTCTGTTGATGGTGTTTATATCTACAAGTGAGGCTTATCTGCTTGTCTGTTCAGTTACTTCCGGGGTATGCGGTCCGTTGAATATGCACAGTAGTGTTTTTGCCACTTGCCCCATAGACTTTACATTGTGATGATGTCACTATTTTAAAATTGCTTTTCTTGGCAAGAGGAAAGTTTTACAAATATAAAACCTCCATCGATAAAAAAAAAAACATATTAGAAAGAATCATAATTGAGCTTGTTTGCTTATTAAGGTGTCCTGTCAACAGTTTTACAGACGCAGGGGGATTTTACGTGAGTGGCCACTGGAAAAATTGGAAACAAGGCTGAGCGGCGTCACAGTATCCAGGTGTTTTTATACATCCATGGTCACAACTGTGGTCTCCAAGCTTGTTACTTACTTCTCTTGCATATCATTTCATTAAATAAAGAGTTATTGAAGGAGGCGAAAGGCTTTCCGACCTAGGTTGCGGCCTGTCAGTTTGATGACTGTTTGTTAGCAAGCTTGTTGTCCCAGATGCTGACAGGATAATAAGTTGACACAGACGTTTTTGTACCATTTAAATGCTGGTGTGACCCTGTCAACTCTATTCTATGAACAACTTCTACTGTAACTTTAGTCTGAATATCAGGACACCAACTACCTTCATATAGATTTTATACAACATAGCTCGCTTCTTCATAGTGTAGAACTGCACTTTTTGGTATACAGAAACTACAATTAACAAATAATACAGTAAAATATGTGGTGCAAAACTAAGAAAATAAGTGGTATAAAACAACTAGCCATAATAAAGTAAGGGAGAATACACACTGCATATTCACAACGCTCTATTCAGCTTGGTCAAACTATGACGCTCTATAGATCCACCTCTGATGTCAGTGTTAAAGTGGTATCTATGTTATATATCAGTTTCCTCTAAACAAAACCCTCCTTTTAGTCAATCCATCCAGCATTAGTGACGTGGCCCAAGCTGGATGTCTTTGTCCCCCGCCACTGTCTTCTGTTTCGTTCATTGTCCCCGTATGGATGCTGGCGGGAAGGGCGTGTGCAGCGGGGGCAAAGCAGATGTCAGGGCTGAGGATGGATAGTGCCCTGAGGGGAAGGAGAGGAGAGGGATATACTCTGGAGACCCGCACAGGGCAGGGCAGGGATCTGTTTCAAAGAGGAATCAACTTGTCCTTGGCTTTCTGAATGACGCACACACTCTGGAGGATAGTAATAGAGTGGAAAACCCAGTGGAAAAACCAACACTGGAGTACCGCACAGCTGTGGTTTCCAGTTGAACAGATCATTTGATACCACATACTTCCAGGGGAAAGATTTCTGTCGTTGACTGTTGTGTTTCTGCATTCATAGTTTATAATGAAACAGCTAAATCAGACTCTTTGTGTGCTGGGGATGCCCTTGTCACCCGCTCTACACCTGAGTTTGAGAAGTGAGGCACATTTGCAAAAAGGGCTGTGTGCAGCTGCGGCGTAGCTTTTGTCCTTTAAGCACCATAAACACACACACACACACTCAGACTCTGCAGGAGGCCTATCCTGTCATCTTGTTGGCAATAAAGCGGGTCCCAGATGTCTACCTCCCCCCCCCCCTGTTAGCAGACACACCAAGCTCACGCTGTCACTCACCATGCCTTTGTTCTCAGACAGCAACATACTGCTTGTACACTACGTTCAGACTCGGTGTACATAAATGTTGCCACAGACTACGAGGACAGAACTTTGGTGCGGGACAGAATACACAGTCAATTGGCATGTTTGTCAAAAAATTTGAATATTAGGGCTGTCAATCAATTAAAATATTGAATCGTGATTAATCACAAATTAATTGCACATATTTTATCTGTTCAAAATGTACCTTAAAGGGAGATTTGTCAAGTATTTAACAATCTTATCAACATGGGAGTGGGCAAATATGCTGCTTTATGCTAATTTATGTATATATCTATTATTGGAAATCAATTAACAACACACAATAATGACAAATATTGTCCAGAAACCCTCACAGGTACTGCATTTAGCATAAAAAAAATATAATATGCTCAAATCATAACATGGCAAACTCAAGCCCAACAGGCAACAACAGCTGTCAGTGTGTCAGTGTGTTGACTTGACCATGACTTGCCCCAAACTGCATGTGATTATCATAAAGTGGGCATGTCTGTAAAGGGGAGACTCGTAGGTACCAAAAGAACCCATTTTCATTCACATATCTGGAGGTCAGAGGTCAAGGGACCCCTTTGAAAATGATCATGACAGTTTTTCCTGGCCAAAATTGAGTGCAAGTTTGGAGCGTTATTTAACCTCCTTCATAACAACAAGCAGACCAGCTTTAAAACTGAGCATGCTACAACCTAAAAATCACAAGTTCCCTTAATGCGTTAAATAAATTAGTGGCTTTAAAACAAATTTGTGTTAACACATTATCGCGTTAAATTTAATAGCCCTGGTGAATATTTAATGATTATGTGGAAATCCAGTAAATGTTGAGGTCAGACTAACGTGGCCTGACTTCTGTTTATCATTCCATTACTGTTATCATAGCATCAGACTAAGATCATTTCACTAAGTACATTTCTTCTTATCTTTCCGTGGTAATCAGCCACACCTTTTACAGCTTTCTACCTAATCGCACCATCTCTACCGGTTTGACCTCTGTTGCTATGTGAGTGGGAGGCGAGGGCAGAAAATATTACACCGCTGTTTCATCAGTGCCAGGCTGAAACTCCAATGCAATTTGATGACACATGCTGCAATAGAATTTGAATAAAGTGAATAGATTTAGTGTAATAGAAAGAGATTTATGCTGATGTATTATATCTCTTCATTTACATAAAATTGTAGTGAAGTTCATTTCCATAAATTAAGGGAATTTGAAAGTGAAGAGAAGCATAAATTGAGCCTTTAAAAAAAAGTTTTTTTGGGGGGCATATTTGTGTTAAAAATCACCTCACATGCTCCAACGGCTATTGTGATATATGAAAATCTGCACAAGCATCCACTTCTTATTTCTGAGAGCTGAATAACATCTTGCTCAAATGAGCCATTGCAAAAAACCCTGTCCGGAGAGAATTGCAAAATCCTGTTAAATCTGGATCACTCGTGATTTGTGTTGCTGTTGGATGGTTCTTTATTCACTTCCTCCCCCAGATGATTTTTTCCTACAAAAGAAACCACACTGGGCCAAACAACTCAGGCACACCCTGGGAATCTTTGACCTGACCCAACGGGGAAGTTTAGCCGTAAGCAGAGAATTTGCACTGAAAAATGACTAAAATGATTGGAGCCTGTCAGCATGAAACACAATGAGAGATTTCAAACTACAATACCCACAATCCCCAGCTGCTGAGGCCTTGTGCTCGCCAGTGTTTGGAGAATTAAAGCCCAGTCACCTTCCCCTTCTCACCACCCCCCCTCCGACGCCCTCGGCTCCTGCTAAACCAGCTCCTCTCGTTCTCTCCTTTTGTCTGTGTGTCAAAACGAGCCAAATGTTTTTCTTTTTCCGCCCGCTGCTAAACAACCTGGGGGGATTGAGAGTGCTGCAAAGGATTGCGGTCTTAATCCAAACTCTGGTGTTTTGCAGAGTCAGCTGGTCGGGGTGCAGCGTTATTGTGCATATCGGTGCCCTGGCAGAGTTGGCTCTTTTTTTTTTTTGAGGGAGAGAATCCTTGGTACCATCTGTCGCATCCTATCACGCTGAAGAAGGTGGAAGCACTGGCAGTTCTATTTGGACGGAGAACGGCGAGTTTTATTCCAAAACGTCCGAAAACATCATGTGCAGTTGGACGTGAAGTGATTGGATTTGCCGATCGTGGGGCAGGGAACAGTCCTTTTACGGGAAAGGGCTTATGAAATGTTCCACAGTTACTCCAAAAAAATATGGAGCGACATCAACATTACTGACAGTCATCCAGCAGATACTCTCAGTTTGCTTAAACACAAATTATGGCTCCGTTTGAGCCTCATTCCTTACTTTAAATCAAATTTAACAACAGAGCCGTGGAGAAGAATAACATGCTTATAGAATGTGTGACTTAAAATCTCTACTGTCGGATGAATGTTCGTGAGGAAGGAGAATCGCCGACTTGATCTCCTCTCCAGTCCTTTTGGCACAGCTGGCCCACTCAGGCCTCAAAGACTGGGAGGTCAAATTCCAATCGGGGCCCCAGTGAGGCCACAACATGAGGGTTTAGGTTTGTGTAGCTCTGTATACTGTCACTGTATAGACGAATCCTGGGAAATACTGGAGCTAACCAACCTGCATTACTGTGGTGGCATCTCCCTACAATGTGCACGTTTGAATGCAAGCTGTCCTAAGTAGTGTACAACTTTCTACTTTACATTTACTTTCTATGTAATGTTACTTTCATGTCTGTAAAGGGGAGACTCGTGGGTACCCATAGAATCCATTTTCATTCACATATCTTGATGTCAGAGGTCAAGGGAACCAAAATTTTGCCTCCTTCTTGACAAGCTAGTATGACATGGTTGGTACCAATGGATTCCTTCAGTTTTCTAATTTCATATAATTCCAGTATCTTCACTCTTAAAAACTGAGCCGGCTACAACCTAAAAATAACAAGTTGCGTTAATGCGTTAAAGAATTATCGCATTCATTTTGACAGCCCTATTTTTAACATCTGTGTTTATTATCTATTAGTTAATACGAGCAACCACAATCGCTTTCTGCCTAGTCACAGGTTAACACGTCAGCAGACAGTAGAGTCACTACGACGCTAGATTGCGGAACGCTGGATACAGTCTCCTTCAGGTAAACCATAAAAAGCACAGTACCAGCCTCCAGCATTGCATTTAATGATTAATAACTGCCTTTGATTTATAACTGCAAAGTCATCATTTAGTAACACTGAGTAAATAATGACACGGATCACAGGGAGATATGATGCCAAGATAGGAAATCTTTTATTACAGAGAAAAAAAACTTTTCTTCCAAAATATAGAAATCTGTACAACTTCCGCACAATCAATTTACATGAACTGTACAAATTTACAGCAGTTCATCACAACATACCCAAGGAAAAAGAAACTGAACACGATAAAGATGTACTGACATGAGATCACAAGATAGACAGCTTTTCTTCTTGGGTAAGCTTGGATTTTTTTTGTCTATTTTCTGGTTTTGTAAGTAAATAGAAAAAAAAAAGGGAAAAAACTGAAAAAGAAAAAGAAAAGCAAACAAAAAAAACAACAACAAAGGATACGTCTACACTTACAGATCATGGAAACTAAGTTTTTTTTTTTACCAAAACAACTTTGGTCCTTGCCAACACTCCCATCACAAAATGGCTTCACTTACGAAAAGCGTTATCCATGTTAAAAGATGAAATACAAAAAAGGAATAAATCTAAAAAAACACCTCAGGATAGCAATTATTGGCACTTCCCATGTGTAATGTTATGTACTCTACCATATGTTGTACAGTTACAATACATTCTACAATATGCAAAACACCTCAAATGTGAAAGTGGCAATAATTCAACTAAATCGATGACAACTTTTTGACGACGACAACAACAACGAAACTGCTGTTCCCTTCCTGTTTCATGTCTTAACATGCACAACTTCTCCACAAGGGGATTTATTATTGAATGTCCGAGGCCTGAGTTTGGCAATACATTCCAGGAGAGACTCCTCGCGTCTCAAAAAAAAAAAAAAGAACGTCACACAACTTCAACTTTGACATATTTAGTGCATTTTATGTGCTATTTTTTACCTCTTGACTACTCAGAAGCACTCTCACGACGATTCTGTAACCTATGTGCGCACGAGCTGAATGGATGCCATTTAAATTATATTACTGAGGACTTAAACCATTTCGGGTGGTGGTAGTACAGTTGAGAAGGTGTCGAACGGGGGTTTTTGAATTTCTGTAGCGCTAAAAAGGTCTGTTAAAAAGAGGGGTTAGATCACCAGACTTAAAAAAATCCTCTTAAAAAGAGGATGAAATGGGGATGGCAGAGTGGACAGATGAGAAAATCTACCAGTGTGACCGCAAAATACATCTAGAGAAAAGTGAGACGAGACGATCATCTCGCGTCCGAAATATAGTCCAATCTCATAACATCATGTGACATTAAAAAAAAAAAGCTATAATGGAGCAGCGTGATTTTAAAACTGCTGTCCGCCAAGGAAACCAAAAAAGCTCCCAGCGAGCTCCTCTCCATCTGGCCAACATTGAATCACTGCTTTTCACAGATTGTTGAAGGGAGTATCAACAGAGAGCAGGGGCAAGGAGAGGAGAGGAGAGGAGAGGGAGGGTTAGGGGGTTGCAGTGCGTCAAAGGCTATAGCTCTATTACCCATGATCCTCTCAGGCTTAGGGGGAGCTTAAACACCCATAGGTCTGGTGATGAGCGGCGAAGCAGCCTGCCGTGACAGATTTGGCCAGCGGCTAACACCCGAAGCCGCCCCGGCATCTGTTCCAGCTCGCCGTTAACCGCTCACCCCCCAAAAACCGGGAGTGAAGTGAGGCGGCGCGGGGGTGGGGGGGTACGTCAAGACAGCCATCACACCCTTTCATGTAAACAAAGTTGCTACTCAAACTCGGCAACCGAGCGCGGCGCAATCCAGTGAGATGAAAAAAAAACAGAAAACAATGGCCTAGTACCCTCATTCTTCATCTTTGATCCACGTTTCCTCGTCTCTCACTAGCCTCCCCCCCCCCACCACCACCCCCACCCACCGAAGTGCAGCTTGAGCACGTCAAGCGCGTGTGCTGGTTTGTTTATCCATCGCTGCTGAGGGAGCGTCGAGGGCTCGGTTACGGGGGGGGGATGTGGAATAAGTCCAGAGGTTGGTGGTGGTGGGGGGGCTGGAGGGATTTTAGCTGCCCTGGACAAAAAGAGTCCGGCCCTGGCCCCCCCCTCCCCGTCCCTCTTTCACACCAGCTCCCCATCCCCCGCCTTCCCCCTGTACCCTTCGGCTCCCCGCGGCGATGGATGATGATATGTGTCACATTAAGTCTACCTGCGTCCACAGGGGGTCAGCTAGCAGCATGCTGGCTTGACTGAACAGGAGGTCTGAGCTGAGGGGTGATATGTGGCACTTGAGGCCCCTTCCCCCTAAAACACCTGGAGGGATTTGAAGCTGCCGGGCTGGAATATGGACGCCTCCAGCGAGGGGTCCGGGCAGCACATAAGCGCTTTGATATTAAAAATCACGAATGGCTCATAATTCATGACAATGAGGTCTTCGTAAGGCAATTGCACCTCCAATGCACACAATAAGGTCTCCTTTTTTTTTTTTTTTTTAAAGACCAAAATAGAAAGCCGACGACGACGTTTTGAATTTAATCTGAACAGTCGGTGCTGCAGACCTCCCTTTGGCCACACACTCATCACTTAGTTCAGACCTTTCAGACTAACTTTTTATTTCTATCAGCAACACAAATCACCATCTGTGTGTCTGGGAGGAAGGGAGGAAGAGGGGGGGGGGTGGGTGGGTAAGGGACAGCTTAGCTCTGCATCCTGCCAGAGCGAACAGTGCTATATGAACGGATGACAGAATGTTATCACCAGAAATACTCTCCGACCTCAAAAATCAAAAACAGCTCTGAAACGTTCACAAATACAGTGTAAAAAAAAAAAAATTTGAAATCCAGAGTTGCACACTCCCAAATATAATAGACATCGGTCTATTCCCAACGTGGGAGCTACAGTATGAACAAACAGGGGAGGGCATTAAAAACGGTGTGACATTCGAATGGATGGAATGCAGGCGATTTCTCTCTAAAAAAGTACACATCCCACACAATCTCACGTCAAAGTGCATTCAATTCTAAAAAGGGCCATCAATTTTGGGTAAAATAGGCCCCCCCTTTTTTGTTGCTACACTTTGAATTTTGGCGATGCAGGAGACGACAAAGTGGTGGGGGAGGAAAAGGGGGCGAAATTAAACAACACAGGAACTTGATTGTGATCAACAACATTCATTAACTTGGGGGGAGGAGAGGGGAGGGAGGATACCCTGCCCCCTTCTTCCCTGGAAAAGCTACACATAACATGGGTGATGGGACAGTGCAACAGGACACGCTGGTATCCACAGGTAGCAGGGGTCACAACACATTCCACTTACATAAGAGGCCGTTGAGATGACGGTTTTATCTGAGGCTCGGTTGTTGATGGTAAAAAGAGGGAGGAGGCGAAGTTGAGACCGAAACGCCTTTTTTTTTTGTTTCCAGCTACAAGATAAAGAACTCCCTGTGGTCCAAAAAGGGGGTCTTATAGAAAATAGAGATGCTCTCATTGGGCGTTTCTTTACCTTGAGCTCGGATTGTGAAAAAAGGCTCGGTCTAAACCTCAGCTTCCTCCCTGCCCAGGAAACAAAACATATAACCTCTGGATTTAGAAATTCAAGGGGTAAGTTCCTGATAAAACATCCTTTACAATTTAGGGTTGTTTTTTTTGCGGTGGTGTGTTGAACATGTACCCATAGTAACCACAAGTAAGAAAGTGCAAAGTCAATGATAGCCCCTTCAAGATGGAGCTGATCACCATGTTGTTTACAGTCGAAGGGGTGGTGGTGGGAGGAGCCCGTCTCCGTGGGGGGTTCCTGGTTGGTTGGTTGGTTGGTTTAGCTGCCCCAACAGTTCCATTTCCACAAAGCCTCTCCTTTAAAAAAAAAGTGCCCAGCTGATCCAATGACACAAAAGAACAGATGATAATGGGGGGTGGTGGGGGTGGGGGGGGAGAGGGCAAAAAAATAAACCTACATGGTTTCCATCACCTGGACGATAGGCCACATCCTCTGCTTTTTTTTTTTTCTTTCTCTTTTTTCTCTTCTTTCACTATTTCATTTCATATTCTTAGCTTCAAAAAAGGCTCACCCTGACCTGATCACACGCTCTGACCAGCCACGGCGTGACCCTGAACAAAAAAGCAGGCCGGCGGGCGACGGCGTGCCTCTCTAACTGGAAACAGTCATCATATTGTAGGCTTTGGAGGGACTGGTTCTGCCCAGCACCATCAGTTCCTCCTTGCAGCTGATGTGACTGTCCACCATCGGGCCCCCCGACCCGCCGTTCCCTGAGGGGGAGCTGACGCTGGCCATCGCCGGCATTCCTACGGGGCAGGGCTGCGACTCGTACAGGACGCAGATGGAGCCGTCCTCGCCGATGCGGTAGGACACCTCGAAGGGGTCCACCCAGAGCGTGAGCTCGCTGGGCAGCAGCATGTAGAGTTGCTGGATGGTGAGGCCGATGCGCTGGCCTGCCTGCCCCACCAGTGGGTCCATCTTGTGGTTGATACGGATGCATCGGTAGCCTGAACCCTTGCATGGCCTGTCTGGGAACCAGTGGTGCTTGTATTGCTCTGCAGAGATAGAGGGGGGAGGGAGAGAGGACGAAGGGAAAGTTTAGCTTTGGAGCGATTATTATCAGCCTGCTTATAATAACATGTCATATGCTCTGATGAAGGCCCAGAGAAGAGAGGGGCCAAATCGAAAAGTTACACTCCGAAACACTGACTACAGACGTCCATCATGTTGTGCAGGTGAGATCGTCCGGTTGTACTTTGGTCGAGACAGACAGCAGACACGGTGTACTTTGTGTCAGACAAATCCACGTGATTTCATAAATCATGGCTGTAAAAACTGTTTATGTAAAGACGGGAACATCATTAAAAGAAATAAAAAACCCATAGTGTATTTGAAAAGTCTGAGAAATGTGATAGATCTCGAGCTGCAACAATTAAACCACTGTTAACTATACAACTATATATAAAAAACAACTATAAAAGATATTTTTAATCACAATAAGGCATTACTGGTTAGATAAATGTTAAATAAAAAAAAATTAATTTCTACCTCCACCACAATACAATAGGGGTGAATAAAATTTCTGAGGTTTAGAGCTACAACGATTAATCGATCAACTATTAAATTAATCGCTAACTATTTTGATAATTAATCGGTTTGAGTAGTTTTTATAAAGAAAAAAATGGCAAGACTCTGATTCCAGCTTCTTAAATGTGAATATTTTCTAGTGTCTTTACTCCTCTATGACAATAAAATTAATATACTTGAGTTGAGGACAAAACAAGACATTTGAGGACGTCATCTTTGGCTTTAGGAAACACACATTTTCACCATTTTCTGACATTTTATAGACCAATCAACTAACCAATTACCTAGTCAAGACCCTCCAAGGAGTACAGAGACAAAGTCTGGGAGGGTTACGAGATGATAAAAGAGAAAAAGGTTGCAACTAACAATTCTGTTCATCATCAATTAATCTGCAGATTATTTTATCCATTAATCATTTAGTCTATAATATGTCAGAAAACGGTAAAAATGTCCTTCTCAGTGTCCAAGACAATGTCTTCTAATGTCTTGAAAATCAACTATGAAAATGAACATTGGTTGCAGCCATAGATAGATCCTTATTTATTCTATCATAAATATGCTTCATCTAATTAAAATCAGTCTAAAAGGCTAATAAATTCAATCTCAAACAAAACTACTATTGTTGTTTGAGTGTGTACATTTTGGGTAGTTTCCAAATGTTAAACATGAATAGAGTTTATGATTAAGAGGAGATCTTAATCTCATGTTGGCTTTTTTGCCAGGAGGCAATTTAAGTGGTTATAAAACACGATGGGATCTGACCTGTGAAAACAAATCAAAAAGTATATTATTAAGCAAAAAGGCACGAACTGTAACTTGCTACCAGTTGAGAGATATTGAGAAAAGTAGAATTACTGTAATTTATTTAATGTTCTTACTATGTAAATAGTTCAGTCTGTCCCTGTGGGTGTTTTCACAAGTGTTAGCATATAGCTCATAAAACAAACCAAATGTACTTATCTACACTAAAGTACAGGGCGTAGTCGTGCCCAGCAGAAAGAAGAAAGGGCAGAAAAACAACACCACCTGTTACAGGCCTGATAAGCAAGCCATAAACAGGCGGTCAGTGGCACCCTGGGCCTACGTGACAAAAAGAGAGGGCCATTGAATTGCACAATCCCTCCCCTGGCCGCCACCGCCACCACCACCACCACCGTCGTCACTGTCACAAAGTCTCCCATGACTGGCTGCACAAAAACACACCAAAAGTGTCGAAGTCCCAGCCAGCCATCTGGGACGCCGGGCTCCGCCTCTTAAAGGGAAAGGACCTTATTTTTTTATTCTTTTTCTCTTTTAGTCTGTGTGGAAGTTTTTTTTTCTCGAAGTGAAACTGGTGACGCCGCTCAACACGGTATGCTTCAGGCATTTTAGTGGTTAAGATGATGAGAGGAAAATTATACTGGTGACAGGTTTTGGGTGTTTGAGGAAGTGGCTCACTCTTTCCTTGCAATGTTCACTTCTTGGCTTTCTTTGTAGGATAGTTTCAGGAGTTTTTTCTATTAACTGACCTCCCCACACATAAGACTCATCCATATTGAATTCCCCATTGATGCGAGCCTCATTGTGGCCAAATGAAAAACAGGGTAAGTGAAGTAGGCCTGCGTTCAGGCCGGGAGGCCCGGAGGCCACCTGTATGCATCCACAGCATAATAACACCCCTTCCTCCTCCCACCCTCGTGTCTTATCACAGAAGGCTGTATACCGCTGGGTTAATGGAGGGCCTGGCACAAGGGGGATGGATGATCTTTCAGTCTCGGACCGAGCCACAAAAGGCAGCTACCGTCAAGAACCCCGGAGCAGCTGGGAGAGGATCAGCTCAGCCGGGGCCTATTCTTAAAAACGAGGGCACACGGGAGGAAGAGGAGGGGGAGGAAACGGGGAACGGAAAAGCAGAGCAGACGAGTGTGCGCTTAACCTTAAAGAGTTTAAAACGAAAGAGGGTTTGTTTATTCACTGAGGTTGACCTCGAAGGTTAGAAAAAAAACATTCCATTTCTGTCAAATCACAACCGATAAAACAGGAAGACTCGTAGCTCTGGCCACAATTACACAACTATCGTGATTTCAATCTGGTCACTGGGACTAATTTCCCCCACTTCCCTTCGCTCAGCACAAACAAGAGGAGCTGGACATCCAGCTTTTCCAGCAGGCAGACACAATAGTGAGTGATTGTGATGTTGTTTTCCAGGCACAAAAGAGCTCTGGCTGGCCTAGTTTAGCAGCGACGAGCCCCCACAGGATACTACTACCACACACACACACACACACACTGTTGTTGCTGCCTCGTGCACAAAATGAGAACATTTTCTCTTTTAATCAGATTATAAATCAGTTATGCTATTTTTTCAACAATAGTGTCAAAAACACGTAAAAATCTCATCTGAATCTTCCACGTGACAGATTGAACCTTATAATTTACAACAATTTGATATAATTTGTGTTTATGTGTCCTAAATATACGGTGGGTTTGGCTTCTTTCAGTGGATTTCCCCTCCATTTCCTCGCTGATTATGCTGTGCCGCCTCCGCCTTTAATGTCCTCCTATAGGCGCCCACCAGAAAAGCATCCCCTCCCCCACGCACATACACAGGCCTCACAGCCAGCCTCCATTCAACTACCCAACTTTTGTCTTGTTTACAAACACACAGCGTCGAATTGAGCTCGGCGTCGACATTTTTTTCGGTGAAAGATTTGCTTCAACCAATTCCTCAAAAACAACACGTATAATCATTTAACTCAGGCAGTTGTGAGGCCACCTATAATGAATTACAGTTAGTCTTTGGTACCACATGGTATTGTATTGTTCTTTCTGGCCTTCTATAAAGAAAATCTGTTATATTCCTATCATGGAAATGCTCATATTCACTTCTAACAATGATTATACCAGCCTACTGATAGTTAGCGTTTTAGGTTTTGCAAGATTTTGCTTTGTTTTTTAACGTTAAGTGTTTTTCTTCTGAACGTTAGTGTTTTTCTTTTGCGTGTTAGTGCTCTTCTTATGACAGTTAGGGCTTTTCTTTTGAGTGTTAGTGCTCTTCTTATGACAGTTAGGGCTTTTCTTTTGAGTGTTAGTGCTCTTCTTATGACAGTTAGGGCTTTTCTTTTGAGTGTTAATGCTCTTCTTATGACCGTTAGGGCTTTTCTTTTGAATGTTAGTGCTTTTTTTTTAACGTTAGTGCTTTTCTTTTGAAAGTAATGAGTGCTTTGTTTGTTGCTATAGAGACATTTTCCTTAAAAAAACAAACAATCTGCAAAGTAAGATGTGTTTTTTTTTTTATTTATATAAGTGTGCTCCTTCTGGAGGAAATGTAGGTCATCTGCTTAGTGGACGGAGTGAAGCAGATGTATAGCAGCTTTACAGCTCTGCAGGCTGTGAGTGTGTTTACAGCAGGAAATGAGACACAATCCCCCCACATGCAGCACTGTTCTCTGGAAAAACACCCATAGAAACACTAAAAAAAGACTCAAAGTGAGAGGAAATCAGAGGATGTTAAGGCTGTAAAATAACAACAGAGAAAAGGGTGATTTGATTTCACTGTAAATAGTGAATGTGTTCACGCCATCAAAATGAATGGGATATGTGTGAATTTCACCATATAACTACATGATCATAATGTAAATCCAATAAAGGATATGAAATTGTGTGCAACAAGGTCATCACAAATAAATATGATGTTTCCAATTAGGATTATTGTACATAAATTAACCAAAAATGTTAATGTATTAGTGCCAGTCTTAAAGATTGCTTTGTTTTTCATTATTAACCTATTTTTCTAATGCATTACGTAATTGAGCAGCCTCGCTGTGGGGCTGTTTTTGCTCACTTCTTCTCTGAGAGCTTCATCGACCGACCGACAGGCGCACTTCCTTGTTTGAGCCTCTTTTGCATCCTCCCCCCTCTTCCTTTTCTTCTTCTTCTTCTCCCAAACAAAGTAATCCAACAGCCTTATTTTACATATTAGTTAAAAAATAGTCGATTGCGGCAATTTAAATCGTCGACAAAAACATCCTAGACCACTCAGCCGTGTTTATATACTTGTTATTTTCCTCCTCTCTGACGTGCGCAAACAGTGGTGCGCACTGGTATAACAGTGATACTTAGAGGAGAACAAAGAAAGGCTTCTTCTGAGCCATTGAAAAGCAGAATTTACGCATTAAATACAACAAAACATACACTAAATATATGAAATTGTACATTATGATGTGAGGTGCGTAAATTGGTGCGTAAAATGGCTTTTTTTCTGGGTTTTCCTTACCTGACTAAATGTCCTGTAAGCTTTGCCTGAATGTTTGGATCTATCATTAAAATACTACAACAAAACATACACTATAATATATGAAATTGTAGATTATAATGTGTTTTTAAAGTGGGTGTTCTGTGTGTGTAAAATGGCTTTTTTTTCCTGTTTTTTTTCTCCTTACCTGACAAAATGTCCAGTAAGCTTTGGCTGAATGTTTTTGGACCTGTCATTAAAATACTACAACAAAACTATAACGCTATAATATATGGAATTCTAGATTCGAATGTGAGAATCGAATATGAGGTGCAATAATCGAATGTGAGGTTCGAGAATCGAATGTGAGGTGCGTAAATTGGAATTTTATGTTTTTTTCTTACCTGACAAAATGTCCTGTAAGCTTTGGCTGAATGTTTGGACCTGTCGATCGTTTACGTGTCCTTTTACGCGCAGAAATCTCGTCAGAAATCCAACGGCGGCGGTGATCTCTGGTTTCATGGTTCCTCGGGCACAAAGGGTATGCATTGAGAAGAAAAAAAGGTGCAACGGCGTCGGATCCGTGCGTTGTTTTTGTCTTCTCTACGTGTTTTCTTTCGTGTTCCTCTCCACTTCTTCCCAGCAGCGAGCCGTGTTTCTTGTTGGTGTTGTTTTTTCTCTTGGCATTTATTTAGTCGAGGTAGTAGGGGACGTTTTTCTCAGTCCAGTGCGTAAAAAGGACGGTGCAGTGTTAGGAAAAACAGAAACCTGTTGTTGGTAAATACAGGGGGGTTGGAGGGGGGTCCCTTGATGCCACGTTGACCAACCCACCAGGCTCACTTTCCACCTCCAGAGTGAAGCTCTCAGAGTGGGGGAGCTGCTTTTTATAGCACCCCCCCTCTGTCACCATCACCAGCGACGTCACAGAGCTGCTACAGCAACAACAGCTCAGCCAATCAGCGGCCTGACGAGCCTCATATAGGAGGAGGAGGAGTGTGATCCGTCACCGCGTCACCGCGTCACCGCTCTGAAAATAAACAAGAGGCGCAACACAGCGTGAAACCGCTGCGCTGCAGCTGCGTTCAATGGCTGTGGGAAATATGAGAGAGATAGGAAAAAAACAGGAGGAGGAAACAAAAGCAAACGACAACAAAGAAAAACGACAAATTGACATGAAGAGGTTGGAATCTTCAATACCAACTAAAGCTATCATGCTTTACTTTTGTGTTCTATTAAAATTGATTGTTTTACACAGTTAGGCCCTACTTTTATTTGGCTGTATACAAAGCTCAAACTGTCAGTGGTTTAGTGGGGGGGATCTGGTAGGGGTCTGCTAACTGTTTCCAGAGTGGAAACTAACAGCATCTCAGAGCTGGAATAAACTTTCAGAATATACAAGATTTGCCCCAGTTTTACAGAAGTGTATTACTGCCAAACCAGAAAAAAAACACATCAGCATCACGTTATAACGTGAAAAGTTTATTGTTATAACAACAAACGACAACAAAGAAAAACAACAAACTCGCATGAAGAGGTTGGAATCTGCAACAGCAACTAAATATACTATGCTGCTTTACTTTTGTATTCTATTAAAATTGACAGAAAAATTTGTTTTTTACACAGTTAGGCCTACTTTTATTATCCAAAACCCACTCTGTCAGTGGTTTAGGGGGGTTGGGTCTGGTAAGGGTCTGTTAACTGTCTCCAGAGTGGAAACTAACAGCACCTCAGAGCTGGAATAAACATATAGAACATACAGAATATACAAGATTTTCCCCAGTTTTACAGAAGTGTATTGCTGCCAAACCAGGAAAAAAACACATCAGTATCAAAAAGAAAAGTTTATTGTTATAACAAGATAAATAGCATATTGTTATAACAATATCTTGTTATGTAACAAAATGTATCTTGTTATAACGTGATAAGTTTGTCTGTCGTAATAACGTGAAAATATCTTGTTATAATGAGAAAAACATCCCTTTATAACAAGACATTTTTCACGTTATAACGTCATACTGATTTGTTGTTTTTTTCCTGTTGTGGCAGCAATATGCTTCCGTAAAATCCATCACTTTGCACTGACATCTCTACCTATATCTAGTGTTACTTTCACCACCTTTAAGGATAGCTTTTTTAATTGTATAGATCTATCTCAATGTTATACTGACTTTCCATGCATGTATAAGGTTCTTGGTTGCAGTAGCCTCTCTCCTCTCCATAAAAACATTCCAACAGGTCGTCCTGGTGGCCTTTAACATGCTGACCAGCTGCCTTTGTTTCATGCCGTCCATTCCCCCACGTCTGCCCCACGTTGACGATAAAATTATACAATAAGAGGACAGTAGATGCTAAAATATATAAGTGAAATAAAAAATAGAGACTATTTAGAATAATAAAAATAAAAGAATCAGTAAAATAAATAAAAAATGACATTAATTATAAGCCCAATTAAATGAATATGTTTTCAGTCGTTGTTTAAAAATATTTGTAGTTTTCCCTGCAGCATTTATACAATCATGCTTCATAAAGCTGTGGGTCAAAATTGGCAATATTTACCTTATTAGGAGTTGTTAGGTCTAAAAATATAATAATCTATTTAAGAGTATAGGACACATTTAAAAACTATTTCTGTTTTTTACACGGCAAGATCTCAATTTGGACCAAAAAGTACTGAGCCCAACAGGCTGATATAGACAGTTTATGGTATCTGTATTATTAACGTCATGTTGTTATTGCTGCTTATTTTCAGGCCAGGTCATGGTAGGCCGGCTAGAGAACAGGTGTTTGTGTGTGTCAGACGGAGACAGGAAGAGAGAGCGAGACAGTTTACATTATCTTTAGTTCAGTATATCACCTCAGTGCCTGGTTCTTCCTTGCTCTCTTTCTCACTCTGTGTGTGTGTGTGTGTGTGTGTGTGTGTGTAGATCTGTGGGTGTTTATCACATAGCTATGAAACAGGAAGAGCCTCGCAGCACGTCTTGTGTGACCTCCGTCAATAAAAAAACACAGAGGACGTGAACGGCGTTGTGCCAGGAAGCAGTGAAATGTGCGTTCTTGTCAGAGGCCGCGTCCCTACGTGCCTATTAGAATCAGTGGAAAAGTACAGGCTGCTGAGCTTTGTTTGTCATGATGACCTGCTGAGCGATCCAATCATGATGCAATCAAACAAACCTCACTGATTGGCTCAATCACTGGCCTGAAGGTGTACAGAAAACACACGCAATATGCAGACATATGCATGTGTGCTCAACACGCAATAACCATCCGTGCAATTGAGATTTAATCATGCTGCCAGCTGGAATATTCTCCAGTATTTACCTGCTGTCACTGACCTGACCACTCAACTGTCTCGAGAGTATTTTGAGTATGCATCTCACAGTAAAGTGACATCATGATGCCCAAGACTGCTACTTCACTGTAGGTTTTCCTATGGGAAATATTGGAAATAATGTCCAACAACCAGTTCATGTTGTTACTACAACATTATTTGGATAAAACCGTCGTCTGATTCAGTAAAATATTATTATCTATGAAGGTATTGCTGAGAAGAAAATATGTCTATTGCACTTATTGTATGAAATCCATAAATTAATTATACTGAGGTCATGATTGGACTGTTTATTTTATTTATAAGTGCTATGTATTTTCAACAAGGTGCAGTCACATAATATAAAATGAAATATTTTGTGTGATAATATTTTATTGGTTTTAAAGATATGCATTGGAAATTATTTTTAAAAAAATCACATAATTCAAAACAAACATTAATTGAAAAAATCTAATAAATAAATATTACTAATAATGATAATAAAACATATTCCCCCCCAAAAATAAAAACAAATTAGTTGATAAAATAAAATAAAATAAAATAAAATAAATAATGGCCCCTCCCAGCCCCTAAATATTTCTCCATGTAATACTTGGATTTTACTTAAGGCTCCTGTCCATGATAAGATAGTTTTATCTTAAGCACCATGCACCCCAGCTACTAAAACACCACACAGTTCTGTATAACAGTAGGGACGTTTTGTCGTTAGTACAAAAGTATGCAAACTCACCCCTCATTGGCCTCATCATAACCGCTGCCACAAAAACTGACTCACTTCCACGTCATTTTAAAAGAAAATCCTCAACTGAAATACAAGTTCACACATGTGTAAACCCCCACCCCTCCAGCATATACATTCATCATCCCAGTTTCACCCACAGTTACGCACCACCGTGCTATTTTCTGAGAGTTTCGATGTGTGTCACAGAAGGACCTTTCTGATTTACTGATGAAAACTAACACATTCCCACATTTGTTACATTCACACATGTTGTGGTTTAATACAGTTACAGAGAATTTCATTTTCCACACATCTGTTTATGTTCGAGATGTTCCCATGTAAGCTGTGACTTTTCACGCTACTACCACATTCCTCTTCACAGCAGTGGAGTGAAATATGTTCAATCCCAGGCAAAGTATTACTGACCCAACGCAGTGTAACGTTCAAGTGAGTATTAGCTAAATCTGCCATATGAGACCTCCTGTATGTGAGACATTGGAGCAATGAGTGGGTTGTGGCTTTAAAGATGCCACAACTCACGTCATGTTTGAAAATGTGTTCATCAACATGCACTGATATTATTTTTTATTCATTTTGTTGGAGTTTTTTCTACTTTTTGTCTCTTTTCTCTTGTTCTGTTCTTTTCTGTTCTGTAGACAGTAAAGTTGCTGGATTTGTTGGTAGTCGTGTGGTTATGACCAATGAAAGAGAATAACTCCGAGGCTCTAATGTGCGTAACCTTGAAGCAAAAGTTAAACATATATTAACTTTCTTTTCTTGTTTTGGGGGAAAAATTGATCCTTTTCCATCATGACAACTGGTCACTATTGGACTGCATTGTAACTGGCTTGAAATAATACAGATATATGTTCTGTTGACACGAGTTGGCACCAGTGTGTGGAGATGATTCACAAACAGCACACAGCTGAAGGAAGTCAGCTCCTGTCCCCATTACTCCTGCAGGATGTCTCTCCTGGGAGTACAGCAGCAGCAGCAGCAGCTAGCAGGAGATTTGCAAGCAAGCACGATAGCACACATCTGTACCACACACAACAGGCAAATGCCTCATTACTGACAGCGTGTAGGGGTGTGGGGTTGACTTATTGCAGCTCGGCAGGGGAGATAAAAGTCAAATATATAAAAGAGAAAGAGAAAGAAAGTACAGGCGAGCTTGTGAAGGATAATTAAACCTGGAAAGCCCCGAACCTTCCTGCTGGTTTAGATATATAGTGAAAGTACAAGAAATACTGTGGACACAGAGTATCTGAAGTAGACACACACACAGACTGCAGAATAGGTCCTGTACCACAGGTTGTTTTTTAATGTGAGGGCCACCAGCTACCGGATAAAATATGGCCCTGGTTGTTGCCAGACAAGGGTGGGGTATCCTGTCGTTACGTTGGGCCCTTAGTCAGACTAATGAATGGAGGCTTTTATCTTGCACGTGAGCTACAGCGGAGGAAAGAATGTCAGGTTCGGGAACGAAGAGAGAGACCTCGGCGGCTGCTCGCTTGCGTGGGCAGAGTTTTCCCAAACACGGTGGTGAACGCACACGTGTAAATGTATATGAGGGTACACGCACACCATAAGACTCCAACATCTGCGGGTCATACAAAAGCTAAAGCAACATACAGTAGTCTGTATTCATCCAGGCATGAGACAAAACAACGCCCCTGACGTTCCCAGTACATAAACACACACACACGAGATGTGATTCACAGATAATTATCCGTCTCTTTGGGCACGATCGTCTGGGTGCAGATTCAGTGCCAGCCAAGTGTGTCCCTTTGTGCAGTAAAATAATTGGGATTCTTCACAACGTGACTCAATTTGCGTGTTTGTGTGTTGACCTCAAACCTGATTATACATCAAAACAATGCGGTATAGTTCATTGGAAACCAAGAACATTTTATTAGCAATGTCATTCTACTTTATTGTTGAGCTCCATTACATTTCTTTATCTGAAAACTACTGGTTCTCTTTCACTTTACAGAATGAGAAGGATTCTTTTTACTTTTGATATTTAAAACAAAACCAACTTGCAAGACTAGAAGAAATAATGAAAGTCTTCTTACTAATGAAAAGTTGAAATTACAAGCCATAAAATGCACCCTTGTTCAAGTGAATACACTCTGGGTTTTTGGTGCTCATGGTGCCAAAAAGAATTAGAAACACTCGACAGGTGCCACAGAATAATTTGTGAACGTTGACAAAACCTTCAAAATCATAACAACTTGTTTATTAAATTAAATTAAATTCATCGACAACAGTTTGCAAACACTGTGTGTGTTTAGGAAGTAAAGGTGCGCATGTATACCGTTACGCCAGCAGAGTTACAGAAAGTCACATAGCTTGTTTGACCTGTTGTCCGTGTTGTTGGAATAAAACTGAACATCATGAAACATCCCGAAATATTTTGTCTGTCAGCCAAAAACCCCTCAGCACTCGATATCAGTCAGTCAGCTGCAGCAGGAGATGACGTTTGCCAGCAGAAAACGTTGTGGAAAATCAGCGGGGTTCCCTCCAGAGCGGATTAAAAACCCTGCAAGGTCTGTGCTGGACACAGACACAATGACACTGGAATGGTTTAGAAGTATTTCAGAAGAAAACTAGAAGAGCGCCGACAATGGTGCACTCACATGACCCCAGGATGGTCTTATTTCCCGAGCTCGGAAGTTTTTCTTCTGACTTCGGTATGTTCATGAGTGTTGTATTTTATTGCTTAAACAACACGTTACCATTTTTGAGTTGTTGTTTCCGACTTGAGGGGGCGTTCAAGTGAATTTTTGGAGGTGGGCATGGCAACACCTGAGCTCATCAGCAACACTGGCTACACCTGAGCCCTGTGGGCCAGCACTCTGTTAAAAACCCTCCTGGAGCTCAGTTGCTGCTTCTCTCTTTTTTTTTTGGGGTTGACTTTGTGGTTTCTGTTGCTGCACAATGCAACTTACGCCAAGGCCAGACTGGGCACGTCAGCAGCGCGTGGCAGCTGTGGTGTCCATACCAGCAGCGTTTCTGCTGCTGCTGCTGCCAGCCCTTTCTTCCTACATAGAGTTTTGCCTTTCATGGTGGCCATTTCATTTCATTGTAAATGTAATTTATATTTATTTAAACCAGAAAAAAGGTTAAGAAGTGTGTACTCATTTCTAAATAATAATAATAACTCCATGAAAGCCGGTGCTCTATTCATTCATGGAGCCCAGCAAGTCTGTGCATTTTTTCCACAACATTATCCTGCAAATATTTCAGAATAAAAGCCTTCTGTTAACAAATGAAGGAACAGGAAATAAGTCTGTGACATATTCTACAGATATAGACATTGAAACTGTAGTGATGTTGCTGGTATGATGCCAATATACTGTCAAAAGATCAATTTTACTGTCTATTTTTGCCGTCAAGACCTTGAATCTCTAGATGAGACGCAGCTGCCACGCAGTCGAGCTGCACTGCTCACGCTGGCTGTGTGGCTGCTCTAACCTGTTAACTTGGATGCCAAAATAAAAAGCAAGTGGGTCCGCAGCAGCCAGGCGCTTAGATTGTCCGAATCAGAGTGAAATTGATACTTTTGGATTGTTTTCTATTTAGTGTAATTTAGTTTCTAAGTGGATTAAAGCGGACCAAATAATAATAATAAAAAAAAAATCCTAAGGGGTGTTTAAGAAGGAGCAGGGCTGAAGTTTTTTCTCTTTGACTCTGCACTGATCTGACCTGTCGTTTACCTGTTTCCATCTGAACAAATGCCCCCGCAGGCAGCCTGGGCCTCTGTGTTTTGGTTCACTTCCTGCAATTGGGTCGGATTTTGTTCCCACCGCAGTAGGGTTCGCTTGGAAACGGTCCGACACCACCTCTCGCAAACGGCCTTGGACCGGTTGTTTTGCCTCGAACCAGAGTACGATTACCGCGTTCACAGCCACCCAAATGAACCGCAGCAGAGTTTGATTAAAACAGACTCAATTTTGCATTGTGAAAGTGCCCTAAGACACTACTGTACTTACTGATTCCACATGCCACTGTTAGTTTAAGTGTTCCTCTTATGTTGTCTTTAAAATAATAAATAACTTGGCTTGGTTGTGTGCATCTCACTGGACTTTAATTTAATGGAGTATTTTTACATAGTGGTATTAGGCTACCTCATAAACGATCTAAACACATTTTTATTCCACAGTAGAGTACAAAAGACTACCTTTAAGTAATAAATCAACTTAATACCCATCATTATAACACAATAAATTCTCACTGGAACAGTTTGTTTTGGGGCAGCGAAGAGCAGCTGATGTCCTTATCATCCAAGTCAACATAACTCTCTCACACAGAACAACTTGTGCTCCTTGTCACTCCAAGAATGTAAAACGGCCTACTTAATGCAAATGTAGGTCTGACACACACGTGATGTCACTGTGCTGTGAGCGTATGGGTGTGGCCCAGACGGGGTAATCACCTTTCAGCAAAAACAAGTTGGAGAAACTCTCTGTACGCCCTTCCCACTTTGATCCTCGGTCACCAGGAAGAGACTCATCTCAGGAAACCACAAACTTTCCATGATGCTCGCTCCGTCTCTCTCTGTGCTGATGTTAACCCAAGCAGGAAGCCGTCCCAGCCTCTCTCACCGCTGGACTGCTGCTCCGTGTGCTGCGGCTTGGCCTTGACTCGTTCACAAAAATTAAGCAACGTGCACACTGAATGCCTCGGGAACCCTTTTTTTTTTTCTGCTTCTCTGTAATATATTTTTTCCTACTTCTGATTCTCTGTATTTACTTAAATCATTTTGAGGCTTGAGACCAGATGGATCCTCCAAGCTAAAGCTGCCCTGGAGTTTTTTTTTCCTGTTTCTATATTTCCATTATTCTTCTTCACACTCTCCCAGAACGTCTTGAGTTATTCATGTTCTGTGCTTGGCAAGACAAAATGTACCGCGCGCACCGGCTTTAAGTCGGAAGGATTAAACTTGTCGGTAGCTATACATATTGATGCACAAATTATTCAGTTCCTTTTTCCACTCATACATGAAGCTCTCCATGCCAAAGTGGCTCAGTATTTTAAACTTTGTGTCTTTACACATCTATGAGTCTAACAATATAAACCCCATATAGCGTGTGTGTGCCGTGTGTATTTATAGCGGCGATATTTGAGATAGTGAAGGGCCTGCCAAGACCCGTCCGGTCCAGCTTGGAAAGCTGATTCCCGAATGTTCCCTTCAATACCTTCATGTGTTTGAGAATCGCAGGTAACGCCGAAGATAAACATGCCAATTTCAAACTCCAAAATAATTCTCCACCTTCAAATATGAGCCACAAAGTACGTGTCTGAGTGTCATGGTGTCGTGGTTTTCACACACACTATAATAAGTATCCTACCAGCAGTTACTGTACGTTCAAACCGTGTTCCAAACGTGTGGGCGACAAACTGCCAGACCGTGATGTAAGATACACCTTAGCTGCATATAACTTATTTGCTGATGACCAGCGTCGCCTTTTATGGATGTTCAGCATGTGCCATTGCATAATAATGAAGGCCTTATTTCTCCTGCACCACCAAAACAAGATCCGGACACTGAACATGGTGTCCTTAAATACTCCACCGGAAATGGATCTATTGAGGATTAAATAGTCGCTGCCTGTAGCCTTGAAAGGTGTCTCTGAAAAGTTTGTACAGCAGCGGTGGTCAGAAATTACAATGCATTTAAATGGCGACAAATGGCAACAAAAAAGTCGTATGAATGCCAAGACAATTCGCAAGGCATTTAGCGTGCAATACGAATGGCTTTCTTGCATTTGACGTGTCATTTGTACGCCATGTAGTCTGTACTGACTGCAATGTAAACGCATCTGCGTAAATATGCAACAGTCAGAGCTAGAGACGTAAAATAAACAGCATATGACGGATGCATGGGCAGGTCCAACAAACACAGGACTTTCAACAAGGAGACTGGTGTTTTGTTTTGTAAGTTATGTTAGTGGCGTTCATCACGTGTTTTCCAAACTTATGTTACGTTGTTTCCGTACGTATTGTACTTAGTTTATGTACTTCTTTCAAGCCCAACCATGGTGTTTTTCCTGAGTAATATCCTGCTATTTATACGCCTTCCTGTGATACCGTGTTGAAAATAACTGTTCAAAACATTCTTAGAAACTTGTCAAGACACTTTTTAGCCATGTTAGCAGCTAGTGATTAGCAGACCGACTCTTCACAAAGCGGTTTGTTTGGGTTGATACATATAAATTTATCGTTCATTCCGTTCCATGCACATTGGACAGCTAGAGCTGCCCACCCCACAAAACTTCTCCATGTAAGCTCGATGTTACAGAAATGTCACTGACTAACGATCTATAGGGGCATTTGTGCTGCATTCGTGGGGTGCGGAATGATTGGAAAAATTAGTCCCGTAGATCTGTTTCCGTTGCTCTTCGTTGTCACGCAAATACTGGAAACTGCCATCAGCGTGTTGTTTTAAACGCTATGAGCAATTAAATACAACACATCTTCTTTGTAGCATCCATGGTGTTTTCCACATAACGACAAGTCGGAAAGTCAGAAGAACGACTTCCCAACTCTGGAAATGGGACCATACGAGGAGCATGTGAATGCACCATTAATTAAACTGCCGTGCTGTCTGTCTCCACTGCAATTGTTTGCTCACATACCATCTCCACCAATTTGGTGCCATCAAGTTTCGTGGTCCCTCCCCTTTTTGCTACGTAGCCAAGATGGCAACCATTGAAGGTGAGAAGTGTCCAGCGTTCAACTTTTTGACCGCGCACTGCCTCCGACTGCACTTCATTTTGCCATATATGTCGATGTGAACGCACCGTACTCAAAATAGAAAGTGTAAGAAAGAAAGAATGTGAATTGAGACACTTCATTTAGTCTGGTTGATGCTCAAAGACAGATATGTGGTGGAGCATTCCCTTAAGATTGTTTGAACATCTGTTTGTTGGCACCGTAGTCTGTGACTTCTTCACTCATCTGCCACAACACAAGTGACCCCATTTAAAGGTTGTATAATTTTTGCATGTTGTGTGTGTGGACGATCACTAGTGCAGAGAGGGAGAGCCCACATGCCAACTAGCTGGTGTGTGTATGTGGCATATTGCATGTGGCACGTTACTGGTCTCGTGCAGTGACTTAGTGACTTTCCCTGATGGGATGGCCAAGTTTCAATGCCCTCCGGCTGACTCATTACACACAGACAGCCACATAGCACAGTGTCTGTCTGTCTGTGGAGCGTTTGTGTGAGATATAAATATGTAACATTTCGATGAATATTACATACTTCTCACTTTATCTGGGACAGTCTTCACACGCAATGAATGTAAGTCTGCTGTGAGACGAACTAGACTGTTAGCGTCCTGTGTGCTGCAGCTCAGCTCCGAGTAATAACATATTATATTAAGTTAATAATTCATTCTGATTGGTTGAAGGGAGGCTGTTTGAGTATTCAAGTATATTGCAATCATCTCAAGAGAGTGTAGAAAAACAACTAAATTCAGAGTTGCCATGTTCATTTTTCACAGCCTGTGTACTCAGGAAGCCTATCTGTCTGCCATATCACAGTATAAACTTCAAAGACCAATTGAAAGCGTATGATTGCCTTATCATTCAGGTAGATAAGAAGAAGACACAAAGGTTTTATCATTGACTCCTGTCAGTATACTGTGTCTCAGCTAGAAAGGTAACATTGCCACACTGGATCCACCGTCTATCAGAGCTAAAAAACGAGACAGAGAGAGAGAGAAAGCAAGAGTGGACGTGTGCGAGCGAGAGTCAGTGACGGTGCTACCCCTTCAACATGACTCACACTTTAAACAGCCTCAAACAGCTTGGGATCAGATCCAGTCTGGGCCCACGCAAGCTGTCATTTTCACTGCCAGCTGCTATTCATGACACAAGCTAGAGTTGCACAGGGCACGGCCACAAGTGCAGACGAGCTGAACCCGACAAACGTAGAGCACTCTGCTTCAGATCTGTAGAGATATAAGCACGGCAGAGACTCCGAATGTGTTATGTGCTGTCGTAACTAGAAGCTATAACATAACTCATCGTGACTCACGGGATGGGGGGTTTGTTGGATTTTCCATGCTGCATCTGTGTTGCTACCGTCACCAAGGTCAAGTTTGTCCTTTAGATAGAGGCTCTCATACACTTGTGGACAGTATCAGTCATGCATGCAGGACACTTGTAGGTTACCCAGGACAATATTGAACACTGCAAATACTCTAAGGTCTATAATAAGATTTAAAAAAAAAAAAATTTAAGTGGACCCTGCAGAACCCTCTCCTCCTTTTTTTTTATTAGTTTTTATTTATTTATTTTTTTACTTTTTTATTTTATTTGTTTTTTTTATATTTATTTATTTTTATATTATATTTATTTATTTATTTATTTGTTTTTATTTTCCTGGTCACACCCTCACGGACATAACACACCAACATACTGTACGTGCACACAAACAAATTCAAGATATATGTATACAAATAAGCCTTACACAGCCTTCCCTTTTCACTGCACCAAACATATTTGCGTTGTTGTCTGTGTTTTCTGCTGTCTGTTCAAGTTAACGCCTTTTGTGTTACACCACATTGTGTTAATTATTAGAAAAAAATACAATATGGTTAATAACAAGTTTAATATGGATTAAAAATAGTTGATTAAAAAAGTGAAAGCATGGGAGTTAAAAACGAAAACGATGTTTCAGTAAGGAGTGGATGATTTTCATTTCTATTTGTTTTGGCATACAGTAATCCCTTGGACTGATTTATGACCAGCACAACCTGTATTGTAACAGTAGACACTGCTGTTTTGTAAAGGTGTTTTATAATCTCATGAGGGATGGGCCACGAGATGTACAATTCATTTATTTACTAAAAGATTATACACCAAGTCAAATAAAGTGAAATGCACTGAATGATACTCTGATATTTTAGTTCCAATGTCTCCCCGATAAAATACCACAGCGTCACATCATGCATCTAAACACGACAGAAGTGTAGCTTTCCGCACCTACACTTACCGACAGCATATAATTAAAACGTTGTCTTAACCTTTTTGACCCCTCTGTGGGCTGCGGCTGCCTGTCGCAGCATATCAGAGAGCACTTTGAATAATGACGTGTGAAAAAAAATACCCCGTTATTGATTGCGGTGTTCCCCCCACGCCTGTGCCAGCTAGCTGATACTGCAGGCAAACATTAACTTGGATCAAGGAAGTGAAAGCACAGACGTCAGCACGGAGGCACGATAAGAGGGAGATATACCTGATTTAACAGGAACGCCAAAGTTGCAGCCGCTCCTGCAACGTAAGCATGCTGAGCTAAGTGTATTCTTGTGGTGTGATACAGTATTCATGCATAGAGATCTACTGTTTCTGCTCCTGTTTTAACCATTTCATTACTCCTTACAATCACACTTAAAGAATAAGGATGTTACTGTATTTTTTTACTGTCAAAAAATCCCACGAAAACACCAAAACATGAATTCGTCCTCAAAACTACTACTGTCTGTGTACCTAGAGCATGATATTGCTTATTCCACAGTGCTGTACACCTCCATTGTTATTAGTAACACAACGAAATCACATTAAAGGTTCTCTATACAATATCCAGAGCATTAATATAACAGCCAACAACTATTTGCTATGTAAAGATATAGAGGAGTAATGTCTACCTGAGTAGAGAAGGAAGTCAATCTCCTCGCTTTATTGACGGCTGAGCATGCTTTTAGTACATGTGAGCGTGCCCCATTGGGTGGCTCACGGCCGCCGCTCTGCACTGCTCTCATATGGCGGTTACAGCTTATAACGCCGTCTCGACACGTATCGGAAGCATAGTACTTACTCTCCGGTCCCCACCCCCAGGTTAATACTGTTAGTTCTGTCAGCAGTGTTTGCGGTTGTTTTCACTGTTAGTACCGTTAGCTACGAGCCGCGGGCTCATCCGTCGCCATGTTGAGAGCTGTGTGGAGGCAATAGAAATGCTCCCAATCTCACATTTAGCACCTTTGATGAACCACACTGTTGCAATTTTAGTTGCACATACACGGCCCTTCTGCTGTAAATACTAGTAATACTAGTGCACCAATTGTGTATTAATCTGCTGAAAGTAGTCCCAAACAGATACACTATGTATTCCTGTTTGATTCATGTTTCCTAAATACTACAGTGCCCAGCTTAATTAGGAAATTACTCTGCATTTTTTTTAACAAAAATGAAAGTTGTTTACCTGTATCTATCAGTTTCGTGAGATTTTTTGACAATAACAAAAATATAAATGATCACCAGGTTTATCCTTTAAACTAAAAATAGAATAAAATAATAATAAATTAATAAGGAAAATAACAACTAAACAAGCTGGCTGAAGTTTACTACTGTCCTACCGTATATGGGGGCTCTCTATACCAAGTAAAAATATACTTCAGATCATACTTTACCTTATGAAAGTTTAGTCTATTTCTGGTTGACTCAGTGTCAGGAGGCATGCCAGGACATGTAGAGGACCTAACAGACCTGATAGTTAGTCTGCGTGACAGCTGGGGTTAAAGAGGGTGGGGAACAATAATGAAGCCATTCAGCTCAAATTTCACTTTCATCTTCTGCGGCTGTAACCACACTGTGATCTTAGCATCTGAAAGGCGAGATAAGAGGATTCTGGGAAATAGAAAAATCTAATATGTCTAGAAATATTGTCATATTTTAAGTAGACTTTAGCATGTGTGTGTGTGTGATAATGTGTTACTGAGATTAAGCGGTGTTCTTGCTAGTTGACAGGATGCATGTTGGCGAGTTATGTCAGGACATGTTCAGCTGAATCTTGGCCCAACAGGACCTTTAAGGGTGGGCGGAGGGGATCTAATTTCTCAGAGCTTGCAAGCATGAAACATCCCAGACAAGACACCGTGAAGACTTGACAGGCTGGTTCCGACCCTGACATGTTTAAGGAAAACAGGCCACTCTGACTTCAGGTGAAAGAGTTCACAAGAAAAAGAAACACAGCGGGGGCTCCACCGCTCAACACCAGCATGCTTGTATTTATGTCCTAAAAAGAGGAAACAAACACTGTCTTTCTCAAAGGGAAAACATGTGGTCTCAGTTGCCATGGCGATGTCCACAGATCACGCTCCCATCCTCAGAGTGGGTTCAATCCAAACATCAGAAAACGACTGAGAAGTCATGGCTGAAACACACAAGGAACAGTCACAAAAGAGGGAGGACAAATGAAACCACGCAGAAGGGAATGAAAGTCATCACGTACAGACTAAACAAAGGGATGTGGTGCCATTACCATGAATGTCATGTGGCCCCTGAGACTAACAAGTTGATTGAAAAATCCTAAAAAGCCCAACAACCGCTTTTTTAATAAGCTTCTCTCTGTGTAAAGCTCGTTTTTTCATTTGCTTTCTCTCATCTCCCCACTTTCATGTTTTATTCTAATTTAGTGGGTTTTCCCTTTACATGGAAATGCATGGAAACATTGCACTGTGGGGGGTCCAAGCACAATGTAATATTGTTACCTACTGTATATGAAGACACTGCATTATATAACAACATGGCATGTTGGGTTATACAGTGGAAACCGCTTATATGGATCAAAAAGCTTGGGACAGAATCATTCCTATACGAACGCTGTTTAAATCATTTGTTTACACTAATCAAGTAGTCCGCTTACAGTGTTCATTCTGGGTCTTTTCATACTTGACAACATATGGAAAAACATTTTAAAACTAAACTGCATGCACAATGAAATCATGATGGGAAATAGGATTTTCCGTGAACAAAAGACGAATGCGCACTGGGAAAGCACCTGTGGTTGAAGCCGCCCACGTCAAGTGGACTTATAACGCCTGGTCACATAATGCCCCAGTGCCAGCCAACAATGGCAATGCCTCACTCTTGGTGAGTGAAAAGGCAGAAGAATTGGCAGCGGGCCGGTAAATAGCAAAGTGGTCCGTTTCATTACCTATTATTCATGTGATAAATATACAAATGTCAATTAGATGGTAATTTGAATGACAAATGGAGCACTACAACAAAAATTTGGTTATAATGATCATCCGCTTATAGTGATCAATTTGACCCAGACAGACGTGACCACTATAAGCGGTTTCCACCGTATATGTTGGTGTTTTAAGCTAAATGCAAACATTGATTGATATGCTATTGCAATAAAAACTCTTTTCTTTACAACTACATTAGGCTAAACCGAGGCTAAAGTTTTACACACGCGGCAAACTCTGGGTCTGAAAAGTGAAGCCAGTGCTGAAGTGCCTTAAACTTGTATTCTTTCTAATAGCCAGCAGGGGGCGACTCCTCTGGTTGCAAAAAGAAATCTAAGAAGTTTAATTTAGTAAATGATGGTCCCATTTAGAGTCAAATAGACCATAAAGAAGGGTATGCTTTAGGGCGTGGCTACCTTGTGATTGACAGGTTGCTACCACGGCGTCGTACGGTCTGTGTTTTCATCTTACAACTTTAACTCTTTCACAGTGCGTTTTCAGTTTATGAAAGTTAATTATAACCCTTTTGGTCGCCTACAAATGTCTTATTCGGTGTTGTACTTAGCTCCACCCTCTCATGACAAAAACAAGATTGCGATGGCCAAAATGCCGAACTCGAGGCTTCAAAACGGCAGTCCACAAACCAATGGGTGACGTCACGGTGACTACTACCACTTCTTATATACAGTCTATGGTTTTACATCAGTATTCTATGCTCTCTGTCAAGCATAAACACATGTTAGTATTAAACTAAATGTAGGATCTAATTTACAACAAGTTCTTTGTTAAGCTAAACTACAAATACAAACTGGATAAACAGATTGTTTATCCAATTAAATTGCTTTTAAATTGGGTAAATTAGAGCGACACATGGAACCAGAGCGTACGGGGAATGAATTACCTGCACATTTTGATGCTAAATTCTTGCACATGGTGCCACTGCTCCCACCGAGACACATTTCACTTCCTCTTTGACACCTTTTTTAATCTCAGTGGATGCCCACAAAAAAATGGATCATATGTGTGTGCGTGTGAGTGTTCTAAAAGAAAAACTCAAAGGCATTCATCTCGTATTCTGACCATATGGCTGCCAAGCCTCTCAGGACTGCAACAAAGAAAGGTAATCTGTAGTTGTCAGCTCGGGCCCGTATAGCAGCTATAGAATATGACAGGTACCACCTCCTCGTCGCCATCCCCGAGGAAGGCAGGAGTTGTGAGGGACCACACTGATCCGGGCTTAAGCTCTGACAGGCCCTGCCTCCCACCCACCTCTGTCTCTGCAGTAATTAAATGAGTGCCAGTGGTGAGCAGCACTCAGGAAATTGGCCCTGTGCAGCTTGTGTCTCTGCTGTCAGTGTTTTTCAGGTGGTGGAGGCATGAGAGGACGACGGCGGCGAGGTAGAAAAACAGAGAAACAGAGAAATGTGGGAATGTAAACAAGGCGAGGTGGCACAATAGTGACAAATCGAGAGACAATCTATATCGAGAGACAAAGAGCTCGAGTGAAATGTCCGTCAAGATTAGAGAGGAAATGAGCGGGAGGAAGTGTGAATGTCACAGCATCTCTCCTCGCGCTCTCCGACTTGTACATTAACGAGAAAAACTCGAGTGATGTCATTTCCCGGCGGGTGAGGAGCCTCGCACGACACCTTTTTCACGCTCCCCGTCAATTTGTTCTTTGAATACAAGGGTGAGAAGGACCCGGTGTCACTGCGGAATTAGTGAGACAACTGCAGAGGAGAAAGTGATATTGTGTCAAGGTGACAGCTAGTGTGGCCTTGAGAGTCAGAGGAGATGCTATTTAACTGTCAGTAAAAGCAACTGTAAAAAGATGCAGTAAAATAAACGCCATAAACCATCGATCGCATCTGAACTCCTCCTGCAGTAAATAATGTGAGGATGTCCTTAAAGGTCTAGATTGAGAGCTTGAACGTGAAGGAGAATTTAGAAGACTTAGGAAAAGACAAAGGCGGTGCTTAGAGAATCTGACTGCATTTACACAACAGATGTTGTTTATTTATAACACAGAAAATGAGTAGGCTAAAGTGACACACTCAATGCTGTAACATTTCGAGTGAGGATTCCTGTCCAAAACAGAATCACACCTCCTAAGAAGTGCTCAGTTTATCCGTAGTGTTTACAATTAAACAGCAACGGATGTTATTGACAGCCAAATGGTGTCCTTCATAAAGGATGGTCCAGTGTACCCTATGCTAAAGGAGATAAGGAAGGAAGCACTGAAGCACCTTTCCTCTGTTAATTATTTTAATATAAACAAATGTCACTCATTATTACACTTGAAGTGCTTCAGCAGCCTTTTCCTACTCCCATTTCTTTAAGCTCGTAACACATGGCAAGTGAAAGTGAAGAAGCGTATTTCCCAAAAAGGTCAAACTATTCCTTTGACACACTTAGAAATAGAGTAAAGTAAATAGACTTAAGAACAAGACATTGTGGTTTTAAGAGCAGCTACTTGTTGGGAGCTATTTCTTGAAAAACAACCACCAAGTCGTGTCCTCGTATGTTTGTGAACTCTTAACTCCACCGTGAAGTGTAAATAAATGACAATTTACTAGAGTACTCTCAGTGGAACAGAGCGTATCTCTGTTCCCAGCTCAATATCCTCTTTTAATATGATGCATTAAAGAGACTTTTCAAACAGTTATGTTCTCAGCTCATGTTTTCTCCCTAGGTTAAATGTTCAATGTATGTTTCCCTGGGTAAATATGTTGAAATCACCCACAGCTTAGCTACTGATATTCCAAATATGTCCTCAAATTTGTGGTCATTTTTCTTGACTTTTGACTTTTATATCTCCACAGTGGCTGAACGGATTTTTACCATTCAAACTGCATTTGAAGCACCTATCTCCCTTCGTTCTTTTGCAATTTGAAGTGCAAAGATAACCCCTACCAATCACTTACAATATTAGTTTATAGCAAGAGAGACACATACTCTGGGATCATGGGGATGATCCCCTCTAGGTGCAGTAGCTTGGCTTGGTAGCCAACAAACAAGAGTTGTAGGAAGGTGTTGTTTTGGCAGATTTGATGGAGCTTGGCTGGCGTTTTAAGTTTTATGCGAAGCTAAGCGAAACATTAATGGACTGACCTCTGTACTGGATATGTAACTTCTAAAACAACTGTACCTGCTTTGCTTACCCCCCTGAACCGCTGCCCAGAACTGCACCACTTCGACGGGCCAACACTTGAGCACCAAGTGCAAGTCATCACGTTTCTTCAGATTGGATTTTTTGCTGTTCTAGAGGGCTTGAGGTGTGTGTGTTCATCTGAAATGAGATTCCTTGGCTGCAATTTGTACACCCTTCAGCGATGGTTCCACTTAGCTGGGAGGTGACAGAGGAAGTTAATTGGCTTCTTTACTTGCAGCGGCAAAGGCTGTTGATCAAGCGTTGGCACGCCGCACGCCCTGGGAGGCGAGACGTGTTCGCACTTTGTGAGGACTTGCCGATGGTATCTGAGCGGCTGCTATTGTTATTGGTGGTCGATCATCAGATAACACGCACGATACAAAAGATACAGCGTGTTTTATTTATTTATCCCTGTCTAAGGATACGTTTGAAAAGAGGTAGTGGGACAAAAGGAATGATTCAATGTCAAGGTTGCTCATTCTAAATAGAAAAAAAAAAAATGAAAAGGGCTAAATGTGAAAGGTGATATGCACAGCAGTGTCAGGAAACGACTACAATGACGCAAGTTATCCGAGTTCTAAAGGACAAAGGGGGAATCAAAGGGAGAATAAAGTAGTAATGAAGGCAGAGAGGGAGAGCAGAAAGGGGACCTGATGGTTAGCAGATAACACACACAATACAAATGACAGTAGAGTTATAAATAAAAGCGAACACGGGGGCAGGTTGGCACAGAGTATCATGTGCAGGTCAATTGCTGGCAGACAGTGTCATGCCGATCTGTTCTTGTTACAGCAGCTGTCCGGCTGTCGTCGACACGCATCGTTTGCATTAACTGATAATCTGTGACCCTGTAGGGAAACATTTCCAGCATTGACCTGACGCAGGGAAACTGCGTGGGCGTGTATATATGGCTGTGTTGCATGTTTGTGTATGTGCATGAATGTGTCACTGGGTGTTTTTATGTAAATGAATGTTAACATGCTGTATCTTATGTTTAATTTTACATTTTTGTGTGATTGTACTGTATGTGCATGTGCAGTGTATATATATCGTATAGTATGTATATACAGCCCATTTTCACTCCTAAAGGTCTTTACACACTAGGAACATGATGAATAAACAACATGCAAATATTATATGTTTAGGGCTTTTATTGTGAAGGGTAAGAGCTGTAGGAGTGGATCTAATCTGTGCTGCCTTTGGAGTAATAAAGTTTGCCGTCCTGGTTCAGATTACAGAGCCTCCGTGTTGTTATTCCTTAAATATAGGCGCAACTCAATCCGTTCCGTGGTCGATGCCATTATTTGTCACTTTTTCACGCGGTAATATTCGCATTCTGTGTGAAAGTGAACAGTTTGAAAAAATATATTGACGTGTGGAAAAAAAAATGCTGCCGATGTGCAACAACCTTAAGTTGCAGCTTGGTCAGCGCAAGCGTCAAACTATGGCGCTCTACGTGGCTGTAGTTAAGGCGGGAGCAAAGAAGGAAGTCAGGTGACGCAGTAGAAAGAGTGATAAAAGTGGATAAAGTCTGAGTAGGGAGAAGGTCGGAGTGGATCGATGGGTCAAAAAACACGGGACTTTCACCCAGGAGACCGGTGTTGTGTACCGTGTGAAACTAAAAGTCAACGTTCTCTTATTTTGATTTACGTCCGTAACTTAATAACGTAAAAATCATAGTCATTTTAAGCCATTTTTCCCAAACCTAACCCAGTAGTTTTGTTGCATTTTTTGCTTTTTGTTTCAATTTACAACATTAACCACACATTTAAAACTGTAATCCGGGAGAAAATACATTTCCCTCGAAACATAATTGAGAATGCAGTTTAGTTGTATAGAAACATAATATTGTAGGAGACCATGTAGGTGTGTTTCTTTTTCCTTTATCTGTCTAGCCCGAGAGCCATTAGAATAGGGGTTGAAGGTTTGTTTGCTCTGTGTGAGTGTGTGAGACTCTCTCGGGGTAATAACCTAGTGAAGCAAGGCTGGGATCAAATTCAAGGCAGCTTTGATTAAAGCTCAAAACACACATACAACACTCTGACACTTAGATCACATTTCATTCAAATCTTAAAATGACCCCTTCCTACACAGCCTTGAACACCCTCCACAGTGTGACACACACCACAAGTGTACGTTTGCATGGACGATGATGCCCTGAATGGCCATTTCTCCTCTGTAAAAACAATGATCTAAGAGCCAGATTCTCTCAATAACCACGTAGTTATTGTGTTCATGCGTCCGAGCACTGTAATACACGACCGTGTGAGTGTCTAGACATGGTTTAGTGGCTTATCAAGTGGGTTTTGTGATTGTTCATTGATTGGCGGAGTTGGTACGAAATTGCTGCTGAAAAGGGAGGACTGGTTAATTATAAATACAGCCCCCACCGCACTACTGCGTACAAAATCTCACTTCCACACACGCACACGGTCACATTTACAGCATATAATAAACACACCTGCCCCAGCAGCCAGACACAACCTCAGTCTAGACTAAGATTCTCTTCGCCCCACAAGAACAGGGTTCCTTGTTCCTGCGTCCAGCCGGAGCTGAGCCCTCTGTGTTTACGAGGGTATTTCCTACCACGCGGTATTAAGTAAAGGCAGGAACAGGTTAGTGGAGCGTAAAATGCCCCCTTCATTTATAACAAAGCTGCTCTTTGAAGATTAGCATACTGTTTGCTGCTGGACTTAGATTTGGGCTCGAACTGAAATGATCAAAATTACACATTTCGCAGGCAAAAGTTCACTATATCCCAAACAGGAGTGTGTGTTTGTGTCAGTTTGAGGGTGTGTGTGTGTGTGTGGTTCACAAAGTGGATGATTAAAGTGGAGAAAAAGGGAGACAGCTGATTGTAATTGGCTGAGGCAGTGGCATTCCAGCGCCTCGACTCAAGAGGCTCTTTGATTGTGGGGAATCAAGTGTGTTTAAATATTTTCAGGCAAACACACAAGAGTTTTCAATGTGACTTTATTTTCCCACAAGGCCAAAGTGAAACTATAACCTGCAAAAATAATCCCCTAAGACTATAAAAGGACTGTTTTAAAGGGACAGTGTGTAGGAATTGGCGGCATCTAGTGGTGTGGTTGCAGATTGCAACCAGCTGAGTACCCCTCCTCTCACTCCTCCCTTTCAACGGCCGTGGTAATGTGAACCGTCAGTGCAAAACCGTGGTAACACCGTTCGCCTCGCTCAGAGGCCATCCTTACCATAATAACACTACTTTAGGAGCAACGGAAGTCAGGCGGCGGCTGGCGGTAACACGGTTTTGCACTCTGTGGATCACATTACCACAGTTCACAAGCGTGTCGGAGAACTACGATGGCCTTCAGGTAACATAAAAATGCAAAAGGCTTTCTGTAATGTTTGGTTTGTCCATTCTGGGCTACTGTAGAAATGTGGCGGAGCTACAGAGTGCTACAGGAATGAGTCCAAAAAACCCGGAAATGAGTTATCATTTTAGCACTTCCGGTTCCCTCGTCTGGAAGTCATTGGGTTTTTGTACACTAATGAAAACAGTTATATATTATATTACATTTCTGCTAATAATTCCCCCGAAATGTTACACACTGTTCCTTTAAATAAAATGTCTAAATGCATTGTGTAATTCATTATGTAACAGCTAATTAATCATGGACATAAATGTCCACTGCCCACACACATATTATCTAATACTCATAAGGAAACAAGAAAGTAAACACACAATTGGTGTTACATAAGGTACATATTCACATTTTTAAAAGTTCTCTATTAAATACACATTTTTGTCCGTCTCGTAATAAGATTAAAAACAACTTTATCTCTATTAGCAGCTCCTTCTTTTGGCGTTCCTAAAAATCAAAGCATATCGGACTTTATCATGTGTACTTCTACCCCTGTGGATTTATTAGTTGCTATAAAAAAATTATTGCAGCTATTATGCGGTAACTTTGGAAATATGTTGGAAAAACAATCATCAACCTGTCGTCTGTTTGCAATGAATGTTTAACAGTAAGGCAGTCCTATAATGGGGTCAACAGTCCAGCAATTCAGAATAATTTAGTTTCACTGGAATGACCCAATAAAGAAAATGATGCACCTTAATATTGCTTGAAAGGATGTTATCTGGAATTCATGTTAATTAACAAACACATTTTATAGCTGTTGTGTTCACAAGATCAAAACTAGTCCTACTTTTACTATAATTTTACAGTAGCCTATTACCCTTCAGACTCCTCAAATTGCGGTATATGAGTCTAGGAAATATAGCTGTTCTTTTATGGATCATATAATAAAAGGAGCATGGTATTACCTGTACACATTACCACACACACACACAAACACACAACCCTTCATTAGTAGCAGCCTATTCACCAGTGTGGCGAGCCAAGAAAATCCAACCATATGGGGCAGTAGGAAACAGAAAGGACAGCATGTGTTAGCAAAAGATAAAGCTTAGTTTTGTAGTGCTGTGCTGCCTTCAGGGAACACTGCAAATTTGGGCCCACCATCAAAGAGAGGGCCGTGAAGAAAAAAAATGTCACATTAACAATGGAACAAATGCATTTTTAGTTCTTTATGGATATTTAAAAGCAGTTTTTTGTTTTTTTACTGTGACTGAGGACGTTACAGTATATTTCATAACTATACTGTATCACTTACAATGACCTCAAACCGCAGAATTTGATGGCATCTGTGAAGCTCTACTCCCGAGACCAAGACCGAGGCTCCCCATGCACAGGCTGATGCGTGCCACAGGGGTCTGTCCTGCTCATGGCTATTGCCATAGCGACAGGCCCCTTTGAAGAGCGTCCCAGCGTCACCTTCAAGTGACTGTTTTGCTTTTGTTCTTGGTAATTAAAATGGATTATCTGGGTTTTTTTTTTTTTTTTACTCCCCCCCCCTGCAACGCTTTTACACATTCATTCTCCTCCTGTGTTTGCAGAGGGCTTTGATTGGAACAATTAAAGTAGAGGGGAGACAGACAGACGGACAGACTAATGACTAATTGATTATCAACGGAGAGAGGCCTTAATCCATGATGTCCCTTTAACCTTAAAACACAAGCTGGATGGACAGTTAAAAGATGCAGAATATGGTACTGTACTATGGTCAATACAAAAAATATGTATGACATTTTGGGAAATACACACATTTGCTTTCTTTTCTTTTCTTAGCACTAGAGGGAAGCCAACGTATCGTCATGCAATGGTTCGTACGATATTTTACGAAAAGTTATTCCTATTTTTTTGTGTGTTTTCCTACAAATATCCTTCGAACATGTGACGTACGTGTCAATTTCCACTCCAGTCTTTTCAAAATAAACTTACATCTTCACAGGAAACAACTTGGTTAGGTTTAGGCAACAAAACTACTTAAGTTTAGGAAAAGATCAGCTTGGTTTGGTTTAGGAAAATATCGACTCGGTTAGGTCTAGGAAAAGATCGACTCGGTTAGGTTTAGGAAAAGATCGGCTCGGTTTGGTTTAGGAAAAGATGGACTCGGTTTGGTTTAGGAAAAGATCCAATCAGTTAGGTTTAGGAAAAGATCGACTCGGTTAGGTTTAGGAAAAGATGGACTCGGTTTGGTTTAGGAAAAGATCGACTCGGTTAGGTTAAGGAAAAGATAGACTCAGTTAGATTTAGGAAAAGATGGACTCGTGAGGTTTAGGTAACAATACGACTTGGTTAGGTTTATGTAAAAAAATTACTTAATTAGGTTCAGGAAAAGATCGTGGTTTGGGTTAAAAAACTCCAGAAGTCATGTAATTTATGTCCAGATGTTACGTGACAAATAAATCAACTTCTAGTTTCAAACGAGGTACGAACACCGGTCACCTGGTCTCCAAAAGGCCAGTTTTTTGACCCGCCCATCCACCCTAACCTCCTCCTTACGTGGTGTTTGTCACTCTTTATACTTCCTGGTTCACAATTACATGGACTACATATAAATTGATTTTGTGGGATATATGCAGATTACAGTGCATTACTTTTTGTAGGTATAGCTACGAGCAGTGTATGAGAACAGCCTGAGGAAACCACTAGCCTGTCTTCAAGGAGTCTCCGCACTACATTACTGTAATGTTAATGGCCTTTAGGTGGCCCTGGTCACTGTAGAAGTTGCAAGACTCATCTAATTATGCATACTACAGAGCTGATGCAGATGACAAGATGGCCCAGCGGTTAGAAACACATAGCCCTATAACTAAATGATGTAACTTTCAATCACTGCAACAGTCATCTGTCCTGTCAAAGTGTCCTTCGGAGCCCTATTAAGAAGAGCATTAGCTAAACTGTCTGAACTGCTGTATCAGAGAGACGTAGTCCGGGGTCAACCTTGATGCATAATTTCTTAAAAAAGGAGTGCAACGACAGTGATGGATAGCCCAAGGAGAGGAGAGGTAAAGCGAGGAAAAGATGGTCTGACGGACGGAGAGAGGGGAAGAAAAGAAAAGGGTTCAGGGAGATATGAGAAGCAAAGCAGACATCAAGAAGAGGACGGAGAAGAAAGCCACAAAGGGAAAGGAAGAAATTGGCTTGAAGCGGAGTAAGTAGAATCAAAGCACCAGAGTCTCATCTTTTTTTTTTTTTTACAGAAGCGCTTTGGATGGGGATTACATAGGGAACAGTGCCAGGGAAACGGAGAGAGGTAGAGAGACACAGAGAGAGGATGGGGCAACAGTAGGAGAGAGAGGGGGCGCTGACCTACTTTGAATGGGAAATTCTAATTCGGCATCTGCAGAAAAAAGAGGAAATGAAAAAGAAGAACAAGATGATAGAGGCTTCTTGCTACCAGAGGCTCCTCCAGCAAATCTGAACCAGGCAGTTCTGTTGTCCCACACAGGCCTTTGTCTCACAAGAAATCATCTCGGCTCCATTGAATTTTCCAGCTATTCAGAACAGAGCCAATCAATCTTTCTTCATAATTTGTCTGCATTAGGCTTTAATGGAAACAACCTACACAAAGCCCATTCGTCTTGTGTCACGGTATGTTTGATGTCCTCCATCTATTCGGTTTCCTCCCCTATACTTCACGGTTCGAACCTGAATTCTTAATCCATTTATAATTAAATGTCATATATTCTAAAGGACAGGAGATTAATAAACGGAGAGGTGAGAGACGGCGGGGCAGAGAAAACAAATATTGACCGTAGGAACGTGCACGGACATATGGGGGAAAGCCGCGGGGACCGTCTGAGAGAGAGGGATTGTGTGTCTTTGTTACATTTGATAGATATGATGAATGGTCAGAGCATTTTAATCTAAACGTGCAGTATGAGTAAACGCGCACAGACGTATATACACACCAGTCGTACTGTCCTGGAGGTTCTTATAAAAGGGATTTCCACTTCAAATACCAAGCTACACACTCACACAAAAGGCAATTTTCCTGAGTGCACACAGATAAGAATCACAGCTATGCATACAGATTGGTGCAAACATGTATTGCAAAGAAACACACTAAAGAAAACAAATATAGAGCCACACGATAGACTGTATATAAGAAGTGGACGTAGTCACAGTGACGTCACATACTGGTTTGTGGACTGCTGTTTTGAAGCCTCGAGTTCGGCATTTTGGCCGTCGCCATCTAGGTTTTTTGCAACCAGAAGTGACACGAGAGGGTGGAGCTAAGTACAACCGATCTCCGAATTTTAGGCGAACAAAAATGTTATAATCAACTTTCATGAACTGAAAACACACTGTGAAATGGTTAAAGTTGTAAGATGAAAACAGATAACTCCCAGACCGGACAACGCCGTGGTAGCGACCTGTCAATCACAAGGTAGCCACGCCCTAAAGCATCCCCTGCTTTATGGTCTATTTCTCTCTAAATGGGACCATAATTTACTAAATGAACATCATGCTGTATTGAAGAAGACTTGAAACTAGCGATTGAGACCATAAACTCATGTTTACAATGTTTACTGAGCAGTAATAAATCAAGTGAGAAGTATAGGCTCATTTTCTCATAGACTTCTATACAATCAGACTTCTTTTTGCAACCAGAGGAGTCGCCCCCTGCATTGGCTTCACTTTGCTAACCCGGAGGTTGCAAATGCAGACAAAGGAGCTTTTCCCTCCTTTGCCCATCTACACACCTGCTCTGAATCAGCCTCATTAGTCCTTTCCTCTTCCAAGAGTTCTTCACAGCCAATCAGCTCATTTCTTGTTCCAGTGTTTTTCCTCTGTCCAATCAGCTCCTTGCCAGTTCTCCTACCTAATCACCTAATTCCCTTCACCTGAGCTTCTCCGCCCATCTCTCCACCTGCACTTCATCCCCTCGTCATAGTAGTTTGTATTTAAGTCCTCTGGTTTTCACTTCGCTCTTTGTTGGATCCCTGGCTTTGTTCTGTGATGTTCAGTTTTGCCTCATCTGCATAAAGCTTAGTTTAGGGTCCACCTGCTCCACTCTCCATGACATAAAAAAGGATAGAACTGCAAAGCAGAACTGCAAAAAATAGCACTATACTGCTTTGTTTGTGTGTCGCTATATGAAGAAGATTGAAGGAATAGTTTGACATTTTGGGAAATACGGTTATTCATCTTAGAGTTAGATGAGAAGGTTGATACCACAGTCATTTCTCAGTTACATGTGAAACTACAGCCAGCAGCCAGTTAGTGTGGCATAAAGACTGGTAAAAGGGGGGGGAAAGCTAGCTTGGCTCCGTCCGGTGTTGCCAGAGTCACAACTTAAAACCCGCCCATTTCAATAATAACCAGCCCAAATCATAACTTTGCCAGAAACATGTGTTAAACCGTACCATTACATGCACAATAGAAAACACATCATAAGCATACAAAGCTTCATATCTGCATTAAATATCCAAAGATAAAATGTTAGATAAATAGTCTATTGAAACCCACAAAGAGGGCAGTCAAACAACCAAATATACAAATTCCCATGTCAATGTCAGCGATGATGACGTCAAGGTAAATGGGTCCTCTGTAAATAGGTCCTAACAACGACTGAATACAACTGATGTCAATCAATATATCTCAAATTAAATGAGTCAATAATGAGTGAATGGACACAACAAACTTGTTTGGTGATATTGTTTTCACAATATTTCCAAAACCCTGCAAAATGTTGACAAAAGCAGCCAAAATTTCATCTATTACAAGCCCAAGGCTATTTCCCCCGCCCAACTTAATCAAAAGTAGCGGTAAACCAGTTCAATCTAGTAACACTGGCTCCAACCAGGGGCAAAATCAATCTATCTACTCTTGGCATTACCGTGAGGTTGTCAGGTAACCAACGGAGACTTACATCCACCATTTTTTGGATCTCGCTGATCTGTGTAGTACATTTCTTTCTCGCAAAACTATAAAAATAACACATCAAACAAAACTCTAGATGTCTAGCGAGTCAAAATGTTGCTTTGTGTTGGTGTTTACACCTTAACCAATAACCTGAGGTGGTTTTTTCGAGTATTCCGCGCTGGATCAAACCTTTGATGGGTATCTGCAGAGTGCAGGTGGTCGTGCCCATTTTGGCAGAAGATCTCATCAGCTCCCTCGGGCACGGAGGGTAGATGAACCTGGGATTGATGGGAATAGAAGAGGACATGCTCCTCCTGGATGAGTCACCCAGTGCTCCAAACACACACAAACATACAGGAATGAACATACAACTGCAGAGAATAAAGAAATGGTAACACAATCTACTGTAAAAATCACAAGCAGTAAATTCTCACTTGCACACATGTACACTTTATTTAGCTTGTCACCCTTTTTTTTTCCAAGGGTGCGCTAATGTGCGACTTTATGGCTCCTTTATTTTCTTCATTGAGCTTCTTTCATTAAACAGAAGCAAAAAATTGGCTCTTCAGTCCGAGCCCGAAGCGCAATGAAAATATTTTAATCCTCCAAGCAGCCCCGCAACCTTTTTAAAGCACCCTTCTTTCATTAGTGCTCAAAGCCAATTAGCTCTAAATGTCCATATGTTGCAAAAACTTCATATGGAACAAGAACATTTATAAGGCTGAAAATAAGCACAGCTGCACGCTCGCTCACCCTTCCACGTCGCCACCAAACGATCTCTTTCCAACACACACCCACGGGCTCGTATTCATTAGCTCGCCCTAAGTGTGTGAGAAGCTTTTCCGCACGCTCTTGGCGCTCTAATGTAATTGTCTCATAGATTGTCTCTAGCAGACTAATATGGAAACTTCTATGCCAGAGCGAAATCGCTCCATCGAGCCGAGTGTGCATAATACGTGGTTGTGTGAGGGGGAAAGTGCAAGACAGGTGAAAACGAGCATCGACAACCTGAAAGAGGATCCCTCTGAGTTAAAGATTCTCTCCCCTACTTTGCTGTCGGGGTAATAAAGGGTCGAGACGAGAGAGGGGGGATGATGTCATTCTTGCAATCGATGGAGCAGCGAGTCTGCTTGATCCGATTTCTCCTAAATTTATTAGCATCATACGCCACAGGGGCCTCTGGGGTGAAACCGAGTGGCAGCCGGGAGAGGATAACATGACTGATTCTCCCTCCCCACACACAGATCTGCGCACTCCGCAAATAGAAGGTGCGTCAGCCAATTGTCAATACTGATGGATTGTCACAAGCTGTGCCATATTGAGAAAGCCAATCACTTACTGTAGGACCAAAAGGTCATCAAAATAAAGTATATAAAATATAAAAAAGGAAGGATGCTCTTCTCCCACATCTCCCCGCATGGGAACTCGAGGGTTAAGGGTCTTTTGTGTCTCACTGGTGCTGACCTCCAAGTCTTATAAATAAGAGATAAACCCATTAGATACTCCAGAGCGAGGCAGGAGGTGGGGCAGCTATCAACAGCCTGGGACCAGTGGGAGGATAGGATCCATGTGAGCTCATTGTTCGTCTGTGTCCTGCTTTATAACATGTGCCAACAAAAAAAAATGAAACTGTGCGTGTGTGAATGAAACAACAGCATGTAATGCATTGTGAGCATATGGCATATGTCAGTCCCAGCATATGTTGAATATCATCATCATTGTGTGTGTTATAGGAATAGTGTGTTTATAGAGTTTGTGGGTGTGTACGCTCAATCTAAAGCTTGAGATCGTGATAACGGAGACAATGAGCTTCTCTTCCCTGGTTCCAAACAGTCCACACTATGATGTAACATGTCACGGAGCATCCTGTTCTTTCCAAGTTTTCAGCCATGTTAAAGACGGCCCATTATACTTCTGTGCTTTTTCCCTTTCCTTTCGTTTGTTAAATAGTTTTTAGTGCGTGTAAAAGGTCTGCAAAGTTAGAAAGTCCAGGCCAAAGGGAGTTACTCTCCCCCACAGAAAAAATGCTCCTGAACTGCCTGAAACGCCTTGATTGAAGTCCCGCCTTTCTTCCGTAACATGGTGATGTCACCAAGTAATACATTTGTGGCTCTAGGGATGGCAGTGTCACTTTGGTCAAAACTGAAATATCTCAATAACAATAATAAGTGGCTTGCCAGGAAATTTGGTGCAGATATTGATGCTCTCCAGAGGATGAACCCTAATGACTTTGGTGACCCCTTAACGTTTCCTCTAGCGCCACCAGCAGGTCAAATTTTTCCAATGCCATAACCAAATACCTGCAAAACTAATGACATTCACATCAGTCTCAGCTATACTCTGTGTTTAGTGCTAATTAGCAACCATGCTATCATGTCAATACTTTTTGGAACAAGGTCGATTAAAGGCAACAAACCAATCACGTTGTACAGAACGGGTATTTTTGCATTTTTCGTCACGCCCCCGGCGTGTAAAGGCCTTAATACACGTCAGCATGTTAGCATTGTCATTGTGAGCTATGTTGCCAATGCTAGTGTTAGCATTCAGATCAAAGCAGCCTGTAGACTATTTGTCTTGTTTACCGTCACACAGATTCATACTTGTAGTCACAAATCAGCCATAAAAATGTACAAAATATATTTGTTCCCAAAAACATAACGGAAAAAACAAACTCATAAATAAACAAAGAAAAGTGTACAGATGGCCATTATGCTGAATATTTGATGTGCCGACTTGGGACACTGAAGGAAATAACAAAACAAAAGAGAGAGGAGGGAGTATGAGAATCACGGAGAGGAATGTTATGATGATTATATTGCCTCATAAATGACCATGCCCAGCCAAAACTGGAAGGAAAACTATCCATAAAGTGTGCGCAGAGGCTATTTCACAAGGGCTTGCATATACACCATGTGTTGCATTTTAAATGTGTGTTGTTGTACAGCATATATGGCACACTTGCCTTGGCTTTATGCACTTATGTAACTATGTGGCAGAGGATAAAGTGAATCTATGGGGGATTTCGGCGATGAAGGCATGACTGGAGGCTTGCCAGGGGGTAAAAAATGAGCCCAGAGATTACTGGGATCCACAACTAACCGCATCTCAATGTCACCCAGTGTCTCTTAGCTACAGAGAGGGCATCTGGTTCGAGGAATATGGGATTTACACTGATAGAGCAGATAGAAGGTGGCCATGACCTGCCATGAAAGACAGATCGAGGACTCTCATGGCATAAACGTGCCCGCATACATGTGTATCCCCTTTGTGTGTTGTTATTCCCGATTTCACAAAGGTTATCGGGTTTGCTGCTTTACCTCGTTACATATGACCTTTCACAGCATCACGCAGAATGTGTCAAGCCTAATTGCGCGTGGGACGGCAGTTTAGAAGCAAAAAAAATGACCTTCAAGCCAAGTTCCAGTCTCCTTGACCACAAACACACGCAAATGTGCGTGGAGTAGCATAAATAAACACACATACATACCTGATTTATGCATGCTGGTGTGTGTGTGTGTGTGTGTGTACACAAGTGGCTCACTATGTTACAGTCCATAAATCAGTTTAGTGTTATGCAGTACATGTCGAGGGAGTAAACACAGGGTACTTGGGGACAAACGTCCCCTTCAGGCTGTTTCTCATTTGACTGTGCGCTCCAGGTATTATTCGTGGTTTATTTGATAGGGACAGATTACTGGAAACAGTATCATAGTGTTTTGTAGCAGAAGCAACACCCGTCCTTAGGAGGACTTTATCACATGACACACATGCTAGTAGCCAATAGCTGTGCAGCCCTCCTGCTTGCCACACATAAAGGGAGGTACGCACTGACGAGTTATATTCACTTACTGGATCATTTATACAAAAGTCTGTATATAAATTTATTTTGCTACTTAGTAGGCCACAAACTGTTTACATCTGGTATTTGCACACAGTTGCATATAAGGATTAGGCTACATTAATATTAGTAGTAGTCCAAAAGTCAGAATTTATTGAAAATACATAGATGTAATCATTTCCAAAATTCACAACATGTTTTTATCTGACGAAGTATTCAGCTTCATTCCATATTTGTTGGCGTTTAGCCTTTCAAAACAATATTTTCACTGCGGTCAAAAACCTATTTGCTCTCCCACTTGCTGCACATAAAGGGAGGCCCGCACTGACAAGTTATATTCACTTGCTGGATAATTTATACAAAAGTCGGTATATAAAACTTTTTGTTGGCATTTAGCTTTTCAAAAACAACTTTTTTCACTGCAGTCAAAAAACGATTTGCTCTCCCGCTTGCCGCACATAAAGGGAGGTCTGCACGGACGAGTTATATTTATTAAAGTAAGTTGATTTAATAAAAAAAAAAGATTAACTCATTTAATACACTGAATCACTTTATTCAAATTGAGGATTTTGATCGAGGATCTTAATTGTTTTTAGGGTGATGATGTCAGAAAAAATGGGGAGGGCTCATCTTTTCTTAGATACAAGTAAGGGGGCTTCAAGGAAAATAGGTTGGGAACCACTGCGCTAAGGGATTATATTCCATTAAAGTGAATTCACCATTGTCTGCTGCTATAAAGGGATAAGTACAGTTTGTAGTGTATCTTAATCCTGGGTGCTGACCGGCGTGGTCAATAACAGTGTAGTGTAGCCACAGGGCGGGACAATGAATACTGCCTTTCTTTTCAGTGGAGACATCAACGGGGCCGATTGTACTACAGTGATCGGTGACATCATTCATTCTCTCAGCAGGGCAATACACACACATACAAACACACACACACACGCCTCCTGGGCCGCCCTCTCCACAGGCCAGTAGCTCTAAAAGGAGCCTCTCACAAAACACGAGGTCAAGAAGTCCAGTGAGTAGGGGGCGGGCGGAGAACTCCATTGACCTACATCACAGACATAATCAACAATGGTCATTTCATGAGTCTCCACACAACAACACGCACACACACAGGCCTACTATCACTTTCCAGCAAACACCACAACCTGCGTCTGTCTCGGAGGTCATAATAGGCGGCTTGTTATTAGCAAGCCGTCCCGACCCCCGTAGAACTGTCTGCCGAGGCCTTCGCCAGTTCAATGGGCCTCTTATGTCTCCAGAGAGAAACAGCACAGTGCCAAACAAGACTGGCACAGAGAGGGAACAGCGTGGGCACGTGGGGAAAGCGTGGGTGATGCGCGGCCCGTCTCGTGATCCGACACAATAAGTTGTTAATGGGGAAGCTGGCAAGACGGAAAACAAAAGGGATAGGTGAACAAGAGCAAAAGTCTTTAGACACTGCATGGTCTCATGTGACATGATGAACCATTTCACACCAGAAAACAAAATGGTTCGATTGATGGAAAGCTTGCCACGAGCTTAACACAAATCATAGTGTGTAAACATTTGTAACATGGCTACACTTTGTATGTTAACATGCTGACAATTGGTGGAAAGTTTTACCCACAGTTTCTCATGAATGGCAATGAACGTTTGTAGCAAATTTCATGGTCATCCATTAAATAGTTGTCGAGATGTTTTACTCAGGTCAAAGAGGTGGACCACATTGCCTTTCTTAGAGCTACGCCACTAGCGCTCAGCTCCTTAAAGGAACAGTGTGTAGCACTTAGGGGGATCTATTGGCAGAAATGGAATATAATATCAATAAGTATGTTTTCTTTAGAGTATAATCATCTGAAAATAAAAAAAATAAAAAATTAGATTGAGCTGTTTATATCTGCATAGGGAGCGGGTCCTCTTCACAGAGTCGGCCGCCACGTTTCTAGAGTAGCCCAGACCAGACAAACCAAACACTGGCTCTAGATAGGGCCATTTGCATTTTTTGCATCAGCCACCGTCGTTCTCCTACAAGCTTGGCACACGGGAGAAAGAAGTTTCAGTTGGTTGCAATCTGCAACTTCACCACTAGATGCCGCCACATCCTGCCCACTGCACCTTCAAAGAAGCGCTGTACGATATCCAGAGCATTAATGTAACGTCAAACATCTATTTGCTATGTAAAGATATAGTTATAAGTCGCTTTCTGTCTGTCTGTGTTGTAATCCAAGCTTCTCTGTGCTTTGTTGACATAGCCGGGCCGGCCATTGCGTGCGCTCATACGGCGGTTGCAGCTGATAACGCCGTCCCGACCGATGGCGAATTGTTGCGGAAGCGTAGCAACCAACCTCCGGTTCCCCCTCAGATTAACACTGTTAGCTCTGCAGGCACTGTAGCCATTGTTAGCACCGTCAGTTATGAGCAACCGGCTCGGCCGTTGCCATGTTGAGAGCTGTGTGGAGGCAATAGATATGCTCTGAATTTCGAATTTAGCACCTTTTAAAGAACCGTTTTAAAACATGTAAAATATGTTTTACATATAACAGAACTGCACACCAGTTGGAGCAGATACACAATCGGCTTGTTTAACGCTGTAATCCACACCAGCGTCACAAAATGTCTGACTGTTTGGGATGCAAATTATTGAGTGTCATGAGGGATCCACAGAGATGCTGTGACTGAGAGATAGTATCTGCTGTGTTTGCACGTCCTGTTAGGGGGTGGGGTGGGGGGGTGGTCACGCTGTGGAACAAAACAGCCCAGGGACAGCGAGTCTGTTGGAGAAACACACATTTGACAGCATCACCAGTATCACCAAGGACTTGTCTGTCTATCAACAAAGGCCGACTAATGACAGCAGATGATGTGTGGATTTGATGGCATGGCACGACTTTCCGTTCCTTATCTGCCGTCAAACTGCTCTCCGTGTACCGTAACAAGTTCGTCCGATAATCCCCGCATTGCTGAAGTGTGTGTGTGTTTGAATGTGTGTGTGAGAGCAAAGGGCCAGAGTGTCTGTATGTGTGTGGGTGTGTACAAAATCGATTGTGTATTCCTGTGTGTGTGTGTGGCTGATAAGCGTAAACAGTCCTCTCAGACTGCCGCATTTGCCTACGCTGATTACATCTCCTTGTCCTTCTCCAGAACCAAATCAGTCTTGCCCCTTCTTGCCGCGACACACACATAAACACACAGATTAAACAGTGCGGCCCCTGCACAGGCATGTGATGTATAAACACTTCAAACGGAGCAGATCCGAACCAGCCCGAGCTTCCCCTTTTTCGGCTACACTGTCAACAAACAAGGCCGTTTTTTGCACATGCAAATTTTTAAAACCCCAGAGGTAGATAGATGGAAATCTCGGACAATGATGAAGTCATTCTTTCCTGTGCTCCTGTATGCTAATGAAAGGCTTTATGTGGATGGGTTGTCAGGGGATTTATAATTACAAGCCCAAGGAGGAGGGCTAAGGAGCTGTAATGAGCCGTGCAGTGTGGTAGGTCCTAAACGCCTCCTGTGCATCCTGCTTCAGTGTATGTGAAAGTCGTGATTAAGTCGGATCAATGAGACGTAGGTTTCGTGTGCTGGTTTGACCACACAGAAAACAACCTATAGCCAGCAGGCGTTGTTGTTTGGCAGCAAAAAAAAAAGTACAAGCTATTACTAAATGCAACCGCAAGAGGAAGGTTTATGAGAGGGGAAAAGCTCTCGGGTAACCTTCCTCCTCAAGGAGTGGCAAAACAAATGCGATGTAAACAAATGTGACTCACGCCTTCTCTGGAACCATTTCAACGCATCCCATTCAAGAACAAATACAAGCACTCCAAGTTTAGAGTCACGTTGTTCTTGCAGAAGCTGGTGCCAGATTTCACTCATGCCAAACATAGCTGCTTACTGCTCTCACACTCATGTGATGAAATCATTGTTTATGAAGATTGAAAATGTGGGCCACTAAGTGCCTTTTGGCAATCTGGCGATGAGCAGCTGTAAGCCTGGAGGCCATATTGTCCAAAACTGGTTCTCCCGATACACCTACATGACCTTTAGGCCATCAGAGCCGTAAACAGCTCATCGTGCAGTCCTCGTAAATCACATGAAACTACAGCATGTGTTGGCGATTTCCCAGCTTTTATCTTGCTTCAGTGCTGTTTTCGACCTCTGCGTGAGGACAGTCAGAGGAAACAAGGCCATGCTTTACTGCAAGTGATCATCCCGGCTGATGAAAGAAAGCAGACACAGGGCGAAGGTGCGTTCAGGTAGTTCACATGAATTTGAACGCTTGACCGTTTGTGTTTAGTCCCAGCAAACAACCAATGTACCGACGGTAGATATAGGGTATGACAGCAAATCCGGCTTGTGAATTTGTCTGATGTTTTACTCTGAAAAACACACATGTGAGCTGATTCCAAATTCAACTGATCACCGAGACAGACGGCAGACACGTAGGAGGAACACAGCAGCTCATTCACCACGCTCACAGCCACTTGTGATTTGGCCTTTTAACATCTGTTGCACACTGACTGACCTTTGCACTGCAAATAGAGATCTGCTGAATGCTGCTGTTTGGCTGCCAAAAACATTTTTTCCACTGCATGACTGTCAACGAGAGAAAAGAAAAACTCTTAGAAGAAGGCAATAATGTGGATTTGTGAAGCTGAAAATGAAAGAATACGACTTATACGTCCACAAATAAAGCGTTATTTTGACATTGTGTGGGCGCCATGAGAAATTAACCGCTTCTACGAAATCCATTTATGCCTTCCCTTTTTGGTCTCATCCTCAGTCTCTCAAACTCCCCTCTTCTTTCTATAAATGTATTTACACCACAAACCATAGCGGGATCACTGAGACAAAAATCCCCTGAAAGAGGAAACTAGCTCTGTTGCGACAGACAGAGAAAACTGCTCTGGAGATAAAAACAACTAGGCCAAGTCAGGTTTTTTTTAATGCTTACGAAACAGAAAAGTGCATACTTTGATAAGTATGCAACTATCCTCTCATAACTCAGATAAGTACCTCCTCAAGGGCCTCTTAGAGTGAGAAATGACGACAGGGGGGCCCTTGGAATTTGGCTCACAGTCAGTCACATGCACGGGGGCAGTCATTTGGTAAATAGGTCCCTCAGATGGGACTACGCTGTTACCCACACCATCAATCTGACCACTAATTAGACAGTGCCTGGGAGAGACGGGGTTAATGTATAAAGCGAGGAACAAAAGAGGGTTATAAGAAAAGGAAGACGTTAAACGGACCAGAGTTTTTCTGTCTTTAGGGAACCTTAAAGCAGGGCTTCTCATCATTTTCGCCTTACAGTACACTACGACCCTTAAAATGAAGAAGCATCTACTTATGACACATCCTTACACGTTGCACATGTCAGAGATTTCCCTCTTTCGTATCCTGTTTATCATCTCGACTGTCCTGTCTTGTGACCCTCGTGCCCTTCTATCATCTTCAAGTTTAAGTTTATTAGTTTATTACGATCCCCATTAGCTGACGCCATGACGCCAGCTAGTCTTCCTGCGGTCTGACACAGAAATCACAATTATGTACATTCAAACATCTCATATAAAATCACTGTACTCACATTACCTTATATAAAAATTATGCCAGCAAATTCCATGTGGTGAAGTATACATATTTCAAACCTTAAGACACCACATACAAACAAAAAAACAAACTAATATATTCAAAATATCAGTATGCTAGAAGAATTTAAACATAATTCATAACGTTTTAAACATAATATCCTGTGAATAGTAACAATTAATGACATTGCTTCTTAGGACTAATGATTAGGGGATGTGCAATGAAGTTTTGTCTCTTTTTCTAAATGTATATAAAGAAAGATACATAATAAAAAGTCAATATTCCTACGTGTTTTATTGTGAAAATGTACTGCCAATTCTGCTGTATTTTATTTGCAGTTTTTTTCTCTGTTTATTGGTTTATGAAATTTGATTTGTATTAGTTACTTGTTATGTTCTGTTACCTGTTGTTCAATGATTCATTGCAAGATATTGCCTAGTTTTGCATTATGTACTTTACGTGTTGGAAAAGTTAATAAAATATACTTGAACTACAAAATTAATTATCCAGGGAAGGCTACTGTATTGATATGACGTTATATAATGCATATAAACAAGACTTTTTTGTTGTCTTATCTACCGGACTATATATATTATTATATATTATGAGTATATCTTTATTCATTGTATCATAAATGTTGTATTTTAGTGTATTTTCATAAATTTTATAGTTACAGTTGTAGTCAAAGTGCAGAGAAGCCATTCAGCTGCATCATTGTCAAGGTGAGGATTAAAATCTAATTTTTTCCTTTATTACATCTCCATTATAATCTCCTTGGTAATATAGTTTGGTTTACTTCGAATGGATTCATATTCCTTTGCTTCTTACCTTTCAAAGGAGACCAGATATATGCATCTAAGCCTTATGGTGGAGGAGCTATTCCTGATTCATTTTGGGTAGTTAGTTTAGGCCTTTTTTCCCGAGGGATAAGGATAGGGGACAATAGGTTAAATGAAGAAACGTCTACCAGAAGGACTTCTACTTCTTCATGCATGTCAAAATCAAGGCTCCAGACGTTTCCGAGTACAGCCAGGAGGGGGGGTGTTTCTGTGAGTGTGATTACACATTAACTTTACCCCTACACTACCCTAATTATTCACAGATTAGACCTAAAACTCTGGCAGGAATTGTTGATTGAGCAGGCCATGTGCTGGCCTAATGTTAGCATTTGTCAGTATTCATTGGTTTATTTTGAGTTATGCAGCACAAAGAAGTGTTTGACTTCATAAATTGATGGATTTATAACTTATCTTCTAGCCAAATATATCCTATCTTTTGATTGTATGTTATGCAGCTGCTTTGGATAAGGAAACAGAAAGCACTCAAGCTTCATAACACCTTTCTTCATGCCACAAATAATGGCATGTTGAAACAGGAAATTGAACCGACGCACCCAGAAATAACTGCTCTTACCCACAAAGCCCATGTGCACATACTAAAAAAAATCACACTTGCAAATGGAGAAATGAGCCAGCAGGTCAACATAACCAGATTTGAGATATTCAGATCAGCTTTCTCCACTCGCTCGCTGCCACACATGTCGAAGATCACATTCGTGATCAATCTCTCAGCTCCTCTTCACTCGCACTCGGCAATCAGCTCCACGACTGCACCCCCCACCAATCTCAATAATAACCTGATTTCATACGGACACACAATTTACACATCTTCACCTTGCTGCAAGGACGCTTTCTGTGAAAGGTTTTTACATACATTAGAATAAAGAACGCTTCATAAGCTTAACATCTTTGGTTATGAAAGCGTTGGAGATGATCCTATGAGAAGAGCGTGTCAGTCAAACGCTTTGTCTGTGATTGGGTGTGTTGTGTCTTTCTGCCTTATGGATTTAGATTTGCATTTGTCCCCTAAAGATCCTATTTGCGACCAAAAAGAGAAAAACCCAGGAGGCTTTTTCAGGGGGATGGGAAATATCTTTTGAAAAATGTGTTGCATACAAAATACTGCATATTTTCAGTGCTTCTGCATCTACATGAGGACTGTTTTTTCAGTGATAAAGTGCTGTATAAGTGGGTTCTTCTTTTGGATCTGCAGTCAATTGAATGTTGATATCAAATAAAGGTTTGATTTAACACTGTAAACCTTGGTGTCAGTAGTTGGAAAAATATGTCTGTGTGGTTTAATTCTCTATATTAACTCCTTTATATGTTTTGTTTCATGGAAAAACACCTCTTGATGCAGCTCGTGCATGAACATGGAAGCTCTACAAACACATTTTGTGTTTTTCTGCTTACTTTGGGAATACATAATCCAGTATAATGAGCATGGGCTGACAATATTATAAACATCTGAGCCAGACCTTTTCCTCGAAGCCTTGTTTTGTGCCAGGCAATGGTTGCCATCGATGTACTGCTACTTGGAGTTGGAGCGCAGTGATTTTGTGGCCAGTAGCAGTTGTTGTCTTTCTCGTCTATGCCAAGGAAAACATCCAGGCTGCACTTAAAATTGCTTCATAAAAAAACGAACGCCACGCTTCCTCTTCCAAACTTTAAATGTTACGGCTGTTAACTGGACGCAGAAGCATCCAGAAGTCTCACAATGCTTCCTTTCTTAATTTTCTCGACGTGTCCTCAGTGACACATAATATCTACTGGGTGTGCAAGTTATGGATGATCAGAATAAAAGCCGCAGAGAGCAATTTTTTAAATCACCCTTCCACAATGAAAAATGCATGGCTATAGCTAAATAGTTTGTTACATACAGCAGTACACCCAAGGTCAAGAGTTAGCATATTATTTAGCTACATTATTATGTGTGGTTCAAGGCTGGAATTGAACTTGGAATCGAGCTTTGCAGTAATGTGGGATGCGCTGTAACCACTCGGATACAAAGGCGCTCCGTGCTTATGTATCTAAACATCAGAACGATGTTATGTTAGAAAGAAATGACAGTCTGATATTACTTTTTTTTTCTTCTAATACTTAAATATGAATTAATTGTTTGATACTGCAGTTTTTGGTAAAGCATTTTTAGTTTGAACTTTCTGACTTTCAGAGCTGTTGTTGTGAGGTGAATCACAAAAAAAAGCACGAACCTCAATAAAATCAGCATTATCTGTTAGGGTCAAAAAAAAAAAAATAGGTAATTAACAACATTGAGATTCACTCCATTACGGAGGCAGTGACTGGTGTGTAATAGAAGGCAGGGAGGAGGAAGACGGATAACAGGGGAGTGTTGGGGAAAGGAGAAGCAGACATCACCCATTACCTCATTACCATTACTCTAAGTGACACTGGAGTTGATGAATGAAAGGGTATGAGAGCAATTTCATTACAGGCAGCGAATGGGAATGGGAGCTGGATGAGAATGGGGAAGAAGAAGATAAAAAAGCAGTGTATAAACAACAACCAAAAGCTATTATTTCAAGCTGGAAGTGCCTTTAACTCACTATTTCTTCCTTTAAAATCATGTTCCAGTGAGCTTTAAACTTACATAATGTGACTTACACAGACAATGCATTAACAGCTTGCTATCAGTATGTATGCGTGTAAGTGACTGCTCATGTCTAGACTCAGATCAAACAGTGAGAATAAGCCACCTGGAGTTTTCCACGTCTCGCACAATACAAACATTATCCACTTTCCAGTCAGGCAGGCAATTTTCCCTACGCAAATTACATATACTGTTTGTTCAACCAACATAATCACTGGGAACCAACCTCACCTGTTATACAGTGTATGAAGTGGAGATGAAAAACAGCAAATGTGACGTGCAGAACTTGATCTACAAAACTACCTAGCAACATTGCAGGTAGTAACGCTCACAAGGACATGAATTTACGAAGGGTTAATTATGAATGAGGTGTTTTGGAAAGTGTCACAGGGATAAAAGAAGATGATCAGAAGTGGAGCAGCTGTGATAGCAGTGGGGGGTTTCCAATAATGTGTGTGTTGAGTGAGTGACAGAGAGAGGATCTGCGTCTAAGACTCTTGGATGAGCCTAAGTAGCCTGATAGAGCAGCCGTATCTCTTTTGGAAATGGAAACATGTGTCGGAAAAAGCTGATAAACAAACAGGACCTTTTGTGGGCGTCCACACTACAGACCATGAAGAGGACAGAATTAGACACCACACTCATCCGGGTCAAAGGTCAGCGAAGTGAGTGCCACAGCTGCTCGTCCACTACCATTTGTCCACATGCGTGCGTCACCTTTTTATAGTGATTCCGGTCTTTACAGCGTCACCTTCCTTGGCGTGACGTGTGTCATGACTCACTACTACCAATGTTTCCTCCTTCCAAGAAACCTTCAATAGTGTGTTTTTTTACAGTCAAAGCACAGAAACAGGAATTGACATTTACTGATGTTGATGGGGAAAAAACAACTTTATGATCATGGGAAAGCTACTTCCACAAGTATAGCCTATACAAATTAAAGGTTGTTTTTGTTTCCCAATACAACTATGTCTCCTAGAAATTACATTTATATAGTAATGTATATATTATAGTAAATAATTTGCATCAGCAAATACATTTTGTAGGAAACGTGCTGCCTGGATTATGTTTTCTATCAACATTTTTAATTACTGTGTGTGCCAAGCATGTTGGAGAGTTACGGTGGCCGAAACACAAAAACGCGAATGGCCTTCTCTAGAGTCATCTGGAGCAGAGCCAGTGCGTAGAGAGAGTGTGTATACTACTACTATACAAATTGATGCAGCAAAACCAGAGATATCATCTTTTTTATACAACGTATTCTTCTTCCTCATCAAAACCTGGCTCCTACATTACCCACAATGCAACCTCCGGGTCTGAAAAGTGAAGCCGCTGCGGAAGTGCCTTACACCTGCATTCTTTCTAACAGCCAGCAGGGGGCGACTCCTCTGGTTGCAAAAAGAAGTCTGATTGTATAGAAGTCTATGAGAAAATGACCCTACTTCTCACTTGATTTATTACCTCAGTAAACATTGTAAACATGAGTTTATGGTCTCAATCGCTAGTTTAAAGTCTTCTTTAATACAGAAGTCGCTTCTGGTTGCAAAAAACCTAGATGGCGACGGCCAAAACGCCGAACTCAAGGCTTCAAATCTGGGGTCCACAAACCAATGGGTGATGTCACGGTGACTACGTCCACCTCTTATATACAGTCTATGGTTTGGTTTGAGATTTAGGTATGATGTGTTAGCCGCAGCTAATGAAGCCTCAAACTGCTAGCATTACTGTCAAAACAAATTAGTAGTATATAAATGTAATTTTCGAGGAGATGTGTCATCATATTCTGTTCCTGTGTTGTTGTTCCTGTGAAGTCTGCTGTAATGCTGTGAGCCAGGATCTGAGGCTTAGCAACACAGAGCTCCTGCTGAGGGAGCTGAGCCTGGGCTTTTTATATGGCCTGGAACGACGCAGTTCTGGCTCGCTGACACCTGATAAACTCAACTCCTTAGGAGAGACTCATACATCCATCTGTATCCACGTGCAGTTTTTGCATGTGCTGCTGTAACTTCTGTGAACATGTACATATGGAGAAAACACCTACTCACAGACTGGAACACACACACAAAACCACAAGCAAATACCCACATTTATTAGCCGGAGTGCTGGTAGGCCCCTCCTCAGTCTAAAAGCTGGCTTTTACGACCACTGTGGAGCCGTTCCACTCTCTGCAGAGTCTGCGTTAAAACTGTTAACTATGTCAACAATTGCAAAACACAAGTCAATGGTTTCTCTATCACCAAGGGAGGAGCACCTTCTGTCTGACAACATAGGTTATATAGATCGATCTGTCAAACAACTGGACACCAGGAAGGTGTGTTTTCCATTTATGAGCAAGAAAAGAAAGTGCAAACCTCCTGGAAGAAATTTATGTTTCACATTGATTGTGTCTTATGCTACCCATCACAATCATAGTAATGCTTGCAATTAAGAAAAATCAGGGATCGCATGTGTTGTTCAAGTGGATTTTAAGATTATTCACTGAAGGACAGCAGAGCATCTCCCCCCCACATCTTCTCAGTTTATACCCTGGGATACCAGCCAGTATTTTTCCAACCCCTTCTTTAACCTCTAGGCTATACAGCCGCTCCCTTATGACAGACGAATACTGTATGTGAGCATGTTCAGCCTTGTGAAAATAAACAACAACAATGTACTTCTCTTCCTCTGAGGCAAGGGGGAGCTGGAAAGATAAAAATAGGGGATATAGGGGGGAAGTGTGCAAACTGCAACCAAAAAAGCCAACTGTGCAAAACATCAGGAAAACACTCTTATATAAGGAGTGTATTCCTCCACAGCATCTGCATCTTCCCTTCATGACTTTTTCTGCTTAAAAGTAGGGCTGTCAATGGATTAAAATAGTTAATCGCGATTAATCACACTTTTTTTTCTGTTCAAAATGTACATTAAAGGGAGATTTGTCAAGCATTTAATACTCTTATCAACATGCGAGTGGGCAAATATGCTTGCTTTATGCAAATATATGTATATATTTATGCTCGTTTTACCCATTGTCATTCACATATCTTGAGGTCAGAGGTCAAGGGACCCCTTTGAAAATGGCCATGACAGTTTTTCCTCGTCAAAATTTAGCGCAAGTTTGGAGCATTATTTAACATCCTTTGCGACAAGCTAGTATGACATGGTTGGTACCAATGGATTCCTTAGATATTGTAGTTTCATATGATATCTATGTACCTTCACTAAAACTGAACCCGCCAGAGCCACGGAAAGACAGTAAAGTCGGTCTGGATCACATCTCAGAGGGTTAAAAGTAATAAGAGATCATCATCATAAAAGAAGGAGCTCCTTATATTTTAAAACCAGGACTATACTGTAAACTAGTGGAGATACCACACGTAGAAATCCACATGCCAGACCTTGTTAGGTGAAAGACATGTTATCTCTACGATTAAATGCCCCTCTAAGTAACAACCCTCCAGTAATGGAGATGTGCTCCTTTGTTGCTTCATACAATTCATGCGTATACACCGTGAGCACACATGCGACATGCTAGTGTGTGTGTGCGTCTCGTTCTTTCCTGTGTCATCCATCCGTCCCTGGTGAACTGCCATTAAAGGATGGCAGGACTGCAGCCATTAGCGTAACAGGATCGGACCATCGAGAACCTTAGAGACACACATGTGAAGAAGGGCAGGCACACACACACACTCATACTGGAAACCATTATCACTGCTCCCCCCTAGCAGCAGTTAAGTGGGCAGTTAGTTATTTTGTGTGAGAGTATATATGACTGAGTGAGAGAGAGAAGAAGAAAGGGGATAAAATTATGACAGCATCCACCCCCTACAGCCCTTTTTTTGGCAGGAAGTGAAACCAAAGGAGAGAAGAGCAGCAGCTGTATTGTTTGCACCCACACAGTACTGGCTCCCAAAGGAGAAAATGGAAGTCTCCTTGTGTTTCCTGCTGTCTTTTCCCTTACCCGAGAGACGACGCTCATGGCCCAGCCACATCTCTTCCAGTAAGCTATAATCATCACCAAAGTGACGCAGATTACTGGAGGAGGGAGAGGCGGCGGCGAGGCGAACAATGGCTGAGAAGAAATGATAGGCTTTGATATTGAGGTCACATAAATGAGCCTATAAATGAGTTGATTCTACGGCTCACAAAACATTCCCCGTGCCCCGGCCGATAGACACAAAGGGGGGGGAGTTTTGTCCACGGCTGCTGCTATTAGCATTTTGCACAAGATGGTGCTGCTGGTAATTACATTCGCCATTGAAAAAAAACACTCTTGGAAAGAGCAGAGAGAGAGCCGAGCCGTCGTTATCTGTCTTCTTGTTGTGCTCTTGTAATGAAATTGCTGTTGATTGAATTAGGAGCATGATGATGAACAATTTCTAAAGCCTTCAAGGCGTGGGCAGGCGTGACCAAATGTGGCCGCGGGCCATATTTGGACAGCTTTGGGCCAAATGGTGTTGTGTTTCCGCACGGCTCGTGTAACATGGGGGGGCCCATTTGCGGCAAAGGGGCGCGGAGAGATCAGAGATGTTATGAAAAATGATCTGAGAGAGGGTTCTGAAATGAAACACATATGGCTCCGTGGCGGTGGATATACACACAGGCAATCATGCACACAATGAAACCCAAACACATGTAGGTCAAACACAAAATCACACATGTACAAAAACATTTGGAACCGGTTTGACACACCCCCGTTCATCTGTCCAATCAAGTGTGTTTTTCTCAATCACCTTATCAATGCTGTTAACTGCCCTCCTCTGCCACTCCCTCTGGCACACACACACAATAACAACATGTTGTTTTGCCAGAGAGAGAGTGTGAGCTTTGCGGGGCCCTCCCCTTGCTCTCCAATCACCAGGTATTTCTGGATTCTCATTGGTTCACCTGAGGAGAGAGCTTGCAACACCCTCTGAGTGTTCAGTGACCTCCGCTCCTGGCGTTACTACAGAACATCTGACGAATGACTAACACCATGTTTTTCTAAAAGATTTAGTGAAAGCTTCACCTGGAGCATACGTGTGTAGTTACAGACACACACACACACACACACACACACACACACACGCTGTGCAGATGTAATGTAGGTCGACTGTGCAGCTCGCCCTGTTTTCATACAAGGTTGCATATTCTGCAACTTGTTTGACTTTCAGTTCTGTGAGCCATCTCGTGTTTCCAAAATAAAACATGCAGAAGTTGCCGTGTGCAGTGGCGGACTCAGGCTGTCTAAAGGGGCAGTGGGGCATGTAGGGCAGAACTATATGGCACTGCATCATGTTTTCTCCATTTTAAGGCCACCCTAGAGGGCACTTTATCAAGCTATCTCCATTTAAGGGCATCCATTAGTGCACTGCATTTCATTTTCTCCACTGGAAGGGCACCCTGGAGGGCATTTTAACATGTTTTATCTACCGTAGGGGTATCCAAGAGGGCACTTCATATCTGGAAGGGCACCTTAGAGGGCATTTCATCATGTTTTCTCCATTTAAGGGCACCCATTATTGCACTGCATCTCGTTTTCTCCATTTAAGGGCACCCATTATTGCACTGCATCTCGTTTTCTCCACTGGAAGGGCACCCTGGAGGGCACTTTATCATGTTTTGTCTACTGGAAGGGCACCCTAGATTGCACTTTATCACGTTTTCTCCATTTAAGGGCACCCATTATTGCACTGCATCATGTTTTCTCCACTGGAAGGGCACCTGAGAGTGCACTTTTTCATGTTTTATCTACCAAAAGGGACACCCTAGTGGGCACTTCATCATGTTATCTCTGCTGGAAGGGCGTACGTTTCTTTTGAACATGGGGGCACCAAGCTGTGTTTGCGTGTGTGTGTGTAGTTTTGCATGCATGTACCCTTTAAAAACTCCAGTTTGACAGAAATGGTGCATCGGCTCCACAAACACAAATTTACTCACACGAGTTCTCAAACACCCGAATCCTAAACCATTCATGAACACTCTTGCAGACATTTTACAGGTCTGTGACAGCTCCCAGTGTGACATACTGGTCCATCTTTTTACACTTTGTTTTGTATTTTCAGTGTGAAAAAAACTTGAAATGATCAAAAATGAAATGCTGAATATTACAAAAAAATAAATAAATTAAGCTACAGAAAAAGGAAATACTTCTATACAGCTAACACAAATCACAAATTCAGGGAAAAAAACAAAAACAAGATACATAAATATTGTGTGGCCCCTTACAAAATACCAACCTATTCAATAAAAACAACTCTAGACTGTGGAGGTGTGAAGCTCTGTTGACACTCAAAGGGTTGAGAAACAGCCTCAAGTTATTTTTACCCAAATTCACCCGGGAGTGTGAGGCAACACAACTCTCATAGGATCTAAATGTGTGTGAGTGTGTGTGTGTGTGTGTGTAGGGGCATACTATGAGGTGTAGGTACAGGTCAAACCCGCACACCTGCATCCCTTTTATGGAAGCAAAAACACCCAGCAGACAGTCCAGCGTTTGTACAGCGGGAGGGAAACTGTGAAATACCGTCACCTATACAGTTGGCTTGGCAGGATCGCAAAGTATGCACGCACAAATGGTAAAGCAACATGACTGCCATTAGTGGACTTTGTTTACTCAGTCCGCTCTCAGCTCTGAGGTCTCTTCCAGTCAAAACAGTTCCTTTATGGAAACCATTTCATTTCGAATGTTAGAAAAATTGTATTTAACAAAATAAAACTGCCGTGGAGGCAACGCCACGTTAAATATATACTGTATATATAGCACGCACAATATACCATAGATTTATTACAGTGTTTATTTTAACACATGAGAACATTTAGAGGGCTAAAAGAGAATCAAATCAGCCACACGCTGTTACTTTAAACACCGTTTATGATAAGCTGATCCGTGCACCTCCTCCTCACTCTGATTCTCTGCTTGTTATGCCATGTGAGTTGTGTAGCTTTTATAATGTTAAAGGTCCATTGTTTCTGAAGTTATGAATTCCAAATAGTTTCCTGTTGACCTCAGATAGAGAACTGATAAAGATGGTCACAAGGTGGGATTCACTACGCTTTGTTCCAGGAGAAAGAAACAACCACGTCAAAAGCAATGCGATACAGTGAGATTTCACACTTTTACAAGGTCACAGCTAATGTGATTTCCCTGCGGTTGCTGTAGAAATCTACACTTTGCTGTAGAGTAGAAAATAGGTTCAAATTCAGTGTAAAACAATTTTACATCTGTCTTGTTTTCAAGGCTGTAAAAGGACAGTGAACAATATATCCATGGAAACAACTACTGTATGAATGCATAGTGCCTCTCTCTCCACATATGGACACCATCTAACACATCGCCTACAGTGAAAACCACATAGCAGAGCCGACCCGTGGCTGAGGACCCCTCCCTTGTCTGGGGGGGGCTCCCCTGCACACATCATTTTCACTGTCCACATGGTTATGTTTCTGAGGTTGCACGCACGGCTGCTGGTGCAGGAACTGGTTCAAAGTTGAACAATATCCAGAACAGACAAACTCTGTATGGGGTGTTTTCATCTTAAAGAACTTGTTCAATCCGCTGGCTCTTATCTGTGGTTGTGGAGGTTCTGATCTTTGTTATGATCTTTTAGGAGGCGGGTGGGTAATTCTGCCATTCTTGAAAAAGGGCACACAAGAGGGCACTTCATCACGTTTTCTCCACTGGAAGGGCACACTAAAGGGCACTTCATCACATTTTCTCCACTGGAAGGGCACACTAGAGGGCACTTCATCACGTTTTCTCCACTGGAAGGGCACACTAGAGGGCACTTCATCACGTTTTCTCCACTGGAAGGGCACACTAAAGGGCACTTCATCACATTTTCTCCACTGGAAGGGCACACTAGAGGACACTTCATCACGTTTTCTCCACTGGAAGGGCACACTAGAGGGCACTTCATTACGTTTGCTCCACTGGAAGGGCACACTAGAGGGCACTTCATCACGTTTTCTCCACTGGAAGAGCACTTTATCATGTTTTATCTACCAAAAGGGCATCAAAGAGAGCACTTTTGTTGTGGTTTGTTCAAACATGGGGGCACCAAGGGGGGTGGTTGCCACCAGTGAATCAGTAGATAACCCGAAACATCTGGAAAAAGAATGAACAATTGACTTTATTTCCATCCTAAACTGTATCAAATCTGCGTGAAAGGATAGCTTTCGCTTACTACACCCTTATTTCCCCCGTGTTTGCTTTAATGATCATTTAATTTGGGCTATGATCATTTCGTTGTGTCATTGTTTTCTTGTTGGGCTTAATACACAAAACCATTGGGGGACAGACATTGGAAAGTAGCTTAGCTATGAATACTGTGGTATAAGGCAGTGATTCATGCTTATACTTACTTATAAAACTAAATGTTAAATGAAAAAATAAATATATTCTTGACTTAATTTTAGAGTTTTACGTAACTCAGAGTCTTTAGGATGATTATTCTCCATTCACACACAGGGCCAATAATTTAGAGCTGATATAACCTTGCCTATAGGGCTATAAAAAGGCTACGGTCGACCCTGCTATACTGTGCAAGAGAAATTGGCTCCAAACACACCAAGAGCACACTGAGATGACATGAGCTCAGAGTAGTGCTGTTTATAATTCTGCATCCGTCTTTTACGGTACGCTGTTCTTAAGTATGTGTTGTGAAGCGAAGGGCATGCGAGATGCAAATTGATGCGATGAAATTCATGAGATGGCTGTAGTTATGGGAAAAGGCTGCTCTGGCTTCCCAGAAAAATATAGTGTGATTTTCTGCTCTCTCAGTACCAGCTGGCATAGTAACAGCTGTGTGAGTTAACCTGTAATCATTCTGATACTTAAGATGGCACATATATATGTATAACAGTGGAATAACTCTTGTCAAAGCCATTGATTTGGTCAGTAACTCTCTCACATGTTACACATATCAACTCTAACGGGGTTGTTGAACGTCACCCAGCTCTCCTTCATGAAGTTAATCTCTCACCTGCTTTCCTTTATAGCCTCTAGAATAAGCAGAACGTATATTATCATTTCAGCCATACTGGTGATGCAAACAAGATAGTCAATGGCAAGTGCACTGACGCCCTAAAGCGCTGTGCATTACTCTGGGAAGGGATCACAGCTTACGGAGTGATAGTGCTCAGTCAGGGAAAGCAGAGGAGAGTGTTGTCTGGACTGTAGACACACTGTTGCATAATGAATGAAGCAGACTTTGTGGTCACGGGAGGGAAAGTTCATCAGCAACATTAATGATATTCTTCCAGACAGCTTTTAGATGCTCTGATCTCTGAATGCACTGGGTTAGATACTGAAGGTATGAAAACAAAAAGTCATAAAATGCACTTTTTGTCCAAATGTAAACACAACAGATGCCCTAACACTAAAGGTCAAACACTATTAATACATGAAATGAGACGAGCGAGTATTTAAATCTAAGTTCTTAATGTTTTCTGATGCTTCTAAAGGTTTGCTTACATCAGTCATTTTTGTAAACACGGGACTAAGTCAGGACTATATTTAAAATAGGAAGAGGATCCACTTTGTACCCATTTCGCATGCAATAACAACGGCTTTTGGTTATGTCAGTGACGTTTGTGACGTGTTTTCCGTACTTATGTTACGTTGTTTACGTAGGTATTTTACTTAGTTTACATACTTATTTTAGGCCCAACCATGATGTTTTTCCTAAACCTAACTGCGTCCGTTACCGTAGTTTTGTTGACCATTTCACGGTATAACAACGTGAAAAGCCGTTTCGCAAAGTTAACCCTGTGGCGTGAAATGACACACGAAAAGCCTAAAATGCATCATCACGACACACGGAATGTCCTTAAAATGTTGTGTATTTATACGCCTTCCCGTGATATCAGGTATTCCTGCATGTATGGATACATTTCTATTTATTGCATCTAAAGTCAAACTCTTCATGTGTTTTTAATATAATCAGAGAAATGGTTGTTTTTCATAGAGCATCTCTGGATTTTTGTGTGTTTTGTTTTTTGGTTCTGGACTGAAATTGCATGTCAGAACAAGTTGTATTTTCTTCAGTTCCCCTGGCTGAACAACCACAGCACCATTTCTTAAGCACTGCTAAAAACAATAAACCTGGGTAAGCTGTTTAGAAAGATAATATTCACATATTTGACATTGGCTTCTACACTATGGTAAAGATACTGTTGTTACGATGGCACAAATGATCCTTTGAATAAGTACAATAAAACTTTGCAAAGCACAGTTTGCACCTAAATAAATACCAGTTTGCTGAAGGGAGTTTTATCAAAAACGGGAGTTGTCTGTTTTTCAGTGATCTGATCCACCTCACCTTCCCGGAACCTAGAAGCAGCAGAAAGTCAGAATGATTATGACTATGAATGAGACCTTTGTTTCACAGACAGGACCAGAGGGGCCGTGTGTGTATTTGTGTATGAACCATGTTATCCATTAGTACGGGTGAAAAGGTTAGTGCTGTTTCAGTCAGTGCTTTTAGCATGCAACAGTGTTAAAACCTGATTACGTTTTCAGGTTTCCCAGAAAAAGACTTGGTGGGAAAAACAACACATGTAACTGTAACTACAACAAAGAAACTGACCTTAAGGTAATACTTTAGAGTTATATACTGCCATGCACAATAGTTCCATCAAGTCGGGTCAGTCTGACTGTGTGTGTGTCCACTTAGAAATATTGTGACTGTGTGAAAAGATCCATATGATCAGCTATCGATCCAGTTGAGGGTCTGTGGGCCGGCTGGTGTTTGTCTGTCTGTGCTGAGGTCAGCAGGAAGTTCCCACAGACCCACTGAGTGTAAACACAGCTGTCTGGATTTGTGTGTGTGTGTATGTCTGTGTGTCGGAGAGGCAATTATAGTATTGGAGGTGAGGCGGAAAACAAGGGCAGTGAGGTCATTGCTAAGATTGAGTGGGGGGGAAGGGGTTGCTGCACCTTTGCATATAGCTGCTTCGACGCTGTGATGCTGCTTCCTGTGGCGCCATCATGATTTCCCTCTACTCTTTCTTCCTCCTTGATTTCTGTTTTAATCTCTTCACTCTTCTTCTCAGTCACTTTATTACTTTTTATTTACAATCGACGCAGTCTTAAGGCCTTTACACACCGGGGGGCGTGACGAATAAACAACACAAAAATGTGAAATACTCGCCTGCGAATATTATATATCTAGGGCTTTTATTGTGAAAGGTAAGAACGGAAGGAGTTGATCTGGTCTGCGCTACCTTTGTCAAGGTTGAAAGGAGTAATACAATTTGCTGTCTTGGTTCGGACAAAGGACCCTCTGTGTTGTTGTTTCATAAATATAGGCGCAACTCATCCCGTTCCACACAACGCAATTGGTCGATGCCTTTATTCGCGGTGCGAAAGCTCCGAAAATCGACCTTGTTCCAAAAAAATTGTGATGCTTTTTTGCCGCGTAGTGTTTACGTTTTTTGTGAAAGTAATCATGACAAAATCAACAGTTCAAAAGAATAAATTGACGTGCGAATTCATAGCACGAACATGTGTAAAGACCTTTAGCATTAGGGGGGCATCCCCTGGAACTCAAGCACCTATAGGTTTAGAAACATCGTAATCCATGTCGGCACCAATAACGTCAGGATGCAACAGTTAGATATCAAGTTTTTCATGATATGTCCCCTTTAAAACTTGTCTTTTCGCCGTAATGTTTAGTTATTTGCTTATATTCTTTGATTACTTCAGGCCTTGTACCTGTTACTATTAGTACATTAGTACTTATAGTCCGTGTTTGGTCTATTCTGTGCACACCACATCTATCGCATGTCTGTCATTCCTGGAAGAGGAATCCCTCCTCTGCTGCTCTTCCTGAGGTTTTCTCTTTTTCCCCTTTTGTTAAAGATTGTTTGGGGTAGGTTTCGAGTTTCAAGGAGTTTCCAGAGTCTAAGAATAGAGGGGGTCGTATGCTGTACAGATTGTAGCCCCTTGAAGCAGATTTGTAATTTGATATTTGGCTATATACTTAAAACTGACTTGACTTGACTAGAGTGAGGAACCGGAAAGAAACAGTTTGTGGAAAAAGTGTTGAGGGAGGCGGAGGGTTAATGTGCAGAGCTGGGCGTAAACAAGAGGGCCGGTCTCTGTCTGGGGTTCAGTATCAGATAAGAGGCAGATTAGGGGGAGTGGTTACAGCCTACAGACAATATAGGAATGCACAAATAACCAGTAGCCTTGATCCAGGACATTCATACTACAATATATAATATGACCTGGGTGGATATCAGAGGGAACCTGGGGACAAACACATGGGAGACAAAGTATTCTTCTTTATGGTGTGAGATAGGCCTAATAAAGTTTCAATCTGTATCACACTGTATGAAATCAATTTGGAGGCAATCTACTATAATAATAGTAATAATATCTTTATTTATAGAGCACTAGTCATACAAGAGAAGCAGCTCAAAGTGCTTTACAAAAGACAATAAAAATGCAACACATTCAAACAAGGTCAGATAGGCAATAAAATGAGACAATAAGAGGACATTACATGCTAAAATATATAAGTGAAATTAAAAACAGATACCATTAAGAATAATTAAAATGAGAGGATTAGTAAAATGCTAAATATATCAAATTGCTTGCACAAACTGACTCAGCATGACAAGTAAAACTGAAGTTGATGTGTAAAATCAGTGGATTTCACCTTTAAAGTCAATGCAACACTAAAAGAAGCTGCAGAGTTTCCTCCTCACATCACAGTGAGGAAGCAGCTTTGTGCTCAGTGCTGTCACTGCTGGCCACAAAGTATATTGCAAAAACACTGCATGCAGGAGCACAGACTGTTGTAATATCACCTCTGGCCACCAGTGGTCATGATATGTATGATGTTCATAAGTTTCTTGTGTTTGAGTCATGCACATTTTGGGGCTGCAGAGTCACAAAGATAAGTATAGAGACTGTTTTTGAAAAGGTCAGTCAGGACTTGGTCAGTCTGTGGTAAAACGTGGTCAGCAGTGGGTTAATAGTGTTTGGCTTTACAGCCACCATGTGAGATATGGTCAGCTGGGCACGTAATTAAGGCCACGAGTGTGTTTTAGTCACAGTAGTAGGGGCGACAAAGTTAGAAAATGCAATTTAAAGCTTCATGGTTAGTCGAGGAGAGCTGTTGTTTTGGAGCAAACAGAAGCATGAGAGCGGCTTGGTTTAGGGGGATGAAAGGGCAGAGGTGAGAGGTCGGAGGTCGACCACAGCGACGGGGGAATGAGAAAGTTAAGCTCTTAAGAGGTTCTTTGAGAGGCGAGCGCTTTTGTTTAGCGGACAGATTTATTTTGGGAAGCCTGCAGAAGGGGAGAAGTTCTTTACAATAACAACAACAACAAAAAAATTTACCCACGTCTCCTGTTTTTCGTGAGAGCACGTTATCCTCATAGTCCTCCTGTGTTTATACAGCTTTGCCCTCGGGCTCCCACGAGATTGCCTCATCATTAGAGGTTTTATGCGACGGGAAATACATAATGCATCATATAGCGCGTCTTATATAAGACGAGAGAGATACGATTCACTCCCACACCTCATCTCTCGGCGCTCAGAGGAGGTTTCGGCCTACACGAACATACACTCTTAAAGGCTTCACAAACCTCTCTTCAACAGGCAAACAATAACATGACTTCAGGCCCACATGCAAGTAATGTGAAGCATAAACAATATATATGCGCTGGAACAGCTGCCGAACAAATGCTCAACCCTTACATAAACACACACATGGGGATATATAAGATGTCAGAGGGATGTCGTGCTCGGGGCTCAGATGAGATCAGAGGGAGAGTTTTTTCATTTAGTGGGAATAAGGGAGAGCTCTGTGTGTTGAGGGGAACTCAGAAAGGTCAATCCGTTGGCAGAGGGAGGGACGAAACCTTGAGAGGAGTCATGTGCAACATATGTGACTAGAAATACACGAATGATGAGTGATAGTACATGCCATGAGTTGTCAGATTACGGTGCTATGTGAGCGTCCACATGAATAGAGACCGAGGTATCGCAATGTTAATGTACTCGCACTGAGTAGGAGGACGGAAAAATTTCATAACATCGTGTGATGCGCGCTTGATGCGTAGGTCGCATGCACAAACACAGCATCAAGGACACACACCGAGGCCTCGATAGAGCCTTGAGATCTCTCACACTCCGGTGATACACACGGCATGTACTTTTCTCATATCTGGCGTATGAATTATGCAACAGAAAGATATCAAATGTTAGTTTAAATTAGACCAAATTCATATTCAACCCATCAGGCCCCACTTTTTTTAGTGATTATACACTCATAAGATGGTGTGACTGCTGCTAATAAAATCTCCAAGCAGGTGATTATGTGATTGAGTACGTAAACAGACTTTAATGAGGACACTGACATATGATTTTATATTATTGAAGCACAACACATACTGCACATACTGTACTGCTATGAACCACAAGACACAAAATTAAATGAGGCAATGGCGCCCTCTGCTTGTCAACTGAAAGACGGCAGATGTTGCAACCGAGCATCACTTTCTTGCACGACATGACAGCATGACAGAGTGAAATTAGGAGACAAGGAGCATTGGGATTTTCTTTTGAAGCGCATTGAAACCGGCAGAAAGACCGGGAGGGTGATATGATGAAGGAAAGAAGAGGGTGCATTTCTTGAAAAGGTTTCTTTAAATGTGTATGAGCGACTATTTCAGCCGCACTAATTGTAAGAGTGTCTGATCTAAAATGTAAAAAGTAAGTGCAAAATATACGTAACTTTAAACATAATGTAGCACGCAAGGAATATAAAATATTTTAAAGAGGACCTATTATGCTTTTGTGCTTTTTCCCTTTCCTTTAGTGTGTTATATATATTTTTTGTGCATGTAAAAGGTCTGCAAAGTTACAAAGTCCACACCAAAAGGAGTTACTCTCCTTCATGGCAACACTGCTCCTGAACTGCCTGAAACGCCTCGCTTGAATCCCGCCTTTTTTCCGTAATGTGGTGATGTCACCAAGTAACACATTTGCATAACACCTGCATAGCGGCTAGTTTGGCACGCCCTCAAACAAAGCTAGTTAGAGAGGAGGTGGAGCGGAGTCCGAAGAGTTTGGTTCGGTTGACCAATCACAACAGAGTGGGCCAGCTGACCAATCAGAGCAGACTGGGCTTTTCAGAGCTCAAACAGAGCGCTTCAGACAGAGGGTGAAAAGAGCCAATACGAGAAAAATAAAGCGTTTTCTTTTTGTTTGTTTTTTACGTTAAAGCATGTAAACATGTTCTAGTAGAAACACAAAATACAAGTATGCACCTGAACATAAACATGATAGTTCCTCTTTAAAATCAGACAGTGAAGTTAGCCCCTATTTTATGAACTGATTTTGGATTATTTGCTTTCAGGGTTTTTTTTTCCACCAGAGATCACACCACTCTGCACAAAATGTTCAAAATCACTTTTCATGGCTAACATGTTGAGGTTCTAAATTCTATCCATTTATTCCAAATCTGGTCAAATTTGCCTTTTTGGATCCTCAAAGAGTGAGTCATCTTTTAAATATTAAAAAAATTATTCCATACCATATCCAGTATAGGTGGATTACTGGATTTAGCCACCTTCTTGTGATTGATTTTCTTTACTTGCCATCAAAAGAACCTGCAGCAGCAGTGTTATATCCCTTTCAAAAACAAAACGTGGCCCAGATAAAGAGTCTCCGAGTTAATGAGTATTTGAGTCTTAAATACAATGCTTAATGAGTTATGAATGCTTTTCCAGTATAAACTCAGTTCCCAGAAAAATGAATACGTTTAATGTGATTGGAGTCGCCATTGCTTCTTCAATACTGCTTTTAAAAAGGACTTTCGTAGAAACTGTAAACTGAAAACAAGACAGGAAGACACAGGTGATTAACGGGGTACCACTATTTCCTTCCTGTCAGCCACATGAACGACACCTGCCTGAGGTGAAAAATCTAACAGCCTATAACTTGTTGGGAAGTGGTTGTAAAATGGCGCGATTAACTTGGTAATGATTAACACCTCGGTCAATACGGATACTGGATGTTGTGTAAATTCATAGTGTTGATCCACAGCTGTTATCTGTTCAGGGTGTGTCATCTACTGTACTGCATATATGCACATAGAAAACTACATATATCTCATTAGCACAAAGAAAGATATAACAAAACACTTTTAATCCACTCGCACACGCATTGCTAACAATATCATTTATTTTAAGAAATTATATTATTACAATGTTCATTTAAATTAGGATCTTCGAAATCCTCCTCCAAGCAAAATATTTACAAATTTCACAGTGAATTTGGTACATTTTGATATAGTATCATGATGAGAAATATCTTCAAACCCTGTTAATAATAATTTTTCTCAAAATAAATGCAACTCTGAAAAGGAAGAAAATGAATCACAAAGGCATGTTGGTTAAAAAAAAAAAAAAAAAAGGAATAAGATTAAGGCAGGGATCAGGTAATGGAAACAAATCTGATCAGAAGAAATCTGTTCCAGCAGCAACAGTGCAATAATCTGCGGGCCTTACGGGTAGAAAGTGTCATAGTATGCCAATAATCAAAGGTAAGTCCCTTTTAATCAATGCACTCTAGCTACTGCTTCCAAACAAAACCCCAATAAGCATCTACTGTACGTATCCAAACGGAAGAAGGTCCGAGCTTCACTTTCCTGCTCAGGGCTGACGTTTCACAGCTGCTCCTCTTTCCTTCTAATAACTTCTTTATTCTGGTGGGTAAAGAGCTGTAAAAAGAAATGACCTTTCTCAGCCCAAAGAAGTGTAACCACTAAAAAGTCTCGTGAGGACAGGAATGTCAGGAGGACGAGGAGCGAGAAGAGACGTCAGCTCAGTCCTGCCTCCGAGGCACGCAACCCTCCATCTCCAACACGTCGGGCCATCCTTCAAATTTGTTGGTGTCGGCGCTGTTCTTTATATGCTGAGGAGGTAAACACAAAACACTTTTGTCTTTTATAATGCAATGTGATGCCGTATCCTGGTTAGACGGGAACCAAGAGGCAGGGTGTTGCCATTCAATGTCAAGCTGCATCAATTAACAGGAATAGGGTTGGGCTGTTTAGTGTTGCAATCAGATACGTACAATGATGAATGACAAACACCAGCTTGTGAATCCGAAGTGCTCTCTGGTTTAAAGCTTACACTTAAGGCCTGTGTGTCTTCATACACAGTAATTACATTACTGTCAGATGAATGGTTCCCCCAAACAGCCCTCCTACAATATTTTAGCAGGTCTAGAAGGTAACCCACAAGTTGCAAAACTCTTGTTAAGGTCAGGCATTGACCTTGAATGGTTTAAGTTAAGCATAGTTCTTCGAGTCTCACAAGAGTTTTTGCAAGTTTGCTTAAGTTTTCCCAATTTGTGGGTTACCTTCTCGACACAACCGTTTTAACACGGGGCTGTTTCCTGTCTGAACGCCCTTTCCCACCCGAGCGCAAGATACCTTTTTATTCCCCTTTCACCTACTGAATATACAGGAACATCTTACATAGAATGTGGATCTAATTAGATAAGAGCCCTTCCTTGTGTAAACCTGGTGTGTCATCTTTCAATTGTTACATTCTCCCCATCAAGCTCCTTTGACCTCGCCAAACAGGTTTGATGTAGGTTGCGAGAACTCTTTAGGGAAGTTTGATGGGGAGCATTTTTTTTAAAATAAGTACGTAAACTAAGTAAAACACGTACTGAAACAAGTTACGTCAGTACGGAAAACTCGTGACAGCCGTTACTACAAAACATGTAGACAAACGGCACTAACTTGCAAAACAAAACACCGGTCCCAAACACGAGTCTCCCGCTTGAAAGTCTTGTTTGTTGGCTCCTTGAAAAGGACCTGCTCCGTATGTAGATATATAAACGCCTCATTCAAAGGCCACAAAAACACAACTCTTATTTTCAGGTGATTATACACCAAAGATACTTCATATTATATTATTCCATTTCTGCAAATAGATCCCCCAAAATGCTACACGCTGCTCCTTTAAATATTTACAAGACAAGGATACTTGCTGTTTGCTTACAAGCTGTGTAAAAACTTCATTTAAGTGACTCGATGTTAACACGTAAACATTTGCGGTTCGTGTTACCTGCTCAAATGGACTCTTGGTCTTGATGCCTTTCCCTCCTACAAAGACCCAGTTATCTCTGAAGCCCAAATTACTGATAGCCGAGCTGCCCAGATCGGCAATCAGCTTCTTGGCTTCATCGTTAAGTCTACAGAACAAAAGCAGACAGGTATTATTTCACGGCCACGGCCAATATTAGAGAAAGTGTAGCGGTGAGCGAGGGGATGTTGTGTCCTTACTTTGTCGCGGGATCGTCAAACGAGGCGATCATCACAACTGTCCCATCTTCAATTTCCTTCAGGAATTTAATAAAGGGAGCCACCTCTGCACAAGGTTACACATGGTTAACTCAATGTATATACTGGATGTGTTTTAATGTCTAAAACAAAAAGGTTGTGAAATGTACTCACCTCCTCCCCACATATCAAAAAAGTCTGTCTTGATAACATCCCCTGTTTTCCCTGTGAGGAGAAAAATATCCCTTAAATCGAATATGATATCAAACCATCAATTAAGTAACATCCCCGTACACATCTTTTATTCACACAAGTATAAACTTTGTAGTCTTTTGTTGCTGTTATCTGAGGTTTACCACTAGGAATGGCACATTTTGGGTCGAACCTTTGTTTCTGATATGAAATAATACAAAATGTGAATCTGTAAGTAGCACTCGTAGTGTGACACTGCTGCAGTATTATGTTGCTATCAGCAGCAGCTTTTTTATTAATCAAATTGACTTGAAGGTGTGGAACTCCGGCTGATAACGTTACCATTAATCAGGGCAATGTTCAGTCCTCTCCCAACGTTGTTCTTCACGGCGCTCATGATTCTAAAACACAACAAAGGAGGACAATGAGAAACGAACACCGTGTGGATATACTATACTTTATATTATTAGGAATGTATTTGTTAACAACTATAACTTCTCACAATGAATGACAATATAGAAAACACAAGGTAGTGAACCAGGTAGTGATCAATTATTAAAAGACGTGATTCATTTTCTGTCAACTGACTAATGGATTTTAGCACCACATTCTGCACTTTTCAACAAAAACTGAAGGTGACTGCTGCTGAGCTATGAAATACAGCTAAAGGAATCTAGCCTTTAACACTTCAAGGATGTCTAGATGAGTTGCTACGACAACCATGCATTCCTGAAAACCACAAACATGAGCTATACTGTTGGTGCCCCTCAAAAATGGGAAGTCGTGTACACATATGCTCGCCATTCAAGTGGTTAAGTCGTGAGAACACCGCTGCAATATTAACGTTACTGTCGGCGTCTAGAAGCCACAGAGGATAACAATTTAGCAAAGCTAGCTAATGGGTAACATAATGCAGGAAATGCAAAAGCATAATGACGGGAAAAAGGTGAGGCAGTTTGGGAATATCAATATTTTCCTCAGACCTATTATAAAATGATGAAGAAAAATAATATGTGACTAAAATGACAATATATTAAATTATTATTTCCCGAAAAATTAACTTCCACGGGCTCCACCATTTCTGACAACGTCAACAAACACGTCACGTCTCGTGAACTCTGAGCTTTCGGAAACTTTCTACTCGTGAATACCAAAAGAGGGCGGCGCTCACATGGACTCTTCTCGTGAAACGCGGTAAACACGACCCCATTTGAAGGCACCATGTTTCAGTGAGTTCTGTTCATGCTTTATTCTACATCTATATGAATAGCAATTCAATTTAAAACCAAGCACCGGCTGAGGTGTTCTTCTAACAAAAGCAACCATGACAAATAAAACCCAGACGTGTTGGCAAAGGTTCACTTACAACTTGTCCTCCAGGCAGAACCTGGGCCCCACCACACTGGCAGCTCCACTCGCCAACCTGAAGGCGAAGTGTCCGGCTGGACACGACTTGGACAGCCCACACTTTTGCCTGACTGGTTTTGTCGCTGCGAATAGAGATCTCCATTTACACAACAAGTACCAGGTGGCACAGTATCAGGTAACATGTGGGCCGATCACACATCCACAAACAGGAGCAGACACAGACAAAAAAAGTGGTTCGACTTGAATTCTACCTAAAGGGAATCTGTTCATTCTCTAAATACCAAGCACAGAGCTAAACACAGACCTTACCTTACCGTACTTGTTTCGACTGGTTTAGCGAGAAAGGGAAGAACACGTATCAAAACTAGGGACGCACCGGTGCTGGGGCAGATTGATTCAATTAAATTTTATGTTTGTATACTATACACATTATATACTGGGATTTTAATTCCCGTTTAAGTTCTTACCAATTTGTTGCAGCATGAAAACACTTGAATTGTAATTCCTGTTCATTTTGAAGATTTATTTACCAAATTGCTGGTGTGCGATTTATTACTTTAATAATAAAGAACAATTAAATAAATGTATATCTATGTATTTATTGGTCACATTTTGTTTTTACAAAGTTAGGAAAGCAATGTTTAAGTGAAACGTGATGTCGCCTTACACATAAAAGAATGATACCAGTCACTTCCACACAGTGAGGCATACGGCTTATTAATTAAAGGTAACACTTAATTTTATTTTAATATAATATAATATATAAATAATATTTATTATAATTCCAAAGAAATTTAAAATACTTGCTAATTATCACCTAATTAACATGAAATTTGCAGACCTGTAAAATGAAGTGTTACCTAATTAAACACTGGTATTGCTATTGGTATTTTCAAAACAAAACAAAGCAAAACTAGAGAGCTGGTAAAAATTAAATAATAATAATAATAATAATTTAAGCATACTTACGGGCTTCATTCGCCGGCATGGCTCTCGCTGAAAAGCAAAACAAGTTTTAATGAGATTTTCGTGATTCGTCATTTACATGCAGCTCTGTCGGAAAGTTCCCTTCCCTAAATGTCTGTACTGTATGTATTAATGTAAACACGTGTGCTTCCGTGTATGTACGTATATAAACTGGGGGAAAAAAATTCTGAAACTTGTGTTTGGTAGATTATTTCTCTGTTGTTACAATGCTAATTGGCGTTGTATTTTTACATCGTTGGAAAGCCTGTTTATTTACATTCACAAGGACAATACACTGTTTACCATTGGCAGAGCATTTTGGCAAATGTTTCTTGGGCGCTACCCACATAATTAGCTGTGCTGCTCATCCCACAAATGCATGATCCTTACAAGTTGGACATCATTGTGAAGGTAAATACAAAAGGCTTTCCAACCATGTAAAATACAATGCCAATTACCATTGTAACAACAGAGAAATAATCCACCAAACACAAGTTTCCAAACTTTCTTTTCCCAGTTTATATACGTACATACACGGAAGCACACGTAAAGTATCTATCGAAACAGATATATTGCGCCTCTACTAAGACAGACAATGAGCATATTTGGTTTCTGTAATGTGAACACAACCTATAGAGGCAACAAAAGGGGCAAGGCATACTATCATCCTGCTGGTTTACAAAGCACAAAATGGTTTAGGGCCAAAATACATTTCTGATCTTCTGCTGTGTTTTGAACCATCCAGACTTCTCAGGTCATCTGGATCAGGTCTGCTTAGTGTTCCCAGAGTCAGAACTAAACATGCAGAAGTAACGTTCAGTTTTTATGCACCAAATATTTTGAACAAGCTCCCAGAAACCTGCAGGACCAGCTCCAACTCTGAGTTCTTTTAAATCAAAGCATAAAACGTTCCTGTTTGCTGCTGCTGCCTTTTATTAAATCAAACGATGATCTTATATACGGTACTAGAGCTTTTACTCTTGTGTGTCATACTCTATTTTAGCTTCTTTCCTAGCTTTTATTTTTACCTTGTTTTTATTGTCTAATATTGAATGTTTTTATGTTTTTATAACTGTTGTCGCAATGTTCTTGAATGTTTATGTAAAGCACTTTGAATTGCCCGGTTGCCCTGAAATGTACTATGCAAATAAAGCTGCCTTGGCTTGTCAATCATTACTACAAAATACCCCTTCACAATAACTTTTTTTTATTTCCTTCTTCTTAAAAACCTAACCAGGGACAAGGTCTGCAAATTAGCTATGGCTAGAAGTCCTATATACCTTGCATCGGTTGCACTTTAATTAAGTGTAACAATGCCTATGTATTGTCCCTGTCAAATGAACTAATAAAATAAAAAAATAAAATAAAAAATGTCACCTTTTATTTATTATTTATTTGTTGTTGCTGTTGTTTTGTATTCCTTTTTGTAGCTTGTATTTGTTATTGTAAATTTGCATTTAAATTAAAAATTAAATTAAATTATTTAAGTTATATAATAATAATAATTATAAATAGAAATATATCAATTATTATACTCTTTATGCTTTCAGAATGAACCCAATAATAACATTTTTAACTATTTTTTTAATAGTCTGTTTATTGTCAATACTGTATATACTGCTCCTATTTTTATACTTCCTTCTATTTAGATGGTTCATATTTTGTTACACTTTGTTTCTATGTTTTTATAACTGTTTTTGAATGTTTATGTAAAGCACTTTGAATTGCCCTGTTGCTGAAATGTGCTATACAAATAAAGCTGCCTTGCCTTGCCTATTATTACTACACAATACCCCTTCACAATAACTGATTAACCAGGTGTCATGTTTCCTCTTTACAAGCATGTGTACAGCTGCTGCTGCTGCTGGAGGGGATTATGAGTTTCATCTTGCAGGAAATGCAACTCACAGATCACACTGGCCAGCTTGAAGTCCATGTTGATCTCGAGCAGCTGGAAAGCCAGAAACACAGCCAGGAGGAATGCAAAGATGAGTGCTGCCAACTTCAATATACCTGGAAGACAAAACAGGAAGCAGACATATTATAAAACACTACATAAACATGTCTAATTAACTGTTAAAAGGAGACGCACTTACCTCCAGCCCTGACCATCTTATCCTCCTTTATGTTACGTTGACTCCTCTGTCTGTCTGTCTGCTGGGTAACTTCCTCCTCTCTCTCTCTCTCTCTCTCTGCTCTGTGTTTGCTAAAGGACGCCGAGATAACTCCTTTAATTACATTGTAACAATAGTTTAGGAAGTGGCATTAAGAAGTATCCTTTCTGGTGAACGGATCACACCTTTGCTTACCTGTTTTAGTCGCCACGGTAACCCAGAATTGGTGGTTGTTCACGGTGTTTCCTCCTAGAGAGAGAGATGATGGTGGTGTAATGACAGCTGAGATGGGAGAAGAGGCGGCAGGATGCTCCACTCTGTCGGAGAAACCGAAGACCAACAAGCAGGCAGACCTGTTTGTTTGTTTCTTCTTCTTCTTCTTCTTCTTTGGTGTTTGGTGCATTACCGCCACCTACTTGACTGGAGTGTGGAGCAGTAGATTGGTAGGAACAAATAAAAAATTAAAAAATAATAATAATAAAAAAAATATATATATATATATATATTATTAATAATAATAATACTAATAATAATTAAATTCTCTCCATCTCTCTAGGGAGGGGGGGGGGGGGTGACAAATAATAATGCAGGACAGATAATAATGCGTACAGTGCACTTTCATAGACTAAGCTACGGGAGTTACCCTGCACTATATTCATTTTTAACAGTTTTCTTCATCTCCTTGTATTTTTATATCTGGTGTATTTCTTTGTACTTTGCACTACTAACTTTTTTACTAACATGTTTTGCACTATGGACCTGTGATGCTGGAAACTTGAATTCCCTCGGGATCAATAAAGTTACTATCTATCTATCTCTCTAATAATAATAATAATAATAATAAATAGAAATAGAAATATGTAAATTATTATACTCTTTATGTAGAATGAACCCAATTATAACATTTCTGCCACATTTCTAGACAAATATACAACTGGGAAATATAGGATTCAGAAGTATTTTTTGGAGTGATATATATATTTCGAATTTTAAAGTGTATTTCTTTACATTTGGGGGATATGGGAAATTATACTTAGAAATACTTAAATACTTATTTGGAAAAATTTGGAAAATTGCAAATACTTTTAAATATATATATTTGTGAATTTCTATTACATTTATTTAAAACAATAAACATTTGTGTGTGCATCAGAATTTTTTTTTTTTGGAGAGAGTCATTTATATATATAAATCACAAAATACATTTGTGAATCCTTCTGTGTGCATTCATTAATATGAGACCGATCTGACTCCATACATGGGACTCAACTCATGGCTAATTCAATAATGTAATAATAGAGTTATGTTATGGACATCATTTAGCAATAGCTCTAACTCTACTGAGTCTGTGGGAAATTACAGTTTTGGTATGAAAATGGTATAGTGGTCTCTGTGCATTTTTCTTTAACTCTGCAAGATTGGGCAGACTTTTTCACAAGTGAGACATCCTATTAATAACCTATCTTTGTTTTCGTCACACCAACTTCCTCCTTTTTCTTCTCAGTTTATAGTAGATAGGAGACGTCACAGCGCCACCAGTGTCTTTATTGTGCATTTAATCCAATAATTATTATGGCAAATTTTAAACTATAACAAACACATAATAATATTCAGTATTTTTTTTTTATTTTTTTTTTTACAAATGCACATTTTTAGGATTGTCTTGTTTGTTTTCACATTGAACAGAAAGTAAAACGGTGGTGCAACACAGTAAAATTGAAATAGAAATAAAAAATACTGTACAAATAAATCAAGGAGTAAGCAAAGCAAAGCAACGAAATCAAACAAGCTCAATAAATTAAGACATTCTCATGCTTCCTGTGTCCTTTCAGATCCTCACAACTTGCCACGGAGGGTGCTCCCATATCAAAAATATCAGGGATAAGTCCAACAAAATGCAGTCTTTTTTCAGCACAGCTGGTCTCCATCATCTTGAATATTCATTATATCCACAGAAATGTGTTGTTGTGTGTCATTCAATAAGATCCTGGTGAAATAAGAACACAAAAGTATTGGTATATGCAGGTTTTGAGCTCAAAAAACAATATCTTAAAACGTAATAAAGTGAAAATACATCATCTGATTCCTGCTGGCAAACCGTGCCATTGCTGCTGGTGGCGCTTTCAAGATCGGCTGTGATGCTGTTTTCTTCATCCTGAATCCGGAGGTTGGAGAAACGATACACTGGTGAACTGTAGAGGGCGACATGACACCAGAATGATCAGCTATTGCTGGGTGCATAAAGGTGTAACATGCAGCACAGATGTGTGTGTGTGTGTGTGTGTGTGTGTGTGTAGGTCACCTGTTTCTGTACACCACCCTCTTGACAGCGAAGACGGCGGAAACGATAGCCACCAGGACGATGACTCCTGCTCCTGCACACACCAGGATCAACACCAGCCTCTCTCGCTGGAAAAATACACACAAGTTGTTATATTCCTAAAAAGCATCATGAACGACTGACACACACACACTCAATAGAGCAACAACTGACCGGTGTGTCAAAGTGTGTGACCGGAGATGAGGACCTAGCAGGTGGAGCAGGGCTGGTTTTAACCCCACAGGGTCTGATGACTGTCTGTATTGCGAGCAGAGGGCTGAAGCCTCCCTCGCACTGATCACTCGGGACCTTACGGTACCTGCAAACGCAGTCAGAAGTGTGTGTGTGAGCATGCATGTACGGGGAGTTGTGTCTCTTCATTTTCAAAAAAGGAGTGGCCATTATTACCCCGCCGTCAGCAGCTCATCCTCCTCTCCGTTCAGACAGAGCTCCAAGGTTTTATTTGCAGCGCTGTGTTGTCTCACGCACTCCGAGGTGTTCACATGACGGTAGTAACCGTAGTCGCTGTGGAAAAGGGCAAAGGTTATGGCTTCACAGGGGGCATTTATTCTCCATGCTGTCTTAGTTGTTGGCGCCAAAACATGATCCCATACATGCTGATAAAACTGTTTCACATGACAATTTGGGATTCTATGGTATAATATCTGTACCATACGTACCATAAGTAATCTTCTCTGGTGCACGGGCAGGGGCTTTGCTTCTTGCTCACCACAAAGTTGCGTCCATTTCTGCACACAGACTGCTTCTTTAGCCTCCTGTAGGTCTCTTTGACGCCCAAGAGACAGCCGTTCCTCTCCGAGTCTCCTCCATCTGAAGCGTGAGCCAACCACTCCTCATAGTCCTGGTCATTACCTGATTATATCAGGATGGCGACCAATCAGAATACAACTGTTGTTGGCAATCGTTTCAAATTTTTACAGGTAAAATGAAACCAAAAAGTTGTTCCCTCTGGTGGTGTTGCTCAAGAGGTGATTCCAAATCCAAGTTTCTCATTTACTTTCGGGTATTGCTGACGGTGCTGTCGTATTGGCACAACAAAGAGTAGATCTTATTCAGCGTTCGGTTGTACTTAGCTCCAACCTCTCATGTCACAAAAACAAGATAGCGACGGTAAGAATGCCGAACTCGAGGCTTCAAAACCGTAGTTCACAAACCAATGGGTGACGTCATGGTGACTATACGTATACTAACAGAATACATCTGATAACCAAAACTGTTCTAACTTTGGCATCAAATTGTGTGTTTCTATATGATCCCATCACTCACTATGAGGAGCTGATTGAGAATACATATTTTCAAGGCCTTTAAAAAAAATTAAAGAAATCAAGGAGCACAACACAAGAAGCAGAGTAAATGACAAAATGATGCAATGGATGCCCGTTTCCAAAGCATGCCGTTTTGTAAAATGTAATAGAAATGAAAAAAAAAGAGGAACATAGTGTCTCATGGGTTCTTTAGAAGTTTAGCTTATGGAAAGTCCCAGGTCATGGGTTGTTAAGTTTCTGTAATGCGAAACTGCTCTAAGGCTCCACCTCACTGGAGACAACTTGTTGCACCTACCACTAACGTGTGAGACGACTAGATATAGACGGCATTATAAGCGTTTTGACTCACACTCTCTCGTGATGAGGCTCTGGAAGTCAATGGTGACGACCACCCACATGGGCTGGCCGTCGTCCTCCGGGCGGAAGCCCCACACGCTGACGTTCATGGCCTTGGTCCCCGGCTCGGACGCCAGGCCCGCGAAGAATAAGGGCTGCTCGGTGAAGTTATAGGACTTCCAGCACCGGCCCTCGTCCGTGGAGAATCTGGTGACGAGAAATGGGAGCATAATAATACAAGAATACTCTGCCCTCCATTGCCAACTATTGTTTCATTGTGCATGACTGCTCAGTACTTGATAGTCTTGGCTTGTCCTTCCCGATGGGCCTCCACAGCCACAATGAGACCCCCAGAGTCCAGGATGCTGTAGTGGTGAGGACCTCTCAGTGTCCCCCTCCAGTTATAACCGCCGTCTGAGGAGACAAACACATCCGGGTTCTGCGACGACGACAGAGAGTCGCCCACCGTACCTGGAGAACAGAGGAGATCATCTAAAATCATCAATACGTTTCAAAAAGTTAAATTCATTTATGAGATATGAATTATACTGAATTAGAAAAATGACTGCAAAAAAGGACACAGTAGAATGTATATCTAAACTTTGACATTATTTCAAATGTAAATATGGGACAATTACCGTGAGCGATAACCAGACCGATAGCGGTCGGCTCAGACAGAGCCAGCATGGGAACGATGTGGTTGACGCGGCTGTGCTCTCCGTGAATATGAAGGTTGCACTGATGGAAAACATGTGAACACACATTTTATTTGAGCTAACTTGTAGAATATAATGTTAGTACGTACATTTCTACATATATATATAACATACATTTTTGACTTGTTCTCCACATTCCACATTCTCAGGTTTGTTGAGCTGCCTCCACGACCCTCCTCTGTTAAAGGACATGACCGATCTTATACGGCCATCTGCAACAAAACACATAGTTAAGGTCATGCTTTGGTATTTTATCAAAGCAGTTTGATGTAAGAAATCTGTCATGATAGACACGTCACCTTTCTTTACCCACTCAGAGTTAAAGTATAAGGCTTGCATTAGTCTATTTTTTATTGACAGAAAATCCCGATAGAAGACCAACATTGTGCTAGTCTGTCTCTCAGTATTTGAAGACATAAGTCTTTAAAAACATCTCACAAATAGTTAAAAAAAAAAAAAAAATGAAAGGCTCAGTAATCTCCTAAAAAAGCTGGGCACTGTAGTTTTTAGCAAACATCAGTCAAAAACAGGAGTAAATAGTGCATTTGTCGGGGACTATTTTCAGCGGTGGAATAATACACGTTACTATAAACTGTATAGAAGAAGTGGACGTAGTCACCGTGACGTCACCCATTGGTTTGTGGACTACGGGACTACTTTTGAAGCCTCGAGTTCAGCATTTTGGACGTCGCCATCTTGGTTTCTTGCAACCAAGAAGGGACACGAGATGGTGGAGCTAAGTACAACCGAGCGCTGAATATTTTAAGCGACCAAAATATTACAATTGACTTTCACGAACTGAAAACCCATCCCAGACCGGACAACGCCGTGGTAGCAACCTGTTAATCACAAGGTAGCCACGCCCTAAAGCATAACCTGCTTTATGGTCTATTTGACTCCAAATGGAACCATAATTTACTAAATGAACATCATGCTGTATTGAAGAAGTCTTGAAACTAGCGAATGAGACCATAAACTCATGTTTACAATGTTTACTGAGGTAATAAATCAAGTGAGAAGTAGGCTCATTTTCTCATAGACTTCTATACAATCAGACTTATTTTTGCAACCAGAGCAGTCGCCCCCTGCTGGCTATTGGAGAGAATGCAATTTTAAAACACTTCAGCATTGGCTTCACTTTTCAGAACCAGTTTGCCGCCTCGTATTTACGGTACCAGGAGGGTGTATTTGGGGGTTGACTTGAAATAAACTACAGCGCCCATGCTCGTCATAATATAGGAACATATCTTCGAACAACAAAATAAAAGCACTAATTCAATTTGCGCTAATTGCATTGTTCGAAATTTAGCCAAAGTGCTAAAAAATGACACATGAAACCCCGTACCCTCGTCCAGTTTATTAGTGAGGTAGACTCCTCTCAGTGACGTTATGTTGGTGAAGTCGCTCTTCCTCTGCCCATCAAACAGGTGGCGCTCCAGCGATTTGGAGAACAAGATGCCGCGGTCGTCTGATGTGTACATGGTTCCAAAGAAGGTGTCTGTGGCGAAAGAGAAGACGGGAAACAAAGGAGAAGTTTAGTCTCTTACAGTAATGATTACACTTCTAAAGTCAAGGGGTCAAAGTTGACTTATATCACCTTCAAAGAGAATCAGCGGCCTGGGAATAAGTGATGCGACGCTGACACAAACTTTTCAGCATTAATAACAACATCATCAATCATATTTTTACTATGTGAAGCTCACACACACACACACACACACACACACACGTGTCAGCTAAAGCCATGAAGGACAAGCTCAGCTGAGGGAGGTGATGGACGTGGTTTCTAGCGTGTCCATGTGTGTGTGTGTGTGTGTGTGTGTGTGTGCTTGTGTTACACCCTGATCCCAAGATACGTTTGTCAGCTTTTGCAGTGTAAACTAAATCTCCCTCCCTCCAGCCAACAAAAGATAAAGCCCCTCTTACCCCCATATCTCCCCCTATTTATCTCTGCAGTACAAAAGTCCCATCACCTAACGCAACTGGAGCACTCGCCAGGGAAAAATAATAATAATAATAATGTGAGAGGAGACAGAAATAGACGTGAATGAGAAAAGAGGGGGAGGGAGAAAAGGAACAAAGACCGGGCAGCTGGACTCGCATGCACAAACACACTCTCAGTATGATGGAATGATTTGTCAGCAGCACCGAGAACTTGCGAAACCAGTCCGGCCTTTATCGTTGAGCTTTTCCATTACAACAAAAGGGGCTGAGAGAGCTATAAATTCTGTCACGTCGTCTTCACAACACTACGAAAGCATGTTTTTAAGGTAGTTTTTTAAGTTATAGGCGTGTGTGTGTTTTTGTCCGTTACCTCCCGGGTTGTCCACGTGCATGAAGAGCATATCTTCATCTCCATCCAGGATGGAGTAGAACTGAGTGAGTGAGAGAGAGCACATGAGGGGGTGTGAGAAAATGTGATATTTATTAACAAAAACAAACTTTTCTGATGACTAATTTAATCTTTAACCGTAACCCCTTGTCTAATCGTCGTGAGAGAGTGTGTGTGCGTGTTTGTGCTGTCAACAAGGTGTGGATGTGGGTGGGTGTTGCGCCAGAACAGATGTGTGTGTGTTTGTGGTTAGTTGGTGTTGAAAAAGGGAAATGTTGCCATCGATGTTTTTTAACTTAACCAGCTGTTTCTGAGGGTTTAAAAGTTTCTCAATAACCACAAGTCTGACTCAAAGTGTAAGAGAAAGTGTGTGACAAAAGGTGATAATTATATTAACATCTGTAAATATTTTCTGTGGTAGGGCAGGATATCATTTATAATATTTCAATACTGACATAGAAGAAGCCAAAGTTCTCAATTAATAAATGTTGCTTTATCAGAAGAAGAGCTTTGCCTAAATAAATTAGTTTAAAATTGGCAACATTTTTATTGAAATGAACTATCTAATCAAAGAATGAGTAAACAAGAGTCCTTTTTAAAATAACTAAAACTTAAAAGGTTACAACTTTATTTTTGTTACCATAACCAATAGAAATTATGAACTAAACTACAAAAAAAAATGTTTTTAAATCTCTTTCTCACCTGCTCGGTGGAGGCAGAAGGTAGAAGCGCTCGACTGAAGGTATCTCCTTGGTCTGATGAGAAATACATGACACGAGGGGATCTCTGGGAGCAAAACAATGCATCACTGTGTTGTTATTATTGCTTATAATTAAGATTAGTGGTCTTTAATGTGATTTGACCATCTAGATAACTAATATGCGTGTGAAGAGGAGTCTTCTTACCGAATCCTCCATCACGGAGAAGAAGAGGAAGGCTCCTATGTAGCCAAAACTGAAGATGTCCTCGTGGATTGTGGTGAAGGTTTTCCCCAGATCTTTAGTCTTCTTCAGCACCAAATTGCCCCTCTCATCTGCCTCAACTGTGGCGACAAGAAGCAAGAGATGCTCAGGACTCTTATTTATTGATTTCGTCTCCACTTTTAATCCAATTAAGCCCTATATTATAGCTGGAAAATGGCATCTTTTAAATCCCAATTGCACTTTATTCAAATACACCACCATTGGATCCCCCAACAATATATTATCCTTATTATTATCTCTTGCCATTTTTATCACATGGACTTTTTTATTGTATTTTATATTGTGTGTACAGCAATCACACTTTTAGTCATCTATTATTTTTTATGCAGGCTTACTGCAGAAAGGATTTCCTCTTATGGGACAATGGAGATCTTAACTAAACAGCATAAACCACACAATGCTGGTTGTTTTTTAGATTTGATTTGATTGCACTTTATTGATAAATTTATCTAAATGTCTTTCTTGCATTGCAAGGTGAACACTTTTATGTCATAATCGAGTCCTTCAGATCAAATCACTGGCTGTCTAACAACTTTTTTTAAGCTCTCTGGTATGATGAACGTGCATTTCATACATCGTCCTACCTGTGTCTGTTCGACTGAAGCTGAAGAACAAATTAACGCCGGCCCCCCTGATGGAAAGAGGAAGTTAAAAAACATGTCACAAACACCTAAAAAGTGTCACAGCGACTTTCATTTGAACTGTTTTTAAACATTACTTTTTCTTCTCCAGAACAAAAAACACACTGCGTATCAGATCGTATCCACTCAATCTAAGTAAAACAAGTCAATACTGGCCTAGAGCTTTTACAGAACACATGGTTCATCTGCTTTCTTTTAGACATGCTGGGATTCACGGTGTGGTTTGGTTTCCTGTTTATCCTCACCATGAGAAAGAATGCACTCCATCATGAACTTTTGTCCACTTGGCACCAAAGTCCAGAGAGAGCCACAGACCGCCCTGCGAGTCGGAAAGGAACAGAGGAGTGTTTACCTTTACTTTAAGGTGTGGGCTTGATCTGTGTGTGAGTTTTATAGCTATTACACAGAGCGTGGGGAGACCATTGTGACCTTGTGAATAAACTTAAAAAAAGTAAGAGAAACAACATTTAAAGCCGTGCGACTCACATCGATGCTGAGCGCCACCAGGTAGTCAGGGTTGAGGAAGTGGTACGTGATTGGCTGATCCAGGTGGAAGGGCAGCTGGATGAACTTGAAGGTCGCGCCGGCATCCGTGGAGGTGAAGATGATCCCGCCAGCATTGTCCACCACCGGGATGTCTGCTGTCAGAATCACCTAAAGTCAATTATGAGATGCAAAGTTAGCAGGGATGATGATTGTTTACTAAACATATACACTACTGCATATTTTAAGCTTTACTTTTACTGGCTTTTCGCAGAATTCCTGGGTAAAAAGATCCACCTGCATGTCAGAGAAAACGTCTTTTTACATCTTCTCATCCTAAAACATGTGTCTCAAACCTCCCGCCAGTTCACAAGTATTGCTAATTTCATGACTTATGTAGACGAAGCTGGATAAAAACATCAAAAAAGTGAATATCCGTGCTAATCCTGAACTTCTGTGGGTGTATTTTTGAACATGCCAGCCACAACACTGTGAGGACGAGAGCAAACAAAGAGAAGATGTGGCACCAGACAGCAGAGCAACATGCAAGATGTCTTCACACTTTTTTATTGTGAGGCAACATCACACTCGGTTCCTTAACCCAAACTCGAACTGCTCACTCACTACACACTACAGTGTTGACTTACAGAGCTCCCTGGTCCAACACTGACTCCAAACTCCTCCCTTATGAAGGTGTTGTTGATCTGATGGGAAATGTCATGGAAGGATTTTGCATAATCCGTGCTGATGAGAGAGGAAAAGAAAGACTGTGTTTTTGAGTTCTTCTCAGGGTGTTTCTGCTCATGTTATTTCCTCTAATACATCAGATACTAACTCACCTTCGATAAAGTCGCGAAGAGCCGCCTTCTAGGAAAGTATCTATTGGAGCACTAAATGTTGACAGCACCAGGACGACCTATGAAAAAGAGTATGACATTATTTCTAAGTATGAGGTAGTTTATATATATTTCAGACCATTTTTTCAAATAAAAGTAAAAAAAAACAAATAAATAATATTTTGGATGACAGAAACTGCCAGAGATTAGACATCAGTATAAAGTCTGAGCATTCACACATGTTTCTGTATCTCTAAAGAGAAAAGTAGACAACATGTTGTGCTGATGGGAATGATCTTAACCTTGTGGTACTGTAGTACTACTAAGATACTTACACCTGTACCATCGCCCACCCATGTAAGAATCACATAGGAGCCATCATCACCGTTGAACCCTGTCTAGGAGAAAGAGAGAAGAGATACTCAAACATATGACAGCATTGCCTCTAAAGTTAGAAAAAAACTCCAAAATATGCAACTTTCATTTTACTGTGGTGGTCAAAGAAAACAAAAAAATGGGGTTAATTTGCTGATAAATATGACAAAGAAAATGTTGATTACCACAGTAGATCATCTGTTTGCACATTGCAAATGTCATTTAATATCATGAATAAATAAAAATGATTTCACAGTTGTTTCTATTAAAGTTTCCATTGTTTATTGTGTTTTTTAATCTTACCTTGAATATACTGAAACAATGCAACAAAAAAAAAGCAAATAAAGCAAGAAAAATATCACTTTCTGACCTATGGAAACAAGTGAATTAGTTGAATAACTGCAAATGTATTAATATTATATGACTTCTTTGCTGCTTGCCTATTCACCAAACCTTTCCTAGCAGCCTCAGAACAATAACTCAAACACACTCTCACCTCATGCTTATTGTCATCCAGGACCCTGTGCTCGACTGGTGTGAGGGGTGTCTTGCAGGAGGTGAAGGGAGGTCCGTGAACAGGTCTGTTGGGGGTCGTATCCCTCCTGGGTCGTGCAGGGCTCTCATCCTGCTGCTGGATCCGGTGGAAAGTCACCGTCCTGCTGCCTTCAGCGCCCAGAAGAAGGACGCACAACCCACCGAGGACCACCAGTCTCCAGATCATATCCGATGAGAGAATAATAATAAAGGGGACCTCAGAGTACCAGATGCCTGCAGATACTGGCTCAGTTTGTTGTACGCAAGTGGGTGTGGGACGCGCTCGGACTGGTCCTTAACATAAAGAAAAGTGCTGTGTGAAGAGGTGCGTCCTCCACTAGCAGGTGTTTTTTCTACCCGCATCCAGGTGACCTGAGCTGCTGCTGCTGCTGGGTGGGAGGATTTACACAAAGTGTATTTTGATGGAAAACGCACCTTGTGGTCGTTTGCAACCAAAGCAAGAGAGGAAAATGTGGGAGAATCAGTGCGAGAGATCAGTTTGCGTTACAGAAAAGAGAGAATGCTATGCGTAAAAGCCAGAATGGAGAAGTTCTGACACTGGATAGGAGGCCTGAATGCAGCATAAGAGACATCCTGATTTTATTTTGCAGTGGCCTCAAGTGAACACCAGAGGACGTCAAGTCTTCATCTTTAATGCTTCCAGCTGACTGACTCTCAGTCAGGTGCCACAGGGCATCAGGAGGTGTTTGTGCGCTTTACGCACAGCTGTAAATTGATTTGGAGTGTATTGGCTGCAGTAATATCTTTCAAACCAATGCCTTAAAGTCAAATGAAAGAGGAAGCTACATGAAGTCACTACTTACCAAGTATTCTGAGGACACACCAGACAGCATTTAAACTGGTTTCTTTGTCCTTCAGTTCATTTTTACATTTTACACATTTTAATCTTATCCAGATGTTTAATTTCTGATATATAATACATCAGATCCAATTAGAGCCAAATGTATAAATAATTATAAGCAATATTGGTTAAGCTGTTTATGGGAAGGAGAACCACAAATAAAATGAGACGAGGTCAAATCAGTCAAGTAGAAAAACTGCTACTTTGTGAGAATTATAGTGGAACATTATTTCAAACATAAAACATAATGGCCTTGTAATGACCTGCCCACAATGACGACTCTATGTTGGTGTGGGAATTTTACGCCCCTGGGCCAGAAGAAACACTGGTAACAGAGAACAAGGGAACATGTCCACTGTGGAGGGCTTAATGGAGGCGTAACTATTTAAGCTCCACTGATTTTGTTTTTCAACTTAAGGGCACAAAAAACCCACAACAAGCCTACAAACCCAAAGCCCTGACACATATTTCCCAATTGGGTCAAACTAAATAAATGCTGAATCCACACTTCCCGTAATACCTTCAGTTTGTAACAGGCTTTTTTGGCTTTCCAAAATCAGTCTCATGAGATATGTTTATACAGACACTGACAAACATTCATCCTACCAATAGGGGCTTTAGATTGGAAACCGCGGGGGATCTATTGGCAGAAATGGAATATAATATTAATAGTTATGTTTTTGTAGTGCATAATTGCCTGAAAATAAGAATCAGGTTTTCTTAGAATGAGCCGTTTATATATTTATATATGGAGTGGGTCCTCTCTTCATTGAGCTGGCCACCATGTTTCTCTCTATCCCAGAACGGACAAACCAAACACTGGCTCTAGATACAGATTTTTGCGTTTTTGCGTTTTTGCGTTTTTGCGTTTTTGCTTTTTGCGTTTTTGCGTCGGCCACCGTAGTTCTCCTACATGCTTGGCACACGGGAGAAGTTTGAGTTGGTTGCGATCTGCAACCTCACCACTAGATGCTGCCAGATCCTATACACTGCACCTTTAAATATGTTGTTTTGAAAGTGTCACAGTCCGGCTCTTAGACTGGGACAAAAACAGGACCGTATACTAAATAATAAAATCATTTATTTACAACAAAGTAGGGCCCATCTTGCAATGAGCTCACACCGTCTGCAACACCAAATCGGACCAGGGGCGTGAAGTGTGGGGGCCAAATCTCAAATACCAACTGCCCCTCGGCGTCTGATACTGACGCACACGACACCCTTTAGCATCTGTATGAGACGCACTGGGATTTGAAGTAGCTACAATGTAAACCCATTTGTGTCAATATTAAACAAGCAGAGAAAAAGCTCCGGGAGTGTGTTGACGTAGTTTAAAGAGCGAAAAAAACACGCATGGGGTGGCAGGGAGGGGAGGTGGATGGCTCCAACAAACACGGGGCTTTCATCCAGGAGACCGCTGTCCGTGTCCAGTTCACTTTCCCTTTACAAATGTAGTCATTTTAAACCATGATGATTTTTCCTAAACCTAACCAAGTGGTTTTGTTACCTAAAGCTAAGCAAGTGCTTTGTTTGAATTCATAATTCATGTGTTTACTGCTGCCATAGTGGAGTGTCATAGTTTGAAGTCGTAGTTAGAAAGTAACGCTAACGGGTCTTGACGAAGCGTCGTGTGACAAGTTGGGATGAGAAAGGCGTGGGCGCCCTTGTTCGGACCACACCTGTCTTTGAGCTCAATCTTCATTTTGATCTCAACTACACACCTGTAAAGCTCCGTGACTGCATCTTGCACGGTTGCAAAGCTATTGTGGTGACAATATCTGTCCACAGACAGCAATATAAACACCTGGCAAACTACTCCAAACCACCTCTGTGGTAGATCCCGTTACAGTAGACGTCTCCAGAGCCACATTTTGCCAAGATGACTCACAAGGTGAAAACAATACCAGAGTCGCTGTCATGGCTGATATCTAATGGGCAGCACACATCCGTAAAGTCAGCAGCGTAGAGACTGGTGTAAAGATAAAGATATTGGAACAAAAACATAACGCAGAGGTGTGTAATGGCCTGTCTGCTGCGCCAGCCTTTGTGCATGCATGGGGAACACCATGTCCAGGTGTGCTGCTGACTAATACTGCCCTGCAGGCTTGGAGACAGAAACACAGAGCAACAGCAAGACTAACCAAGCAGAGGGACGGCCACGAAAGGCAACAACTATTGCCTGTTTTTTGGCATTTAGTTTGGAAAATGTTGCTATTTTCACACTGAGCTGTTATAGTTGGGGGTGTCATATTACTCTACATATACTACTAACCACACCACTATGGCACTTTGCTTGAGATGGTATTGCACTAAAAGTACTTCCCTGGTCATGGGTACTGTTTGTATACTGCTTGCACTGTAATTTTAAGGCAAGGCAAGGCAAGGCAGCTTTATTTGTATAGCACATTTCAACAACAGGGCAATTCAAAGTGCTTTACAGAAACATTCAAGAACATTGCGACAAAATGCAAAAGAACATTAAGAAATAATTAAAACAGTTATAAAAACATTAAAACATTAAAACATTAAAGATTAGAAAATAAAAACAAGCTAAAAATAAAAGCTAGGATAGAAGCTAAAATTGCATAAAACTCAAAAGAGTAAAAGTTGTAGTGCAGTGTCAGAATAAAAGGCACCCGCAAACAGGAACGTTTTAAGCTTTGTTTTAAAAGAAGTGAGAGTTGGAGCGGTCCTGCAGGTTTCTGGGAGCTTGTTCCAGATATTTGGTGCATAAAAACTGAATGCTGCTTCTGCATGTTTAGTTCTGACTCTGGGGACACTAAGCAGACCTGATCCAGATGACCTGAGAGGTCTGGATGGTTCATAACACAGCAGAAGATCAGAAATGTATTTTGGCCCTAAACCATTTAGTGCTTTGTAAACCAGCAGCAGTATTTTGAAATCAACTCTCTGAGAGACAGGCAGCCAGTGTAGAGACTTCAGAACTGGACTGATGTGATCCACTTTCTTGGTCTTAGTGAGGACTCTAGCAGCAGCGTTCTGAATCAGCTGCAGCTGTCTGATCGATTTTTTAGGAAGACCGGTAAAGACGCCGTTACAGTAGTCAAGTCGGCTGAAGATAAATGCATGGACTAGTTTTTCCAAATCCTGCTGAGACATCAGTCCTCTAATTCTTCTTATATTCTTCAGGTGATAGAAGGCTGTCTTTGTAATTGTCTTAATATGGCTGTTAAAGCTCAGGTCTGAGTCCATGACTACACCAAGGTTTCTGGCTTGGTCTGAGCTTTTTAACATCACAGATTGTAGGTGAGCACTAACCTTTAATCTTTCTTTTTTGGCTCCAAAAACTACGACCTCAATTTTGTCTTTGTTCAGCTGAAGAAAATTCTGGCACATCCAATTATTGACTTGTTCAATGCACTCACTCAGTGCTTGTATTGGACTGTAGTCTCCTGGTGATAGAGTTATGTAAATTTGTGTGTCGTCTGCATAGTTATGGTAATTTATTTTGTTGTTCTCAAAAATCTGACCCAGTGGGAGCATGTAGATGTTAAACAAAAGAGGCCCCAAGATGGAGCCTTGGGGAACTCCGCATGTGATTTTGTTCAGCTCAGATTTGCAATTACCTATAGACACAAAGAAGCCCCTGTCTTTTAGGTAGGATTTAAACCAGCTGAGTGCTATGCCAGAAATACCCACCCAGTTTTCCAGTCGGTCTAGTAATATATTATGGTCAACCGTGTCGAATGCAGCACTGAGATCCAGTAAAACTAAAACCGTAGTTCTACCACTGTCTGTGTTCAATCGGATGTCATTGAAGACCTTAACAAGAGCAGTCTCAGTGCTGTGGTTTCGTCGAAAACCTGACTGGAAGACATCAAAAGAGTTGTTTAGTGCCAGAAAGCTATTTAATTTTTGAAAAACTGTTTTTTCAATTATTTTAGACAAGAATGGAAGATTTGATATCGGTCTGTAATTATTTACTACTGATGAGTCCAGATTGTTCTTTTTGAGGAGTGGTTTGATGACAGCAGTTTTCAGGGCCTGTGGGAAGACTCCTGAAACAAGAGATGCATTAACAATCTGTAAAAGCTCTGAGACCATACAATCTGATACTTTTTTGAAAAGGCCTGTTGGCAGAATGTCAAGGCAGCATGAGGAGGATTTTAGATGTTGTATGATTTCCTCCAGGTATGTCTGATTTATTGGATAAAACTGTGTCATGGTATTTGCGCCAGGTTTAAGTGGACGCAGGGGAAACAAACATCCTGTACCTGCTATGGAGGAAGTGACTGCTTGTCTGATTTTGTGAATTTTTTCTGTAAAAAAGGAAGCAAATTCATTGCAGGCCCTGGAGGATAAAAGTTCAGAGGCTACTGACACAGGAGGGTTTGTTAGCCTGTCGACAGTAGCAAACAGGGCACGTGCATTGTTATTGTTTTTGGTGATGATGTCAGAGAAGAAGTTCTGATTTCAGTTCTGAATTATAAATGCAAAGTCTCTCTTTATAGATGTCATAATGAACTTGTAGATTTGTTTTCCGCCACTGGCGTTCTGCTTTTCGACACTCTCTTTTTTCATTTCTTACCAACATGGTATTTCTCCATGGAGATTTTTTCTTACCAGAGACAATCTTCACCGTTTTGGGTGCAATGGTATCAATAACATTTGTCATTTTAGAATTGAAATTATCTACAAGCTCATTGACAGAGGTCCAGGGGAGGGTGGGTGTGGAAGAGAAAGCCTGAACAAATTGATCACTGGTATTTTCAGTGATATACCTTTTTGTGATTACCTCTGTCTTATCATTTCTGTGCACAGGAAGAGTACTCTCAAAGAATACACATGAATGATCAGACAGAGCAACATCCATCACTACAACCTTGGAAATGTTTAGGCCCTTTGATATGATTAAGTCCAAAGTGTGTCCCCTATTGTGTGTGGGCTCTGTCACATGCTGACTCATTCCATAGTAATCAAGAACCTGACACAGTTCTTTGGCCCCTCTGTCCTGTTGGTTGTCAACATGGATGTTAAAATCACCAACAATGACTACACAGTCAAAGTCAACACAAATTACAGACAGCAGTTCAGTAAAATCATCAAAAAAGTTTGCACAGTATTTAGGTGGCCTGTAGATATTGAGAAACAAAGCTCGAGAAGAGGAGTTCAGCTGAAGAGCAACATATTCAAAAGAAGCAAAATGTCCATAAGATATCTGTTTGCATTGGAGAGAATCATTAAACAGTATGGCAACTCCACCTCCTTTCTTATGCATTCTAGCTTCGCTCATAAAACTAAAGTTGGGAGGAGTTGACTCGATAAGAACAGCTGCACTGTTATTTTGGTCTAACCAAGTTTCAGTTAAAAACATAAAATCAAGCTTGTGCTCAATAATAAAATCATTGATTAAAAAACTTTTTCCTGCCAAAGACCTGACGTTATCCTGGAAACAGTCACGTGTATCATTAGCCTGGAAGCCTGGACCCAGCACATATCAATCTGTGCTTACAACATTTTGTAAAGGAACATCCTTATCAGGCTGCGGAGACAGAGGCTGATTCCATTGTGGAGGGGATGGAGGTGGTGGGTGTCGTGCTTGTGGAGATAGTGCCAAAGTTGTTCGAGGTCGACCTCGTGGGGGGATCATGGGAGAGAAAATGGGTGTAGGGCGGGGAGTAAGTTTAGTTCCAGCATTGACCAGCTCCTTCATGTGGTCAGTGAACTCCAAGAGGGGGGAGGAGGGAGAAAGGGTGATAAGCGAGGATGAGGACGCCTCCTCTTGTCTCTGCTGTATCCCAGGGCTGGCTTGTGGTGGGGGGTGAAATGATTCTCCTTGAGGTCCCCTGGCACATTGTGTTGTGTCTTCCTCCAGTGGTGATTCCTCTTGTCTCGCGTCCTTGGCAGAGGGAACAGATGAATGACGCAGGAAGTAGAATAGGTTGGAGTTGAACAATTTTACTCCTGACTTGTTTAGGCAGAGTCCATCTGCCTTGAAGAGATGTCTGCGGTCCCAAAAAAAGTTAAAATTGTCAATAAAATGCACTGAGTGGGATTTGCATGCTGTTGAAAGCCATGTGTTCAGTCCCAGCAACCTGCTGAATCTCTCGACTCCTCTTCTGATTGGCGGCAGGGGTCCACTGATAAACACCTGAGCATTCGGAGAGCTGACCGTGTTTAGCAGACCAGTAAAGTCCCGTTTCAGCACTTCAGACTGTTGCTTCACAACATCATTCGACCCAATGTGCAATACCACATTTTTCACATTTGGGTGTGCAGTCACAATATCCAGGATTCTTTCTGCCAGATCAGAGACCATATCTTTGGGAAAACAGAGTACTTTGATGTCTTTACTCCACATGCTTTTCACATCTTTAACAGCAGCATCACCCACAATCAGAGTTTGAGTTTGAGTTTGAAGCCCAGTTGTTAGCTTTCCCTGTAGCCTTTTACCTTCAGAGTTGCTTATGGTTCTTACCCTGCTGTGTGAAGAGTTGACATTATCCAGGGCATCAGATCGAGATCCAGGGTCCTGCAACAGTGGAGCAAATCTGTTCTCCAGTTGCAAACTTCTTTGTTGGGGAGGTTTGTTACTCATCCTTCCTTTCACAGTTGTCCACGGTTGGACCTTACTTTGTATAGGGGTTGATGAGGCACTATGCTCGGATGCTAATGCAGGCCAGCCGGTCGCATCATATATCTGAGGGTGCTGGGTTCTGCCTGTAAGTTTTCCTCCCATTTCCCAGGGACATGATTTACGCTTTGGCTTTGCACCAAGAGCGTTCCAGGGAGGACTACTAGTCGATTTATTGCCCTCTTGATTCTTGGTGGTCTTGTTGGTGCTAATTAGCTTTCTATTAGCCTGTTCCAGTTCACTGCTTTGAGTCAGTGGTAGAGTGGTTTCATTCCCACATAGTCCATTCACCTCCGCATTCACTTCGAGCCGGATAATCTTTGTTTCCAGCACTGCTATCTTCTGTAGAAGTTTGTAGTAGTCATCCGTGGAGAAGGGAGGCATCTTGCTGCTGATTAGCTTTAGCCAAGCACCTCGCTCCCGTTCACTATAGTACAGGCTTGTGCTGCTGATAGGCCACGCTCACAAAGTAAAACAGTTTTTAAAATGGTGGTAGCCTTCAGTTTCTTTCATAAATTAAACTCCCAGTGATTTGTAAGTATCCAGGACCCGTTTTCCAAAAATTTAGTAGCGAAAGATAAGCATAGCAATGATAAAAAGAAAGCAAAGCGAAGAGCAACTCAGCGAAGCGTCTGCACAGGAGGAAGAGCAGGAAGCGGTCCCATATTGTAAAAAGTGAGATTTTCTTGTCTTTTATATTATAAAACAGGTTGAAGTGCTAATTAAATACTGTGAAAGTATCGAAACGCTCAATCCGTGGAGAAATGCACACAGCCCGTATTCAGAAACTGTGCCTTTGAAACAAGCTGTCAGGATTTATTGAAAATGTTGTGATGTCACAAATATACAATATATAGACCAGTACACAGTTTTAAACGGAAACATTCTAAATGTGTCCCAGTTTGTTAATGACATCAGCTGACAGGAAGTAAAGATGGACCCAAGCTGTTGCCTAGCAACGCAATTCCATTGCAGTTCCGTTTAAAATGCACTAAAACGGAGCGTTTTAGACAGAGGGTGAATACAGGCATATTCAAGCAGACAGTATGAGGAAAATAACGTTGTTTTTTTTTACATTACAGCATGTAAACATGTTCTAGTAAAAACATAAAATACAAGTATGAACCTGAAAATGAGCACAATATGGGACATTTAAGTCTAATTATTTCAGCTGTGTTGATCAACAAACACTGATCTTATATCTTCTCTTACATTAGTAAGACGATCCTGTTCATAAAGCTGTGACGCTCTGGTCTTAAGTTCAGTTGAAAATCCAGTCTGTTTTGCATTCAGTTTACGTCACGCTGGTTTCTGTGGCTTTCACAGTCTTTTATCGAACCAGGAAATGACGTCTTGGGTATCAGGGCTGAGTTGACAGTGATGCTTTGAGTCACCAGTACGGGAAACTCCACCGTTGCAGGCGACTGAGAGTCTTGAGATTCAGATAGCTGAGCTCGAGGATCATGTGCTGAAGATTTGTTTGTACATGCACTTAACGCGGCTCTACCTGATGAATGTCATGAAAGTGCAGTATTCACTTTCCCTTTTACCAACTCATGAGACAAATATCTAGGTCTGATGAGAGCAATGAGACTGAACCACGCAGTAATTGACCCATAAAGTAAAACAACGAGCTAAAAGAGGCTAAAAAGCTCCACGTGGCCAGACAGACGTCACTGATAATCCCCTGTGGCTTCATCTCTTTGACCAATCTACTTCAAATCACACGGATTCCTCCATTTGATGATTTATTTTTACTCATAGACCACAGGGACAATGCTCCAGACTGTACTCACAGGGCTCCTGTTGCACAATCAGCCATTTGAGTTTTTCTTTCTTACATGTTGTTTTTCTGTTTCTAGTTGAGGCTACTTGGGCTGTGTTTGGACCCGTTGCTCTCGGGGAGCTTCCTGTTTTGACATTTCATGCGATATCGGTTGAATCAATACAAATGAACTTGGCATGACTCGACTAGTTTGTTCAACTTGACTTAAGTTCTGCACACTTAATTCAATACGGTAGTGTTTGGCATAAAAGGATCATGTCTTCATACAATTCAGACAAAGACGACCAAGTTCTTACTTGTTTTATCTTTCAGTCTTTGACTGTTTTAAAGTGTAGATGCCTTGCAGGTCAAACATTTTGAGAACATAAGGATTATGGTTACTACAAGGGACTTTTATCTGGTTAAGAGTCTCAATTTAATACTGATGCTTCTATATGACCTATATAAGTAAACAAGTGTGCCGCGGACAAACCCAGATCGGGCTTCGCTGGTGCCTTCAACCTGCAATCGGAGCTCCGGTGGGAGGTGGAGAGCTCCACGCTCGGCAGCAGAAGCTCTTCCTCTAGCCAGGAGCAGAGTTTCGCCTTGATCGCTGTTCCGCCAGGAGCCAACACCGACACCACGCTGTTGGAGACCCAGGCCGTATTGCTGAGCCCGCTGGAAGGAAGGGAGGCACGGGAGAGCCAGAACCAGGACTGCACCAGGGCAGACTGTCAGACCTTGCTTCATTAAAATTAGGTTTTCTAAAGGGAGTCTGGTGCTCGGAAGCACTACTGTTTTTGTCCACAGTGACCCCCAAAATCAACACAAAATAAAAGTTCCTCATAGTAGCTTTAACACCCCTAAGTGTATTTTTTTTGTGCCCACTGTATGGGGACCATAGAGCAGTTTAGCACTAATGTGAAGCTCTACCTTTAGTTTCTTACTCACTGCTGAAATGGTTTCAGTATTTTTCAATACATTTGAATCAGCCTGGCTTCCAACAATAAACTCTCCAGTAAACAGGCAGCCTATGACTTTTTAAAATTCATTTTATTTGAAAAAACCCCCAGCTCAAAATAGACAAAAGACAAAACATTCTCGTTTTTAGTGCAAATCATTGTTCAGTAGTGCTGTTACATTTACTATCAGGTTTGTGGCTTTAACACAGACTAGCTGCTACAGTGTTTGTACAGCAGATGATACAAAGTAGAGCAAAATACAAACACATGCTGTGGGGATTATGCATTCATATCAACAAGCTGTCTAATGAAGAACACATCCAGCAAGTCAGACATTACAATGAAGTCCATACTCAGCAATGCTACCAGGACCATTTTTTATCTCCAGTGATAATAAAAGTCTCACTGTCTGCTGATCAGTAGCCAGCAAGTCCATCCAGCTGCCATTGTTTCTGTAAATCGTCACCAAGACGTTTCTCTTTATGAGCCGATGTTTTTAGTCACAGGCGATTCTCTCTGGTGGTTGCTCGAGGAGAGTTACCTCTGCGTCTGCTGGTCCGGGTCCAAAATGTAGTGATGGTCCTGGACGTACATCAGGCCACCGAAGGAGTCTATTAATCCATAAAAGACTGCAAGGACGCTCAGCGCCGTTCCAATGAAATACAACTTGAGGACTGCTGGCACCATGGTTCCTGTGGTAAAGGACAGCTGGCTGCAAAAGAAAAAGAATGATGCATTTAGGGTATTTGTAGGGATGCAATGATACTGAATCGGATATCGGGCCAATACTGACTCAAATAGATGGATCGGGTATCGGTGACAATGGGGCCGATCTATTCAATTCTAGGTTTTTATACTATATAAATTATATACTGGCATTTTTAAGTTTTTACCAATTTGTTGCTGTGTTAAAAAAGGTTTACAATTGAATTGTAATTCCTGTTAATTTCTAAGATTTGTTTTACCAAATTTGATTATTTTAATACAATTCAGTAAACATTTTATTTATGTATTTATTTGTTACACTTTGTTTTACAATTAAACACTAGTATCGGATCGGTACACCCAAAACCCAGGTGTCGCTATCGGTATCGGGACAGAAAATGTTGGATTGGTGCATCTGTGGGTATTTGTTAGTATAGATTAAAGGGGATTTTTGGAGATGTTTTAACTCTAGATAGATAGATAATCACATTTTAATAGCAGTCATACATGCACAAATATACATTTTGGGCAATAGTTTTGATTTCAAACCACAATATTCACGTTAAATTAATTATTACAATGCACAGGGATTTTAAATACAGGAACTGGTCGAGGATAAAGGACTTGTGTGTGGAAAAAGTGTATTTAAAACCCCCCCTACTATTATTAGACCACACCAAACAGGAAGAACAAGGCTATTTGGTGCATTTAATGCCGTGGGAAATATCGACTTTACGATGATTAGCAACCCAAAACGGACCTTATTTGTTTCCTTTTTTAAGTATTTTGACGCCACAATTGCTGTTTGGTGTAAAGTGAGTAGAAAATGTGAAATATTTGCAGTGAAAGTGATGCATATGACTCTTTTTTAATTTCACTTTTGCTTTAAAACACGACACTATAGAACACGACTCTTCCTCCTCCAAAAAACAGCAGACACTAAACGCCACAGTTGTTGCAAGAGTTGTAGTAGTTTTGTTGCACTTTACTGTAGGACACAAATACTAATTGAATTATTAATTAACTTAATGAAACTCAAATGCAAGACGCTGAAGAAACGAGTTTGAAGGTAGCATCCCCGCAGCAGAGCACATGGCAAACTTTAGAAACGATAATAACTGTAATGTTGTCCTTTAAGAGGCACTAAAGCTGAGATATACTGTATTTTATTTGGTGTAATAACTTACCAGAAGCTCGGTTGATGTGCAGTGATCTCTTTTTGTTTCTCTCTCGTGTTTGTGGAGGCTGAAGCAGGCGAAGTTTCCAACAACAAACAGAGAAATCCAACGATGTTTGTCGGTATGTGATCACTTTTTCTTCTTCTCAGTAAGCAGAGAAACTCGTCATCCCTCTGAAGCTCAGATCACACAGCTGCTGTCTGAGCTGCTGTGTGAGCTGCCGCTGCATATGAAGCAGAGCTGCATTACATTATGATGCGTAACAGTGACATCACGTTGAGTAGCTCGCAGCAATAGTTTCCTGATTCACAGTAGCTGAACTGAGGAGTGTTCAGTAGTTCCCATCGGGTTGTCGTGCTCATTTCAGACTTGAATAGAAGCTATTTTACTGTTTTCCCAAAAGCCTGTTTACAAGCCAGTATATTTTATTTTATTTATTTATTTTATTTATTTTATTTATTTTATTTATTTTATTTATTTTATTTATTTTATTTATTTTATTTATTTTATTTATTTATTTATTTAATTTATTTTATTATGTATTGATTTATTGGTTCATATTCAATTATATTTCCTGTAGATTTCCTGTGTATTTATTTTATTTATTATTCATTTATTTATTTATTGGTTTATATTCAGTTATATTTCCTGTAGATTTTATCTCCCAAAATCCTGTTTCCAAGCCAACATACTAGTGCCAGAAATATTTTATATTTATAGGCTATCAATATCTATGGGGTCTAACCTATAAAATACAATGTAAGCTATTAGTTTTTTAAGAATGTAAACAGAGGACAGGAGTTCCCATCGGGTTGTTATGCTCATTTCAGACTTGAATAGAATCTCTTCTTTTACTGTGAAGAAAACAAACAGGGGTTAAGATGAGGACAGATAAGGCAAAGCTGACTCATTTCACACATTTGTGGAAGTGTCATCTACAAAGTTCCTGGGAATTACTGTTGATGAGTGCTTGAGTTGGAGAGAACAGATTGACTTGGTTAGTAAAAAAACAAATAAATCTATTGGAATAATAAGAAGGGTTAATCCTCTTTGTCATCACAAAATGTCTCTTTACACTTTATTATAGTCTAATTTAGCCCTATCTTTCATATTGTAATATAGTTTGGGTGAGTACTTTTCCTACAAACCTTCATAAAATGTTAGTTCTCCAAAAACATTTTGTGAGGATTGCAACTCGGATCAGAGTCCCACATCTCTTCTGCTCCTCTTTTTAAAGGGACTATTTGTAACTTTCAGAAATGCTTGTTAACAGCGACACCTGTGGCCTTTAAATAAACGAAAGTCAGCGTCGGGCTCGCGCTTGTGCTCGCTCTACATAGACATGAACGAGCATCGCTCAAAACAGTGAGGCGACACACGTCAGCTAAAACCACAATATCACTCTATATTTCAGCTGATTGGCAGTAATGTTAGCTGACCAGACAAAGGTCTCTCCATGAATCACTGCTGATCCTAGTGTTAGCTTTTCCTGCTTCAGCCTCCCGACCGCGGCCGGAGGGAACAGGGGAGACACCGGAGTTTTGGTCGGAGACGATAACATTTCTCGCTGCGGAGCCCCGTCACTTCACAAGACACGGGAAACCTCTGTTGGTCTGGAGGAGCTGCAGCAATTATTTCTGCACAAACGTCCACTGTGCATTCACTAGATATTCTCAGAGCTAAACTAACTCTTCTGCAGTGTGTAGTGTGCACGCATACACGTGAGAGCGGAGCGAAATAGCGAGAACGAGCGCAGGAAGGCAGAGGAGCAGAGTACAGCAGAGACTCCGGCCCTGAAGACCAAAGCTACGGTCTTCCCCGCGTCATCCGAACGCGGCCAACAATGTTTTGCAAGACGGGCTTCACTAGATATAACTTTGTGGTTTTGGTGCTTCCGTGTAGTTTGTGTTGGAGTCTTGTTTGAACAGCGTAGCCACAAGCGAGCGCGCATGGGACACCGACCCGGATTGATTTATACGTGTAAGAAGTTACAAACAGTCTAGCTCGCAGCAATAATTTCCTGATTCACAGTAGCTAACCTGAGGAGAGTTCAGGAGTTCCCATTGGGCTGTTATGCTCATTTTAGACTTGAATAGAGTCTTTTTTACTGTGAGGAAAACAAACAGGGGAAAGATAAGGACAAGAAGGCACAGCTCACTCATTTCACACTCATTTTATTTATTGGTTAATATTCAGTTATATTTCCTGTAGATTTAATCTCCCAAAAGCCTGTTTCCAAGCCATTATACTAGTGCCAGAAATATTTTATATTTATAGGCTATCAATTAATTTGGCCTAAAATAAGACAATTTTAAATACGGGGTCTAACCTATAAAATACCATGTACGCTATTAGTTTTTTAAGAATGTAAACAGAGGACAATTTGAGTGTTGTCACAGTAGGAAAAGCGCAGGCTGTAAATAATGAAATTAATGATGGCTGAATTTCATTTAGCTGCTTTGATATCAAGGTTGCGTCCGAAATTCCATACTTTAGTACGCCAAAACAGTATGTGAGATATTTTCCGAAACCTTAGTATGAAACCCATAGTATGCAGATTGCATTTTATTTATTTTATTTATTTTATTTATTTTATTTATTTTATTTATTTTATTTATTTTATTTATTTTATTTATTTTATTTATTTATTTTAATTAATTAGTTTAATTAACATTTTGACCTGATGAAAAATTAAAGGGGAACTTTACCGTTTACAGGTCTTGGGGAGTAGGCTACTATTGCATGTGAAAAAAAGTTGTATAAAGCATTTTGTTGCACAAAATCTGATAAATTGCCTCAAGTGATGTCACTTGAGCACCGGTTGAGTCGGGTTGGTTGGATTTGAAGACTACAAGTTCAAAAGAATCTGTGGGTGTGGAGTTAGAGAGAAGTGAGTTAACCAGACCTCTGTAGTCTATTGCTCATCTCTACCACAGGCCAGCAACTTGAGGCTATATTAGTCGCTCTTAGCATAACACTCTCGAATCTCCTACAGAACTGTCGGCGGTGGAGTTGCATTGTGGGTAATGTAGGCGGCAGGTTTTGACTGGAATAAAAACAGTCCATCGTGAGTCTAACAGTGTTATAAGTGCAATACTAAATCAGTGGAGTGCTGCTTTTAAGAGACCAACGTTTTTAATTCATCCTGACGTGAACCATATGTCAATCTGTTTAATAGTTAGTGAGGCATTTCACCTAAAACCACAAATGTCAAACTCATGGTGGCAACCACAGTGGGAAAGTCAGGGGATCTCCAACGACTTTAGGATTTATCCTCTAGGGACAATTAATGTTTATGGTAATCAATCCAATAGTGGTTGAGATAATTCAGTCCGGGCCAAAGTGGTGAACAGACTTTTAGTTTATTTCTGTGTTTTAGAGACTTAGAGGGCATAGATACCAGAAAATGTTTTTTAAACGGCTCTATGTCCCGTTTTCACTTCCCCATTTTAAATCACAAGACAGTGAGGTAGTGGTTTTAAACGTTAGGTTTGAAGGGCAAAGGAATGTGTTGTTGAGCAACTTTTAATTTGACGTATGTTCTCAGTGACTCAGCATAAGAGCGAAGCTGTATTCAAATTACACTTTCGCCACTTAAACCTCGATGGGCTCGCTCAGACCTGTTCCTCCACCAGGATCCACTTTGTATAAACTTGTTAGAAAACCTGTGGCGTTTTATCAGAAAAATAAATCTATCAAATCTCGGTATTTCCAATTTATCCACATGCCAGAGTGGAGATTCCAGATTTTAACTCTGGAAAATTCCCCATTCAGACGAACGAGCAGAGCAAAATAGCTGCGCTGTTCTTTCTTTTTCATAAAAAAGTCATGTATTTCATTTCCCCTGAGGCTTTGAAAGGTTTTTGAGGAAACTCCAGCCCAGTCTGCCGCCCACCAGTGCAGTTCACTTGAAGAGTAATGGCACAGCTGTAGGGCTTCAGACAACACCAAACATGTGATATGAGAGTATATGACTAATCATTACTACATGGTCTACGATTTTTCTTAGTTAAAAACTTGACATGGTCTTCAAGGCAACATTACTGTACGATATGAGTCAATGAAGATACTACAACATTTTAGACAGTTTTAATGACTTCCAATTAATTTCCTCTGTATTACTTTTATCCGTAGTTGATCCTTTCCAGAGAATCAAGTTTTATGATTTCCTGAAATAATAAAAAAAAAGAAAAAAAAGCATTGAGTCATGTGAAATCAGCTTTAAAAGTCTGGAAGTACTCTGCAGTTCTCACTGCCAGAAATTGTCATGCAGCCAATAGTTCAGATTACTCATCTACTCACAGACATTAAATCCTTTTGTTTTTCATTTTCACTGCTTCACTGACTCTCATGGAGAAACCATGGCATTTACTGTAATAGATCATAAAATACTACTACACTGAAAGGTTGGCGGAGTCAAGCAAACAATGGGACTGAAAGGAAACACAGAGGAAACGATTTATATCATTTGACACAGAATCCATCTAGTTGTTCTCAGGTGTTAAAAAAAGAAAAGAAAAGCACATTATGGTGATTTATAAGAAAGAATGAAGGTACAGTGCATTTGTGGAGAACAGTAATAACACTGCCACTAAAGAAATCCCTTACTCAGGAAATGATTATGCTGTTTTTTTGACAATACAACATTGCATCCACTAGATGTCAGTGTGTGACAGTTAAGAGCTCAGAAAACTTGGCTGCAGGCTTGGAGATTATAGTCTTGTATTAATGCATTTCAGCAAAACACTGTTTATGTTGTATTATATTTAGTCTTCTAATATTATACTGCATCACAATAGCTCTATTCCTACCAAACTTTCGTAGTAGGAACAGCACAGGCGCTACTAATAATATTATTAATGGCTCTGTGCCATGACAGTGAGCCAACATTCACAATATCAGCAGGGTTATTATCATAAACTAAAACTGAAACTAAAAGGAAAATAAGCAGTGACTATATGAATATATCACAATCGAAAGAAGAGAACGCATAAATTAATTAAAAATTATATTTTATATTATTAATATAAGTTCATTAATATTGAGACACATAAATTGAACAGACTTGACCCTCCAGGAGATGGCGCTATGCTGTAACTGCTTCACTAAAGTAGCACAAAGATGAAATCATTATGGCCATTCCTACACAGTTCTCCAGCCTAAACTCCAACTAAATATATAAAAACTAAAACTAAACCTTTCTGAAACACAGAACCTAAACTAAAACTAGCAAACGCACTTTGAAAACTAACTAAAACTAAACTAAAATGAAATTGAAAAGTCAAAACTAAAATAAAAGTTAATTGAAAATTAAAAACTATTATAACCTTCAGCACCAGGGCCCTGAAACGTGTGTTCAGTGGAAAAAGGCCTATCATTAATGTATATTTGTATTATTTATTGATCTGTGTCTGATATACTGTATCATAAAAGACATGTTGACATGTCACAGTAGTAAAATCACAGGTGTAATTGATAACATTAGTGATGGCTGCATTCCAGTTAGGTGTGTCAGTGCAAGGGTCCAAATGTTGTGCATGGGACACCTAAATGGAACAGAGAAATCATGAACAGTATTAGCTCCACATTTTTTTTCTGCTTTGACAAGTCAAAATGTCTTCTGTGAAAAAGGATAAGACATGCTGCTCTGCACCCACGGCCAAAACCAGCTATATTTGGTGATTCCACTCTACCTTACTTTCACTCTAACTTGACCTTTTCACTCTTTTAAATTTACTTTAAGTTACAGACAATTTTCATAATCAAACAACCAACAAAGTATGATTTTGCATTTAAGTTTTCTTTACTGTGCTGCTGGTCTGTACTGGGACGTCTTTGTGAAAGATTGATGTAAGACTACAGTAATAATAAACTTTATTGCATAGCATTTTTCAAAACACTGTTACAAAGTGCTTCACAGAATAAGATCAAATTGTATACAGATTAAAAACAAAAACAAAACTAAGTAAAAACATAGAGCATAAGACCTGAATAAAACAGAGTGTATAATAAATATATATATAAATAAAGTATGGATAACAACTAGACAACCAACCAATTTAATGTAAAAAGTCTTCCTGTAAAATATAGTTTTAAGACATTTAGTATTTTAGTTTACGCATATTTAGTTTAGTGTTTAATGAAATGACTGTATCACACATACTGGAGTACTGGTTAGGAATATAATGAAACTGCCATGTAGAGTCTCTTCAGTGTGCTTTGTGCCTAATGATGAATGTGTATGTGACAGGGTACATACAGTACACATTCACAGGGGAGGTGGCGGTGAACCAACTACAGATTTTTGCCCCGGGGTTTTGTAACTCAGGCTGTCCTTCTACTTTCTCTGTCTTTACAGAGCTCTCACCACAGCCACAGAATGCGTTCTACTGTTTTTACAGGCTGTGTGGTTCTTTCCATGACTAGTAAACTGATCTTGATGTGTAAAATCGAGTTGTACTTGTCCTCATACTGCACCACTCTACTACTGCTACTCTACAGTACAGCACCTACAGCATGTTCTTTTGCTCTTGCTGAGATGACACTTATCTTATGCAGAAAAATACAACTCATAAATGACACTTAATCACAATTTCACTTTCACTTTAGTAAGTGAAAATATTTTTTAAAGAGGACCTATTGTGCTCATTTTCAGGTTCATACTTGTATTTTGGGTTTCTACTAGAACATGTTTACATGCTTTAATGTTCAAAAAACGCTTTATTTTTCTCATACTGGCTGTGCTGCAGCACCTCTTTTGAAAAGAAAAGTGAAGCCAATGCTGAAGTGCCTTAAACTTGCATTCTTTCTAATCTTATTCAGCATTCTGTTGTACATAGCTCCACCCTCTCATGTCACTTCTGATTGCAAAAAAACAAGATGGCGACCACCAAATTGTTGAACTCAAGGCTTCAAAACAGCAGTCCTTAAACCCATTTCCCCTGAAAAGCCCAGTCTGCTCTGATTGGTCAGCTGGCCCACTCTCTTGTGATTGGTCAACTGAACCAAACTCCTCAGACTCCACTCCATGCAACTCCGCTCTAACTAGCTTTGTTTCAAGGTGTGCCAAAGTAGCCGCTAGCCAGGTATTATGTGTTACATGGTGACATCACCATGTAACAGCAAGGCGTCTCAGGCAGTTCAGGAGCAGTGTTTTTGTGGGGGAGAGTAACTCCCTTTGGCGTGGACTTTGGGCTTTATAACTTTGCAGACCTTTTACATGCACAAATATATATAATATAACATAACAAATATAACACACTAAAGGAAAGAGAAAAAGCACAATAGGTCCTCTTTATAAACATGTCATAATAGAAAAGACATATTTATTTCATTCCCTTAGCTGCTGTTGTGTTACTTAAAAAGAGGCCTGTGCTGTATCAATCTAGTGTGATGTGAAATGAATTACAACACTACTATAGATTCAGATCATCTGATAGATTATATCTTCAGTGGCCAGACATTCACACGCGAGGACTACTACTTCTTTGTTGGAAATGGTTAACCATGTGGTAAACCGTATGACTCTGATTTGTCTCAGCCAGACCAATGAGTATCCACGCTGTGCACATGACATTCATTATGATGAATGGAATTGAATGAGGAGGGACCGGGCACAACCTGAGGACATGCACGTGTGAAATTAAGAGCATGCTCCCATTCCTTTTAGTGCATGAGACACCGTTTTTAGCAAGTTAGAAAGCAACTATGCCTATGCCATTCACCATGCCCACACTCATCCACATCCTCTTCCCTTTCAACCTCAAAGTGCAGACCTTCTGACTGTTCCTCATATTTTATTCACAGTTTTGAAATATACAGCTCCCATTTCAGATTTTTCTTCTACCATACTGTTTTTAGTTACGCCACATTCAAAAAATCTATTGTTGGAAAGCTTATTTTCTGACCTATCAGTTGATGCTATAGTGTTAGCTGTCTGAAGTTGTTGTTAGCATAGGAGTCCTGTACGGTTTTCAGGATAACAGGCTTGGACCCGAACGCAGGTAAGGATGAGGAGGCAGCAGGCAGAGTTCAATGATTTAATAATGAAGGACAGGACAGACAGGAGAAAACTGGTCAGGAGGGCGTCGGCGAAAGGCAGGACCGCATCGGTGGCCAGCGGCGAAGGCAGGAGCCATCTGGAAGTCAGGCAGGAGGCCGACGGTGCGAAGCCCTCTGAAGGACAGCCACGTATAGGCGTGAGGTGGGACCACACTGGAAGACGGCCATGGAAGCGGGACCTTTCAGGAGGCCGAAGATGGAACCACATTGGAACCATGCCACAGAGTCTTGAGGCCAGGGAGGGCAGCCGACGGCGACTGATGACCCGGCTGTAGGTAGGTCCAGTGGTGACAGGGACTTGATTCTGCTGTGGCCTGACAGGAACAGGTGTCGGCCGGACCGCCAACTGGACACGGGGAGCAGGTGTTCAAATTTAGACGGCAATTTTTTCAATTTCAATTTTTTTTTTTTTCAAGGCGTCCCAATTAAGGGGAGGCAGAATTTTGGCACTCCTTGTACATTTAACAAAATTGCGCCTTTCACATTTGAGTTGAGCTCCGAAAAAAGTGATAATCTTTTAGCAAGCACCTTTATCTGTTCAGGGATCAAATTATTTTCATTACTGTTCAAGTAGTCTGTGAGTAATGGAAAGTTATTTGGTGTCGATACCAAAGCTGTCCCAACCGACCCCGCTCTCCCCTATTCAGAATGTCATCCCTTGCTACTAAAAGTCAGTTTCCTATTGTTATCTTGTTATCTTCATTGTGTGTGTGGGCGAGGGTGTTTCCGTTACCATGCGTTAACGATGAATGTAAGTTGTAAGTGGGGAACCTCAGAGGACGGGCTAAGAGGATTTTCCATCTTAACGTCTCACCAACTGTCACAAACAGTCAGTCACCTGGAGGTGATCCCTTTGAGGAGAGCAACGGCCCACTTGTGCGTTATGTGTACGTGCAGAGGGGAATCCTCTCCACAACACACAAATTCCCAAAGAACAGCGGATAAGTCAACACATGCATTCTGTACATTGCACGCTGTGTACATCCCACTGAGGGCTTGAGTTTACACCCTTTTTCTAATGTCAGAAAGAATGAGTTTGACGTGTGAAAAAGGTGGTGCTGCATGCTTGCAGACCATAGGGTTGATTCTTTTGAAAACAAAATGCTTTAAAGTGATTGTGTAACACTGACACTTTGGTGCAAGCTTCATTCAGCAGCAGCGTCAAGGTACAAGTACATGTTGTGTTAGCTTGTGGCTCTAACCTCGGCCTCTGCCTCTTTTTTTTAAGAGGTGGAGTGGTTACCCCAGAGCTTATTTTTACACAGACTCCCAGTTTTACTCAGCAACGGATTGGAAACCAACATTTTCCGTGCGGCCTTCGCAAAGCATGAGAAGCAAAACATACACCCGTGGGTCCTGGTGTGAGCAGCTAAATTTATCATTCAAGTCCGGAAAAACAAAAACACTCCTCTGTGTGCAAAATATTTCCAGAAGTGTTTGCTGTATGGTTTCAGTGGAGCACGCCACAGTGATGGTGTTGCTGTTTGTGCTGCTCTCTTTGCAGACCTCGTCCCTGCTCATTTTAATTCTGAAATCCTCTTTGTGAAAGTGACGTGGCGCCACCGACAGAAAGCAGGATTAACCCATACATAGTGAGACATAGAGAGAGGTTCACGGAGCACTCAGCAGGACAGCACTCCATTCAACTATAAAGAACCGCTCAGGGCAGTGGCTGCTTTATGCTACATATAAGTATAGTGCAGGACTCATCTACTCTTTCCATTAACCCTCTGCCTTCATGACAGACTCCCAAGATTTCAAAGCAGCACAAGAGGCTCTCCACAACAACGCTCCACTGCTGGCATCATTTCCACGGTGACACCCTCTCAGTGGGAGAATCTCCTAGGTGACGCCCTCTATTGACACGCCTAGAGGTGGCTGCTGGTGCCTTTTTGTACAGTAGGCAGGTGCATCCTGTGCAGGGGCAGACGGAGTAGCCTGACACAGGTCACAGCTTTTGTTTTCTTGTTTTGCTCTCTTGTGGGAACACCTTCGCAGCTCCATATCTGCTCTGGAAAGACAGAGTAAACAGAAGAGACACTGGAATTTCAAGATAAGATACAAAAAGAGAGTTGTTTTGCATATCCTTAATTTCAACCAAACTTGGGTTATGAAGTTTGCATGAATTCTGTCTTTTCACACAAATGTAACCTTCAGCTGCTGGATATTTTTCCACTGACTGATCAGTTTAAAAAGCAAGCAAGCTGCACAGCAAGGCTGAAGGGCCACTGGACTCAGAGACTGCTGACCTTGGACGCACGATGGAGGGGTATGGTTTTGAGCACTTTGCTGCAGATGGTGCAAGGGAGAGCCAGCAGGTGGATTATCGGAGAATCGTAGGAGACCTTCAGCTCCCAATTACCGACGTCTCATCCAGGGAAGGTGAACATTATGTCCGGCAAACCTCGCACGGCCACGGACATGAAACTGCAGCCCAGCGGTACAGCGCCACACGCATCCAGGCTGGTCTAGGCCCAGAGAGGTGAGTTCTTGGGAAAGTATATGGAAAATAAGCCACCTCAAACAATAATTACGTTAAAACTAGAGCTGTCGATTAAAATAGTTAATCGTGATTAATCACATGATTGTCCATAGTTAATCACAAATTAATCAAATTTTTTTATATGTTCAAAATGTACCTTAAAGGGAGATTTGTTAAGTATTTAATACTCTCATCAACATGGAAGTGGGCAAATATGATTGCTTTATGCAAATATATGTATATATGTATTATTAGAAATCAATTAACAACACAAAACAATGACAAATATTGTTCAGAAACCCTCACAGGTACTGCATTTAGCATAAAACAAATATGCTCAAATCATAACATGGCAAACTGCAGGCCAACAGGCAACAACAGCTGTCAGTGTGTCAGGGTGCTGACTTGACTATGACTTGCCCAAAACTGCATGTGATTATCATAAAGTGGGCATGTCTGTAAAGGGGAGACTTATGGGTACCCATAGAACCCATTTTCATTCACATATCTTGAGGTCAGAGGTCAAGGGACCGCTTTGAAAATGGCCATGCCGTTTTTTTTCTCGCCAAAATTAAGCCTACGTTTGGAGCGTTATTTCACCTCCTTCGTGACAAGCTAGTATGATATGCTTGGTACCAATGGATTGCTTAGGTTTTCTAGTTTTATATGAGCCTGGTACAACCTAGACATAGCAAGTTGCGTTATTATCTTGTCAACTTTGACAGTCCTAGTTAAAACACATCTAATTTGTTTTATTATTTTCACAGAAGAGTGCCAGAAACAGCTTTTGTTGCTATTTTTAATTGCAAATTAAGAAAATTTTAAAATTGTGAGAACCAGGAAGATTGAGAGTTCTCCAAAAATATTCATAAAAGGTCAAATTATTTCCAGAATTCACAGCTAAAGGGTTAGTCTTGATTCTTAAAAGATGCATGTCCAAGTGCAGCAGCACAACTAAAAATGAAATAGGAGAATACCACAATAATTCAAACCCTCAATGCTAATATCCAAATAGAAATAGAATGACTATGATGCAGTCTTCTACCTTTCATGCTTTACTTTCACCGGCTCTGCCTTCGCAAGGCTGCACATGTAAATGAACTTCATGCCATCGGGTCAGCTTACATGTCCACACAGACTTGCATTTAGATCAGTTTGCAAATGCCCTTGAGGTTGAATCCCTTGCTTTGGATGAAACACTTTTGTGTTTGCCATGTAGATGATACTTTTGTCAACAAAAACGGATTATCTTATATATCGCCAGGTGCTATTTTTAATGTGCCCTTTGTGCACGCAGACAATCCTATGATGCAACATCAAGGCAAGAGCAAGCGGCACGCTGCAGGGAGGATAAGCAAGGGCTGAATCAACTGCTCAGAATAGCTACGGTGCATAAAGGAACCACTGACCCATATCTGCAGTGACCCACATTTAATTTGACACAAACACAGAGTGGAGAAACAGATCCCCCCGAGTCACCTTGGGCAGACCATTCTACATGTTAGCAGCCCTCACCTAAGATTAATATAGAACAAGAAAGGACTGTGGAGCATATTCGGTTACATCTATTGGATTCAATATCTGAAATGTAATCAGGGAAACAATCAATACGCCGGAAATGCCAGCCCCAAGAATAATGTTACTTAACTGCCAGCAAGTAAAACAGCTCTTGATGTAGTTTAAGTGAATTACTTCCCCCCCTTTTTTGGCAGCAGATAGAACAAAACCGTTATTGGTAGTGAAGCATTTTTACTCTGATCTTCTTCTGCTCCATGAAGCTGCAGAAGCAATGATGAAAAGAGACTGACAATACTGAGAAAGCAAAAGTGATTTACTGTCAGCAAAGCATGCCAACCATTTACGCGGCTGACAGCTCGCTGATGAGCAGTGTGCCGACGTGTGAGCTGTGCATGCTGGAAAGAGACGTGTCTTTACTGTATGTGCGGTTTCACGTTACTCCTCTTTGCAGGAAAGAAATGTAACTGTCTAACGCTTGTGAGCATAATGGGGACTGCAGGTTTTTAATTTTATTCTTTAAAGACTACTGCTCAATAAACCTTTTTGCTCATTAGATTTCACAGTAATTCATGAAATAAGCTTTAAAAGATGTATTCTCATTCTCCTCAGTGACCCCTTTCAGCCTATAATAGAACTCCTTTCTCCCTAAAGTGGTTGAACTTGCTTTTGTTTCCTAAACAAACAGTACATCACACTGAAAGACTTGGGATGCAAAATGTATGAGGCAATTCATTGTTACGGTCCGCTTTTGTTCTGTATATTCCATATAAATAAGGTATTAGAACAAAAAACGAGACAGTGAATTTGATCCAGATTTTGTGTTCCTCAACATACGTGTTCTCTGCACACTCCCTGCAATTACTATCATGTGAATAGCAAATAGCAAAAGTGTGATTGATGCTGACTTTTCAGTATAATCCAGTTTAGATGATTTACATGTGACCAGAAGTCCAGCAGTGCTGCTTAAATACAGCATGACGTTGAAAATTAAGGCGTGAAAGTTTTGAGCATATATACCGTATACGCATTTGATAATAGTTGCTTAGCAACATGATTTACTATTTCTCGTAAACTTATGACTTTATTCTCGTAATATTATGACTTTGTTCTCGTAATACGACTTTTTTTCTCGTAAACTTATAACTTTTGTTATTGTAAACTTATAACTTCATTTTCATAACACAACTTTTTTTCTCGTAAACTTGTGACTTTATTCTCATAATACAATTCTTGGTGTCCAAGAATGGCCTATAGCAGGGGTCTCCAACCTGCGGCTCCGGAGCCACATGCAGCTCTTTAGCTCCTCTCCAGTGGCTCCCTGTGGATTTTTTTAAAAAATGAGTGGAAATGAATAACTTTTTTTTCATTTTTATTTATCATTGTTGTAGGTCTATGGTACGACGGAGTATTAGGGCCACATTGAGGAAAAAAAATAAATCTGAGATTTCGAGAATAAAGTCATAATATTCCGAGAATAAAGTCATAGGTTTACGAAACAAAAATACGTAGTAATATGAGAATAAAGTCCTAATATTATAAAGTAGTAATTTTACGTGTTATTTTCTTTTTTTCCTCACAAAGTTATGACTTTATTCTCGTAATAATACAACATTTTTTCTCGTAAAGATATGACTTTATTCTCGTAACACTACGACTTTTTTCTCGTAATATTATGACTTTATTCTCGTCATATTACAACTTTTTTTCTTGTAAAGTAATGCCTTTATTCTCTTAATATTATGACTTTTTTCTCGTAATATTATGACTTTTTTCTAGTAAAGTTATGATTTTATTCTCGTAACACTACGACTTTATTCTCGTAACATTACAACTTTTTTCTCATAACATTACGAATTTATTCTCGTTATATTACAACTTTTTTCCTTGTAAAGTTTTGACTTTATTCTCGTTATATTACAATTTTATTTCTTGTAAAATTATGACTTTTTTCTCGTAACGTTACGACTTTATGCTCACAACATTACGACTTTATTCTCGTTATATTACGACTTTCTTTCTCGTAAAGTTATGACTTCTTTTCTCATAACATTACAACTTTATTCTCGTAACATTATGATTTTTTCTCGTTATATTACGACTTTTTTTCTCGTAACATAAAGACTTTATTCTCGTAATAATACAACTTTTTTCCCGTAAAGTTATGACTTTATTCTCATCATATTACAACTTTATTTCTCGTAATATAATGACTTTATTCTCGAAATCTCCAACGTTTTTTCCCTCAATGTGGCCCTAATACTCCATAGTAAATTTGCACTAGGGCCCTCACTGAATTAGACTTTCATACTATACACTTAGACTATAAACTGTGTCACAATGATCAAATGTTTTGCGGCTCCAGACAGATTTATTTGCCTAAAATGTCTCTTTAGTTTAGACAGTAGAGGTTGCTGACCTCTGCTTTATAGGAAATGAGATGCCCTGATAAACCGGTCTGCCAGCATGTCAGTCATTACATCCACATTAACCCTTTGCGTTCCCTTTTTGGTCCTGACTCCACAGCAGCAGCAGTGAAGCCGGTTAAACCTAAACACGCCTCTTTTCTGTGAGGAGGAGGAGGATGAGGATGATGATGATGATGATGTGGATGATGTGGATGTGACGCTGCTTTCTGCTGCTGCTCCTACATACATAACACCAGACACGCACTGTCTGTCTGTCTGCAGCGACAGGGCAATCATTTATACTGCACAACCAGCACCTTTCACATCAAGGAGACCAGTTTTTTTCCATCGAGTTTGTTCTTCCAAGGTAGAAGAAGGAATTTGCTGTTGTCTATTTGTTGTTTTTGTAGCCTGACTTCTTCTGTAATAGATCCACAGCTGGAGAGTTGGTCAACGTGGGCATCAGCTCCTAAAAGGTTAGCTATAACTCAGGTTTTGGGGCAATATGTTGGGAGCTAGTTAAAGATAATCTTAACTACTTAATCGCATATAAAAGGGTAGAAAAATCTTTAATTTAAGAAGCGTTTTTTGTTGGTTTAGCCTACAATAACCACACAGCTAACCACAATGCTAACTATGCTAATGCTCCTCCACATGTCTGGACTCAGCTTTATGTGTCTGCTCTGCTAAAAGTTCACTTTACATGCACATTTAGTGGATTATTAACACGTGGGATGGCTTTATTATGGCCCCACTTATCTGTGCTAATATACATTTTAATTTAGGGGACATTAAAAGTGTAATTAGTGAAATAATGTGCTATGAAGACAAGGTTAGATAAGGTAACGGTTTGCTAACATTATTAGCCACATGTTCACTAGCTAGTGGTGACTATGTAAACAAGATATTTATGTAATAATTTGTGTTTATTTAATGGTAATTTACGTTATCTGAACGCATATAAATAGTTACCTCTGCTTTGTGTTTCTGACAATGCCATATAATGCTAGGTTAAGTCACCTGCATGCTCAAACTTGCACGTGAACGCAACACCAAACTCGCTTGAAAAATCTAACAAAATAGTTTTGTCTCTGTCCTTAAAAGGGCGTTTTAAGGATTAGGATTATTTTTTTGGTGTTACACTATATAAAAGGAGCCATTCTTCAATTCGGCATGCATTGAACTCTCAAAACACGCACATTAACAGTTACCTCTGCTTTGTATTTCGGGTTAGGCTAGGTTAGTCACCTGCATGCACACACTTATAACTGAACGCAACACCAGACTCGCTTGAAAAATCTGCTAAAATAGTTTTGTATCTGTCCTTAAAAGGGCGTTTTTAGGGGTTAGGACATTTTTTTTGGTGTTATACTATATATAAGGAGCCATTCTTCAATTCGGCATGCATTGAACTCTCAAAACAACACTCATTATAATACAATCTGAAGTTTTACTGTTGTTATTCCTACATTATTCCTCTAAAATACATTTAGCAAGCTAAAAATGTTTACTAGCTAACGTTAGTTGTTGTGGTGACTATGTAAACAGATATTTATGTAATGCTTAGTGTTTATTTAAAGGTAACGTTACTATTTACGTTATCTGAACGCACATAAACAGTTACCTCTGATGAAAATGTCAGATATAAAGCTAGGTTAGTCACCTGCATGCACAAACTTGCGCCTGAACGCAACACCAGACTCGCTTCAAAACTCTGCCAAAATAGTTTTGCATCTGCTCTTAAAAGGGCGTTTTTATGGGTTAGGAAAATATTTTCGATGTTACACTACATAAAAGGAGCCATTCTTCAATTCGGCATGCATTGAACGCTCAAAAACACCACTTATTGTAAAGCAATCTCAAATTTTACTGTTTTTATTCCTACATTATTCCTCTAAGATACATTTAGCTAGCTTTAATGACTAGAAGACGTCTAAAAACGACATTTTTATTGACTAAGTGCTGCTAGGTGGATAAATCGGTTTCCAAAACAGTGATATATGGTTAAATTGTGGGGGGCAAACATGGATACTATTATATTGTATGATTAGCAGCTAGGATGTTGCACGCCTTGTATAAACAAGAAGCACATGTTAACTACTGGTGTGCAGTGCAAGCAGCTACTGATATTGTGCAATGTAGGTCACAAGGCCAGTGACGAGACATTTTGAGGATGTCGTGCTTTTATTTGGAGAACGTTTAAATCATTATATTATTATAAAAATTGTGTTAGTGCTGGTTGACTGGTTCGGGTAAATGTTAGTGGGTCATCCGGCCATATTTAGCCTTGCTTGGTCATGTGGGGACTACTGCACTGTTTTTATGTGCACTATTTATGTTTCTAAAAATAGTAACAGTATTAATAATTTAGATGTAGAGACAGAAACTCTGCACAGCACTAAATCACAGTAGAATTTCTACAGTGTGTTTTGTGCTACCTGGTGTGATCTGATGTTAAATAAGGGCGATGCATTCACAACACCTCTGTTGCATGTTTACAACATTATTACATGTTTATTACTGGAGTTATAAGTGGCTTGTTTTTTGCAAGCAGATGAAGCATCTCCACGCATGCGCACTGAGCTGCTGCTGCTGGCTGGAGGAGGAGGGGATGTTGATGTTGCTATGGTTATGTCTTCCTGTGAGAAGGTCAAGCTCTGCCTGCAAAGTGTGTTCTTGCAGAGCATCCTTTTTACTGTCTTAAGATACAGATCTTTATCTGAGTGTATTGAGAGTCTGCTGCACAATTGATTTGAAGTTGCATCTCTTATCTTGTCATTTGGCAGCATGGCGGATTACTTAATCAGCGGTGGCACGGGCTACGTCCCTGAAGATGGACTCTCAGCTCAGCAGCTCTTCTCCATTGGAGATGGCCTCACATACAAGTAAGTTCACACAAACTTTGATTTTTTTTTTCCTGAAAAAAATCTCAGTAAAGTAATGAAATTCATTCATTCAAAGTAAGGTTCTCCTCATTTTTTAATTTTTTTTATATATATACATATATATATTAAAAAAACTCACCTGCGCGCAATGGTGGGTGAAGTGTATACGCAGCAGTGCTTTGTAATGGCAAACACGTTTTGAACCAGCAGATCTGACCAACAGTGCGTTGTCTCCGACGGTCATACGGCTGAAGAGCTATGCTCTAAAGGAGATGGGTTGACTTACAAGTGAGTAAAACAGTCATCTTCAAACTGTTTTTGAAACTGTGCTGTTTTAAAAAAACGAAAAAAGAAAAATCCTTTGTCTCTCCAAATAGTGAATTCATAAGGAGGAAGCAAATGACATGTCCTTCCAAAGCAACTTTTACTTTGACTGAAACTAACCAAAATCTCAATCTGGTGTCATGAATGCAGAAGCTAAATGGAGGGCTTGTGGGAATGCTCAACCTGATCTTGGTCATGGGGATCAAATTTGCTTCCAGTGTAATAATAATAATAACTGCATTGTTAGCTTTAACTAACCATCAAAGTGCATGACCTGTCTTGTGAATGCAGAACAGCTCATGCCCTTTCTTACAAACACTTTGCTTTGATAAAAGTACAAATTAAAGCACCAATTTCTCACCTCTTACTTAACCTCTCTCAGCTCTGCTAAGCATTGTTGTGATAAACGTGAATGGCTTTGTATTTGAACTCATCATGCATTTTGTTTTTTCTTTATTAATCCCCTGTAATCACTCTTTCACTTCCTTAAAATAACAAGAAGCAAAAGCGTTGTGCAACTCAATTGTAGTGGTTGTTGCTCACTGAGAAGCATGCCATTTCTCATCTAAAACTTCCTCCTACAGCCATCACCATCACAGTGCTTTACCTCTTGAATGGGTCCTCACAACCACTACAATCAATGATTAAGATGCCCTCTCAGCGTTCCCTGAAAGACCATTAGTTAATGTATTATTCTAAGAGATATATACAGTAGATCATTCTCCATGCTGCATCATCTGCAAAAATAAAACTACAAGTGTAGTTGGAATGTTTTAATCAGCGGCAAATCCGCAAAAAATTCTTTGCTCTGATCACGCTGCTCCTGCTTTACAGAAAGCTAATTGAATAGAAAACGTAATGGCGTTTAAGTGTGTCCGCGTGTGATCGAACGACCTCTCTACACTGTAATGAAGTGCATCAAGACCAAAGGAAGGTTTTGTGCACATGATGGCCTCAATTGACATCATGTGGCTGGCAGGAGGTATCGGGGCAGACGGGGTTGACTCAACGTCTGTTGCTAGATTTCTTTCAAGCTGATTTAATTTAAGTTATATCTCTGACATAAATCTAAATGTCCCTAATGACTCGATCAACACGTATACACACCTATCACAGGTACTGGATCTGAGAATACAATTATATTGCTAATATATTTTAGTTTGTTTTTGTTTATTAATTAGAGGAAAGGGAAGTAAGCCACCGAGAGAAAGTGAGACACAGGAAGACAGAAACAGCATTGTGAGGCTTCCTGCATTATTGTGACCTTTTAACTAGGTGCAGAAATCACATCCTGGGCGTGATTGTGAACATGTTCTTTTAATCAAGGCTACTTTTAAACTCCTTTTTTTGTTTTGGTCAACACTTTGAAACAGCCTAGAAAGTGAAGGTGCATCAGTGTTTTTGCCAGATGATAGACAGAGATGAATGCTAAAAGAGTTGTTGGCTGTTAGCTTGACATAACAAGGCAAGGTGATAAACTAGTTTAACTGTAGTGAAATAAATTTGCAAAAGTGCCTCTGATGCCACTTTCTCACACAAGCTCCAGGCTGCTGGCACTGCTGGCACTTTTAAAAAGCCTTGTTAAAAAAACCCAACCCACCTCTTATTAATAATAATTTCATATGAACCAAAGGTTACCTCAGACGTAGGGCTGGCATAAGAGCACATATTTCTGATCGTTACACTTTTGGCAGAGCTACTCTACAGCAGATACATCTCTGCTGCTAACTGCGACGTAATGATAGTTTTCTGTCAGCGTCTTCATCACACAAAAAAGTAAAAGTGACATACAGATGTTACTCATTGAGATTCACCCTGTTTAACCTACTGCGACATTTACAAAAACACTGGGTGCCGTGATGCTCTCAGCTTCTTGTTGTTTTCTGGGTGGGGTTGACTCTCTTTTTCTGCCCAGGTATGTGTACAAGCAGGTATGGCCTCTGGTTATACGTTGAAACACTCCCCCTTAGTGAAAGGCATTTGTCTACATTTAACATTCAAATGAGAAACCATAATAAGGCTGAGTGTTGTCTTTTAGAATTCAAATCCAGCACAATGAGCTCTGAGGTTTGTGGTCGATGCTAAATGCTAGCAGATGTGTGCTGGACTTCCTGCTCGTACCCACGCCGATGTTTTGTGGGCGTTTGTATCCAAAGCGAGGGGAAACAAACAAACAAACCGACGTGACTCCTCCCTTGCAGTGTCCCATGTTGTGCGACTATTTCAGACTTTGCTTCCACCCACACTTGAAGCAGCAGAGATCTGTTAGCGTGTCAGCCCTCCACTTTCACACTCATTTTGACTGCCGTTATGTCCACCTGTACTGCTCACCATCTACCTGTTTCACCTCGCTCTGCACTGTAGTTTCCCCACCAAAGTCCACACGGCATACAAAGCCTCCCTTATTCCTCCATCTTTCCGTCTGTCCCCCTGTGCCGTGTTTTCACACCCATCTGCTAAAAAACCACAAAATACTTACAGACTCTGGTTGGAAAACAAACGCAACCATTCCTGTGTCTAGCTCTTGCACTCCCACTCATCTCATTCGACCTGCTCATTGTTGTTTATACAGTCCCAAGAGCTGAGCGAGATCAACTGTAGCTTTATTACCAAGTACAGGACGAACACAGCTGCACTCCGTGTCTTTACGATACCACTTGGCAATACTCTTGGAGCCATGAGGATACATAAGAGTATCCAGCACTAGGTTGCAGGCTCTAAACTGTGGCGTTGTCCTAGTTGAAAACAGAAGGAAATGAGTAGAAAGAGGTCATGTCATGACAAACTAATTAAATGTCTAACACATATTTAATTAAAAAATTCTTTGACAATCAAAAATCAGTGTGTTTTTTTTTTTACCCATCTTATCCAATTTTCCTTTTTAAATCACAATCTTGTTCAATAGTAGTTGCATTCGATTGCTTTCCAACTACTCATAATGTAGGAAAACATTCCTCTTTTTTTTTGCAGAATATATTTCAAATATTTGTTATTCATGTTTTAAACACGAGAAACTCTTCTGGTGTTTTAATGATGCTTTAACACAGCTATGCTAAGTTGCATCGGGCGCCTTACTTTACATTTTGTTCATGTCTTTCAGTGATTTCCTGATACTACCCGGCTTCATCGACTTTATCTCGGACGAAGTGGTGAGTACACCCACGTGTGAAGGGACATATTTGAGAGTACAAAAGGGCATGTTGTTTTTCCAGAAGATTGTCACAAGTGTCTGTCACATCACAGAAGAGACATTCCTGGGCATTTTGAAGGACAAGGCAGTTATTTCTTCTGCGCCCCTCCGTGATGATTAATGTGTCAGTGTCAGCATACAGACCATTCTTGGCAGCGCCACTCCCTAAAAACCATCAGCCTCATTAAAGCGGAGTCTGTTTTTAATTTATTTTTTTAAACAAACCCCTTTACTCCAGACCTCAACCTTGTTTTAAAAGGGCAAAAACAAGACTATTTTTGTAAGAGTGAGCATTATAAAGCTGTCTGCATCACTTCTCCTCTCCCTGCTGCCCTGCTATTTTTTGCCCGATGTGGTCACCCACTGGCTGCTCGCTCACCCTTGTGTTTACATTTGTGTCTGGTCGGTTGCTCATCCACCTCTCAGCAGATGTCGGCAGAGTTAATCTCGGGGCTTAAGATGAAATCCTTCTCTTCTGCTTTGTCCATCCGAGCAGATTTGAATTCAAGTGATATCTCTAATCTCTCCGTTTTTTTCCTTCGGAGTCGCTCTCGTCGCTGTGTGAGATGTTTGTCTGCCTCGCCATGTTGTCATGGGCTGGTTGTCTCAACAGAGTCTTTGTCTTGCCCTGGTTTTCCACTGGATAGTGCGTCTATTCAAGCTTGAATAACACAAATGCTTCCACACAACTTTGAATGGAGTGGTTCATGTTCACACAGTGACTCGGGACTGACATTTTTTATATACCTTCTAGCTTTTGTGCTCCGTGTTAAGGTGTTGGAAACATGTGGAGGGGGGGTCACGTGTAGCTTGGAGCCGTTTTGGGGAATTCTTCGAGGTCGTGATGTTCTCGACATGCTTTCCCAACTCTCGATTGAATTTAGCAGGTTAATGCGGTTGTGCTTTCTAAATGGAGAAGTGGTGTTAGGTGATTTTCTCCTGCCTTTTGACCGTGAACTCCATGAGAAAAGCCTCGGTAGTTTATGTCTGTCCCAGATAAAGGAGTAAAAGCTTTGGACACCGCAGAGCTAATTCGCTGGTTTCCCATGTGTAAGGAATGTCATTATTTTCACACACACACAGTTGAAGATAACAAAAAACTGCTGTTGGCTTGTTGTGGGAATCGGTAAAGATGTACAAGTTGAATGCGGTGTGGCTCATTTCCATCTTTCCAGACAGTGTGAGGTTTCTGCCCCTGAGAGAGAGAGAGAGAGAGAGAGGAAGAGGACGGACTGTGTTTTTGATGAAACAAGCATTTTATTTTGTTTGCAGACATCTCAGATGAACACTTACCGACACACTAAAGCTAAAATGATGCACATTTCTACCTAAAAGGAGCTCTTGTAACATGCATCAATTGTTAAAAAGTCTGCTTTACTTGGCTTCATTGTCTTCTACGTCCTTTAGTGTCATTGAAACAGATTTGAAGACATAACCCCTTGAGGACACTACAGTATATTGAATCTGCCAAGTTTAGTCTGCCCCCTGGTGGTTCATTTGCAAAACAACAGGAACCAACTCCTCTTTGTGAAGACATTAAAATGTGCATTCTCCTCTTTTTTTTTTTGTTGTCTCAGGACCTGACATCAGCGCTGACCAGGAAGATCACCTTGAAGACTCCTCTCATCTCCTCCCCCATGGACACCGTCACAGAGTCAGCTATGGCTATCGCTATGGCGGTAAGACACTGCTTTGCCAAAACTTCTGGAATATTAAGAAAACATTTTCATTTGTTGCTTATTTCTATTATGAAATTAATTGAATTTTTCTTAATTTGCTAGCTAATGGGAGGCATCGGCATCATTCACCACAACTGCACACCCGAATTCCAAGCCAACGAGGTCCGCAAGGTTAAGGTAAATTATGATTATCCTTCATTATGTACAAAGAAGTGTTTTTAAAATCTTCTCTGTATGTTATTGTCACACTCTCTCAGCATTTTGTGGTTACGTCAGATGCTCACTCGTCATGTTTGGTTTTAGCAGTAGTAGTGGGAGAATTATTATTGTTGTTTTTATTGTCTTGTCATCACCATTACGCACTCACATGCCTGTACAAAATTGTATATACACCTAAAGTACTAACTAAACTCTCGCATGAACCACACCCTTGACCTCGCTTGTTTTCTTGTACCATCTTGTCCCTGTATAGGCTCTGGTAATTGTCTTCCATCTGTGTGTTTTTGTGTGCGTGTGTGTGTTTTGTTTGTCACTGTTTTTTTTGTAGTTGCACATTAAGGCCTTTACTCACCGGTGGGGGGGGGCGTGGCGCTTATTCATTCTTGCGTGTGACGTTTCGCGCTGCTTTACACGAATAAAGAGGAACATAATAAAACTAACACTTCTGTATGGTTTCTCTTGGTTTCCAGAGGTTTGAGCAGGGTTTTATCACGGACCCAGTTGTGATGAGTCCGCGCCACACAGTCGGGGATGTGTTTGAGGCCAAAGTAAGACACGGCTTCTCTGGTATTCCTGTCACAGAGACAGGCAAGATGGGCAGCAAGCTGGTGGGCATCGTCACCTCCCGAGATATCGACTTCCTTTCTGAGAAAGACCACGTCAAACCTCTGGAGGAGGTGTGTATTAATTTGTTTTAAATTTAGTTTAAAAATGTTTTGTATTGGCATCACTCATTTGATTGTTTTTACATTGAAATCATGTTTGTCATCTCCTAGGCCATGACTAAGAGGGATGAGTTGGTCGTGGCTCCAGCCGGTGTTACACTTAAAGAAGCCAATGATATTCTGCAGCGCAGTAAAAAAGGTGAGTAAAAGTTCACGTTGTGACGGCAGCTTTTTTCTAGTTGAATTTGATCACTCGTGCAATTTAATAACCTCAATTTCACTTTCTCCGTAACCAGGCAAGCTCCCCATTGTAAATAATAACGACGAGTTGGTGGCCATTATCGCCAGGACGGATCTGAAGAAGAACAGGGACTACCCGCTGGCCTCCAAAGACTCACGCAAACAGCTGCTGTGTGGCGCCGCCATCGGCACCAGGGAGGACGACAAATACAGACTGGACCTGCTGGTGCAGGCTGGAGTGGATGTCGTTGTACTGGTGGGTGTTTTTGACGTTTGAATTGAGGTGCCGGTCTGTAATAAATGAGTGAGAAGGCTTGGCCCAAAGTTAGGTCATTATTTGAGCAGAGGTTGCCTAAAAATACATGTTTTCGTCATGGCATTACAAATGATACTTTGGGACAGTGTGAAATAGTAGTACCATGGCTCAAATATGGTGGAAATTCCATGTCTCAATATACTATAACTTACTTATCTGTTTTTATACTATAATTTTTATATATACTTAAATCTGGAAATTGACCTTAAAGGCATAGTTTGGGAGTTTTGAAGTGGGGTTGTACGAGGTACTTATCCATAGTCAGTGTATTACCTACAGTAGATGACGGTCGGCACGCCCCCAGTTTGTTAAAGCAGACAAGATTATAGAGACGGAAGCAAATGATGTACTGCTGTGGACGGGGCAGCAGCAAAATGTATTTCAACCACCTAAAAGAAAGACCCACCTGAAAAAAATCTATCAGTTTAAGTGTACGCTATATTTAGAATATTTTCGCCGGTTTACATTGCCGTGAGACAGCTATACAGTCTATGTCTCCGACGGGGAACTGAAGCCGTTATCTATGCTCACTCCAAAGAAGCCAGACTCCATTGACAAAAACAGTCATTTTACCATGCCCCTGTGTTCTGTAAGGTAAAATTACAATTATTTTTCAATGATGCCTGGTGGGTTTGGCTAGAGCATAGATGGATACAACGACTTCAGTTCCCCGTTGGAAAGGGCTGTCTGATGGCAAGGTAAACTGGTGAAAATAATCGAAATATAGCGTGCACAGATTTTTTTTTAGGTGGCTAAAATCCGTTTTGCTGCCGACCCTGTCCACAGCAGTACATTGCTTTGCTCCCGCACGGTAACTCCTGTCTGCTTCTCCACACTGGAGGTGTGCTGACCGTCATCTACTGTAAGTAATACACTGACTATGGATAAGTACCTCATATAACCCGTCTTCTAAACACCCAAACCTACCCTTAAAGCACTAAAGTTAAAGTATTATCTAAATTTACAGCAAGTCTGAAGAACAAAATGTTGCCTGCGTGTGAAATATGTCTGTATATTTTGCTTACTATCCTCCGGTCCAACGCCAGTGCACTTAAATCATGAATGTTTTTGTATCTCCAGGACTCTTCACAAGGCAACTCGGTGTATCAAATCAACATGATCAATTTTATTAAACAGAAACATCCAGAATTGCAAGTGGTGGGAGGAAATGGTGAGTTTTTTTTGGAAATAAGAAGCAGCTTGGTAAATTTCTTTTGATGCCAACAAAATATAATAGTTTGCACACATTCACTGACGCGCTTTTCTTCTTTTACCCACAGTGGTTACAGCAGCCCAGACCAAGAATCTGATCGATGCTGGTGTCGACGCTCTGAGGGTCGGCATGGGCTGCGGCTCCATCTGCATCACTCAGGAAGGTACTCACCCTTGTTTTTTAACGCCGTCTCTTAAACACAGTTACCACATGTTTTTGTTATTTAAATATAAGGAAAAGAATACGTTGGAATAGCTGCACCTGTTCTTAATCTGACTATGAGCTACAGTGAGAAGAAAAAGCTATCGGTCGCTAACGGTGAAATATACCCTGAGACCCTCCTAGTTGTCATGGTGATCTGCCAAGGCCCCATTCTGGGTTGCCATGGGGACCGGCCTCTCGTTCTCAGACTGGGTCACGTTCACCAACAAGAGCAGACGGGACATGAACCTAAAATAACTCACCAGCTAAATGGACGCTGTCTTTTATTTTATAAGCTGATTTCTGTTTGTCCCGAGGTCTGATCTGACTACCTGATCTGTTTCCATGGCAGTCATGTTGGATATGTTTTCCCCCCCTTCTAGTCATGGCATGTGGGCGGCCCCAGGGGACCTCTGTGTACAAGGTAGCCGAGTACGCCAGGCGCTTCGGTGTGCCAGTCATCGCCGACGGCGGCATTCAGACTGTGGGCCACGTGGTGAAGGCTCTGTCGCTCGGAGCGTCGACTGGTGAGATTTCAAAGATTGTGACATAAACGATGTGAAAAGAAGGCCTTATCTAACAGTCATATTTCATACATGCATCACAGCAGCGATGATGTGATGGGTAATAAAATAACAGCATAATTATCTCCTGTCTCCCACTCCAGTTATGATGGGCTCGTTGCTAGCAGCAACCACTGAGGCTCCAGGGGAGTACTTCTTCTCAGACGGCGTGCGGCTGAAAAAGTACCGCGGTATGGGCTCCCTGGACGCCATGGAGAAGAGCACCAGCAGCCAGAAACGCTATTTTAGGTATGTGGGAAGCTAAAAATCCAAATTCCAAGAGCAGCTATTACAATGCTGTGATTCCATTGGAGGAATATTGATTGGTTGTCTTTCCATAGTGAGGGCGACAATGTGAAGGTAGCCCAGGGTGTGTCAGGCTCGGTCCAGGACAAGGGCTCCATCCACAAGTTCGTACCTTACCTGATAGCTGGTATCCAGCACGGCTGCCAGGACATCGGGGCCAAGAGTCTTTCTGTCCTCCGGTGAGTAGTATGTGAATTCAAGCCCCCCCCCCTGCAGTGTACTTTGGCATGTTTATAATATTTCATATTTATTTGACACATTTCCTGACGATGTAGATTGACTGTTCGCCAATTTTGTTTTTGACAAATAACTTAATTTTGTGCTCAAATATTTAAAAAAGAAGGTTGCAGAATTAGCACAACAGTCTCACTCTCTCACTCGCTCTCTTCTTCACCGTCTCCTCCTGCTGGAGATAAATAAACGGAAAGCAGCCGATGCCGCACGCCGGTGTTGTATCCAGTACAACGCACCACAGGACGGATCATAGACAGATTGACCACCGTTTGAAATGCAGTTTCGTGAGGCTTTGGAGGACGAGCACACAACTTTCAGCCCAAGAAGTCCCGTTGGAGAAATAACTGAATCACAGTGCACCCCGGTGCGGTGTCGGTGCTGGAGCTGAGAGCGGCCTGATCACCTCCAAAACGTTCCGAAACTGCATTTCAAACTGCGGACCTCTTCAACATGTCTATCCGTCCTGCGGTGGCCGGCGTGTGGCGGTGCGGCTCCTCGGTGCAGACAGATGGCCGCCTTATAGCTAGCTGGTTTCCAAGCTACTGCAGCTGTTTCATCTAAACTGGTTTGGAAAATGATGCAATCTTGTTGCAGAGGTAATGCATTACTGTGAACCACACCCCCATTCTCTGTTTGAGAAAGAACATTAATAGAAAAACAGGAAGTAACACTGGCTGGAGGGGGGGGGGGGGCTTTAATGGTTATAACACAGATAATTTTTTATGTGCATTATATTTTACCATCTTTTTCTTATCTTTCTCAGTTCCATGATGTATTCTGGGGAGCTGAAGTTTGAAAAGAGGACCATGTCTGCACAGATGGAGGGAGGAGTTCATGGACTCCACTCGTAAGTACAAAAACGCACACACAAAATCGCCCTTTGCTGCTTTAAACCATGCATTTAGATACATGAGTAGAGTACACTTTATTATGGGACAACAAAACATGTAATCTGTTTTGTTTCACTAGCCATAAATATTAAGACTTTACTTCGTCCTCTGAGGGGATCAATATCAATTGCTATTTTAGTATACTATTTTTTGTTCCCAGTTGCAAAACAACAAACATTTTCCTTTTTAAAAGGAAGTTGGACTGAATTGCAGAGGCTGTTTCTACAGTGAGAGCAGGTTATACCATCTGTCAGTCCCAGAAGCAGGAATGGGAACTGTGGTTTCTTTGTCGACTCTCATAGATGATTTCATAATTGCGTTGCTAAGAAACAGCTTGGCTGCAATATCTCTTTACTTCCTGTTAGGTGTTGGCATTAGCAAACACTGCAATGGGAAAATAAACCTGCTTTAAAGTTGAAAGAAAGAAGGGACAACGCAGCAACGAGTACTGGCATTTTGAATTATCATTATTATTATTAGCTTGACTTGCAGCAAGCTGCTAGTTTCTCTCCTGTTACTGCAGTTGTTGCTCTTGGTCCCTGTGCGTCCAATAGTGACCTTTTGTGCAAATGCAATTTAGCAGTTTTCTGCTAAATGCATTCAGAAAACATGAAGCCAGTAGATGCAAGAATTATAGCGAGTGGCAGTTAGCGTAGCCGTAGCATCATTTGTATCCGAGCAAGCGCTGATTTCTCTCCGCTTTTTCTCTGCCTCCACAGTTACGAGAAGCGGCTTTACTGAGCGGGGGGATGGAGTGCAGATCATCGGTGCACAACCCAATCTAACAGTGACCAAATGTTAAACCGCCACTTCTGCTAAAATACCGCACCACCCACTACACCCTCTCTGCCCTCTCTTCCTCCGTCGTATCCACCGTTACTCTCTCTCTCTCTCTCTCTCTCTCTCTCTCTCTGATCCCAGCCGGCTGCATTTTGGGAGGAACGAGGCATAGTTGCGAAGTAAGAACCTTCAAAACTGACAACCGACTCTCTCTCTCTCTGAACACCTGGGATTTTTTTGCACTTAAGAAGTGGCGCATCAGGTTTTTTTTGGGAATGACGTACAACACCTGCATCTTGAGTATGCCGGCGATCCCAATTTAGTGATGGTAGCGAGAGAATGAACCTTGCGTTTTTGGTGAATTAAGGGTAGTGTGTGTCTGACTGTGTAGTTTAAAATGTGTCTCGGGACAAAGAAAGTGAAGGTGCACTTAGTGTTTATTAGAGAGTCTGAAATGGTGCAGATTACATCAGCAACTTATCTGGCTTTTTTTTGGGATCCACGTTTACCAGCACGCTCCCCGTCTGAAGCCTTTCACATCCCAGCCCTTAAACACACCAGTACTTGCAGAAAACAAGACACTTGTCTCTCTATGTGCAGTGTGTCCGTGTATCTTGGCAATCTTTTTTTTTTTTTTGCATTTATAAGTCATCACAGGTATAAGCTACTTAATGAACAGTAGCTGCTTATATTTCATATTGTTTACTTCCTGTTTTGTGGATCCCAAAGGTACGAGATATTGGCCGTGCCGATTATCCTGTCGACTTTGTATCCTCCAGTTGTCCCCTACAATCAATAGAGCGAACCCTGACCCACAGTTTTTACCACTGTGGATGTTCATTTTCCCTTCATCATGACATATAATCAGCGTCCCATGTCAGTGCATAGTGTTCATACGTTGAGCATGGAAGGGACCAAAAGCTGAAGATCAGGTATGTTTGAAAGATGAAAAAAACAACAAAAAAAAACTAAAATGTTTCAAATCAATCAAAAATAAATGAGAATAATTTGAATACTTTTAGATAAAACAAACTTTATATTAAACCTGTATAGTCTCGGGAGGGGGGCTTTGAATTGAGCATGAAGTGTTTTTTGATATGCATGTTTGTTTTTTCACGAAGCCAAACATGGCTGTATTTATATTCTGCTTTATTGTAATTGCATACATACTGCCAAGTGTCTTTACACTTCCTCTGACACTCTTTTCTTTTGTAATTTCAAGAACCAAAATTGGCGCAAAAAGTCGCTCGTTACCCTTGTCACTTCATTCCCGCATTCTCCACAGTGTGGCCTCTGTGATAGGTTTTATTTTACGTCAGATTTATTTGTTTCTTTTTTTTACCGGAGATATGCCTTGAAACGGTGATGGATAAAAAGGTTGGATGACAGCTCTGTAAAAGCATAACGCCACACACCCTCTCGCCTCTTTTTTCTTACTTTGAAACCGCGCCGCCGTGTTTATCAGTCAGCTTATGTAGGAGTAGACTTTTTCTAACATTTTCATACTGGATGTCCTTCTGGCCAGATGTCATTTTTTTTTTTTTTTTTTGTAATAAACTGTCCCAGATTGTAAGAGTTGAGTTGCTTTCTCTAACCTGCTAATGTACTTTACCCTAAACAGGGTTCACTTGACTAACAAAAGCCCTGCAATTGGAGTAAATTGCAAAATAAATGTACATGAAAATATATGGAGAAATATATACCTATATCCAGTTTGGAAATGACTGCTGCTTGTTTTCAGTTTCCCCATCTAAAGATTTAATTCAGGTCTTTAAAATGTCTTATTTGTAAAGTACTGAGTCCTGTTAGTCTATCTAAAAAGCCCAAATACAGTGATAAGTGAGGTATTATGTTTACGTGTTTTTGTTGTTGCATTTTTGTATAATTTCAGCTTCAGTATCTTGCAAAGCAGCAACAGTTGCCAGAACATTGCTGCAGCTTCTGCAACCAACAACCAAAACAATAAGGCTTTTTAGATGGACGGAAAAGACTCGGTATTCAATAAATCCATCAGGGTTTTTTTTTTTTTTTTTTTTAGGAACATCACTTCAGAACATGTTTACAGTAAAACACACAACAGAGGAAAGTTGCTTTTGCTTTCAATATGGTAAAAAAAAGAATAAATAAATCAAACTGTGTACGGACTATTGTCTTATTGAACATGAGCTGCAAAGTCACTTCAGTAAAAGAAGCCAAATGTTATAAAACAAACTTTATTAAACACTGTGTATAGCAAAGTTATGTCTGAACATAAATAAATTAGTATAGAAGATGCTGTCTGGATGTAGAAGCACAGTCCGTTGGTGATAAATGTAGAGGGATAAGGTAACATAGTGTGTTTTTCACCAGCAGAGGGCACTGCTGCACCAGAAGATGTGTGGCATATTGGTATGGAGAGTTTATAGTTTGAAAAACTTAATTCTAATCCCATTATTCAACATGAGATTTAATGATATTCTGCAGGATTTTAAAGACTTCAGTAGTATTTAATAAGTGCGTAATTTTAGTCACAGTACAATCTATTGGAATGTTGTAACGCAATAAAAACATTTGTACAAATAAATTCTTATTATGTCCACACAGTAAAATGTCACTACTCTTTTGACTGTATCAAACTTCAGCCTTTATCAAACATGTAAAAGTTACAAATTACCTTTTGGCTTTTGACATTCTTGGCACTTAGACCCTCATAGACATTCACCACATACGAAAGCTCATCAAACCTCCAAAAACTTTATGTTGGCAGCTATAGGTCTTTTATGGTGTACGCAAAAGCTACCATGCACTACCTCCTAAAGAACCTTGACCGTCATCCTTCTGACATCCTTCTTAATAAGTCCTCTGTGTAACCCTTGTTAGACCAGACTGTCCTTTATAAATCAATAGTCTCGCTGCAGATGCTTATAGCATCGATTTGTCTGCAAACGCTGATGAATTCCTCCTGCACGGACCGGTCTGCCTCAGACGACATGTCCAGGTCCAGGCTCTCTTGTGAGGCCGCACCCAGTGTTTGATAGTGCCTCTGTGGGTCAGCGTGGCCAGAGGACGCCATATGGCCCATACCCCCTTGCGGGAGATGCTGCTGAGCGTGTCTCTCCGGGCTCGGGCAGAGGACCAGCGAGGAGCCCCCGAAAGATTCTCGGTAAAGGGAACAGGAGGAAGAGCTGCCCCTCCAACGTTCAGGAGACGAAGAGCTGGTGGATGAGGACAGGGAGGGAGATGGTGGAGCACCCGCTATAGTGTCTCCGTGTGATTGGGCACAAGAGGGCTGGGGTCGGGAGGCCATCTCCACGCAGGAAGAGGTCCGATAAAGGCCAGGGTCGGCTGAGAGAGGATCGCAGAGGCCGTTGCTTGGAAGTGCACAGAGGTTGTTTATGGATAGATCACTGTAGCGAATAGGCCTCGTAGTGCTAAAGAGGCTCATGGGAAAGAGGGCCTCGCTGAAGAGTGCCTCGTCTATGCTGCGACGCAGGTTGATGGGCGAAGGTGGCCGCAGGTCTGTGGTGGAATCGCTGGTGAACGAGGATCCGCCTGAGGGTTCTCCGCCTACTCCATCCTCAGGTTTTCCTGAACCCGGTAAGTCCAAATCCAAGTCTAGATCTCGGTATGCCAAGGCCCGGTTGCTGTGGTAGAGGAGGTCCAGTCCATTCAGACTGCTACCAAGCCTCTCGTCCACCAGAGTGTAAAGAGGAAGGCTCTCTGTCTCTCCGAGCCCAATGGTATCAACGATTGCGAGCTTCTCTTGCTGGCTCAAAGACCACTGGTAGCTCCCAGGCAGGATGGGCGACTTGGACGCCAACAGTTCAGTCCAGCAGCTCCCTGCATTTGGGAGGTGGTCAGAACAATAGACTGGTTGTGCTACCACCAAGGCTAAGGTGAGACAAACCCCGAGCTCACACAGTCTGCAGCTAAACTGGAAAGCCCACCAAGGCCAAGGGTGGAAGACCTCCTCTCCGCCTACAACACCCATAGCGTTGAGCATTGCATACAACTGCAGTCCCGCACATGCTAAACAAAACAATGCTGAAATGCAAACGGTTACAGCTGCACGGTTCCAATCCCGGCTCTCAGCAAAGGGGCAGCGGTTGTATCGCTCAGCAGGTGTCGGAGACGTGTTATTCAGGTGGTAGATGTGCTTCGAATCTGCCCGTACGTAGATGTAGAACACAAAATAGGCAGCAGACAGAAATGTGGCCAGTGCTACGAAGGCTCCACGGGAGATGAGTGACAGAAAGAGGCAAAGGGGAGGCTTTTGCTGGTAGAACTTCAGTAGCGTCACCGGTCCGAATGCAGCGCCAAAGTGCACGACAACCAGGCAGGCCAGGAAACAGGGTCTCTGGAAAGCTGAGTAGGAGAGCTGCATTCTTGAGCGCATGGAGAGTAGAAGGAAAACCAGACCGAAAGCCGCAGTCAAGCAGGGAAACGGTGCTTCGTAGAGTACCAGCGAGGCCTCTGGAGAGGGTAGGCGGTCCTGGTGGCCGTAGGCGTCGTACAGGAGGGAGAAAGATCTGGTGCAACCGGCAGCTAGTAGAAACAGGCTGACCAGCGCGAAGTAGCCACATCCGGAAGGGCATCGCAGAGGCAAACAGAGCAGATTGAGAGCCGAGGCTATCGTCAGCATCGCAAAGACGCAACCGGCGCCGTAAACGTGCGCCTCCCAGGCCAGGCCCCAAGCTGCCATGGCGCTGTTCCAGTCGGTGTACAGCGGCACCAACATGGGTTGAGCCGGGATCAGGAAGGGGTTGAGCGACCGGTTCGTGGCAGTGGTGTTTTGTGTGGGCTTGACGTACGAGGAGGTTGTGGCGACCCAGTTGTCGGTGAGGTTGCAGATGCCGGAGCGCTCTTGATTGCAGTCTGGAAGCAAGGAGACGTCGCTGTCCACCTGGCTGGACATCCAGTCTTCAGTGTCCACAGGAATATGGGGAGTTTCTGGGGGAGGGGGAAAGTAGAAATTCAGTTAAATCACATTTGCATTAAATAGCTGGTAGGATAAACAAGATTGACATTTGAATGAGTAAGAAAGGAGAACAATAAAAACTTGGGACAGCTGTAATCATCTACTTTTAATTCGCTTAAAAGCATACTAATCGTCCACTCATGAGAATACACAGAAGCCAGAGCCAGAGCCAGAGAACAAATTGGCTCAGGTCCAGGATGGTGAAAGCACGCTTTCCGCCTAATGTGCTAATCCTGTTTAGAAGCTTGTAGCAAAGGCAACTTCAAACTGAGCTGGGTTCCAAATCAAATGGCGTGTGTATGTCTGCTAGCGAGCAGCCCTCTCAGAACCACAGAGCTAATTTCTCTTGCATTACGTAAGCCATCTGGACTTTCCATGCGAGTGCGGTTAATTATGATTGTGTTAGACATGTTTTAGCGCTGCGAACGGAAACGGTTTAGCTTTGGAAATTAAGGGGTAACCATGTATATATGTGTTTGCGTGAACAGCAGGCGCCTGCGAAGCTCATCAGCGCCGTACTTGTTTATGTACTTCAATTACAGGAGGATGCCTTGAATGAGACGTAGCACAAGTTACTTCACACGGCATAATGCCTCACAGATGCTAACATTTGTTCAGCCTCCTAGTCTCCACATTACTGAGCTTCACATCACAGACCTTGTTCTTTTCCATAAAACATAACCATCGCCACACACATGCCATCTTTCTGAACATATTGAGACCTTCCGTCTAATAACGGCAGCTTTTATTAAATAAAAAAAAAGGTCGGCAGATGAAAAGCGGCTTCTAACCGCATCTCCGTCATTTGCACATGCACAGGCTCATCAGTCATTTTGCTGCACATCAGAGACAATCACTCCTCCATATAAAGAGCCAGGTGCTATAATGGACCACAGAGACGGGGACAAATGAACTGACAGCACAGTAAATCACACAGCAGGCAGGTTTAGTGAAGTGTACACTCATAAATTTATCCCACTGTAAGATTAGAGACTTATTTTTGTGTAAAAAAATGTCAGTAAATACAGCCAAAAAGCATTGGGGTAGCTCTCAAAGGGGTTTAAATATGTCCAGCAGAGCCTGGGGAATACATTACGAGGGTGTGATGTGCCAGTTTAAGAAATGTGCAGACACCAGCACCGCAAAACCCCTAAATCTTTGCGTGTAGATCGAAGATGTCTAATTCGTTTCCTGGATAAAACTAAAAGTGGGATCTATGTGGTTTAGCGTTCTTGTTTTAAGTCTTTCTCATCTGTCTTTTAATGTACTTTTTATGGGTTGTATTCTTGTGTTTCCCATCCCACCCTGTCCTGGTCCCCTAATTCGCTCTTTTGTTTTATGATTTCCCTTCAACACACGCCTTTGAAAAAGGGGAAACTCCCATAGGTGGGTTTGTTATTTTTAAACTGGGACAGTTTTCTGTCCTCCTAGACTGCCCTGATTTGTACAAATCTGTCCCCCATGCTTTATGTTTTCTGCTTCGGCTGCCTTTTTCCCCCCAATTGTATAGATCTGAATGCATGGCAGCTGCTGCTTCCATTATGTTTAACATGTCTGCAGCTCTATGGGGGAGAGTGAAATGGTTGACGGCGTGCGTCTGCTTTAAGCACTCTAACAATACTGTGACGATGCAAACAAGCCCTTTCCCTTGGATTAGTGTATTTACATGTGTTTCTACTCTTGACACTTGCTGTACTCAAGGTGGTGTAAAAAGCCTTGCTTGCCTTTTCCTGCCTCAAGAGTGGCAGATAATTTTCACAAGTGCTTTTGGCCTGACCTTTAGCACTGACTGCCCTGTTGTTGACAAAGTCTCTATCATTTTTCCTCATTCGTCTCCTGACCCCCAGGGGCTGAATCACTGTCCCAGGTTGTGATGAAAACGTCAAGCTCGAGGAAATATGACCGCACCGCCAGATGCCGGTGCATCTTTTACTGTAGCACGACACAGCAGATTTATTTCAGACATCCTGAAAAGCTTAATCACGTCCTCAACAGGAGGAAAAACAAGGATGGATGAGTTTTTGAGAGGCTTTGTTTTTTTTGCACTGATGGGCTGTTTTGTTTTAATTAAACCCTGGTGAATCTTTTAATAGCAAAAACTGAAATGCTGTTATGATGGCTCCCTCGTGCATCATCCTCATAATGATCCTTCAGCGTCGCTCTGGACTATATTGTTAAGAGCAAATATTGCAGGGAAGAGAATTAGCCAGATGTGTGAACATCAGTCAGTATACATTCAGATGTGCCACACATTCTCTCCTTCTGTTCTGCCAGGAAAGTTTAAGCAGTGTAAGTTAAGTCTGTTTAGCAATTGGACTAAACATACTGTTCCGTATTGACGTTTAATATGCCAGGAGGGAATGACACAGGTTGATTTAGAATCACAGCAGTTTCCGGAGGGGTCTGGACCTCCTATAACAATTCTTAAAATTTTAAATAGCCCTGAATCAATTTTTGATTAAGTAGACAAATGTCAGAAAATATATTGACGTGCACATAAAAAAAAAAACACTGCCGGTGTGTAATGGCCTGATGATGATGATGATGGTAGTACAGCTACGGCAGATGGGAAAGTCTTTAGTTTTGCAGGTATTTGGTCATAAACCAAAGAAAAACAATTGACCTGATGATGGCACTTGATGAAAAGTCAGGGGATCACCAAAGTGATTTCATTTCATCCTGAGGGAACCACGAATGTCTGTATCAAACGTGATGGTAATCCATCCAGTAGTATTTGAGATATTTCAATCTGTACCAAAGTGGTGAACCGATTGACTGACTGACATTGCCATCCCTAGTGCCGTGCCACTAGCGCGGCTACTAATCAACAGATTAATCAATAATCATTACTTGAAGCACTACACTGACATAATAATGTGACCACTCCATATTGAATTAGTACAGATTGCCTGAAAGCCTTGTCATTGATACTCGGGTGTCACATTGAGAAAATGAGGAGCTATATTTAATCTTGATGAAAGTTATGACATTAGCAGCTTTAAATTTAGGGCACTAAATATGTCAGTGCTCTAGTAAACCTGCACTGGCAATGTCATCCTATCACAACAGACAGTAGCCGGGTGGGAAATGTGGCTGGAGTGTAAAACAAACACACAGCTGCAGGCCTATTGAATGTGCTGGCCACTGATAAAGTAGGTGGGGTTCAGCACAGTGTTATGCCAATGACTCGTCCCTCCGTTTGTTTACTTTCCAAGGCGTTGGTGATGGTTTGGATGTCAGGCCGAGTGGAAAACGTGACGGGTATTGAATTGGTGCCATGTTTTGTTTCCCTCGGTCATGTCGATAAATGTCACATCTGATCTGCCAGGCTGGCCGAGCGGCCGGGACGGGGTTTGGTATGTGGTGGCTACAGTACAAGAATGGATCAGAGCGTTACGTTCCACTGCATGCTGCTCGGTCATCTGACACATTCCTGTGGGAACAAGTCTCCCATAGTAAGGACAGTAGACACATCAACAGTAGATAGACTGAGCCTGAAAGCAAAGTGCTCGTGGACACAAACTGAGGTAATTTTAACTCATAGAAATGTCTAAAATGCAATCTTTTAAAGAGCTGGAATTTGAGTTCCACTGACTTCACACTACGTGCTCAGCAAGAAATGACAGACAGACAGTTATAGCAACTAGCTGGTGAACATAGTGGAGCATTTAGCTGCTAAAGAGCCAGATATTTCCCTCAGGAGATGGTGGAGACCAAAATCAGAGCTAAAAGAGAGTGAAAATTGTCACAGTACTTAGGTTGTACTTGGGCATAGAGCGACCATATCTTCAAACCGCATGTTCATGCACGTGTATGCGCTTATGCATGCACTATAGGTATGCTATTGTATATTGTTATCTGGTCTTAATATGATCTTTTATATCAGCATTTCCACTGCGCGCGACCGAAAATGTACTCTTGCAGTGTGCAGCATTTTCATTGCCGGGTACTTTACAAAGGAAGTAGTAGACCCTTAAGCGCTCTCAAGAAAAAGACAGCAGACTTTCTCTTCGGCATGACAACCAACCATTATAGCGTACAGACAGGTTCTGCAAGCATCAAAGCAACAGCCTTGAACACAACACATTGATCGATTGACACACAGGCAGACTGTTGAACTCAGACGTGTTGTTAATGTTTTTATATTGGTTTGGTAATAATGAGTGGGGCAGAACATGATAAACATCTATGTAAGCGCTGACAACAAGTATAATATTATTATTATTAGTTTAATTGGGCTAAAAAAATGGGACATTTGATATCAACATGGCAATATTCCACATTAAGCCCTTCTTTCATAATGCCCGCAGCTAATAAGTGAAGTGGAGATTACTGTGAATATTCGATGTAAGATTCAGTATAAATCAAAAGAATTTCAGATCCTAGAGCCGTCTTAAGACGATTCAGTCAATTATTAATACAGATCAATATCACACAGTCTGAAAGATAAGTGAACCCTAATTTAATGAAAATCGGCAAACCCACATTACACGACTTGCTTCAGAGGTCATTTCTTGTGAGGAGTGGTTTCATTTAGGTTCTCAGTGGAAACACTATTAGTGCACATGGGGCTTTATTTATGTCTTTTGGGTTTGGCTAGTAAATCTTGAAAGGTCTCACCTAAGGCACCGTCATCCGCAGACCAGCCGAGGTAATAAAGGTGAAGGATTCCTCTAATGGTAAATGGGCAACAACCCCACGCACTCGTTGTTAATTGGCAGCGTGTTGATTCTGCATCGTGAAACTGTGAGCTCCATGTAGTTCTCATCTGATTGCCTTCATTTTCAATTTGGCTCACCTCAGAAAAAGCAATTTAGCCGTAGCTATCGGAGAAGTTAGATCGCGCATACTGAGGAGGAGCCAGATGTGTGTGTTGGGGGGGTTTATCTGCTTCCTTAACACATGCGCTCAATGCTAAAGCACCTGCTGTGGGTCCATTAAAGCAGATGGGACAGCTCGTATGATAACTGTAAGTTTGTTTATGTGCAGCCGATATTATCAACAACAATTTTTTTGCTTTAGGCAGCAAATGACAGACAGACAGACAAGTACTAACATTATTGTTTCACTCACTCAGTCGTGACACACCAAGATAGAGCCCCGTAGCGCCCCATCATCAGCGAGTGACACATTTGACAGGTCTATTTTTTTACATCTGCTATTCTGGGCGAGGTAATGTGGGTTACATCTGCTCCTGTGAACTGGGCTGGAAGTGAATCTTTTAATAAACTCATTTTACTAGAAGTCAAGTTCATGATGATGGACTAATAATATATAATAGACTAATATAAAATGATTTGTGCATTGATATTAAACCAGATTTTACAGTGGATTTTGCTTAAAGGGTAATTCTGGTGATATTCTATATTTTTATTATTATATATTGTTCAATGTCTTATTGTCAATAAAGACCAAAAAGCAACAATGAATTGATCCTACTAGCGTGTATTGTCTCCAATAGCCAATAAATAAATCGTTCTGTGACATAAACCTACATTGTTGTCCAAAAAAAAATAAAAACGCATCAATGAACCACACAATTGGTTAATCGATGAACCGATTAAATGCAATGAACATGGGTACTGTAGTTTATTTTGAGTCAATCCTGCATTCAACACTCTGCTGCCGTGAATACTCACTAGAGCACCAAATGTGTATTAATCCGCTGCTTAAAATAGTCCCCAACAAATGCCCTGTTTACTCCTGTTTGCTAAAAACTACAGTGCCCAGCTGTTTAAGGAGATAACCAAGTTGTTTGTGAGAATGAAACGATATATTCGTAAGCAGTTTTTAAAGATTTACGTCGTCAGACAGGACACATGCTGTAGGTTAGTCATGTGGAAGTATTGAGCGAGCTAAAATCCTTGGTTTTAGTCTTTTCATGGGATTTGTTGCATAGAAACAGGTGGATGAAAATGCACTTAAAAACAAAAATATAGAATATTGCCAGCCTTGATTTAGTCTATTATTATATTATCTACAGTAATTGCACCTAATGTTTTTGTATGTGCAATCTCTAATCCCGGTAATAAATCACATGTCTATAATAAGAGCAATTTGACACCCTGCCTAACTTTAACCATTCAAGGTCAATGCCTAACCTTAACTATTCGAGATCAATGCCTAACCTTAACAAACTCGTGAGAGTTTCCCCAGTTTGCGGGCTTCCTTCTAGCAAATACCCCTCCGTGATCTCCGATGTGTTTGCGAAACTCCTTCCGTAAATAGATGTATTATAGGGGACATACTCCGTCAACTATATCCTATGGAATTACAGACGCAAATCAAAACGGTATGGAAACGAGTCGTAAGAGTAATACTCTATTTATTGAAACAGAAGTGTGCTGCAAATCTTAATTTTAAAGTACTGTGCTGTCATTGGCCAGCACTTAATCAATACTTGTTTCAGTCTTTTAAAGGCGGCTTTTGTCACCGGATCAATGATTATTTATCTGAGAGACATATTTGTTTATCGGGTGGCATTGTTCCCTGTCTCTTCCGTTCTCCGGAGTTCTCCAAAATCACAGCTTGACTGAGCAGTTTTCTCCTCCCGTTGGAAGCAATTAGTGGGCTTCAGGCAAAGGATGCTGGGTGATTGTTTCTTCCAGTCCTCTGACAGATTGACTGCTACTGAAAGAGCTACAGGACGGCTCCCTGAAACAAACAGCCTGCAGTCCTTTTTAGCGGTGCCTCCTAACAGCCAACAGTATGGCAGTGAGGGCTTAAAACGGATGGGATTTTCAAATGTTTGTTTACAACTCGAGGGGATTTGTTTGCTCACCTGTGCTCTGTGGCGGCGACGTTGTTAGCAGCTTAGCGGACGCCGTGGTGGTGGAAATCTCTGCCAACCTGGTGTCACCGTCCCCGTCTGCTGAGGGAACCGCACCTTCCTCATCCTCCTTATTCTCTTTGCCCTGCGGCTCTGGGAAGACACATGCAATTTAACCTCGGAGCGATGTCAAAAACGATCAGGAGTGCAATTTAAAGGACTCAGACCGAGTAGTCTGAGAAAAACAGATTAGCCAAAAGAAAGTTTTAACCCTCTGTGTTCTCAGCTCACGGCACAGTCTGAGACTTCACTCTACAGAACATGGAAGGACTATATGTCTTAACCCAGTTCTGTCAAATGGATCGGCCCATCGCCCACTTAGTTGTAGCCAGTCATCCATAGCGCACTAGTCTGACCCTCTGTAGTCTAATTACATTGACATCCGGATGTGTGCGTGCATGTTTGTGAGTGTGTGTACGTCCTGGTCCATCACAAATCCAGACCCCTAGACCCGTTTTCATAAAGAAACACAGTCAAGGGAAAGAAAGCAAGAGACGGAGAGAATGAGAAAGTAATGGCTGCGAGACAGAAGCACATCACTCTCTTTTTCCCCTCTTTGGTTCACTCTCTAAATATGTGTTCACAGTCTGTGTGTTTTACAACACAGTGCAGCAGTTATAAATGAATGATGGACCAGACGAGACAATATTCAGCGAGTGAATCTGTTGGGAAAAACCAATGAGCCGAATCCGTGATGGAGCCAGACATAGCAGGTACAGTGCTAGTTTATAACTTCAGAATTAATATTAATAAAAGACGTCTAGGCTAGTGGGAGGAATAATAAGTTGGGGGAAAAAAACAGCTATGAGGCAACGCAGGCTGCTATCGCACCGTATAATCTAGGTCATGCTCGCAGCACCCTAGTTAATCGTAAGTTTTAAAAGTCTCCAAAGCAAAATCTGCTTTATTGCAATGTGGACCTCCACACAGCTGGAGATCTGTCTGATTCAAAGGAAATAAATACTGACACTTGTACACACTTGAAATGTCCTTGACCAAAGAAAAAAACATTTTGTTTATTAATCGATCAGTTGATTTAATTGACAGATCTGTAAAACTGAGTTTCTCCACAAAGAATCCCACAGAAGCACCACAAAGGAGACACTGAACGCCACCGCCAGATCACTGCAGCATCTCAGATCTGCAGGACAGACACTGTGTGCCTGCAGATTAAATTACAACATCTAACAAGATCTGCTACAAAACAGATACAAGGACAGGAAACATGTGCACTCACTCCCTCACTCACTCACTCACTCACTCACTCACTCAGTACAAACAAAAATCACTGATGACTCTGCTGACAGCGCAATATAAAAGCAAAAAGGGGATGCGAGTGATTTGACTTATTGAACAGCTCAACACTACACATGTGCTGAATTGTCATTTCACTGTTTTACCTAATTAGTACACATCCTTTCTTTTAGCCTCCGTGACCTTAAAATCTGATGTTCTATTCATCGTTTCTCAGCTGAAGAAGAAGAAGAAGAAGCACCCCAGGCTGGATATGTCTCTAATTTAGGTTTCATCCAGAGATCTAGCCTAAATTGAATTTAAAGTAGCACCCACAGCGGGGCGACTCTTCTGAGGTAATGATGGCCATTTTGGCACGGTAGTTATTCATAGATGTTTCAGAGGCTCCTCATTATCTTCAGCTTCCAGAAATAATAAACAAAGGATGATGTTGCACTCCATTACACTTATCTACGTAAGCCCCGAGTGAGTTTGTGAAAGAATACACCGGGTTGGATAGCAGAGCGGCAGAGAGTCTCGGATGCACATAATCAGATATATTAGGACTGAGATGGCTCATCTCTGATGTACTTGCACAAAATTGCATCACGTTGTTGCTAATTTGGCTCCGTTTTAAGAGAGTTACTAAGGGATTCGTGGCATTTTTCGAAACCCCATTACACTCTCTTGTGTTAAAATCAGTCTGAATGAAGGTGAGAAATAATCCAGAGTGTTCTATAATTGCATATTTGCATTAGTCAGGGCCAAATCCTAAAAACAAACAGGCCTAATCCATCCAGTTTTTTAAAACTCACAGACTCTGTCCAGGCTAAAGGAGTAATTATGAGAATATTAACATAAAGTTGCCAGTTTTCGATTTGCACTAAAGCCCCGTTTTCCATGTAAAATCTATACTGGCGCTTTAGATATTCACGTCACGTGCTCTGCGTGTAAATCCATGTCCTTAATCAATTAATCTGTCAATGGCCGTGCTTTAGCTGTTTGGTATATGGCAGCGCTTGGACACAATATATCCTTGCAGGTATTAATGGAGTGTTTTAGTCTCGCCGCTGCCTATTAGTATGGCATACAGTAATGGAAAAAGGTGGGAGGAGGGGGAAGAAGGAGCGAAAGCTTTTTGGAAGAAAATTTACAGCAGTGGCTATCTAAGAGGCTTTACATTTTCAACCCCCCACATCTCATCAGCCTCCACTTCTTTTTCCCCCCTCTCTCCTCTCATAATTGCCCTTGCTATCGGAGTGTCCCTCAGTAGAGGATTTGACACAGATGCATAGCACTGCTGTTTTTTTTTTTTTTTACACCTGGCAGCCTCCTCAAGGGCAACGCCACACAGCAAACGCTCTCTCGATCAATGAAAAGCCACCCGTTTGTGTGGTGAAGATGTTCCACACCTCCAGCAGGGAAGTGATTCACCCGGCCGCAGCTTAAAAATACATCACAGCGCACAGATAGAGTGTTCAACATAGGGATAATGTATGATAATGCAGAGGGTGCCGTGCTTTCATTATCATATTAGCCTCCTCCTGTGTCCTTTGGCGAGGTGGGATTGTTTAAACGCTGCAAGACTCCAGCGCAGTACCACACCAAAGCAGGCTACCAGCACCATATTTTTAGTGGTTTTTCATTTCTCTATGGATGACTAGAAGCTTCTCTGATCCCTGACGTGTCTGTCTGTCCATGGAAAGAAAGTGACAGGGATTTGTGTTTGTACAGAGGCAAAAAGGGAGGGGAGGGAGGGAGGGGAGGGAGGGGACTAAATGGCGAGAAGCATGTTCAGCATCCATGAGCAGCGACTGGCGAGCGGATGGTCCCGCTGGAGAGGAGGTGGTTTCGCTGAGTGTGCGCTTGGAATACTGATACACAGCCACAGCAGCCCTCCCACCCTCCCCACCCGGGCCAAGCCCCCACCTATCTTTTCTGTATGCCGCCACACGATGCACAACCGAAAACAAGTGCAGACACAACACAGGGCGCTGTAGACAAAACATAACACCACCAGCTTCAATACAAGCAGTGTGGGAGATGTGGAATATTTCAACACTGCACGAAAACATACCTCTCAACTTTTATTTATTATGCAGAATACATTGCTATCTGTCAATCTCCAAGACTCTCAAAGTCCATTTTTGACCTTGAAAACAGCCGTTGAAAAAACAATCTCATCTCAAGGTCCATTTAGTATAGCTGCTCTCAAGCTACTAAATCACACAGCTACAGCTTACTGTATCACACGTGAAAAGTGTCCTTAAAGTGAAAACTCTGCTCTCAAAGAGGAAGATTGTCATGATTGAAAGCTTCAGAATAGTTACTAAATCGACCTGAGTACATGAATATTACATTATTATTATATAATGACATTATTTAAAATAACAAAAGGCCAAGATGTAAATTGAAGAGTACTAACATTTAATATATATACTGTACAGTGTATATATATATATATATATATACATACTGTATATATATATATATATATATATATATATATATAGGGGGCAATTTATGGAACAGTTGTAGGATCAGAATTTTTTTTGTAATTGTTAAATTAACAAATATAAAAATGTGTAAAAATAGCATTTTAGAATTAGTACGGTAAGGGTATTGTATTTTTTTTAAACTTTACAGTGATTTTTGACACCAAATAGATTATTACATTAACTATTGTTGTAATAATTAATAATTAATGTAATTATCTTTATATCGTTCTAATGTAATTTGTTTTTTTTGTTGTTTTTTAAATATATATTGTTATTGCGGTTTTGAAGAGCCTTTGAGTACTTTTTAAAGCACCATATAAAATAAATGTATAATAATAATAATAATAATAGATAATATACTAAACTTCAGATAGTATTATTATTATATAAAATAAATGCATTATTATTATTATTATTATTATTATTATTATTATTATTATATACTACACTGTAGATAGTATTATTATATAAAATAAATGCATTATTATTATTATTATTATTATTATTATATACTACACTGTAGATAGTATTATTATATAAAATAAATAAATTATTATGTATTTTAAAAGGGGTAATCATTTTGTTAATTTATTATCATTTAATTGCTTCATTAATGTTTTGCCTAATGATATGTGTAATTATCATATAGTGACAACAAATATTTAAATCAATTTAAAAATAAAAAATGTGCTGGGATGCCAGCATTACATTATAAAAGATAATCAATATGCACCCGCAGAATATCATTATGTCCTACATATTGCAGACACTACTGTGTGTGTATACATCCACCAAACAATCATGGTATTATCAGATGGACCCCGAATCTCCCCGGCTGAGAATAATCGACTCATCATTTTCTGGTCCAACCTTTGGCCCTACATGATGAATGTGTCTGTACCTAGAGGAGGACATTCCTCTGAAGACTCATTTAGCATACAGACACCAGACTGCCACCAGTGTTGGGGGATGGGGCCTTGAAGAAGGAGGTGTTGCCTCAATGTCGTGTCTAAGTCTCCTGAAACCTACTGGCTACCAGTAGCTCATCATCTTTCCCTTTTCATGCTCTGTGGAGAACAAATCCCCCATCGAGCAGCATCCAATCAAATAGTCCTTCCTTCCATTCGCTGAGGTAATGGCTTATGGAATGTTGGAGTGGCTTTAAAACTCATTATAGAAAAATGAATGGAATAGGGTGATACAAATTACTCACTGGTGCTGATTGTGAAATCCAAAATTAACTTAGTCAACAACAACACATCTCTCAAAAAATGCTTATTGCACAACAGATTTGATGCTTTCTTCTCCAGTCCATCTTCTCTGCATCATGGAACAATTTTATTGAATTGTTCAAAGTCTGCGGGGAGTAAGTATTGGAAATACAATAAAGATGTTTCATTTGGTTTTGATTGCCGTATTGTGCAACAACTCACATCTCTGAAAGCTGTCATGTCGCCGAAATGTATTTGTCCACACAAGATTAGTAGCCTGAGCCATTAAAACCACCACCGAGTAATACCACATTATCGTAAACAATCTCAACTATACCTTTACGACACTCTCTCCGAGCAGGGCTAACAGAAATTCCAACACACATCCCATCATTGTAATTGTAGTGCAGTGCCCGTCCAAAACGGGCCGATTGCTTTGCCCCCAGAAATGCTGCTTGCAGCGTTGTCGAGAACGCGGTAGGGCTGCTTGTCATTCATATATACTGTATATACATACACAGACAGCGATTTCTTCCTTTAGAGTTAGATGATGCTGCTACAGCGCCACCCGTTGGCCAAATGGCACCAAATTTGCCACTCAGACATCACATCTACACATGTCCACCAAATGTGGTCGCAATAGCACAAAGTGTTCAAGAGATAAGGCATTTTTTGTAATATAAGCCCTGACCACGACATGTGAGCTAACTTTGTGGGCCAGCTGTAGCAAAAATGTGTGAAACATCAAAAATTCATTAAAGTAACTTTTTCCAACTTGGTCCAGAGATGTTCTGTACCAAATGTTGTTATATGGATAGATTCCTCTGGACCCACAGAATCCAGGAAACATTTTGAGAGTTAAAGTTTGTAAGTTCCAAGCCAAAAGGGAAAGTTCATTGTTATAGCGCCACCTTCTGATCAAGTTCGACACTTGGGTCCTCAGCAATATACACCTGCCAAGTGTGAAGTTGATCGGATGAGTGGTTCTCGAGATATGCGAAGGACAAACAGAAAGACAGACAGAGTTTCCTCGCTTTATAGTTAGATGTAAATGTTGATTCCAGACTTGTACATAATGTGTTGACAGGGTTTCAACAAGGTCTGGATTTATGCTAATGTCGGACCTTTGACCACTAACCATGTCAGAAATGTCATCGATCAAGCCGAACTGTCTGCAGCCTTTTGACAGCCAGCTATTGAACACTGAAGACCTGCCTGCCCGTGATTGATCACATCTATAGAGTCAATCCAGCCACTATTGATTGGTTCAACTTTGCTTACCTCCTGCTATTGGGAAGTTAACCCTTTGGCTCTGAGTTGTGCTTGTTATGGATTCCGGCACTAGTTTGCGATCGATCCCCATGGCAGTGGTGATTACCCCCGGCTGTTCCTCCACGGGCCCCGACCTGGCCTCGGAATAACCCGGGTTGTCCTCACTCCAAGTGGGGTGAGTTTCTGTCTTTGTGGCCTCTCCAGCATGGAGCGTAACACCAATAGTTGAGTCTTGTGGTTTTCTGACGAACGTGGTTTCTGAGGACGTAGGGGGCCCCAGAGGGTGTCTGCTGGTCAATGTGGTCTCCACCAGTCCTGGTATTGTTGTTGTGGTTTGGGCTGCTGCCCATGTCAAGGCAGTGGGAACTGTAGTTTCTGGTGCTATCGTCAAAGAGATCTTTTCTGTAAAATCTTCAGCCTCCTCTTTATCAGTGCGTTCCTCTGGGAGGTGTTGTGTAGTGGCACCCGTGCTGAGTCCGGCTGCTCCTGCGGTGCCCCTCGGTGGGTGGGTATGTGTTGCATTTTGTTCAGGAGTGCGTGTGCTGGCGGGACTGTTGGTGAACAGAGTGTTTCTGATAGTGGGAGAGTAGGAGTCTAGAACAAGAGTATCATTGTCGCTCTGCGCTATGCTGCTGTGTGGAGAATCTGATGTCCCCGTGGGAAGTGATTCTGTTCTTATCTTTGTCACGCTGGTTAGGAGCCCCTGAGTCGAAGCGGTGGGTGGTTCAGAGGCTTCAGAAATGCTTTCTTCCCCTGAACCCGAGTGGTCTTGCAAGGTATCGATTGGTTCTGCCAGTCCTTTGGCGCTTGTGGTCAACACAGCAGCCCCGTCGTTAGCGTCTGAAAAATAGGAGATCCGAAAGGGTAGCGAAAGGTCAGGTAGCGAGGGAAGTTCAGGGAGCTTCGGCACAGACGGGAGCCACCAATAGGAGCTTATTTTATTTTCAGGTGGCTTTTCGCTTGATGGCGTCAGTCCCCAGAGGGCTTCTTCGTCAGCCACAGCTTGCCTGTGAAGTAGCAAAAAACACCAGAAGAAGAAAGCCAAGGTCCGGAGGAGGCGAAGCATGCTGTCGACAGTGGCGCACGGAATCGCTCACATGTTGTTCTCCATCCTCCTGCTCCCCGAGGCGGGTTTGGCTGGCTGGCTCTCTGGCAGAATGGCCTAAAAGACAAGAACACACACAGGGTGACACACTTTTCCTCCACTCTCAGGCCAGCTAAATTTGACTTGACGAAAACTTGATAGAATTTGCATCTGTTCGATTTTCGAGCATTTTCTAGTGCGATCTTTTTTTTTTTTTTTTTCAGACCATGAAGTAAATCAAGTATAGAAACTATGCCACCCATTACAAGCGCTGAAGTTAGCAGGCTAAAAAAAATATGTCAACCGCCACAAATCACAACAAGACCTTAAGTATTATGGACACCCCGCAATTAGTGGTGTCCCGTTAAATGCGGTGGTCAGTTTTTATTTATGTCATGCTGCTCACGTGCATACTGCGTCGCTACACGGACTGACCAATTGGAGAACGTAAAGAACTTCCGTCCATATGTACTCTATTCAGCGAGGAGTGGTAGTAGGGTTGGGGGGAGGCAAGTGAAGAATTAGGGGTCCGGGTTGCCAACATAAGAATAGAGGGACCTCTTTTTCTTTTGTGGAGTGCCGAGTGGTTCAAAGTCACTAGCCTGTTGCCTCAGTGAAAAGACTGGAGCACCAAAGGAATTTCCCCTGTGAGAACAACAACCTGTATGCTTTAGCTGTACTTAACTCCCCCCCTGCTTTGGCCTTGCTCTCTTTCAATCTCAGATTTATTTGTTCTTTCAAGCGGCGGGAGAAAGATCTGTTTGTGTGGGAGGGAACGGAAAAACATCAATATTCACAGCTATCAGAGTAAAGTTCTCTCCTGCTTCTCTATCATGCTCTTGTCTTTATGAGTGTTATTTCACACTTTTTCTTCATTGTCAGCCTCTGTTCTCCTTACAAGCTTATTTACGACCCATTTTTCTTCTCTAATCCACTCCAGTTCTCTCTATACTCTCTCAAGTTTTCTTTTGTACCAACCCATATACACAGTGAGATGCCTAGATATGAAGACTGACTACCGGTGGTGGTGGTGGTGGGGGTGGGGGGGGGGGGGGCAAACATAGAGCTTCCCACACACTCCCCAGTTTTAGCATTTTGTCTGAACAGCATGAAAATCAGTTTCCAATGAGGTGAGGCTGTTTTTAGATGCCTGTGAGCTCAAGCTCGCACCAACCAACCCACACACGGTCACAATTCATGCTTGCAGAGATGTGATTGTAGATGAATTTGGATCTGACTCTGCATGTTAGCGCAATTGTGTGCTTGTTTCGCCCACATGTACTGTTCTGTAGTTTATACACACACCCACGCATGATGCAGAGTTTGTTGGCTTCTTCCAGACATTTTGATATTTCTGAGTCTAATAAAGTATTAAATGCTGCCCTTTAAAGCGAAAGATGTTTTGTTGACGAACCAAGTTTCATTTGTTATGTATAGAAACATTTTAATTAGTTTTGAAGCTCGGGGGGAATTATCTTCTATCCTTGATTGCCTTTTTGTTGATTTGATGCATAACTGATCAATTATTTAGACAAGGGGGAATATGTATAATTCATTTCGGCTAACATTCTCACATTTCACTTCGGTATCACTTTAGCTCAGTATCACCCAGCATGGTAAAAGGAAACTCGTGTAGAGCGCTAAACGTTTCACTTCAGAGTATATCCTCCAGCATGTTTTTAAGTTTATGATTGTAGAATCAGAATGATGATATCTCTTTATATGTTGAAAAAGACACCACAGGAGCAGTTTTGGGAAGAATTGAGTGTACGCCATCCTGTTCTTTCCTATCGCTGAGGCAAGTAGAAGACTTTTCCATTCTTACTTTGTTTGATTTGACTGAAGTAACATAGATGAGATTGGGTTGATGGCTGATAAATCTAGTCATGGCACGCATGCAAAAAGCTTTTCTTATGATGAAGTTTTAAGTCTTCCACCTCCAGAATAGTAGTTGAAGTTAGAATTCACTGCAACTTTTGATCATAACATCACAATTGTCTATTAAAGGATTTCTTATAGTCGATCTTGGGAATATACATGTACACTTTTCAAGGTCATGGTCATCAATGGTTCGTATGATATCTTAAATTATCTTGAATTTTTCCTGCATTTTCCTATGAATGTCCAGCAACTCGTGACGCACGTGTCAACTTCTGCTCCAGTATTTTCAAAATAAACTTCCGTCTTCACAGGAGACAACTTGGTTAGGTTTAGGAAACAAAAATGCTTAGTTAGGTTTAGAAAAAGATTGTGGTTTAGGTTAAAATACCACCGAAAGTAGTGCAAGTTAAGTCTTCTGGGAGAAAGTCTGGTGTTTTTTGACCCTACCGCCTCCCTACGCGGTGTTTGTCGCTCTTTATACTTTATGGTTCACAATTACGTGGATTACAAATTAATTTCTTGGTATATATATATATATATATATACGAATTACAGTGCATTACTTTTCGTAGGTATAGCTACGAACGGTGTATGAGAACAGCCTGAGTCGCTAACTTGGTCTGTCTGCAGTTTGGTGCTGTGTCTGTAGTGTACAGTGGGTTTATCAGAGCTTCGTACTGAAAACAGCTGCCTGCTGCAGCTGATAATGAGAGCGGTGAGAGTCAATCAAAACATTAAAGCCAAAAAGCAAAACAATAAGCTGAAAGACACAAAAATGTAAAGCTGAGGGGGAGATAATTCTCGGTGGGTTCGTCACTATGAGCGACCGCCTTCACGTACACATAGTCATGTGCCCCATTAATAAGATAAAAAATATTGATAGTAGCAGCTTTAACATGTAAACACATTTTTTTGTAAGTGTACAGCTTTAGCCCCTGTCAACAACTACAGTAATCAATTACATTATTCATTTTTTCGAGCTAACAAATTATCTTACAGTGAATCAAAAACCACACTACAGCTTGTGCTTTACTCTCATTCCAGATTGGGGCCTTTAACTTTCTTGTCAACACTCATCACCACATCAAATACGTGCCTGTTAGTGAAGGCATTGTCTGGTTTGACAGGCAACAGAGCAAGTGGAAAGGAACTATAAAAAAGTGTCTGTGGGGAATTTACAAGTCCCCTCTATTATTTCGCTGGCGTTTTGTCTCGCTGCTCCCGACAAAGACGAGCCCTGCACACTGTAGTGTGCTCAATGGAGCAGAGACGGAGAGGCAGAAGAGAAGGGCAGAGAGCAAAAGACAAGGGCAACAGAGGAGAGAGAGAGAGAGACAAAGACACCATATTGACATTCAGTTGTGGCATTCGTAGTCCAGGAGAGTAAACGCTGCTCCCCTAATGCTCATTTTAGTTTGTTGCCAGAGCCTCTTTTATTAACTCTGTAAACAGACTCCTGTCTTTCAATTTAGTCTGTGTGTTTGCATTCACGAGAAGCCCCTCACTCCCTCACTTCTCCCAGGACCATCAGCCATCTTGATCTCAATCAGCCGTCGCCCTAACATATTTCTCTATGGAAAATGCTCTAATCTGACAGCGGTATTATAGACTTACAAGCCCCTCTGTGATCATATATAAGATGAAGAGAGGAGAAGAGCCTCTGAGAATGAAAGAGAAAAGGAAGGTGAACTGAATTAGAGGTGTGTGTCGCTGGCTGAGTGATTGCGACGGAGAGGCTCTACATCGAGGAGAGTCACAAATGGAGACGAATGGACCGTGGCCCATGTCATTACTATTTAACAAACTCCCTATGAGCACACGAAGGCCTGTGGATCAATGACACAGTGCGGGATAATGGAGTAATTCACCTCCCTGTAAATGGCTACTGTTGTGTGGGAGGCTGTTTTTCTGAATCTGCTGCTGCGTGGGCGTGCATATTTACAAGTTCTCACTTTAGTGTTATTTCCATGATTATATGTAGGTGCGTTTGATTTACATATGCAGCCTCCCACGTGCTGTTGGGTCCGATCGCAGCTCTTTTAGCATCGCAGGGCTCTATCTCCCCATTCAAGGAGTCAAACATATGGCTATTTCCTGGTGTCCTCTTGTGACTTTGACGCTGCGCGGGGATGTCAATACTGCAAAGATTCAATCTGACTGGCCGCTTTAAGCCAGCAGGGATTTATTCTGCATAAAGCAGTACATTTGTAGGGCTTTTTTAAAGTGTTAGAGAGCTTAACGTAGCAACCAATTGTCTGACTATCCATATATCTGAGTAGTCGTCGATACGGTCGTGGCAAATTCCTTCGTGACAGTTTGGGAAAGAGGGTACAACCATGAAATAAATACTATTTTAGATGATTAATGTCCTCAGTTTACAAAAGAAAGATCTGTCTATTGTTTAAGACCTTATTTATTGTCTTCCAAGTTTAATTTTACGGTTGGTTCATTTCATCGATACGGACAACACTACAATATTTTTATCAATAAAGATTGATTAGACGTAACATGCCATACCAATATTGTAATTTAAAAAATGGTATTGGCGTACATGGCGTTGTCCGGTCTGGGTGATGTCTGCATTTTCGTCTTTCAACTTTAACCCTTTGCAGTGTGTTTTTAGTTCATGAAAGTTAATTATAACATTTCGGGCACCTAAAATGTCTCTGGTTGCAAAGAACCAAAATGGTGACAGCCAGAATGTCCAACTCGACGCTTCAAAACGGCAGTCCACAAACCAATGGGTGACGTCATGGTGACCACTTCTTATATACAGTGTATGGCTACAACCAGTAGCTGGTTACCTTAGCTTCGCATGACGACTGGAAACAGGTGGAAACAGTTAGCCTGTTGTCTGTCTTGGACCCCCCTGGGAAGTTACTGCTTCTAGCCAAGAAATAGTTCGGTGTAAAAAACCGCAACTTGTTTTTACACAGTCTTCCTTTCCAGTCTTTATGCTAAGCTAAGCTCATTGACTGCAGGCTTTAGTCTTACGTTTACTAGAAGGATATGAAAATGGTATCGATATTCTCATCCAAAATGTCAAACGTTTAAGTGGAAAATTGCAATTTCACTTGCCAATTTTGTGCATTCACTGCTATATGTGTTTCATCAGCCCCCTGTCTAAGTTAACTGTATGATTCCTCGTTTGATATCATTTTCAAGTTGATTCTCTGGCGTCCCGTCACTGACTTGTGACAGATCCACAAATTTGGTGCGACCAGTTACAGTCAATAGCCTCTGGACATTATTGACCATAATGAGAGCTGCTCTCATATCCGGGAACTGACAAACCTCTGGTCTAAATGAGCAGCATCACAGGCAGGACTCCAACAGGTTATGTATGTCCTGTAGGCTTTACAACCAAACCACGTCCTGAGTCATGCTATTTACAAACAACATTAATGACTTCAAGGGATACTTTGACATGCCATTTTACAAATCCAATTTCCACATGCAGAAGTCGCCTCAGGACATTAGCATTACCGTTAATAACATCTTCTGGACTTTCATTTCTCTGTGAAAACTTCACTCAATTTTTCCCCTTTACTCGGTTTAGTTTGGCTCTCCGCACATCTTCCACGCCTCTTCTACTCCACCTCTTTAAAACCCCCCCACTTCTTTGACCACTCATGAAACATATTCCCCCGTGCTTGAGAATGACATTAATTGTAGCCGGGCTAATGCTCGTGTTAGCCCTGGAGCTGATGAATGCGGCGAACCCGCCGGTTACAAAGGACGCTCTCAAACACAGGCGTTCCACCGGCTGCCTTCGCCATGGTGACAGCTGAAGCCAAAGACGTCTCGCTTAATCCCCAGGATTTGAGCACCTTTTGGACTCCTCTGTTCCGCTTGTTGGAGTGTGCTGCACTCACATGCAAAAGGCCAGTCACACACATACACACACACATAAACAATCCATCCTTGCTGGACATGAAAATACACACATGTATGTATATATTCTGTACATCCTTGTGCTAAAATCCAGAGAAAACATGGACATGATTGCATAAATCCGTGCCAGATATTCATGAAAATTACAGATCTTTTTAGAGCAGGTTCATCCAGATGACACTGACAAACAGATACCCTATAAACATACACCATTTCTTGTTTGCCTATAGATTTACCACTCCCTCTGATCTCCTTAATCCTCATTTTAATTAGCAAGCCAGGTCAACCCCAAGCCCTCTTACATGTGTTAAAGGAAATACAGTATGTGTGTGTGTGTGTGTGTGTGCACCTATACTGTAGCTGCAGCTGTTTCTCAGCATGTAACAGCATGCATATTGGAGTCAGACCCACACATCCCTATTCCTGGATGCAGAGCAGCTGATTAACACACATGCAGAAAGAGAGAGAGAGAGAGAGAGAGAGGTAGAGCTGAACAGATGAAAACATGTCTTACCTCCAGATGTTGTGGAATAAGATGGAGAATCCACAGCCAGCAGTGTCTGTGTGTTGCAGGAGAGACCGTCTTTCTGAGCCAGTGTAGGTTTGTCTGTGTGGAATTGAGTTCCAGTCTCCCTCCCTCCTCTCTCTCTCTCTCTCTCCCTCTCTCCCTCCCTCTCCCACTCTCCCTCCCTCTCCCTCCCTCTCTCTCTCTCTCTCCATTCGTCTCTATCTCTCTCGCTCACTGCATCAGTAGTCCACTGTGTGGCTCCCCGTCACAATGCCTGTGGTCACACCTCAGCGGGCAAATTGTTCATTAGCGGAGATCACCCAGTGTCGCGGACACTGGGAAACAGGAGTTGTGCAAACACACATGCTGAATATTACATGCGCAGCCTTTACACATCTGCATGTGTTTACACACACAGGCTATGAGCTGGTAAAATCTGAATGCAGCTGTTTCCAAGGACTATATTTAGACCTAATATAACTATGCTGATGTTGACTTTTTGGCTCTGCAAAACAGATCACCCACCACTCCATAGGAAAATAGCTTATATTCATATTAAGTCAAACTTTTACGGTTAATTTGAATTTATTACAACTTTGGTGTCATTTTGGTAGATTTAGCAATCATTCTGTCTGCTTATGATACCATTTAATAAAAAAATAAAATAATCATGCTTTTTATTGTTTCTTTAAGAAAAATTACTACAACAACCTAAACCATAACAGAGGGAGGAGAAAATAATAATAATAATAATTATTATTATTATAAAAAATATAATACATTACAATAAACAAATACTACTACTACTAATAAATATATAATAATAATAATAATAATGTTCATAATAATATTCATAATTATTATTATTATACAAATAAAAATATGATAAATAAAAATAAATAAATACTACCAATACTACTACTACTACTACTACTACTAATAATAATAATAATAATAATAAAATATAAATTAATTATAAAAATAAATAAAATAAATACTACTACTACTACTACTACTAATAATAATAATAATAATAATAATAAATAAATCAGTTTTCAAATAAATAAATTCACACAATGGCAGTATTTTTAAAAATTATTTTCTGCAATATCTTATAATAGAAAAATCAGTGGTTATGGCATATACACTTTGGTTAAGGTATGGTTAATGTAAGGGAAAGATAATGGTTACAGTTAATTTGCAAAAGTCCATCGCAGGTCTGTGTTGGGAGGTGAACTCTGGTCTCCTGCATGAAAGTAGCTATACGCCCCTCCACCACCCAGATCTCCAGACCCTTTCTATTTGGCACCATAACTTCCTGTGTTGGCACTGAATGTTGGCATTGGACATTAATCCTGAGGTACAGAATTGTACAATATGAGTGTAATTCCTGGCGATACTGGACTGCCAAAACTACAAAATAAGACCCAAGTTGCCCTTTAAAGCATCTGTTTTATTAGTTTCCATCCCGGCCTTCTGAAGCACAGAACGGCTCACGCCATGTCCTACAAAGTTACATGAAGTTGAAGAGACTCACCTTTGACACAGTTCAACACAGACCGGGAGTCACTGACTTATCTCCGCTGACATCTAATCGATGGAGGCGGTTATTGTTATGCACTAACTTTGGCACGACATCCCCTAGATCTTTGCCTCTATTTGATGCCCAGGAATTCCCTAAATATAGAAACAATCAGCCAACTCTCAGCCCAAGGAAACATCATTTCCTGAGTGGTCCTGCCTGTGATGAAGCCCCCTTCCCCGGCTCAGCTCTTCTCAGTCCCGCCGGCGCAGGCAGCATCGCTTTAATAACATATCTAACCTTGACTCTCCTTGCTATTCTTACCACCTTCACTTTTACCCAAGTGAGATAAAAGACTAGTTTCCTCGCTACACGGCTGCTGCTTCTTCTACTTTGAAGCCTTGTCATGTTTTTATATAGAAGGATTGGAGTCGGTATATCCTCAACACCTAGAATACATACTGTATTATTCTGACCTTCAAATGCTAATACTGTAAACTTAACAAGGAAGAATCTACTTCTTTACGGTCAAATCAACAAATTTTTTGAGACCATAGATATTCTACAAGTTTTGTTTATAGCCTGGTTTCATACCCATAGAAGACATCAAATAATTTTTGTAATAACTGTGAACACAAGCGCTTCTTTCCAGCCTGCAGGCTTCACTTAGCAGCAGAGAGGGATAAGAAAAGGTGAAATTAAATCACATTCTGATCTCAGGACAGAGTGAAATATTTCATGAAGTTCTGAATTTGGGACAGGGTAAGCTGATCTTCAAACTGTGCCCGAGGACAGCTCTAACAACAGCGTATGTGTGTTCTAATTAAGGCTCAGTGATTAATTTTTCATATCCTCACAGTTCTCTTTTTTTTAATTCTTTTAATTTTTCATGTTGTCTTTGCAATAATGCAAATATAGCCCATAACTGAGACACTTTCAACCTGACAAAAATGTAATATTAAACATAACAAAACTTGGTAGACCTTGACTGGAAGATAATGTCTTAAATACATAGACACTTACATGATAATGCATTTCTTCAAAAGTGCGTCAGATGTCTCCGATATCTCGAGCTGAAATGATCACTAAAGTGCTGCAGGGATGACGTATTTTTGTAGGCCAGCCAGGAAGTTAGCATCGCCCTGGTTGCCTCGACAACAAGCCAATGGGATTTTTCCATTGGGTTTTGGATTATTGCAGAAAATAAGCTATGTGGCAAACAAACATTTATGATAATTCTGCTATAAACGAACTACACCACGGTCGCATGAATTCACGTCACCACCACTAAGCTATCTTTGGGTCTTGGGACTGTTGGTCGGGACAAAATGTGACATCTTAAGACGTAACTTTGGCCTCTGAGAAACATGTAATCAGACATTTTCATTGTTCTCTGACAGTTTATCAATTAGTAGAGAGAATAATCAAGAAAATCATCATTAGTTGCGGCTTGAATGACAATTTATTTCAACTGCTTTCCCCCTGCTGTTCGGTTATTTAGCCTCTACTCCAGCTCATCAAAGCAGCCCCTGTATCCCGCTGTAATGCTGAGAGCACTTCCACTTCTAATTCAAGATAACCTCTGTGGAACCGTATCGTGCACTTTTACACATATTCCTGCGTTATCAGTGTGACTAATGGCAGTGGACTTCAGCGTGTTAAAGGGACTTTTCATGCTTTCTCAGGTCTGTCTGGCGTCTTGAGGACACTGAAGCAGATTGCCGTCCCCCAGAGAATACTGAGAATTCAGTGTGTGTGTGTGTGTGTGTGTGTGTGTGTGTGTGTGTGTGTGTGTGTGTGTGTGCGTGTGACTTCACACTGTTGTCCTCTCTGTACAGTCCGCTGGCTCCGGCACACGGAAAGTGCCGGACAATAGCAGATTGTGACGGTCAAAGAAAATTTCTTTGTCTTGGAAAAAAAACAACAATGGACTCTATCAATAGTTTATTGTCTCTGCCAGCGATATGGACCGGGCCCAAAGTCCTTTCGCTGTCTTTTTATAGAGACAGCAAGGTCAAGACCCCAAATCTCCCCAAAACTTTAGCTGCAAAGGTTCTTTAACCTTTGCTCTCATTATGGAAAGCATGCCTTTGAGCGTGTGTAGTCACCTGCTTTTCTGCCACCGTATGTTAACATCTATGAATATTTGTCAATGATGTTTCACGTTCTACATAATGATAATTCACTGGAGTAAAAACAGGCCGAGGCGTGCCATTAATCCAGGGCTTAATATATAGAACGGCAGCAGTCACGGTGTTAATGCGACGTTTGAAAAAAATCCATGAAGACAATCTGACTGGGGGAGAAATCCAATATACATTTCTCTTAACAAGCAACAGAGCGTCAGTGTGTCACTCCTGCTCGTGTGTGTATTTTAAGCTCAATGAAGAGTGTGTGTGTGTGTGTGAGTAAACTCTGGTGTGTTTTTATGAATGTGTTCTCAGACAGCTTTCCATGCAGATTTGACACAGCTGATTAGAGCTGCTAGATGAGCATCAGAGATGACCTTGGTGGACAAATCATCTGCATTTCCTTGAGAGATACAGAGGATATAGATAATGTGCCATCATCACTTCTCACGATGCTAAAGTACTTGTTTTTTATGAAGCAACTGTGACTATGAGAGTTCAATTTAAAGATGCAATTAGGCAGTGAAGCAGTTTGTCAGCTCACTTTATTTTGCAAGAATTTGGCGGTGGCAGACTGATATTTACTGAAAGTGCAGGCATTCGCTGTAGCTAGCTGCAGCCTTGCTGCATCTGGAAATGACGCTGATGCAACCTGATGTCACACCAAAGATAAAAACCTGTCTACCAGAGGAAAGCGTGTCAGTGTCACATTTTGCCTCGACGTGGCGTGAATATTAAACGTGTGTATTAAGGTGCAGTACCAGCAGGGGGGAACAAAACCACTTAGTCAGGTTTAGGCAACAAAACCACTTAGTTAGGTTTAGGAAAAACATCATGGTTGGCCTTAAAATAAGTATGTAACCTTAGTAATATCAACAACGTAACATTACTGAGGAAAACATGTGACAAACGTCACTAACGTAATTTACAAAACAATACACCAGTTTCAAACACTCGTCTCCTGGTTGAAAGTCCTGTGTTTGTTGGACCCATCCACCTTTCTCCCCTTTTACTCTCATTACATTACAGTCAGTACAGACTACATGTCTGAAAATGACACGCCTAAAGCAAGAATGGCGTTCTTATTAAACGCTTTTGCCCTGCGCAATTATTGTGCCATTCATGGCTTTTTGTGCGACCGGGCTGGCTGATGAGAGCCATGAGACTGAACCAAAACAATAAAGTTTAAAGCTGTGTCATGAAGCAGAAGTACTGTAACCATGGTTACCTGCAGTTTAATTTATATCGCATGCCCTGTTATAACATTTAACCTGATACCTGCCTACCTACCAATCAGAAACCAGTATTCTCCGTGCTAATGCTACACCTAAATTAACAATATAGCAGATTGTTTAAAACGCAAAATGACAACTAGAGGTTTCAAGGTTGGTCCAGTGAGATGTGGGCTCACCATCTGTAATCAATGACTGTATGTTTAATACATCAGCTCAGTGCACCTGCTGGGGATTTAACGTGGTTTCCATATCAATAAGGAAGATTGATGGGATAAAAAAAAGCTCCTCCCTCAGACGACAGGTGTCAACAGCCTCCTAAGCATGTTATGAATGCAAATCCCAGCTCTCACATGGAGAAGGGTGAAAGATGGATAGAAGGGGGAGATTGATGGAAAAGACGGCAGAGAGATAAAGAAATGGTAGATGAAATTGCCGTCAGCCTTAACACTGCTACTGTAAAGCAGCTGTAGTCAATATTTTCAATATTTTCTTTAACAGTGGATTAAGTAACCATGTGTTTTTAGTCTCACTGTACATTACCTGCTGACGGCAGACACAATTTTCCTTTAGAGAGCTAAAAGAGATGGTGGAGACCAAACCAGAGCTAACAGGAGAGAGAATATGTTGGGCTTAGATTCACTGAGTGGCTGAGTGACACATGGCTCCAAATTAATACATCATCAAGATTCACAATGTACAGTTACTAGCAAATTGGGGATTGTAACCAAAAGTCAGACAGACTCATACTTAGCTTAAGTTTACAGTTTTTTCATTTGAAGGATGATTCCAGTATTTAGAGTTAAAGGAACAGTGTGTAATATTTAGGGGGATCTTTTACCAGAACTGGAATACAATATTAATACACATGGTTTCTTAAGTGTATAATCACCTGAAAATAAGAATCGTTGGGTTTTCTAACCTTAGAATATCTACATATGGAGCCGGCCGCCATGTTTCTACAGTAGCCCAGAACTGACAAACCAAACACTTGGCTCTAGATATTGCCATTCACGTTTTCACGATTTTGTGTCGGCCACCATTCTCCGACACGCTTGGCACACGGGAGGAGTTTCAGTTGGTTGCAATCTGCAACCTCACCACTAGGTGCCGCCAAATCGTACACACTAGGCCTTTAAACTGAACACGGAACTGGAGTTGTGTCATTTCCCAGGAACTTCCGACAAAGAGTAGAGAAGCATAGAGATGAAACTCTTGTTTTTTTTTGTTTTTCTACAACAACCACTGCTGCCTTGTTGGACTGAAAACGCTTAAAACGCTAGAATATGACAATAGAATAAAAATAATTTAGTTTTACTTTTTTGCTGCACTTTTTAGGAGGACGTTTTACTGGTGTCCGGTAGTCACTTTCAGTCCAAAATGGCAGAAGTGTAGCTTTGCTGCTGGGCAACTATTGACTTTCACTTCTTGGCAATATACATTCTTTGCTTCAGATGTGAATACTACCATTGAAGAGCACATGAAAAAGAAAAACACTGCTGGATAAAAACACAGCTCCAGACTGTTTTGGTCTTGGCTCATTAAGATTTGCTACGCCTTCCAAGCACAAGTAACCATAAAACTACAAATGTATGAATGTTCTCTGTAGCTGGTTCTGGTTATATTCTTAAAAAGCACCAATTTTGCTATGTTCATTTATCCTCAGTTGGCTTTGTTGACCCCTACAAACTCAAGTAAAAAAGCAAATCCTGTCTGTGTGTGTGTGTGTTTCAATGCCTCAGACATGCTTGGTGTAATTCCATCCTATGCGTGAAGAGTTAGGGAGGCACATGATGCCAGGAGGAAATCACAGAGACGAGTGAGTGGAGTAAAAGAGAAAAAAAAGCCGGAAGCTGCAACGGAATTTCCACACCCTGATGTGGGTGGACTCGTCCTGCCCAGAGAACAGAGAGGGCACATTCTCTCCTTTTTCTCTTCTCTACCTCCCCTCCCTCCCAACTCTCTCTCTTTGCTCGGACAATAGGGGCCACGGTGAAACAATGCAAAGAGGAAAGGCCGGGGGGATTTGTGCGGCAGCAACATGGGGGTGGTCTGAGTTGCTGAGAGGGGAAAAGACGGGTGAGAGGGCCGTGGAGCTTTACAGAAGAGAGTGATGGAGGCTTTCTTTTCCTGAGAGTTTTGATGAGGGGCGGTGTACAGAGAATCAGCAGGGACGAGAGGGGGGTTGTTGAAGAGGTTGACGTAAGATGGGGATGTTGGGTGGAGAGGGGTAGCTGGTGCGCAGGGTAACACATGGCCTAGGGGGTGAGGTTGTGTTTTTGTGGGGACTTAAAACATTTTTCTGCCTGACTGAGCCTGAAAGTGATCATGCTGAGCCAGGCAAAGAAAATCACAGGCTTTTTTTCTGTCGCACAAACACACAAGTTTGCACACAAAAGCCAAACCATTGAAATTAAAGCTGTACTAATAAATATTTGTATATTAACAATTGATCATGTGTTATGTAAAAGTGTTATGTCACCTGACTTTGCAGTTCCCGTTGTGTTTTACCATCTTTCAGCTCATTGTTTTGACAAAGTTAGCGACTAGCTGGTGAACATAGTGGAGCATTTAGTAAGTATAGATCGCCATGGCATTGTTTATCATTTTGTTTCATTGACTAACTGCTACTATTTAGAGTTGAGGAAGCGCTTACACGGATAGCAGAGATGATCTACTGGTAGAACGGCAAGCAGGTTTCTCAAAACCAGGTTAATAAAGGCTTATAAATGTGTCTGAAAGAAGGATATTATATTTACATGTGCAACACGTAACCAGGATTCCAAAAAAACCTGCCACAACTGGGATATTAATGTGCATAAAATAAATTCTAATATTAAACTAGATACTTACTGCACTCATACCAAAGGTCAAACATAAAAAAGAAGAAATGGAAAATATAAAGTGGAACAGGGGAAGGTGCAAATGACTGCAGGGAAAAGAGAAGGAAAAAAGAGAGAAAGTGAGTGAATGACCTAAAACTGCCTCGGCTGCCTGTATGTGAAAGAATGGAAAGACCTGATCACAACTGCGACGACCATTTTACAGTCACCTACACACAAAAAAAACACTGTCATGACAACCGCGGCTCACATTTAACAGCAAACCACACTAAGATGAACTGATGGCGATGTTGGAAAAGACATTTTTGTGGTTTTAAAGCCACAATGAAAAAGTAACATACTGTACATGTAAAGCTTAATGGAAATAACATGAATCTGTAAACTCGTGCTTTGTTCAAACACTCATGACTTTGTTTTAAAGTCAAGTGGAAATCCAAAGTTTGAAATAATGCTAAATGCATCAGGCTGAAGAGCTAGAACAAGATGATACATAGTGTAAATGTGACGCTGTTAGACCGTGTAGAATAAGATGTTTTTCTCTATCTTATATCTACTTAAGCGGAATTCAAATGGGGGAAAACTGGAGTTTAAAGAACACATCAGGGATAAAATGCATAAACACTCTTGAAACAGGTTGATGACAGTTTGCTGGTTGGAAGTGGAAACCACTTAGCCGTCTAAATGTAGACAATGTGACACATCAGGATGTTTCCAGCAGCTAAGAGGGAATTTCCTGGTGGAGATGATCTAAAACAACTGTAAACATCAGGTTTTTTGCGGTCAGCATGTCAGGATCAAATTGCAATTTTGAAGTAAAGAACGGAAATGGATGAAGACAAGGCAATTCAATATATAATTATGTAATAAACTTTATATATATATCACTTTTCAAAATTGCAGTTATGTGCTTTACAATAAGACAAATGAAAAGAAAGCACATCAGATAAAACTAAATAAATAAAAAGCTTTATGAACCAGGTGTAACTAAGTACATTTACTCAAGCACTTAAGTACAATTCTGAGGTATTTATACTTCTACTTCACTACATTTTAGAGGAAAGTATGGTACTTTTTACTCCACTACATATATCCGATTGCTAGATACTTTGCAGATAAATATTTAAAAACCTGCTTTTACTTAAGTAAAGTTTTAAATGCAGGACTTTTACTTGTAACAAAGTATTGTGGTATATCTACTTTTACTTAAGTAATCTAAATACTTATTTTTTCCACCAGTGGATGAAGGCGTGAATAACAGTTTCCAGGTATTTGGTGGATAGGAACAGTCTAATATTTTGAAATATAAGATAATAAACATGATTGAACCGTTAGATTTGGTGTGTTTGTGTAAACTGAGGCTGCCGTCAAAGATGACACCGAGATTCCTACAATGTGGGGTTACACAATGAGACGATATGAGAATGAGGTATTTCTTATCACAATTATTTGGAGGGAATTTGGAAAAAGTCCATGTATGAATATCATAAAGGCAGTTTTGATGGGCTTCAATTTTCTTGAAGTGGTTTGCAGGGTCACAGCTTAGATGAATTAGAGTAGTTTGAGGAAAGCGGGCAGCTGAAAAAAGGTAATTATAATGACGATAATGGATAATAAATCGCTGGAATGTATTCATTTTTGCAAAATGACTTTTACCTAATTATAAACATTTCTCTAGGGGTGTATTTAAACTTAGAAATTATGAACACCATGAAGCTTAAGTCACTTTAGAAGACATCAAATCCTCTGAAATTCATAGAAATATCAATTATATAAAATTAATCCTACATATTCATTCATCAAAGTGCTCCACACGCTGAAGTAGTGAAGTTATCATCTCTCTGTGTTAGTCTCTGGCTCCATCTTGTGTCACTAAAACGTCTTGCAGTTGTTTGATTAGTAGGTCAGAACAAATACAGGCCTACGTCATGACCTTCTAATGTTTCCCTATTTAGATGAAGCAGCAGCTCAGTCTGACCTTATTATGTTATTGTCAAGGTCAATAGCTTGTTCTGGGTATGAGGTCATTTGAACTGTCAATAAATAGCCAAACACATCCAGAGATAAACTCTGTTTAATCTGCGGTAGGGTGTGTAAGATATAGCAATATCTCTGTATTGGTATGTTTTGAGGAAAAGGGGCAGATGTGGAATTTATAATAATTGATGAACAAAACACAATAGTGTCAAAACTTTTACAATCCTTTTTTAGAAGGCTTTCATTTGAAATATTGGATGAACTTGCTGTTTGAGATATTTTGATAGCGTGGTGTTTCTATGGATACCATCACATATTGGAATCAAAGGAAATTAATTAGCAGATACATTTGCAAGGAAACCACAAAAAAAACACATTGATTAAATTTAGTATGTTTTTTTTTTGTTTTGTTTTTTTTAATCTTTAAATTTCAACATTAATTAGGTGGAGACTTCAAATAAGCCAAGTGGGTTTGCTGCCTCTTTTTGCACTGTATATTTTTTGTGTAGATAGATAGATAGATAGATAGATAGATAGATAGTAACTTTATTGATCCCGAGGGATATTCAAGTTTCCAGCATCACAGTAAGGCTGTAAAAAAGTTGGTAGTGCAAAGTACAAAAAAATATACCAGATATAAAAATACAAGGAGATGAAGAAAACTGTTAAAAGTGAATATAGTGCAGGGTAACTGCTGTGATACACGACTATTAAAAAAGTGAATATAGTGCAGAAGAGACTGTTAAAAATTAATATAGTGCAGGGTAACTCCAGTAGCTTAGTCTATGAAAGTGCACTGTATGCATTATGTGCACAATAGATAACATATACACATAAATAGACACAATCACTACAAAATACAATTATTATTATTATTATTATTATTATTATTATTATTATTATTATTATATGGGGATTATCTTATTATACTTGATTTTGTTTGTCTGTTTCCTTAACAAAAAAAGATGAAAATGTTTTCCTGTACATATGTATACACAATGTTTTTATATATTAGTCTATGTGTATTCTTAAATTGTTCAAAAAAAAATATGTAAAGCAAGTAATTAAGCACAGATTCAAGCGAAATGTGGCAGAATTTAATTTTAATGAATTTATTCATTTTTAATTAATAATTAATTAATAAATTGATTTATTTTATTTATTTAAATGTATTCATTTACATTAGTGTTACAGTGTCTTAAATGAACTGTCCTGATCCACAATGAACCAATTGGTGGCGACAATAAACAATAAAAACACACCAAAAAGAATCACACGAAGAAGAAGAAGAAGAAGTTGCCACGACGACCCCGGTGTTGTGTCGAATACTGTTACCGTGTCAATATGTCCCCCCCACTTCCACCCAGACTTGAACCAATCCTTACCACCTGATGGGGGCGCTGTCACTTTACCAGGAAGGAGACACAGAAGACACCGGCACCGCAGCAGGTGATCTCACCGACTCCGACCGAGCAAAGTCCTCTTTTCTTCAGGCACCAGAGGGGGGCCAGAGGACCAGAGCACCGCCCACCGCTTTATTCACCCTCGCATGATGGGAAACCAGCTGTTCTCCACCGGGTAACAGAATCATATGTTGCTGTTATATACTGCTGCTTGTGTGTGACATGTCTTGCGGAACTTGCATGAGCAAAAAAAAAAAGGTAGGCTGCTTGATAACTGCGCTACATCCTCTTAAAGTCCTTATTTTAATGAGCATGACACTCCAGGTGCACCGGTGTAAAGGGAACGAGTGTTATAAAGCGCTGCACAGACCAGCTGCGCTTCTAGGAGCTTAATCTTCCGTTTTATTTCCCAGACAAGATGGAGACCCGTGAATGCATCATGGATGTAGATGTAGGCCTATGTGGGATGTACTGTATTCTCCTCCTCAAACTGTACCCTTATTTAAGTTATCACACAGAACCATGGGTGACATGTCAACCACAATATTGTATTGCTATAGTATGTAGAAATAAATATAAAGTGAGGCTAATACAAATAGAAGTAAAGGATGAATAATAATAATAGTAGTAATAATAATAATAATAATATAGGCCTAATACAAATAGAAGAAAAGGATGAATACCTATAATAGTAATATAATAATAATAATAATATAGGCCTAATACAAATAGAAGAAAAGGATGAATACCTATAATAGTAATATAATAATAATAATAATATAGGCCTAATACAAATAGAAGAAAAGGATGAATAATAATATATGCGTAACACAAATAGAAGGAAATGATGAATAATAATAATGTAGGCCTAATCATAAGAAAAGGATGAATAATAATAATAATGTAGGCTTAATACAAATAGAAGAAAAGGATGAATAATAATATTTGTGTAATACAAATAGAAGGAAATGATGAATAATAATAATGTAGGCTTAATACAAATAGAAGAGAAGGATGAATAATAATATTTGTGTAATACAAATAGAAGAAAAGGATGAATAATAATAATATATGCATGATACAAATAGAAGGAAATGATGAATAATAATATTTGTGTAATACAAATAGAAGAAAAGGATGAATAATAATAATGTAGGCTTAATACAAATAGAAGAAAAGGATGAATAATAATAATATAGGTCTAATACAAATAGAATAAAAGGATGAATAATAATAGCATTTGTGGACAATGTTTTTACAAAATAAAAGGTAATTACCATGACTTTTTTTTTTTTTTTCATCCAATACTTATATTATCTAATAATAACTGCATTTTTTTTGCATTATTTTGGGTCTCAGGAGGATATACTGTATGGTGAAATCTTCAGTTAAAGCTATAACTTATTATCCATTTCAGTCTTCTCTGTCAGAGTGTGTGAATAACATGTTTTCCTGTGATTTGTTCCAGTTTCTTCAGGAGTGACACAGCCATGTGTGAACAGGACAACGGAGGGAGGTTTATCACCAGGAAGATCAGCAATGGCCTAACTTATTATTACGCTCCGTTCTCAGGGGCAGAGGGGAGGGAAGAGACATTATGTGCTGCCAAAAACTCTCAAACCTCAACTGCACTTTGCCCCATCTCACTTTCAGCTCTGCCCCACAGCCACTCCGCTTCCTCCTCCGCAGATCCTTCCTCCTCACCTCTGCTCTCAGATTCACCGTCACACACATCTGCCTCCTCCCCAAACCAATCAGATCCTGCATCCACTTCCCGTCCTCTTCTCCTTTTCTTCTCCTGGCTCGGCGCCCGGCCGGCCGCGGTGGCCAAGTACAGGGACCTTTATCTGGACCGCGGAATGGACGTCCTCCTGGTCCAGAGCAACACCCTGCACTTCCTGTGGCCTCGATGGGGGCTCGACTACGGGTTGGAGGTCCTGAAGGTTCTGGAGGAGCCTCAGTTCTCGGGGAGGCCGGTGCTGGTCCACGCCACCTCCATCGGCGGCTACACTTTCACCCAGACGCTCACCCACATAGCTCAGGGGCGGGAACAACATGCAGGCCTGGCCCAGAGGGTGATAGGACACGTCTATGACAGCTTGGTGGCTGGCAGTCTGGAGCACATGGCGATAGGTAAATGAGTGCGGTTCACCTCAGGTTACTTTTGGCGGTTCGGATATGTATGTCAGGTCTTTAAATAATTCGCCAGCCAGCTGACCGACTGCTCCAGTTTGTCAGGAGTCCAGGAAGTATTTGTGGCAGCTCGTTTCTAACCTGCCTCAGGATAGTGCCTGCAATGGTTTACACATTTATCACTTCATATTTATAAGGCTGTATCTAAAGATTTGTATTTTTAATTATTGGTTAATCTATTTTTAATGTTATAATTTAGTGTTGGGCTGCCCCTTCTTTAGTTTAGTTTAATTTAGTTTATTATTAGAAGGGACAGTGCTAATTAATAAATGGTATAAAAAATGCCAGAATTAGTCAAAAGTCTATTTTTCATCTGTTGTCCCTTTCCAAGGTGTTACAGAAAGCCTCCTAAAATACATCAAGGGCATGCAGTTTAAAAGTCTTCCTAAATACCTCAGAGCAAAAATATAAAACATTGGATGCAGTTTTAAATGTTGGATGAAATTCTGCAGATTTATTCGACGACCCTAATAAAATCTCCTGCGACCCAGTCTTTGGGAATGACTATTTTAGGGCATATTTAACACAGAGACATTAAACACATATTTTTTAGATTCAGTATGACTTACTCTGTCGCAAAAGATATCATTATCTCTGATGTCCATCATAAATAAACGTCCAAAAAAAATCATGCTTCTTATAAATAACTCTTGAATTTGCCTGAGAATCGTCACATTTTTAAGTTTACTTCGGTATCAAGGTAACCCAGTGATAGTTATCTGTTCAACTATGGGTACATTGCACACAGGAACTGCTAATAGCTAATTCGGCATACTTTTAATGGTACCAATTTGCCAAAATGTAAACAGATATAGGCCTTAAGTTTTAGCCCACACAACACTGAATCCATAGCAACTCTATACTCCATAAAGCAGTTTTGAAGTTTTGTACCCAGCCCTTTACAGTAATGTGTTGTGTCAATATGCAATTGTACTGAAACATTAACCCTCTTTATTATTTACTGTCTCTTGTTGTTATTCAGGCCTTGGTAAGACCCTGGTGCCACGCTTAGAGAGCTTTGTCAAAAACGTCGCCATGTTTTACTTCTGGCTCTTCAAAACCCACACGGCGGACGTCTACAACGACAGCATCCAGGTGTTCCACAACAGCCCGATTACGGCGCCGGCCCTCTTCTTCTACAGTGAAAACGACGCCCTGTGCGACCCGGCCGCCATGGAAAAGATAATTGACCTCTGGAGGAAGAGGGGCGTGACCGTGGAGAGCAGGAAGTGGAAGGAATCGAAACATGCGGCCCACATGCGATGCCACCCAGAGGACTACCTCTGTACGCTGGAGAAATACTTGAACTCGCTCGCCATTCCCTCGCTCAAAGCAAAAATGTAAACTGTTGCGGGCGTAAAGGTTTAGTTTGACTGATATTTAAAACTGTAAAGCGCTTTATGATTTCAAAGACCAGCATGAGTAACAGTGGAGTTTAACATTTGTATCTCTCCCTTTAAGCCTTCTCAGTTGTTTGTCTTTTGATTTGAAGCAAGGTTACATTTAAAGCGATATGCACTATTTGATAAGTACTATAGAAGCCTTCGTCATGTGATGCTTGCTTTGCACATGAGGTGTTCTCTATTGAGCTGTTGTTGTTGCACCTTAATACCAGAGATCTGGTTTTTGCACAATAGATGTAATAAAACTATAAGAGCTCAAATGTGAAATGCATTGTTCCTAACCTCTGATTTTTAATCTTTGCTCTATTTGTTTCAGCAGAAAAGCACCAATGTACATAAACCGCTTACATCGGATTTACATGCATGTGCATGGTGGGATTTAGTTTGTTCATGAGGGTGAACTGTGGAGGACCACAGGAGTCACAGAAATAGTAAATAAAGCATTTACTTGATTAATAACTACAATTTAAATAGTTGTTAATACATTTGTTTACTAATAAATTAATTAATATATGAATAAATGGAGAAAATTAACAAGGAATTCATTATTTGACATGTTAATGGGCAATAAAAAGAAGGATTATAAAAATAATTTACAAATGAAATATTAATCTATCAATAAACAGTTCTAATCAAAAAGGGATTTTAAAATGGAGAGGCTAAATGGAGACACTAAACGACTAACCCGGCAGCTTGCAGTTTAGTAAAAGCAGCAGGGAAATGCTAATGCAATTGAGAAAGGAAGTTGCCCTTTTAAATGCCTGATAGAAATCTGTATTCTTAATTCAATTTGTAAATACAGTTATTTATCTCTTTTTAAACTGCATTTTCAAATATATTTTAAAGTCCAATTTATGAATGAATTAAAGTATTTTTAAATGATGAACTTATTGAGTGTTTTGTGTTTTTAATTTGAATTATTTATTGATTGTTTAATATAAAAAAAAATTATACAAGTCTTCTTTTTTTTGCTCATTAAAATGTAAAATAATGAATTACTTTTTAATTTAGTCCATTTATTCATAGATAAATAATTTGTAAACAAATTTATTAATTTCTATTTTTATTGTTTGTTTTTTTTTGTTTTTTTTTATTGAACAAATTCTGATTTACAAACAACATGGCTCATAGATCATTGAATTAGAGTAAAAGGACAAGGTGCATACAGAACAAGAACAGATAAAATATGTAAAATTATACATGAAAATAATAATAAATAAAATTAAGGGCTGTACCTGTAATTCATATTCTTCTATTATGCGAAGATGTTTCAATGCATTTTTGTTTTTCATGACTTTAAGGGCTTTTATGTTAGAAAGAAACTCAGAATGAAACACATTAAACCTATAGTAGGTTTCACTTTCATATACTTGGCTTTGTGCAAATAAAATTTGTTATCATTTCTATTTTTATTGTACAATTAGTTATGAATCAATTAAATGCTTTATTGCTATTACTGTGACTCTTGTGGTCCTCCACTGTAAACAGGACAGGAAACAAACTATTTTGAGCAGGCATGATGTAGGGCACCTAAAGGCAAAAATGGCCTAAAAAAGGTGAAGTTTGAAGCAGGTGGTGAAAAACATGGCGGATGCTGCAGCCATTTCCAGTGGGGCTTTAAGACACGTGAGTAACTGGTGCAAAGATTAATAAGTACAGAGTCATAAACTTTTAATTTGGGGAAGTAAACGAGGCTTTCTGACTCACTATGACGCAGTTTGTGTTGGAAATAGTTCACTGTTTGAAAGCATTTGAATACAGAACACAATGGCTTCATCTGCTGGTGAAACCCTGGTGTTACACTTTCACTGATTAAATCTGACCACTGTTTGATGAGATTCCCCCCCCCCATCTGATAGGATCTTTGCTTTTAAATGTTTTAAAGGACCCATATCGTGCTCATTTTCAGGTTCATACTTGTATTTTGTGTTTCTACTAGAACATGTTTGAATGCTGTAATGTTCAAAAAATACTTTATTTACCTCATACTGTCGGCCTGAATATACCTGTATTCACCGTCTGTCTGAAACGCTCCGTTTTAGCGCATTTCAACGGAATTGCGTTGCTAGGCAAAAGTTTGGGTCCATGTTTACTTCCTGTCAGCTGATGTCATTTACATACACTTCAACAGGAAATAAATAGATATAAATATAATATTTACGTTTAAAACAGCGTAATGGTCTAAATATTGTATTTTTCTGACATCACAAATGGACAAAAATCCTAATGGCTTGGTTCAAACGCACAATTTCTGAATACGGGCTGTGTGTATCTCTCCGTATATTGAGTGTTTTGATAGTTTAACAGTATTTATGAAACACTTAAACCTGCTTTATAATGTGAAAGACCTGAAAATCGCACTTTTTACAATACGGGACCTTTAAGTGTATGAAATCTATCACCAAAATAGTCAAAAGAGAGATAAGATACAACTTTTGCCAGAGAAAGCTAAAAAAATGACAACAACATAAGAATTAAAAAACACAGCAGAGTAATAAATATAAAGTGTGTAAAAGTAATATTAATAAGTAATATACCAGTGCCTAATATAATAATAATTAAAGTAAGATTAGGCTAGCAAAATAAGTAAATTAAAATAGAACAGTAATATTGCAGTGTTACTTATGGATTTATAGTGAAAATAATTTATTTCCCTTTTTTTCTGGGTAATGTTTTGGATTAAGTAAAAGTAGCAATACTGCAGTGTAAAAATACTCTGTTACAAGGAAAAGTCCTGCATTCACCTTACTCAATTAAAAGTACAAAATTATTAGCATCAAAATATAATTAAAGAACCAAAAGTAAAAGTACTCATGCAGAATGGCTCATTTCAGAATCATATACATTATAAAACTGGATTATAATTATGATGTATTAATGTATGTTACTCAAATGTTGCAACTGGTAAAGGTGGCGCTCATTTTACTGTTACTTTATACTTTTTACTTTTATCTTTTATTAATAATCTAAATCTGCAAATTAACTAAAGTTATCAAATACATCTAGTGGAGTAAAAAGTACAATATTCGCCTCCAAAAAATATTTTTGTAAACGTATAAAATAGCATGAAATGGAAATACTCAAGTTAAGTACCTCAAAATTGAACTTGCACAGTAGTCCCACCACTGGACTGAGGTGAAGGCAATGCTTTAATTGCTATAAGGTGAACATTGTTATTTTTCTTTAATTGAGCCGATCATCTCAGAGATTATATAAAGCCAGTTTAGATGTTTCTTCTAAATCGTCCAGCTCCTAAGGAAATACAGTATATTCATTCAGACCGTGTCATATTACCATTGCCAGTTTTAGCCATTTGACTGTTTTTAATACTGAAAATGAATATTTTAACCTTCAATGCCTTTTATTGGGGTTTTGCTTATGATTAATAGGAAGCTATTTCATAGTCCTTTCCATATAACTTCATATTGATAAAATATATACATACACTCACTGTTGCAAGTAATATCATATTATTTAATACAGTTCTTCTGACATGCCCTTTTAACCTGTACCCTTTTATATACATACTGAACAGTATACATGCACACATAGTTCTCTCTTCTGTTTTCCCCGCCGGAGCCACTATCCCATCTCTGCCACAACAATACGGCTTCATAATTGTTCTCACAAATGTCATTAGATTGCTTTGTTAACATTTTCAGACAGTGTCCATTCTGTGGATAAATACTACTTAATCAGATCTTTCCATGTTGCGCATGTAGGTTTTCTTTGCGGTGTTTTGAAATAAGTTTCCTGTGGAAAAAGAGCCTGTATGAAAAATACATTTATGTGAGAATTAAAGCTGATATAATTTCTTGCATCTCTATCCAAGTTTTGTTCACTTTTGTACAAAAGAAAAGGAATTAATAAGAAAGCCATGAGAGCCATACGTTGCATACAAATTAAAGAAACTGGAATCCATTCGTATTTATATCTATAGCATAATGTGTATTCTTCTCATCAGTTTGTATTGTATATGAAAACATAGATTCTCATTAATGCTCTTTGTGAGGTATAATCACTTCTTCCATTTACTATTATTGTGAGATCTTTTTTCCAGTAGTTATATTAGTAATATAAAAATGAACAATCTTTAGGTTATGCCTCAAGTAAAGTACATTTCATTCAAGTGCATATTTCATACTGATACTGTATATACTGTACAGTGTGATTGTATAGCTACCTTTGTTTGCGTGCGTATTAATACTGTACCGCTTTTTCCACTGTACAGCAGTGACTATACTCATCTCTGTAGATCGTACATGTGAGGGATGAGGTGTTCAGTGTACTGTAATACCTCACAGCTGTGTGTGTGTGTGTGTGTCACAAAGCCGCGCTGCATGATGATGTTAGTATTAGTGTGCTTTTATGTGCGGCAGAGTTCAACCTTTATTGGCACATTTTTGTTCTTTGCCCAAAAATGTTGACCTCCTGCAGAGAATTATCTCCCCCCGGTGTTTTGTATAATTTGAGTCATTTTTCATCTGTTGCTCACTGAAGAAATGATTAAAACAAAGTGCCTTGAACCCAGGATTGAAAAAAACAACATATTTAATCATTTTTATATTTCAAAATGAATATGATTAAAAAAGGTGTAAACATAATAATTAAAGAGTTCACTGTATAAAATAAATGATAATAATAATAGAATAATTTCTTTCAATGTCTCCCATTTTGGAGGACATGAACATTAGAAATGCTATCGTCAAATATGGGCAGCAAAGTACTAAATATAAAACAAATATCATGTTATTATAATATATAATACTCTTAGTCTAATTTGAAGTGACTACCTTTCTCACAGCGAACCCTAGTATATTATCAACAATCACATTATTCTTATTCTTATTCCTATTATCCTGCCATGATAGTTACAAAAAACTTATTTTACATACATTAAAATTGGACTAATATATTGTCTGTTACAAAAACACATTATTTAAATTTCATAATTTATATTTTTGGTATCTTGCTCTTTTGACATTGAATTTAATCCAATAAAATAATAACAATGAATCAAAGCCTGAAATTAAGTCGAATCACTTTTTAAATAAACAATTTGTTTATCATCATGAATAATAATAATAAACATCATAATAATAAAGCATATGAACATTATTTTAAAAAAAAAGTAATTTAAATTTTCTGTTTTTTATTACCTCCGTGGGTGTAATTTTGTGTAACCAGACTTTAAAAACATTAGCAAAAATCTAATTTAAAAATAGCACACAAGTAATGAGATCATTTTAAAAATATTCCCTGACTTTGTGGTTTTAAATCATAGAGGAAAAAAAAAACATTAACAAATTCTACAGACAACAAATAGTGACTAAAATCTTTATTGCAAAGTTTAATATAACAAATGACATTTCAACTAAAAAGTGTCACATCCTACTGACCATTAGCTTAATGTTTCTGCTCAATAACATATCACCATAAACAGTGCACTTCAAATCAAACACCAGTAACATCACACATTCATCAAATAGTTTCCCATACTTTTCCTTAAATATCTTGCATATAATACTATACCCATACCAACATTCAAAATATTTTTCTAAATTGTAAACCACTCTGGAAGAAACATCTGTTACTATCAGTTTTTCAATATTAAAACAATTTGAATATAATTCAAGTCATATAAATAAGTCTACAGATAATACAAAAAAAGCTACAGTTCAAATATTTTTCAAACTATAAAATATTTGTCATACAAAAATAAGCACCTCAAAAGCTATTTTGCATTACATGCAACATGTTTAGCAACCGGAGGAAGAGCATAATTGCAGAAATATAAAAAAAAATAGTTATGACTACACTGAGCTATTTGTGCAAACACGCCTGTATATTAGACATAATGGCAAGGCTTGACATACGCGTGATGTGATTTCTCAGCAGACCTTGAGTTTGTCCTTGTGGAGGAGAAACTTCTCCAGGTAGCGCTGCACCTTGATGAGAGTCAGGTGAAGGTGGCTGTCGGGGAACACGTTGTTGCCGGTCTCTCCTCTGGGTTTGGCCTGGACGGGGCAGTCCGTCGTCACGGCGAGGGAGCGCACCCGTCCCTCCATGCTGGAGACGTCGGCGTGGATCTGGCTGAAGAGCTCCGTGAGGGGGCTCTGCAGTTCGTTATCCAAAAGTCCCAGATCATGGCTGATGCTAGTTAGTCCCTCAATGGAGGGAGTGATGGGCTCTATCTGAGGAGCCACTTGCAACTAAGGAACAGAAGAAAGATGTGAACTAGTTGCTCAATTTGACCCTAAACTCATTATTGCAAGGCATAGAAAAATATATTACTGTAAGCATACCTTTGTCCTCAACTTCTTAATGTGAACAAGGGTTGTCTGAGCTATGCTTATTATGCTTCTGATGGAGTCTCCTTTTGTTGGAAGACTTAAGTATCCAGGAGCCATCGCGAGAGAGACATAGAGAAGGGCCTGAAAGACGTGCATCCTAAAAAAACAAAATACATAAAATAACAATTATTAGTTATATAAATAAGATAAGATAAGATGAACCTTTATTAATCCCCAGAGGGAAATTCAGGTGTCAAATCAGCAACATCAGCAAACAGAGTGAAACACAGGAGAGGTAAAGGTATACAAAAAATTATAAAAACAATAATAGAGATATAAAAGATACAGAGTGAATGGGTGAACATAGTGTGTGCAGTCCGTCAATAAATAAATGTAATATGTGCAATAAATAAATGTAATATGTGCATATGTGCAGTCTATAAAGTGGCATATAGGATGACAATGATACAAATGACAATGATACCATAATAAAAGTCAAATTAATGCATTTTAAATTGTATATTTTTATCCTACAAATACATTAAGCTTGATAGAAATAGTATTATTATTTCTGTCTCCTTTTATTATAAAAATATATAATATTCTTACCTGTCTTTTTCCACTTGTGGCTGAGCTCCTGTAAAACTGGATGACAGAGAGATGACACATGCCTCTCTGCAGGTTTCCCCCCATTTAAATAGTCTGCTCTGAGTCCATTCTCCTCCTCTCTCCTCCCATCCAAACCTAAACCTGAGCCTGACCCCTCACAGGTCAACATATCAACACGCTCTGATTATGCAGGAAATTCACACTAAATGCAATAAAACAAAATAACAAAAAACCCCAGATAGAATACTCTGAGTCATCAGACGCTTGGAACTCGCTCACATCCTGTGTTCTTTAGTTTTGTTTTCACTGTGAGATGATTTCACTTGCGTTGTCGCCTGACGTAAAGCCTGTTTTTGATTTGTTAATTCAACTTCAATTAAACTTATAATCAACCGGAACATGTGTAGGTAGATTGTAGCTGGCAGTGTAAACCCACTAATACCTGCATGTGCATAAATATAGAAACAGATGATAAGGTAGAGAAGAAAAGAAGAAGTGATGTATGCATTTGCCGTCTTGTAATATAGAATAAAAGGCAAGTGAGTCACCATCTTGTTTCCTATAGTCCTCCGTGGATTTTCTCCATACACACGTCTTTGAAATCATTGATCTTATTTTCTTAGATATACATGGAAATTGTGAAATGGATTGTCTTTGCTGGAACGTGGTTCCTGTGACGCCTCATACCTGTTTTTATTACTGTCGTTAGAAGCAAAAGCAGTAAACGAGGAGTTAAAAATAGACACATAATAATGACACACTGTGGTGGTTTCCGGAGGTATTTTTCGAGTTCTGTCTAATTACTGTATGTGTGGAAAAAAGAAAGAAACATTTTCTATTTTGCTGCATATTGCAGGAATGCTTCTTGTTTGTGATATGCAAAACCTCTAGAAAAAGGCCCTCACCGGTTTGTATAGCTCGCTCTTAAAGCACTCAAACTGCTGTGACCTTGGCTGACCTTTGTGTGTTGATGTCAGTGGTGGAAAGTAACTTAGCACTAAGCATTTCCATTTTATACTGCTTTATAATTTATACATCTCAGAGATAAATGTTGTGCTTTTTAATCCACTACATTTATTTTACAGCTTTGATTTTTTTACACAAAAAATATGATCAACTTATTAAATATGATGCATCTTTATAGGTTAAAGGCCCCACATATTCTCACAGTTACGTTGTTGATTAGACCAATGTACTACACCGTAATACCCACACAATAATAACTTATCTTGTGTGCATAAGATTAGAAAAAAGTCCTTTTGAAGGCTCCTTAATTTAACACTCTGAAAGCGGCAATTTTGCGTAGTGAGGATATTTGATTTTTGAATTATTTATTATTATATTATTTGAATTTTGAATGCAGGACTTTAACTTGTAACAGAGTATTTTTTACAGTGTGGTATTGTTACTTTTACTCTTTCTAGAAATATTCTTATTCATACCATTCTTGCATTTATATTTAATACACTTTATAGATCCCACGTCTCAGCATTTTGCATTTAATTATTTGCACTGTGTATTGTAATGCAAATATTATACATATGTCTTTTATTCTCATTTCTTTATTATTTACTGTGTTATATATTGTAGCAATATGTACATAATTTACATGTTACATACTTCTTTATTTCTATTTTCTTACATTTCTTTATGTTTATATATGAGCAACTGTAACACCCTGGGATCAAGTATTTCTGATTCTGATTACTTACTTCTTCCTCCACTAGTTGATGCCAAAACACGTCCTAGAAAGGAGGCTAAGGAATGAAAGAAAGGCTGGAAATTAATGATGAATGGAGATCTCGGAGCGGGAAGAGCTTAAATTCACCCGTATAGAATGCAAACATGAGTCACAACAAAAACAGACACCCACATCATGTTTTCCGATTGATGACACACTAAGACAAAACCTGCGTGTTTTGCATGCCTCTCAGAAATTCCGTGCTGCTGTTATTGTTGACAATTACAAGCTTTAGTTACAACCTTTGCCGCACATATCCTGCTCTTTCATATTGAGGGAATCCCAGCTATGGTAATTTGTGGTTATTAGGCAGAAGGCGTGGCGACACTCATTCTTAGTTTGATTGCAAAAATAAGCCTCGTAGACATTTTGTGCTTTGCAGGTCAGTTGTTAATAATTATACTTAAAATACTGACCTATTTCTTAGGTTGACAAATTTATTAAAGAGGTGGAACCATTGGCTACGTTTCCTGCTGGATTTTTAAGCTACATGTGGAAAAAAAAGTCAGTCACAGAAGTTGAAAGATTGCTTAATAATTCATGTTAAGTGTTACCATGTGATGGGAAATGTTCTTTCAGTAACTTTCTGTTTTGCTTCTGAGGAAATCTTAAACTACATTCATCTAGAGTAAAGAAGGAGGATTTTATTTATGCTATTGTCTAATTTATCAGTCATGAATTATTCCAGTAAACTGATTCTTCTTCGTTGTTCTTTCTGCAAACTCATCATTCGTGTCCCTACTGTTGTGTCTCCTCTTTAAACTCGGCACTAATTGAGACCCAGGTCTGTATTTGTCGACCCAGCTGACCCACAGCATTCTCAGAACTTTGGTAACCGTCAGTAGTTTTGTTGAGAGAGCGAGAATCATAAAATGTACCTTGCCAAAACAAACTTGTTACGTCCATCCAGTCGTGCCCCACTGCACACAAAGACATCGCTCCTTTATGTCAGAGGAACAACGTGATGCAGATGGAAAATTTTGCTTCTGAAGAACGTGATAAATAGGAACGAGGGAGGTGCAATTTATTGGAATGGCAGCTTCGGTCATTTCCAGTAAGCTGACATGGCTCCGGGCCGACTCACTTCGACCCCCTTTGTAAATTACTTTTTCGCCAAATGACCCCCCTTCTGGTGAAAACATTTTTCAGTGCACGACAGGAACAAAGAGTGTAGGCGATGACTATGTCTGCACAGGAAATAGTTGTGGTTTAATACACATGACTAAGGATTGAGCAATGATTGTACACTAGCCTTAAAACTCCCAAAGGATCGCATATCGCAGACAGTGATTTATCTAAAGTTCAGTTATAGATGGTGTATTTTCCTGCAAAATTAGATCATTGGTGTCTGGTGTGATGTCTTGCGTGACATCACTTACCTTTAATCAACCAAATTTCAACCTATCTCATTAACTTGTCCATCTTATTTTAAACCCAAGTAGTTTTACTCACATATTTTTAGCCGTTTTGTTGCAATTTTGTGTGTTTTTGTGGTTGTTTTGCCCCTTTTTGTAATAAATTGGTGTCTTTGCAGTGGTTTTGTGTGTTTTTGTGGTCGTTTTGTGCGCTTTGTGGTCTTTTTGTATCTCTTTGTGGTCATTTTGCATCTCTTTGTGGTCTTTTTGTATCTCTTTGTGGTCTTTTTGTATCTCTTTGTGGTCGTTTTGTATCTCTTTGTGGTCATTTTGTATCTCTTTGTGGTCGTTTTGTGTACCTTTGTGGTTGTTTTGTGTCTTTGTTGTCGTTTTGTGTGTCTTTGTGGTCATTTTGTATCTCTTTGTGGTCATTTTGTCCCTTTGTGGTCGTTTTGAGTCTCTTTGTTGTTGTTTTGTGTGTCTTTGTGGTCGTTTTGTATCTCTTTGTGGTCATTTTGTCCCTTTGTGGTCGTTTTGAGTCTCTTTGTGGTTGTTTTGTGTCTCTTTGTTGTCGTTTTGTGTCCCTTTGTGGTTGTTTTGTGTCTCTTGGTAGTCGTTTTATGTCCCTTTGTGGTCGTTTTGAGTCTCTTTGTGGTCATTTGTGTCTCTTTGTAGTCGTTTTGTGTCTCTTTGTGGTTGTTTTGTGTCTCTTTGTGGTTGTTTTGCCCCATTCGCAGTCATTTTCTGGTAATTTGATGTCTTTGTGGTTATTTTGCCCCTTTTGTAGTTATTTTGAATCTCTTTATGTTTCTTTGTGGCCATTTTGAGTCTCTTCCTGGTTGATACGTGTCTCTTTGTGTGACATTTTGTAGGTGAATGCCAGGGGGACCCCTGACACTTTGGGCCCGTGGGCCTGTGCCCCGTTCATTTAACATTTAAAACAGGGTTATCAAAAGTAAAGAAATACAATATTAATCCAGACTTTTTAATTGCATGTGTAGCTCTACTGGATGCTGCAGCTGCAGTGTTGAAGTAAATAGCCACATAGTCATAATCCATGGCAGTTGTATAATTTTCCCTTTTTAACGTGACCACATTCCTGTACTGTAATCAGAGATCTGATGACTGCACCGCTTAGAATGATGTTTTAACCATCATTTTGATATAAACAAGTGGTTGTTCTTGGAAGTAATCACTACTAGATGTGCTTGATTCCTTTTTTTTGTGTCATCTCCAGTGGCCTGAATGAAAACACAACACTGTTGCCAGTCCTACCAGCAGCGTGAATGACTGGAACAAGATTTATTTTCTGCTGAGTCCACTCGAGTGACTTCAAATCTCCTTTATGAGTAGGCTTTTGGCAATTAAATTTAATCACATCATTGAGTTGAAACAAAATACTTGGCAGCGCTTGGCGAAAACATCAAGACACAGAGCAGTTCTTTGAAAGGCCGAAAGCCAAGAATAGCAAACTTGTCCTCAGACGGCATATTTTGTTACACCAAACGAGGCATTGAATTATTCACCGTTAACACTTTTTACCGTAACTTTGTTGTGAAGACGTCATGGGGAGGAGACTACCAGTATCACAGTCTAACTGAATAAACCTGCTGTACCCAGTCTGGGTCCAGCTGGGTGTTGCGGAAACTTTTACTGGAACACTTTTGGTACTTTTTTGAACCACCTTTTGTTTGTCTTTGTGATGGAGCAGCACACCGCGCTCTTGGTTGCAGTTCCCAAAACATCCTCTGGAGAGCTAGATATACTCACCCAGAGATTAAACCGAGCAGCAGTTTGTGTTGAGGATTTCTCAACACTGTATGACATTCTTCCTTTCTTATTCACTTCCAGGAATTACAATGGATCATTAACAAGTATTTTCCTGTAGTGTTGAATTTATTTTAGTTGAAACAATTCTCTTTTTTTAAATTTCTGTGTTTTTCTTATTGCAACTGGCATATTTTGATACTTTTAACAGTTTGATTTGATTATTTTCCTCTTCATCAGTTCTTAAATGTGCTCTATACGATATCCAGAGCATTAATATAGCATCAAATAACCAGCAAACAACGAGTAATGTCTACCTGCGTGCTTTTAGTGCACTGGTTCCTTACTCCCACTGGGGGTCGCCAAAGACAGGCATTCTTGTTTTTAAAGGGTGGAAGACAACTTTTAGTTGGCCTATATCTCAGCATTTCATTCATTTCTGTGACAAAAACTAAATTAAATTGTTAGTTTTAAAGCTTGGATTCTTATAAGATACAAATTAAAAAATTAGAAAAGTGTGCAGTTAAACAACCAAAGAGCTAATAGAACAATGGCCAAGTGTCAGGGAGAAGAAAACACTGAATTAGTCAAAAAAAGAAGCCTATTCACAGTATGTATGATATACAGAGATTTGTATTAAAAGTTTCTAAAAAATAACAGAAAAACTCATCCCTAATGCAATATTCACAGGAAATAATCTGCTCCAAATTCATCCAAATTGCTCATTTTACACAACGTTCCTGCAGTTATTGTGTTCACAATTTGGGTTAATTTACAGTTTATTGGTTGTTCTGTATTATATTGAACCACTGCTTCAGTGCATGTTTGAGCATGTTGAGAGCCGTGCAGAGTCAATAGAAATGCTCCCAATTTAGCACCTTTAAACTCATCTGGCCTGTTGAATGATATGATTCTTAATGGCAAAGGGACATTTAAACCCATAACCCCAAATGTACTTCTTCTCTCCTAACATTTTATTTTCTATAAAATGACATGATATTGAAAATCGATACTATAAAGTAAATACAAATTCCCTTTCCACTGTCTTTATGCCTGTGGTCACCGATTTTAATTTACTCCATTACAAATGGGAACGGAGCAAAAGTGCATCCACCAACCCATGTCCCTATATCTGATGACACGGATGAGGCACTGCCCTATTTCCCAGGGCGATGTGTGACACACAAATCGTGGGCCACGGCTGCGCTTCAACCGGGAATCTCTGGCTCCGATCTGAAGGTCAGTCGGAGATTTGTTAGGTCAATTAATGGATGCAGAGGCATATACTCGGTCTACCGGAAAACATGTCACTCGTGTTAGTCTGTGTGATGCTGTATAGCCACCCACAAGGCAGAGAGAGTTTTACTTTTAGACATAAATCATCAGTGCGTTGTTCCTTTTTGATTTGTTTCAGTATTAGCTGTTTGTATTTAATCTAGTTTATCTATTTTTGTTTGTTTTTGTGAAGGAACTCTTAAAAAAATATTTTTTTTTTCACTGACAAATTATGATTTGTATTAGTGTAGTTTAGTATTAAGCAATATTTAGTATGTGTGCGTTCAAAAAAATGTTATAATATATTAGACAGACAACAAGACAGTACAATATTTCATCTAATTTATTCAATCTTTATTCAACAAGTCATAACACCCTAAGAGGAAATGTCCAGCTCACAATAATGAACATTTAATATGATGTAATGAGGGATGCTACACATCTGCATAATCTCACTTAACATGTGTTCCTAGTCATGTTTGCCCATTGTGCTGCAAGGAACGTCACATGTACACACTGTATTGGTGCAGTACATACACATGAAGTCACATGGTTAGTGTAAGTGAAGTGTCCTCGTCACGTTTTGACGTATAAAACCACATTGTTGAAGGCTCGCGGGTTTGGATAAATAATCGCGTTTACGTCACACACAGTGCGTCAGAGGCTCGCAGCTACACGTTCATTTCCCCCTCAGCTTTATTATGTTCATTGTGTTGCATACTTTTATAATGCTTCTAGAGGTAATTCTATAAATGTCTGGCCAGTGTATACATTCAATTGATAATTATGTGTTTTTTAAATGAAACAGATAATTTATATGACAATGTACAATAAGGATATCATCTAAAATATTTTGAGTGCATATATTAGAGGTGTTGAAAAGCATCAGGCAGTGACAAATTGTTTACATCCAGTTATTTTCACAACACACTTTGACAATTCACAAATCAGAGATGATGCAAAATCATTGGAAATGTTCAATACAAATGCATGAAGACAGCTTTTTAAAAAAAAAAACAATTCATACATTCACTGGTAATGCAAAACAGTGTTTTGGCAAAAAAAAATAATTGATGTATATAACAAGATGACATAAAATGTGCCTTATGCATGATAGGTGTAAAATATAAGAAGAATCTCATTGGCATTTTGAGTAATTAAACCTTTATCCAACCGATCCACATCTCAGATCTTCACTAACTCACCTGTGTTTCTTCGTCTGTGACTGTAGATGTCATGTATTTTCTGCAGCTTACAGTGGAGAATGTATCTACACTGTCTTGTATGACAGAAAATTGGCAAAGCATATACAGTAGGTGTTATTCTGAATATTCATTTTGATATTAGGGTTAACTTGAGGAAGTATAGCTTTACACTCTTCGATCTGAGGTCAGGCTGAGTAACACTGCTATCTATTTCTTACTGTAATACGACTCTTTGCAATCTGATTTTTCCTCAGGATGGGTAAGACGATGTGCTCTGCCACATCCTGTATTTTGCCTCTCTAATCCTATTTAAAAAATCACATTCTAGTATTTCACAACTGATCAAAAGCCTCACCTAACTTTGGCCAACCTCAGATTGTGAATGATCTTAAAGCACCTCCGAGTGCTGCTGTGTGTGTTTACACCCACCGAGACGAGAGATACTCACGGCTCCATCAGGGAGAGAGAAAGGCGACGCCCCGGTTCAGACGCCAGAATCCAGTGCCGATACTTTTTGGGGTAAGGGCTTCCTGGCTACTGCCTTAGGAACAGCAAGCCCAGACCGCAAAAAGACCCACAAAGGACAAAAAAAATGTGACTTCATCATGTTTTGGCGATCTCCTCAGCATCTATAGGAAGAAACAGAGCCGTTAGCACGTCTGATGCAATTTATAAAGCAGGTAGTGTTCAACATGGGTGGAAAGTCCTGTTATAAGTGTAAACTCAAAAATCAGTTGGCTACCCGGACACCTCACTTTTAGTCTTGACTCTTCTGTCTAGAAAAGCTTGAACTAGTCCTCCTGTTAAACGTGAATCATCCATCATCCGCAGAGAGCCCAACAGGCCTCATCCACAAAAACTGTTTTCTACTGAAGTGTACCTAAAAAAAAAACAACCCTATGGGTATAAATATATGTTAATACTGGATGTCCGAGGCCCCAGAAGAGATGTCACAAAATGTACAGATGCTGTCAATACTGCTATATCAGAAAAACACACGGGGTGAAATTTAAATAAAAGACACAATAGAAATAATAATAATAATAAAGACGTTAATGCAAGCATAATTTTCATAGTTAATTAGCCACCAGCAGAGTTGGACACTGAATTCGTATATTGTCTTCATTATAATCAGAATTAGTTTTTTTGCCAAGTGGTATTTGCTTTGGTGTACTGGTGCATAACATAAACATCGTAAGAGAAAATTTAATTAAAAATAAAAGTAAGTAAAAAAAATAAAGAAGAAAATTACAATATAAAAATACGAAAAAATACTATTGAATAAAAAACATGTACATGTACATGTTGTTGATGTGTTTCTATGTATAACCTGTTCAGTTTCTCCTTGCCAAAGAGATTCAGGTAGAAAAAATATGAATGGGACTTAGTAACATTTACACTTCAAGATCAAATTTGATCCTGCCTACGTTTTGTGACATTGTTTTGATCACTTTTTGGCATTCCCGTATGGAAGTATTTCTTGATCCTCCTTTTTTACAATCTTTGTCATACATGTATTCAATTTTGTCTCCATCTGCAACCAGAAGACGCTAAAGGGACTTAAATACTTGTCAAGTTCTGAAGCAGGACAAGGCCTTAAGAATCACCTCTAAATAACTAAGAGCGCACACTCTACCCCACTGTTTAGTCACCAAAAGAACTAAAAGAAGAAGCTGCCGTGTCCCAATGCGGCAGGCTCAATATCTCGAGGGCTTGTTCCTGCAAGATTTAAGTCTGGAAGTTGCATCTTCCGGTCTCTCTTCCACACCTTGCAGATGCAACCATTCAAAATGTGTCCAAGGCTCACATTAGAAGAACTTGTGAGATCCAGGTTCCAGACGTCTTGTGAAGAAAAAAAGTCCCGTCTTGACCCTGGTCTTCTCTACACATCAGTGAGCTGGTTCAGTCCGGTCCTTAATATCTTTTCTTTGGGTGGTAAACCACCGCGATGTGATCCGTTCAAGCTCTTCAATTTTCACTGGCCGTGGCAGGAGATGATCTCCACAGACTTCAATTTCCTTTTGAATATGGCTTCTCAGAAGGAAAGTATATTGTAGCTTAAATATATTGTGTTGGAAGATTACAGTTATGTGAAACGGTTTTCCTCAATTTATCTGACTGTTGTGGTGGAGTGCAAATAAATAGCTCCTTGACCACCTGAAATACACTACTAATGATTTTATCTCATCCACCTCCTAGTTTTGATGAAATATTGCATTGAAGCATAAAAAAATATCTTTTTTTTCACAATTAGAGACACACAAACTGGAACAATTGTTTTTTACAATTCCAGCTGTTCATTTTAATCGCCTTTGGACAAAAAAGTCAAAGTTTCCGCCTTTTATCCACTACAACTCAAGTGTAGAGGAAACCACAGCAGCAGCAATCCATCTCTGACATTCAGAGCAGATGTTTCAAAACTTCATCAGCTTCTACCGCGTCACAGCTCTAAGACTATGCTAAAACCACTAATCTACATATAAAAGATCTAAAAGGTTGCCATTAAACCACAACAAATCCACAATACCCCATACAGGGTTGAAACAGGTGATACAGTTAGAATGAAGACATGATGGATTCAATGAGATATTTTCTCATCTTGATCTGAATCTGTTGAGAAATCAACAAAAAATAAGGCTTCTACGTACTGATTACCTTTTTTGTTTCATTAAAAATGTCCTACAGGGAAACCATGAAGTTGAAAAAAAACAACCACTGCCCACATTTATGAACCAGCCACCATGTATGCCAGTGCACCACATTGTTGAAGAAGACAGTGGTACAGGTACAGAAGTTACTCTCAATGCCATTCCATGCCACACCCTTATCATAACAGAATAATTACCTGCAAATTGTACACAACACAATACAATAAAATGCTCTTTTACTATGTTTTCCGACACTACTAAGTCATTATCACAATTTTTACGTTCATGTTTAAATGTTGGACCACTGCAGCTTTATTGAGGGTGTGTTTAGTTTCTTAAGGTTTACATTAATAGCTTTATCTTTTTACAACTGATGACAACTGTCTCTCGATTTTAAGGGGATTAATTGTAAAGGAATCCTATCTGTTGTAACAATCAAGAAAAATTATTGAATTTATCATGTACGCTCGCGTTTTGTCAGTTTTTCAGGAAAATGCAATGTGTTGTTTTGGTTATTCTCTGAGTGTAATCAATTAATTTGGTTCTTAAATCCAAAAAAGTTTCTGAAATCCGTTGCACTGACGCCTCGATAGAGGAGGGAGTGTGAGAATATTCCAGACATTCCAATCTTTTTGTTGCAACCTGCAGCAAATCCTCATCACAAAAAAATATCTTGAGAGCTATAATTTTTTTTGGTTTTCTTCATAAACCATGTCCCAAAAAATATAAATCTAGAAATTAGCATCTGAATTGAGGATCCAGTTGAACTCCAATCTAGAAAGAAAGGGGGTGAAATCCTGCATCAAACACTGAACTGTGTAAAGAGTGTAAATCCATTCAACATGCAGGCCTACATCATGAAATGTCATGCTCCAGTAAAGAACAAGTTCATAAAAGGAGTTTTTTAAAAAAATGGGCTTTTGTGGTGTCTATTGAGGAGGCAGGCGTGCACAGCACATGACCACATCTGGACGATGGGGCCTACATGCGTGTGTGTGTATATATGGCTGTTACGTCAAGCCCAGGGCGGATAGGATAGGGACCAGCAGCGGACTGGACCATCTGCACACGTAGGCATCTGCCACACTTACCTCACCACATGCGTCATATGTGGAGGGGGGTAAAAAAAAAAAAAAAAGTGTCACATCCCCCTTACTGCTCTTTCTCTAAAACGTGTCCTACATTTGTCCCATATTCAGCTCACTTTTTAGTTATTTATTTACTTAATGAGGGCTCCAATTATGTCACTTTCGCAGTTTTTCTACAGGCCTCTGAGCTCTCCGTGTTATAAGTTGCAGAGGTATAGATCCACCTTTACAGCAAAGCATGACCAGCAAACACGGATTGCATGGGCACCTGCTCACCGGCCTTTAAAGCGCACAGGAGAGAGTGCTCTCCATGGTGCTGAAATATACTTTGGAGCTGTCTGTGGTGCTGAAATACACTATGGAGCTGTCCGTGGTGCTAAAATACACGGTGGAGCTGTCCGTGGTGCTGAAATACACTATGGAGCTGTCCGTGGTGCTGAAATCCAGCTCTGGCTGCGTGGTGAACGCCCTGTGCACTGGAGCCCCAGTTTGTGTGGAGAAGAGGGGGAAAAGAAGAGTTTGGTAAAAAAAAAAAAAAAAATAATAAGTGGAGGGTGACAGAAACACCATAAAATAAAAATAAAAATTAAATCTGTCTTTTTTTTTTTTTTTGGGAAGAGGGAGGGGGGGCATCACGATGGGGGTGTGCAGCAGCAGCAGTCTGGAGATGAATTGATCGGTGCATGAATTGGCACTTGTTGCCATTGAAAAAGCCCTGTGCCAGAGTGGGTACAATATAATGTGCGTGTGCGCGCGTCTAATCTTCGCTATTTTCCACGTTTAAAAAAGAAAGTATCTTCCAGGTTTCCATGCACGACTGCCCCCCCCCCCACCCCCCATCACACACACACACACACACGCACACACACATACACACACAGAAAAGTCTTGACAAATGATGATCAACCAGCTTTCTATAGATAGCTCGATGTTAATGAAACTCACAGGTTATACATTTAAAAAAACATATATAAAATGTTGCAATCAGACGAACCTTCATGGTGTTTTCTAACACTTCAAAAGATAGTCTTTAAAATAGTACTTATCCTCAGCGATGCATCTATATATCCTATCGATGGATGCAGGATTTGTGTATTGCACATCGGTATACCGGTGGATGGAGACGGAGCACGTCCACCGCTGCGGTTATAACGAGAAAGAAAAAATTGCAATCAACTCCTCGGACACTCTTTTTAGTTGAATCTGTTTTTCGTCCCTTTATCGCCGGCAACACATCAACACGTCTCTCCGTGAAGAAAACACTGGCTCACTCACGCTCCGATGTGAAAACCCGGGGATGAATTTCTCAATGGCTCTCTTTCTCTCTATATATGTCTGTCTATAAACCACGAAAACACAACGGTGTTGTTTTTTTACTCACTTCCAACAATAAGCAATAATAATAATAATAAAAAATAAGAATGGGCTCACCCAGTCATCACCGATCCGAGAGAAGCGTGCATCATTTTTTCCCCCTTTTTTCCCTCCAATAATCCCTGGGAATTTGAACAGCACCCATTGATATGCAGCAGTAGGGCCCCCCCCCCTCCACCCTCCTCTCCACCACCACCACCACCACCACCCCTCCACCTCCACCCTCTCTCACCCTCCCTCCATCTCCATCTCCATCCTCTCTCCTCTCCAGACGTCAGTCGCATTGCCTCCTCATTCATTTTCGAGTCTTCCGTTTTTATTTTTATTTTCTTGTGCATTTTCTTTTAATCTTTAATCCATTTTCAGTCCTCCTCCCCTCCTCCTTCTCCGGGAAAATGCTGCAAAAACCCTCTAATGGAAGCCACTCAATTCCTCCAGTCTGCTTCTTCTTCTTGCTGGTGACCTGCATTGACGTCATTGCGTCATTAGGTTTCCCCTGGAAACACGGGAGAGCCAAAAATAGAAACACATTAATTCAAACCCCAGGCTGGGTGGAGGGAGGGTGGGGTATAAGGGGGTAGTTGGGGGCTGTTTTTGGAGACTATTTCTTTCTATCAATCCATAATCTTCTGACCCCCCCCTCACACACACACCCCTTTCTATTTGGTGTCACTGCTTACTGAGCTCCATCTCAACACATTCATTCCAACCGTAAGCAAATATCCCTTTGTCATATTTTTCCTATAGGGTATTTAAAATATACCTGATAGTAAATTATTATTTTTTGTATCATCCTTTGGCTCCTTCAGCATCACGATACTGTTTATAGTTTACTTTTACTTGTGTTTCTGTGTCAGATTTTAGGGGACATTATTTCACTTTAAGGTTATTTTATTCTATCTCTTAATAGAATATCCTTAAAGTAATATTCTCAACGCACACTTACACATTCATTCCAACCGTAAGCAAATATCCTTTGTCATATTTTCCTATAGGGTGTTTAAAATATAACTGATAGTAAATTATTATTATTATTATTTTTTATTTGTCTCCTTTAGCATCAGGATACTGTTTATAGTTTACTTTTACTTGTGTTTCTGTGTGATTGTCAGATTTTAGGGGACATTATTTTACTTTAAGGTTATTTTATTCTATCTCTTAATATAATAAGATAAGATAAGATGAACCTTTATTAATCCCCGGAGGGAAATTCAGGTGTCAAAGCAGCAACATCAGCAAACAGAGTGAAACACAGGAGAGGTAAAGGTATACAAAAATTATAAAAACAATAAATAGAGATATAAAAGATACAGAGTGAATGGGTGAACATAGTGTGTGCAGTCCGTCAATAAATAAATGTAGTATGTGCAATAAATAATTGTAATATGTACATATGTGCAGTCTATAAAGTATATATCCTTAATGTATATTCTCCTCAAGAGTAGTGGGTCTGGAAAACTATGGTATAGAGCCCAAATAGCATATTGTGTAGCCTACTACAGGACTGTTGTGATGTGCAATTTCAACACTATAATATGATATTTCTGTACTATCATGTCATTGGCGCCTATTTGTGATCTTAAAATGACATTATCCTAGGTTATGATTTTTTTTTAAAGAGGACCTATCGTGCTCATTTTCAGGTGCATACTTGTATTTTGGTGTTTCTACTAGAACATGTTTACATGCTTTAATGTTAAAAAAAAACGCTTTATTTTTCTCATGCTGGCTGTGCTGCAGCACTTTTTTTCACCCTCTATCTGAAACGCTCTGTTTGAGTTCTTGGCTCCGCCCCCTCCCATAAAGCCCCAGTCTGCTCTGATTGGTCAGCTGACCCACTCTGTTGCGATTAGTCAACCGAACCAAACTCTTCAGGCTTCGCTCTAAGTAGCTTTGTTTGAGGACGTACCAAACTAGTCGTTATGCAAATGTGTTACTTGGTGACATCACCACGTTACAGAAGAAAAGGCGGGACTTCAAGCAAGGTGTTTCAGGCAGTTCAGGAGCCGTGTTTCTGTGGGGGACAGTAATTCACTTTAGCGTGACCTTTGTAACTTTGCAGACCTTTTACATGCACAAAAAACTATATAACACATTAAAGGAAAGGGGGGAAAGCACATAAGCATAATAGGTCTCCATTAAGATTTTTTTTTTGGGGGCATTTTTTGCCTTTATTGGACAGATGCAACAAAGGAACCACAGTTGCGGTTACATTGCATGCACAGTAACCAAGGCGCTCCGTAGTTTACTTTTTTTAAGATAGCATTTTGCTGGCATTTATCAACCTTTTATAGTATTCACTCTTAACAGAGAAGCTTTTATAGTATCACAAAATATTTCTTTAGGCTTGAACCACAGCTGAAACTTTTTGGTGAATTCATGGCCAGATTAACCTGCTAGGGGGCCCAGGGGCAAATAGAAGATGGTGGGCCCCATTTACCCCTCTTCCGCCAATGTCCAATGCCTGGCCCCTATATGTTTGTGTAGGTCTGTGCGATGATTTGATCATACACATATTCATTTTAGGAATACATAAATGTAAAACTAAAGCAATAAAAGTCTCCTACCTCAAGTCATTGGTCATTGAGCCTTGGGAGAATGGTTCTGTAGTGAGTAGAGTTGTTCCGATATCGATAGAAGTATCTGTATTGCCTCCGATACAGGTTATATGAAACCTGGGACTTCATTTTTACTATTTAATCAGGACGTTTTTGATGCCTGTGACACTGGGTGCAGGTTAATTACAACAATAATGTGCAGTTGTTTGTAGCTATAGCACCTGGTGGAATCACAAACCTGCAGTATCACAATTTAAAAATAATGATCAACACCAAGCTCAAATGTTATATGTATATAATTAATGTATTTTAATATATATGTATATTTTTTTTACCTCTTTTTGACAACTTTTAGGAAAACAAAATGTGGATAAATAACAATGTGATCAAAAGATGCTTAGTGACCAAAAAATAAGTACATTTGTGTCATATCTTTTAGTAATTAAGGCCACTCCATGCCATGCTCGCAATAAGAACCTAACAGAACACTAACTCTATCTTAAGCTTATCAGTTTATTTATCATTCACAAAAAAAATGTAAGTAAAATAGTAGAAAACCTCCTAGAAAGATTAGGTCTTTATACATAGAGATATAAACTATGGAACAAGTTACCTTCTGATATACGCACAGACCTAGTGCTTCTTAAATCCAAGCTCAAGACTTTTTTTTTTTTAGATTGGCTTTTAATACCTAGTAGCGCTGTGACATTTCCCCTGTGCTTTTTATGTACCGTTTTATGATTTTATATTATGTTATGTTTGTATTCCTGTTATTTCTTGATTTTAATGTAAAGCACTTTGGGTACCTTTTGGTTATTGTAAAGGGCTATACAAATAAATGTTGATTAATTGATTAATATTTTGTTCATCCAGGATGTGACCAAAACTCTTGATGCACAGATGTGCAGTATTTTGGCTCTTACATAGAATCTTAACTTAGATAGATAGATAGATAGATAGATAGATAGATAGATAGATAGTAACTTTATTGATCCCGAGGGAAATTCAAGTTTCCAGCATCACAGTTCCATAGTGCAAAACATGTTAGTAAAAAGGCAGTAAAAAAAGTTAGTAGTACAAAGTACAAAAAAATATACCAGATATATAAAAATACAAGGAGATGAAGAAAAACTGTTAAAACTGAATAAAGTGCAGGGTAACAGCTGTCATACACGACTATTAAAGTGAATATAGTAGAGAAGAGACTGTTAAAAATAACTTTGACATATAGCCAATGATACATGAGCAAAAAAGGTGAGTAAATAATGAAACTATGGTCTAAACTCAATGATCAAGATAATGCAAATATCAACGTTATGCTTTTAGGAAAAACATTGGTTTTACATTGTTTATTTTCCTTGAAATAATGTAGAACACTCTTAGATGTAAAATGTGCCATAAATATATCAGTTTGAAAGTTGGTAAAATATAACATCTGACCTCAAGCTGATGATTATGATAAAGCAAACAGTTTGAGACTTTCTGCAGTGTATTCAGTAACTTTATGTTAAAAAGAGGGTGAATAAAATGTAGGAGATATAGCTGTATAGTATTCATTCATTGTTCTTTTCATTCATGCAGTCATTCATGTTCCCTTCTTAATCCATTCACATATCCAGGGCAGCCACCTTCCAGTGACGCAGAGACCTCCTCCCATTTAATCTGCTTTAGCTTCGTCTATCTGCTGTGATGTTCCAGATCAAGTGACATATGCACCCCCTTCTCTTCATAATGCGCGCCAGCCTCGTGACACAAGACTGGAGGAGGCACGCGCAGTGGCACATGAGCGGTGATGCTGCATTCACGCTGTGGCCTTAAAGAAAGAAAGAAAGAAAAAAAGAAGAAGAGGAAGAAGGGAAAAAAGTGATAACTGTGGAAGCATCGCGAGATTATAGTGGACCGCAGCGGCAAACTGCCAGTCGTTGCCAAGGTGATTTCCCTAAACAAGTCATTCTACCACCTACAAACAGTATAGTGTGTATGTGTGTGACTGTTTATTTCAGATCATGTTTTAATTCATTGTAAATGTTTTTAACTGTAATTTTATCTGGTTTATTTATTTTGTATTTTTATACTTTATTTTGTTCTATTTTTATACATGTTTATTATCCTTTATTTTAAAGGTCCCATATTGTAAAAAGGTGAGATTTTCATGTATCTTATATTATAAAGCAGGTTTAAGTGCTATATTAATACTGTTAAACTATCAAAATGCTCAATATACGGAGAAACACACACACAGCCCCCGTATTCAGAAATTGTGCGTTTGAAACAAGCCGTTAGGATTTATGTCCATTTGTGATGTCACAAATATACAATATATAGATTATTACACGTTTTTAAACATAAACATTCTAAATGTGTCCCAGTTTATTTCCTGTTGCAGTGTATGTGAATGACATCAGCTGACAGGAAGTAAACATTGACCCAAACTTTTGCCTAGCAACGCAATTCCGTTGAAATGCACTAAAAGGGAGCGTTTCAGACAGAGGGTAAATACAGGTATAGTCAGGCAGACAGTATTAGGAAAATAAAGTTTTTTTTTTAATATTAAATCATGTAAACATGTTCTAGTAGAAACACAAAATACAAGTATGAACCTGAAAATGAGCACGATATGGGACCTTTAAGTTTTAGCCATCATACATTTTTGTTTTTAACACCATTGTTAATGTGGATACCCCCTCAATGATCTTTCAAAATAAATAAATAAATATGTATATGACATTTTCTCTCTTTTATTTTCTTTGAGAAATTAGACGCTATTCTATTCACAATGACAAGATAAACTCTGTGGTCTGTCTGGCTACCAACAAGAACAGATAACTGATGAAAGTCAACTGCTGTCACCACTTCCTGATTACCTGGTGCTTTGAACAAAGACAGTATCCAGTCCCCAAAGTTGTCATTATTTTCCCTCGGATTATTCTAGCGAAATGAAACAAGATTGGTTTCTGGCTTCAGCGTCATACAATTCAATTTGTTTTTATACAGCGTCAAATCATAACAGAAGTTATCTCAAGACGCTTTTCATATAGAACAGGTCTAGACCGTACTCTATAATCTAGAGATCCCCCCATGAGCATACATTCTTATGCGACAATGGCAAAGAAAAACTCCCCTTTAGCGGGTAGAAACCTTGGGCAGAACCAGGCTCTGGGTGGTCATATACCTTGTTGCTTGCCCCTTTGACAGAGTATTAGAAGCGGCAGCAATATATATTACACATTTAACAATTATCATTGTCATGTCCCTGGTGTAAAAGCAACCCTTCTGTCCTCCCCATGGACCATATTGCTCTCTCCAGATTCATTCAAGAACTGTTGCTGAAGGGGCCAGTGTATTTCCTGCAAGGTTGACCAGGGGATCAATGTCCACGTCTTTATTACCATAAATCAGAATATAAAACAAAACTGGGACTAATCTAGTTTGAATGGCCAAGGTGACGTGTCACCTGTGGTGGGCGGTGCAAGAGACAGTATGATGAGATGCCTGTATGAGTATATTTTGTACATAATGTCTGCACATTATACATGTGCCTGTTTAAATGTGTACAACTAATAAGAGATTAAATAATAAAAAAAAAAAGAATAAAAAATATAATCAACAAATAAGTTATATTATATCAATTAGACTTTATCCTCTTGGGGGAAATTCACAAGCTTCCCATAAAGTAATATAAAATATGTATAAAAAGATAAATAAATATATAAAATTGCCCCACATTTACCAGCTGCACCATTAAAGTAATGAACACATGAATGCACCAATAATCGTAATCAAATCATTAATATACATTATTCTAAAATGGGCCATTCTGCATAATGAGTAATATGACTTTTAATACTTTAAGCATATTTTACTGCTATAAATTTATACTTTTACTTGTAACAGAGTAAACCAACACCATTCACAACACCACTAACGCAAATGGCGAGTTAACATCAGACCATGTGCGTCATAAAACGTCAGTTTAAGCACGTCAGTTTGCTTACTACAACGTCTGACGTCACACTAGCTACGTGCTATGTTATGCTAGGCTCTTTAATAACATAGTGTCGAACTTTTTCGAAGGCTGCAAGTTTTTTAAAAGTGTCACATTTTAGCAATGCAAGGCCAGAATATTATGCAACTAAAATGACATTTTATTTTTGGTTGAGACTTCTACAAGACGTGAACTTCCACCATCCTGGAGAATGGTGGAGATAGATGTTCTCCCATGGCAGTGACTTCAGCCCCAAAACAAGACATGCAACCTGGATGACCCACTCTGCAAAACGTCCATGGAGGACCAGCCCTGGCAACAAGTGGACTTTTCAGGTATGTAGATTATCTATTCATATTTTTTGACACAGCTTATTTTTGTTATTATAGTGGCAGCAATGTAAATGTTAGGGGACAGGCCCAATTATTCCAGCCATGATAAATCCTACCTTTGTGATGTTTATTTATTTTTTATTTTGTTTTATTTTATTATTTATTATCATATTTATTTATTTTAATTTTATTATTCATTATCATATTTATTTATTTATTTTTATTTATTTTATTATTCATTAACATATTTATTTATTTTGTTGAGTGAGTTTTTTGTTGTTGTTTTTGAGACTGCCAGAGAGGAGTTGGGATTTTATATTCTTATTTCTTCTATTTATATTTTTGTTATTACACTGGCAGCAATGTAAATATTAGGGAACAGGAACACTTATTCCAGCCATGATAAATCATACCTTTATGATGTTTATTTATTTATTTATTTTTTATTTTATTATTCATTATCATATTTATTTATTTTTAGAGTGAGTTTTTTGTTGTTGTTGAGACTGTTTTTTTTTTTTTATTTAACCATTATTTAACCAGGTAGTACTCATTGAGATTAAGAATCTCTTTTGCAATAGAGACCTGGCCAAGACAGCAGCATTTAAACATATATTAAAGTTTCAGACGCCACAACCTAAAACAAATGCAAAATAAATACATAGCATAATATCATACAAAACACATTAAAATCAAGTGTTTAAAGCAAAGTTAAAGTGAAAAGTTGTGATTTTATTTTCTTATTTATTCTATATATATTGTTGTTATTACACTGGCAGCAATGTAAATATTAGGGAACATCAGCTTATCCAGCCATGATAAATCATACCTTTGTGATATTATTTTTAGATATGTTTTAGAGTGATTTTTTTGTTATTGTTGAGGAGTTGTCAGAGAGGAGTTGTGATTTTTTTAGGCAGAAGTTTGTAATGTTGTGATATGATCGACTCCATTTATACATTTTCCCTACATGAGCTGAAATATTATCATACTGTATGCTGTTGTCATCCTTTGAAGTGAAGCTTTCAGGTTTTTTTATCTGTTATGCAACCAACTTCCATGGTACATTTGGTCCCTACCATGATGGTACAGTATCATGGAATCATTGCATTTTATATGGAATTACCATTGCGCTTGGATAATCTTCAACCCGTACAAACTGCAGACCATGCACATAATCCTACTCGCCCTACCTTTTTATTCACCTGCAACATAGTAAAGTCAAAACACTGAGTTTTGATGTATTTATGCAGTTGGACAACTTACTGTCTGACTCTTCTATGTCTTCTTTGGAGTGCCTCATGTTGACTATTTGTGATAAGAGTTGGCAAAATTGTTATGTGCTGATTCCTGGCTGATTGGAGCGTTGTGGTTTTCACTGTTGTCGTGAAAGTGATGGTGATGATGGTGGTAACGGCTGTCAACAACTTGACTAGTGGATATTTTGTTTGTTTTCCTGTGACTTCTCTTTGTTTGGGAGTCAGATGTCAGGAGCGGCATAAAAGTAGAGATGTTATAAGGACAAAATATGATTTTTGGTAGTTTCTTTTCAACACTTCCCTGATTGGATAGTGAGATCTTGAGTTTACTGTTTTGGTGTAGCTTTTTCTACTGTTCTCAGGCCTGCAGGCGTTTGTTATTGTTCAGCCCAAACCAGAAATGAGATACGAACACGTTGCTCCGGGGCAAAGGAGGGCATGTGGCCATTAAAAAGAAAAAAAAAAGCAGAATCTTAGCGGTCTTGACTAAAAACAGTTCCATCACAGCAAATGAACATGCACAATTAAGTTTCTGGCCCTCTAACCAAAGTGGTGAATTTTGCCTTTTTAAAAAATGCATAACATTTAATTAGTGGTGGCAGTGTTAAACGTTTATAAAACCATCTAAGGAAAATGTTTACCCTTTAATTCTTTAATATGGCAGCGATGGTGCAGTCGCATCATTAAACTACTTCTTACACTCTTAATTCTCCTGATGATACTCTCTGTACATTTTACAGTTCAGAGTGAAAATGCTCCCTCCATTTAGACCGGCCACATTAGCACTGCTAGATGAAAACACCAGTTAGCCAAATGCAATTTTTTCTCACCTCACCCCATTACCTCAGTCAATATCTAATCTTCCTCTTCCTCCTTCTGATGTTTCCATTGATTCCCCAGACAAGTTTCACCACGCTCCTTAGCATGTGTATTAATGATCTCTCGCTCTCTCTTGCTTTCTTTCACACACTAGCAACTGGTGTGCTGCTAGGTCGAAGACACTTTGACAGGGATCCATGTGTGTGTGTGAGTGTGTGGGAGGGATAGCAAGTCGAGAGGATTGAAATATCAAGCAAGGACTGATAGCGATGGAGTGAATCCAATCATGCAAAAGTGAATGCATTTGTGCTGTTTTCTTGAAATCTGTAACCTAGGTTGTGTGGTCAGAGTGAGAAAACATGTCTTTGGTGCACAAGGACATTGCCAAAATGCTTCACTGACCCAGGGGACAGGCAACCTTGGGGTGGTAGCACACTGCACCACAACACACTGCACTAACTGCTGATGCCATCTGCTGGCCAAAACCACAAACTGCGGTCACAGTGTTAACTCAGATCCACCAGATCAAATACAGGCTTTTTTTTTTGCAAGCATTTCTAATACTGCAATCATCCTTCGCTGTCGTCTCTTTCCTGCACTTCCTTTTAAAGTGTGCAGCGGTTTGGATAAGATGAAACAAACAGATGTGTCCAAACTGATAGGATAAGATACTGGTGTATCTGTGCAGGCATGCTTCAAATTTGTGCTAAATTATCACCGCCAACGGCAATAAAACGTCTCTAAAGTCTGACATCAAGCATTTGAAATACCCACCCAATGAAATACAATTAGCTTGAAGAGTATTATGAAATGATGTCTGCTCTCCCTGTAATTCAAGATCTCTAAATCCCAGCCGCTGCATTTATGAATGAATGAGCTTTTACCACCCCTTGGTAATTTTTGGGGGGGGAATTTAAATGCGTGCAAAGATCAAAGCCACCCTTCAGGAGGAAGAGGTGGTGCAATAAGCAGAAACCCCCAGACTATTCACACAGCAGAGTCCCTCTTCCACAGTCGCAGCCTTCCTCCGCACAGTCTGAGGTGCTGCTGCAAACCGCCACCAGGGGGCAGGAGTGCTCAGGAGTGTTTTTTTTCTCCCTCTCCCTCATGCTTTCACTTCAGCTGTTTGTCTGTCTGCTCAGACTAACTGTCCATACACAAATCCACACATACACTGAACCACATATGAATATTGATTTCCTTTGGGAAAAATCTAGATGTTTACAAACAGTTGTACATATTTTAATAAAAAAGCTCGCGCAGACATCATACCGCAGTTGCTCCCGAGACTGGGATGACATTGCAGTTTCTCTCTGATCCCAAGACCACATTACGCTTGCATGTGGCCCCGGAGTGACTTCACAAGGTCACGACCTCCCCCCGTTCTCCCCACCGCTCGCAGCTCCCATCGCTGCACGACGGAGGTTCAGCTGCATCGCAGCTACACATCTACTGGCCTCATATTTATACCAGATTGTAAATGGCTACTCTTATTAATTTCACAGGGAGGCAATCAAACAAAGCCTTACTCTGGAGGGGGAGGGGGGGGGCGGCGGCAGATGTCTAGTGTAACCTTCGAAGTATATTCAGATGGACCCTTAGCAGGCAGGCCACAACCTTGGTGTTGGGAAGATGAAATCGAGGGGAAAGAGAGAGAGGGAAAGAAAATGGGAGTAAGTTGTTTGTAAAGACAGGACAAGAAAAAGGAAGGAGTGAAATGGAGTGACGGAGGTCGAGCTGATATCAAAGAGGCCTTTGTTCAAGCCTCCCCCCCCAGTAGCTGTATGAGGATCAGAGCCAGAGAGCAGTGGACCTTGAGGACCTTGAGAGGGGGAATTGAATGCTTACGGTGCATAACTCTATCTTCAAGGCTCTCTGCCCTTAACTTTTTTCATTTTTTATCATTAATTATTTCTCGCTAATTGCCAGGATTAGAAAAAGAGGGAGAGTGAAAGGGCGCTCTGGGTCTCTGGAGTCTTAGACCAGCGTGTGTGTGTGTGTGTGCGGTATGCCTACATATACACTTCAGCCCCGTATATAAAGAAAAGGAACAAGGGGAAGAAGCACAAATTGAACATTCTTGGTCAGCAAGGTTGTAAGCACTCTGTATTTGATTGTGCTTGTTGAACCATACAACTATTTCCATTAAAGTTAAGAAGATGGTCATAGCCCAGCAACGTCCTTGTAGAGTGGTTAACGCTGGAGGTGATTGGGTTTGATTTTTTTTTCTCCCTCGCCTGTTCTGTTAGAGTATTCTTACTTACTGAAGCCGCGGAGTCTTGTCGTAGATTATTGTGTTTTTCCATACCTTATGAAACAGACATTTTTCCATTCATTTCAGTATTGTAGAGACTTTAAACTTGCTTTGGCTAAGCAATCCAATTCAGTGATGTCTTTTTTACTTTTGTCAAAGGCATAGGTGCAATTTGAACTTTAAGGTCGAGGGTTCACAACAAAATCTAGAGGGAATGTAATGTGTACAACGCAGAGAGAGCCTAATGTGTTGGGATGTGTGTAGTCTACATATTAGACACTCCAAACAGAAGGTGCAAATCAATCTGATGGTATTGTTTTCTATTGGAATGAACTAACCGTGCTGTTTTGAGCTGAACTTTTGTCAGACGCTGTGTTTCTATTTATTCCCGTCGCTCGCTTTGAAAGCGCCGCAACGGACGAGGAATGGCTGATTGGTAAAGTTGAAATGAGGAGTTATCTGATACGGTGCCTTCTCGTTTCACTACAAAACACCTAAATTAGGTGGCAGCAGGCTTGAGGGAATTCACCAGGAGATTACCTGGAAGTTTACTTAAGCTACTTTTGGCTGTTTTGTATGTAATTTCTGTAAATATCACAGTATAAAACCTGTTTTTTTCTGTTTAAAAAACACAAATGTCGGAAAATAGCAAGTACTACTCACCCATCTTTTAAGTGGTTACATCTCTAGTTTGATCTCGAGCGCACAGCTGATAGGTACGTGGTTTGTTTACATGGCGTAACAGAAGTGCATATTTAACGGTGTGTGGACAGAGAGTGTCCGATGTTATTTGGCTATAAGTAAATAAAAAGACCACAAACCTTCTTATCTTGTTGGTTTCTTGTTCTGTCAATAAGAAGACACAACAAGGTCGATATTATTCATCATTACAATAAATTATTCGTTCTGCGTTATCATAAAAAATATAAGATGTATTTGTAGGGGGTTCAGTGAGCCCCCTGAACCAAAGCAAACTACGCCTGTGATCAAAGCTTATTGATGATGCATTTTAAAAGTGCCAGACTAATTTGAAAAGTCTGCTGCTGATGCTTCTCTTTACGTGCTGTACAAGGCTCCTAAATTGGAGACATATGAGTTTTTTGATGAACAGAATTTGGGCATTTGCAAGATATGTTTTTCACAAGACGACAAAAAATAAGCAAACAAGAGCATCATGAAAAGTGTTACGTCAATTTGGCAGCTTATACTGGAGTTTGTGTTAAACATGGGATACAAGGGGTGCAACTTCTCCTTTCTTTCCCTGTTTGGAGAGGATAGAATCTTTATAGCTGAATCATCATCGGCTTAGTGAGTTCGTCATGTTCTTGGGAAGGACAAACGGACATATTTGGGCGGATTTTGATGGACTCATATTTCCCACTTATGAGCAGAAAGCTGTATTCCAAAATGGCACACAGATCACACACTCTTTGCCAAGATCAAAACAAGCAGCAGTGCTTTCTCCAGAAAACAACTCATCCCAGCTCCCTATAAAGAAAACACGTCAGGATAGAGTTTCTGAACAACGTGATAAGATCGTATCAGAGTATCAATACTCTGCGATTGAAGATTAAACTAGTCAGTCAGCAGTGTAACGGATCAACAGCTCCTCTCCCAGCGTGAAACCGTAGATCGCACCCATTCATCTTTGATAATCTGCACCACATTGGCTGGCGATCCCAGACCCATCACTCCGTCCGCCTGAGGCAGCCAAACCTTGAGAGGCTGGACCAGACTGGGCATTGTGCCTGTAGCTCCTCTTGCCAGCGACAGTGCTCACCAATATTGAGGAAGTTTCCTGGGCTGTGCTGCAAATACATAAATCATTTCTCTGTACCACAGTGCTGTCATTGGATATCAGTCCTGCCAGCTGTGAAGTAATACGATGGAGGACAGGAAGAGTTTGCATTGTGGCTGTAGCCACAAAGTGTGCAATTGTGCCACCCACAGTGGCATTTTGTCTCCAACCAGGGATTCACAGCTTGCCTTTGTAATGTTTACATCAGACTGGCCAAGAAATACTTTACACTTTTGGTTTTTGCACAGATTATACAAATGAGATTTAATGTGTTAATTTGTGAACTTTAGATTACTGTTAGGCACATTTTGTTGCATTTGGGCAGAGCCAGGCTAGCTGTGATGAGCTTTATATTTACCATACAGACATGAGAGTGGTCTTCTCATCTAACCCTTGGCAAGAAAGTGAATAAGCTTACTTCCCTAAATATTAAACTGTACCTTTTTAAGTCATCGTAACTGACAGCAGGGCAAGAATACGCTAAATCGACCAAACTGCTGAAACTCTAAGAACCAGTCAAAAAAACGTATAATCTTCATGTGTGGCATTGGTCTATATTGTGTTTACTGTGGCATTAATCGGAGGCTGTATGGTCCGTATACGTTTGATAGTTTGTTAATTGGATTAAATCCAAAGTGGCAGAAATGAGAAAATGACTCATATTTTCATTTTCGACCGTCATCCACTGTAAATAATACACCTATTATGGATAAGTACCTCATACAATCCCACTTCAAAACACCCAAACTATCCCTTTAACAGTCTATTTGGGTTCCTAAAGACAATCCAAAGTATTGCAGAGTTAAGCTGCACCTCTAAATATAGCACCTGTTGGCTGGTCTTCATTCAGTAAAACACAACCTTACACAGCCCATACTGCGCAGGTGAAAGCACCCCAGAGCCCCAGAAGGATGAATGGACTCACCCTGATGGGTTGTGCACATGAATGCAATTTCTCACAGTACCAAGGTAACTAGACAAGTTGCCCCAGCGGCACACAGCCCGTAGAGTCCAATAAGAGCGCCAGGCTTGTGTGAAATCAAGCCCTCTTTTTCACTAATGTATAACTTGATCTGATGGTATCCCCATTTATCATATTTGAGATCAAATCACCCCGCACATTATCCGCCTTCCAATGAGCTAGGCTTCATTCCTTAGCCGTTGATTATAAGAGCTCTTGTTGACAGCACAGCACATGCGTCTGGCTCCAGACCAGGTCCCGTGGCTTTCACCTTGCTGTGATGGATGAACCTGCCTTGCTGCCTCTTGTCATGTTTTACAGTTCACCTGATGCCTTCCTCGTACGCTCAAGTTCAGCGCGGTCGTTTAAAAAAGTGCAGCTCGAGCAGCAGAGATGCAAATGTGCTTTGATTGGCACTCACTGACTGACACTAATGCCACAGTTTCCAACACTAATGTCACCATGGCTAATTGATTAGATTAGCTTTGGACACTTGACACGCAGTAGCTTAAAACACGCGTCACACTTTGTGACCCCCCGTAGCACAAAAAAAGTTTGAGCACTTAATCTGTTCACGCCGAGGTGAATCTGGGTAGATAAATATTATATTCTCTCATCGACTTGTGTAGTTAAATACTGTATGTACCCGCCACAAAGCGGGAGAGAAAGACAAAAGTTCTTTGACTCAGTATTCATTTCTGACATTTTTAGGTCAGAAGCTATGTGTGCAGTTTGTTTACTACTGCTGTTTGTCGGGGCACTGAAGCGCAGCTGTAACATTAACCTCAACCTGTGCTCAGAGGAGCTGTGACTTTTGGCTCCTCTTTTTTCTTTGTCCCTCTCTCTCTAGCTTCTGTTTTTGTGCCTGCTCCCCCAACAGCGTGCTGACATTTTAGCATTAGTGGTTCTGTCAGAGTGTGAAAGAATCAGCTCATACTATCACCCCCCTCCTTAGCGCCTCGGGATAGCAGACCGGCTGATTGCTATGTGTATTTTGTGTATTCTCCGCGCCAAGTGATGCTGTTTTCCAGTCAATACTGTAGCCCGCTGTGTATCATTGGGAATGAAAGCGCCATGTAGCCTTTCAGCCCCGTCTAAATCCACCCAAGATGATTCTATAACACAGTGTCAAAGTTCAAAACACACAATATACTCCCTCAATCCCTCCATAAAGCCACTGTCCTGTTCAATCACATCACTTTGTTTGCAGCCATTCATACTCATCTCTACCTACATTCACGTGCCAGACCATGGGCCCACAAGGTCATATGAAGAACAACAGGGAGCTGGCTGTGCTTATAGCATAAAGCCTTCGTTATATGGTGCCTGTAGACGAATCCGGGGAAATACTGGAATTAACGAAGTCGCCATTAGGGATGTGAGGGTGAGGACATTTTTACCCCGGAAAAGACAGCGCTCAATATCTGTAAAGCGCTTACTTTGATCTTTACCGTCGGATGGCTGTGTCTGGCCTCTCCGTCCAGCTTTCGCTGCGAGGCTGCAGGTTTCCAGCCGTCATTAACGTTATGGTTCCCTTATAGCATTGGGTTTAAATCTGAAGTATTGACAAATAGGCGCTTTTGCTTTTTGCTTCGACACCAAATCCTCCGCCATGGTCTTGTCTGTCAACTCTCTCTCGTCCCGTGTGTGTGAAATCTGACTTCTACTACTCTGTGCTGAGACTCCGTACGGAGCAGACACTTTCACTTTAGCAGACAGTGGAGTCATTACGACTTGTTGCCATCGCGGAACACACAAAGCGGTCGCCGGATTCGTCTATACGGAACAAATTGAGTCCAAACTCAGACGGACTACTGGAGAGCATAAAGGCACACATTTGTGTAATCTCACAGTGCAGCAGATGAATGTGTGTGTGTGGATTATCAGAGATGTTTATGTCAGGTATGATAAAATTAATGTGTTTTTTATTTTTTTATTTGAGCGTTGGATAAGGAAGAGTATAATGTGCTTGGGCGCGTGGCCCGGGCTGCCTGTTGTGCTTAGTGTCAGGATACAGTGTGACTGCGTAGAGGAGGCTGGCATGGCTGGGCATGCCCCTTGCACCCCCACGGGGCTTTTTGGAAAGTGCACATCTCACCAGAATGTCACTTTAACTACAGCGAGCCACCCTAAACACAACACAAGTGCTCTTTCTCACTCTCCTCGCTCTCTCTCTCTCTCACTCACTCCCCTCATTTACGAACACACCTGAATCATCCCTCTGGAGGATGTGAACGCCGAAGCAAAGTCAGCACAGTGCAGTAATTAACTGCTTGCTGTACATTACATGCAGACTGAACACCGCGGCACCACATGTATGCAGATGTATTAGTCACCGTTGTAGAGAATACGTCCACTTGAGAGGATGATTTCCGCGCACGAGCAGAGTTCAGTAATCTTCTTGTATGTTAATGATGAGAAGAAGCGTATATTGCCTCAATTCGACATCTCAAATGCTATATGGGTAGTTATGCAATTATGATAATAAGCATTTTACAAGCTGCAAAGGAGGCGCCAGGGGCCAAACGGGGAGATGAGAGAAAAGTTACTTAGGCCCTGAAAATAATTTGACGGTAGTTATTACAGGCTTATTGCTGCGGATGACATCTATTTCTCTGGTTTCTGACAGCACATCATCCTGACTTTCCTATAATAGCTTTGGTTGGCAGACCAGGACTGGTGAGAATAAATTAGAAATTATTCCTAGAGCGCAGTATTAGGAAGTATTTGTGAAAAAAAAAGGAGGGCATGTAATCACTCAGGCTAGACTTTGATTAAGCGGTAAAGGGAGCTGGTGAAAGTGTGGATTTCATGGTGACATAGCTTATGTGGGTTTGACAGTTCATCCTCCATGTCTCTTCCCTAATTCCGACCTTGCCTCATCCTTCCTGTTACATCAGAAACCTTTCATGTTAGTTCCCATTCTTCATCTCTGTGCTAGTGTCATTTCTCCCTGTCCTTATCACATGTCCTGATTTGTACTATCCTTTTTTGCTGTCTTTTTTACTTTAGCATTACAATAGCTGTTACAGAAGGTCCTGGCTTATTCCTGTGATGCCTTCATTCCTTTGCAGTGGTTGTCATTGTCACTAGAGATTTGCTCCGTGTTCGTCATTGCACCATCGCAATGGCATTCAGAGGCATTCAGAGACATGCAGTGCTTTTCTATGTTTATCTTATGGACTGTAAGGAATACCTCTCTCATTCTTTACATCAGCAAACCTGTTGGGGCCAGTTAACCCTTACGGGGGAGAAAATTAAGAAAAATGGACCCCCTCTTAATCGTAACACAGATTAAGCATATGCTGCTTACTACCATTTGTACTCTTAGATGCCATAGGATCTATTTGTTTTATAAAACCTTTCATTCTAAATATTTCAGACCTGTTTCATAGTGATAAACAGAAACACATTTCAATTTGAATCATGTTAAGATAAGATGAGATAATCCTTTATTAGTCCCACAAGCGGGGAAATCTGCAATGTTATTGAATGTTAATACCACTTATTTACCTTTTAATAAGAGGGTGATTTTATTCAAATCAATCAATTCAGAAAATGAAGAGTAACAAGACTGGCATAGTCTTAATAAATCCAGATCTTTAAATTCACCCGTCTAAAGCTGACTGTCAGTAAGCGCTTCAACTTTAAAATAATGAACTTATTGCTGTGTGTCACAATCACATCAGAGTTTCTATTAGCCCAAAGCTAACGTGGGTCCGACTAATGACACAATATGCTTTGTTTTATTGCTTGCAAATGGTCCCCATCTGTACAAATTCACTTATTAATGATACAGCACAATTTTATAATTCATAGCAAATTATTTCGCGGACCCCCTGACAGATTGCCACAGAGCCCTGGGGGTCCTTGGTGATTGAAGGTGATTTATTACAGATTTTTCAAAGTAGCCTGTGTGATTTGGTGGAGAAAAATTGAAATTATGACAGAGTGTATTTTAGAGAAAGTTAAAATTTAGGAGTTAGCAAGATAGAAACTTTTTCAGAAACTTTTAATAAACACACAAATGGATAGCCAAAGAGTGGTCCACAGGTAGATTTGGTAAAATATCTGCAAGCGACACCAAAGCCTAGTAGCAAGTAAGTAGCATACAGATGTGTTGTTTTCAATATTTAATCAACTCGTATGTAAATTCAAACATTATTAATTAAATTGGCTGTTTTGCACGGTGTTTTCGGACTTCAGCAAGCCGACCGTTGTGCGACACTGTGCAACCCGATCAATGTGGACCCCTATGTGTAACTAAAACTCTCCAGTTTGGAGCCAGACATTGCTTTGCTGATGTCTCACCATTCTTCCCATTAAGATGCCATGGTCTTATGGTCTTATTGATAACATTTTAATGTAGATGGATGTTTCTTTTGAAAAAAAAATGCATCCACAGAGCTTGTAGAACGGTGCTGAAATATGTTTTTTCTAAAAACAAATGTTGCTAAAGAAATATATTATGATTGTGAATTAATCATTCAAACAATTTTGGCGTGTTCAAAATGAATGTATTGTTTATCTCTGTGGAAGATATCTGACGTTTGGTTCCCACTTCTAACAAGGCTTATGAGCCAATAGTAAAACGACGTTGGTATCATGTGATATCTCTGGGTCATCAGCGATCAAGTTGCCAGTTATTGTGGAAAAAACTGGCTAAATTTGACAATAAGTTCCTGGCAACCACTTGTTGTGAAGTAAATGCAATGGAACGGGGGAGGGAGAATGCAACATTTAGTGGCTGAATGTCATCAATGTTATCAATAGCACCTTTAATCTGGCTGTCATTTATAATATACCGAATGCCATTTTTTAATATTCAGCTTTGATTGAGGTTTTTCGAAAGAATCTGTCGTCATATTTCATTACTTTATCATCCTAAAAAATGGGGGAATTCTGATTGTGTGTTATTGTTGTTGAATAAATGTAAATGATGGTGCTGATAGATTGCTGCTAGACCGCCCCGTTAATACAGGTGCGTGCGGGATAGTAAACAGTTTTTGGCCGCAGTGAAAATTTAGTTTTTGAAAGGCTAAATGCCCACAAATATGGATTGAATCAGAATATTTCCTTAGATAAAAACATGTTGTGAATTTTTGGAAATGATTACATCTATCTTTTTTCAATAACTTATGACTTTTTTTTTACAGACGACTGAGCGCCGCGTCGTAAACTGTGCGTTTGAGAGAGTGACAGAGAGAGGGGAAGAGAAGGTGGAAGGCGGACGACTGCACACAATGTTTCTGTAAGTTATTAATAATAACAATAACTTGAATGTCAATGTTATGAATGATGCTTCGAACTATTTGGTACAGCCCTAAATATACTGTTGAAGTAGGAGGCCTATTGTTTTTGGCTTTTGGGGAGTTCTTTTTGAATGGGTAAGTGGTCCTTGGTCTGAAAAAGTTTGTTGTACAACCTTTGTTAGTCCAGTATATGATGAATCGTATAGGAACATAATATCTTTCAGGGTCGCACAGGATCAGAGCGCTTTGACGTGACTGAGGTTCAGAAGATATTGACTTGTTAAAGACCAAAGCAGCTCTCTCATGTCTTTTATTGTAGAGCTGAGGCGTGGTAAGGTGGTGGTGGTGCTGCTGTAGCTCACTGTAACTGTTCCCAGCAGACTCACTGAACTGTGGCACAGTGTGAAGTGTGTTCAAGGGCATATTGGTGCTGTCAGAGTGCTTAACATTTTCTAACCAGCGTCGGTTCAAAGCGCGTGTGTGAAATGATAATATTTGCTTGAAGTGACTGATCTCTTGTTTTTAAATTCAAATTAGCCCCCAGCGTTGCCTTTAAGTGTTACTGTCTGCCCTTTCCATGCGTGTGTGTGTGTCTGTCTACAGTGCAAAAGAAGCAAATGCTTCACTTCATTTTATGTGTATGCATAAGTGAGGCTACTCATCTGTGAATCAGCTTGACTTTTGTGGGTGTTTACACGAGTACGAGTAACTTTAAGTCATCACAGTGGATATCTGTGTGTGTGACCTCTTAGCGTAAATCCCCCGTACTTGACTGTGTTTGATCTTTTATCTCCAAAAACACAAAGATTGAATAGTACTGTACGGCGCGGACTATGAAGAGATTAGCCCGGAGCTCAGAACATATTGATCAAGATTATATGTGGAGTACAGGACCGGGAGAACCGGCGGGGCGCATTCATCAGTTGCGGAGGACACTTTTATATTGTAATTACTCAACAACAGGAGTTGTGTTAGCTCGCCCCTCCACACCTGCTTGTACACGCCGTTATCCATATTTATGAGTAAAAATAGAATTGCGCTTACAAATCTTTTTGTGGAGAAATAACCATAAAAAATTAGACACACTTATGCACATACTGGTTCAAGGCCCAAGAGCAGGCCTCAGCACACAATAAAAATAAACGTAGGCACAGTCTAAATGGCTCATACATAATATGGGACATATATTAAAACACAAATTCTACCGCTTTGGCTGCACGCATTTGCCGCCCCATGGATTAAATCCAATTTATGCATATTTAACTGCTGTAGGATTAGAATTATCACTCAGTCCAATTACTCTTTTCCCAGTTCCATTTGCATTCTTGCTCTCTCCCCCGTCCTCTTCTTATCCTTTTTCATATTTCACATCCCCCCCCCCCCCCCCTCCGTCTTTCCGTCCCCCCTTCAATTGCAAGGTTATAGAGTGGTAATTAAATGAATTGGAGGGTAGAGACTAGTAATCACATCTTTTCTCAGAGCTGTACGATCAAGCCTTCCTCCTTACGACACCAGAGCCAAAATCAAAGGAAACATTTGTCAACTTCTGTCCCCCTCTCTCCCTCCCTAATCTAATCTTCAATATGTCCTAATGTCTCAGCCTCTCTTTTTCTATTAATATGCAAACAAAATGACACGCAGAAGTAGCGCCGTAGTAAGAGAGGAGACAGTTAATTTTCCTCTAGCCGCAGGCGAGCATCTGGAAAACAAGCGTAGAGGACCATGTAGTGAGAAAGAAGAAGAAGAAGAAAAAACACACACACACGGGGAGAGAACGGGAGGAAGTTCGAAGGGGTAGAGATGGTGAGAGAAAACAGCTGGTGAGGTCTAGCAGTGCTGTGTTTGCAGAAAACGTTGGCAGCTGGTGACCCAGAAACATCCTCTCCTCTTCGCAACACCCGAGCATCGCCGCAATCACTGCAGCGCAAGAGCGAGAGAGAGTCACCACGCACCCAGCCTCGGCTCATAATACGCCGGTTAATTACCATAATGATCCACGGATAGCAAACAGAAAAGGCGGCCAAAGAACACAGAGTTAAACTTACACTGCGCTTATGCAACTCCTTGCTTCTGTTCCAGCATCAAGTGAGGAACTGTGCAGTCTTGGCATGTGTGCAGCGTAGCCCCCCTCCAGTTGTTTATCTATTGTAGTACTTTATTTATGCATGTGCTTTTATTTAAAGACTTTTTTTTTTCTTTTTAATATGCCGCTTAATTGCAAAATCAGAGGTAAACAGAAGGATAAATTGTGCGTCTGAGCCTGTGAGGGATTCACGCCGTAGCATCTCCACATTAGAAGATTATACGCCAGGATTGTTTACTTCTGCTTTATCTCCTTTTTAAACTCAACCTCAGGTAAATGTAGCTGTAAAAAAATCATACTTTTTAAATGGTATTATGCAGGCATTACCAATTCTTTAGCTTCACTCTCTGCGTTGTGGTGCATGCGAACGTGCTCCGATTATGTTATTAGTACACATTTGGATGATAATATTGGCTGCACGGTGAACAATTACTTTGCCTAATTGACTGGCCCAAAACAAGCCGAAGCTTTTGATTCCTTGAATAATGAACACAAATGAAGAGGCTAAGTGGTTAATTTGTGTTTTTATTGCGAGATTTAATAAGGTTTTCATAGATCCCCTATGGATTTGCTTACAGCCGAGCTCCGGCGATGAATAATGCTTTGCAATCTTTCCTTGTTTAGTCGCAGTCAGATATCATAGCAGTTCAGCTCCGTAATATCTGCAGAGTGGTGTTCCATTTCTTATTAATGAGTCCTACCCGGAGATTCTGTTAAGCCGTACGAGTCTTAAGAGAAACTTTGACTCGATTCATTTTCCATTCATTCCACTTAGCAATCAGATTGCCTTTGATGGCATGCCGGCACACATAATGTGCTTCTTGAATGTATCACGATGACAGACCCTGACATTAAAAATCTTAGGTGCAATAAGTGAGAGAATTCAATTGAGGTGTTGAATTCACATTCACATCAATTTACCCCACAGTCACACTTAGCCACGAGTGTATCTATTACCATGGCAACACACTGTTTTCTCTCTCGGCGCTCTCCAGAAGCAATTTGCAAACGTCCTCTCTTCTTCTCTCCATCTATTTCTTCCTCTGACACTGTTATTCTTTTTTGCAATTCTCCCCTCAGTCTCTTAATCCTTATAGCCTCATAGTAGTTCAGTAAGTAGGCACACTGTGATATACTGGTTAATAATACACAAAACGCTGATAGGTGGGATTAAATTATTATGCATATACTTTATAGACCTGCTTGTGCTTTCAACTGGCTCCTTTTCTGGCTAATTCTTCTATTCCTCAGCGTCCCTTTCTCTCCGCTCTGTCACTTCTTCTTTTCAGCTTTCGTCTTGATGTCTTCCTCTGCATTGACCCTGCTTTTTTCGCTTCTCTTCCCCAAACTTTTTTCCTTCTCTCCCAGCATCTTTCGTCTACGGGTAGTATCGCTCCCATGCATAGAGAAGAAGTATCTTTCTCTGTTATTCGTTTTTTGTATTCTCACTCCCCTCTGTGTAGGAGGAGAAGCGCACTCTTTCTCAGCTCAAGTCCTTATCAAGCGTGACTCACAATTCAACTATTTCTACAGTGTCCTCTAGAGTCTCGCGCTTTCTCTCTGTCTTCTTACATATTTTATCTCTTTTTCAGCATTTCCTCCAATTTGCTTGCCCCGGCTTTTTACTCTACCTAATCTTACCTCTCGTATTATCTCCCCATACATACCGCATAGTCTCTCTCGCTCTTTCTCACACCGCCGTCCCGTCCCCCTTTCTACTCTCCCCTCGAGTTCTGTAAACATAAACATTTTGGGTGTCTGCCATTTGAGATATCCAGCAGCGAGTCTGTCACCAGAATCATTTCAATGCTAATTTCCCTGGCATCTGTGATAAATAAATTCACTCCGACAAACACACAGTCATCAGCTTCAGAGGATTGGACCCGTTTTTTTTTTTTTTTTTTTTTATCCTTGCCTCCCTGACTCCCTCTCTCTTTTTCCCAGAGCTGGGCCATCAGGATCTGAAGCCAGCCGCATTCGATAAACACACGTGGACGTGTCTACGCACACACATATTAACTCTCAGCAGAGTAAATAGTGTATGCACACACAAAATAACAAAACTGTAGCACACACACAAATGCAAACAGAGTTATGCACACAAACTAACGTGGCTGCGGATGTACAGAACAAATACATCCTGCACACATCCTGCATTCATTCATGTGTGTGTTCACATTCTTCTCAGAGTTGTTTTGTCATATCTGTGCAGACGCCACCTCAATTTATTCATTGTAACTCACATTCTTCAGTTAAAAAACACATTTCCATGTGTGCAAGGTCATGCAGGCTGATAGAAAGATTCATTCAGACACCATCTGTGTGCACACCTGAATGTCCATGTGTCTCTAGATGCAAAGGGAGGGAGAGGGAGGGAATATATTCTGTGTGAAAAAAACAGAGACGGAGCATGTTGGACAGAGAACAGTTCCATCTTTAATGTCTCTGTGCGCTGTGGTGTACAGAGTGGAGGGATTCCAGGGGGATCCTCCGCAATGCAGCATTGTAGTGGGGAGTGAGCCCCCATAGTCGTCAGATCCAAGCTGGTATAGATATTCAAGTATAACACAGTTATGTATTCGTACTGCAGCTGCAATGCACTTCTTGTATCACAGAGATAGACGACACATAAAAGTCATGTTGTCTTCAGATGCTCCCAGCCTTAAAGCCCCCCTCCAGCCAGTTTTACTTCTTGTTTTTTGGTAAACGTTCTTTCTCAAACAGGGAATGAGGGTGTGGTTAATAGTCAGATGTAATTTATTACCATGGCAACCAGATTGTATCGTTTTTTCAACCCAGTTTAGATGAATTCACTGTTTATCAGACCACAAATGAGACAAGAATTAGCGCAACACACCGACTCTCTCTCTCACTCGCTCGCTCTCTCCTTTACTGTCTCCTCCTGGCGAGGCGGCCGTCTGGCTGCTGCTGCACCGAGGAGCCGCACCGCCGCACGCCGGCCACAGCGCACCAGAGGACGGATAGACATGTTGCCGAGGTCCACCATTTGAAATGCAGTTTTCGGGACGTTTTGGAGATGCACCGTCCACCAGTACCGGCCGCTCTCGCCTCAGCTCCAGCACCGACACCGCACCGGGCTGCACTGTTATTTGTTTATTTCTCTAACGGAACTTTTCCTCTTGTTTTCTTTTGGGCTGAAAGTCGTGCGCTCCCCATCGTTCGGACCTGTTAGAGGCCCGCAAACCTCCGGTATTGGCTGCTTTTTCGTTAATTTATTTCCAGGAAGAGAAGGTAAAGAAGAGAGCGAGTGAGAGAGACAGTTAGCCGGTGTGTTGTGTTAATTCTGCCGGTTGGATTTTGTGTAATTCACTGTGTTGATTGCACCCGTTCACCGCACACACAAATGCCGTGGTGGAAATAAACACACTAAACTTAGGTGGAGGAAACAAAAAAATAAAATGAAAACCCTCAGTCAGCAAATGCAACAAGTTAGACTAGCAAGGTACACCTAACCAGCTAACTAACTAGAAAGAAAAACTGACAGAGAGATAAACACATTTATCGTTTTGCCGCTGCTCAGACTCCAACGAGCACGAGTGTGCCTGCGCAAGCTTGGAGGATGACGTATGACCTGCAGCTTCTACTATAGTCAGACGTCATATTCCCATTTTAGCAACAACCTTCTTTTCTTTCTTTTTTTTTTTAACTTTGAGCAAAATGTTAAGTTATTTATCAAAAGAAATTTGATAAACAGTGTGACTAATCAACTTAGTCTGGAAATGACTCAAATAACTGGAGGGGGGGCTTTAAATGAAAAACCAAAGAGGTTGCGAGACACTCACTCAGCATAAGTTGTACCCACTGTTGTTTTACATATTACTAGCTACTCTATCAGTATGTAAATCAATATTTCCTGCCTTAATTTGCAAAACGTCAGCACTGACAACACACATGCTCGCATGCACTCGTAGAATCCATCTAAAAACCCTCTTTATCTACAAACTCCACAACATATGCTTGATCATGGTTGTTTACGCAACTCCTTTCAGTGCTCATCCACTTGTGAAATCTGAGGATAATACGCAATGGCAAAGCAAGCAGAAACACCAAAGACGTGCCTTGTGATGAGCGAAGCCGGGACTTTGCTCTGATGACAGTTGGCAGTAATGTTTATATAATTGAATGCAGGGCTTTCCACGAGGATACGGAGAAACATTTTTGGCTGTAAAAGCCAAAAATTTTTTGGCCTCTGGCACCATAGATATAAAACTGTTTTATCTCTATGTCTGGCACATTCTAATGCCACTATTCCGTCATATACACTGATTTTAATTATTGCATATTTTATTGAGTTTGCTTGCCAGAGAGTAAACATGGAGTGAATAATTCTAAAGGAGAATTTGAATTTGTATGCATTTTAGCCCCCACAGTCCCTAAATAGCTATTAATATTTAAAACCACACCTATTTCTGACTGATCAGAACTTTTGTAATCAACATTTTTATTTATTTATTGACATCTTCACTGTAACATTTATCAAGACGGTGGTTAATGTATTGTTTTACTAGAAACAATTAAATAAAAATAAAGGTTATTTTAAGGGGGAGCATGTTTTTAATCCCATGTTTTATATAGCCTACGTATTCATTTAAAATTAAATTATTTATAAAATAAACCTATGCCAAAAATAACTCAAATCAATCGACTTAAATCCTCTACTGAATCAACTCAACTTCTAGTCTTTATCGTCTTCATTTCCATCTGCGCTATCATCACAGTTGATCATATACTGTATATATTAAGGATGTCACAGTACCAGACATTTAGTGGTTGATACCAATACCAGTGAAATTCCACGATTCACGATACCTAATTTGATACCACGGTAAAAAAACAAAACAATAAATTCTATGTACTTAACATACGCTCCTTTTATTACTGTTTGCATACTGTTTTTTGCGATTTTATTATCAATCTCTGATGATCCGCCTCAAGTTTCTCACAAGAGAACTAAATTTTACAAGATTACATTTGAAGACATCATGATAACGTTATAATTTACCTTCGCCCAATACTCATTTACTGAATAGAGCTTGAACGCATCATAATGTAACTCAATGCTACCTCCGTATGTTGGCTTTTAGCTTTGCTGTTTAGCCAAGCAGGACTGTGCTGCCCACCGGCAGCTAACAGCTAAACGTTACCTGCTCTCCTGCTGATTTTCAACACAGATTTGCTATTCAAAATGTAGCATTATCAGGAAAATGTTCAAGTATTTTTCCGTCACATGTTCAGAATTTTGGCATCGACTTGGTGCAGAATTGTCGGTTCCCGTGTCATCCCTAATATATATTACTGCAGGAAGTTCCATTACATCACATTTTGTTTTTAAAACAGGATTTCTTCGAGATGGCTGTACTGTAAAAAACGCGATGTAAATACAGAGTTCATTCATTCGTTCATTCATTAAGCCCATAGACGTCTGTGTGGCGTATGTGGAAAATGCAGCACTTTTAGTTGACTTTTTAATGCTTACTGTGCAATCGTTTTCTAGTGTTTTCCAAAGAGGCCGGTGGTTGTAAAATGTACACGTATAGCGAATTGCAGCTTGTTAATTAAAACTACTTTACAAAGAATCAAAAATTAATAGAATAAAGTAGCCGCCAGCTGGATTAAATGAGTGGTCGGCTGTTGTGGAAAGCTCAGTGAATGCCTGTAAATTGTTTGTACGTATTAATGTGCTGTTGTGTTGTATGTGGGAACACACACAAACACAAAGAATATGAAGTCTAGGAACAACTGCACTTTAGGCGTGCACATGCATTTGACATACACATACATGCACACACTCAGTCTCTTTCTCTTCCTTTCACTGTCTTTCAGCTTCAGCGCACACACATCCTCAGACATTTTCTCTCATACAGTAGTGTTTATCTACCTTTCCTTCTCCTCTCAGCTGTCTCTCCCTCTTCCCCTCCTCTGCCTCTTTTACACTATGCCTCTAAGACCTTTATCTTCCCTGTCTCATTCTTTTCCCATCATTACTCTCCCTCTCTATTCTTTTTTGCCGTCACTTTTTTTTTTTCGAGCTGTCTTGTCTCTCCATCTCCCTGCTTCCGTTTTCTCTTTCCTTCCCGGAGGGTCCGTCTCCACCACTGGGATCAGGGGCCAGGCACTCAATATCTCCCACCTTGTCATGCCGCGAGGAGGCCACCACCCTGGCTTTGTTGTGTTGACACATTGATCCTCTCTGCCATGCCACATAGAATTGGGAGGTGTGTGAATAGCCGACGTGCGTGTGCGTGTGTTGCCAGCATGTGTACGTCCATACACAAATCAATGGTGTTTGTTGTTTGATGAGAATGTGTCTGTGTTGTTCGATGATAGTACAGTATGTGTGACTTATTTGCTGCCATCCTTGTGAGAACCAGTTTGAACTTAAGTCATAAAGACTGGATATTTTTTCCAGGACACTTCATGATGAAGGATTTAAAACCTGAAACCAAAAATCATAATCACAATTATTTTGGTCAGTATCGAGATTGTGATTATTTAACGCGATTACACATTGACTTTGGGAACATCGTGCATTTAGAAAGAAAATTGTGTGCATTTTAAAGTTGAATACAACAATCTGGTGCACTTTGAGAGCAAAATTAAGAGGCTAGATCTATGAAGAACTTTGTGCTTTTGTAAACAATTTAATCATAAACACATTGCGATTGGTATGGTGATGACAAGGCAAAAAATGTCACACCCTCAAAGCATGGTAAATGTAAATGTTTCAAGACGGGACGGGTGTCTGCCGACATCGCCGTAGACCACTCGCACTGTGGATAGTCTGCACCGGTTGATAGTCGCGCTGGGAGCAAGGGGCCCCGCAGCGAGCACCAAGTCCACGGCCCCGGGAAGTGGCGAGGTCTGGGCGAGGGGTGCTTTAAAGCTCATGGCCAAAGCCGCGAGCCACCTTCACCCCGGGCCTTTACAAGCCGACATAGATTTGGAAATGCGCCCGGCGAGTGCCAGCCAGCGCCAGGAAGAGGAAGAGGATCCTCTCACACCGAGCGACCATCCCTGACCTGCCAAGTGGGGCAAAAGCGCACCGCTGTAAAGGAAAGGGGTGCGCTGTGTTTATAACACAAGAATTAATGATAGCATCATTGTGAAACTGAATGCGGCGCAATAATCGTTTCATCTCAATTATCTTGTTTTCATAATCATTGGAAGCCAAAATCGTAATTGAAAATCAAATTTGATTAATGGCCAAGCCCTAATGTCAGCTTCAAGCGGCCTTACTTTGTGTTTAATACTAATTAACAAATGTTGGCACGCTAACACACTAAATTAAGATATTGAATATAGTAAACATTATACCTGCTAAACATCAGCATGTTAATATTGTCATTGTGAGCATGTTAGCATGGTGATGTTAGCATTTAGCTCTAAGCACTGCTGTGCCTAAGTATGGTATGGTTCAATTAGGAATGAGGATGGAGACACTCTCCATAGGTTTGTTGGGCTGACTGATATATTTGTGTTGGTCACTTGGTCGGACAGTGATTTTGTCCCTGCATACTAACTACACTGAAGTGAAATAACTAGTTTGAATACCCAGAAAGTTACACTATTCATGTCTAAGTTTGGTTTAAGACTAAAATTAAGATCATGTTCAGTCTGAGATAAGGGTTAAGGATTTTGTGGTGAGGCTTACAGTTTGGATTAGGGCTGAGGTATTGTGTGCAGTCAGTGGAAGTGTATCAATAAAGTAGGACTGCTTATTGCACAGCAGCGCTGTCCCTGCTGACAACAGCAAGACTCGGGTAGCGACTGTAAATCATCGCACACCGGGAGGCTTGTGTCAGTATACTTTATAAGTCCATATTTATTCAATCACAAGCGCAACTGTGCGAACAACGTGCTTCATCAGGCTCCACTTGTCAGTGGAAGTGTGCTCAGAAGTATGGTTAGACTGCAGTTTGTGTTTTGTCTGTTCTTTTTTAGTAGCTTTGAACATTTTGTCTGCCACTGTCTGCAGCTCCAGACTGTTAATTTAGGATACTGGCTGTGCGAGAGTGATGGGGAGTCTCTGCTGGGGAATGTGAGCCGCTGGCAAAAGAGGAGAGTCTGGGCAGCTACTTCACAACCCTATCCGACCCCATCCTCCAAACCCCAAATCACCTCCTCGGCCTTGTTTACGGTCAGTTCATGTGTCCACACTCCCAGCGAGGGATCAGACTCTAGACGTCAGCCGCCTGAACAGGAAAGAGTAGATAACGGGTCCCTCACCAAGTGTCCCTTTTCACAGAGTCTGAATGAGATAAACAGACAAAACATTGAACAGAAAGGGTGAAGGCAAGAACATGACTGCGGAAAGAGAGAAAAAAAAAAATGGCCGGGAAATAATCAATGTCTTTGAATGCATCTGTGGGTGAGATGAGTCAGGAATGTGTGTGCACAATGGACATGAAGGCCACAGAGTCAATAGTGGCTGCGGTAAAGCCGGTTGTGTGGACTCTGACAGAACAGACCGTGTTGTCCCTGCCTGCTGAAAGGCACACAAGGGAGTACAGCGTGGGTTAGACTCCGTGAACTTTATCGCTCCTCAACGGCTTGCAGTTTGCTGTGCCGCACTGGAAAAAGGTACATTTTGCCCCTCTTTTGAAACATGCCATTTAATGGAAAAAAAGAGGAGGAATGCACGGATTCAGCTGAAGTAAAAGTTACACGTACTGAAGATGTGAAGAAAATGTTATTTCCAGGGTATTCAGCATGCACCTTATGTATAGTATAGGCCTACAAATGTGGTTTTGGTTACATATTAAGTGAGAAATGCTGGAAATCTTTCCGTTTTAAACAACCTCTGGATCTAAGAAGTGGAGCCAAGTGCCTTAAACTTTCATTCTTTTTTAGTAGCCAGCAGGGGGCGACTCCTCTGGTTACAAAAATAAGTCAGATTGTATAGAAGTCTATGAGAAAATGACCCTACTTCTCTCTTGATTTATTACCTCAGTAAACATTGTAAACATGAGTTTATGGTCTCAATCGCTAGTTTCAAGTCTTCTTCAATACAGCATGATGTTCATTTAGTAAAGTATGGTTCCATTTAGAGTCAAATAGACCATAAAGCAGGGGATGCTTTAGGGTGTGGCTACCTCGTGATTGACAGGTCGCTACCACGGCGTTGTCCGGTCTGGGAGTTGCCTGTGTTTTTGTCTTAGAACTTTAACCCTTTCACAGTGTATTTTCAGTTTGTGAAAGTTAATTGTAGAGCTGCAACAATCAATCGATTGATCGATTACTTTTCAACTAATTAATTAATCGCCAACTATTTTGATAATCAATTAATCAAGTCTGAAATCTCTGATTCCAGCTTCTTAAATGTGAATATTTTCTGGTTTCTTTACTCTTTTATGACAGTAAACTGAATATCTTTGAGTTGTAGACAAAACAAGACATTTGCGGACGTCATGTTGGGCTTTGGGAAACACTGATCGACATTTGTTCACTACTTATATACAGTCTATGATTTTAAATTAAATGTCAGACACAAATAAAGAAAATGTCAAGGCAGGAAGAAGATATAAGAGTATTTTTAACTTCTGATGCAGTGACTCTGCTTTGCTGAGCAAATATCAGGACTCATATTCGCAGACGTCCACCCACTACCAAACACATGCCCTGTCCTTATACAGGGTCATCTCAAATGAGCTCTTTCTCTCCCCTCCCCCTCTGCTACTCTGTTTTTCTTGCCTTCATTTCTTAATGAACCAGAATTAATTGCACATCACGTTGGATTACGTCTCTCAGCAAGGAAAGCATTGAAGTTCTGACATTTGTTCGCGCTGCTTTAGTTTTATTTTTGGGACTTTAGCTTTTTTTTTTTTCCTGTCGTGATTGGCTTTAAATGTAACTTTAGTGGCACAACCTCAAGGTTGAATGATGTCTGTGCTTTGTTTGGATTCACTTGCCATTAGCTGTCCATTTTGTTTCTTTCCTGTTTCCCTCCCTCGCTCGCTCTCACTGTGACTGTAGCGTTAGGTGTGCCCTTCGATGCTTTTAGCTTCGCTCTTCTCTCCCCAGCTGAGTATGCATCTGTCCTCTACACTTTTAGCACAACTTCCTGTGACAGTGTTTGCACAGTGTGTGTGTGGCTGTGTCCTCTAACTGTGCTCTCCATGTAGACAGTAGAGTGATGCAGGATGCTGTTCTAGCAGGGATGTGGCTGCGGGCTCTCAGTGCCATACATTGTTATTGTCAAGAGTGAGTGTGTACACAAACAAACTACTGTGACACACACGTACACAAAAAAGTGGGATGTGTAGTCCGTGAGGCCGACTTTGCTCCTAAACTCCTGCAGCGCAGAAGTTTGGCCATTTCACTTCTCTCGCTTCATCCCTTTAGGGTTCAACGGTAATGTTTTTTTCACTTTCTCGGTTCAGAAATCTACTTGCCCTAAGTCAATTTTACTTGCCCCTTGACAAATTGTTTTATCTCGAGTTTTGCCCACATCCTCTAACGCCACTCAACTAAACTTCTGTTTCCAGGATAATTGAAATGCTCGCTTGCGCCTCAGCTCATAAACTTTGTCTTTACCCGCCGTCACTTACTTCCATCATCAGCTCTGGGAAAACTACAGTATGTGTTTAATTATTTTTTAATGCTAGATCTTCTAGCCCGACGTGGCAGTTTACTTGCCAAGTCACGCTTCATTGTAAGCGGGCAATCCTGAAGGCCTTTGCACACCAAGTCAGTATTTTTCGTCCAAAATTGTTGCACATTTATTGGCAAAATGGCATGATAAACATACACTTTGTCTCCCAGCACAAAGCACTTTACGCTAAAGAATTTAAAGAATACAGAGATGTGGAATTTAGATATAGATTGTGGCAGGTGATTGCAGAACAGCTTGGAATCAGTGACAAAACAAAGGATGTACGAAAGATTAGACAGCAGTGATTGTGCTCCAGGCAGCTAAACGATAGCTTCTTGTTAATGTCATTCATTCATTAGCCCCGTTTGGGAATAGCACTATCCATTGCATCCACATAATTCATTCAGTTTTGTCTCGTACTGCGAATTTTTGCAATGAATAGAACAATAAAACACATCAGACTCAGTGTGCAAGGCTTTTGTGCGTAATGTTTTTTATCGGATAAAAACATTCTGCCTTGCCCCTTCATGCTTTACGAGTACCTGACACAGGAGTGAGTGAGAGAGTGGACCAAAATCTGACAAGACACATCTGAAGGATTAACCAGGACGCTCTCTGGAGAACCTTCATTCCCTCAGCACGTTCCATCAAAGCAGTCCTACACTCCTCCTCTTGCAGACTTTGGTCATAAAACCTAATAACACAGACTCCAAGACATTTTTTCATTCCAAAAAATCTGTGCAGCTCCTTGTCCCTAAGCCTCGGAAAACACATTTGTCCAGTAATGGACATTGGCATGTGCCATTTAGGCTTGGCTCCTGGAGTTGTCTGGCCAGGAAGCCAAGTCACCCGTCAAAGAAACATAAGTTGAGTTTGCCTTTTCCCCATCGCTGCAATTGTCCAAGCAATTAAACTAAAACAGCCACCACCATCCAACCAGTGTTGGATCACTGAAACAGCTTTATGCTTTGTACAATGTGGCTGCTGAAAAAAAAAGGCTGCTACTATCAACCTCCCCTCACCTGGAGAACCTTAATTGCCTGTCTGGACCCCAAAGACTCAGCGGTGTGTGGCCCAACGAGATCTCCAACAGACTGTCAAGCTCTCAGCTGATATGCCCTAATTGACCCTTGAGCGCTCTGGCAGGGCGCCAGCAAACCACACCGCCGTCCTACTACCCTCAGCCTTCAATGCACACCGCCTCGGGAACCGTCCATTCATCATACAGTATTATGCTAATGGCATGTTCCAAGGTCTCCTTACCTTAAATAAGATAATTCTCACATCTTGAGACGGTAGAATCCCTGAACCGTCACAGTTTATTACTTTATGAAGTGATTTTTTCTTCCTCATATGGTTGATCACTCCTTTATTCACCCACTTTTATATCAGCCATCAGTCTTTAAGAGTGTCTGGAGATCTAAAAAGCCAATACAATTATTATAAATGAGAACGAGTATCACATTTTAATCCTATACCTAAAGTCACGGTTATCGTTGTCATAATCCAATTCGACAGTCTCTCTCCATGTATTTATATTCATAATATAGTGTGCAAATTTAGAAAATCAAACCTCCAATCTTAGAAGTAGAAGAGAGCTGCCAATTTAATGTTTTTAAATACATTTCCATGGAAATATAACGCCACGCTGTAGTCGCTACAATGCAATAACTTGAACAGATTTGACATGATTTATAGTTTCATTTATATTCCATCAAAAGACTCCTTTAGAGGTCACCTCATCTCAATAATCTCAATATAATGTGCTGAAACACAGCATCCTTTTTTCTTTTTCTTCCTTTCCAACTTTTCGTCTTTTAACTCTCTTCGCCCACTCTCATCGTCTCCCAGCAGGAGCAGCGCGAGAGGTGAAATAAAGAGCAGTACAAGTTGACTTGCACCCTCTGCTCTGACACAGAGGAACCCTTTTAAAGGACATGTACTGTAGGGAGGAGTCCTTTGTTTCATCTTCAGTGCTCAAAAGATCAATATGGCCCCTCGAGGACGGGAGATAAGAAGAGTAATATACAGCAGTAACGTGTCAGCATCACTTACCATCTGCTTACAACCTCTGTTGTTACCAATAGTCATCATTGCTTTTTCAATTATTTATGACACCACAAGAAGAACATGTGTTTTCTTTCCAGCAGGTCCTCGTGACGCCTTTAGTTAGTTAAAGGTGTTTATGAATTGTGATAACGTTCGAGGTTGCTTCTAGCCTCAGAAGTCAGCAAAACGTTGTCATATGACGATATCAATCGGTTTCTTTGTACATTCAAAGCATTTCAAAAAGCTGTGTGAGTCAGTGTGGGAATGAACCATCACAGACACATCAAGCTGGCTTTAAAGAACTAGAGCTGACAAAGACGTCCCCATGTCGCTTTACGTTGCCCTGCATCGTCTCACAAGTTTTTCAGGGATCCTATTGGCTGTTCATTCGACGGAGGCATCTTGTACATCTTGTAGTGTATACTGTTTAGCTATAAAATGAGAAAGTTTGCTCTGGCTGATGAGCGGGTGCTTGGTATTTCCCTGAACTGGTCTCAACATGGCTGCCGGGTCACAAACTTTCTCATATTTACAGCTAAACAGTACACTACTAGATGTTTCTGAAAACATTTGAGGAGAGAAATAGGCATTACAGTAACAGAATATTGATTCATATTTGATCAGCGCTGCCTAGTTTGACCGTTTGATCGGAGTTTGCGAGTGATTGACAGCTGCTCGTAGACGGCCGCTGGACGGCAGGCTCCAGCTCGGCTCTGATTGGTTGTTATCTTGCAGATGCCATTAAGAGCACCGGAGGACACCAGAGGACACAGAGGCACATTATTTATTTCAGATTATCTATTTCGTGCACTACTGTCGGGATTTCTTTTTAGTCATATTTGCTCCAATTCTACCTACTTCAGCTTTAATCAGCAAAATGACTGATTGAGCTCTGATTCGCTGACTCAAAGAGCCAATTTGAGCCCAACAACAGGACCTCAAAAAGTACTGTTGATGAGCAGCCAGCCACACAGTCCAACAGCGCCTGGTGGCCTACTGTTGGCTTGGTGTTTTAGGGCCAGTTAGCAGGCCAGAATTATAAACACTACCTGAGTCATCCAAGTTTGGATCGAGCCGCCACTCACTCTTTTTACTGCTGTGCAACATGACAAACTAACATCTAAGATGTCTTTTTATGATGTTCCACTATGTTTATTTATTAGGTTGTTTAATCCGTCTATTTTGTTTATAACTCTGCGCTGTTATGCCGTTTTCTACACCCAAGAATATTGCTCTCGTTTGAGATTAATGCCTTGTAAATTTCCGCCGAGACCGGCTTTCAGGAACCCCTTTCTTTCTTAAAAAGACGTTTTCATCTTTCTCTCTCTAGAGTTTGGGTTTTTATTTATTAGATATGAGGCGTTGTTCCTTTTTATATTATTGCCTAGTATTCATAGCAATTTTCTCAGTTGAGTAAAGAACAAAAAGAAAACATCTCTTATTATAATGTTTGTTTAATAATTTATGGCGACTGGGATTAGGATTTCTTATCTTTTTCACACCATTCGTTTCAGTTCACTGAAATGTTTTCTAAAAAAAAACATATAAACACTGGGATAATGTTACATTTACACTTTTGGATACTTGTAGAACACTTGACTTCGAGCCACACAGCACGTTTTGGTTCTCATTCATATTTTATAAATTGTTGAAACACGTTAATTGCTTGATGACACAAAGCCGATATGACTTTGAGGAAATTGCTCATCGCCGTCCATGAGATTCTATATAACACCGTGTGGGTGTAAACACTTAGAATTAAATCAACACCGAAGATTTTCTTCGTTGACTCATGCACACTCAAACACTAAACCGCCTCTCCACTCCTTTTATGTCCCTTTTTCTCGAGCGCGCTGCTTCAACACTTTAATTTAGTTTACACACTCGTGTGTCAGCCTCAATCCTCCCTGACCTTGGTGTGTCCCTCGCCGCGGTGTGTGAAAGCCTACAGTGTCTTTTAGGCCCTCAAGGATGGCAAACAGTCAAAAGCTTGCCCATCATTACATTAAACAGCTAATGCAATAACAGTTAGGTGCAGGAAGTGTGCCAGGAAGCCCACTTCGGGCGACAAGGGTCCTATCTCTTGTATTTGTGCTTGTGTATGCATTTGTACTGTATGTGCACCTGCACATTTATAGGGGCTGAAGGAGACGGAGCGCTTATATGTATGTGTGTGAGGGGTTTAATGAAGCACTCTTAACTCAGCACATTTCCCCAGGCATGGGCGACTCAGGGGCAAGGCTGTCAGAGTTTGCATGAGTACACTGCCAAAAGATTGCCTTAGTTCCACTCTGTAATGTTAAAGCAAAGAGAGCAGACATCACTTCACCCGCCAATCGTATCCCCATAATCCCAGCGTTATTGGGTGGCCTGACACTGCGTGGTGGCGGTGGCGGCGGCGGCAGGTCTTTTCACTGCTCATATACCTGCACATGTGCACGCACACACATGCACCTCATGACTTGCCAAAGTTCGATCGGCGGGCTCAGCCAAGTGTGGCTTCATGCGTAGTTGATATTTCACAGGGACAGATCGATGCCCTTCCCGTCCAACTTCACAATTGGCTTTTTATTGTTATAGATCACAAGGAGAGAGCCCACAGCTGAGCATTTATTGATGAAGAGCACTCTGCAATGTCTCTGTTGTCTTTACCTTCACTTTTGTTATATATATGTATACATGCCTGTGTGCTTAACAACACATGACAGCCCCCCTTGAGAGCCCCTGTAAGTAAAATGTAATAACCTTTATTGTTTGGGGGGACTGTAAGGAGTATTAAGAAGTTTCTAGATAGTCTTTAGGAGGTTATTATCAGCTATGCTGCCGTTACTAATGGCATTTTGCTGCTTAACAATGCTGGTACTGCAACGCTTAATTGACTAATTGAATGCTAAGAAATTAACAGTTTTGATAATCATCTTTTTTTTTAAAGCACAAATGACCAAAACTCACTGGTTTCAGCTTCTCAAATATGAATATTTACTGAATTTCTTTGTCATGCTGTGGTGGTAAACCAGTTGTGTTGGAATCATAGACTGTATATAAGAACGTGATGGGCATTTTTCACTGTTTTGTGGAATATTATAGGCCAAATGATTAATTGGCTAATTAAGAAAGCAATCAACAGATACTTAAATATTCATTTCAGTACACTCACACACAGCCTAAACAGACTGCATAAATCTGTGCAAATGTTGTTCCACTGGACATTATTGGGGGTCATCTCCATTGTCGGACCTTGATATGAAAGCATTTTGGAATCTGAGAGGAGATGACTTCCTATAACATTGTTAAACCACTTTAGTCTCTAAACCTCAAGCAATGTCGTCTTCACTCTCTATGAACTTATCTCGGCTCACTCGACAAACACCACATTTATATGATCTTGAGTGTTTGTCACTATCTCTGTCTTTTATTGATTTTTGTAGGCGGCTCCCGTTTTGCATTTGTATGATCAAGTTGTCAAACAGACTCTCTTCCACCTTGACTTAGAGGACAGCTTCACCAAGGCTGTCATGCAAATCAGACTGAAATATGGACGAACTGTCTTTGAGGTAAATAGAGTGATCGGAGGCAGATTGAGAGCGAGAGAGAGGGCGAACGGGGAGAGCACGAGTGGGACAAAGATCAAAGCGAGACTGCATCATGTGTTGAATACCAATAGGTGGACATTATGCCAAATACAGCATTCATGTTGATTATATTATGCAGTGAGGACCAGAACCTGGTGTTACTCTGATGTTTTGGGAGCCAGCTAGGGATGTCAACGGTTAAACACACCGAACATTTTTGACCCTGTTACGCATGTCAGTCTATATTGTAACCAATTGAGCTGTTCAGACAGGAAGCACCACAGCGAGCCCGGTGTGTGTGTGTGTGGGTGTGTGTGTGGGTGGGTGTGTGTGTGTGTGAAACAGTTGGACACACCCACATACACACTAATGCTCCGCGGTGCCGGGCCCGATGTGTGTGCGAAACAGCTGGACACACACACCAGGCCCGGCACCGTGCAGCGTATGTGTGTCCAGCTGTTTCGCTCTCTGAGCGAATGAAAGAGCAGGTGAGAAAGCAGACAAATGAGCAACGTTTCAATTCAGAATCGTTGCATCATCTGATCACCTCTCTATAAGTGCGGTCGGAGCAAAATTAAGGGTGTGAGAAAATATCGAAATAACACGACATTATGTTTTGTGATACTGTAACGATTCTCAAAAACACTGTATTGGTTTTTAATTTATAGTTTACATGCAAAGAGTAACTCTTTTGCTCTTTTTGCACTCATTTGCAAAGAGAGGCGCCCTCTCAAAGTAGTGCTATGATGTTGGATGTTGGACAGGGACTATGATCACAAATGCAGATACCACTGTTCTGATTGCATAAAAAAGTGAACTTTCATATGGTGGTGTGTTCTTTACACTGTGACAATGTTCCTGAAATTAGTTTTAAAACGTATATCGCCTAGCTTTCAGTATTGCAATACATCGCAATATATTGAATCGTAACCCCTGTATCATGATACGTATTGTATCGCCAGATTCTTGCCAACACAAAGCCCTGATTAAAATGCGACAAAAGCAAAGCCAACATAAAATAAAATAAAAGACAAGACATTTACAAGACAAAACATTAAAATTGGATGCATATAGTGCTTCAAAATGCAGCACCGAAGCTCATTGAGTCAATGGAGCGCCAGAGAAAATGGAAAGCACCTCCTGTATGCCATGTCATTTTCGCCTTTTTTCTTAAGCTGTTCCCAAAGCTTTACCAGTTTACTTTTGGATTCAGCGTGAATGTTAGAGTAAGTTTATCATAAGGGTAAGAAATGAATGTAGCGAGTCGAGAGTCCCCACAAGGACAGACAGCTTTTTATTTTGTGTGTGTGTCTATGTGCTTAAATTTCTGCCTGTATACGAGTGCACTCATTATGTAGAAATCCTAATCAAACACGGCTGAGCTCTGACCACCTGCACCCAGTTGTAAGCCAGCCGGCGTCAATTGTGTGTGCCAGCGTCTCTTAAAAAGAAATAATTCCATCACAAGTGCAATTCTGGTTTGTGCTTAATCTATAATTTAACGTCCGCTTTTATCCAAAGTGATTTTCAAAACAGAGTGTGCACTGAAAAGCGGCCTTACAAAAACACGGCGAGTTGCAGCTTGGCAACAGACCGAATCCAATCTTTTTTTCTTTTTTTTTTACCAGCGCGGCCACACAGAGTATTCTTATTAATCTGTTTATGTTTCTGTCATCTTTGGGAGGTGAGTTGGCAAAGTGAAAACCCTCATTAAATCAACTTTTGTACCATTTCGCTGCAACATTTCAGAAATGTCTCGAAGAATTTAGCTTACATACTGGCTCCGAGGAGAAAACATTGAAGTCGTTGTACAAGGACATTGTCACCGTTCCACTTGCTTAACAATGACATTTTGTCACAGTTTTTTGGCTCGCCGTGACGTGTTTACTTTCGCCACTGGCAGCTAGAACAGCATTTTATACTCTCGGCTCAACCAAGTGAGTGACAGCCATGTTGTAACCGGCAGCAGAGTCCTGGCAACGGATAGTTAGCTCGGTAAACATCAAGCGGCGTGGAAGCTATTCCGTCAGATATAATTGGACTCTTCAGGGGGACAGAATGATTCATCAAAGTCAAAGAGAAGGAAGGGATCCATTCTGGGGATGAGTGGAAGAACAAGAAAGTGCGTCTCCCATGTGTTGTGAAAAGTAATGGTGAGACAAGGGGTTTGGGATGTGGAGGGAAGGGATAGGGAGAGAACAGAGACCAGGGAAAATGGCACAAAATGAGAAAAACTGTGGATGATAAGTGGAGAGCAAGGGATACGGGGTGGTGTTGCGTAACATTTATTCATGCATATGTGTGTGTGTGGGGGAATGTGCGTGCTCGTACCAACCAGGAAGTGTCTGGGGGCCTCTGTGTATGTCCTAATCGATTCTCTCTGTGCCATCTTCAAGCCCTCCCTCCGCCCCAGCCTCAGGGATATTTGTGTTTGCCTGCAGTGTGCTACTTAAAAAGAAGCTCTGAAAAAACACCAAAATTTGCAGGAGACACACGCACGCGGGCGGGCGCACCTCACACGGAATAAAAAATCAGTAGCATTTCTCACATCTATCAGTCTCCCCCCGCCTCTCTGTCTCCCTCTTCAAGGGATGTTCTTCCAGCAGCCAAAGCACAGCGAGTACCAGCCGGCTTAGGAGGAGCCTCGGTGCCAGTTTGGCAGTATTGTGGGCCCGAGGCGACGCTGTATCACTGCATTGTCCACTTTTCAACTCGCTGCGAGAGAGCCAGTTAAAATCATAGGCCTCCACTTCTGATGATGGAGAACGGGGTCAAATGTTTCACTTTGACTGGCTGTAACTTCTAACTTCACCTGTAACCTAAACCAGCGTTCCCAAAGTAATTCTTAGGTGTAAACAGATGATTAAAAGAATAGGAATAAGTTACATAAAATTATCTTTTAAGTCTTTGGGTGCATTTTATTCCTTATGAATTCTACAGGCTTCAATATAATGATTTCTTTCTAAAACAATTCCTCAGATTTAGATTCAGATTCAGTTAAAGAGTCAGAACAAAAATATATACAAAGATACCAGGTAAACTTTATAATCACTCAAGACATAAATAACGCTGGTTTTGCAGTTGAACAGTAAACCTGACTATCAAATATGACAAAAACAGCAGACATAAGATAACATTGCATTTATACTTATATAAATTATACTTTTATAAATAAAGTAACTATAACTATTAAAAAAAATATATATATTTTAAAGCTATTACCAGGAGTTTTCTTTTTGTGTTGATTTTGGCGCTAGTGTTTCCAAGGTAGTGTTTCCTAACACCAGAGTCCCTTTAGAAAACCTCTAATTTTACTGCGGAATGGTCTGACAGCCTGCCCCATGCAGTCCTGGTTCTTGTTCTGCCTTGCCTCCCTTCCCTCCAGCGGGCCCAGCAATACGGGTCTTGTCTAGAAGATAACCCCGACGTTATGAAACTTTTGTGAAATGGTCAAGGTTAGGCATTGACCTTGAATGGTTATGGTTAGAATACATTGTGGAGCATCGAGCATTGCAAGCATTTTTGCAAATTTTTGCTCAGTTTTGCAACTTGAGGATTACTTTCTAGACATGACCAGTAATACGGCCTGGGCCTCTGGCAGCACGGTGTCGGTGTTGGCTCCCAGCAGGGACCGGGCGGAGCAGCGAGGCGAAGCTCTGCTGCTGCTGGCGACCTCCCGCCAGAGCTCAGACTGCAGCTCGAAGGCAGCAGTGAAGCCAGATCTGGGTCTTTCCGAGTAGCTGGTCGCTACTGGAGGACCCACTGGAGTCTCGGCTGAAGGAGTTTCAGCTGAACCTGCGTTCGCTCGTTAGATTTCTCCGGAATCCAACCCAGTGGCACCAATGACCATTAAAAATAACTATATAGAAAATCTTCTCGCTAATGGTCTTGTTTAATTATGTAGGTCATATAGAGACATCAGTATTATGTTGAAACTATAACCACTCAAAAGTTCCTCAAAGTAACTTTAATATTTTAAACTTGGGAGGGTCAAAAAACACAGTAGAAAATTTGAATTCCTATTTGCATATTTGCCAACATATACACATCTATAGCCATATATCTGTAAGGAGCCAATATGAGCTGATATTACCCGCCTGATAACATATTGGTCACGCTCTGGTATGGAGGGACTCTATGAATAAGCAAATGAGTTTGTACCCTGATGGCGTGTTTCATTTCCCCCTGTGTTCTTTAGTTGTTGTTGTTTACGTCTCCTTAGGCTCACCTCGGTGTGTACGTGGAGATGTCAGACTCACCATCAGCCCAGAGCGGTTGCTCTCTGTGTTAAGCGCTGCTGCAGGATGTTTCCGTGGTTTCGAGGTGAAACCGTGTCAGTGCGCTGCCCCAAGGCATTTGGGGGGGGGGGCTCGTCAAAGTTAAGCCTGTTATCTGTCTGTGACGTCAGCCAGGCTCACACACACACACACACACACACACACACACACACACACACACACACACACACACAAACAAAACAGACGTTATATAACCACAAACCATGACATGGCACTTGTCCCACAGAAATCCCCCTCTGGAGAGATAGAAAGAAGCGGCAGCAGCAGAGATGGGAGCGGTAGCAAAAAGAAGGAAATGAAGGCAGAGACTGTGGGAAGTGGTGTGAGAGTAAGAGAGACAGAGAGAGCGAAGCAGACTTAAAATTTAACAGCAGTGTTTGTTTGTGTGTGTCTACCTGAGGCGAGAGGGCGTGAGAAGGAAAAAGATGTAAGGTAGGGAGGACTGCAAGCTGTCAGAGCTGGAAGTATTGACTGACTGACTGACGAAAGCACCAAACACAAACAAATGCATATGTGGGACTCACGGTCTCCCTCTGTCTCTTTCCCACATAGATATTTATCGCATACTGTGTTTCCACTCCTTTTGAGATGAGATTGACGGCTGGCTTGACCGCACATTACCGCAATACAATAACGTTTCCTGTCCATAACAGAGTTAGCATGCAGCTTTAGCCGTGATATCTAGCTCTGCTTTTCCTGACAATGTGTGAAACCCAAAGTGTTTCCATACTTAACTGTATGTGAAGTGTTTACCACTTTGGATTTAACATGTGAGAGTGCAGGTCGTATCCACGTGGACCTTATTGCCGTTCTCTACTTTTGCATTTTGGCTCACTGCGGTTTGTTTTGGTTGACGGATACAGAACGGATATGACTTCACGTTACTCAGAATACAACAATAAAAGCGTTAACTTCCTTCTACCTATCTCGATACATAGTTGAATCAATATTTTTCCCCATCCCTAGTAGCAGCCTTGCAACACTTTCTTCGATGCTGACCCTACTTCTTAAACCCTTAAACAAAGCATCCTCAGAGTCCTCAACACTTCCTTAAGCACGCTTTACCCAAATCTTCCTCCAGACTCAACTCTGTCTTGTCAACACTTGAAGACGAGGGGCCTCGCATTGCAGCAGCGTCTCCCCTCAGCATGAAAGTTTGAAGAGGAAGGGGATTTTGTGCTGCTTCTGCTGCTGCTGCTGTAGCTGGTGGCGAGGGTATTGTTGCGAGATGTGCAGTCTATCCCCACCTCTCTCTGACTCAGTGCTGTGCCCAGCGGATGTTTATCCAGGCCCTGAGCTCGCAGCCCCTCGGTGGACCGGGCCTTCCTACCAATCAGCTCGAAGCCGAGCAGCTTGTGTTAAACCACGCAGGGGAGAGAGACAGAAGCTGTGTTTGAAACCTCATACTATACTAGCAGTATGTACTGATTTGGCCAAAATGTAGCATGCAGTATGCAAACAAAATCAAAATCTCCAGTATGCCAGAAATACCTGGATGTCGTACTGATTTGGAAAAAATCTCCAGTATGAATCGGACCGCTCTACCTCGCCTACTGTATCCCACAATGCAATGTGCTGGAAAGGTACAGGCTACGGTCAAAACAGTAGCAGCCAAAACCAGCATGTTTTTAAAATTTTTGTAGCTATGTCATCACTAAATTCACTTCAGGCGAGAAATCCACTGTGCAGATTTTGAATATTGGCAGGTTTACGATATTAGATGGCAAATTGAACATTTGCCCCAACATTTTCGGGGTTTAGAAGCTCCACAAACTGCTGTGACAGCAAGCCAGCGCCTGCCAGGGTTGCTACCTCGCCAGTCAAGCTCACGGACCCCGCTAGGAGCTGGCTGGAGCTCTCTCAAGAGACCGGTCTCGTAGACAAGAGGCTTTTATTTCCTTGTTGACGGATGGTTTGGAATATCACAACACACACATGTCCATTATAAAATCAACGGGAACCTCTGTCTTTCTGCCTTTTTGGAGTTGAAAGGCTCCACAATTGCCCGCGGGCATAGCCCACTCGACAGCCGGTCAGTCACATCCACAGACCGGCTACAGAGCAGCAGGCAGTGGCAAGGGAAAGAGCTGCCTCTGACGGGGCAGAGAGATACTTGCTGAGACAGCATGACCCTTTCTAACATTACTCTAATATTTGTAAAGATATCAGTCCACTGTTTTGTTGCTGTAACTGAAAGCAATTTTGTTGGGCAATATTTTATATTTACTGTCTTTTATTGATCTTACTTCACCATGAGCTGTTCGAATAAATTGTTTAAGGGGTGGTGGAGCTAAACCATGCAGTATTTAGTAGTATAAGTTAGTCAGAAGGCTAAATTAGTTGTATTTTTCGATAAAATTGCAATAGTGGTACGAGTTTTGTCCATTGCTTTAAGAGCAGGTTTAAAGGCTAAAGCCTGGTCTAGCAAACTGCAAAATAAATCGCTTTAACTGTTTCATAATGCTGAGGAACGCAGTATGCAGTATGTACTGTATACTGGGTTCGTCAGTAGTATGAATTAGGCGGTTTCGAATACAGCCAGAGTGTATGTAGTTATGTATGTTGGATCAAAAAAGAGGAAAACAGAGTGGATAATATAGTCCTGCACCTGTGTTTTAGCATCACCCCATCAACTTCTCCATCATCAGTCGTCCTCCTCATTACGATGCCCGTGCGCCTCTCATCGCCGTCCGGCCAAGAAATGATAGCCGCTGTAGCTTAATTTAAATTGCTCACAACTGCCTCCGAGATATTTTGGCTGCTGATTCAACTCTTGTTGCAGCGTTTCATTTTATGTACATGGCAGCTTTACAGCCAAATCGGAAAAAAAGGGGGCTTGTTGACTGCACTAACCACTCGCTGCACAAGTTGTTTTTTTACTGCAGAATGTGAATTAAAAAAAAAAAGAAGTAAAAGTTGCTTCATGTGGCGTCTTGATACTCTGTTTGATCCTCACAAGGCGCTGGAGTTCAGACATGTGTGATTGACAGCTTCCTCTGTCGCGCAGTTTCCGGCTCCGTTTGATGTTTTTTTTTTTTTTTTTACATCTGTGTTATCTGACGCGTCTTCCCCCCGACATTGTTCGGGGTCTGTGATGCAAGGTTGCTGTTTTTCTAATCTGTGTTCAGTACACAGGGAGATTGGTATTTGCATGTGAATTGCTTTTCTGTTGCCTCTGATGTGGGGGCACGATAGCATGAACGCCCGATGGGAGAAAAGCTTTTTTCCTTCTTTCATGTCTGTCTCCTTTGAGGCTAAAAAACAATAGGTGGAATGGCAGTACTCCTGCTGCATTGCTGCAGTAAAAATTGTGTAGAAAAAAAGGTGTGTGTGTGATGGAGTTGTGTTGGGATAGACCTCCTGGAGGTCCCGTAGCTCCCGGCAACCCTGAATCCGCCTCTTTCTTCCCACACCCACCCCGCCGTCATCTCTCCACCTCATCCCTGCTGATGCCTTTGCTCCACTCTCCCTACTCACACTTTCTCTTTCCTCTTTTTCCTTTCCTCCCTCTATTTTATCTCTCGCTCCTCCCCCTATTTTTGGAGCCAGCTGTGTAACTCTGCTAATGACGCTGAGAAAGCGTGCTGTCAGCACATCCTCCGAGCCGCCAGGGCACGGTTACATAAGCTGGTTAACAGAGCAGGGCCCACTGCCATGTCAACGCCTCATCATTATTAGGAGAAAAAAAACGAGAAGAAGAAGAAGAGGGTGAAAAGAAAGGGGAAAGGGACAAAAGTGAAGTGAACATATACTCACTCACATCCTCTTTATACTTTATACTCCATCAAATTCTAGAAAAAATCGATGTATTGCGTTTTTTTTTTTTTACAATTTTGAAATTGATTTTGAAATGCCAGAATCAATATATTTGCTTCATTTGAGTCTATGCGGAGGTAGAAGGAAGTTACTGCTTTTATTGTGGTAGTCAGAGTAACATCACATCACATCCATTCCGTATCCGTCAACCAAAACAAACCGCAGTCGGCCTCAGTGAGCCAAAACGAAAAAGTAGAAAACGGAGGTAAACACTTCACATACAGTAAAGTATGGAAACAATTTGGGTTTCACACATTGCAGGAAAAGCAGAGCTAGACATCACGGCTAAAGCTGCATGCTAAAACGTTATCTTCAAGCCGGCCGTAAAATCGGCCGACTATTTTTCAAATTAAAAGTCCCTAGAAGTGTATGATTCAACTTTTTCCCCTGGTCTAGTATTAAAAAAAGTTAACAAAAATCGCAATAAATCATAATATCGAATCACAATTTTTGTAGACTCGAAATACTTAAAAATCCTAATACATATCTAATCGGCACCCAATTATCGTGATAGTATTGAATTGGGAGATCGTTCCAGCCCTATCAAATTCGTTTTCATCATCTCCATCTTCCATCATGTACACAATAAACTCATAGACCTACACTACTGAGAGGGCTTCTAGGGGTCTTTTCATGACTCTCTCATGACGATCAGGAGGGTCGCTCCTCTCATACTATCAAGAGCCCTAATTAGAGCCATCAGGTAATTAAGTCCAATTAGAGGATTAACTGCGATGTTAGAATAAAAAACGAAAGACCTCCCACCACTTCTAGCCCAAGGCGTAAAAAGAGAAAAGCATACACACTAGGGCTCTCCCTCTCCCTTTTCCCCCCCCTCATCTCCCAGTGCTACTACTGTTACTGTGGCTCCTCTTTAATGTATCTTTTAAGACCTCTCTTTTCTTTTTGGCATCCCTACTTAAAACTGTAGATTTTCTTTTAACTATCTAAATCCCCCCAGTTGTATTCTCCCCCCCTATCTAATCTCTAATCTCTAACTCAAGCCGCAGAAGGTCATGTGGGACAGCTTTCGAGAATAGAGGCGAGCTCGCGCAGCTACACGAGAAAAGAATATCGAGGATAAAGAGAGTTTACAGCCCCTCAAACGGCTCTCTGGCCTATAGCAGAACAAAGTCCTCTGCTTTATAACATTATTAGCGCGTTAACAAAGAGAAATGAGCTGCTTGCGCGCAACAAATTGGAGCACCACCTAAAACAAATGGAGCCTCGCGACAAACACAAACCCCGCCAACCGAGGTCTGACAAACATAATCCATCTTTTATGAGCATATAGAAGTGATTCGCTCACTTTCTACAGGTTACCTTCTGTTGGAGAACAGGGAAGTTAATGGGGGTATGTTTGGCCGAGTTCTGCGCGTGAATTAGTATGTGTAGAGGGATTTCTTTTGTGTTTCGGCCCCTCTAGCTTAGTTTGAGTAATGGCAACTTTGGCAGTATGAAGTTAGGGCCTTCTTTGTGTGTGTGTTTGTGTGCTTTGCTATCAATTATGAATGCGCAAGCTTTACCCACACCCTGGAGCTTGGTATGTAAACTTTGCTTTGATGTTAATCGCATACTGCATTGATTTGAATGTGTGAAACAAGACAAGAATTTGGATCTGTTCGTGTTTTTGCGGAGAATCTGTGCATGAATAATAGCTTTTTTTTTTTTTTGCTCCGTGTTGTTTGGGATGATGATGGAGTGAAGAAAGTAGAAAAGGAGAGGGAGACATAAAGAGAGCATGGGTGCACACGCACTAGCCTCTTGTACTTTTTTGTCCGCAATATTATGTAATAAAAAAGAACTGGCACAGAGGGGCATAAGCAAAAAAAAAAAAGCCCAAAAGAAGGAGGGGAAAAGCCGAGGGAGCCCAGACCTAAATATTCAGAGATGTATTGCATTAATGGAATATGCTTCACTACAATATAGCGCGCAGCCATTTAGGGATCTGCCTTTGTCATTAGGCAAATTAAATCTTCTTAATGTTCCCTCTGTTTAGTAATGGAAGCTCCTCTGTCATCCCCCTCCCCTCCTCCTCTCCTTTCCTCACCCTCTCCCTCTGTCTTGCTCCCTCTCGTGTCTCCCTTTGGCATCCCTGTGGTGCTCAGTACTCCGCAGTCAGCTTTTGCTGTCTAGCATACGCCACTAAAGCTCTAAGTACATCTTCCCAAGACTCTGTACTTAGCTGTGGTGCTGTCACTGCATTGCTGTAAAGCTCCTGCTACCCAAGCACAACACAGCAGCACCAGCACCAGACATTTTCACTTCCCTTTTGCCTGTAGTCGTTTGGGACAAAAAAATGTTTTTTTATCATCTGATTGCTGTGAATATATTACAAGAATTACAGCGATTTTAAAAGCAATACATTTAATTGCATATGCGTCATGTTCACGGTTTCGGCTCCAGTGGCTTTGTTGGACTGAGTTTCTTAGCTCCACATAGAAAGAGCTCTGAATAAGAGCTTGGTAATCCTCAGTGTTTGTTTCCAGCACCATAGACAGCTCCAGACCCAGCCAGTCAGCATGCAGTGTGTTTCAACACCAACGACAGCACCTCTGCACTCAGGCTCATTACAGCTCTGCAGCACATTTGCAATTTTCATTTTAAAAGTTGATATTAAAGCCTATTAAAATCACCACCCTATGTCTAATGGATGCGGTGCTCATTAGGAGCACACCAGCATTGCTCACTGGTTTTAGTACTTAAAAGTAACTTATGTGTTCTATATGAACAAGCTTCTTATGTGTGTGTGCGAATAATGACTGTAGCCTTTAAGGCCTTTGCACACCGGCAGTTTTTTTCGTCAATATATATTTTTTTCAAACTGTTGTTTTTGACATGAATACTTCCACACAGAACGCAGATATTACGTGGCTAAAAAAACTTATTTTTTTTCATAATGAGGTTGATTTTTATGAGCTTTCGCACCATGAATAAAGGCATCAACCAATCCCGTTGAGTTGCGGCAATATTTATGAAGCAACAACACGGAGGCTCCGTAGTCCGAACCAAGACGGCAAGCTTTACTACTCTTTTCAACCTTGACAAAGGCGACGCAGACCAGATCCACTCCTTCCATTTTTACAATGAAAGCCCCATGCTGTGGCTCAATTTGCATACTTCCGTGGGTGCATAAAGTGCGTTCACACTGATATAAGTATGGCAAAATGCAGTGCACTCAAGTACCCGGATGTTGTACTCAAAACGGTCAAAACATTGAGTGTGGAACGCTGGACGCTTCTTACCCTAAACGGTCCCCATCTTTGCTACATAGCGGAAGGAGAGGGGCCACCAACCTATTTCAAACTTGTGAGAATGGCGGGCGAGGAAGCTGCAGTGGTTGCGATTGAAACGGCGGACACCAAACAATAGATATTTATGTTATATATGTGTTTTTTTTTTCATTAAGTAAATGTCGGATAGAAGCCATTATTGGGTTCATTTATTCGTCTGAATTTAACTGTCTGAATTGAATTACTGCCGATACGGCGTGATGTCCGTGGCTGACTATCACCAGCTGATCTACCGAGCTTCTGGTGTGCGATTTGCGACAACACTATCCTGTCGAAATTCACACATTACACAAGTAAATGCATAGTGTGCACAGTGTACTACATGGAATTGTACTAACGGAAGTATCCGATTTGAGACACAGCTCTAGACGTATGATATTTGCAGGCGAGTATTTAGCATTTTCCTGTTGTTTATTCGTCCCCCCGTTGTTTTAAATCCTTTAAACTGCCATAAAAAGTATTCGAAAAAAACAGGTCACACAAAGTTTGTGACTTCTGCACCAGAGATTATGGTTCATATCCCGTCATTGGTAACCTTATCCATAACCCCAGTCTGTCCATTATTTTTATTTCTTTTTTCTAAACATAACTATAGCTTAAAGGCCGTGCACACCCACTCATGTGTTTCCACTTCTGGTTAATGAGTTCATGCTGAAGCTGGTTGGAGCTGTGCAGGGATTCAGGCCAAACTAATAAGAATGATAAAGGTGTCTCCCACTCGAACAGGTGCAACCATAATAAAAGGAGGGTCAGAGATGATATAATATCTAGACGAATATTGTTATATTTCCAGACTGTCTTTAGAAAGAGTTTAAAAATAGGCAAAAACGCTGAAACGCTCATAGATTGTTCTTGGTACAGCAATTTGTGTTGTTTTGGAGGGCACTGGACGTGGTTTAGAACTTGTTGGTCTAATCTTAAACCTAATCATTAAGAGGGTTACTATGATTTAAATGGAAATGTAATCACGGATTTCAGGAGATATTGCGGTTCTTTAATATGATGCTGGGCTACAGGGAAAACATGCCTATTCTCCAACGGCTTTCTGCATTTAATTAATTTTGTCATTACCAGCGGCCCTTGTTATTTGGTCTCAAGTGGACTTCTGTGGCTTAGCCCTGTAATGTGACTCCAGCTCTATTATATGGAGTTGTGTGAAGCACATTATGAAAGGGAACACTTTAATTTACCCTTCATAGATTACCATACAACTCATGTTCTGTATGTGTAGCTTGATTGTTATTTTTTAACCTCTCATTTCCCAGTTTTTCATGTCGACAGATTATATGAGCTCACTGTACGCAGCAGGTACGCATAACCCATGGGCATCCATTACACAGTACTGCAGCAGAAAGAGAGGGAGGGGAAGGGAGCGGCAGACAGGGGAGACAGAGAGAGTGGCGGAGCTATGAAAGAGGCGACGTGGAAAATGGGAAAGCAAAAGAGAACAATCGCAAAATGATGGAGGGAAAGAATCAAGAAAAAAAAGGTGTTTGGAGGATGAGAGGCTGGGAGATTGTGTCTGTGAAACACCTTTCAAACTCCCAGCAGAGAGTGTGCAGTTACATGTCATCACCTGAGAGGGGCAGCAGAGATGCAGCTTTCCTATGGCTACTTTCTATGGCCGTATTTACACAGACCAACAAAGACTAACCATCCTTTTCTTTCTCTCAACACACACACACACACACACACACATGTTTCTCGCTCCGCCTTCCCTTTCTCACCTTAAATTTGGCAAACACAAAGAAAAAAAAAGGTGAGGACATGTAGAGACTTTGAAACTCTCTCGCAGACAAGCACCACTCCCGAGAGCCCAGCCTCCTCGACCACCTCCACGTTCAGTCATCTCCGTCTTTAATAGGCGGTGTCGAACTAGCAGGTGATCCGCACTGACAGTGCGAAGGCGCAGCTTGCAGCGAAGGCTAATTGGTGCGGACTGACTTCAGAGAGAGTGTAGCCACTCAGCGGTTGAGTGGTTGGGGGAGGTGGTGAAGGCCAGAGAGAGAGAGAGCATGGTAGGACGTATAGTGGAAAGTATCATACAGAGTGGAAGAGGGGGCTTCTTGCTCTTCCTCACGGGCCTTTTTAATCATTATCAAGGGCATCCTGATGGTTCAGCGCGCACACTGAGCCGTGTACTTGTTATATTGAACGTTGAACATGGCTCAAGGCCTTCCTCGCGTGTGATCTTTGTTCGCAGATAGGATGTTACACAACAACCAAAGTGATTGTCTCCTTCTAAACCAAAGAGTAGCTTTATTTTTGAAAGAAAAGTTGGGCAAGATTAAAATTGGGACAAATAAAAATAAGTTACTCCCAAGCACACCTAGATGGTAGATAAAATTACAGATGACCTGCTTTTTTTATTTTTACTGCAGTACATACAGCCATGCTTGCTAGGGGTGGGAAAAAAATTGATTCACCTATGTATCGAGATTTTTTTTTAACGATTTTGTATGCGAAGATGGAAGGAAGTTACCGCTTTTATTGTTGTAGCCAGAGTAACGTGACGTCATATCCGTTCCGTATCCGTCAACCAAAACAAACAGCAGCCAGCGAAGCAGCGAGCCGAAAGGAAAAAGTAGAAAACGACGGAGGGTCTGCGTTGATACGACCTGCACTCTCACATGTTAAATCCAACGTGGTAAACACTACACATCCAGTAAAGTATGGAAACACTTTGGGTTTCACACATTGCCAGGAAAAGTAGAGCTAGACATCACGGCTAAAGCTGCATGCTAAGTCTGTCAAGGACAGGGATACGGTAACGTGCGGTCAAGCCAGCCGTCACTCACATCTCCGTGGTCAAATCGGCCGACTCTACATCTGTAGAGAACCCATACACTGACATTTATGTTAAATGCATTCAAACGGCGGAAGTTAGCGGAAGTATACACGTGTGACTACGCCCGGTTTTACCAAACAGAACTGTATATACAAAATACATGGACATAAGATTGATTGGATTGGATTCACTAGAAATATAAAACATTACATGTTCCTTATAAATTAAAAAGAAAACACCACTAATTTGAGAGGGAAATGTCTTTATTCTTTGATTTTTGGGTTGCTGGAAAAAAATTAATAATGACTGACAATGACTGATATATTTGACTTCAGGACATCTCTGACTACATACATACTGAAAATCAAACATTTTTACTGTATTAATTTAGATATTTTCCAAAGTAAAAGTCCCTAGAGGTGTATGATTCAACTTTTTCCCCAAAAAAGTGTTAAAAAAGTTAACAAAAATCGCAAGAAATCCTAATATCGATTCACAATACTTGTAGAATTGCAATACTTAAAAAGCGCAATACATATCGAATCGGCACCAAAGTATCGTGATAGTATCGAATCGGGCGATAGGTGTATCGTCCCACCCCTACCGTGCTTACACTATACAAAAAACCCTGCAAATGAAAACACAAATACAGATGTGTAGTGAGGGTAGCAGGCTTGACATTTGGCTGAAATGTCTCTGATGCTGACACAGCCACTGCCTGGGAGGAGTGATGCCCCAGAGGCAGCGTTCGCTCTGACTCATCAGCGCGTGTACACAAACACACACATAATACACATCCTAGCCGTGGACGTCAGAGGCTCCTCTATGTTGGCACGAGGGGGTCTTCCCCGTCTCTCGTCCCTGCAGAGCTTAGTACGGCTCATCCAGCGGCGGACTGCGTATCCATCGCTGCAGGGCATGCTCTTAGAGGAGCTGTATGTGTGAGTCACAGGCTGGATTTTTTTTTTTAAGCCAAGCTGTACACAGAATGATACATGGCTTTCTGTTGATGTAGCGCTATATATGCGCACGTGTGGATGTTTTATGTATATGTATGAGTGTATATGTTATGTGCATATTATGCCTCCTCATCTGCTTTCTTCCCTGTTTCTCCTTATGCCTCCCATCTAGCCTTAAGCTAAAAATTTTCATTTAAAGGGCCGGTCCATATGCGTTCTTTTCCATTTTTTTCAAATGGAAATGCCCACAAAAAGTAGTGAAATAGGTTACCAAAGTAGCTAATCACTAAGATCATGAATAAGGTGAACGCTAGCACTAGCTGTATCAAAGTTATAAGTTAAGTGTATCAAACTGTGCTGAGTTTGGAAATAACTGAAAGGGTTAGTTTGGAGTGGTTTTGAGGAGAGCGATATAATGGCCTCAATTCCCCGTCGGAAAGGGTTGGATGATGGCGAGATAAAGTGGATGTGAGCATCAGAAAAACATATTTTAGCCACTTAAACCTAAAAAAAGCAATATCAGTTTAAGTGTACTCTATATTTAGAATATTTTCACCGCTTTACCTTTCCATCAGACAGCACTTTCCAACTGGAAACTGAAGCCGTTATATCGCTCTCTTCAAAACCACCAGACTCCATTCACAAAAACACTCATTTTACCTTGCAGAACACAGAAGTTGCTGGTCTATCACTGCATCGATCGGTTAATTTGTGTTATTGAGTAACTTTCGGATACAAACTAACGTGGCGTCCTCACAGCATTGCATTGCTTAGTTCCGTGCCGGTACTTCTGTCCGCTTCTCCAAACTGGAAGCGTGCCGACTGCCATCTAAGTTACTGTATATAACATTAATACACTGACTATAAGGATGTATATATATACTGTACATGTAGCAGCATCATCATACGGAAACCTACGTTAGGTCACGTGGGAAAAGGTTTTTAGAAGGGCTTGGGAAAATAGCATTTGACACTAAAACATACAGACTTTGAACAAAATGTATTATTAACACCAACTCCATGTATGTGTATGTGTATGTGTATGCAAATCGCGTGCTGCGCCGTATCAAAGTCAGTCCATTCGTTTTTTTAATACATTTTAAATATCTGCAGACTATTAGTTCTCATCACGAAGAAAATGGAGTGGGAGGGTGAGAGAGTAGGAGTGCGGAGATAGAAAGAGAGCAGGCATGTTGTGAATCACATGCAAAAAAACCTATATGTGGGAACTCAATTAGGTGAGTGCACACACCTACGCATGTTGATAAGGGACCATTTAGCATTAGAAGATGATAACAAAGCAGCTCGCATTACTGCCAAAGTAACTATCGTTGCTTTGTTGTCTTTGGCCGCCGGAGACGGCTTGTTGATAGAACACCTTAAATCAATTAAAAATCAATTAAATCATCTAGTCACTTGATTTTTAAAAGCACCTTGATTTAGACAAACAAAATAAGAGTCTAGTATAAGTGTTTGGACAAAGTGAAGGCTTGACTTCATCCAAGACTTCCCTCTGGGTCTCACTTTTCCTTTACCTTAAGGGAAATTAATGTACCCTGGAGCCAGCTACTGCCAAACAAATGAGCAAAAGGTGAGCTCACTAGCTCACTTAATTAAGCTTCCTCCTGCCAAATAGCTTCCAGAAGTCCCTTGGTCACCTCCTGTGCCACGCTGGGTTTCCTCCATTGGAGAACTTGCAGCCTCTATGGGCCCACTCCGAATGAGCTGTCCCTCTGTCTGCCTGAGCTCTTTAGTCCGGTGTTAAAATCTGCCCCGGCCATCCGTTGCCAAGCTTGTCATCACAACAAGCTTTACAGTGTAAATGCCCAAGATTTAGCTCGATATTGGCAGCGCGCTTGCCGTGCCCTTATTTGTTAGCTTCACGCTAATCTGATATGCAGGATGATGAACGCCAACTGTTTGAGCTTGTCAATATTTGGTGAGCGTTGGGTCAGTGTGTAACGTCGGACTTACACTGGTGTAATCCAGAGAAACAGCAGATTGTAGCGACAGTAGATGCCGGTGTTTATGTTTGTGTCTGGGCAGCAGCCAGTCCTGGATTTTCTGTTGAAAGCACAGACCAGAGAGCGATATTCTCAGCTCAGTGAGCAACATAACCTTCACACACATCACTTTTTTAGGTATCTGTCGGGTAGTTCTATCCTCCCTGTTGTTAGCTCAGATCCCAGTGGATTCTCCCCCTGTATCCTGTGGAAAGAGCAATAAGACTGAATCCTAAAAAAGTTTCTACAAAGCTTTGGCAGTTCTTGTAAAAGGCACTATCATATTTTGTCCAATTATTTCTTAGCTTTTCCCCATACACTGTTGTGCACTGTACTGTAGGCCTTTTATGATAGTTCTTGTCCACATTTTTTAAAGTCGTTATATTTACATACTTTTCCGTGGCTAACCACTGTGCAGTTGTGTAGATTTACCTCTATAGATGCGACAGGGGTTTTCCAACAAGGACATGCAAAAACAATTGGGTAACCCTTCCTTTTCTAGTCCCCTAATTACCAATGTATTTACCCAGTAAATACTGAAATGCTTAGAAAAACCTTCACTATTACCCATCAACTCAATGTGTCGTTTTGTCCGGTTTAGGTTATTTATAACTCTGATATAATTGCGTACTTTCTAGGAAACTAGGCAACAAATTCTTCAAAACACCTCCTTTATTACCCCTCAATTCAAAATACAATTGTAGTTATCAAAGGTTTATGTTGGTAGCAGCCCAGGATTAATGATGTACTTTGTTGAAATTAAGATAGTACACACTATATGTCAGTATTCACTTGTTCACACACACATTCATATACTGATGGCAGAGGCTGCCATGCAAGGTGCCAACCTGCCCATCGGGATCTGATCCAAACACTCATTCACACTCCGATGGCGCCGCCTTCGGGAGCAATTTGGGCGGAGACCGGAGGAGCCGGGGGTCAAACCATCAATATTCCAATTAGTGGACGACCCTCTCTACCTCTGAGCCGCATCCGCCCCATGTACTTTCTTGAAATTAAGATAGTACTTTCCAATAAATTACTTTTTCTTATAGTTATTGTTCATGGGTACACACAATTATAAAAAGGTTTATTTGTTTTTATTACACAGCTTTGTTGAATACTCGATTCTGATTGGTCAATCACGGCGTTCTACGGTCTTTTATTTCTTTACAGTTGCTATGTATAACAGACTGTTGCTATGGACGCAGTTCTGAACTCTGGAGGACCATTTTTGTGTCAAATTATTGATTTCTTAAGTAAGTAGCCGTGTAATAAGCAGGATAATATGCATCTAGCGGGTCGTTGTGGGGTTTATTTCACAACAATGACCGGCTAACTGCACATTATCCCTGGCAGTAAATACTTGGTAGTTAGGGAGATGCAACAGGTGGAAGATTTTCCAGACTTTCCAATAAGGACGTGAATAAACAATTGCTAATTTGTTGTGTGTAGTGATCACAGATTTGTCAAGCAGTTAGTAGTTTACCGGGAAGCATTTCTTTTCCATATTTGCCTCCACAACAAAGCAGAAAAAATGTCATACAACTTAAAGACTTGACTTGAACATCTTATTCTCTTTATTGTTCATCAACTGAGTTGTTAGAGGACATTTAGCGGTGCAGAGTGGAGTTTGCCAAAGCTATCATTTCACTCCTCGGTTCTGAAAAAAAAAAAAAAAAAAAAAAAAAGCAGATTTTCACTGCTAAGCTGTAAGTAGCACATTCCTCCCATTTGGATGCATCTCCTCTCTCAGCCATGCCCGTAGCCCGTAGCCGCTCCACTAGACGCTGGTGTGTGTAATAGGGCTGCTTTGGAGGAGCTCTCCCCCAGCTGCCGTGCTAATTGAGGTGCAGAGACGAGCCCCAGCCAGATGGAAGGAAGATGCCGCAAATTGATTCCTCGCATTCGTCTTCATTAAGGTCTCGGCTCTGGGGCTCTGCGAAAGGGAAAGTGTGAGAGGGGGGAAAGAGAAAGAGAAAGCGGGGAAGAGAGAGGAGGAGGAGGAGAAGAAGAAGAAGAAGAAGAAGAAGAAGAAGAAGCAGGGCAGAGGAGTACCCCCCCCTCAGGCCCTGAGGACTCTGCTCTGATGAAGTAAATTCTGACTCGGTAGAAAACAGTGCTCCCATTTTTTTTGTTGTGTATGTGTTGATATCAGTCAGGAAAAAGAAACCTTTAGCTCCAATCAAAACCACCTCAGCAGGTAGCGCAACCTCACAGAGGCGGACGTCCACTCTGACCCCTTCGCTTCTTCTTTTTCTTACCTTTTTCGTGACCTGCAACTCCTGATGAAACCGCACCTCCTCTCAGCCCCCAGCGGTGCTCAGACACTTCTCTGACACTTTCAATTATCTGGTAGCAGCTTCCACTAACTAGGGCCCAGAAGGTGCAATGCACCATAGCAGCACAGAGAAGGAGGCAAAAGTTTTCATCGTATATATGAGTGGATATACACATCTACCCACCGTTGACCTAGGGTGACCAGGTGTCCCACATTACAAGGGACTGCGCAACATTTTTCATGCGACATGAAGTGACACAGTTCATGTGAGTCTCACAAGAAACGTGCGGCAAAAAAGAGATGTGCCGATCTATGGATGCATTCGGGGCAAAGCATAGAGATATTACAAGATAAGAGGCAGAATAGAAACGTTTATGATTTAAGTTTGAAGTCAGCCTTGGTAACGTTTCCCACATTGTCCTACACAAACATACTCTTTGTCCCACATCTGGTCACCCTATACGTTCACTTTTAAGCACCCCGTCCCGTATTTGTCTCACTCACACTGCCCCAATGATGCAGCGTCTGCAATTACCCCGACAACATAGAAAGAATGATCTGTCACTTCCACAAATTACATCCCCCCCCCCAATACTTAATGGGTCCCATGTTTATGTAACGATCCCCTCAAATTCTCACCGTGGGAGCACTAACACTCCGTCTTCCTGCCACGCGCCGGGACTCCGCACATCTTTCACCGCGCGTGTTAGCGACCCGCCACCCCAGCGCCCCGGGGGAAATAAATGTACAACAACCTCAAACAAATAAATAATTTTTTTTTTCTCTGCGTCACAAATATGTATGCTATAAAAAAAATCTTCTGTTCTATTTTTCCCCAGCATATTGGGGGGATTTGTCAACGGTGATAAGCTTTTTGGAGCGTGCTGCTCGGGCGGTAACATGAAAGGGGATTTTTGGATGGGATGGGCTGGGGGTGCATAGTTGGTTAAGGTGGGAGGTTGGCAGGGCAAAGGGAAGGGAAGGGTGGGGGGTTGCTGTTTGATGTCTCATCTATTATTCGTGCCACGTTACCTGGATTATGTGCCGTCTGACTTCGGTGAGGTGGGGGGCTTTACTTAGGCCTGTCACCAAGCTGTCTGCGAGGGCTTTTTCATTTCACTGTCTGTCTACTTTCGCCCCCTCTCTCTCTCTCAAACACACCCGTCCTTTTCTTCCCCTGTCATCCTCACCCTTCTCACCCATCCTGTGACATCCTATCACAGGCCGAAAATCCCTGTTTTCTCTTTCTCTCCGTCCGTCCATCCATCCATCCACCCTTCCTCCTTCTTTCCTCAGCCCTGCTTTTTCCTCTGTTCTGCGTTGACATTAAGCAGCTTAGCGCATGTCTTGCTGCAGGCTTACAGTGTGCTGGACGCAGAGTTTTACTGTCACTCCGTATATACAGGTACTTTGTGAGTCAGAGCCTCCGTGATACTTCCAATGTGGGCTCCTGTTATTTACGTATCTCACTCAAACCTGGTAGCATCATGCGGGGAATTTCACAGCCGTCAGAGCCGATGCTGTGAATTCCTTTTTGTTGTGTGTGTGTGTGTGTGTATATATAGTCGCCATATTTCCCCTCTTCTCTCTGTACTAGTTTGCTTCCTCTTCTCTACACTAGCGATATTTACCGATGGAGAGTGATATATGTAACATGATGTCTGCCTCTGCCAAAAAAGAACGACTCAGAAGGCAAACTTCAGGTTTCTGTTGTTTTACTCTCAAGTGGGCAGATTGTCTCAAAGCGTCTCACCGGAGTTTCATGCTGTTGGCAGGTGTCAGAAACTGACTGACAACTATCTTTGGAGAAGTTCAGACATTCAGACTTGGAAGTGGCAGCCGGCTCTCTCTCATCTCTCATGAGTCTGATGCTTGTGGGCGATGTTTAGTACTGAGCACGTATTTTTATGCATTGATTTTTTTTATTTTTTTTTATTCAAGTTTCGATCAGTCATAGGATCTGGAAGACGTTAACCACGACAATCAGCTTTTCCTCCTCTCTGTTTGAAGTGCTTTTATGTAGTTGAGTTGGAGTAGAAAACAAACTGTTTTGGTTGTCTCCAGGTGGTTGCTCCTGTGCTTCAGACATTTGGGTAAAATTGAACTTTTTTCATCTTCTCCATGTCGAGCCTCTGGACAACTTTGGAGACTTTGGGCGGCTGTAGCTCAGCGGGTAGAGTGGGTCGTCCTTTAACCGGTGGTTTGATCTCTGACTCCTACTGTCCACATTTTGAAGTGTCCTTAAGCGAAACACTCAACCCCAAGTTGCTCCCTGCTTCACAGCAGCCCACTGCTCCTAAATGCTTAGGATGGGTCGTATGTACCTGTATGTATATGACGATTCTAAAGTTTGATGCCAAATTCACACTAGAGCAGCAGCGAAGTGCGGCCTGCGGCGAGCTGCCATGCAGTCTACGGTCGTTTGATTCTGCGGCAAAGTGGGCCAAACTAAAAGTTGGGAAAAGTTTCACTTTTAGTGGCAAAGTGCAGCCAGAGAGAACCTGCAGCCAATCAGTAAACAGATCCTGTGACTCCTGTGACATGTTGACCTAGCTTCCTCAAATCTGATTTGAAAATGTGAAGAAACAGAACACACTGAAAGAAAGGATTTTTGTGTGTGTGTGTGCGTACATGTACATTATTCCATTTGCCCAGTCAAATTTAAGGCCAATCTGTTTATTAATATATGTTCTTTGATCTCCTAAAATATAACGCGGATCATTAAGAAAATAGCAAGTTAATCGAAGTTAAAAACAGAAAAATAAATGTTTTAGAATCTCACCCCGTCTCGCTTTACGAGTAGAGTTAATTATGCATATTTGCCAATGATGCTTGAGGTGATAATATTTGATAATGTATCTTTTAATAGACTCGCTCATCATCAGCATCCCAGTCTCCGTATATAAGACCAATCCTACAAGCAATTGAAAGGATCGTAAATGTATGCATTTTCATTAAACGCTTCAACAATGTAATTTAAATTTTTGCGCATTTAGCAATATTAGTTTACATGTAGAGGGATTATTATGTCTCAGTTTATTACCCCTTTGATATCTCCCCTCCATATTTTCCTCACCTGTCTTCTTTCCTCATTCTTTTAATTTTTCATTCCGGTTTTTCCGTCCCTTGTCTTCCTCCAACTGTTTAATGCATACTGAAGATGAGCCTTGGACGGAGATGTATAGTTCCTGCCTGTGCATTTTTAATTTCATCTGATCTGGGGCCCGGGGATTTGGCAGCCCTTAAAATGCAAAGGCCCCATGCCCATGCCTGTGCCTTTCGAGCTGACCTCAGAACAGCTTTGTATCCCCTGAGTGCCTACGGGCTGCTACATGAACGCCTACTTACATTCCCACAAGGGCAGCCGGGTCACCTTACCATATAGCTTTCTATGGGATTACTAACCACCTTCTATTCTGATTATGTCAAGTTTGGCATTTCCTTCTGTCACTCTGCCTCCCACTGCTTCTCTCCCCTTTCATATGTATTCCAATTCCCTCCCTCACTTGCCTCCTTTCATCCAGTGTTTGAAATTCATTTCAAGTTGCTGTATTTCAACTTTTGTTTGTAGCTACTAGTGCTCATATCTGGCAGTTGAGGAGTCCTGTTTGATGTTGAGATCAGCGTCTCTGTCCATCATTCTCCCTCAGCCATCTTTAATTTTTTTTTCTCCAGCCGGGGAAGGTCTGAATCTGTGAACCGCCGCGTGTTTCTTTTAATCTACTCCTTCATTTTCCCAGCGTGTCCATCCTGACCTCTTGACCTCTTCTTTTTTTCTTGTTCTCGTTTACTTCCCTTCCCAACACTATGTTGTGCATGGTGTCCACCTTTGCCTGTTACACAGGAAAGACACAGGTGTTTCAAAACCACCTATTTACGCTTCCCGGTGTTCCCTTTTCTTCCCCTTAAAGAATACCTATTATGCTTTTTTGCTTTTTCCCTTTCCTGTAGTTTTGCGGGCCGAGCACGGCCCCAGCTTGGCAGCGAATCATGACATCCACTCCCCCTTTTTATAGCATCAAATAACTAATTGTAACTAAACTTCTAAGGAAAATGAACACTTGAACACACATCAGCGTGATAAGAACTACTTAAAACGATAAAAAAAACATCTTTGGGAAAACAATATTTGACTTGTACTTTGTTTTTTAATTTGGCCCATGTCCCATCCGCTAACATGGACGGGGCGGGCTTTATGGCCTATACTGCAGCGAGCCACCAGGGGGCGATCGAGATGTTTAGGCTTCACTTTTGGGGAGCTGTCATGTCGTCCATCTTTATACACAGTCTATGATATAAAGGTCTACAAAGTTACAAAGTCCACGCCAAAGGGAGTTACTCTCTCCCGCAGAAACACCACTCCTGAACTGCCTGAAACGCCTCACTTGAAGATCAGCCTTTTCTTCCGTAACGTGGTGATGTCACCAAGTAATACATTTGCATATTACCTGCCTAGAGGCTAGTTTGGCACGCCCTTAAACAAAGCTAGTTAGAGTGGAGCTGGAGCGGAGTCTGATGAGTTTAGTTCGGTTGACCAATCATGACAGAGTGGGGCCAGCTGACCAATCAGAGCAGACTGGGCTATACGGGAGGGCGGGGCAGGAACTCAAACAGAGCTTTTCAGACAGAGGGTGAAAAGAGATGCTGCAGCACAGCCGGTATGAGAAAAGTAAAGTGTTTTTTTTAACTTTAAAGTGTGTAAACATGTTCTAATAGAAACGCAAAATACAAATATGCACCTAAAAATAAGCCTAATAGGTCCTCTTTAAGTCTACGCTGAAGGAGGGGAAAAATGTAAAGGCACTGAATGTAATCTGCAGTCCTGTATGACTTGCCATGACCCTTCCCCAACCTCCTTAGGGGATCCCACTCCCACGATACACGCGCCGACACTCGTACACACAGAGTAGAGGAGGAGAATGAGACAGATCTTAATGGCCACTGTAGATTCCGCAATTGGTGCAAAGTGTTGCCCTCTGAACTGAGGACGTGTGCCGGCGCTTGCGAGAAGAAATGAAACGTTTCTTGAAAGGAAGCGCCACAGGGAAGACAGGATTACTTATCAGGGGTCGCATAAAGCTTCTCGAGGTCATTACTTTCTCCAGCGAAGTTGCTAGTTAAGAATGCAGACAGGGCTGACAGGGCAGGGATGCAAGCTGACACCCAGAGCACGCTCTCTAATGCACAGATGATCATGCACTGCAAACACAACCACTTCTATTAAAGAAGTGGTTGTGTTTGCACTTCGATAAGTGCATTGTCGTAGGCCCATTTTCTACAGGTTGTTTACATAGTTGCAGGATGAAGTTGGAACGAGGACAGACGCACACACACTTCCCTTTTCCACTCAAAAGCTCTCAAAAACAAACATTGGACATTGAAAAGTGACATAATTAGTAGGGTAATCTATTTGCAATTAACTGTGCCGCCTCTGTTGGAGAAACAACAGACAGATGTTTCATTAGTGTTGATGAAGAAAACTACAAACAGACGCTGAGGGTCAGCAGTCTGGGGAGAAGTACTTTATGATGATATAACGCACCGTACAGTGCACACGTCTTGTTTGTGTAAGAGGGTGTATCTATACACTTCTCTGAATATTAGTATTCACTTGTGGAATTTAGCATTTAATGTTTCGCAGCGTGATGTGCGGTGTGCACTCGTGGAGTCAAATTCAGCATTGGCGCTCTCATTAATTAAAAGTAAAATCTGTTAATCATTATTCTTCACTGATTTCATTACTCGCTGACAGTAGTAATTCATTACAGCATCTGCTTCTGACCTTTAAAACTCAAATTAACTTGGTTGCCTCTCATGAGGGGGAGTTGTCAGTCAGGGCAACAAATTAACATCCATCCATCCATCCATCTGCAACCGCTTATCCCGTTAGGGGTCGCGGGGGGGCTGGAGCCGATCCCAGCCGACATTGGGCGAAGGCAGGGTACACCCTGGACAGGTCGCCAGTCCATCGCAGGGCTGACACATAGAGACAGACAACCATTCACGCTCACACTCACACCTACGGGCAATTTAGAGTCCACAATTAACCTAACCTATTAACATAATTTACATAATGTGTTTCCTTATATTTATCTTTTCTCTCAATAAAACGCTACATTAGAAATACTCCCACCAATGCAAATCAAACTTTTATTTGATTTAGATATTTTAGGCTGGCGTGCAAGAAGACTGCAACCAATTATACCGAACATTAAATGGTAATTGGGGTTGGGGCATGTTTTAATACAGTGTGCATTACGTGCAATTATCTATGAATCCATTCAGGACCTGACACAAACCATTAATATAAGACCTGACTTGGACCCATAATAAACTCAGAGATGGCTGTTGGGCAGTATAGGCAAAAAGCTCAGATGAATAAATGTCATAATTTATTAACGATTTATTCATGATTGGTACAACAAGGAGTTTGAACTGTTGGAGGTTGGCATGACGGACTGAGGTCTGGAAAGCTATTCAAAATCATGTGCACAGCCTTAAACAACTTTACGCACAGCTGGCACAGTGTTTAAGGGAACAGTGTGTAACATTTCGTGGGATCTATTAGTAGAAGTGGAATATAATATTCAACATTTAGACATACGCAGATCAGTCCTCCTCTACTTGGCAGTTACTTTAACGACTTTTCCATTTTCAATTTCAATTTCATTTTCTCTTTGCATTATAAACTTTAAATCCATGGAGGTTTTGTATTTATAGATCTTTCGGAGAGCCTAGAAAAGAAATGTTTTTATGTGCGTGACGTCATCCCAATGCGCATGTGCTGCCGCACACCACAGACACAAACCCTGAAGCTTGAAAACCTTTTGTTTGGCCTATGCACTCTGTGAGCAATTTTCATTGAAATGAATGGGCGCCATCTCGGAGTTGGCGTCCAGTTCGTATAATACACCCGTAGAATAAATTAGGACGCGTGACTCGTTTGCTTTTATTGGTCATTAAAGACCAATATGCAGAGGAGAAGCAGTACTGCAAGGTTTAAATGTATCAAAATTCCTATATATAGAATATATTTACACAACTATAACCGGCAGCGTCGGTATGGAAACAGCACCAATAAACAGTAGCTGCCTGCTCACTGTCAATTGTCTATTTCTTTGCTGCTCCTCACCTTTCAACATTTCAGTATGGATAAATAGAAAATAATGGGCTTAAGTTTTAAGATGGAAAAATGAGACTTTATGTTTTATAGGAAGTCCTAGTTGTTAATTAAGGGCTCCGAGACCCCCAACCCACGTATTTTGCACAATGTTTTTAAATAATATTGAATGATATTCAAAGAAGGCAGTAGCACAACTAACTTACTTTTTAATGAGAACTGTAATATAATTTAAAAAAAATGGGACATTAATTATAGTATACTATAATTATCGGGAAAAGCAGTAATAATATGTTCCCAGTTAACAGTGCTGAATGCATGTGTATACACATGAATACACAATGGCACACAAACACACACACACACTGGACAAACCCTCAACACCTCACCCTCAGATGCAATCAAGTGTTCCCACTCTGTAAACCTGCACCAGCCCACACACCTCATTCAGTACGGCATGCGGCAGCGAGCGAGGCAACTTTGTAAATATCCCCACTAAGGAGGAGGTGTACTTCTTTGCAGTGAGTCACTGACATTATTAAAAAAAGATTTTAGGACTGAGGTGAAATGACTCCTCTTTACGGTTCCCAAAAATGCTGTAAAATGTTTACTGTTCACTGTGCTGCTCGCTAAGCCCTTCAGAAGTCTGAGCGTTATGGGAGTGAGGAGGTGTGAAAGGGAAAAAGAAGAGTTGGGGAGAGGAGAGGATGATAAAAATTCCTCAGAGGATGAGAGGAGATGGAGGGGAGGAAAGTTGATAAGAGAGGCCAATTGGAGAGAGAGAAGCCAGCAGACAAAAAGTGTGAATTAAATGAGTGAGATAACGAAAAGCCAAAAATAGAGAGAGCTTGGCAGCACACAAATAATCTTAATTCTTCATCATTACAATATCTCCGTTCCTTGTCTTCATTCATTTTCGGGTTTCTAATTTACTTACTCACATTTTGTCAGTTTTATTGCCTTTATGGGGCTAAATATGTTTGTGCTGTAGTAATGTAGCACGCTGGTATCACCCGTTCTCAGATTTGATTTTCTTTTATGAGACCATGAGCTAATGTAGCATAAAGAAACACGATTTAGGAATGACATTTGATACAAAGACATAACCAGAGCAGGTTAGGGGGAATGAAACATGGATCAGAGGAGAAAAGACAACAGTAAAAGACAAATATAAATGATAACCCACTAATATTTGATCTGTTCACCCTGGCAGCTGGAAAATAAGTTTAAACATCTGGTTGCATTAGATTTAACTGCAGACTAGGGGAGCAACACGCGTCAGGAGTCAGTTTGTGGCTTCATGTCACCGGCTTCCGTTGAAAATGGCTTGTAGAATGTCGCGGTGTTGATCGTAGTGTGAACACAGCTTTACTCTTGTCACGTGAAATCTGATTCCTGCGACTCTGCTGCTGTACGGAGCAGACCCTTTCGTTTGTTTGCCTGAACACCGTTTAACACCGCTGACAACGACTACCGCGGCAAGTCTACTTCAGAATATTCTTAACTCCATCAAAAATATCCCCTCTGATCCCATTTAATTTAGAGCTGAGTGAAGAAGATGAACTGCTCTCCATCTGGCATTCTTTGTCCTATTCTATATTGAGTATCTGAAGCCCTAATGTTGTGGATTGGAAAAGCAGTTTCCCAGTTTACCCTGGCATATGTGGAAACCACGCCCGGCCGAGCACATCATCCAACCTGCCCCTGGATTGAGTTCCCAGAGGATCGGCGGTTGTTACGGCATACATCGCCAAGCTGCTGAGTCTGGCCGACAGCCACTGTCTGGAGCCCGTTGATGAACTCTAATCGACCTTTCCTCTGTGTCATCATTTGATGCACCGCCCGCATCATCACTTTTAAGGACCTTTGGGAGAATTTCTGTCACGCCACCCACAACAGTTCAAAACTTTCTCTTCTCATACACCATGTCAGGAATTTCTTCCGTCTTATTTATAGTGTCGGGTATGAGGCCTTGTTGTCAGTTATACTGCATACATATTTCCACTGGTGGGAAATTAACAAAGAACTTCTACTTTCTTAAAGATATTAAAAAATTATTCTGAGACTATTTGCTCTTCCAAAAACCCAGCTGGCATGAGCAAACTCAAGTAGCTGCAGGCAAAGTTCAAGCGCAATGTCCCACGGTGGTTAGCAGGTGAAAGTTTACTTTCTGTCTTAATGTGAATGTAAAATAATCCTCCTGTGATTGCTACATGTCTGCTTAGGTCATATGGTTTCACAAAAGTGAATCCGCAAGCTCAACTACACTTTGGCAACCAAAACAGATGTTCTTTGAAGCCTGTCTTGATTCTGTGCTTTCTCTCCCTTGCCGGATGCACCCCTCATCCCTTTTCCATGTAATTAACTCTGACGTATAGGACTGGGTGAAAAGACACGTGGGAAAATGCACACAAGCTCATAAATCTTACCGACTTCACCAACTCGACTCAAACGAGGATAGCTCTGCTTTTGGGAATCACTGACTTAAAATCAGTGGGCAGCCTCTGGGTCTGAAAAGTGAAGCCAATGCTGAAGTGTTTTAAACTTGCATTCTTTCTAACAGCCAGCAGGGGGCGACTCCTCTGGTTGCAAAAAGAAGTCTGATTGTATAGAAGTCTATGAGAAAATGAGTCTACTTCTCACTTGATTTATTACCTCAGTAAACATTGTAAACATGAGTTTATGGTCTCAATCGCTAATTTCAAGTCTTCTTCAATACAGCATGATGTTCATTTAGTAAATTATGGTCCCATTTAGTGTCAAACAGACCACAAAGCAGGGCATGCTTTAGGGCATGGCTACCTTGTGATTGACAGGTGCATTAACAGAAATGTACAAAGGGCGGAAATTCAATTTTTTTCCTCATTTGTAGACGGTTAAACATTTTCAAGTTTATGCAAATTCAGTTTTTCTCTTCATTTGTCAGTCTTGCATCTCCTGGAATCCCACAATGCATTACAAAGCGATTAGCTTGTGTCCCATAGAAAATGAAGGAGGGTAGGTTGGGCCGCCTTCAGTGGGTCTTTACCGTCACGCAGCTGGAAATTGGGTGGGATTGGGCGCAGTGAACTATCTCAGTGTGGTATGGGCTTGCATGAGTTATTAATCAAAACACCTGCTCTTCTTCCATTTAAAAGCAGTTTTGCGGCTCGTCCTTGCTTTTCAGGTACACACATATGCACAGAGCACCTGAACTGATAAGGTTTTTCACACCTCTGAATGCATTTTTTCTTCGACCCAGACAGTCCTTGGCTTCCATTTGTACTGTATGAAATGAAAATCAACTTGCAGGCACTTGAAAATCACTTCAAAAAAATGCAATTCATCGGAGTGAACGTTTTATTTATTGTTCGATCCGCATGCTTTAACGTTGTAGGAAATCAAACTGCATACACAAAGATGAAGCAAACGTTAACATTGTGAAAAGAGTAACGTCTCAGTTGGTAGCTCTTCATATTAAATTGTTGCTGTCAGACGCACACGGTCTTAGTAGCAGCAGAATATTGCCTTAATTAAATTTCCTTAGAAACCAATAAAGCATGTGGATTACATGTCATGGCATAAAGACAGTTCTATGTTAGATCTCACAGCCACATGTCACACTCCTGCTGGGTTTTGCAGTACATCAGAGTCAAATTGGCCTCATAAGGATTCTCTATATCTGTTCACATGTGAAGGCTTGGTTGAAGCATTAAAAGAGCACAGAACATGATAAGCCACTCTCTAGGGCTGCACCGAATGTCATATTTTTTTTTACATCCAAACCTTCTGTAGAGTTTTTCGAATGAAGCTTCGAAGAAAATCCTCAATTTAAATAGTCTTCTTTAATTAAATCAACTTTCTTTAATGAATACGACTCGTCAGTTTCGTCAACATAAATACATGTAGAGTAGGTGCGAGCCTCCCTTTATGTGCGGCAAGCGGGAGAGTGAAATTGTTGTTTTTGAAAGGCTAAACGCCAACAAATATGGATATTTCGTTAGATAAAAATATGAACATTTTGGAAATGATTACATCTCTCTTTTTTTCAATACATTTTGACTTTTGGACTTTACAACGCTCTAGAGTTATAGGAAATGTTTGGATCACACGAGTCGGAAACAATCCTGCGCAGCCACCACTGGAATCTAATAGTCTACAAATAGTATAATACTAATAATATTAGTGCAGCCTGATCTTTATCTGCAACTATGCACCAGGTCTAAACAGAATTCAGCTTTCAAATGTTGATTTAGAAATTGAATGTCAACTTTATAAGTGAAGCCTTGAAGCTTAAAACTATTGGGTAGAGCCCTAACCACACTCCATGTCTCAACAGGTAGGCAGTGAAAGCGACAAATACCCCTCATTCTTGACACCAAAATTGCAGCATACACCCCAAATGCCAAATTGATCTTGAAATGTCTCCGCCTTGCACAATGCATTGTCACAAAAATAGAGCCACAAGTCTCTCTTTCTGCCATTTTAGGTGTGCCTTTCTCTTTCTCACACAGACTGGGGGCTTCGGTGATTTTTTGTTATAGAGTTTTCACTTTTTCCTCCCACTTCGATTCATCTGCTTTACTCTTTACTTCTTTCTTAACAATTTCTCACTATCCTTTCTACCCTTTTGTCCTCTGTTCGACTAAGATGTTCAATCCAATTTCCTCATCTCTCGATCTCTCTTTTGCTGCCTCACATGGAGGTGGAGAGAATTTGAAAGCCCTCCTTTTTCTTTGTCCAGTCCTCATTCAATGTTCCCCCCATTTCAGACTGTGGGTGGCATCAAAGACAATGACATTTTGGGGAAATACCACAATGTCTTTGTCTCTGATCTGTCTGAGCTCTTTGACCTCTTGGAGCCTCTTTGAACCTCTTCGAGCCATAAGTAGCAGAGGACACTTCTCATGTAGTCTTAACTAAAATGTTATGGCTGCTTGTGTGAAAACATTTTGTTATATATGTTTGTGTCGTACAAAAAGTATAATACGTCTGCTCAAGAGAAGTTTGCAGGGTCAAAGAATATAAGATTGCTCCAGTAGCCGTAATAGGAAAATAATGATCTTTTTAGAGATTCCATCCAGTGATCACACCCTCCTGATGAATGCCCAGCATAAACACTAGGTGAGAAGCTCAGGCCAAAGTGCAAGTGGAAGCTTTGCACCCTAATGGCTGTCATTTGTCGCTGCCATATTGGTTGGCAATTGAATAACTTCATTGGGCGGACGAGTAAGGGGCCATTTTCGGTTCATTTAAAGCGATATCCTTAATACCTCTGGCAGTCATAAATCACCAGTGGAAATGGTAGAAAATGAGAACGGATAAAGAATGTACAAATAACAGCAAAAAGCCAGTGGCTACTTTCTATTAAGAATGAATTAAGATTGAATCCCTTTCAAAACATCTCTGAATCTGTGTGTCTGTGTGTTTGTGTGTGTTTTAGAATGTGCCTACAGTACGTGTGTCTACATGTTAGGAGGTTTTAAACATGCGTGTTATATATCGTCCAGCCCTAGCTAACACTAAACTAAAGATGTTAACATGGCAAAAATGATACCTGCAAAACAGAAAAATGTTAGCGATGTCGTCGTGAGCATTTCAGCATGTTGACGTTAGTATATAGCTGAAGACAGCCTCAAAGGGTCGTGTTTTTTCTCACTTTTCTATCCTTTTGCAGATAATGGTATCCACATACAATACATTTTCTTGGCATGGAAGGTCAGGAGCATTTGGTAATGGGTGAACATACAGTACATCTACACACTGTAGCCCCCTCAGATCAATATTCACATGTGGTCAGCTCATGAGCTAGAAAACAGCACATCCAGCAGTTGACCACATATTATCATCGTGTGATGAATGCAGGCAGATAATCATGGGCTCCTTGACTGGGGTTGGAAGTCTTACATTTTATGTCAATGACATGCCAAGTGGTGCTGTCTACTGTAAACGCTGTCAATCAATATTCCTGGCAGCTTCTGTTACGGCTGCTGTTGAATAACAGTCAGCTGACCCCACCTATCTGCTTGACCTTCACCGGTTTTGACACCCACGCACCAGACCGGGAGTGTGCAAACACACACACACATTTGCTCCCAGTGAGGTGTTGCACACACACGAAGATGCACTGTATGTGAATGCAGAAGCACCGTGTTGAGAATGATGGGTTGTCTGCTTCAGGGAGTAATGAATTTATATCCTCCGTCAGCATCACTGAAGGACAGCCGCAATGGCTCTGCCATAACAGGGTGGACACACACACACACACACACACCAGCACCACCACCAGTTATCCTTGCTCTGAGGGAGCCGTGCATGCAAAGATATAGTGTCCCTTTTTTATAAATACACATGAGAAACATAACATCTACCAGAGCCTGTTATGTTGTCAGAATACTAAGCTGTGAGAGATAAAATGGGACTAGAAAAATATGTGAGATGAATAAATGTAGGAGAAGGAAGAGATGGTGAAGTCATCATGAAGTCCTTTGAAAATAAATCATGTTTTTTTTTTTGCCCACTTTTTATTGACAGGCCTTCTGGCTCTTTACTATTTCTGCATACCTTGGAAAAAGAAATGGACTATAATAATTCACTTGTGTGTTTTTCCAGCAAGTCAGTACTTCAAGCAGCAAACCAGTCAATCATCCTGAGAGCGCAACGATGTATTTATTGATTCAAAACACAGAAATGTTTAGTGGGGTGATAGTACTTCAACACAGACTGATAAGTATACTTACAGCCAGTCGGGGCTCGGAGGCAATATTTCACTTTTACAGCCGTGTGAAGGAGTGCGTAGGGAGACTGCCCTTCAACCATCATCATACGAGCCCTTAAATGATGGTATGATGGCGATGATTTCACAGGCCTTTTGAATAATGTTTTTTCTTGCAGCAGCCTGAAAGTCATGCGTCTAACACCTCCAGCAAATACAGATCAAACTGCAGCATCTTTTTCTCTTCAACCAGCTTTTTGAATACCCTCCCTGTGTGCAATTATCGTTAAAAAGCCTCAAAAATAGCCTTAATGTCAGGAGCATCACACTTCAGTTGGTAGGTAATGTAACACAACACCACCAGGGGAGGTATAGTGACATCCAACAACATTAAAGGTCATATTACGCAACCACCCTCATTTCAATGGCGCTGTATGCATCAGAGCCTCTTTTGTACTGTTTAATTTTAGATACAAAGTTGGGACAGAGGCAAACTCAATAAACCTTCACTTAGCAACAGTTGTTGTTATAATTATGTGAATAATTACCGTTCGGGGAAAAGCACACATTTTTCTTCAGTTACCTGCGCTAAAAGGGCGCCTGTTATGTCATCATCAGATGATTCATGTTTTATTATACTCCCCGTGTTTTTCTAAAGCAGACAGTCGAGCTGTGCAAAGGAAAAAAATGAAAGGAGAAGTGAGATGTCAACTAACTAAAGCTGAAGTTCACATTCATGTAGCAGTCACGATCGTGGCAAAAGTGCAGTGGTTTGAATGGGCTTATTTGTTATTTTCAAACCAAAGTTTATTGGTCTTTTTCCAAGAAGTGATATTTGATTAGTTCATCTTTTAGTCGTGCAGTTATTTTTCTTCAATTGGATTTACCAAGTAGTTTTTCTTTTTGGTTCTAAAATGATTATAACCTTGGTGAGATTGCATTCCCCGGATGAACCCTGTGTCGTCGTGACTTACAAATGAAGCAAAGTTTATTCCTTTTGTAAATTTCAGAATTATTCTGAGGTCTGTTCTGTATTTTCTGAGCTCTTTCTTGGTAATTTTCCACCGCAGTGTTGGGAGATGGCACATCAACATAAACGCAGCGTCGTGACACCACACCTCTGCGGGAGCCACGGCAGCGCGCTAAAAACATAGGCGGCTACCCTGAGTGGGGAATTACATGCTTGGTCACACCGCGCATTCAGTACAGTACTGCACACTCGCATGAGCCCACCGAGGAGTCTGCTATTTGAATATGAATACAGGACGTGGGACACCTACATCACGTCCCGCTGCACCATGCAACTTAGAACAAAAGGTAATTCAATCACAGGCCCGTGGATCTGAAAAGCCTTACACAGAAAATAGCAGGTCTACACCACTGTAATCCAATTACGTTACTTACAATAGAAGCTTTGGCTTGATACAACTATATACGCACGGACATCTGCATACGCACACATAGACACTGAATTTGTGCGAATGAAACACACTGTTGTGCAATCTCCTGCACACAAAACCACATTTCCCGGCCAAAGAAACCCTCTATTTTCTCAGTCTGTGGTGGAAGAGAAGGGGAGATAATCGTACAGAGAAGCAAAAGGAAGGAGGGACAGAGAGGAATAAGAGGGTGGCAGTAGACGGAGAGAAGAAGAAAGTTATTCTGTTGGTATTACATAGTGTTAGGATTAGGGCTGTCAATCGGTTGAAATATTTAATCGCATGATTGTCCACATTTTGTATCTGTTCAAAATGTACCTTAAAGGGAGATTTGTCAAGTATTTAATACTCTTATCAAAATGGGAGTGGGCAAATATGCTTGCCTTACGCAAATGTATGTATATATTTATTATTGGAAATCAATTAACAACACACAATAATAACAAATATTGTCCAGAAACCCTCACAGTTACTGCATTTAGCATAAAGAACATGCTCAAATCATAACATGGCAAACTGCAGCCCAAAAGGCAACAACAGCTGTCAGTGTGTCAGTGTGCTGACTTGACTATGACTTGCCCCAAACTGCATATGATTATCATAAAGTGGGCATGTCTGTAAAGGGGAGACTCGTGGGTACCCATAGAACCCATTTTCATTCACATATCTGGAGGTCAGAGTTCAAGGGACCCTTTTGAAAATGGCCATGCCAGTTTTCCCTCGCCAAAATTTGGTTGGTACCAACGGGTTCTTTAGGTTTTATAGTTTCATATGATGCCATTATCTTCACTCTAGCTCTAAAACTGAGCCCGCAACAACCTCTGGAAGATCGATATCGATATAAGTTGTGTTAATGCATTAAAGAAATTAGTGGCGTTAAAATGAATTTGCATTATTATCATAAGTTTGTCAGCTCTATAGGGTGCATTGCTTGTGGCTGTCATCATTCTAAAGTATGGAAAGACTGCGAATTAGAAGGATTTATATTGTATATGTGTGAACAAACCTGTCCAGTACACCTGCAAAAAGTGTATTCATGTATGCATTCGCTCAGCTGGTGTTGGACTGGAGCCATTATTAGCTGTATTTCACCGCTCTCTGCGCTCTTTAGGACTACAGCCAACTGGTTCCTTTTTTTCTATCATTGTGAGTCTATCTTTTTTTCCTCTCACTCGATCATCTTGGTCAGATTCAATTATCCTCCCAGCTCATCTATACCATTAGCAGCTACAGGTATAAAACATCCAATAGCAAATTATCTGCATTGGGGAATCGATAGAGCTTTTCTGTCAGGGACCAACAGGGAGTTCTGTCTTTTCTCTGCTCCTTCCTAACAGGCTTTTATTTTGGTGAAACTTTCATCAACCAAACTCTGTGTTTCTCTACCTCCACTTATTTTTTTCGTATCTTTGGCAGTTGACAAGCATTACCTATATAGAAATATCTTCTAGCTGATGGTCTTGTTTACTTATGGAGGTCATATAGAGGCATCAGTATAACATTGAGACTGTTTCATAACAAGTTAAAAAACTCCTCACAGTAATTTAAAAGTACATTCTGAAATTGACTGTCTGAGAAATCAATGATCTCCTCTGCTTCACTTTATCTCCAACTTTTTCTCCTCTGATTTTCTATAGATTTAATAAAAGAAAAGGGAAAAATATGAAATAGCTTTTACCTGGAGTCAACTCTTACGAAAAAAAGTTTTAAGTCTCGAATGACAGAGTACTCTTCCTCAGCGATGTGTGGTCACAAAGTTACACTGCACGAATGCACAAGATTGGACCGATTCACATATCAGAAACCCAACAGCTCGTACTGACAAATCACAAAAACAAGAGACACATCAACACTCGCAGAGCCTCGCGGGTCCCAGTGGGGGATGCTCAGGGGCTGATGGTCAGCGTGGATGGGGGCTGTAATTACACCGGAGCGCTGTGTGACAAGTGTGTCTCAGATGGGATCAAGTCTCTGCCCCCTTATCTAGCCCGGCTGCTCCCTCAACCAAAGCGCACCATTGTTCCAGGGAGAAAAGACACTGTGTGTGTGTGTGTGTACAAATACGTGCGTGCGAGTATGATTTGATGCCGAGATAACACAAAAGAGAGAAAAGGCTCGAGATACGTACACCTTAGAGGTTAAGATAAAGGAAATTGAAGGAGCGCGAGTGTGTGCAAAAAGACTGGTGGGTGACACGGAAGGATAGACTGTCCATTTACAAAAGGGGATTGCTCAAGTAATTTTGCCGTTTCCCCCCGGCTCTCTCACCGAGAGCACTCGAGCACAATGTGTCGCATTTGTGCATACAGATTTCATTTCACAGAGCTTGTTTGCTCAACCAGATCCAGCTTAGAGCGCCCAGCTTGGTTTCCCGGTGCGAGTACGGACAGATTTACAGCATGCCGGTTTCTTATATTTACCTGCTGTCATGAACATGGACATACAGGCCTATATATACAGAGAAAGTTATCAAGCGACCAAGTAATCACTACTGCTATCTGTGTGCGAGGTGAGAGCGAAGAGGCTTGTAACGATCCCTGTGGAGTTTGCGGTGGTCCGCTGGCGACATGTGGGTCCACGGTTTGAGCCAAGGTGATATCCAAAACTATAATGAGGTGTCATCTCTGCTAAGCACAGGGTATAGAGGACACTGTGACACTCCCACACACACACACACACATATATAATATTCCTCCCAGTTCCTCCACTTCATGACAGTGGCAGATGACGGTGCAGGCGCTGGGACAGATGAGTGTTCATTTTGACAGAAAGTTTGCAAATCTTGCATATTTGAGTATCCTGCACTCAGTGTCTCATCAATAATAAAGCCGCCAACGCTGTGAGAAGTTTAAGTAAAGAGCCGGGGACAGCCCACTGAATGATTTAACGGGCGGTCTGAAGCGGTGACACGGCTAACTGAAGGACACCGAGTGTACGGCGTAGCTGGATGTACAGTAGCCGTGTGACTGTTACATGAACCAGAGTGCTGCTGCTTCTGTTGCTCTGAAGCTGAACTGTTGAAATGGAATTGTTGTATGATAGATGGGATACGCTGTAGACTCTTCATTGTTTGATGACGTTAATGAATTAAACATTTCTCTGAGATTATTCATGTGGCGATGGAGCTCAACAGTGAGGTTGTGGAAGGGAAAATCCCATTCATGTTCTGAATCGAGGAATTTGATTATTAGAGCGAATGCTTGATTCGGCATTCGTTTAGATAATGTAGTTCAGCTTCCAACTCTGCCAGTTTGACATTTCAATTTCCAGGTTTTTTTCAGCAGCGCAGTGCAATGCATTTCAGCTTTCACATTTTTTTTTTGGAAAGTCATTTCACATTTCTGCAATTTCAGCAATACTTTGATTTTAGCTTTCAGCATTCACACGCATTCTCTGCAGGGAATGCATTTTCTAGTTAGCCATAATGTCGTAACCATCCGAGGCAGACTTATCACGAGCTACGAGATTGTGAAACGCTGGTATATGCATCTGTAAAAGCCACAAGTCTGTATGATATCAACCTTGTTTTAAGAAAAACATGTTTCATTTGCAATGTCATGGAGAAGTACTTCACTACCCACAATTCTAAGTGTAACAGCGACGTCTCTGATTGGTGGAGCTCGCGATAGAAATGTTTACTGCACCCGCGAACGGCTAGTGAGGGTACACGCTTGTACGTGCTGCTCTGGGGTCATGTCTAGAAGGTAACCCCCAAGTTGCAAAACTCTCACGAGATGGTTGAGATTAGGCATTGACCTCAAATGGTTAGGATTAGGTATGGACCTCGAATGGATAGGTCATTGGGCAGAGTCTCTTGAGAGTTTTCACACATTTTCAAGCCCCCCACATGGGCTGAGTGTGGACTGGTAGCTGGAGAGGTGCCAGTTTGCCTCTTGGGCACTGTCGAGGTGCCCTTGAACCAAACCCCCAACTGCTCGCTCTGACATCTCTCCATTAATGCATGTGTATAGGTCCTGTTTGTGCATGTGTGTATGTATTTTGGGGCCTGAAATTGAATTTCCCCTCAGGGGATCACTAAAGTATGCCTTCTTCTTCTTCTTCTTCTGTTCGCACCTTGGGGGTAACCTTCTAGACACGACCCTGCTCCGTGGTGTCTGCTCCAGGATTGCAAACCAGGCCAACATGACGGCTCATTTGGAAACTTTCTCATATATTATGAAAATGGTTCACCTAAATGTGTTTCTGAAAACATTTGAGGTGGAAAATAAGCCACGCAGTTGCTGAATCTGTCATTTTGGTTTGACAAGGGTTTGTTTAAAAAAAACAAAAAGATAGAGAAACAGATTTGACATTTTGTATGCTACATATCTACAGTCAATAGTCGGTTATCTTAGCTTATCTTAGCACAAACACTAGAAAAACAGAAAGCTTTGCTCTGCCCAAAGGTGATAACATCCACCAAAGAGCACCACCAAAGTCTCCATTCAGAAATTGTTTTTCGGATGAGTAGTAGTCTTAAAATAATTATTGACATAGCCTTGAACCTCTACCTTTTTTCCTTTTTCCAATTTCTTTTGCCCTGAAACAAATGTTTTTATGGTCGCGATTCACTCGTTGCTGGTTGGCTTGGTTCCATGCTTATAACTCTTTAAATAAGGATTTCCTGAAACGTCAATGGAGGGAATGAAAGGGAATTTCATTTCTGGAACCGGAGCCGTCACTGTTGAGCTCTATGGAAATGTGGGAATGTCTTGCCCGTTTCATGCCTTCAAACCTTGCTCTGTTATCTACTGTACATATTTTACACTGACACTACAATTCTGTCATTTGTGAAAATGTTCGGCTGGGCAGTTTCTCAAGTTTTAAACAGAGTTTATCTTATCCACAGTTTTCCCCCTAGAGATAGCTTCGCCAAACTTATTCCTTCGCATGCCTCTCCCTGGATCAAGCTTTTGATGAGTTGGCCCTGGTGAGGTGCTGTGCAATCAAATGCATCACTGCGTAAGCCGGCGTAGAGTGTCCTGGGAGAGAGGGAGGGAAGCAGGGAGAGGCGGGAAACAGAGAGAGGGCGTGTGTGTGGATCGATCACACCACGGCGCTCGGAGAGGCCAAAGTGACCGGCCATGAAATAGTCTGCTGTCCCCGGAGCCGGTGCCACCATCACCCGCAGTTCCCTTGGCTTGGCTGGATATACATACAAAACCAAATGGCAATCAATGTGTCATGATGGTGAGGGATGTGCATGAGTGCGTGGTGTGGGGTTCATTTCATTATCCTAGACACCTCTAACTTGAGTGTCCATGTAATACTTGTGCTGCCTCAGGACGCAGAGTCCCGCTGGTTTTAATTCCAGCAGGATGAAATCTCATCTAACCAGGATTTGTTTTACACCCGGGGTTCCTGGTGCATGCAACTAAATGAGATTAACTGTGTCCCTTTACAGTTGTCACATGGATGATACTGCAAAGTTGTCTCCTCAGTTGTGGCTGCAAATGTTATCGTCTTCAGAAGGGAAAAATGGTGGCGTTTGACATTTACACCTGACCTACACAAGTCTGTGTAAAGTCATGGTGAACTTTCAGAAGATTTCGTTGAGATCGTACATGCCTTGATCTGACATTAAGAAGGAATTGTGGTGCAGCTTGGTGTCAGTAATGTGGAGCTGGACTATTGTCTGAATCTCATGATCTCCACACTGATCAGTCTCACTCTGTGGTGTTATTTGAGTTTGTATGTTGAGATTGGGTAGTTATCCCACCTATGGCTCTCTTACTGAAACATTTGCATAAGCACTATAGAATCATCACGTCTTCACATTTACTGACATTGGATATGTAAAAAGCTGATATCTGGAAAATGTATGACAATTTATTTTCTTTTGCATTTCATTCCCATTCAATTTTCTCAAAAGATTTGTACAGTTTGTACACCTAAGAGTCAGTTTGCTTTAGTCACAGGCAGTACTACTGAGTTTATACAGTTCCATTGTCAGTGGTAATCTTGGTTTTGAGTCTACAAAACAAAACGTCTACTCAGGCTGCTCAGAAACTTATGAGCACATCTCTGGTAAACACAAGATTTAAAGTGATGCTTCTATGTGATTCTTTGTCGAGAAACTTCCTTTTTACAGATCTGTCGATTAAATTAACTAATTGATTAGTCGACAAAATCGTATGAGTCTTATACCTAGTTCACACTCCACGACTTAAGCCCTGATTTTCCTCTCCCCGACAGTTTTTAGAGCTTCTTGACAAAAGCCCAATTTCAGAGGCAAATCGGCGTTGGCTCGCCGCTCGCACATTGGCGCTCAAACGCCACGTGTGAGCTGCTCAAAGACGCTTGCCAAGAGGCTCGCCGTTGCCTCACAGACACCTTCCAGATATCTAGCATGCTAAACATCTGGACCTGTCGGGGACTCCACGAGCTACAACCAAAACTTACTGTATCTATGTTGCACCTAGAGGAATGAATAGTAAAAAAAAAGAGTGTGGAAACCGGTGGAAACAGGCTATTTTGTGAACACGTGCCAACAAAAACTCTGGCAATGTGTCTAGCGTTTGGTGTCACATCATTTACCGTGTATTTCTTGCGTGTTTTTCGTGACAAAACGTAGTTTGGAGACCTCATCGGGTATTTATACTGGTGAAAGATCTTATAGTGCGACCTCATGTAGCGTGAAAAACGACTCTTAAGACTCCTGATTACAAGACAACAAGTTGTGTAGTGGGAATAGTACTGTAATCTGACTTTGAAAGTCTTGTAGTTACCTTAAGTTGACCAAGAGTTTCTGTGGTCGAGGACAGCCCTAAAGCCTACATTACAAAGTTGTTTACCTGGCAGAGACGACCGAACAAACATATGCTATTTGTTGCATTGTTGGAAATTTGGATGCAGCAGTTTTGGAGTTTGACCCATTGTAGGAACTGCAATTTGATTTTGACTATACTTTGTAGCCATTCTAGTAGCATGGCTCAATGGATGGCGCTGTTTGTCCAGATATCCATAGTCCCCACACCTACATCATCCCACACTGTAACTTAACTACACCTGTAGTATGAGTAACTTACTTTGACAGAACCAGCTTCTAACAACTCTTACTGCCTTTTTGAAAATGTTTTTCTTGAATATTTATTCCTTTTGTTCGAGAGAACATAAGCTTCGGGCAACACATAAAGTGCTATAGCACAGGTTAACATTTCTTTAGAATGCCCTTGGTAGGAGGGCGGGCCCCATGGGCGGATAATCTTCGGGTACGTACACTGTGCTATGAATAAGTCATCTCTCACCAGGACACAACCCTCAAGTGCAAATGATTGAGATTTCACTTGCCTGCTGTAGCAAAGGAACGACTACCCAGTAGCAAATCCCGATGCATATTATAGCAGCGAGGTTTAATGGGATGAAGGAGAGGCGGTGCAGCAGAAGCAGTGGTGGTGGGAGTATTTTTAATGCCCTCCCACCGACCCACCCACAATCATACACTCGCTATCAATAATCGTCCCGCGGCGGAGGTGTATTTCAAGATATTCACCCTGATGGGAACATTTGCGTTCCCCTTCTGTTCGCTCCTCTTTTAAATGCAGTCATTTTGCCTCACTCTCTCATGCTTTTCCCGTCACCGTCTAAGGTCATTGTAATGAACATTTCGTTTCTCAATGCTTTTATATGATTTATTGTTCGAGGCTCTCGGGGGCAAAGTGGGGCCACATGAAGAGGGATTGTGCCCTTTATTCTCCTGTGTTTGGTTAATGTATTAATTCTGGGCGCCGTCAGTGTCTTTAGGACCATCAGCTCATAGTTATTCACGTCATAGTGTTGTGGAAATTACAAGAACGCCTGAGCGATTCACCGCCACACTTTTCATTAAAATAAGCCCACAGAAAAGAATGAGGACCACAAAAGAAAAAGAGGAGATAGGGAGGGCGGGCGGGGGGGGGGACAGTGAAATACTCTTTCCATCAGCAGGAGTTCTCATAAATATTGTAATTGTGTGGTTATAGAAAAGAAGCAGTTGGGAGCCACTGTGCTGTGATTGACTTTGAGTGAATGCTGTCTCACCTTTTGTATGAATTGAACATGAACACTGGTGACAAAAAGGAAAAAAAAAAAATCGCGGCCTTTGTGAATACGACATGGAAGTCATCTGATTCCTGCCAGCTACACTGGAAGAAACAAAAAAAATCTTTTTCTTTCTTTTCTTGTAAAACTCCCGGCGCCATTACTTGCTGATCTCTGCTGATTTTTTTCCCCTCCAGGCTTAACAACATGAACTGTGTGAACCCCAGGAGATAGCTGGTCATATAATGGAACGTAGTAATGCAGCATACCAAAGGCAAATTAATCAGACGGAGCCAGCTGGGTTGCCAAGGAGAAACCAGAGAGTCCAGTCGTTCTTCCCCGGCCATCTCGACTCCTAATGTGGCTTAAATTTTGTGCAGAGAGCCCCTCTGGTGTCAGGGAGCCCTCCGGCATGAGCATGAATGAAGCACCAATCACCCTGTTTCTCTTCTCTCTTGCAGGGCTTTCATTTCACACCACACTGGCGCGTTATCGGCCCATTCAAGACCCAAGTCCTGGTGAGTTACAGACACAGAATAAGTGACTTTTTTTTACTTGCTCTTCTATGTCACTCTGTCGGGGAATTGTTTTTGTACATTTCTTCTCCAGTGCCCCGAGAGATTGAGAGGTTAATGGTTGTCTGGAGGGCAGGAAAAACACATAAAACATGTAAACACTACAGCTCAATGTGAGAGATGTTCTTATTACAGAAAAACATGTTTTTACCCTGAATGTCCTCATGTCTTTACCGCCGTTCCAATGCTTCCTGGAACAGTGTCAGAAGCAGCAGTGTGTCCTGAAGCAGCGCTGCTGATTAATGAAAGCCATTAATAAACCAATTAAGAACAAAACGCTCATACAACCTGTTTCTGGCAAACATGTAAACCAGCCAAACTGCTGCGTAAAGCACATATGTAATGATTAATAACGACTTAGATCGTGTTCAAAGTGCACAGAGAAGGACGAGAAAGGGAGAAAAAGCAGAAATTCTACTAAACTCCATGAAAAACTTGACTCTGAAGACGATGATGTCATCGCTCGTTGGAGGGGAGCTTGGCAGTCTTTCTCACAAATATGATTATAAGACGGCAGCAGCAACAACAACAATAAAACATGTGGTAATAATAGAGATAATAACAGTAATTGTCGATTAGTCCAGGAGGAGATTTCAGACAAGCAGCTGGAGCCACCATAGCCACTTTAAGCTCTGTTTCCACCGCAGCAACTTTCCCACAGAATTAGGAACCTTTTGAGGAACTTATGCAGTTTGACCACAGGGACCAGGGTCTAAATTAGGTTCCAGGGACATTTTCCGGGGACTTTTTACCCCCCAAAAAATGTCCTGGTTGGCGGGTAGTAAGCCTGGTTTCCATCAAAAGTTCCCGAGACTTCTAGTCCCAGGAACTACTTCTCAAGGAATTAAAAGGTTTCTTCAGCCCTCTGTTGCCTACGTTTCCGTTGCGGTCTCTCTGTCTCTCTCTTTTTCTCTGTCTTTTTTGTAAATGAGTCGGGAAGCTGACAGCAGAGCCTAACTTCACTTTTAATGTCATAAGAACAAAGAAAAATGTGCTCCCTTTATCCTAAATTGATACTAGAGTATTTCCTTGTTTTATAAATGAAGCGGTACACGAGTTGAAGCAGCTGTGTGTGTTTTACCAATCAGCGATGATCAGCCCTACAATCTCCAAACTCCACCCCGTAAGTTCCGGTACTTTCAGAAAGTACTACCCCCAGGGCCTCTTTTGGGGGTAAAAAGAGGCCCCGGAAAATGTCCCCGGAACTTAATTTAGACCCTGGTCCCTGGGGTCAAAACGCAATGAGTTCCTTGAAAGGTTCTTAGTTCTGGGGGAAAGATCCTGTGATGGAAAGTACAGGAACTTTTGGGGTGGAGTTTGCAGGGATGACCCTTGCTTATCAGTGAAACACACACACAGCTGCTTCAGCTCGTGTACCGTTTCATTCATAAACAAGGAAGTAGCCTACTCTAGTATCGATTTAGGACCATTCTAGGATGAGGGGGGAGCATTTCGCTTTGTTTGATAACATTAAAAGTGAAGTTAGGCTTTGCTGTCGGCTTTCTGACTCATTTTAAAAAAGACAGATCGAGAGAAATCGAGAGTGCGAGTGGTAGGAGAGACAGACGGCACTCCGGTGCTGTGAATGAGAGAAAATAAAGTTATTTTCTGATTGTTTCGCAGCAGTCACATTCTAAAGCACAAATAAATAACCAGCAAACGCTCAACAGATGATTTACTGTGGCTCTTAGTTTCATTTTCCTCCCCTGCATTTCATTCATTACCTCAAACGTGCATCAATAAATACTAGACCGCAGTAAATGTCGTCGCAGTGAGACAAAAACATTTCGTTTTTTAGATGAAACGGGCGGGCATACTGAACTTCAGGCTGTGTTTACTGCTGCGACGACCAATTTGCCTAATCTTCGCAGGTCTTTAGATCGCTATGGAAACGCAGACAACAACAGGCTGAAGGAACCTTTTAGTTCCTTGAAAAGTAGTCCCGAGATTAAAATTCCCAGGAACTTCTTGGTGGAAACCCGGCTATACTCGCACATCCCTGGAGTGCAGGATTCCTTTGACTACATCAGCTCCGTATTATTGTTGCAAGACATTCAACATTTGATAAATATATATATATATCATTTGTATTTGAAGTGTATTAGACATGCAAAGGCTCGGCCCAGTAGCAGCCGGTGTAAAACAAATTAAAAGATTCAAAGGATTACTCCAGAGCACGACAAGACAACTTTATTATTCTAAATAATTGGATTGCGAGAGTTCAAGGAAGAGCAGTGCAAAAAATAAAAGTGATGCCCATGAATGCTCATCATTGTGGTGGGTCTTCCAAAGACTCAGTTGCAAATTGCTGGAGAAACTTCTCATACAAAATTGATCACATTTCGCTCCGACTAATGCCGAATCTGATTCCTTATGCCCTTTGATATATTTTCATCCATATTTAAATCTCCCCATTCTTGAATTATTCTCTGATATGATGACAGGAACCGATTAGAACTCAAATTCCAAAAGGTTTAGAAAAATCTGAAGATTTCAGCCGAGTTGCTTCATCTAATAAGTCGTACGCACAGTTAAATCCTTCTTTTTTAAAAGAGCAACACAAGCCAGCAATTTGTAGGATTTCAGCCAATTTAGCATCAAACTAATTTGATTCTGAGCCCATAAATATTACATGCATATGTTAGGGACCATCCGCACTTCCTTGGAACCACATGAAATCGTGTTTAGTCACGGCACACGCTTATTAATTCAAACACCCGTGTCAGTGTCTCTGAGGTTTTGAGGCGATGTGAGGCCTTTTTTTCCTCTGATGTGCAACTTTGGACTCGCAAACATGCACGCACATGTAAGGTACAAACAAACACATTAAGGCGTAATCTATGTGAGCGGAAAGTGTTTTGATGTTTACATGCTCTCACCCTTCGCATCTGCGGCCGCGCTATTCTTAATTATTTGAATATTCGCTCTTCGCTGTGGGCTCCGGAGAAGGCTTCTTCATGTCTGTGCTTAGTGTCTGCAACCCCGCGCGCTGCATGACAATTAGCGCCTTACATAACCACTCGCCAGCCACACACCCACATATGTGCGCTGCCGACAAGCAAAAAAAAAAAAAAAAAGGACACATTCACATGCAGAAATTGAAATGGGCGCGCATAAACACAGATAAAAACATAAACATACAAACCCACTTCACGCCTTCTTCTATCCTGTGGGGGGCCATTTCAGTTAAATTACCTCATACTCCTTGAAACTCTGTATTCCACCCTTTTAATCGCTTTTTGTGTGAATAATATGCACCCTATCTGACCAGAACAGCACTTTATATGTGTATATTTATCGACATATTCTTATTTTAAACACCTTCCCTCTGCTTTGCCCCGAAGCCCTGCCGTTTTACGTCCTTGGCGGTCGCTGCCGTAATGGCCGAGGCGACGAGATGTTCGACTTTCTGAACACAAACAGCGCAGGCCATCACAAACACCAATAAAAACTGAGAGCTGTAAACTGGTCTCACCCTTGCCCCGGGCCAGGCATCAGCATATTAGCACAAGTGCCTATGCGTATATACATACAATGTGTCTATATGTATGGCTGCATGCAGGAATATGTGTGGAGCCCCCTCAGCGCTTGCTCGCATCCTGTCTGTGATTGCTGTAAAGGCTCAGTAAACCCCTTCTGAGAGCATCCCAATCAGTTTACTGAGATGAGGAGAAAGAGCTTGATGGTGTAAGATGAAGGGAAAAGAAAAGGGGGGGTACTGATGAGTAGAAAGTCAGGTAGAGGTAATGAAAAGAGGGAAAATGGAGGTGGAATTGGTGAGACAGACCTGTGGAGAGATAGTCTAGGGAGAGGATGTGAGTGAAGGAGATGTGCTCTGTTCCCTTGGTGATCTGAGTCATCTTTATTGGCTGTATATGCTGCTATGTTGGTAATGATTAGTCTCACTATGAGACTATGAAGTGTGTGTTTTTGATATAGCAGGAATCCAACATTAGATTTATTTAAAAAAAACTCACTTCAGGAACTGTTGCAGATATCCTCAATGTCTGAAAGCTTGTGTGTACATGCATGTTCACAGTGTGCATCACTGGTTATAACACCCTATCAAGCGATCGCCTTACCTTTTAACCAGGAGATCTACAGTCAAATGCTCCTTTTGCTAGCCTGTTGGGGCTTGAGTTTGCCATCCGTGTTATGATTTGAGCATATTTTTTTAATGCTAAACGCAGTACCTGTGAGGGTTTCTGGACAATATTTGTCATTGTTTTGTGTTGTTAATTGATTTCCAATACTAAATATATACATATATTGGTATAAAGGAAGCATATTTGCCCACTCCCATGTTGATAAGAGTATTAAATACTTGACAAATCTCCCTTTAAGGTACATTTTGAACAAATAATAAAAAAAGACGTATCAAGATTTGGCTTAAAATTACTAAGAAATTGAAACAAAACACAACAAAAATGCAAGAAAACTTAAAATAAACACTTTTAGTTTGGGGACACGAACAAGACAGCAAGGAATTCTGCAAGCTTGTGTGTATACGCATGTTCACAGTATGCATCTGTGGTTATAACACCCTATCAAGCCATCCCCTTACCTTTTAACTAGGAGATCTGCAGTCAAATGCTCCGTTTGCTATTTTTGGTCCGCCAATAAAGTTCCCTGAAAATTGGATCCAGGCCTAAAGAATTGAATGTGATGAGCGCCCCAGCTGAAGCAATCCACGGGCCTTGAATGAACGTACTTATGGGGAAAGTGACGGATCAAATCCAATTGCCCCTTCGCTGACTTTAGACAGTGCCGCAGTCACGTCAGAGAAGTAGGACCTTAATGAGGTTTTGGCTGCCGGATGATTTTGTTCGCAGATGAATGAGTTACAGAATGTATAGGCGCTGGCAGCGGCGTGCGACACGGGAGACGACGATTCTGTGTAAGCACGCTCGCGCGGAAATGAAATGAAGTTTGATTTTTTTGCTCATTGAAAGATGTACTGACTCTTCAAAAGGGAGATGCATTTCATGAGATCTATTTACATTTTTAGCTTTGATTTTCAAACAATGCGGTGGTCTTTCCTCCACATCTTTGTCCCACTAAAAGCTTACTGTCAACCAGCTCTCCCAAATAGGATTGTCTTAAGAAAAAACAAAAAGTTGCATGATGAAGCGCGACACACGGAACAACAACAAAAGGATAAAAGAAACAAAGTGAAAATAATTCGCCTTTTGACGCCCCCCCTCTTCTTCTTCTTCTTCTCTGCTTTGCTTTCAAGCTGAACATAAAGTAGGTCTAATCGGAAATCTGCTTAGCCCCTTCATCCTCTCTGAATTATTTTTGCAAACTGAATTATTATTACTGCCTACTGCTGCACTCTCTGACCAAGAGCAGAGGGAAATACTTTATCTCACATATATCTACACCCCAGCTTGTCTTTTTTTTAAACTGTTTTTTTAAGGAGCTCTTAAAAAGTTTAATCTACACGAGCAGAAATATTGTAATCTTTGTCATCTAACAGGTCTCGCCATTTGAATGTTTTTACATATATTGAAGAGCCGACTGTTGTGTTTCTGGCTCGGCAATAAAAACATTTGAAATGCAAATCAATGTTTCAAATGAAGCAGGCCCTTTCATATTTAGCTCGCACATTATCTAATCGCTATTTGATTTCACATGCAGGGGCATATCTAAGTGAAATCAAATAATCTTTTCAAACTCCCCCACCAGCCCAAACATTAGCCATTGGATTCTACGGCAGGGGGGCTGAGTAGACTACTAATGTGCTGGCAATTGAGATCTTAAGTGTCCTTTCACACTCTAATCAAATTGATAAGGTGGTCGTACTGCAAGGGCAATCTCGCCGTCCTCTGCTTTGAAAAATCCGTGGCCTTTAGTTTCTCTCTCTATCTCTGTCTCTGTAAGTCTCTCTGTGTGTGTGTGTGTCAGTTCAATTCAATTTCAGTCAGATTCAATTCAATTAGGTTTTGATTACATTAATAGCTAGTAGCCTTTGATACTAAAGCAGCTGGATAACATAATATTGGGATAAGATATTGGGATAACTTTTACAAACAATAAAATATTGACTACATGTTATAAAAAAAAAACTAAATATGAATACACATGCATACATACCTACCCATATATACACATTTATACTATACAGTGGATATAGAGAGCTCCAGGGATGATTTATTTTTGTAGGCCAACCAGGAAGTTAGCATCGCCTTGGGTTCCCTCGACTAAAAAGCCAATGGGATTTTTCCATTGGGTTTTGGATTATTGCAGAAAATAAGCTCAGTGGCAAACACACGTTTATGATACTTACATGTTTTGGTCAGCAAGATAATCTTCACGAGTCAGCGTGATGACGTTTAGTAGTCTCATTTAGCCACTTGTTAGCAACCGCCTTTTTTAAGACACATAAAAGCTTCAAAATCCACGAGTGAGATATTTAGTGACGTATTTTATGTGGTAGAACAAAACGTTAAAATTTCTTGAGCTTGTGTTTAACCATAGATCTTATTTCAGGCATCTAACCAAAAACCCATTCAAAAAACCCATTGACTTCCAGGCGAGGGAACCGGAAGTGCTAAAATGCGAACTCATTTACTGGTTTTAGGACTCATTCTCTCGCTTGACTCTGCAGTTTCCCTCATCTCCACGGAATGTTTTAGCGTCTCTCAGCTAATTATTTTGTTTTTTTCTCTGGCCCACAACTTTACTGTTCTTTGCTAACTCAACATTTATATTATGCTGCAGTTTTGATCGCTATGAATTCATTTTTCTAGTAGTCTTCAGATTTTTTTTTGTGCGATTTATACGTTCGTCGATATATTTTTTCGAACTATCACCAATACTTTCACACAGAATGCAATATTGTGCGGAACGGTTCGAGTTGCGTCTATATTTATGAAACAACAACACGGAGGCTCCGTAGTCCAAACCAGGACGGCAAACTTTATAACTCCTTTCAACCTTGACAAAGGCAGCGCAGACCAGATCAACTCCTTACATTCTTACCTTTCACAATAAAAGCCCAAGACATATAATATTTGCCGGCTAGCACGTACTCTACCGACCTACTGTGATACGAATCAACGAAGCGGGCTAACGCCTGCTAGCTAAGTGAATCCAACTTGCACGCTAAGATACTAATCATATTATCGATGCCAGCGTGACTCTTCTTAGACCACAGTCCTCGCTGGCGTTTCATCAAATATTACACCACACACTGCTAACCGGGCAACCGGAGCGGACCCTGGGGACATATTGAATTCAACGGCATTTACTGAAAAATGTGATTAATGATTTCAAATAGCTCTTATACACAACCTTATAGATTATTGTGCTCAATTTTGACTGTGTGTTTCCGACTAGTCGACTAGTCTTCCGTTTAAACGTCAGGGAAAGTAGTCGTTAGGAACATCCCCAGCTGTAGCCCTCGGTGAAAAGGCTCAGTAAGTATGGTGTGTATATCATATTCTGTTTCTTCACTCCTTACTGTATCCCGCCCCTCCCCACCACCCCTCTCTCTCCTCTCTCCTTCTCTCTTCCTCTATCTTTCTATTCTCATCCGGATTTCTCTGAGGTCTGCTAAGTCTCTGATCGTCTGTCTCTCTGTTGTTCTAAGATAAAGCCACCTTTCACTGTTTGAGATCAAAGAGTGAGTTTGCATAATGGAAAGAGAGAACGGTGAGAGTGGTGGAATAAAGCAGGAAAGGAGGGGACTGTGGATTCAGTTGAATAATATCAAATGGAACGCTGACACTTTCGCTGAACCCTCAAGACTCTTTTTGTACGCCATCCCAGCCATGACCAAGTAAATCTTACAGGCAGTTAGGATTTTATACTCATTCATTGCTTCCAGTATATACCATTTGAGGAAAAAATACTACTGCATTTCATTCTTTACCTTTACCATTTTTAGCGTTGCTTCATGGCTCCTGCTACACATGCATGTATGAGTTCACAACATAGAGGAAACATTTAGTCTAGTTAGTACTGGCTTGAGAACTTTAATCTCCAGCTATTATTGGAAAACGGTTTTGATCTGTTTTTTTCAGTCATGTGAGATGTGGCAAATTGAAATTCCAGCGTCATTTGGATCAATTGCCACCACAGCTTTGGATTTTGTTTTCCATAACGGATGTCTTGGGGAGAAAAATGGCTCTCGCAGCGATATCTTAATAGAGTTCATTGCTTTGGAGAGAAATTGTTGTTATGCAGGAAATGGAAATTAGAGTTGAGTCATGTTGGGAGTCGAAGAATGAATTAGTAAATAAACGCGGGTTAGCAGGTTTTATCCTGCCTCATAGCTGTCTATCTGTGGTCCTCGGCAGGCATTCACAGCACGCTGATGATATTTGAATTTGTCTTGTTGCATGAGTGCTTTAAGTACTTTGAGGGCAGCACACAGACTCGGCGCATAACAAGTATACCCGCTAAAACTAGAAACAAAAAAAACACTGGTGTAATATTTCTTTCCAAACATGCATTAACAAAATGTCAATGCGACACTCCAGTTCTTAAATTGTTTATTTATTGTTCGTTTCATTGGGACTTTCATTAGTTGACACCTTTATGATGGACAGTCGGGAATATTTATTGGATGGATTTTCTTGCAGAAGTCTGCAAAAGATTGTTGTAGTCAAGGTCGCTGCTGTATTATTAATCTGAAAGTCAGACAGAATCTCTGCAACCCTCCTTACTTGTTTCTTTATTGTGACAGAAGAAGAATTTAAAGCAACTTTATTGTCAAACCTGTGTTTCGAATCTGACCCTGAAAGACTTTTTGTAGGGTTAGTATGCTTCAAACAAAGTAGTTAATACGCTACAAAATTACGTTCCCATACAACTGAACTGCATTTTCAATTATGTTTAGAATTTTACTAGGACTGTCAAACTGAACGTGATATTAATAAGTTAACGCAAATTTGTTTTAACGCCATTCATTTCTTTAGCGCCATTGGTCTTTCACAGGTTGCAGTGGGCTCGGTTTTAAAGGTAGATTGAAGATACTGGCATCATATGAAACTAAAAAAAACCTAAGGAATCCATTGGTACCAACCATGTCATACTACATACTTTGTTACGAAGGAAATATTTGTGATACAGAAAAAAAAAAACGTAATCCGCGACAACATGTATAAACGTAATTCACAATACGGTTTCATTATATGGGAATGTATTTTTTAGAGACAGGGCTGTTAATACGACTTGTTGCCATATGTCTAAAGGCGAAAGTGTTTACCTATTCTGAATGGCCACACTTGAAGGTCTTTTGCATGTCTTTGCAGTCTATGTATATATTATAGTGTAGTGTATGATGAATAGTACAAAAAGGGATAAGGGTGCAATCTGTCTCTCCTCTCGGGCATTCATGAGGCTGAATTTAATAGATCATCTGAAACCTGTTTGTGAATAATGAAGGGTTAGATGGAAAAATGATGAAACTGTAAAACCCGTTATCTGGCCCCGAAACTTTGACCAGCGTGTCTCCAGTGTGTGCGCACCTTGGAGGTGTTCCGTCGCAATCATTTTTATTCTGCGGGGAAAGCTATTAAAGTAATTGAGACTTTAATATTTTCTGGCAAGCTTAATCATGACATAATGAATTATAAAGGCGCTTCAGGCAGTCAGGTATCGCCAATAAACATATTGGACAGGAAAGGACGCAGCTCAGACTGCCACGAGCAATATTTCAAGGATTTCAATCTCAACTAAGCTTTATGGGATTCAGGCCGTTAAAAATGTACTTATTTAATTTCACTTACCTGCAAATATATTTTTCTGAGTGATTCATCGGGCCAATAAAAACTATGACGCATCGAATACTAAAAACATATATAAGCTACTGTAGATTTTGAGTGTGTTAGCATGACTAATTTACAAAAATATTATAAGCATATTGCTGTATGTCTGAATGACATAGGCTGGCTTACAAATATATTTTAAAATTGTTGATGCTTTACAGACCGTAAACAATGAGCAGAGCACAGAAAAGCAAGTCTTGGCCCGAATACCCGCTGGCTACACCGGAACGCCAGAAATACAGCCTGTCATCAGACTGATTGCCGATGGGTTCCGAGATTGATGATGTGCTAACGTACTCTGCTAATGTTAGCTCTGCAGTTTTTTACGTAGAAACGTAAAGTTTTAGAAACGTATATCTCATTCCATCCTCTCCATGTAGCGAGTATCACTATTACACGTTCCCCAGGTACAAGGTTTTAACAGAGAAAGGGTAAAGAAGGTGGAAGCTGGAATATTGCATGCAATGTTATGCACAGAAACTCACCCACATTACTATATACGTATGTAGTTTACATATTTTAGATTTATGTGCGCTGGGCCACCCGGAGGTTGCTTCCGGGCCAGATGTGCCAATTGAATAGGCCCGGGCCTGTGATGAAGTTTGTCTTTCTCTGCCATTGGAAGTGCAGTAACCGTAATTCTTAATTGCTAATGGGCTACTGTCAGACATTTTGGAAAGAGGAAAGTCACAAAGTCTCTCAGGGCAATGAGCAGTGGGATGATTAAGAACGCCATGTGCCCGAGAACATTTTTTGTCCTTGGTGAAGGCCTGTAGCCTCCATATGGGTCAAAAAACAAAACATTTAAGTTCACAGTGATACGCAAAGAAGACAAGGCTTCAATTTAAAATATGTGAAACACCCTCGGCTCTGTCTACACCCCTCCTTTTTTTTTAAACCTCTGTTTAAATCACTATCCCAGTTAGTAAGCGAGTATCACATCTGACACCAGACCGGCATATTTACCTTCACCAAATCTCAGTTTCCCTTAATAGATCTTGGTAAAAAAAAAGCCACTGTGGCTGTACCTGGCGGCTGCTAGCAAGTAGATGACTGAGCTTAGTGCAATTCAGCAGAGCAGTTTATTTTCCATTCATTGGCACTGAAGCAAGAGTGATGTGCAAAGTAATACCTGTTATAGGATACGGCTGTTTTCCCCTAGTCCAACACTAAAGTGACTCCACCGCTGAGTGTCACCCACCCTGTGAGACTCGTAGTGGCACAGACAGGAGCGGTGAGAAAAGAGAGAGCTGCTACTGTGAATGAAGCTTGACAGAATAAAAACAACCAGCATCCAGACGCCTCATCCGAACGAGCGCGAACGGGCAAAAAGATTTCATATTTTGCACTCTGTGGTATTCTGACATCAAGGCAGGTTTATGTGGAAGGAAAGGATTGCAATAACTGTACTGTAACTATCTTTCCACGTTTCGAAACATTCCCCAATTCCCTCCCTCCCTCCCCTAGTCTCGTCCTCCCCTCGCTTATCTCCTTTTCTTCCTCGGTCTCCGCTCTCATCTATTTTTCTCTTTCTTTCCCCCGCTCTCTCGTGATCATCCTTTTGCTTTTTTTTTATTGACTATTCCCTCAACCACGGGAGCTTAATGAGCTTCTCCCTCACTTTCTTCATTTGTCAGCGTGTCCGTCTTAGCCCCCACCTTCCACTCTCATCACTCCGCCCCGTCTCTGCAGGCTTTTCTTTTAAAGCACTAATAACTAGGTCTGCTACTACATTAGCAACCTGCTCAATAACATTATTCCCCAGCAAATGTCATCTCTCGCTTTACTAGTGGGGGATTTTTGCACTAATCATCAAGACGTATTTAAGGTTATTTGAGTATTCCAGGTTGGGGGGGTGCTGCGTGCATAATATATGTTAGCATGTTTGATTGCGTGTGAACAAGTGTATCAGCATGCATGTGTGTGTTAGTCCTCACGTGTCGGCTTCATTGCTCTTGGCGAACACCACCGGAGCGATTTACAACTCCGGTGGTACAAGGTATCGGAGGGGGGGGACGAGGTGGGTGGGGGAAAAGGGGAAAGAGGGGAGGGGTGGACCCTGGTAGGAGGGACAATCCCCAGGCCTGCTATCAGCAAGGCAGAGTTATGGGCTGTGTGTGTGTGTGTGTGTGTGTGTGTGTGTGTGTGTTGTGTGTGTGTGTGTGTGTGTGTGTGTGTGTGTGTGTGTGTGTGTGTGTGTGTGTGTGTGTGTGTGTGTGTGTGTGTGTGTGTGTGTGTGTGTGTGTGTGTGTGTGTGTGTGTGTGTGTGTGTGTGTGTGTGTAGCTGCCTGAGACACTTAGAGCTGCAGCCCGAGGGGCCACACATCGCTGCAGCGGGTGTCTCTGAATGTCGTCATTCTCTGCAGTGGTGCACAAGTGCCACTGCTCTGTGTGTCTTCAGCTTTGTGACAAACATTTCATTTTTTGCTCCAATTCTACCCACTGCAGCGTTAAATATAAACAGGGATGTAGTATGTATGGAGAAGTGGTAAATATGTGTGTATATATATACACAGAGGTGTAACAGTTTGTAAAACAGTATGTAAAGTAGATATGCACCGATACCTGGGCTTTGGGTGTCGTCCGATACTGAGTACCGATACGATACCGGTGTTTAATTAACTCGGATCATTCTTTTTATGTGTAATAAAGCATCGAGCTTGACTTAAACATTGCTTTCTTAATTCAGTAAAACAAAATGTAACAAACAACTACAAAGATATAAATTGAGTGAATTGTTAGTTATTATTAAAATAATAAATCATACACCAACAACTTGGACAGGAACTAACAGGAATTACAATTCAAGTGTAAACCTTTTTAATGCAGCAACAAATTATTCAAAACTTAAAGAGGAATTAAGATTCCGGTATATAATGTGTATAGTATATAAACATAGAATTGTATTGAATAGATCTGCCCCATTGTCACCGATATCCGATCCAGCTATTTGAGTCAGTATGTTGTTGTAATCACTCAGAGCAAAGACCTTATCTATGGATACATTGTAAAAACGTCAGTGCTCTCCAATTACCTATTGCTTTGGTGTGATTGGTGATACATATACGGGCGCCAGTTAGCTTTAAGGCGAAACCTCCATCGACATCAGAGCGGCTCCATCAGTCGCCGAGAAGTATATGAGAGGAATCAGTGCCAGATCTGATTAGAGCACCTTTTAACTGTTCACCTTTTCGGATTGGATAAGCTTGCTTTCATGTTTATCCAGTCCCCGCGCCTATAGATAAAAAGATCTATTATTTGCTTGACACCAGTTTTAACGAGGGAGTCCATTTGAGTTTAACAGCCTCTTACAGGGGATCAGATGGATGGGGTGGAGTGTCATCGATGGTAATCAGAGCTCTCCAGCCGCTTCCTGTGGCTTGAAAGGGAGGTGTGAGATTTGATGACGGGGTTTAATCATCTGCCTCTCTGACTCCGAGAGGGCTTCGAGCTCTTCCCATCGAACCCTGCAGTTAAATGGTCTTGAATGTTCTCTCTCGTCACTCCTTCACCGTAATTGTCCCTCCGGTAGAAATTTAAGCTGATTGCGTTATTAAACAAATGTCTGCGCGGCGAGGGGAGCCAAAGGTCACCGAGATCACGCGGCGAATCTGGGACGCTAACGTCTCAAGATGCACAGATTGTATCTGCAGTAGACAGCGGCACAATCAGATGGAGATGGAGACGAACTGTTTTTTTTTTCTTTTTTAGGGGGGGGGCAGGGGGCTAAAAGTGTCTGACAGGAAAATCAAAGACTCCAGTTCTTCTGAGTTCACACTGCTTGTCTGTCTCACTCAGGATTCCTGTGGGACAAGCTTCGCCGCTGAGTGTCAGAACCCAGTCGGAGAAGAAGAAAAAAAAAAAAGTCACTCTCTTTCAACGCATGAGTGGGCGGCGAGTACGAGTGTGTGCGCCCGTGTGTGTGATATTGTGCGCGTGGCTTTTGTATTGGCACTGCAGTGTGATTTTTTGACAGTAATGATGTGGGGCCTTCACAAATTGACAGACGGGGGAAGGAGAGAATGAGAACAAGAATGGGGAGGCGCGAGGAAAAACGAGAGAGAAAAATGTTGTCACACTGCGAAAGCAGCGGTGGACAATAGCAGACTGTCGTTCTGTAGACTCTTCCCTTTCTGCCTTTTCTCTTTCCTCTTGTCAGTCCATCTTCCTCTCCTCCATCTCCGTCCATCCCCATCTTTCAATCCAGGGTCGCAAACTGATGTCGCTTAACACAGCAGGTCAGCCAGGTTCACTCTCACTGAGGAAATGGGGTTAGTTACCTTCAACCTTTACCTGCAAGACAATCCACCATCCACATAAAAACCATTCATGCGACTACAAATGAGATACACGGCACATCTTTTTTTTCCCTTACATTTAGAAATACACCCATTAATCCATGTAATCTGTTAGGAAAACATCCCATTTCCTCTCCTTCCTGGGAAGAGTGTGGAAGGTGCCGCGCTGACACTTCCATTGTTGTCAAGGTGCTGCGGTTTAATGGGGGATTTTGCACAATGGCGCCATTGACTTGACTGAGATTAATAGGGGAGCCAGGGAAGGCGATGGAGTGACTTTACCATAACAATGGCCGCTATCCATCAGTAACGCAGCCCAATTGCATGTTTGTATGAAATAATCCATTACAGGCAACAAAGGGAAAGGCACGGGTCTGCTCTCATCCCCGAGTGTATCCCTGGGGATCTAAATACTTCACCCTCTCCCGCGCTAAGAAAGAAACATGACGCAGACAAGGACGATCGTACACCCCCCCGCCGCCTCGCCTCACGCAGCAGATTACAGCACTGCATCAGATGTAACGTGATGCAATGGATTAGCTTGTCGTAGCACATTATCAGGCTTGTCTATGCACACGAGATGTGCACGTGTGACCTCTTACGATCATACTTTAGCATTAGGATGAAAAATAGCAGCCTTCCTCCAGTGAAGCAAATCTAAATTGCTGCTTTCCTGACATCTTTTACTGCTTCTTCCACCGTCAGCCAGATGCAGCAGCCAGACTACAGTACCTGATGTGACAACATGAATTGGGGATTTTAAGGGACACCAATATTCCCTGTAGGATTATGATGTAGGATTATCCATCCGTGGATCGGTTTGGGCAGTAATGGATTATACAGTATGCAACAGGATTAGAAGAATCTGATTAACAAAATAGTGGTAATATAATCTGATACAGATTAAATCATGAAAAGGTAATAGATTTCTTCTTAAACATAGAGATTATACTACACTATTAATCTCGTTTAAATGATGAGGAGAAAATCAAACTTCAACAAATTGCGTTTTTACTATGCCTCCGCGTCGGCGACAGCCGTGGACGGAGGCTTTATGTTTTTTGGGTTGTCCATACGCCCATACCTCCATACGTCCGTCCGGTCCATTCTCGTGAAAATTATATCTCAGGAACGCCTGGATGGAATTTCTTCAAATTTGGCACAAACGTCCTCTTGGACTGATGAACTGATTTGATTTTGTTGGTCAAAGGTCAAGGTCACTGTGACCTCACGTCCGTCCCATTCTCGTGAATGCGATATCTCAGGAACACCTCGATGGAAATTCTTCAAATTTGGTGCAAACATCCACTCGGACTCAAGGACGAACTCATTTGATTTTAGTGGTCAAAGGTCACTGTGACTAGGGCTGAGTATCGGTACTCGATACCTTTTAAGGTATCGACCGAAACAACCCAGTACCAAGTAGTATCGAAACTTCTTCAGTCAAACGACGCCTGCATTCGATCATTTTTCTGTCCACATATAGAAAAAAAATTACTGATTTGCTTGAGGCGTTATCAGCAGGAACCGCTGTATGAGCACTGTGCAGTGCTGCGGCGTTTAGCTAGCCAGTGGGACACACACAGCTTCCATTCACATGATGGGCATCGACTCAGGTACTCTATTGGTATCGGTATCACTGTAAGGGTACCTGTATTGGCACTGGCATCGTCATTTTTTAAAAGATACCCAACCCAAACTGTGACCTTTCGTCCGCCCCATTCTCATGAACGCAATATCTCATATATACACGTTTTTTTGGCCATAACTCAAGAATTCATTATGCTAATTATGACGATTTCACACAAATGTCTAATAGGATAACATGATAAGGTGACATTTTGGACGGACATGGACGTAAACGGCAACTTTTGGCGGAGGCATACAACCATGAATTCTAGTTACTTTTTTAAGCAGACGGGGAGAGACATGTGATGAATTTTTTGGATTACAATTTATATAAATAACCTTGCCAGTGCTTCAAGTGGATGCCAGTTTGTTTACACTGGAGAAGAGGCTTACAGGCAGGAAGCCGTATGTGTTTACTGGGTTCGGGGGTTGTCTTTTGGAGAGGGTTTCTGTCTGTGAGGTGCCGGGGCTCTGGAGAGCTCTTAATGAGCGCTGATCGCGTTAGGCATGGCATCAGGAGGAGAAAAAAAAGCCGCTTTCGTTGCTATATATTCTCACACAAACGGATCCACATGCGAAAACAGGCGTACGCAAAATACGCATGCATTTAAGCATGTTGCAAATGTTGTCACAACTCTGGGAGCTGCCAGACAAAGCAAAACTCCTCGCATCCTCCAAATAATTACTTTTTGTCTCTTTTTTGGTGTGTGTGTGTGTGTATCTAAAAGGGGAATACTGAAGCTTTTATATCCCTACAAATCCCCCCCAATCCTTTTTCCCTTGGTCCTTTCTCCTCATATCTCTTACCAACCTCCTTCAAACAGCTTGTATCTCCCATACTGTCGATCTCTATCTGTGTTCACTTTGCTTCATCTCTCTTCTCATTCGTCTTTCTTGTGTTGCTTTTTTCTCTCCACCCTCCTCTCTTTCTCCCTCTCTCTCTCTCTCTCTTTCTCTCTCTATATCTCTCTCTCTCTCTCTCTCTCTCTCATTATCAGTCTGCCTTTGTAATCTCGCTGTATTTCCATTTTTTGCAGTAATTTCACAAAAATGATAGGGGAGAAAAAAGAAACCCTCAAACACCAGAATCTCTGGGGGTTTCTCCCAGTTGTTGCCGGAGCTCCAGAATGCATCTGTTTCACTAAACGCCGGCGCCCAAAGTAATTAAAATGATGCTGGAACAAGTGAAGTCCTTGAACCTCCGCCTCTCTCAATCCTTCTCTCTCCCTGTTGCCATGGTGCTCCAGGCAACCAGTGCAACGTGTGGTATGCCACCCGCCACAGCGTTCCATTACAGAATGAGAGCTGCCGCTTTTGCGCTCTCTCAATTTCTCCCTCGCTCCCTCTCTCTATTGCTCTTGAGAAAGTGTGTCATGATTTTTCTCTCAGTAGCCCCCACCTCCTTGACTTCAAAAAAACTGGCAGCAGAACTTGTGCTTATTTAAGCCTCTCGTTCCGAAGACCAACATTGTGTTAACCTTATCGCCGCTAAAAGGTTATCTCTGTTTGTATGCTTGGAATTGCAATCCAATTAACAAGTATAAAAATAGAGAGGTAAAACCAGACTGTGTTTTGTGCAGGGAAAAAACCTCAAGGGTGCTTATACAAGCAGCCAGGTCACTTCATGTCTGTTAGGATTTATTTTGCAATATCGTGCCAGGCCATATAAAGAAAAAGTGGAGTCCTCAAACGGTTATGAGAGACACTGTTGAAAGTGATAAAATAATGCAGCCTTTTTACTCGAGCATTCTTGAAATAAGTTCAGTACATAACCTTTCTTTTGATGTGATGTGCAATAGTGTCTGCCGCAGTAGTAAAGTCAATCCTAAATTTGAGTTATATACTGTAAAGTACAGGTGAGTGACAAATAAGGAGTAGGACGCCCATGAGCTGCCAAAACAGCCTCAGTTCTCCTTGGCATAGATTCAACAAGGCCGTGTAACCCCACTGGAGGGACGAAACACCATTTTTACAAGAGAAATTCCTTCATTTGGTTTTTGTTGATGGTGGTTAGAGTGCTGTCTAAAGTCGAGCTCTGACTACAGGAGTGTTGGGCCGATTTATCCCTCGATTCACCCCTCCTGAGTAAACTGGTCGGGGATCTTGGTCGTTACCGGCTTTCAGCCCAGATTATCTGGTAATGTGAGGGGTTTACAGATACAGTCCTAAATCTCCCAAACTGTTTGATATTGAGAAGTTAAAGTCTGGATGATTATGTGAGTACTTTCCGAGCGGGACCACAATAGCCCATTAGAGAGAGAGAGAGACGAGCCAAAGCAGCTGGCTTTGTTGCCAAGCAACGGTAAACATTCTAGCCCTTGAGGCTAATGTTAGTTGGCACACTACTGTTGACAAATATTAAAACTAAAGGCTTTTACACACTCGCAGCTTTTTTTTTCTAACTTTTTGTCACACAGAACGTGAATATTGCCTAACGTGAAAATGCAACTCTTTTTCCGGACCGAGGGTGATTTTTCGGAGCTTTCGCACCGTGAATAAAGGCATCATCCAATCACGGAACGGGTTGAGTTGCGCCTATATTTATGAAACAACAACACGGAGGGTCCTTTGTCCGAACCAAGACAGCAAATTGTATTACTCCTTTCAACCTTTACAAAGGCAGCGCAGACCAGATGCACTCCTTCCGTTCTTACCTTTCACAATAAAACCCCTAGATATATAATATTCGCAGGCGGGTATTTCGCATTTTCGTGTCATTTATTCATCACGCCCCCGGTGTGTAAAGGCCTTGACAGTTCAAATCTCATCTCCAGTTCTCTCTGAAGAATAGACAACCCGTGTTGACCGTGTCTCCCCCAACCATTTCTCATCTAGGCTTATTTAGCCTTCTGCTTTTGTTTTTACTCCAGCAAATTGTTCCACCACATCACTCTCTGTTTTGTTTAGATCTGCTTCTGCCTGAGTGCATTGCTCACTCTGGCACGATAATCTTAATGTTATCCTGTAGTGTGTGATGCGTCATTATTTTCTTGTAGTGTGTGCACGTTTGAGATTAGAGAGAAGAACATCTGTGAGGTTTCTCCTCATCTCCTCATGTGCGTGATGCAACTCCATTTCAAAATCAGATTTTAAAACTCCTGTAGAGCTCTGAGCACTGAAAAAGCATTATGATTCACATTATTTTCATTCTCATCAAACCTTGTATGGAAACACCTGTATTCATCATATCTCATTTAATTAGCTTTTTCTTTCATTTCTCACTTATCAGTAGAGCAATGGCCAATTTGGAAAGAAATTATTTGACTTTTACTTAACTTTTGTGACATTGCCACAATTGACATTGTGTCCGTTAGTGTGGTAAACTTCAGCTCTTCATCCCAATATTATCATATCCCTCTCTTCCATTCTGCCCCCTGTAACACCGGTGAGCACCGCTACACCTACATGGACTGATGACTCTGCGAAGGTAACGACACTAATGAGCTGACATCAGCAATCCATCAGCATATAGCTACATCAGGGATCCGGCCCTAATACCCATAAGATAAAATACACAGCCGTTTACCCCATGACCTACTTTGACCCGAGAACATCTCTCTTCAAACAGCCACAAAGCACATGACTCATCCTCCCCTCCGAAGCAGCATCTGATTAACACCAATACCGCATCCATGGCGTGTGTACGGATGCTGGCAATGAGAAGCGCCTGTAACTCTCGCTGCCTTGGGCAGGCTTTCCGCTTCCTAGAGTTACATTTGGGAGCCGTAGCCAAGCCTGCTTCTGTGGTATTTTATGGCAGAGCTTGGCCTCTTGATCGCGGGCTGGGTGCAGCCGAGCAGCCTGCCAAGGGCCCGCGTACGACGCCCAGAGCTTGGAATCTGCACATGAAGCTCCACTTGGCAGTGTTTAATTGAAAGCAGGAAGCATATTCTCATGTGAGCCCTCTCGGCTGTCAGCGGGGGGTCCATTACCTCAGGACCATCTCCGTCTCTCTCTGCAGACTGAATCGGAGCTGAACCTGCAGACTGAAAATTGAGACTTTGATACAGATAGAAAGATACGGGCTTGTTTGCTGTCAATTATTTCCTTCCAGATTTTGTGATTGTGATAGGGATGTCAAAATACCAGAAAGGTAGTAGTCGATACCAATCCCAGTGAAATTCCACGATTCTCGATACCAATTCGATACCACAGTAAAAAACAAAAGTAAAACAATCAATCTAGGGCTGTTCCAAATGCCATTTTTTGGGCCTCGGAGCTTCAGGAAAATGGAGAGAGAATATTCAAAGGTATTCGAAGCTTCAAGGAGCAGAGTGGCGCAGCAGGCTGACATGTTCTTGTGGTTGTCTGTCTCCAACTCTCCTGTTTCAGTGCCGCTGCCACACTTCTGTGCACCTCTTCATACAAAAAACAGTGATATCTGTCTGAGAATAACTAATAATAATGAATGTTGAATATGGATAATGAATATTGTTGTCAGATTATTCCTTATTTGATGGGTTATTTTGGGACTTTGACATCATTATTACATACTTATATATACAAAATTAACAAAAAAACGAAGCATTTGAATGTGATTTGGAGGTCTCTAAATAAATCCCATGTACTTCAACACTCCTTTATTACCGTTTGCATACTGTTTTTGTTAGGAAGTTAAACTGGTCATAATACCCTCTCTATTATGTATTTTATATCGCTGTGAAAACATCTCCTTCAAACAACTGGAGTTATTCAAGTTTCTCGTCAAAAACTACATTTTACGTGATACATTTGAACACACCATGATAACGTTAGAATTTACCGTCGCTCAAAATAGAGCATGAACGCATCATAATGTAAATCAATTGTACCTCCTGTGTTGAAATTGGCAGGACGAGCGCTAGTTTAGTTAATGTTTAATGTAGTTTAATGTTAACTAGCTCTCATCCTGCTGATTTCAACACAGATTTGTTGTTCACAATGTAGCATTATCAGAGAAAAAATAGGGTCAATAGTGAGTTTACTGTGTCCCAAACACGTTTTCTATCGTCCTTGAGATGCCGTTAGAGTAAACGAGTACTGTCACGTTTTGGCATCATTGACATCGACTTGGTACCAAAGTATCGGTTATCCCCTGTTGGCCTGGGGAGTTTTTAGACAACCTTGTACCTCTCTCATTTGAATTGCATCACCAGTTGCCCGGTCAAGCTACAAGCACCATTCTTCGCATGAGATTCTGTGTCTCTGCTGTGGTACAAGTATTTCTCTGTATTCCACCTGGATATCCATGAGCTAATAACATTTTAATTTGTCATTTGAGAGTTATTACATGTAGCATTTTAAGCATCAATAAACCATTACCACATTAATTTTGAAAAATTAGTTTAATTACTGCGAACAAATGAGAACATCACCGAGAAGACAGGCTGCCGTTGTCGGCTGCTGCACTTTATTTGCATTCCACAAGACGTCAGCCGAATTGCTCAACAGCACGAGACAGAAAGCATTTATAGTTTGCAAATAAAACCCGCTGCTGAGGGTAGTTTTTTTTGGCTTTTATCTGTCTTCTTATTCATCAAAGCAATTCCACAACTCCAAAGAGAGAGGACAAGCGGGCCCTCTTTTGCAACAACACAGTTGAAAGGAAACGTGGTGTTCGTTTGTGAGAAAAGAAAAGCGCCGCGCTTGCCACCAGCGATGTAAATGGGAGCCCGTTCTAATCACAAGCCTCACTTCACTTTCACGCCGCAGTCAGGTGCGCGCGGAGTGTGCCATGTCGACCAATTTGACAACGAGGTCAAGGGTTGATGCAGTACAAAGACACGGCTGTCTCATTTTGGTCGGCGCGGCCCTATCGGTATCCTCATGTTTTATTCACCGCGCAGGTGGTTCACCTCGCTCTTTTTCCTCCATTCTAATAGCAGCCACTTTATCTGCAGCCCAATTTCGCCGTACGTCTAGCTCCAATACGTTCGCTCTGTTCATGTTGAAACAGTAATCGAGGCGGGAATATTCAGATCATCAAAGTTAAATTGACATAGATCATTTTGTATCCTCAGGCTCCACTCCCTAAAGGTGGAGTAACACCAGCAGATTTTTGGATTATCGCCACACTTTCCCGTACTTAAAACATTCAGGACCGATTATCAAAATCCCTGACAGAAACAGCCGTTTTATGGCAGAGAGGAGTTTATGGCAGACAGACCTGGTATCCATATGTCCTGCCCAGATATGAGTCCCAGTCATTCTGCTGCACCTTCCCCTGGCCCTCTACCGCCCAATCCACTACGGTTGTAAACCCCATTCTCCCAATTTACCTTCCCTTTATGAGCCATTACCAAGTCACGTTATCTGCGGGAAAATAATTTTTTTTAGTGGCCCACTCCCTTTATCGCTTGTGTGCTCCCCCAGTATCTGGTGCAAATCAAATATCTGCCTTTCTGCATGCCTGCCCACTAATCCAGCTCACCTCCCCATCCTTCACCTTCTCTTGGATATGTAAAGAGGGATATATATTGGAGCGGCGCTCTCTGATCTACTCATATAACACTGAGCACACAGTGGTTTCCTTGAGCAAAGCCAGTGTGCTATACGATTGCATTTCCTGACAGTCACAGAGAAGACCCCCAGACACAACGCGAGAAAGGAAAATACACAAACCTAAGGTTTCAGTTCACAGGGGAGTATTTGCTTAAATGTGTCTGGTCTGCTTTTTTCAGAGCTCAGCTCCTGGAAGGTTTTTTTTCTCTCTCGCTCTCTCTCTTTTTTTTTCTTCGGGCCTCCAGCTTGCCTTTCCGTCATGTCTCCTTTCTCTTCTAAGGTGTGTTTTTTTTTTCGCTGTGCTCCGAGACTGTGAATGGTGCAGGTTATACAATCTGAACCGCGTTGAATAGAACCTTTCCATTGGAGCCTTTTTTTGCAGATGCAGCAGAGAGGTTATCTTTAAAGTACAGAAAACAACAAAAGGCACCTCTCACCTCTGTCTCCAATCTGCGAGCCGTAACTCGCATCCAATTCTGCCCACGCCTAGCCGGCGCCGCGCGGCCTCGCCTTCACCTCCATCCCCTTATTTCTGTATTTTCTAGCTTTCTCTCTTTTGTTTTTCCAGCCGATCTTTTGTGGCGAGCGCAACCGCCTCTGCCATAGTTCGGGTCCACGCCTGCAATGACACGTACATCGATTTAATTATAATAAACAGGTAGGGGAGCTTGCCGCCGACTAATCTTAGTCAGCTTGATTAATGATGTTTGTGTAGCCAGAGTCTGAAATTAGCAAGAGATCTAGAAGAATGGTTCTCTCTCTTTCTCTGTGTGTGTATACATGCGTGTTTGGTTTACTGTAAGTGTTCAGAAATGGGCACACTCTAGTTGAACGCACAGGGGGCAGCTCCACTCCCCAATCACTACACAATCTGTGTGCATCACCAATCTCTGAAAAACAATCCATGAATCATCATTAGTTATTATGATAATTACACACATTTCCTACCAAAAAAGCAGTAGCAGCTCTCCCAATACATACTGCATAAACCTCTTAGTGTTACAGAAGTGTTGATTTAAGAGTCTTTTTTTTTTATTTCTAGCATTCACAGCTCTGGTGCCCCTGATAGGTGATGTTTTAGCAAACATTTGTACATGTATTCAAATCCTATTTTTATTACTCCTCTACTGAATGAAACATGATTGCAGCGCAATTATAATGATTGCTCATTACATTCATTTCTCTGTAACCCTCACTGTTGGTATTCTATTTGGACTCTTAATTTACCTGGAAACGGCATGGCACTACACAGGAGACACAAGAAGAAGAAGATAAAAATAAAGCGTCACGTATTGTAAATTATTCCCCGTGAAAAATTTGTCAAAGTGATTCCTTTTTCATTAGTAAGCAAAATATGGATTTGAACTTACATTATTGGTTTCATTTAAATTTTTTGACAGCGCGTTAGAGGACAGTTCAATCGCGCAGTATTGTATTTCATGATGTGGATAATGAGTAATAGGGGTAGCCTGCATATTATCTTGCAGCTCCTCATATTGACAAGCTTAGTGCAACACATTACGACTCAGATTGGAAGCAAGACACTCAATATATATCAATATAAAGCGAGGAATCTCTGTCTGTCTGTCTGTGTGTTATTCCCGTATCTCGAGAACCACGCATCCGATCTACTTCACACTTGGCGGGTGTATTGCTTGGGTCCCCGTGGAGTGTTTTTTCTTTTCGAATTTGGTGCAATTTGGACATGTTCAATATTAATAAACTTTGAATAAACAAGCAACTGGCACTCTGTTCAGCAGCGGAGGCCATGGGCTTCAGGTAGGGTGACCATGTGCTGTCAAACTGCGCATACGTGGGTCGAGTGCAGGTTAACATTTCACCGTCTTTCCTATACGCTATGCCCAACATAACATAATAAATAATAACATAATTCATCTAAACATCATAATAATTCTATAGCTGTTTGGGGCCCTTTTGGTTGGGGCCTCAGGCAGTGGCCTACCTTGCCTAAAGGTAAAGCCCCTGGTGTATTTCAGCAGCGACTTGGGTGTGTGACGCAACTATGTCATGGCAGGTGTATTGCTGAGGACCCAAGGAAGTGTAGTGTCGAGTGTGAAGTTGTTTGTGTGAGCGGTTCGCGAAAAAAAGTTGCAAGCAGCAGCAACACCACAGGCCAAGTATTCGGCACTGCCCTAGTTCGAATAAATAATACAACTCAACACATATTTAGGTTTCATGTATGCAGATGGCGTGGTGGTATGACTGTTCCGGTTATGAATTATTTAGGCACAATACGCACATGTCTGCATGTGTATGCATGTATTTTGGATGCACATCTATGTAGTCAGCCACGTGTTTTTTGCATATATGCAAATGCCGGCACATATGATCTCATGTATATAGAGAACATCAATGGGTACTCAATTGGTACACTGCGCTGTTGAATGGCTGCACATGTGCTTACGCTCAGCAGTCCGCACACATCCGTGCCGTTTCTGTGCACTTTTAGCAGCACTCGAATTATCCTCCCAGGGCGGTTAATGGAGGAAGAAAGTCAAAGAGAGGACGACGCATCCCGTCTCTCTCTCTCCCTCTCTCTTGTCCTACACACAGATAAGGAGATGCTGTACGCCGGGCTAATGTAAGCCCTCAAGATATACTCACCATTTCCCCCCTAATGTTCCACCTATTAGTTATTAATGGAGGAGCTACACACACTGAAAGTGAGCTAGTGAGCCCTGGGATTGGCCGCTCTGTCCCAGCCCTGGCTGGTGTTTTCACTTTGTAAAGCGGGAAGAACAGATGATATCCCCGATCCTAATCCCTCACATAAGTGTACAGCTCTTGAAAAAAAAACATTTCGAAGGCAGAGTTCATGTTCGCCGTTCTCTAAAATGCGACATGATGAATACTTTATTCTGTGCACTACAACCAGGCTTCCTTTATCTCTCTGTCTGTTTCTGTCTTTCCCTCATTCTTGGTCTCTCTGGAATTTTTTTTTTTTTTTTACAGCAACAGAATGATCCAGGAATGACGTATTTTTGTAGGCCAACCAGGAAGTTAGCATCGTCCTGGGTTTACTCAACAAAAAGCCAATGGGATTTTTCCATTGGATTTTGGATTATTGCGGAAAATAAGCTTTGTGGCAAACAAACATTCATGATACTTACACATTTTGTTCAGCAAATTAATCTCCACAAATGAACACCACTTCACTGCTCTCGAAGTGTAAATGAAATTGAAAGAAGTAAAAAGCTAACGTTAGACTATAAACCACGGTTGCATGAGCGCGAGTATACACAACGAGGCTGTAAAGGAGGACGAGTCCACATTTAGTAGTCTCGTTTAGCCACTTGTTAGCTACCGCCTTTTTAAGACACATAAAAGCTTCAAAATTCAAAATATTTACTGACGTATTTTTATATTGTAGAACAAAACGTTAAAATCTCTTAAGCTTGTGTTAACCACAGACCTTATTTTAGGCATTTAACTAAAAGACCCACTCAAAAAACCCATTGACTTCCAGACTGGAGAACCGAAATGGCTGAAATGCTAACTCATTTCGGTGTTTTAGGACTCATTCCTGCACCACTCTATATGGCTTGGCTATGTGGAACGGTCCTTTTTGTTTTCTCATCCCGGGAGCTCTCCATCTGTGGTACAATATTGTGAATGAAGGTCAGTCCCGGGACACAATGGACCTCCGTATCTCTTTGCCACCCTCCGGCCCCGCCCCCTCACCCATTGCCTCCTCTCCGAGCCTTCCTTCCTGCTTATCGGCAGCGCTCACACCTGTGGTGGGCCGGCCGCTCTCTCCAACTCTCGCCAGAGGCCCCAGACAGGATGCTTGCAGATAACCTTTAAATCCAAGAAAAAAAGACAGTATAGGGACAGAGTAGGAGGGAGAAAGCTCTCCATCCACTGCCTGGGATACTGGCAGGCGGCCTGGCTGGGAACGTGCCCAGGCTCAGCTTCATCCCTGAGACCTGGGCCATGGGCCAGCCTCGTAGCTTGACCTAGCAGTATAAGAAGGGCCAGGAAATAAAGGTCTGTCTTCTGTCTTTTAGAGGGTAGCGTTAGCGACGGCATAAGCTCGTGCATCATGCGTATTAAGAGTGAGTCGTGAAGATGGGACTGCTTATTCATCTCCGCTGGCCTTTTGTCTGGAGCACAGCGTCCCATGGCTCTGTGTGCAGCCCGTAACAATGCGTTTCAATTGACAGCAACCACTTAGTCCGTACCTGGTGAGGCAGGGGGGAGAAAGAGCGACAGGAAAGGAAAACAGGAGTTGAAAAAGGAACTCAAACAGCGGGCCCCTTTGGTTTAGAATTACTTTGCTTTTGCAGTAGGAGGTACAGGCAGACCATCATAAATTCTAGGAGAAAGGGTTGCTGTGACGACAGCCCCAGGGGGAAATGTCCAATAGAAACAACAGCCCAGTGTGTATACTTCCTCCGCCTCTTGATTCGGCGTCATTACTCATCCTTCTCAACGTGTGCCTGCCAGCCTCACCACCTCCAAACTCACACACAACAAAAAAAAAAATGCAGATGCTCAGGAAAATTTCAACCAGTGATTTATCGGGCCCTCCAGAAACATCTATACACCGCTGCTGTTATTTAACTTGAATGAGACAAATTGATCAGGATGTGTGCAGGACATAATCATACGTTACTGTAGACGTAAACACTACTGTGCTGTGAAGGTGCAATGTTTTATCTTTTTCTGAAATGTGTCTATTAGCAACTGACCCTCTCTGTCTCCTCAACATTATATTCCCATACAACTAAATTGCATTCTCAATTTTGTTTGTCTTTGATGTATCACAAATGCGTAAGGCAAGGCAAGGCAGCTTTATTTGTATAGCACATTTCAGCAACAGGGCAATTCAAAGTGCTACTAAATAAGAACAAGCTAAAAATAAAAGCTAGAATAGAAGCTAAAATAGAATATAACACACAAGAGTAAAAGATATAGTGCAGTATAAAATAATTATCTGGTTTAATAAAAGGCAGCAGCAAACAGGAAAGTTTTAAGCTTTGATTTAAAAGAACTAAGAGTTGGAGCAGTCCTGCATTTTTCTGGGAGCTTGTTCCAAATACTTGGTGCATAAAAACTGAATGCTGCTTCTGCATGTTTAATTGTGACTCTGGGGACACTAAGCAGACCTGATCCAGATGACCTGAGAGGTCTGGACGGTTCATAACATTGCAGAAGATCAGAAATGTATTTTGGCCGTAGACCATTTTAAGTCTGCGGACGGCCGCAGCAAGTGACGTAGTATAGAACAGTATATCGAGCGACCGTTATTGAAAGTTACGTGGTATAATAACGAGTATAACATGCAGGAAAGTCCACTATTGGCGGGAGGGTGGGGTGGTGGGTCCAACAAGCACAGGACTTTCCCCCTGGAGACCGCTAGTTGTGTCCCATGTAAAACGTAGTCATTTTGAGCCAAACCATGATGTTCTTTTACTAAACCTAACCCAGTAGTTTTGTTGCCTAAACCTAAGTAATACTTAGTTCACACTACACGACTTTAGCCCCTATTTTCCGCTTCCCGACAGTTTTTGGAGCTCTCCTAAAAAAGCCCCAGATCAGAGGCAAATCAGCGCTCGAGCGTCATGTGTGAACTGCTCAAAGATGCGAGCTGAGAGGCTCGCCGATGCCTTGCAGACGCGTTCCAAGCATCAAGCATGCTAAATATCTGGACCTGTTGAGGACCCCGGCCACCTGCTACAGCCAATGAGAGCGCGAGACACGAGTTGAGGGGAAACTTGGGTTGAGGAGGGGTCGCCTGTAAAAATAGAAACTTACTGTATGTGTTGCATTTGCAACACGGAGCAAAGTTGTTATTGCACCTAGAGGAATAAATAGTAAAGAAAGAGTGTGGAATCCGGTGGAAACAGGCTGTACAACAGACAACATCATTAATGCGTCACACGTTTGGTAACACATCATTTACAGTGTATTTCTCACATGGGTTTTTGTGACAAAACGTCGTTTTGAGACTTCATCAGGGATTCCTCCTGGTGAAAGATCAGTCATGTAGTGTGAAAACCACAACGACTTAAAGACTCCCGATTACAAGAAAGCAAGTTGTGCAGTGTGAACAGTTCAATTTACAACATTTCAAACTGTTTCAAACTGTTTCAAACTGTTTCAAACTGCGACCGTAATCCGGGAGAAAATATGTTTCCCTGGAAACGTAATTGAGAATGCAGATTAACTGTATGGGAGTGTAAGTTTGTGGGGAAACAGGGTTGCATTAGGGATACAGCCCACAGAATGCCACAGGCGTCGACATACAGTAATGAGGGCAGTGGCTGCATGCCAGAAAAACGCTACCAAATATTGATTGATTACGAATAACTCAAATCAATGACAGTTCCTCATGTCTTGTATCGTTACGGCGCTTTTTAATAATCCTTTTAATTAGAAAGCCATCCCAGATTAGCTCTTCAAAAATAATGAATGCTTGTGTGTACATGAACTAGCACACACATCAGTGTCTAACCATATTCATCATATTTATATATATTATGTTATGCAGGCTAATGAATACATGTGTGCATGGGCTTTCCTACACATTAATTATGCGTGACACAGAAGCCTTTTTTTTCTTCAGACTCCCCAAATAAATGCAACATAATCAAAGTGAATGTTTCATTATTCTTGAATTATTTGTCCCCTCACAAACTAATTACTATTATCCAGAACACTCGAGGTGTTAAGGGCAGTCCTCCAGGCACTGTGTTTTCCCTGTGTCCTTACGCCAAGGTTTACAGGTGCTCGAGCTGAGATATGACAGCTAATGCTTGCTCATTAGTATTGGAGTGTCAATATAGCAAGGGGCTAAGTGTGTCCCCGAACAGCGGAAAGGAATCGTCGAGAAAACCGAGCGGCAGCCTCACTTGTGTAGCGTCAATGTGCGCGGTGAAGTGAGGCCACCAGGTGATTGTGAATGGCTAATGAGGTCTGCGGTGGGAGCTTTGTAGAAAACTTTAACAAGTCGCTACCAGCGTGCTGCCACTCACCGCCGGGGGAGGGATGAAAGAGTCTGCGGGGAGAGCAAAGATGTCTCTGTGTACAAGTCCTAATGAATAGAAAATACAGCCAACAGAACAGGGGAAGATAAGAGCACCCAAGACTGACAGCACATATGCATGACGGAGTACATGTGCTCAGATATAACAATTATGGAAGTCTTTTCGTTCGATGTATGCAAGCGAAATATTGTTACTGCTTCAATGCTCAATTGAGTGGTTGTTATGCAAATGTATTAGGCATCTGGAGGCATACTGATATTCAGTTATTCAGTGTAGCATTACAGCTATACAGTATGTAGCAAGAAGCATGTTGCAATGACCTTTAATAACAGAGGTCAGATCTGACCTCAGGCTTATAAATGGATTGTATCCTAAAGGAATTGTCTTTATATTGTTAAAGGGCGGAAACCAGACCAGACTCCATTCACAAAAATTTTAATTTTACCTCGCAGGAGTTGCTGGTCTACCGCTGCATCGATGGGTTAGTTTGTTTGGGTTATTGGGTGACTTTCGGGAACATTAATACACCGACTATAAGGATGTATATACACTGTACATATAGCAGCGTAATCATTCAGAAACCTACGTCAGGACATGTGGGAAAAATCTTTTAGAAGGGCTTCGGAAAATAACATTTTGACACTAAAACATACATACTTTGACCAAAATTTGAATGTTTGGCTTTGAATACATAAGGATGATTTTCATAAATCCATGCTCTAGATCCCTCTCCATGAGGCTTTCAAGGTCACTTTGGGCTTTTTAGGCTCAGATTAAATACAATTGTCAACCCAGGTCAAGCTGTTTTAAGAAAAGAATGAACAACTCCAAGACCTTGGCACGCAAGAGAAGAAAAAGAAACCATACAGACAGAGAGAGGTTTAGCTGAAGCATTTCTCCACTTTGGTCCTAAAACGAGCAGACAGCCCAAGCAGCCCAACAGGTCACCTAAATCACTCACCCGCTGAACTGAAGTCAGTGGCAGCAACAATGCTATCTTCAAACGCAGCAGATTATGGGAAATCCCCTCAATGGACTCCAACAGCTCATGGGAGCGAGTCCTGAGCACCACGGGAGTGTTCTGTTCAGGCACAGATAGACAGCTGGTGTGGATCATCATGGTGATTCAGGACAATCGGCAGGGAAGTGAATGTTGTGTGCTGTGAGGAGAATAGAATCCACTTCCGCTCGCATGATTTCCGTCTCGATCTAGCTGATCTGGGGTCGCTCTGCCTCTGGACATAACGCCGTTTCAGACCTAAGAGCTTGAACCCTCAAATTGAATCTCTCAGATTTGTCCGCTACTCCTAATGAATTCCAGAAAACTGCAGTTTGTCTGTCACTAGCCTGAAGGCGCCTATGGGGTTGGGCCTTGGTGGAGAAGAACTGGGCAGCAGCACTGGGAGGCTTTGTGTCAGACCGGAACATGCGACGTGAGGATTATCTCAACACAAGGAAGAGACTGCATTTGTACAAATGGGTTGATGTTAGACGAGGTTAGATGCCGCGAAAAAGCTAATTCATGGATGCGTAACTGGCCAGCCACCAAATCGTTTAGTTCATTTCCAGCCTTGTTTATCCTTTGTTGTTTTGTCTCAGATGCTCTTGTTTTTCACACGACTACTCAATTTCCTGGCAATACCGGCACAATGAGGAGGGAAAAAAAGGTGCGTGCCAAAGCAATATGAATCCTCGCAGGATTAATTTGCAGCTGATCATGTCTCAGAGCTTGGCAAAACGTCACGTAATCTTCCAACTTCCAAATAAACAACAAACATAATTGAGTTTGCTGACTTGGCAGGGGGGAGAATGTATTGGATCATGCTTTGCATATAGAGGGTACGTCATTTGAATTTGAGTATAGTAAAAAACAGTTGTGGTGGCAGTTTCTGTTAAAACAAGACACAAACCAACGTAACAACTTGTCTTTCAGTGAATTTAATAAAAAGGCATACATTAATAACTAAAGCATCTGCAGATGGACTCACGAGCACAGCCACCTGTTGTGGACTGTGGCAAGTGAGCCCCGAATACAAAGAGTAGTCAGTATTTATACATTTAAAGCATAACACGAAGATAAGTGCAAAGAAGAAAAGAAGAGAAGGATAGAAAGTGTATCAATGCGTCAGCACACAGCAGACAACAGAGCATCACAAGACATAACAAGTATTTCAGCAATCTGTTGTTTGCAGTTACAGAGACCTAAAATGTCAGGTCACTGTCCTATGGTGACGAAGTTGAACATGTGAGGCCCTGAGATTATCTAAAGGTACAGTGTTAAACTGCAGATATGAAAATTGCCATTACACAGTCAACAAATAAAAACTACAAACAGACGGCGGTTGTCAACCCGCGGTGACTGCTGTTAATGGGCGCTCTCGTGCACCATTGAGGCCGTTGGTTAATATTAATGAAAGGTGCACGCCATGCAAAAGGCCATATTTATTCTCATATTTGCTCAGTGAACCGGGCAAACTGCGGACGAGCCTCCATCAATATCACTTTGCCCCACCCGCAGGGCTCCGCTCTCTTCTTATTGGATGTTAACGATGTATACACCTGCGCCTGTGGCGGCAGACCCCCGCTTTGGACCGCGGCCATCGCTCATGATGGTGCTGGCCCACGGGCGCGGGACGCCACTGGCAGGCCGAACCAGCCGGCATCTGTTGGGGGTCGGCTGGGCCGCGGCTCTGAAGGGCCCGGGTGCCTGCAGCGATTTATTACCGGACCCAAGTCGCCCCCCCCCCACCACACCCGAGAACTCTATTCCACGGGCTGAGTGGAGGCTTAATCAGAGCTGACATGCGGAGTGTCCTTGGGTGGACTGACATAGCGATTACAGGTGTGTGTGTGCGCAGGTTGCCGTGGCAGTCTGCAGGCAGTGAGAGACGCGTTCTGTATTATAAGCAGCGGAGTGAAAGGATACAGCAACAAATGTCTTATGCAATCTCAAAGTTCCTTGACTGGGCCACGGGCGCGGCAATGACAGGAAGACGATAACGCGATGCAAATGAGGCCCCCCTTTGTGTCTGTGTTTGTGTGAATAACCCATGTTTGTGCCTGTATATATAAACATGTATGCAAATGTGTTTACATCTGCAAGCCAAATTAACATAAATGCGTGCACTTCATTGATAACTGAGCTCCGTCGGAGTATTTCTCGTGCATGCGTCTGTTATTGTTTTGCTCACTCTCTCTCTCTGCTGCTTGGTGTGAGAGAATCACACACTGCAGCAAAAGAGAATACTTCTGGGACATCTCCTAACATCTGCCTGCATTTCTCTGACCTTCCCCTCGGTGCTCTAGGACTTTCTCTCTTCCTCTTACGTCTGTCTTCCCTTCCCACTTTCTCTCCTTCAATCGGCAGGAGTTTGCAAACATCCTTTCAAAGTTCATTTTCCATCCAATTCCTCATCATTTTCCATCCAATTTAATCTTCAAATCATGTTTTCATTGTCAAACAAGCGGAAAAGTCTGATTGTTTTCAGGAAACTTTTATCCTCTCCATGACATATCGTGGGAAATGAGTCGAAATGAGTTCTGTGTGTCATGACTGTTGTCCCTGAGGAGGTGCTGCACGAGTATAGAGTGAAGGCGTACACTCTGAGCAAGAGCTGCGTCTGGCATTAAGTCAAGCACGTTGAATGTGGTCACTGGGCAAGGGTGACCCTTGTCACCTTTTATGTTTGCTGATGTTTGTGCACAGGATATCAAAAGGCTGTGTCGAGGACAGAGTCTAGTTGGATGATATTAAGGTGGCGTCTCTGATGTTTTCTCATGATGTCGTCCTTCTGGGTTTGTCGGATCGTCACCTCCAATATGCAGCGGGGAGGTTTACAGCTTGAGTTTGATGCAGCCAGGGAGACACCATGGTTCTCTCATCTGAAAAAGGTTGATTACTTAGTCCAGGTCAGAGTGAAGCAACGTCCCTGAGAGACCCACATAGACCCGTTTTTAGCAGGAACGGCAGGTCAACAGTAGATGTCACATAGAAGTGTTGTGCATCATCTGAAAGCTGAGAAACCTGAAGATTAATTTGAGATGCAGCTCAACACGCAGTGTCAAGTTGTTCTGATCATAAATCAGAAATAAACATGAATGAATGCATTAGAATAAATTGTGACAGTCTATAAGGGCTTAGAACATTACGATAGAAGTATATGATGGCCATTGCCATGCTCTGTTATGTCTTCTAAGTTGTTGCAGCAATTTTTGGGTTACCCCAGAGGGTAAATGTTCATCACTGTTGAAGACATGTTCTTTGCTTCAACCTTCAAATGAATTATTTTCAACTTAACAGCCCCTCAATGCTGTGCTTGTCTTGTCAAGTCTTTGGGGATATTACTTCACATGATGGGCACAAAGCTGCTACATTTCTTTACATTTCTTACAGCCAGTTAACTAAAGAAAGAACATAGACCGCCCTTTTCAATACTTCAGTCCAGTATTCACGCTCTGAATCTAAATGTTTTGTAGCTCTGTTGCCAGGCATGTACTGTAATAGACAAGCATTGCTTATTACCCAGGCAACGCACTTTTGGACTCCAGATGGTACAATTCTCTTCTACTTTATTCTCTGAGACTTGAAAAGCTTGAAATGTGACTTGAAAATGGAGGGATAAGAAAATTACTCTCACCGCAGATTTCATCTTATTTGAACTCTGAACACTCTCTCCTTTATGCTTTTACCTTTTTATCCTGAATTCTCTTCAGGTCATCTCCTTTTAATCACTTCTCTTCTATTCTTCCTGCCAACTTTCCACAGATGTCTCTTTTTTTTAACAATTTGTTTCTCCCTCTTATTAAAGTCTTTCATTGTTGCCTCTGCTTCACCAACATATTTTCTCCCCATTCCCCCTCTGCTCTCTCTACACTCTCGCATCATTTTTTTTAGCTGATGTTGCATGTGTTTCCTGCCAATATGGGGCGTAGCTAACAGCACAGCTTGATCACACTCATCTGTTGTTTTTCTTACCAAGATCTCCGAGATGTGTCAGCGTGACAGAGTACATCCAGTGTTTTTTGTCAGAGGATATGGACAGAAACTTCTTCTTATAGCTGCTGCTTTGAATTGTCAAGTCTCTTACATGATCATTCCCAGATGATCTGAACGCAGCATTTGTTTTCTAAGTGGTGGCTTCCTCTTCCTTCTTTCATTAAGATAGATTAGCTTTTACTGGAAGGTCATTCCTTAGGGGCGTTACTCACTATCTCTGAGCAGGAAGGGAAGGAGGGAAGGAAGGAGTAAGACAGAGAGAGAAGGCGAGGTAGTGACAGGGGGTAGAGCGGGTGGGTGGCTCTGAGATTTTGTTGCCACATCAGCCCCCCGGTTGTTAGTCGCATGCTCCTCCTGTAATGAGACAGCCGAAAACCTCCGTGGCCGTTTAAAAACCGCAATTAACATGTATGAGCGCGCTGGTCCTGACGAGACGAGTGTCAAACTGAGAGACGCTAATTGGCTCTCTGGCGTAATAGCACAGCATCCTGCAAGCAAATGGAGAAACACACACAGAGTGACGCTGACAGTAACACATTCACAGACGCACAACATCTCGGATCATTTTGAGTATGGATGAATGGTTGTAGTTATTGTGTATGCGTATATATAGCTTTGCAACGTATTCTCATCCAACAGTTCGTATAATATAGTCCGAAAAGTTATTTTTCATTTTTCGTGCGATTTCCTACGAATGTTCAGCAACACGTGACGCACGTGTCAATTACAGCTATGTTTATCAAACATAAACTTCCGTCTTCACAGTAAACAACTTAGGTTTAGGCAACAAAACTATTTAGTTAGGTTTAGGCAGCAATACTACTTAGATAGGTTTGGGAAAAGATCGCGGTTTGGGTTCAAATAACTCCGGAAGTGGTGTAACTTAAGTATGGAAAATACGTAACAAAAACAACTTAGTTAGGTTTAGGAAAAGATCGTCGTTTGATTTAAGGTAACACCAGAAGTGGTGTAACTTAAGTACGGAACTTACGTGAAAAAAATGCTTAGTTAGGTTTTGGAAAAGATTGTGGTTTGGTTTAAATTAACTGTGAAAAGTGGCGTAACTTAAATACGGAAGATAAATGACAAATAAATCAACATTCACTTCTGGTTTCATACAGGGTACAAACATCGGTCTCATGGGCAAAATTCCTGTGTTTTTTTTACCCACTCATCAACCCCGACCTCCTCCCTACATGGCGTTTTACACTCTTTATACTTCCCTGGTTACGTGGATTACATACAAATACATTTTGTGGGATGTATCCGAATTACAGTGCATTACTTTTCATAGGAATAGCTACAAACAGTGTATGAAAATGTTGTGTCTTTGTGTGCTCCAGTTCAGGGAGTCTCCCTCACCCACCTCCAGTCATATTTATGGCACCGGGCAATCCTCCATTAATTAGAAAGAGTGTATCACCGAGATTAATGCCGCTGATAAAGAAGTTAAGCTGATGACTCTGTGCACAAGGGAGGCAACGTGGGTTTACACGGGACGTGAACTACACCCCCGAGATAAGTGGGTATTACCAGGACTAAGATCTAAAGATGCCAGCATCAAGTAACAAATCAAGGCAACTCTTATTTAGCTTATTTTGGGAGTGGGGAACAAGGTGGAAACAGCTTCAACTGCGATGAAAAGCTTTGGTGTGACATGAAAACGAGTTGCTTCAGGTTAATGTGACATTCCTTTAAGCCCATGAAGAGAGACCTTGTGCTTGCATACCTTGGAATTTTTGCATTTAATTCTCTGTCATACCCTCAAAACATGTTTTTTTTTAGCTAAAAAATAACATTCAGATGGTGTTGTCACCGGATTTGGAAAGTTTCCAGTTTGAGAAGTCAGAGTCTGGCATAAACAGTCCTGACCCTCTCTGACTTTTTCTTCCATATTTATTTTCAGGTGGATTTGAATGTTTATCCTTTTGTCAAAATGTTTACTATCAGCCGTGCGATTAAGGTCATGCTTTTTCAGGATGTCAGGGACAAGGCGGTATTGTGGTAAATACAGTATCTGGGCACACAGATTGGGCTTACTATTTATATGTGTGCTGTCATGTTTGTGGGTGTAAAGCAAAGGCAGAGCTGCAGTAAATACAGTATCTGTTAGGGCTGCTTGATTATGGCAAAAATCCTAATCACGATTATTTAATAAGACTTTGGAAAACGTCATGCATTTAGAAAAGAAATTTTGTACATTTTAATATTGAAGAAATGCATCAATCTAGTGCATTTTGAGAGCAAAATTAAGAGGCTAGATGTATGAAGAACATGCTCTTGTAAACAATTTAATCATAAACACATTAGTTGTTTAGATAGTAGGGCTGTCAAAGTTAATGCGACAATAATGTGTTAACGCAAATTCATTTCAATACCACTAATTTCTTTAATGCAACTTGCGATTTTTAGATTGTAGGGCTCAGTTTTAAAGCTATAGAGTGAAGATACTGGCATTTTTTCTATGCTAAATGCAGTACCTGTGAGGGTTTCTGGACAATATTTGTCATTGTTTTGTGTTGTTAATTGATTTCCAATAATAAACATATACATACATTAGCATAAAGCAGCATATTTACCCACTCCCATGTTGATAAGATTATTAAATTCATGACAAATCTCCCTTTAAGGTACATTTTGAACAGATAAAAAATGTGTGATTACTTTGCGATTAATCACGATTAACTATGGACAATCATGCGATTAATTGCGTATAATCGATTGACAGCCCTAATAGATAGGAATGACGATGACAATGAGACGGGGTCTGTGTTTGAAGACAGGTTGGGTGGGTTGCCGACATCGAGGACAGTCTGCCCCGGATGACAGTCGCGCTCGCACGGAGGAAATGCACCCGGTCAGAGCCAGCCAGCGCCGGGGTAAAGTATGTCGAAAGCGGCGCGCTGGATTTATAGCACTAGACAAAACGAGAGCTTCATTGCGAAACCGAATGCGGGTACAATAATCATTTTTCTTGTTTTCATAATCACGGAAGCCCAAATCATAACTGAATGGTGTGCATGTGTGCGAGCGCTTGTACGTCTATAAAAGAGACAGATGGCGTGGTAAAGAGAGCTGGGGGGAATGAAAAGTGGCCTATCAAATGTTTCAGCCATCCATTTCCAAAATGTTGCATGCTTTGATGCCCCAAAAAGACAAAAATCCAGCATTTACTTTTATGGGACCCATTACGAGTCGATACATTTTTGCGACTTAGCAGGGCAATAACTTGTCCTCCAAGATGTGCCGCTGTGATGTATTGTTTTATTTCCTTTTGTACTTCTCTCATGTTCTCAGCTGCCCAACAAGTCAGCACTTATCTGATCCTTTACTCTCCTTCACATTTATCTCATCTCTCTCTCTCTCTCCCACTGTTCCCTCCTGAAGCTGGGTGACCTCTCTCCTACTTCTATGTCTCTGTGGAGTTTTATACAGATAGCTAAGGAAAAGTTTAGCATGCCTTTAAGGGATAATTATCAAACAGTAAAACTCCCACACAGCTCTCGCTGGGTAATTACATTTCCCCCGTTTCTCCTCTTTTTTTTTTTTCCTGAAATGAAACCATCAGTTTTTAAAGCCTTGACAATCGTCAATTCCCCGGCGTTGTTGCCCCTCAGACTTCTGAATGAAAACTGAGAGGAGTAAGTGTTGCCCATTATGTTTCCGCTTATAGGTTTTTCCTCTATTCGCACATTTTGTTTTTCTTCCTCTTTCTCTCTCCTTCTCTCTCATTCTTCTCTTGCTTGGTCTTACAGTACATTCACACAAACAAAACACAGACCATTTGTATTCTGGGCAATTACGTTCAATTTGTAAACCGGCGCTGAACTTTAGTAGAATTATATTTTGCTAACAGGCCTAATGACATTTAATGGAGCATGATTTATTCATTTCTCTTTCATCAGGTCAAGATATGCCACAACTGGGGAATTGAATAATAGCAGATGTTTTTGTTTGCAGTTTTCCCTGCTGTCTAATGTTGTTTTGTGCATCGGCAAACTTGTTGCCAAGACTTTACCTGTGCAGGCTGCAACTTTAATAACCTCCCATTATTTATTGATTCAACTATCCAGTATGCACAAATTAATTGGCTGCACAATGGATCTTATGTTTCTAATACGTCATTGAAGCCTTAAGGGAAAAATTAGCCAAACCCGCAGATGATTTCTTACTTCCATTCTGTAGCCAAGATCTAAGACTACCTGCAGAGGCTATTGCTTGTTTGCAACTTTCAGATCTTTTAGGATTAGTTGTACTCACAGTTATGCGTTGGCCTCTCTGTTGTTCTTACAATTTGGTCCATTAAGCAATAGGGATGTCACAGGAACTTTGGTACCAAGTTGATGCCAAAACTCTGAAAACGTGACGGTAGAAAATGTGTTTGGGTCGCAGTAAATTCACTATCGCCTTCATCAAAGAGTATAGAAGCAAAGAGATGAAGCAAAGAGATGAAACTCAGTCCATTCTGGACTGAAAGCGCTTATTATGTTTATAATATTTTATTGTTTAACACAGGCCATTTCAGTAGAATGTGACAATAATATAGAAATAATTTAGTTTTACTTTTGTACGGCACTTTTTAGACGGATGTTTTACTGGCGTCCGGTAGTCCCTTTCAGTCCAAAATGGCATAAGCGTATAGCTTTGCAGCTGGGCGCTGATGTTGCAATAGAAGCAATTGACTTTCACTTCTTGGCAGTATACGTTCTTTGCCCTTGTCCTACCGATTTCAACATGGGTGGTGCCATTGTTTGACATTATGGGCGAAGGTAAATTCTAACGTTATCATGGCGTGTTCAAATATAATCTAGTAAAACGTAGTTTTTGGCGAGAAACTTAAATAAATCCAGTTGTTTGAAGGAGACGTTTTCACAACAATATAAAATAGATAATAAAGAGGGTATTATGACCAGTTTAACTTCCTAACAAAAAAACAGAATTGGTATCAAGAATTGTGGAATCTCACTGGTGTTGGTATCCACTACTAAATTCCTGGTACCGTGACATCCATATTCAGCACATGCCTTTGCTTTTGAAGAAAACAGAGGTATTTAAACTAAAAATTTAAGTGTGTGGCTGATTCTCAGTGTGCCATTATTTATATGCTTTGTGATCTATCATTCTCTCAGAAGGTGTTTTCTCTTCCACACACTGTCATATTGACTTTGTCCTTACGGAATTGTTCTATTACTCTTGCAAAGACAACCGGTAGACTCAGCCGGCTACACATAAATTAATCTCTACATCCCAATACTGCTTCCTTAAGCACATTCTACCTCAGGAGGTGGAGAGAGAGCTAATAGGCAAACAAAAACAAAGTGTTTGCTTAAAAAAAAAAAAAAGAAGAAAATCCGATAAGACAAAAACATAACAGATTGACAATGGAGCCGGCTGACAGAGTGGAATCAGACATTGTAGTGATCAGGACGGGGGACTCTGTGCTCGGCCAGCAACGTGGCTGCCAGCCTGCTCGCCTGCCAGGCCAGTCAGCACCCAAATGCATTCAAATGATATTCCAGCATCTGTCTTTGAGATTTTTCCGGCACAAATCAAGTATATTAAAGAGGGATGCGCCTCCTTCACGTCCTCACTTCGCTTTTCCACACACTCCCTCTCTGGCATTTTTGTGTACACATTTCAATTTGGTGCAACAGCTTCCTCTCTGAAACAATAGACTCTTTTTCAGATGTGTTCCTTTTCTCCCCCAGCACCCTGCTTCATTTTCCAAGGTGTTCTTATTTAGGGAGACGATAGCGCCTCGGGACATAGTCATGCAGGCTGGGAGACACACAGAACAGGTGTTTTTCATTTTTTTCTCTCCCCCTCCCTCTCCCTCTCTCTCCCTCTTACTTTCTACAAAAACGAGTGAAGTTCCTCCCCACACATCATCACAGCGCCCGTCATTGTCGTCTGGATGATGAAGAGGCGTCGGGGTTGTGTCTGCAGTTTGCTATCTCTGTTGTGTTTGCGAAAGCCGTGCTTATCAGATCCGAGAAAAGTACCTGGCTGACATCTCAGCGGCAGTCCAAAAAATGTAAATTGATAGCCATCATAACAGGACGTGCAGCCTGGAACAGTAGAAAACGGTATATATTCTGGCCTTTCAGTTTTACTGATTTGAAATTTGCTTTTCTTTTTTATTTATGGAGCCTCACACCGCAACCTTTTGCACTTGAATCCTGTCTCCATGTTTCCCTCTCTTTACGCCCACACATACACTTCCATGCACACCCTTAATGCACATACATTAATTCACTCCAGACCTCATCCCCGTAGCCTCTCATGCAGCAGTGCAGAACATTCATCTACATTGATCAAGGCAGTCTATATCTGCACCACTGTTCGTCCTTCCCCTCTCATGCTGCCTAATGAACTTGCTGGGGCTTAATGCAGCCGAACAGACCCCTACGCTCCATACCAATGAGCCACCGCAGGCCGCTCCGCCTTCATCTCATGATGCAGTTAGCCCCAGATATGCGCAGGTAGACTCCTTCAGGCCCGAGGATTGAGGGTCTTAAGGCGGCGTGATTGGCAGACAAATTTAAAGCCGTTCATTAAGTCCACATCAACGTGATTGGGACAGTTTAGCTTCGCTCCATTCTGCGGGATCCAGCAGACCTCCGTGGACGGAATGCACCATCCTGACTTAACTATTTTCTTTTCTCTCCGTCTTTCTCTGTCTTGACTGTCTCTGAAAATAGAGATGTCTTCACAGACAGATTGTGGGTTGCAGGTACGGACAACACCTGTCTTCTGCATCTGTGTTCCCACCAAAAGACAAACTTGTATACCTGTGTAGTTGCAGAGTATTCATGCAAAATGAGAACACCAGTGGGCGATGTGACAATATACTTTTATGTGATTTGACTAGAGCTGAAACAACTAATCAATTCACAGATGGACAGACAATGAATTGGCAACAGTTTTTGTCTATTTTATATCATTGTAAAATTAATGTCGTTGGGTTTTGGACTGTTGTTTGGAAGAAATTATAATTTGAAGATGTGACCTTGGGCTCTGGGTTTGTATGGCATTTTGCGACAAATCAGTGAATCAATTAAACGAAAAATTAATCAGAATATTTTAGAGCTGCATCGACGATAATAAGTTCTCAAAAGTTTTCTGGCAAGAGCTATGCTATTTGAACCTAATTATAGGGAAAATAATACGGCTGCCCCCTCCTAGTCGATTAGTCGACCATTCGGTCGTTTTGGTCTTAGTGGACTAAGATTTTTTTAGACAATTAGTCAGCTTTAGTCTATTTTTTTCATGCTGAAAGACTTATTTCCTGTTGATTAAATCAACTAATCGATTAGTTGACAAAATCGTATGAGTGTTAGTCGACTAAGAGTTTTTCTTTGGCCGAGGACAGGCCTAGAAAATAGAGACAAAGTTCTGAGACTGTTGTTTTAGTAAGTAGAGTTTTCTAGGAAATGATTAGGATTTATGGGTCTTTATGGGTTTGTTTTCACCTTTAATTCATGTAAATCATGCAAAACAACAATTTCAATGTGATTATTTTATCAAGAAACTATTCCCAATTGAATTTAACTGAACTCACAATATACTGTACATGCAGTGACCAGAGCCACCCCTATAGAGCCCAGTCACCGTACCTGAATCATGTGCCAATGACCTTCACCTACATCATTAATGCCAGCAGGGGGCGATTTGTTTAATTGAGGAAGTTGGGTAGGATGGTGAATGAAAACCCATAGCACCTCATCAGTAAACAAGTGACATAATTGCAACACATCTCTATTGCTCCCGAGGCGATGGCAGCGTCCATTCACTCTAGTTATGCAGTTGTCAGACCTCTTTATGTGTGGCGTTACCTAAGCATCCATTATCTCTGACATATTGCAATTAGCTCTGTCCAACGCGATGATATTGATGACGCGTGCAGATGGAGACGGCTGTGCCTTTTACGTTACTCATCCGCCTGCGCGCCCAAACAAACTGTACACGCGCACACATGTGCACCAAGCCACAAATAACACACACAAACTGTGCTGTCATTCTGTGGGCCGTAACTGCGCTGGATGATGGGTCTTTCTTTCTCCCACTGTCTGCCTCTCCATTTATATCTCCCTCCAAGACCAACGCATCCATCCATCTCTGACCTCCCTCCTCACCGTCTGCTACTCTGTCACTTTCCTTTCTCAGCCAGCATGCAATGAGTCCAGCACCCTGCTGTTGGTGAAATGGAAAAGCACTATATACCTTTGGCAAATAACATTTTGTACATGTAACTATGTGTGCGCACACACGTGGGGGGATTTAAAAGAGATGGAGATTCACCCGGTTCCTTTTCCATTATCGCCTCATTACAAAAGTCTGCGGTTCTCCGAGTGTACGGATGGATTGCGGCGAGTTTTCCATTTGAAAATGGAGCTAATGCCCTGACTCAGACTGCAAATTACTCTGCAGATTCTCATCATTGCTGCCTGGCAGATGGATTTGAGCCAGTGAACTCTGGCCCTGTTGGACTAGTTCACATTCCTGTCTTGTTTCAAGATGCTCTGACATTTGGTACCTGCAGGAAAAAAAGTAGACAACCTCCTTATAATGTCCCAGTCTAGACAGTCTATACAATTCTTCCGGTGCAGTCGGTCCCATTAAAGCTGGGGTTGGCAACATTGGAGTAAGCTAGATTTTCAAAAGCATCCAACTGAAAACTCTTTTCCAATGAAAGTAGCTAGCAGCAGTAGCTCCAAAAGTCGCTAAATCTAACAAGAAAGTCGCCAAGTCGGCAACACTGACAGCCCGTCCCTTCAGGCTTCCCTCCAAAGCCACTCCCCCCGCAATTATTATGAACGTAAACAACGAACATGGCTATTGTTAGTACTAGTGGGCAACCTCCCGCTCTGAAAAGAGAAGCCAATGCAGAAGTGCCTTAAACTTGCATTATTTCTAATAGCCAGCAGGGGGCGACTCCTCTGGTTGCAAAAATAAGTCTGATTGTATAGAAGTCTATGAGAAAATGACCCTACTTCTTCAATACAGCATGATGTTCATTTAGTAAATTATAATAATAATAATAATACATTTTATTTGGTGGCGCCTTTCTGGACACCCAAGGTCCCATTTAGAGAGTCAAATAGACCATAAAGCAGGGTATGCTTTAGGGCGTGGCTTCTTGTGATTGACAGGTCACTACCATGGCGTTGTCTGGTCTGGGACATGTCCGTGTTTTTGTCTTACAACTTTAACCCTTTCACAGTGTGTTTTCAATTCATGAAAGTTAATTGTAACATTTTTGTCACCTAAAAATGTCTTATTCAGCATTTAGTTGTACTTAGTTCATGTTACTTCTGGTTGCAAAAAAACAAGATTGCGACGGAGAAAAGGCTTCAAAACAGCAGTCCACAAACCAATGGGTGACGTCAAGGTGACTGCTGTACTTCCACTTCTTATATACAGTCTATTGTTAGTATTCACAGCTGTCAAGCTAACAGCTTATGAAAGAATCCGGTGATCCGGTGCGCAATGAGTGGACGGGCAGAGTGCACATTTATTTTTTTTGTCAGAGCATTTGATTTATTCATTGCTGTTGGGATGTTACGGGAATTTCAACTAATATAACAAAAAATGTTTCTAGAATATATTACCTACCCTAGCTTTAATATGATTTGTAGTGCAAGGATATGATCGGTTATGTTTCTGTCCAAATGTATTCAGAGTTATTTGTCATTCACTTAATCGCAAGTCACATTGTTAGATAGTGAATATTTATATTATAGCCTTGATAGTTTTGCTGGAGGATCCATCAGGTGAATAGGTATTGTTGTCAGTATTGTGATGATTTGTATGTGTATTCATTTAGTCATTCAGGTTCAACCATTTTTAATAGCTGATATTATGAACAGTGTGTTCCATCGGTTGCAGTTGTCAGCCAGATATTTTATGCACTCTATTAGCTCTCTGCTTATTTATTTCCACGCTGTATCTATTCTTTTCTGCGGTAAAGACTCAATTTCCCCCGCGGGGATCATTAGAGTTTAATCTAATCTCATCAAATACCGCCATTTAGAACCAAGGTATTTAGTCCTAAACCGTTTGGGGGCTGATCACATGTTTTTCAATTGTAATAGGCAGAGTGGAATAAACACAGTGAATGAAATGCCATCCAAAAAAAAAGAAAACCTCAACCATTTTACTATGTGCTAAATAATCAAGGAGTGCTGCACATTATCTCCCTAAACTTAAGAAGGGAGCCTTCCTCTCCATCTCAGGTGCTCTCCCTTACACCCAAAGTACAACTGATTTTACCACCCGGACTGCCGTCTTTGTTCCTTTACACGCTCCACTGGAAGAAGCAGCAGGAGGACCAGAAACGTAGGAGGCGGAGTGGGAGAAAGACAAGGAATAACACGAAGACAGCGGAGTTAAAGTGCACGACTGCAAGAGAGAGCAAGAGAGAGATAACTGCGAGATAAAGACAACTGAAAAGGGCGCTAGAGACGGACAGAAAGAGAATAGTGATGGAAAAGCGTATGGCCAGCAGAGTGGAGCGAAGATAAGGGAAGAGACAGACGGTGAGGGAGGTATGGAGGGAGGCAGGGAAAAGTGGAAGGAGAGAGGGTGGAAAAACAGGGACATTTTTGGTTGGGTCAGAGTCGTTTGACACCGGGGGGAGGCGGGGAGGAGTTAGCAGGTGATTTATAGGTAGGTGGCCTGGCGCCCACAGTCAAGAAGCCTTATTCATTCCTCCCCTAATCTAGCTCACCCCGGCCAGACGTGCTTAAGGTAATGGGCACAGCTAGCTGTCTGCAAGGCCACCGGCACCGACTCAGCCAGGCGAGACCACTGCATATCGAGGAGAGGAATGAGACCCATTTATAAAAAATAAAAAAAAATACATGTTTCAGGATTGTTTACCATATCAGAAGTGGACAAAAAAAATTATAAAATATTCCATATGAATGCTGTAAATCTCCCGACAAAGATCTTTAAAGTAAGGCTGTCAATCGATTAAAATATTTAATCAAACTAATTCCACTTTTTTTATCTGTTCAATATGTACCTTAAAGTGAGATTTTTCAAGTATTTAATACTCTTATCAACATGGGAGTGGACAAATATGCTTACTTAATGGAAATGTATGACTATATTTATTATTGGAAAACAATTAACAACACAAAACAATGACAAATATTATTCAGAAACCCTCAAAGGTACTGCATTTAGCATAAAAAAATATGCTCAAATTATAAAATGGCAAGCCCAACAGGCAACAACAGCTGTCAGTGTGTCAGTGTGCTTACTTGACTATGCCTTGCCCCAAACTGCATGTGATTATCATAAAGTGGGCATGTCTGTAAAGGGGAGACTCGTGGGTAACCATAGAACCCATTTTCATTCACATAACTTGAGGTCAGAGGTCGAGGGACCCCTTTGAAAATGGCCGTGGCAGTTTTTCCTCGCCAAAAATTTAGCACAAGTTTGGAGTGTTATTTAACCTCATTCCCAACACGCTAGTATGACACGGTTGGTACCAATGGATTCCTGAGGTTTTTCTAGTTTCATATGATGCCACTATCTTCACTCTAGATTTAAAACTGAGCCCGCTACAACCTCCGAGAAAGCAATTGTGTTAAAGAAATTAGTGGCGTTAAAACGAATTTGCATTAACTCGTTATTATCGACAGCCCTACTTTAAAGCTATTCTGATGTGTATATAAAATGTGTTTCTTGCAGTAGGGATCTTGAAAGGAGGCCAGAGAGGTGATCAAGGGAGAGAGAGAACCCATTTGAAGGATGAGCATTTAGACGGAGGAAAAAGAGGGAGATGGAGTGATGGCAGGCAGGAGTGAGAGAGAAATTGAAGGCGGATAGACAATCAGAGTTGGCGGAGGGGTCATCATAAGAGAAGAAGGTTGCTCGGAGATGAATGCCGTGTGAAAAAAGGTTTGCAGCTAAGAGATGCATGCGGATAGTAGAATGTCAGGGGCTTAACTCTGCAGCTGAGATCTCATAATGGATGATTTTTATTTGAGCCTTTCACTGTAGTTCGCCGCGTATCCGTTCACCTGATTGAAGAGGTTGGCAGAAGAAGTGCCACTGTTTTTCCTCTCTGTTCTCTTTCCTTCCCCTTTTCCCCTCCCTGCTCTCCATTTGTCCTCTTGTTTGTTTGATTTGCTTCCTGCCAGAAGGAGAGACAATATTCTGGATGAGCCCAGTGCTGATAAATTGATGCCAGCGGCCGCCCTGTAGCGCCGACTCTTGTTCGGAGTGGCAGATCATTTTGTGCCATGGCGAGAGAGAGTGCGAAAGGAAAGAGAGTCAGACAGAAAGAGAGAGAGAGAGAGAGAGAGAGAGAGAGAGAGAGATGTTGGCTGCCTGTCTGTCCTTGCTTGTGGCATCTGTGATTGCAACAGCGAGCCATTTGCATCGATCCATTTCGGAGAAAGTCTGACATCTGGGTGGTTGTGTCGTCCAAATACGGGCACAGTGCACATACACTACAATACACACCCTTTTATGATAAAAAAAACGTTCCTAAAACCAATTAATTCTTTCGACATTCCTATGAACCCAGCAGTTTTTTTTTTGTTTTAAGCACTCTGTGGGAGACAATAATGGATCTGCAATTTATGGCTCGTAGTCAGAGATGAAGCTCGGTATTTCGATTACTTTGATTTCAGAAGGCCAGAACAATACCGCTGTCTGAATGTTATTTATTGCACAGCGGTGCTCATTATACACATTCTCAAGTGAAAAATAACAGTCTTCGCACAACAATGGAGCCCGACACTAAATGTGCGCCCTCCATTGTCTTCTTAATTATGTTTTAACACAATTAACAACCACAGATCGCATTAACACGGTGCCGGCGTGTCGACAAATTATCGAGCTTAATCATTTGTAGCTGCGTTTGATTCATATTTCACATTTCAAGTCTGATTCACACATTCGATAAAAGCATGTGTGGAAACATATGTGCAGGCATTTGCGTGACGTCGGTGAAAGATGGGAGTTTGTACATTTACTCCAAATGTATTCTTTTCAAATTGTGGTGACTGATATAGATTTTGAACCTAATCCAAATGATAAAAACATATCTTACTCATATTGTCAGCTATGTACAGCTTTCCTCTCTCTAGACTGAGCGTAGTTGGACTGTAAAAGAGACTTTTTCATTGTCTCTGTTGCCAGAAACCTGGCAGTATTTTGAAGGGCTTCCTGCCTGTGCGTCATGCATTATTAAAAGCACATCTCATTGAGTATCATCCCTTAGGGTCCACTTATAAAGCTCTATGTCTTTAACTATTACCAAAGAAGCAATCAGGAAATTGTTAAAAGAAAAAGGTTAGAGTTAGGGGTTAAGGTTTTATCTTACATACCAATTTTTACAACCGGACTGAAAAATAACTTTTTAGGGAACTCACACAGCGATAAAAAACAAAACAAAACATGGAAAGGCACTTCCCTTTTCCACTTTTACAATATGATCTACAGTAGTTAATGTATGGCTACCAGGAGTGAGAGAAGGTGTAAAAAAACAACAACAAAAAACCTCACCACCATCCCACTCCTCAAGCTTGATTAGTCAACCATGTATGCTGCTTAAAGAAAGAGCAATGCTGTAAGAGGCTGCAGGATATATTGGCAAAAAACAAAACGCAACATTTGCTTGCTAGAATGAGTTTAATAGGTTGCTGAGAGAGTCAGAGACAGCAACAGAGATGAAGGGCGAAGGTAGTTACAGATATTGCTTAACATCACTTCAGTGGAGACAATTGTCAAGGTACTGACTCGAAGACTTCGAAACTTCGGCGCTTCGATCATTGCCATGGTAATCGACGTATAATCTCTATAAACAGATTATGCATTGACATGTAGAATCTGTAGGCAACGGGACAAGATTTTGGTATCAGAAGCGTTCTGGTTCCCGTTTGTAGTCCTAGTAGTATTGACCAATCATATTTGAGCAGTCTTTGGTTGAATGCAGGTAAACAGTCCGTGTGGAGAGCAAAAGAGGCGGAACGCATTGGCCGGAATGCAATCTGGGAAGTCACCGGCTATCGTCTGACGATAATATAGCTTCATTGGTTTAAAATTAGAGCAGTACTACAACTTCTGTGTCCGTCACGTGATGCCATTGGGCCCAGAAATACTTTTTCCCATAGACTTACATTGGGAAAGAGACGTCTGTAACTCAGCGGATAATTCTTTTTTGAGGTAAATCAACTTTCCGGTATGAGCACATAATAAGAATAGCCCTTATTTAAATCAATAGGTCGTAAAAGTTGTAAAATGCACTGAAAGCCGAATACAGAGTTATTTTCCTTCCTCCGTTCATGTGAATGAGACCCAGAATGAGGCTGGCGTGAGAGCTGGGAGGCGGAGTTAAAGGAAACGCTACTGCGCCTGGTCTATGGACCCAATGGATGCGAAAGATCGTCGGAAGATCCGGGTATTTTATCACTCGGCAATCGGGCCATTTTGGCTTCATGCGCCACTGAGCAACTCTCATATAGGGCTGAATGGGAGGATGCAACCAACGCTGTATCCAGTTCTCTTTATACATCCATGAAAAAGCCCAAAGCCCCAATAATAGTATTCAGGACAGGTACCCTGCAATGATTAATGTGTTTCAAACATCCCCAAAAAGTCCTCTGAATTAACGGAAAAAACAGCGTTGTTTGTACTGTGCATGCCCTCTAGAACGACACGTAAAAGTGTTTTCTGATCTGACGCACCTCTCTGCAGGACATCATTTGTCTGTGTCTTCCAAAACAAATCTGCTTGATGCAACAACGTCACCTTTCTTCCGGCTTTGCTCCCGTCATAATTACTAGGGGCTGCTAGAGGGCTTTGTCATTCGCTGAAACAACTGATGCTGTTATTCTTCCTGGGAGGACAGCATCAGCATCCCTACAGTTCACTTAGATCAAACCTTGTATTGACCCTGCTTTAGTGCCTGGATTGAACCACCGGAGTATCTGCCTTCGTCAGTCACAAACTGCCGCACAATGAAACCCAATGCAACAAAGGACCTGAGGCAATGTTCATCAAGTCAATCACTTCAGAGCAATAAAAAAGGATACGAGCGTGTGCTCAATCATCACACCGTGTTGTAAGTGCTTAGGGTCGGAGCTGAAGTTATTGTTTTTGTCGGCCCGTCGCAGTGCTTTTGATCGTTTAAAATCCTTGAGAGTCTTGAGTGCTTGAACTGACACATCGTCAGATTTTGTCTTAATATGCCGTAGAAAAAACAAACTGCAATGAAATGTCTCTGTCATTCATGTTGTATATTCAGAAGTATTGATGAATTGGTTTGAAACCAACTGGGAAGAGTCAGGATAGCAATCTAAGTTAGTGATAAGTGGTGTTGCAGCCTCCCTCTTCTGTTCAGGAGTGGTTCTTCCATTTTGACATAGGTGGCCTCCTTCATTCCTTCAAACCAGCTTTTTCTGTATTGCTTATTGACTATCTTGCTCTACTTATTGACAGTATTGACGGAGAACGGTCTTTAGGGTGGATGACTCTCCGTCTTACAGGAGGTTCAGGCTGAGAACAGCCCTGTGATAAAAAATGCAAGGGGTTGAGTTGATGCGGGTTTGCTGTTTTAAGGCACTGGTGAGACAATGAAGTATGATCCAATTTGAGTTACAGATCTATAAGTTTGGAGAAGTTTTCATCGCGGCAACTGTTTTATCTCTCGTTGTGACGAGTAGAAATAAAGTGTTCACATTACTAAGTAATCTACGAGGATGTGACCGGTGTAACATATTTCAAACCGGTTTGATAATAAGCCAAATGGAACGGTATACCAAATATTACCACTAGGTGTCACTTGACTCAGCAGCCGCTCCTGAGTGGGAAATAATGAGACTGAGACAATGAATGAGAGTGTTGCGACTCCAGTCCACTTGGTCGCGGTGTTGCACCTCTAAACTGGTTTTCCCACCGCCAAAAAAACACACTAAATAAGTAGTCTGTTTTTCGGCTCACCTCTTTTGGCTATTGGTGCAGTTTTAGAATTTTTTTTTGAGACTGGAAATAGGACAAAGGCGTAAAGTGTTGCGGGGCAACGCATCCATGAGCGCCGCTGGGTGCATAACTGCCGCTGGTGTGAGGGTTGTACATAGAAACCAATAGGGGCAGCTGTTTTTAAGCCCAAAAACACTCTAACCTTCTAGTAAACAAACAACATGCCCCTTCCACCACTGAAGTTTTATCTCCTTCATGTTGCTGACCTCGAATCGGTATTAAATTGCAGCCTGCCCTAAAGCATCCCCTGCTTTATGGTCTATTTGACTCTAAACGGGACCATAATCTACTAAATGAACATCATGCTGTATTGAAGAAGACTTGAAACTAGCGATTGAGACCATAAACTCATGTTTACAATGTTTACTGAGGTAAAAAAAAAAATTTTCTCACCTCCACTGTGCCAACATTCAGACGTGTATTGAATAAAATTGTTGTGTCTTGTCTTTGCTTCCCTTGTCTCTTCAACTCTCATGTCAGATTGAAGAGTGAATGACCTCCAGAGGTTTTTAAATGCCAGGCACTCCCAACTAGTTTGTAGAGCTGTTTGTAGGACCTTGCGTTGTGTGGTTCTTTGCCTCTATGTCATCCATTATAGTCGAGTATAATCCCTTACATACCACAATAGTCTACTCTCTGCCACTGTGCCGTTTTACTGCAGCAGCTTGGGTTCAGTTTTCCACTTGTGCTGATCAAGAACTCTCTCAAGAATTCAGACTTTGTAGTTTGAAATCGTCAATCTTACAGCACACAAACCTCTTTCTAGAATCCTTTCTTTCCTCTGAGACACAGTCCAGTAACTGCAATATTTGTGCTTTTGCATACTGTATTCATTGTCATGCCCGTATCCCCCTTACTGGATATTCCATTATTTAATGTGTGTTGAAGGCTCATGTATCAGCCTTTAATGGGAAAGTAATATGCTCACCTTATGTACACATATAGTGACAAGCGTTTAGTATTACTGGAGCGAACACTAAAAAGCTTTTATGTAGGCTATATTTAATGCATATATGATATGCGTCTGTGCCCATCAAGTGTAAGCCCGGCTCGTATCTCATCTGGAGAATGATCACTGTTGACATTGTTCCTCAGCTATGAATAAATCCTTTCAAGCATCACCCATTGCCCATAATAGTCTTTAAACTTTGGCTGTTTGTAATTTCTGGAATGATTTTTTTTCCCTTTGACGCGGCCATTGTTCGCTTAATGCCAAATGATCGCTGTGTCATCAAAGTGTCAGACTACTTCTTTCCCCATTAGCCTCACATGTCAATATCTCTCAGCATGGTTTTTACCAAATTAGCTGTTTAGATCTCATCCTCCTCTGATTTATTATTTGAAGAAAAGCTTCGTTATGGGGAAAAATAAATGTCGAGTAAGCCTCGCAATGACGGTAATGAATGTGTTTTTGTTAATAATAAACTTTAGAGTAAAGGATTTGATGATTAGCGAGCTCCCCGCTGAGCAAAAAGCTGACAAGCTTGACACTAGCCAAGATGTATGAGGTTTATATCCAGACATGTCAGCTGAGAAGCTTTTGTACCTTTATTTTTTGTTCCTCATTTTTCTGCTTCATTACGAGAGACTAATTTTCTGCACCGCCGTGAAAGACAGAGGCTTGATGCAGTTTTTATTTGATAGCGAGCCACGATGAAGTCATTTCAAAACTTTTTCCTTTTCCGTGGCATCCTTGTCACAGGAAGACACGGGAACAGGAAGGAAACTGAACAAGATTAGCCGTTCTATAATGGACTTAGAACGGATATCATGGACTTTAGGGTCATGTCAACACACAGAGGACAATGTCACCTTTCCAAGAAAGTAAAAAGATTAAAAATGACTCACAGTTTCCCGCTAAAAACAACACATGTGCTACAGAATATACTTTAGAAGTCATTGTCGTTGATGCATACCTTGTTGTAGTAAATGTGCTGCTTTTTATTCATCATGTTGAGAAGTAAAATAACATTCAGGCACCTTGAATTTGAATGTTAAAGATGTGTTTCTGCTTTTACTGACAGGTCAGCCTTCTCCGTTTTAACAAGCATACAATGCTAATTTACATAATCATATAATTTACATCCTGACTCGCATACACTGGCTTATTTTTAGCCAAAGCTTCTCCTCTCATCCTCTTCTTCTCCGCAATTAGACGAGCAAGTAAAACGCATTTACTGTAGAAGCTTCTCTTTCTGGGTCATAGATAAAAAAGTGATGGTGGCCAATTACACAAGACATGATTTCAGGATTACCGCGTCTTCTTCGACATAAAACTGTTGAATATAACCATAAAAAGATGTCACTGGGGAACTGGAGCAACGGAGAGAGTTTTTCAGGTCTGGCTGAGGCGACGCTCCGCATTTAGGAGAAGTGATACAATTTAATTAATTTGATTAATCTCATTAATTTTTACCTTAAGGCTCTCTATCAGCTGGCTGCAAAAACTGACTCTGACATCAGACTTATCAGGTGTGTCATTAGGGAGATCATTTTTGGAGGAAAATGATTAATCATGGAAATTACAAGGAAAGGGTACAGATGATGATGTGGTGTGTGTGAGCGCTAGATTGTGTGTTTTAGAGACAGAAATGGAGAATCTCAAATGCCAGGTCCATTATTTTTGGATGTTGTTGAGGTTATTATATCATTCTGTAGCTTCACATTTTGGTCGAAGTATGTAGCATCAAAATGCCATTTCCCCAAGCCCTTCTAATAACTTTTTCGCACGTGACCTGATGTAAGTTTCTGTATGATGACGTTCTACATATATTTATATATATCCTTATCCACAGTCGGTGTGTATTACCTACAGTAACTTGGTTGGCCGTTGGCATGCTCCCAGTTTGGAGAAGCTGACAGGAGTACTGGCACTGAAGCTAAGCAAATGTACTGCTGTGAGGACGCCACGTTAGTTCGGGCCCTAATAACATAAACAAACTATCCAATCGATGCAGCGGTAGACCATCACGTCCCGTGTTCTGCAAGGTAAAATTGCTGTTTTTGTGAATGTAGTCTGGTGACTTTGAAGACAGCGATATAACAGCTTCAGTTCCCCATCGGAAAGGGCAGTCTGTGGCTAAAATACTTTTTCCTGCTGCTCCTGTCCACAGCAGCTTTACCTCGCCATCAGAAAGCCCTTTCCACTGGGGGAACTGAAGCCGTTACATAGCTCTTTTCAAAGCCACCAGACTACAATCACAAAAACAGAATCTCCCATAACCTTTTCGCTAATGGCTGAGTGGGCGTTTCCATTTGAATTGAAAGTACAGTGTGTGGGATTTGGCAGCATCTAGCGGCGTGGTTGCAGATTGCAACCGACTGAGTACCCGTCCGCTCACTTCTCCCTTTCCAAGACTGCGTTGACGTGAGCAGCAGAGTGTAAAACCGCGGTAACACCGCTCGCCTTGCTCAGAGGCCATCCTTACCATAATAACACTACTTTAGGAGCAACGGAAGTCAGACGGCGGCTGGCGGTACCATGGTTTTGCACTCTGCGGCTCACGCTACCACACTTTCACAAGCCTGATTCTTAATTTCAGGTGATTATATGAATGTTATATCTCATTTCTGCTCATAGATCGGCCGAAATGTTACACACCATTCCTTTAAACGGCAAAGAACGAAGATGGACCCGCCCTTTAAATACTTATCGGCCAGTTTGCTGCTTGAATAATCGTAAACATGCCCAAGGTCTACTGTACCACTGCTGAGGGTTGAGTGGCGCAGTGTTGCACCATGTCCTATTTTCAGACACACGGGCGAGTATTATTATTATCGCAGCCGTGGCATCCTTCACAACCCAAGGGGCTCCCATTTTGTCACAGGTACACAGCACATTCCATTACCTCCCTCAACGCCGGCACAAACACACTATCCGTGTTTCCCCACAGAGCACGCTGGCGGTGCGTTAGCCCGCCTGAGTGTAACCTAGCCGGCCCGCTATCGCTCGTCTCATCCGTTACACTCTGCTCCCATTCAATCAGAGCCCCACGCCTCGGAGGAGCTGCAGATAAAATTCTCATTATCTTAGCTCATGGAATTAAAGGGACCACGACTGAGGGGGCGCGCACATACAAACACACTCAAGAAGGCAAAATCTCACACAAAGAAGTACAGTAGACTGTTATCTCACTCCTCCACACACACACACACACACACACACATGCTTCACACGGGGACCTCTAACTCATGCTGAGTCTCTTATCCTAATTTGTGCGCCGAGGGAGGCTTTATTGCAGGAGCAGTTTGTTTCCATCTCACTTCTCTCTTAAGGAAAAGTCGGCTTCAAATAGATTGTTACAAAGATCTCTGCAGTGGTTGTACTTTCAGGCTGTTTGTGTTTCTCTCTCTCTCTCACTCTCTCACTGTGTGTGTATTTGTGTGTGTGGCCATTATCCAAATTTGTGTTCACAGCAGTTTTCGCTGTGACACTGTACTCTGCTGTGAGCAAGTAATTTTGTGCTCCCTATCACCACCCATAAAACTATGTGCTTGCCAAAGCCTGCGAGACAGCGCGGTATGTGTGTATGTGTGAATGAAATTTTTCACTTTATATGTGTCAGAGCATCTCTGCGAGGGGGGAAAGTTAGCAATTTGAGATATATGCACGGATATCTCACATCGTGTCAGCGTTTACGAGACCAAATATCTGACCCACAGAGCGAGCACACATGTGTGCATCGGCTATATAGAGGGTGTGTGTGAAGCGAACGGTCGCCAGGGGAAATTTCTTCAGCACATGGAAGCCCCATTGTTTATTCATGCTTTCTAAATTGAAGTGTGCATCCCTGTATTCTCCAGGCTGCGCTCTCTTGTGGATAACAGACAGCGAAAGGAGGGAGCGAGAGAGAGAAAAGGAGGGGAGGAGATACTCTTGAATCAGACTCCCTTTCTTAAAGGGCCTACTCCAGTAACTGGTATTCAATAGAGAAGAAGGTAATGAGAGTCATTTGTCCATATTAAAGGTGATTCAGAGAAGTTCTCTCCACTCCAAATAAGAATCCAATCCAGGCTCCAGTTCAGAGCTCCTTAGCTTCCTATAAGCCCTCTATAGCCGCCGGTATTGGATTGACACATACCTCAATAGCAATCTGAGTTAGATTGTTTCTTTCTCTCATGACCCCTCTTTTCCAGAATGCTTGCTGATATTGATTGTTTCCATTTACAATCCCATCGACGCCTCACCTCCCATTGTCTCTACCATCTCGGAATCGTCAATATTCCATGCCGCGCCGAGCCCTCGATTTCAAGCCCGGGCTCTTTCCCACTTGAACGTTCAATCAATTGACGATGGCCGCACTCATCAGCGGCTACGGCGACGGAGCTTTCAGAAGGTGTTAGGTGATGAAAGTGCTCATCGGAATACCATAATATGATTAGGGTTATAAACATCGTTTGGTGTTGATGGGGGGGGGGGGAGGGGAGCAAGCGCGTCTCGTTTTCGCCGTGTGCGGAATGCAAATGGAGCGCTTATGATGAATGCCTTTGTTACCGTAGCTGACGTGCGAATTGAATAAATCAGCATCAGCGTAATTTAAAAGCATTGCTTTCACCTGGGGGATACCGAGGGCTCTAAAATATTTGTACCAGACTATAAACTGGAGGCAGAGCAAGGACAAATGGCTCCTTTTGGCAAGGCACCCCTTCCTCACATCCTCCCGGTCCTCTATTCATTAAAAACAGAATGTAGGTCACCTAAAAAATGGCCGCCACTTGGCCACCCTCTCCGTACCCCCATCCTGTCGACATATGCTTCTCTTCGCCTCGGCCAACAAGAGGCTCCTGAATAATACACTCCAACAAAGCGCCCTAAAGATAGACACGCCGGAGATTTATTGCCCATATTTGAGGCTCTATTCAATATGCATTCCTCAGCCAATTTTCCTTTGCGCCGCCTTTAATTACCTGTCTTAATAGGATCCCTGTAAGAGTGGCGGGATGTCTTCACTAATGTCTACTTTAGAGCCGTGGGATAATTACACAGCCCTGAAATCCGCAGCGATGCCTTTCAAAAAGCAAGAAAAGAGAGGAGTGCAGTGAAGGGGAGGGTGACCGCTTCCTTCCTCACAATTTGCATTGTCCAATTTAATGAGCGTAGCTTTTAATTAGGTAAGTCATGTTGCCATTGTTTAGCTCTACGGCGTGAGTGGATTCGTGCACCTTCTGTGTGAATGTGTAAGTCCATAATTGTGCTTACGCGTGCCTTTATTGATTCGTTTGTGTTAGTGGGTGTCTCCATATATGTGTGTGTGCTATGGAGGATCTCCTGTGGCTCTTTCTCAGCTCCCCTCAAGCGGTAACCTAAATTCAGACTCCAACTAGCAGAAGCATGACACACAGGCCCTCATGTTCATGTTTATTTATTCATTTTCATTTTATTGATATTCACATTTTTAACCGTGCGATTCTATCATATAAACCGCCCACGTATGGAAAACTGCAAAGATATGCTCTGGAAGAACCCTGTAGTTATTTCATATGACTATATGGATTTTCTTTCTCATTCCTCACATGCAATTTTTCTTATTAATATGAGCTCATATTCCCACAGATCTTTGATATTTGATATATCTTTGAATCACACACTTTGATTAATAAGAGTCAAAACTGTGGTCCGTGAAGTCAGGCCAGTGGGCAACCTCCGGGTCTGAAAAATGAAGCCAATGCTGAAGTGCCTTAAACTTGCATTCTTTCTAACAGCCAGCAGGGGGCGACTCCTCTGGTTGCAAAAAGAAGTCTGATTGTATAGAAGTCTATGAGAATATGAGCCTACTTCTCACTTGATTTATTACCTCAGTAAACATTGTAAACATGAGTTTATGGTCTCAATCGCTAGTTTCGAGTCTTCTTCAATACAGCATGATGTTCATTTAGTAAATTATGGTCTCATTTAGAGTCAAATAGACCATAAAGCAGGGGATGCTTTAGGGCGTGGCTACCTTGTGATTGACAGGTCGCTACCACGGCGATGTCTGGGAGTTGTCCATCTTACAACTTCAACCTTTTCACAGCGTGTTTTCAGTTCAGTAAAGTTAATTATAACCTTTCGGTCGCCTAAAAATGTCTTATTCAGCATTCGGTTGTACTTAGCTCCACCCTCTCGTGTCACAAAATCCAAGACGGCGACGTCCAAAATGCCAAACTCAAGGTCTCAAATTGGCAGTCCACAAACCAATGGGTGACGTCACAGTGAATCCATCCACTTCTTATATACAGTCTATGAGTCGGACGACCTCAAAGGGAAGTGTGCATCACAGTGGCAGGGCTCTGGCGACACACAGCAAGACAGAGGCAGACTGTTGCTCTCATCCTGACACATTTTACTTCTGTCATGGCGGTGACGAGTCCCAAATCCTCTTGCCGCTGTGATCAGACCATGACAGGCCTGACCTCTGTCCAACTGCTCTTCCCACTGGCAGGTTGACTGACTGACTGCCCGCCCGCCCGCCCGCCCTCTGAAACTTACTTTACCTTTGTTTATTTACACCACCACATCCAGCAACACAGCCTGCAGAAAATGCTATGTGCGTATACCCATCAATGCATACAAATGTAGTGTTTAGGTTATTTAATGTTTCTTTCTGTTTTCTGCGTTAGATTAAATGCAAATAAGGCATATGAGTATTTAAGTATATGAAAAGCATGAACATATTTACACATACAGTAAAAACAAAATCAGGCATAAGAAATGTTGAGTTGTTTCATTACAAGTCATTTCTCTTCAAGTCTCACCCTTGAAAAGAGCATCTCATCTGCTCGCGCATAATCACCCTCCTCTCTTCTGCATAGAGTACTGTATGCTCCACATTAACGCAGAGATTTAACGTAACCAGCCGGCCCCGCAGACAGGTGCCATGTTCCTCTTCCAGCATAAATATGCATAAGACGCTGTTGCAGCACTCAAACACTTTGCATAAAAGATGATTGCCGCATAACGTAAGCATGATTTGCAATGCATAGGGAGCATATGAAGGTTGCGCGCTACATCTTTTTCCTTCCCCCCTCCCTTTCTTTTCTGCTGTCGCCCCCTTCCCTTCCCTTCCTTTCCTTCCTCTCTAACCTGTTAATAGTGACAGAGCAGATGGATGGGATATTTAGTCTCGAAATGCTTTGTTTGGTTACATTTTGGTTGAGCTACACCTTGCAGTGTCATGACTCTCTCCTGGCTCGTTTCGGGATTTTTTTATTTTTTCTCAGAGTAAATCTGGAAGGAAGTAGTTTATAAATAAAGAGAAGTAGAGAGGATCACTTGCAGTGTTCAATGGGGCCGCTGGCGGGACAGCTGGTAATTCACAATAAATTGGAGTGCTGAAGAAAGCCAGCTGCCCTGCAGGGGATGTGGGGTGGGGGGGAAGTGCGCGAGAAAGAGTGAATGGGAAAGCGCGTGCACACCTATATGTATGTATGTAAGTGTGCCACTGTGGAGCTGACCAAAAGTCCTCGCAGGTCCTCTGGGGGAAGCGCCTAATCCGAGCCGCGGCGTATCAGGAGTGGATGCACACTGAGGTGGAAGTGTGTGTGAGTGTCTCAGTTTGCTGGGGTTTGATTTCTACTTTAGATGTATTGATTCTGTCAGCGGTCCAGAGGCACGCAGGGGGCTTGCTAGGATCACACCTCAAGCTTTACAAAATAATCGCCTGTATCTGGAGCCTTTGCTCAGTGGCGTCAGCAACTGTGAAGCTCCCTGTTGAAAATACCAATATACATGTCAACAACTCTGGGAATGACTCACACACTTTGTCACAGCCTTTAGAACTTCCTCCTACCTACCTCCAACCACACACAAACAACTAATGGAAAGGCTAGATCTTTAATCAGCAATAAGATTTGCCACCTCGTGAATCTTAAATTTCTGTTAAGTAGATAAAGCAGTGGTGTAAAGTATGACTGTAGTATATCAGGACTGCTGTTAGTTGGTTTTGCTGTTGCTGCTCTTTGTAACACCTGTCTTCAGACACCCCAATAACTCCTGCTTGATGTTTACAACTATTTAATAAATATAGTTACAAGGGATGACTAACTTTTTATGCCTCCGCGCCGGCAACAGCTGTGGCTGGAGGCATTATGTTTTCGGGTTGTCCGTACGTCCTATTGGACGGACAGACTTGCGTACCTACGTTCCATTCTTGTGAATGCGATACATTTTGCACAGCCGTCCACTTGGACTCAAGGATGAACTTATTAGAATTTGGTGGTCAAAGGTCAAGGTCACTGTGACCTTCACAAAACACGTTTTTTGGTCATAACTCAAGAGTTCATATGCTAATTATGGAAATTTCACAAATTAGGATAATTTATTATTAGGATAAAATGATGAAGTGGTATTTTGGACCGACATGGATGCTAACGTCAACTTACTATTTATCTTTTTACGAAAAGTTGTTCCTTCATTTTTATGCGTTTTCCTACGAATGTCCAACAACACGTGAAGCACGTGTCAATTTCTACTACAGTATTTTCAAAAAAGACTTTTGACTTCACAGGAAACAAGTTGGTTAGGTGCAGGCAACAAAACGACTTAGTTAGATCTGGGAAAAGATCGTGGTTTGGGTTAAAATAACTCCAGAAGTGGCGTAACTTAAGTACGGAAATTACGTGACAAATCAACGTTGACTTCTGGTTTCACACGTTGAATGAACACCGGTCTCCTGAGCGAAAGGCCGGTCTTTTTTGACCCACCCATCCACCCCGACCTCTTACAAACACAGCGTTTGTTGTTCTTTGTACTTCATGGTTCACAATTATGTATAGCTACAAACGGTGTATGAAAACAGCTTGCTTAATTGGTTGGCGGAGGCATACAACTGCGTGATTTCCTTATCTTGGTAGTCTTTATTATTATGTTATATATTATCATAATATATGCTCACAAAAATCTTCACAATTCCCAAACTACCTACTTTAGTGTCATAAAGAGGTCAGGTGTCTCAGAGCTGTCTCCACAATTGCAATTATACAAGAATTAGTTGCAAGCACACGTTGTTGGCTGAACCATTAATACCTGATGACTTGAGTTGTATCACTCCCATTTGCTTACATTTAATTAATCAAATTCCTCAGGCTTGCTACATATTTCCTGTTAAAGAGGAATAACCAAGACAACTGCATCAACATTACCATCAAGGTGATAGGGATTTACAGCATCTATTCACTGTACTTCCTTCCAGCCCTGATATTGTCAATTGTGAGGACCAAACACATGATTGTCAATCTGCCAGTTGAATGATGCATAAATCTAACAGAAAAGTAAAAGCCAAAGGCAGAGGAAGAATAGGAGCCTTTTAAAAGCCACTTCTAAAGTCAGCCTGTTAATAGACGAGCAACAGTATCAGAATTGGACTTGGTGAACCTGAACACATTCAGCTAAATGTCAACAGCAAGCCACAGGGCTGCAGGGACACAAATGGATGTTGCTAAGCATCAGGGAGCTTTTTTTTCTCAGCAGAAGATCTAAATAAATGTGTCAAACGGAAACCTCCTGTCCTTGTTTGGGTAAATGCACAATGTTAAAGTAGTTGTACTTTACTTGGGTATTTCCATGGTATGCTACTTAATACTTCAACTCATCTACATTTCAGATGGAAATGTAATAAGCCATGAGAGGCCGTGATTTACAGTGTTAGGCACAATGCAGAGTGGAGATTATTAATTTGTATCTAGATATCGCTATTAATTGTGCAATTGTTGAAGTAGTGTTCAGTTGTGTTAGCACTTCTCTTTGCTTGTACGGGGGTGTTTGCCTCTGGACAGGTGCATTTTTAATCACCCCCATTGGCTAACGTGAGGAGAAAGAATAAAGAAGTTCTCATGTTGCAGTTACATTATCTATTACTTGCTTAGTAACCAAGCTATAAGAAAGATTATATTGCTAGAAATTGACAACAGAACTAGAGAAAAGTGAGCTTAATAGCTCTTAATAGCTAAAGTTACATCTAAACTTACCATAGATTGTTGTAGTTTGTCTGCTTTGCATGGATATTAAAGGCCACAGGACACAGTGGGTTCCCTGGCTGCTCAAAACATAAATCCCTGTAGGCTCTCTTTGTATCTTTCGCCAGCATCTTTGTGTTTTTTTTGTTCATTCATTAAATGACAGCGTAACGTTACTCCTGATCGTGCTCGTCCAGGCAGATGATCATGTCTGAAAACAGCGAACGGACTACTGTTTAATGGTCCTGGCTTTGTTTCTTAAAGGCAGGGTTGACGAAGTTATCCAGTATACACTGGACAGTATCCATTACGACAGCGATCCATTACTTATGAGCTCTGAAAAAGGACCGGAAAAGAGCCGTCATCTGTAGCTGCTGTAATCCTGTAAGAACGTCTACCAAATCACTGCCTCGCAGTCCGCTTGGAAAGAACCAATCAGATCCCTGCCTCCCTGTTTTTACTCTATCCTTAGCGTGCACCAGCCTGAACTCAAAGCGCGTCGCCGCCGCCAAGTTTACTGGAGAATGGAAGAGAAAACTCAGCCAAAAGTAGCACTGCCGCAGTTACTTGTCATGAGGTGGCGTTTTTGAGTTGAGGTCTTCTCTCCGCTCTGTGTCTGTGAAGTTGTTACGATGCAGCGGTGCTCGTGCTTTAACATTTCCAGCTCTTCAATTTCTCTCATTCATTTCAGTGTGTCTCTTTTCTTTTTAATCTTCCACTTATCCACGCTTAGCCTACCCAGTAAATACAAATTCACAAAACAAATCTGACATTTTGAAACAATACAGTATGTGACTAATCGGCACAGTGATACTATTGTGTTTATAGAGTATCTTACAACGGGTTTGACCACGGCTGAGCCAATCCTAACCAAAGACAAGAATTTCACAAATACAGCAAAGGGCAGAGAAATAGTTCAAAAGATGAATACAAACTTGTACAGCAGAACTTTGTTTTTTTCTTCTTTCCTACCCCAATAATCCTCTCACGACCCCTCAGACTTATCTTGAGACCCTCAGGAAGGGCCCAACCTCTAGATTTAGATCCACTAAACTCCTGACTGTATTAAAACTAGCTACAACAGGCAGTTATGCATTAAACTGTCAGTAACAATCCAATGATATAATATATTAGAATGATAGAATCATTTTTCTGCATAATGAGTACTTTCATTTGCTGATGACACTTCTGTAATTTCACTAAAAGGGGATTTTTGAATTCAGGACTTTTACTTGTAATGGATTATTTTCACATTTTATAAGTGTAAGTAAAGGATCTGAATGTTCCTTCCACCACTGAAAATTCATTTGGGATTCTTGAAGTCTACCATAAGATAGTGGCACTGCTGTAATATGGCTGTAAGTCAGATATCAAAGAGTAGCCTGTCCTCTTTTTCTTATTAACATTCAAAGACACAGCATCAATGAATAGTGATATTCTTGCAGGACTCGGGTGCAGTATGTCAGCGATAACAACCAAATATTTAAGCTTTTTATTTTTCCTCCCTTCCTGACACAGGAAATCATTTGTCAGTAAGAAAACATGTCAACTCATTGTCTCCGTTTGGATTGTGGCCAGAAGGTTTTCTGCGGTTCTCCTCGGCAGCAGATGAGCTCCCTGTGGGAAACTAATTTAGTGCTCACACCGTACGAAGACGCTCTCCCACCAGGCTGTCTTTATTATTGGGTGTTTTTTTTTCTCTCCCTCACTCACTCTGTTTTCTCTCACATGCTCCAGCAGTCTCCAATCTGTCTCTTTCATTCTTCTTTCGCTTTTTGTCTTCTTTTGCAAAAAGCTCTCGTCATGCCATGTTGCATTCATCTCGCTTAGAATAAGTATTTTCAAAGCTATACTTATCGACACTCTTCTCCTGTTTGTCAAACCACAGTATTTATGTCTTACTTCACTCGTTTCTCTTCATCTCTCTCTGCTTCTTATTTTTCTCCGGTAGCTCCACCCACCGTTCCTCTCACTTACTCAGTAAGCAGCTTGGGTTTTTAAACTCTAGGCTATGGCAATAGCACACTGCCCATCTGTCACGGCAGAGAGTTGCCATGAAATGGCCAACTCCTCAGCATCGCCGTGTGATCTTCTTATATGCTGTGAGCATGGCACTCGCCCCATCTCCCTCTGGGAAGAGTGAAGAAAAAACAAAAAATGTCCCCTTCTCACCCTGTAAGGCAAAGAGAGACTGTCAGATTTGGACTGAGCAGTGAGGACATGGGCTTTCTCATCCTCTCAGGCTCATACTAGAGGGCACAGCTTAAGGGGAGCAGGCGGCCCACGGTTATGGAATTATAAGGAAGACACCCAGCACATCAGGTTAAGTCTTTGGCGGAGGATTATGGGTAACTGGAAGTGCCCCTTTGCTACATCAACCACTGTTTTATTTCCTGGCTGGCAAGCAAACCCAACTCTAACCCATAAAGCACTGCACCCATACATAAATAATCTCAAAGCACACAAACACCCATTTCAATCCAAGATGTGGCATATCTCCCAGCAAGATAAAACGGCAGTATGTTCCCTGTTAATAAATCTGGCTGTTAACATTTCCACCCTCAACTGACGATTTATGGTTTACTCATGACTTTCCAGTCAAGTCTCTGCCCGTGTCACTAACAGAACGTGATTACCCTGTCATGCTCGACCGCAATAAAACGAAGCAGTTTCATGTGCATGTGGAGAAAATGCTTCCGAAATTCATGCCCTGATTTTTTTTTTCCGTCGGACACGCCAACAAACGTGACTCCCGGCTGGAATTCTGCACCGTTTCAGATGAGGTGATTATTCGGTTTCCTACTTGTCCCACTTTGCTTTCGTTCACTTTGAGTGGGCACCTGGGAAAGAGGAAGGGAAACAAGTTTGAGCAGTAGGAGAAAGAAACGAAAATTGGTGACAACGATTCGCATAAAGTGTAAAGAATGATCTGCAACGAGTCGAGAGAATTGCCTGTTTGAGGCACGGAGGGTTCAAAGTTGGCATGCAAGGGCTCACTTTCCATTTTCCATCTCTCCAACCAGTGGCTTATTCAGGAATGTGTAAATTGTTTGTCCAGAGAAAAATGGATATAAACTAGGGCTGTAAAAGATAACGTAATAATGCATTAACGCAAACAATATTTCAGGGGTTGTAGCGGGCTCAGATTTAAAGCTAGAGTGAAGATACTGGTATCATATGAGACTAGAAAAACCTAAAGAATCCATTGGTACCAACCGTGTCATACTACCTTGTCGGGAAGGAGGCTAAATAACGCTCCAAACTTGTGCTAAATTTTGGAGAGGAAAAACTGTCATGGACATTTTCAAAAGGGCTCCCTTGACCTCTGACCTTAAGATATGTGAATGAAAATGGGTTCTATGGGTACCCACGAGTCTACCCTTTACAGACATGCCCACTTTATGATAATCACATGCAGTTTGGGGCAAGTCATAGTCAAATCAGCACACTGACACACTGACAGCTGTTGTTGCCTGTTGACCTTGAGTTTGCTATGTTATGATTTGAGCATGTTTTTTATGCTAAATGCAGTACCTGTGAGGGTTTCTGGACAATATTTGTCATTGTTTTGTGTTGTTAATTGATTTCCAAAAATAAATATACACATAAATTGGCATAAAGCAAGCATATTTGCCCATTCCCATGTTGATAAAAGTGTTAAATACTTGACAAATCTCCCTTTAAGGTACATTTTGAAGAGATACAAAATGTGCGATTCATTTACAACTAATTGCGATTCAATATTTTATTCGATTGACAGCCCTAATAAAGAATGATCGTCAACGAGTCGGGATAATTGCCTATTTGAGGCACGGAGTGTTCCAAGTTGGCATGTTTGCAAGGGCTCACTTTCCATTTTCCATCCCTCCAACCAGTGGCTTATTCAGGAGCCTAGTAGAGTGCAAATTGTTTGTCCAGACAAAATGGATATGAACACATTCAGTTAGCTCTGGATCATGGTCAAATTGTATTATATGCAGTAGTTTAGGGAGCTGGGTATCATGGAACACTGGTAATGTGCCTTCTGCAGAATTACCACTTTGCTTTAGGAGCAGACAAATATCCACATTTTTGAATAATTCCATTCAGGCTGATATTTACACAAGGTCAGCTCCACGCTTTGGATGCCATTGACCTTTACATCCGTACATTGAATTCTACCATTAGGTGCATTGCAAACCTGCCCTGGAGATTGCAGTCTTCATCCGTTAGCTGCTCCATAATTTATAACACTTGTCTTGCCGTGAAGCGTGGCTGCGTCTGATGTGTAATCTAGGGAGGGTCGATGCCTGACAGCTGAAGTTTGGGACAGAATACCTGTCCTGTCTAACCTCAGACGTCCAGGGGGAAATACGGAGGAGACATTTTGAAACGGCAAATGAAATTTGTTGGCACCTTAATCAAAATGTCAGCTCGTTCCTCTCCGTCGTCCTTCTATCCCTCCCTCTAATTCTCTGCAATAAAATACTCTGCAGTAAAAACCGAGCGTACTGTAAGTGATGCTTAGCTTGCACACCTGAGTGTCGGATACAAGTACTAGTACGAGTATCTGTGTCATACGTCACAAGCATGCAGGTTTGAGGGCCATAAGAGCTGCTTGAAGGCTATCTTGCACTCTAGAAAATGGAAGACATGCACCACTCAAGGTCAGATGTGTGCTTACAGTATGGTGCTGTTTTAAAGATGATAGTTCTACGTCACACATACAGTACAAACCTTGAGCAGTGCCCAGAGGAAACACTTCTCTGTGATTAATCACATTTGAAAAGGAAATATAACTAGGGCATTGGAATTTCTCACCGTATAGCCCTTCTTTGGCGTTTTCCCCCGCGACATAATTTGGTTCCGATCAAATACGCGGGGTTTGTGTGCCTCCACCCTTTACTTTGTTTGCATTGTTCAAAAGCAAAGTTTATCAGGTGGACCGGCAAGTTTGGGGAATTGGAGCTCTGCTTCCGCAGCTTCCAAACTCGTGAAGAAAGCAGCACCTTGAAGCTAGAACCAACACGCTCAGCCTCGTTGCTTTGTCGACAGCTTCATATTAATCTTTTCTTTTTTTTTCTACCTGTGCAAATGTGTGCTGATGCCCGGTTTGAGTTATCTCCAAGGGGGAAATTCTGGAACATATCCAGAGAAAATTTTTCTCCTTCGAAAGTGTGTAGAAATGTCCTGCGAGGTGCTGCAGTAAGTGCACTGTAATGGGTAGAAGCTTGGCAACGGTTGGCAAGGTAATTTGTGCTGCCTTGGAAGAATACAGGATGCAGAATTGTGGAGGTGATATTGTAAGATACACGAACCCCCCAAAAATGCCTGAGCTTTTTTACCCTTTTTGTCTGAGAGTTCTGTCATTGAATTAAGTAATTTTATTCTTCTGTTGTTTTTACTGTTTGCCTGGCTTTGTCTGGCTTCATCACTTGAAACACCCTCCAACATAATCCATACTTACACTCCTGCTTAGTCAAGAGTAAGCTGTTCCTTTGCCATAAATGGCGTCTTTCGACACAATAACGTACGAGAACGCTTTTCATTTGTAGCAGGATTTTCTCAACCACATTTCCAATCTCAAAAGCCCCTAAATGCTTCCTGCCAGGTCTCTGTTTCAGCCCTTGTTGGCAAAAGGGCCCGCACTTCTTAGCTACAGGCCACACCACGGTGCAGCCGTTATCTCCACAGTTGCCTGATCAGGCACAATTTCAAACCCACCACGTTCTAAGATGCCATTTTCTCGTTGCCAATTGTCTGTCCTGGATGCAGGGTTTCTGAAGGGATGGAAAAGACAGGAGCCAGTAGGATGTATGTCTCCTGATGCATCTTGAGCCTGTAGTTACCACATTATTACGTTTGCATAATTTGTATTTATTTTATTGGTTTAAACTTGGGTCGAGCTCCAAAGATCTGGTGTCATTTTGGTGTTTAGTGTGGTATGTTTTCAAGGACAAAATACAAAGCTGTCCCTTATTCGTCCAGAGAGAGCTGGATTCTGCGTGATTACATTGTTTGTCTCTCATCCCTTTGGTGTCCTTTGGTATAAAATAGTCAAAGGTTGAGTTATGTCACATTGCATATTTTCTAGGTCTTGAAATTCAATGTTAGCATTGGCAGCTCTGATGTGACTTTTAAGCAGCCAATAATGCAGTCGGGGAGGTGAACTTTGTGTCAGTTGGGCTATGGTTATCTTTTCAAGTTTACACATCTCACCAGAGTAAGTTTGCATTTGATCTGGGTACAGTATGTGTTTATAGTATACTTGTAGTATTCCTAGCCTTATCTTCATGTACTTTGTGTCATTAAAAACTTAACATTTAATGACATTGTAGGGATGCAGCAATCCAACTTCTTCCTGTACCTAAACTCTGCCCACACTGAATACTGACCCAATATCATTGCTCTCTTTTTTACATATTTAACATCTGTACACTGTATCAGCTGTACACTTCTATCTCAATACATGGAACTCATTGAGATTAACAAGACAATATTATGCACCAGGAATTGCTGTGGCATTAAACATTGAGTCAGCAGCCGGCTCTGACTGTTAATTAAAGGTACTAAATTCGATATTCGGAGCATATCTGTGATTGAGTGATTGCCTCCACGTGGCTCTCAACATGGCGACAGCTGTGCTGAATACAGCACGAATAGTACAAACACGACAACAGTGCTGACAGAGCTAACATGAGAAAAGTGCACAGCGGCTGCCGTTAGCTAGCCAGAAGGGGACTCTCACATGCACTAACCTGTGCGGCTATGTAAACCAAGCAAAGAGAAGCTCAGATTACTACACACACAGATGGACTTCATTCTCTGCTCAGGTAGATATTACTCCTCTATATCTTTACATAGCAAATAGAATTAAGCAAATTTTGAATTTAGCACCTTAGAAACATGATATTTATACAGAAACTGTAAATGGTATGAGGATCGGTCATGTCTGTGAGATACCCACAAATTGGAATCGGTGCATGCCTTGACTTCATTCGTTAGTTGATGAATTCATTAATTTATTTGTAGAATTTTATAAGATTATTTTGGGGGCATATTTTTCCGTGACGCCCCCATTTCTTCATTAATTTATTTGGTTTCTTTGTGATTTAGTAACAACCTACTCTCCAAGCAATACTTCCTCTTACCTATCTTTAGTATTACTGTAGCGTAGAGGGGTAATTGACCAATGCCCCGTCTTACATGCGGCCCCCCTCACTCTACAGTATACCTCCACTCCCTCTTGTCTCCTCTGGTTGCTCTGCTCTCCAGTCCTCCTTCCTCTCCCTCCAAGCTAAACGTCCTCACCTTCCTACTCTCTCCCCTCTCCATCTCTCTCCTATCTGCCATGCTTGGGTAGCTGCGTGCGTCCCCGTGGGGTGGTCCATCAGCCTGCGTTGCTGAGCCCTGACTGGGCATCAGTGCCTGGATTCCTCACCAGTAGAGTTCAGGTATCATCTGTTAGCACAGAGTCGCCCCCGGTCCCACAGCTGCAGGCCCAGCGGATCAGTAAGGAGACTGTGTCCTGAATATGCTTTATAGGGACGAGCAGCTCATACCAATTCCAAACTGAGGTGAAGTCTTAGATAAAAACAGTGTGTTTTAGCTTTATTATTATTATTTCTTTAACAAATTCAGTATTAAAAATGGAAAGTGCTTTTGTGTTTTTTATGGTTGGACCTTTACACCTAATGAAAACGCTTAATAACATGAAGCCCTGAAAGGGAAAAGATGTTATTAGGACCCAAACTTCAGCATTGTTTATAATTTCTTATATGTAATGCCTACAGTGCAATGACCCAATTTCCTATTTAATCATGCTACCTTTCCCATGCAAACACATGCACACATAAGTTGTCTTCCAGGTGAAATATGCACCCCACAACTATGGGAAAAAACCCATCCAGCTAAGCCTTGCTTTGCTTGATTTTTAATAGAAACCAACAGAGTGTGTTGCAATTCATCTGCCACTGCAACCTGCTCTTGACCCAGAGCTAAAACCTAACAGGGTTGCCAATACTTGTAACCTTGCTGTATTAAAGCAGCGGTGCGGGTGGAAATTCCAAATGAGCACTGTAGTAGAAAGGTCTTAATCAAAAGCTGCCCTTCCTCAGACCTTGTCTGGTACCTTGCACTCTTCCCACCGTGCTCATGCCATCCTGCTGTGCCCAGCTCCCTTTGACCCACTAAATCCACAGAGGCAGCACTAACACAGATCTGAAGGACTCTTGGATGTCTTTCACACTATTTGGCTGAGCTGAGCTGACCCGAATAGCATCGAATTTGCACTTTTACTTTAGAGAGAAATGATCAAAAACGGACAAAATCTGTCTGCCTGCTTTCTTGTCCCAAAGTACATGCACATTTTTAAAATAGATGATTGTGTTTGGAAAATATAAAACATATAGTACTATATACTGTACATTTGAAATGAGGGTTGTGTATATAAGTAAGTGACAGTGTATAAAGTGGCTCAATATAGTAGTATCGCCGTGGTAGCGTCGCCGTGGTAGCGTCGCCGTGGTAGCGTCGCCGTGGTAGCGTCGCCGTAGTAGCGACGCAGTGGTAGCGACGCCATGGTAGCGACTTGTCAATCCCAAGGTAGCCACGCCCTAAAGCATACCCTGCTTTATGGTCTATTTGACTCTAAATGGGACCATAATTTACTAAATGAACATCATGCTGTATTGAAGAAGACTTGAAACTAGTGACTGAGACCATAAACTCATGTTTACAATGTTTACTGAGGTAATAAATCAAGTGAGAAGTAGGCTCATTTTCTCATAGACTTCTATACAATCTGACTTCTTTTTGCAACCAGAGGAGTCGCCCCCTGCTGGCTATTAGAAAGAATGCAAGTTTAAGGCACTTCCACATTGGCTTCACTTTTCAGACCCGGACGTTGTCCCTTGATTTGGACATTTCAAAACGTACAGAAACATATTCTTTACCTGAGATTATCCCAGACACATCTCCATGTGATAATTCATGCCGTCCCCTGATTGATTCCTTCATGTCTGCGTGTGTTCCGGTAAAACATTCAACACGGTCCATAAAATCCATTCACATTTACGTGATTTCAGCAAACATCTCTGTCATTTTGATTAAACCACCACGTGCCATTACTCTCTGCCTATTAAAAGGGGCGTAGCAACAAAACAAATGACTTAAGAAAGATTGTTGGAAATGATCCAAAGAAATGCATTCTCTGCTCTTTTCTCTCCTCCTGCCATCCTGAAAAATTATATTTCATGCATGATAAGCTCCAGCAAATGATATTATGTTTGTATATCATCTGTTTCTGGCGTGTGCTCAGATCATAATGACGGATAGCTCCTTAGGAATGCCAAGGCGCTCTCCGCTCGCCTATTCTCCAGGCTAAGGGATTTTTCTAACAGATTCATCTGCGGGTGTCAGTTTGCTGGCACTGATTGGGTCTAACGGGCTTTACGTGGAGATAGAAGTTTGTTTGGTGAAATTGCAAATCCGGGCTGGCAGTTTGTGTTTACTGCTTGCTGAGGAAAGAGTGTGAAGTAGGCTCTTTGGGGAAATGAAAACAAGAAAAATCACGGAGGGTGTAATTTTCCTCAAAGTCATTTACATCACTTTGACTTCACAAAACATGCATACGTCTCTACATTTTTCCCCATTTTGCCCTGAAATGACACCCCGCATCATTCAGGAGCCTCGTAATAATACATTTAGCTATTCCAATCTTCAACATGCCGAGTTTAAAAATGCTTCTTCCTTTAAAATTATCAGTGCATATCGTCTCACCTGACTTAATGTGCAGAGCTCAGCTCAATTAAGGGTGCATCCCATTTACCACATTAACCACATAGTATACCCCCCCTGCTTACGAGAGGTCATTAAAACATTCACCTTCACAGGTCAATAAAGATTTTAAAAGCCCTGTAAGAACGGAGGCTGGTCTCCATAGGCTCGCCACTCATTTACCCCGGGTTCCACACACACATTCATACCCAAACAACACAATTATTGGCCTTGCTGGGATCCACCTCAGCCATTCCAGCTCCCAATGGGAGCCTGTCCATTAGGCGAAACAGGTTGATCTCATTAATACTGCTTGGGTCAATGAAGTGTACGAATGGTGGCTCTAATGACTTGACTCCTCATCTGCAATGCAGTAAATGATGGCAGATCTGATTTAAAGGCGCAGGCTGCAGGAAATTGAGATTGACTCCTCGCACTGACTGGAAAAAAAATGTAACAGCGCTCCCGACGCCTTCAAAACGTCTCATCTATAATTCACTCAAACACTGTGTCGTGATGTATTTTTTATTTTCATTGCATTTTTTAATAACGCTGATGAACGGCCTCCCATAAACATATTTAAGATTATGAGAAAATCATGGCATGTATTACACTTTTTTTTTGTGTGTGTGATGATTTACAGTGCCGGGTTATCTTCTCGACAGTAATGCCCGTGTGCATTTTTCATCTCCCTCCACAATGCCAAATAATAAGCGGCTTTACCAGTCTTCTGTCTAGTGTGATATTAAAATTCTCAATATTGGCAGCATACTGGACTGCAGGTGTGTGTGTGTGTAGGCAGAGGAATCAGTGTGTGTTTATTCACATTCATACCTGCTGTGATTATTTTTCTGCACTGATACAATATTAGGTCGCAGGTGTGCATACAGGTAGTTTGAAAACCAACCAGTATTTTATTTCCTTCCTTCTGTACACAGCTGCATATATGCCAAGCCAAGTCTATGTGTGAGTGTAAATGTGTTCAGTGCCGCCGGGTTGTGACATCGGGGAATCCATCATGTTTCTTTGCTTGTTTTTGCGTGGCTGGGCACCGACTAATCAATCACCCCCTACCTTTGATGTTTAACCTTGGTGCAATCGGCACACTTCCCCACGGGAGCGTTTAATTGATCAGAGGATATCAAGGAGAGATTTTGACAGCACTCCCAGAAGGTCAAAGGCCATGAGCTTTGATCCCCAGACAAGGATGCAGATCATGTAGGGCGTTGAGTTGGATCCATGATTCTCCGATTGATATTCATCTCACGTGTGTCTAATGCGGATGTTTTGAAAAGTCTCAATAGCTGCGCATCGCAACTATGGTAAAGGTTATGGCAAATAAACTATGTTGAGGGTATATTAGGTAGATTAGGCGACTAAAATACTTGGGTACGGTTACAAAAAGATTATAGTTATGGTTAGCAAAAAGGCAAATTTGAATTGCAGTTATGTAACAGGATGCAAACTCCTGCATGAAAGTCAGACATGCTACACGCCCATCCTCCACCTCGACCTCCAATCAGTGAGCAACTCCAGGGTCTGATAAGTGATTGACAGGTCGCTACCACCGCGTTGTCCAGTCTGGGACTTGTCCGTCTTTAACCCTTTCACAGTGTGTTTACAGTTCATGAAAGTTAATTGTAACCTTTTCGGTTGCCTTACTCAGCGTTCGGTTGTACTTCGCTCTAACCTCTCGTGTCACTTTTGGTGGCAAAATACCAAGATGGCGATGGCCAAAATGCCTAACTCGAATCCACAAACCAATGGGCGACCTCATGGTGACTACGTCCACTTCTTATATACAGTCACATAAAGGGCACACTACCTCCTGCATTGGCACTAAACGCTGGTATTGGAAATAATACTGCCTTTAAGCGACGGCAACATGGACGCTACTGTCGGCTGTCTAGAAGCCACAGACGCTAACAATTTAGCAAGCTTGCAAGCGGGTAACGTAATGCAGGAAATGCAAAGGCATAATGACGGAGGGAAAAGATGAGGCTGTTGGTAATATCAACATTTTCCTCAGAACTATTGTAAAATTACGAGGACAAATTTTATACCACTAAAATTACAATATATTAACTTACCATTCACTGAAAAATTAACTTCTATGGCCTCCACCATTTCTGACAACGTCAGCAAACACGTCACAACTCTTGAACATGGAGCTTTCTGAAAATTATGAGGATGCAAATGCCACAAGACAGGGGCATTCATATGGACTCTTCTGGTGGTGCAGAGATGTCCAATACGGATTTAATACCTAGACATACTTGGCTAGAAAAATCATATGTTGGTTCTGTCACTGTATGTTGAGGACAGAAAATGAAACTGAAAATGCACCTTGAACTCAGTTTCAACTAAGTGTTTTCTTCCAATTCGTCGAGCATCTTATTTTTTAATTAGCCAGTAACGCATTTTCAAGATTGGAAAAAACTATCTTTGAAATGAGACATTTTTCGTCGTGGCTCCTCCTACTCCTCTTAGAGCTCCCTTTCACACTTTCGATCCCTGTCCAATGGGCCTGACAAGCCCTGAAAAGAGACCCCGCTAATCTCTCCTCGAGCGTCAGCACCCTTCTCTGTTCTGCTTCTGAAAAGATGCTGTTTATCTGACCAAAGCCCTCCGCAGTGCCATTTGCGCTGTGGGGTGCTTATCGACCATGAGATAATTCAAAAAGCCCCTCAGCCAGCTTCTTGTTCATTAAAAGTTTCCTCCGACTCCTCTTCAAAAGTGCATCCATCTGTCTGGTAAGAGAGACGATGGAAGGGAATGGGAAGAGGGATGTGTGTGTGTGGGGAGGGGGTGTGAACATTATCTCTCTATCTGAGTCCTTGTGTTGTTCCCTTTGATTTAATTTCCTTTGACGCTCCTCCTCTCGTCCTGTTCGGATCCCTGATGGATTGGGTCTAGGGCCTTGGTTTAAGATTTGTTTCCCTCTTGCTTGAGTTGGCTCGTTATTTGATCAGCTTTGTTAGCTCTGATCAAATAACGATGGTGGATGTTAAAAGGGTGTCTGTGACCTACATAGGCAGTTCTGCCATTAATTTGCTGCGGTAGACCTGACCAGCTTTTACAGTCAAAACTTTGACTTTAAGGACGTTGTTCTGCATCAATTTCGCTGAGATTCCACTGGGTTACATTTGATTCTAGTGACATCAAAGTGAACTAAACACTGACTCTGAATTTAACAAGAAGTTCCAGTCCAGTGACTCAGTGAACTCTGAAAGGCTTGTTTTTTTTTACAACCTTTAATTGCCACCTTATTCTAATGCAGTGATTACCAATCTTTTTATTTAAGAAAAGCAGAGCCCCCCTCCGATATTTTCTGACGTCATCACCCTAAAAAAAACACAAATCCTCAATTTGAATAAAGTGATTCATTGTATTCAATTATTTTATTATTTTTTTTAATTAAATCAACTTTCTTTACTGAATATAACTCGTCAGTGTGTGCCTCCCTTTGTGTGCAGCAAGCGGGAGAGCAAATAGGTTTTTGACCGTAGTGAAAATTATGTTTTTGAAAGGCTAAACGCCAACTAATATGGATTGAAGCAGAATATTTCATCAGATAAAAACATGGTTTGAATTTTGGAAATGATTACATCTATATTTTTCCAATAATTTTTGATTTTTGGACTTACTAATAATATTAGTGTAGCCTAATCCTTATCTGTAACTGTGCACAAATACAGAATTTAAAAAGTTTGTGGCCTACTAAGTAGCAAAATAGTTTTATATACAGACTTTTGTGTAAATTATCCAGTAAATGTGCTATTATGATTTTAGTTATACATGTGCAAATCTAATTTTGACATCCTCAGAGCAGACAAATCCTGGCGCACCCCGTGTGATCTTTAGCGCCACCATAAGGGGGCCCTGGACCCCAGGTTGGGCACGACTGTTCTAACGCCAAATAGGGCTGTGTATTGGCAAGAATCTGGCATTACGATATTTATCATGATACAGCGTTAACGATTCAATCGCGGCCGGGTCCGCCGGCGCCGACTTAAAAATCAATACAGCATTTTGGAGAATTGATACAGTATTGCAAAACATAATATCGCGATACTGACGTGTATTGATATTTCCTTACACCGCTAATGCCAAATCGGTTGATTGTAGACGCCAATAAAACAAAACTCAGTCTGAGTAGCCTCCAAGCTGACAGTACTTCAAACCACCACTTCAGATTAGCTCTGAGTAATGCTCAAGGATGAAAAAAAAAAAAGGCGAGGAGAGGACTTGAGAGATTTATGCTTTTCATGTGGCCATGTGTTTAATTTATCAATAAAGCTGTCAGGCCTCCACTAAACTGGGCGGGTGTGGCCTGGCATCAATCAACACCCCAGCATCAATCTGTTGGTCCGGAGCTGCCCTAGCAAGGTTGTCCCTAAGTTTGGTGACAGATGCTGAACAAGACACAATGAGGGGAAAACATTCTGAAGCTATACCCACAACTATCTATAGCGAGAGAGGAGAGACTGGAAAACATAGAGGGACTTCCTCCCCTTGGTCCGCTGTGTTCTCTCTGCTGTTAACAAGCAGGTAATTATGGATAGTGGTTTGGGCCATCCGTCAGGGGCAGGCAGCGGGCAGATTGATACCAGCTAGCAGAGCTCCATCCTGTTTTCGTCCACCCCTTTGCTTTTAAGATCCTCAGGACGTGATTTGGGAAATGGCAAGCTCCGGCCCACTCATCCATCAATTTCCTGCTTGTTTCCCCAGCGGAGAGAGAACCAATGTAACCCCTCGCTGAGAAGACTGGAGGAAATAGTTAACATGTGAAAAGTGAGGAGAGCTATTGTGATAGAATGTGCAGCATGTGAAGGATTTAGGGCACAAAAGGGGACAGTTACAGCACAGAGACGGGAGAAAAAGGATGCTGCTGGTGGTGATGATGATGATGATGGAAGAGGAGAGGGGGAGGTGGACGTAATTAGAAGACAATAACCAGTTGCAATTTGCTTTACTTAATTACTAGCAGTACAGTAGCACGATAATGACTTCCCCCCTGTCTTTCATAAGTGGATTTGGCCCAAGCCTTCCAGTTAGTTGTAATTGATACAACGTCCACGGCGCTGATTTTAAGCAATAATTGGGCTGTCACACGGCGGCAGCCGGTGAATTGTAAAGCAACGGCCGGCGTCAAGTTAATGTTTGCATGACAGGATAAGCTTCTTACCTGTCAAAGCGTTCATGTGAAAAATAATCAAGTCTCAGTGAGTCAGGAAACAAACACAGCCTTGGCACAGTTTTCAATTAACAGAGAGCAAATGAAACATTGTCCATCTGCTTCTTGCCGCCTCAACACTACTGCTTTTGGAGCTCCACTGTCTCCAAGGCAACAGGTTGCAGCCTCACCATGGAGGCTGGAGGGACACAAGGGAGCGAGGGTTGATGAACAAACCGCACTCGAAAGTCGTGTTTGGGGATTATCGGCCACAATCGGTTGGAGGTTTTGATGTGTTTTCCAAAATCATTTTTCAACTTTTGATTAGATACTTGTTTGCCTAATTTATTCCACATGCGTCATTCCGGAGTATTAATTTCCTCGTCAAATAATGCAGATACTGGGACAGCATTGTTTACTGGCACGGCTTGTTAGCTCAATGTGAGTCTTGGCATTCTCTCACATTTCACGCCTTTGTTGAATGTCCTTTTTGTCCTTGTCAGTGTTGCTCGATTGATGACCAAGACAATTATAAGCCAGTCAATCACCAGCTCGCACATGAAACCCATCCGCGAAGCTCCTGAGATCCATCTCATGAATATTGTATGTGCATTTCTGTCACCATGTTAAAGCTCCTTTGCACAAATATTACCGCGGGTGAATTGTTTTGACACCGGCCTGTCATTTTTTCTGACTGTTATTTTCTTTTTTTCTTTTTCTTTCTGACATCTCTTTCATTCTGGTATCTGTCCTCGAGCAAGAAAGCTGGGGGAGGAGGATGAGCGAGTGAGAGACAGTAAGGAAGACGGACTCTGCTTTTTTCCACCCCATGAATCACCAGTGGTGGGGGGAAAGGAGGTGAAAGACTTGACGGCATGACGAAAATTTAATTAATCGCAATATGTGGAGCTCCATAAACGAGTATTGGATTTTCAATTTAGGACAGAAGTCCGTGGTTGATGGACAGGAATGCGTTGCATGCTCACGCCGAGGCCCAGATTCTCTGTGAGTGCTGGCAGGTATCGATCAGTTATCATTTACATATGCCCTTAACTTCGCCAGCCGTCAAAACAAGTCAACAACACAGCACTGACATTGGAGAGTGAAAAGAATCCAAAAAATCTGTGGATGTCACGACGGCCCCCGCGTGTCTTATTAACATCACACTCATTTTCACAGTTTCTCTGCCTGTGCGGGGCCCTCCTCTGCCAAGTGGCTGCGATGCACAGGCTCCGTAAACTTAACTAAGCCCAGACAGAAGTGTTGGCCTGCACCCAGGGGAGCCATGTCCAATTTTGCACTTCATAGCCAATAAGCTCCACAGATAAGGCTGCATTGAGAATATCTAATCGTCTGTCATGAAACGACTTTGTACTTCATGCAAACAACAAGCTGTATTAAGGAGAGCATGGGAAATCAAGACAAATACAACATGGTGCAATCAAAAGAAATATGCCAATAATTTGAGAAACAATTGACCGTCTTTTTAATTGAAGCTCAATCTGTTTGGGTTTAATGAAACTCTTTTACTGTAGTCCTTTTTTGATCCTCTCATTTATTTTGTACAGTAGTTTAAGATATCAGCCGTTTCGACTGTTATCAGGTCATTAAATGGGCATTATCAGGGGTTATAAGGCTCATAGTTGTGGGTCTAGAAGGGGCCTGCTACACCCACTTATAGGTTTTATCTGTAGACTGTATAAAAGAAGTGGACATAGTCAGTCTTTTGCAACCAGAAGTGACACAAGAGGATTGAGCTAAGCACAACCGAACGCTGAAAAACACATTTTTAGGCAACCAAAAAGGTTATATTTAACTTTCATGATTTGAAAACACACTGTGAAAGGGTTAAAGTTGTAAGACGAGAACACAGACAACACCCAGACTGGACAATGCCGTGGTAGCGACCTGTCAATCACAAGGTAGCCACGCCCTAAAGCATACTCTACTTTATGGTTTGTTTTACTCTAAATGGGACCATAATTTACTAAATGAACATCATGCTGTATTGAAGAAGACTTAAGCACTTCAGCATTGGCTTCACTTTTCAGACCCCGGAGTTGCCCACTGGTTTTTATCATCTATTCACATGGTCGATCACCAAAAGAAGGTATAAAGGAAGAAGCCAGAGACTTCTAGCAACTGTAGTAATAATTGGACAGGTGAAAAAGCGGAAGTCGGGCACTGTAGTATATATGTGGTGGAGGCAGGGGCCAATAGATGGGACACAAAACACAGTACTTTCACCGAGGAGACAAGGGTTCGTATCCTGTGGGAAACCAATAACGTGTAGTTGTATTTGTGTTCCCAACCTTAAGTTTCACTTTCACCTTTCAAACCTAGTTATTTTAAGCCAAAACACAATCTTTTTCCTTAAACTTAACTTAAGTGGTTTTGTTTGTGTTTAGAACAAAACACTTCATTTGTACAATGTGTTGCTTTTAAGTTTTGCTTTCACTTTTACAACGTAGTAGGTGTAGCAGGCCCCTACTGACCCACATCTATGAGGCGTCTAACGACTGCTAACGCACAGCCAAATTGGGTGCAGAAATCCACTATAAAAACCTTGTTAAAATCATTACAAATTCCATTAATCAAGCACAGTCAACATAGAGATTTTCTCCATCTTCCCTCCCAAAAATAAACCAAGGGTTGATATGGAGTCCTCATCGCAGTGGCCAGTTCACCTGTCAAAGAACTAAGTGGAACTGAAGGCCTCTTGTGTTTTTATTTGATTATAGTTGAGGTTATTTCCCACCGGCTAGTCCCCCTGCACTTGTCAAACGCTTCATGAAATCTGCATTTAGAGTGGATCTCAGAAGTATCTTCGCTGATGACAACAATTCTTGTTCCAAGAACACAGCAGTCCTCGTAATGGCCACCAAATAATTCACACACCTTGGGGTATGGGAAGTGCTTTTGGTATACGAGTGCGATTGCGGCGATGATGAGTCATGACAGGAAGGTTCAAAGTGGAAATCGTGTCAGAGGGCTCCAGTGTACCGAGGCTTGGCCTGTGATGACGCTGTGCACTGATTTTATTTTTATTCTCCATGATGGAAACAAGAGATATTTCCGGAAATGTGACCACCACATTAGCGTGTGGAGTCATTCTCCTACGGGCATGTGGTGATGAGTCTTGCATTGGTACAAATGACTGGACAGCGAACACAACATTTCCCCCCCAAAAAATCGGAACAAATCACTGTTGAATTGCTGTCAATTCTCTCCTGGGCTTGTTTTTATGGGGACGCCACTCACAGCTGGTGACTCACTTTTCAGATGTCAGTAGCTGGACAAAATGACATCTTTAATTTGAGTCTTTTTACTCTTTAGGAGTGTCGCCCCTCGTTCTGCGGAGTCCTTTCCCTTCAAACTTTTGCCCTAGTTTGTTCCTTTTATAGCATACAACACTGGTTACGCAAGAGTGTTGTCAACGTAGAGGAGTTGATTGGTATGTTCTATGGCTTTCATGGCCTCACAAAGTAGAGTGAAAGATAATGATGCACTGCATTATAGAGTGCATACTATATTGCGTGGGTATCGGCGCCACTCGCCCCTTAATGAAAGCCGCACGGGGGGATGTATGTATAGCAGCCCTTTTGTAGCGGAGCACTTAGTGCATGATTATGCAAATTCCTCCTGATCCCTTCAATGAAATTACAACTTCATGTTATTTAAACTCTCCTAATCAATAAATGAGGCATCGTTTTTATTCAGCCCAACTCGCCCGCGGCGAACCCGACTCTCCACGCCGCGCACTTTCAACACTCCCGTGAACGTCCCGCTGCAAAAATGTCTGTCATTCATTTTCATTAACTCCTATAAATGAGGCTGACATCTGCTGTATTAAAAATGTAATTATCAGAATACATAAATATGTAATTGCCGCCACCTGCATAATTGATGCGCGCTAACGCACAACGTCGAAGGTATAAACCTCCACTTAGCAGGCGCATGCCACCTGAACAATAGGTGGGCTCCTGAGTGATAATTGAACCCGCAGACGATTCCCGGGCCTGGGAAAATGTTAATCACAGAAGATGGATCCTTCATTAGCCCGGCCCATCCATAAAAGCACCATTCATATCTGTGAAGTAGAGAGAAACGGAGGGAGAGCGAGAGATTCCCAACATAAGAGGAAGTGAGGGATAGCCCCTAACGCTTCCCCCGAGCACACATTCCTGTTTGGGGGGGGAACGGTAGAGAGAGATGACCTCGAATTCACACTGAGGAAGTGAAACACCAAATCAGGCATGCACCGGGGGGAAAAATCTAATTATATTTGAGTCATCTTTATGGTGATTAATATGTGAGCTAATGCATGATACATGACATTGCAACCAAAGGACAGCCAGTTCGTACTGGAGAGATGCGTCTAAATGCAACCGAGAACGGGCCCGGCTCTCCGGCTCTCAATTAATCATGCCTTGCATTAAACTAATATCACTCCGTGTGCTCGATGGTTGCGCTGGTAAGCATTTCTGAGGCTTTTGCAGAAATCTACAAGGAGCCGCGGGTTATGAATGTATGCATGCTTGCAAGATATTATCATTGAGTGAGGAAGAAGGGCATGTACAGGGGGAAGGAGACTCAGGTAAATGTGTGTCTACAGTTTTTATGATATTAATAAGTGCGTTTTTATGGATGTCGTCCTTGGTCACAGCTTATTCTCAGCTGGCCATTCCTGAAAACATGCATAAATGCATTCACAAGCAAATTCCCATAAGTACCTTGAGTGCTTTTGTTGCAGAGTATACACCCAAGAAGCTGTTGACTATACATTCCTGCAAAAAACACCCTCAGATAAAATGATGAACCTAAAGTGAAATAGTAAGATTTTTGCTGCGAGATAAAAGCTTTCTCTTTTGTGGATGCGGAAGACAACATCTAGTCCAATTTTAGCGCCGTAATGAAACCGTGCTATCGCCTGCTGTTGATGAATGCCTCGTAGCTTCGTTTTCGTCGACCTTATAGTCTGGGGACGGACCTACGTGGGCTGCGATCCCACAGGCTGCCTCCAGGAGCGCCGCGGCCAATCAGGAACCTCCGTCGTGACCAATCCCCCCCCCTCCTGCGAGCTCGTCGGCCCAGTCAGAGCAGCCAGTCAGGGGGCCACTGAGCTTGCGGCACGTCGGACCGCATTACCCAAAATTCCCCGTGTATCCCCGAGGCTCTGCTGCGTTGGGAGTGTGTGGTGTCGTCTGAGGCCTGTCTGCTAGGATGCCTCATTTTTCATCTGGTGTTCTCTCTCTTTCTCTCCCCCCCTCTCTCTCTCTCGCTGTGTGACCTCTCAGCCTGCCTCTCTGTTGCTAAATTTGGCATATATCCCTTTTGTGTCCCTGTGTATGTGTTTGTTTGTGGCCTGCTGTCCTTTCGCTTTCCCCTACAGTACCTTTCTCCTTTTCCGTCTGACCCCCCACGGGAAACCACTGTTGGGGTTTGTGCCCATGTTCTGTCGCTCTGAGTAATTGAACATCTCTTTGAAATAAACATAGCCACACACACATATACACTGACTACCCCCTCAACTCACACCCCCCTCCTCCATTTCCCAATTATCTCTGTGTCTTAATTAGGCCCTCATACTGTGCGGAGACCCTCCCTGGTGACTGTGTGTAAGTCTGCGACTGTGTGTATGTTTGCAGGAGTAGCTTCCCTGGTCTAATTCAGCTGCAGTTGTCCTCACATGCCATGGGATGTTCTGTCAGGCTGACTAATTACCGACTGGTATATGTGTGTGTGTGTGTGGGTTGGTGTGTGTGTTCTCTATATCTGTGCAATAATGCGATTCAAGGCACCTACTCTGCGCTCTCACTGTAGCTCGGGACATCAATATCGATCACTGTCTTGTCAACACACCCAGTCAACTTGGCCACAGTCAATGATTTCTTATTTTTGAAGAACCGATGCGTTGAAAGAAAGTGTGTCTGTGCGTGAGAGTGTGTGTAAGCCTTTGTGACATGAAACTTCGGCGTGTAGAGTGTGCAAATGCGAGCGCGTATGCATTTCCCTTTGTGGTTTCGCTCTTCGGATACAGCACTCCTCCAGGCAGCTGATTGACAGCAAGTCATCTCCGTGGCAGAAAATCCATGGCCTCCTACTCTCACCTTTACTCCGACTGCTGTCTCTCCACTGCTGATTTATTGTGATGCTAATTTGATTTCAGCTCACTTGCGTCCCACTCCCTTCTGCGATCACCTTCAGGAGGCTCGGATCAGGCTCCTTAGGCTAGTCTAGGTGTTATATACTCATATAGAGAAGCCTGAGATATTTTGGAGAGTGACATGTTGTTGTTGTGTTGGTTCTGTACTCCGTCAACGTATCCTCATACAACGGTTCGTATGATATCGTACGAAAAGTTGTTTCTCATTTTTTGTGTGTTTTTCTACAAATATCCAGCAATGCGTTTCAATTTACACTTGTTACATGCATACAGTCTTTTCAAAATAAACTTCCGTCTTCACAGGAAACAACTTGGTCGGTTGGCAACAAAACTACTCGGTTAGGTTTAGGAGATTGGCGCTTGAAATACTTGGTTAGGTTTAGGAAAAGTTTGTGTTTTGGGTTAAAGCAACTACGGAAGTGGAGTAACTTAACTACGGAAGTTATGTGACAAATAAATCATCGTTGACTTCTGGTTTCACACGGGGTACAAACACCGGTCTCCTGGGTGAAAGTCTTGCGTTTTTAGACCCACCCATCCACCCCAACCTCCTCCCTACGTCGCTACGTCGTTTCACTCTTGATACTTCCTGGTTCACAATTACATGGATTACATACAAATTGATTCCGTGGGATAAATACTAATGACAGTACAGTTTTACGAACGATGCATGAGAACAGCCTAACTCAATAGTCACTATTTGACTATGAATAAATGCAACAACTCCTCAAGCCCCAAGCCAAGTTGCCATGTCTTAAAGTCAAGGGGATTAGCCCCAAAGTTAGCGACAACTTCAGCCCAGGCTCATTTAAGCTGGACTGACCATTAAGGTGGACCAACTATTCTCCATTTAGCGTCAAGCTACTCACCAGCTTTGACCAGCAACCAGACCTCCAACGACAGGAAGTCTATTTTTGTTCTTTTTATCAAAAAGAATAGATTGTTTTCAATTTAAATGTCTGGGAGAGCCCGGTAATAAAATCATATTTTTGTTGCTTTTTGCGAGTTGATACAAATGCAACTGATTGTGTTAAATGGGGATATGATATTGTCTCATACCTGTACTGATCGCAGGCCCCTGAATTGAATCGAATCAAAATTGTATCATGGCATGATATCCCCAAATATCGTTTCATCCAAAGAATCAATATAATATCGCATGGTGATGAAACTTGTGATTTACACCCCCTAGTACAAGTACATTACATCACATTACAATTGTAGCCCTTTAATGTATGATGATCAAGATTTAGGGGACCAAAACTGATTAGTAGAATTAATACACAGTTAAATTATGTCATAATTTCTTGGCATTTTATGGCGTTAATGGACAGACAACAGTGGAGATGACAGGAATCGATGGGAGTCCATGCATAAAAACATCCCTATGCCAATATGGATGTGAACAACCTCACAGACCCTCAAAGCTGAAAGTCAGCAGTTTAACCTCCATCATTGTTTTAAATCCAGTGTACTGGAGTAAAGCCAACACAATGAAAGGAAGAAAAATGTTCCGCTGTCCAAATACTTACAGACTGCACTGTATATCTGAAGAACGCATCAGGACATAACAAAAATAATGGATTATGTTGTCAGCGGGCTGCAAAATCACTTTGTAGAGGTTGCTCTTGTGGTTTTAAGGGTTCTCTTTGTGTGTAACAAGTGGTTTACAAAACTCCCTGCTTTGGAAACTTGCTGCTTCCATGCAACACCGGTTTGTTGCGTCGTGTAGCTCAAATGAAAAATCCCACCGGCTGATAGACCAGCATGATATTTTTCCCAATCATTCATGTCCGTCCACATTTGTATTCTGTGCCATGTGGGCCATGCTAGCAATGCCGTTTTTCAGATAAGGGCATCTATGATGGGCGCCCCATATAAGAGGCGACTACAGGGTTCCTCCCCTTCCTCTCCATCACCGGGTATCTCGCTCAATCTTTCTCCCACTCTCTTTGTCAGTCTTCCAGTGGTTTGATGGGTGTAGCTGACAGATGACAATCTCATTTCCATTCAGGCGTGGTTCCCTGCTATCTGGGGGCTAAGCCATGCAATAGCTATAAGTGTCACATTAAATCCCAGCCGGGGAGATGGGAATGGCAGAGTGACAGAGGAGCCATTCACAACCGCCATTATCTATGTCTCTGTGGGTGACACCCACAGATAGAAATGTGCAGCTGTGGTGTGCCCGTGCGGAAGCTCCGACATGTTTAGGTAGCCATGATCTTTACAATGTCCCAGAGCAATCTCCCGCCTGACACCGACTGTGATTCGCTTTCACAAGTCGAGAGCGACGCGAGTCCCGCACTTGACAGCGGCGGCCGTGGTGACAGCGGTGATGATGACAATGATTGTGGCGGTCATACCGATGCTGATCAATGATGATGATGATTGCAGTCAAAATTATTATCATGAGGGCGACGGCGATGACAGTAACGTTGACGATCAATATCGATAACCACGCTGGGAATGGCGGTGATGGCGGTGATGGTGATGATGTATGTACATGTTAAGGATTCGTCAAGAAAATTGCCCCAATTATCAGCTGGGAGTGAGAGAGACTTTTGACCATGTGCAATTGAAGTCCATGACATTAACAGCAGGGTGTAATTACCTCCGGTCAAATGCACAGATAGAGGAGGCCCCATGCATTTTAAATGTTCGCACAATGGGCAGCTCCTTGGTTGATGGTGATTAAATCCACCAATCAAGTGGAGAAACTGAAGAGCTCCTATAATTATTCCAGCCAGTACACATTGAAATCCAAGTCCTGCACTTAAAGACTGCAAGCATTAGGTTTCCGACCTGTAATGGGCTCCATTATAGCCGAGGGGATAAATAGCATGACACCCTCGTTGTCTGGCACCCATACACTCATCGACCAAAAGCTCCTTTTTCTCCACAAATTAACCGGCCCCGAAAAAGAACAATACCCGCACCTGGAAAAGGGCAGCAAAAACTTCACATGGCAGTCGAAGACAATTACCCCAAGAAGAATGCCGTCCTCTGCATTTAGCTGATGAGATTTTGGCGAGGTGCGAAAAAGAGAAGAAGTGGAGGGGAAAGAAAAAAAATCCCAGTCCAATTACTGCGACCCTGAAGAGATTTGGAGGCCCCCTCGATAGTGCGCGAGGGGTCGTTTGAATGGAACGGTGGCAGAAAAGGGGAAAATGAATTATCGATTCTAATTACACAGGCCTGCGATTCTCTGCTCTCTGTGTGACAGGCCTCTTTTCGGTTCTGTCATTGCGGATCCTGTTTATGGGAAAGGCTGAGACATTAACATTGTGCGCTGATTGGGGTTGTTAAGTGACTGAAGTTGTTAACATTGATTATTTAGTTAGTGTTTGAGTTGCATGATGGTTCATGGTTTTTTAGGATTAACTTGCAAGGGCAGTCCTTAAACCTGCAGCAGGCAGCATGTTTTTGGCATCACTGGGCAAAAATTACATAATAACCTTTCAGCATATTGTAATTCAAGTGTTCCGAGAGAGACTTCTGCACCTCCTCATGGCTCTAAAAAGCGTTCCTATTGGCTGTTCATTTAACAGAGGCAGCTGTCAATCACTTGCAAACTTTCGATCAAACGGTCAAACTAGGCAGCGCTGATCAAATATGAATCTTTCTCCTTTTACAGCTAAACAGTACACTACAAGATGATTCTGAAAACATTGGAGGTGAGAAATAGGTATTACAGTAACAGAATATTGACTCATATTTGATCAGTGCTGCCTAGTTTGACCGCTTGATCCGAATTTGCGAGTGATTGACAGCTGCTCCGAGATGGCAAACTCTAGCTCGGCTCTGATTAGTTGTTTTCCTCCGGTCTGTGAAATCTTGTCAGGATATATAGTGACCGTTTTTATAAAAATAACTTTTTTTAATCATATTTGCTCCAATTCTACCTACCGCTGCTTTAAGTTTCCCGTGCCACATCATCAAATTCTGTCTCAGTGGCTATTTTAACCAGAGCAAAACACCGTTGGTACAGCACTGTACATTTTCCAGCACTTCCTGTATTGCTGCAAATAGCTGTAATGCCTGTTTGAGTATCACTGTTCCCAGCTTTACAGCTGAGCTCAGCTGTGTCTGCCTTGCATAGGTTATTAGCATATGTGTAGAACATATTTGCATGCGATGCCTTTCAAAAAGTTCAGCAACAAACTGCAGGCAACTCTACCCGGTGTTTGTGTTATATAATCCTCAGGCTGGATCTGAAAGATTTAAATGTACTAATCTACAGGTTTCACATCCATGGCATTTTTTTCAGTACATTGAAACTCAAACACAAGATTTCTTTTGTTTTTCACTAACAGAAAACAAATGTAATACATCACCCACTTTCCTAAATGTCTTAGTTTGAATTGCATTTTTTGTACGAATTATAGTTTTTTGCTCCCAGGCTTTATTACTGCCTTCATCATATTGCAGTTTTTCCACTTGTCTCGAAGCTGACTTTTAAA